>NC_080752.1:35789237-37066112 GCF_020826845.1 Diceros bicornis minor | reverse complement strand
CAGAGACATAGATTTTGGCAAATGAAAGGAAATTTTATCTTAGCACTACAGACAGAGACCGTATAGACTCAGGATTTTGTAAATTTCTATCTATTGGCAATCCTCAGGAATTGTCAACGTCTCTGCTGTACGTTACAGTAGCCACTAGCCACATGTGACTACTGAGCACTTGAAACGTGGTTAATCCAAATTGAGGTGTGTTCTAAGTGTAAAATACTGGATTTTGAACAGTATTTTTAAAAATGTAAAATATCTCATTAAAATTTTTTATATTGATTATACATTGAAATGATATTTTACATATAGTGGCTTAAAATATATATTAAAATTAGTTTCACCTGTTTCTTTAGTTTTTTAATGTCACCAGTGGAAAATTTTAAATTACATATGTGGCTCCCATTTTATTTCTACTGGACAGCACTGATCTAGATCATTCATTCTCAAGCGTAATCCCTGACTAGCAACATCAGCACCACCTGAGAATTTGTTCAAAATGAAAATTCTGGGGTCACCCCAGACCTACTGAATCAGACACTAGGGGGTTGGAGCCCAGCAATCTAGTCCGTGCAGGTGATTCTGTTACATGCTTAAGTTTGAGAAACAGAGTCTAGAATCTAGACTCTAAATCAGTGGTTTGCAATTATGGTTGCACATTAGAATCACCTGTGAACGTTTTAAACCATTGTCAATAACCAGGCCCACTGCCTGAGATTCTGGTGTAACTGATCTAGGAGAGAGCCTAGGCACTATTTTTTTTTCAAAGTTCCCCAGATGACTCTATCGTGCCCCTAGGGTTGAAAGCCAGTGAGGTAGACACAAAAGATGGGGCTGCTGTACAGGAGATGCAGGTAACTAATGGATAATTAGATAAGATGATGTGTGAACGCCCTTCCATCACAAGATCCTACAAACAAAATTAAAAAATAAAACAACTTGGTTTTTAGAGATAAATGGCTAAAATTAGTGATTCTTTAATGATTTAATTTTAGAACACTACTAATTAGTAACTAACTTAGGGCTACATTTGGCAAGATACAACTAAATATAGTTCAGAGAGATGCTAATATTGTACTGCCTAATCCAAATAGGGGTTCTTTTTACGCTACAGCCAATTGTGTTTTTAAGGACAACATAAAGGGTAAAATATTTTTCTTGTTTTGAAATTGAATCCAATTTATGTGGGTCCACCCTCCAAACAGGACAAACATGAAGGAGACCCATGATGCATTACAAAACTCCGTAAGTAGCTCCCTGATTAATCTATGCTAAACTGACTCAACTCATGGAAAGGCTACATTAGAGATTACCAGCTAATTTCTCCCCAAGCACCCGGAGGTTCCAGAATGCTACAAGTACCATACTGCCAACAATGAATATGCCTATACAGCAAGATGCTCTCTCAGGCTACTCAATATTGTAATCAGACCAGAATGGAAAGACAGAAGAGTGCAGACTGCCAACAATTCTTTTATATTACCGTAACTTTATTACATTTCACCAAGAGCACTCAATAAATATTAATAAAACAATCTGTTGATACCTGCCAACCCATCACATACATAGGAAACACCATCCATTGCAGTGATAAAGCCTGTCATCACCATACCCCAAAGTGCCACAATACTAAAGAGGGCTGACCCACAGTGCATCTCATGATACCCATGGGAAGAATTTGTGAACAGAAGGAGGTTAGCTTCATGGAGCCCATACAAGAGGAATTACCATTATCATTTTATCTAACACTGTCCAAAGAAGAGCGACCTCAGAAGTGAGAGACATGAACATTCTGGGCAAGGGGGCCTCTGGCCTCTGCAGCCTCACCGCCCCTGACTTCTACCCTTGTACTCTATACTCCTGTCCTCCTAAACAACTTGGAGATCTCTCAAAAGCAATGTGCTCTTGTGCCTTTGCATACACTGCTCCTCAGCCTGGAATGTCCTCTTGGCATACGCCCACTGCTCCTTCACAACCCAGTCTGAGTAAGACCTCCTCTGAGAGGCCTCTAGCACAGTGCAGGTTTCCACAAGTACTTGCTGAAGGAATGAGAAGGCCTCCCTGACCACTTCATGGAGGGTTAGCCACTTCCTTCTTAACAACACCACTATCATCAGTCACTGTTTAGAATATATCAAATTGTATTTTAATTATTTATATAACACATTCTGAGTGTGGCCCAGTTTGGGGGAGGAGTGTCTCTGAGACCCTTTCGGGGTATCCGTGAGCTCAAAACTAAGATGTTATTTATCTTTCTCACTCATTCTTTCACAAGTATACAGTGAAGTCTTCCAGAGGCTACCTGATACACGAGGTTATCACTCTGATAGCTAATGGAATGTGTCTGTGTATTCTTGTGTTTTAAATTTTTGTTTTACTTTCTAATATAGTAAATACCGATAGCTATAACCTCCATAAACCAAAGCTCTTTGGAGTCCTCAGTAATTTTTAAGAGTGTAAAGGGGTCCTAAGACCAAAATGTTTGAGACCCACTGTTCTACGTTTCCCTCTCACTAGGCTACAAACTCCTTATGTATCTCAGTCATCAATGTATTCCCAGCACGTTGCTCAACCAACCAATGTTTGCTGAATTAACCAAAGAAGTATGCTCACTTTTGGAGGGAGGAGGGAGAGTAGAGGTAGTACCCCTAAAGCTTCCCATAGCTTTAGGAAAGCTCCCTCAAGATTTTACAACTCCTTGTGCTGCTATTCCTGCCCATAAGCAACCTCCTGTTGAGTACTTCAGTTTCCCGGACACCCTGACACTGAGAATACCATGCCCAGTAGAGCAGACACAAGCAATCCAATCATTTGCAAGGAAACGCCCCACCCCATCCCACTGTAAAGCATTCAATTGGTATTTTGATTTATACAGCAGTTTCTTGTGCTCGTGAGTTTGATTAGGATCAGTAAGGCCCTGAATAGTTAATAAACTACATTTGATGAAGTCAAGGTACTAAACTAAAAGCAAGACCCAGCAAATGCACGCCTTTAACTGTAGTGACTCCACTAAGCAAATGCCCCTCTGAGAGGCCCTGCTGAGGGTCTAGTTGGCCTCTCTCTGTAATATTTTTATCATTCATTCATTCAACAAAAATGCACTCAATGCCTTCAATGTACCAGGCACTGTGCCAGCTGGTGGTGAATAAAACACAATCATGCTCTAAATCCAATGTGCCTAAAGCACTGAGCATATCTACGTAGGAAAGGCGGGAAAGGTAAATTAGGGCCAGTTCATAAAGTCTTGATTAATAAGCTGCAATGTAATGTGAAATCCAGAAAACAATTTTTTCCCTCTTTTCCATGCTTAATAGCTAAGGCAATTCTGTAGGGTCTTTAGCTTCCTTTTTCCTCCCTCTGCCCTGAGCCCTCAATTGAAGGGAGGAACAGCAGGAGCCAGGCTGGTATTAATACTGTCTCCTAGCGAGTCACACACCCCGGCAACCAGACTCCCTCTGACCTACCCCTGCAATGGGGATGCTAACTGTTCTCCTCCCCTCTCCCCTACCTTCTCCTTCTTCCGTGCCTGCTCCTGGATCCATATCACCTTTCCTGAGGCCAGTTTTCCTTCCCTTTCCCCATTCTCTCCCTCCCACCCCATTTCTTTATCCCGTATTCCCTAAAAGAGCTGAACCTAGATTCCAGTCTAAGCCCCAAGCAAACTCGGGTAAGCACCTTTGCTTACAGAGGAGAAACTGAGGCCCAGGGAAGTAAGAATGAGAAAGCTGCCTTCAGCTCAGTAAACACGCCCTCAGAGCCCTAATTTCCCAAGTGTAAAAGGAGGGCGATAACCAACAGGAAGGAGGCAAAGCGCTACAGCAAGGGGGGCCTCCACCTCTGTCTATCTGTCCGATGGGCGTCAGGACTGGTCTACGTGCTGTCCCGCTCTCCGAGGGACTGGCTCCATCCCATCCCTTCAGGTCCCCGCTAAATGTCACCTTCCTCCCTGGGCACCCATCTAAAGGAGACCTGCTCTTGTTGTCTCCTCTCTCTGGACCACTGGACAGTTTCCTCGCGGCCTCTGCCACGATTAGAGCGATCTGGGATTACTCGCGCGTCCCGAGGGGAGGGCCCCGCGGCCGGACCCGGCAGCGGGCACCGGAATGAAGGGGTGGACGCGAACGGGCGACGGTCGCCTGGCCCGGCGCATCCCCCGGCGCCGCCTCCCGCGCTCCCGGCCCGCCTCACCCGTCCCCCGGCACCTCCCGCAGCTTCAGCCCCAGGGCCTGCAGCTGGTTGGCGAAGCTGACGAACTCCTCCTCGCAGCCGCCGCCGCCGCCGCAGGACTCCGGCCGGTTCCGCCGTTCCTTGGCCAGGGCCCGGCGCGCCGCCCGCTCGTCCCGCTTGCGCTCGGCCTCGGCTTTCCGGCTGCCGCTGCCCGGCCGGCTCTTCGCCGCCTGCTTTCGGGACATGGCCGCGCCCCGCGGCCCGCAGCGGCAGGACGGAAAGCCGCAGGACCGCCGGGCAGCCGCCTCGGGCGCCCAGGAGGCGAACGGCGCGAGCTACCGAGCCAGGCGGCGGCGACGCACCCACCACGCCTGCGCCAGCGCTGGGCACGCCGGGCACGTGCCGGAACCCCGCCCCCTCCGCGCGGCTCAGCCGGCAGGCGCCATAGAGAGCTCGCCTGGGAGAGCTAGAGGGGCAGTCATCTTCGTTTGTTCTGCTGCGCCCCCTAGCGGTGGGTGGTACCCAAAGTGAGGAGCAGGTGAGACTGGAGAAAACAGAGCTGGGAAAGATGACGGAGAGAAACGGAGGATGATGGAAAAGTCGGAGACGGGAGTAGCGGCAAAAGTGAGGAAACAGGGGAAACTGAAAATTTGAACTCTAGCTGTGAGCCTACGCTTGGAAGAGGCGCTTTCACATCGCTCATTCTTGTTTAATTCTCCCAAATTACAGGAAATTGAATCTGAGAGGCTAATTTTAAGGACGCTGGCTTAGGTTTGATTCGCTTATGTAGGCTACAAGGCGTTAGAGCTGCCAGCCTAACGGCCTCCTTGTTTAGTTGCTTCAACACCCTCATCTCCCTCATGCTGGCTCCTCTTTCTTAACTCTCTGTCTCTTCCCGTGGTGGTGCTACTGTCTTCTCCTCCTCTTGGCCCTCTAACCAATCTCTTTCACCATCTCTGGGAATTTGCCTGATGTTTCTGCCCTTGATAATTATCTTCTCACTGGACCTACAAGTTCCTCTTGGGCAGTAGCCTCCACTTCATCAGTTTCAACCAGCATCTGTATTTATCTTTGATATATAACTCTCATTTCAGGCCCTGTGCTGGGTACCAGGTGTAACACTGAACCAAAGAGACATGGCGATTGTCCTCAGGAAGCCCAGATTCCAGTGGGACGTGTAGGCAAAGGCACAGCAGTTACAATACTGGATGACAAGTGCTGTCAAGGAGGAGATACAGGGGAAAATGTGGGGGAAAATGCAAAAAGTCTTCCCAGAAGAACTGAGTTCTGAGCTGAGGCTTCAAGGATGAGTAGAGCTGGGCCAGACTAAGAAAGTTCAGAGAGGGGACTGTGTACCCAACACTAGAGCGCAGTCTGGAGGAACCGAAGGAGGTGCAATCTGACAGGAGCACAGGGCTTGAGCCATGAGGCAGCACATGGAAGGAAAGCCTAGCTCTAGCCCAATCTCTTAGGCCATATGAAGGGGTTTAGCCCAGGTCCTTAGAGCCATGGGGCGCCATTGAAGGGTTCTAATCAGGGGACTGACGTGATCAGGTTTATGTTTAGAAATATGTCTTTGGCTGTAGTGAGCAGAATGGGTTGAAGAGAGGATGCCAAGTAGGAGGTTCCTGTAGATGTCCAACAAAGACAGGTGGTGGTGATGTGACGCTGGGTCTGGGCTGGAGGGGAGGACAAGTAGATTGGAAAGATAGATTCACATGCTAGTAAAAGTTCATGCAACGGAATTGGACTGAGTTGTTGGGGAATGTTCCACATGCTTCACTGAAGTTCCTGAAATTCTTCCTCTACAGATCCTTCCTTTATTCTCCAGAAGAAAGAGCGTGAATTGTGCATTGCCCCTCCTCTTCTTACACAGACATTCCAAGACCTGCTGTGACCCCTCTGCTTATATTTAGTAAAGTTGGGAGGCAATGCTAGGAGTGGAAAACGCCCTGGACAGGATGGAGAGACCCAGGTTCTGGTCCAGGTCTGTCACTGGCTGACCCTGTGATCTTGAGTGAGTTGCTTAACCTCCCTAGTTTACCTTTCGTCATCTGTAAAATGGGAAGAACAACAGTGAAAACCAAATGCAGTAATAATGATAATAATGACAACTTTTATGTTTACTGTGTGTAAGGCACTATTCTAATTGCTTAACGAATACTATCTTATTTAATCATTACAACCCAATGAAATATATACTATTTTTAATCCCTACTTTATACATGAGAAAACTGAGGCACAGAGAGGTTAAGAAACTTGCCCAAAGCCACACAACTAGTAAGTGGCAGAGCCAGGATTTGAAGCCAGGCCATCTGGCTCCAGAATACATGATCTTAACTACTATATTATACTACACATATAACTTTTCATAAGCTACAAAGAACTCTACATGATACATGAATTTATTTCATTATTAACTCTCTTACACTTCCCCTATTTGCTGATCATACAGTCTCTCTACCACCTCTGTTGTCATGTATCACTATTGGCTCATTTTCTCTGCATTAAAACAAATCACAAAGATTTAGAGCCTGATAAGCCTGGGTTTCCATCCTGGTTTCACCTTAGGTAAGTTATTTAACTTCTGAACCTCAGTTTTCTATTCCGTAAAATGACTATGATAACATGAGAATGAGAGGGAGTTGTAAAGATAAAATAAAAATGTAAAGCCCCAGGCCCGCAGTAAGTACCAGCTTAGTGAAGTTGCTTGAATCATTCCTCTGATGGTGGCAAGCTCGTGGGCTCAAGGGCAAAGACGTGACATTGCAAACTTCAGAAACCAGGAAAGAAAGGTTTGTCACCATAAAACATGTGGAAATGCAGAACATGTGGAAATATTGACAGAAATGCAAACACTTGCCCTTCTTATATAAATCTTTTCCGGCATAAGCCCTTGGCCAGTCAGCCCGTGCCTAGAATTTTGAACAAGCTAATTTCTCTTCTCACAGCAGAGGCCTATGTTAGACACTGTCTCCCTTTGCGTGCAAGTCAATACTGCTTATAAATTATCTCTAAAGGCCAAAGGGAAGGAGTACTTGTGAATTAAATGGATGCTCTGCCAGCTTCCCAGAGTTAATTAAAAGAATCATCAAACTTCAGTGGGTGGCATTTAGTACAAATTAGTAAAAAAGTGTGACTAGTAGAATTTTATGAAGATATGCAGCTTTAAGACTTGGAAGGACGTACATCAGGGTGTGGGGAAATGAGAACTCCACACACAGCTGTTGGGAGGTAAACGCGTCTGGCCACTTTGGAGGGCAGTTTGGGGAGTCTCTGGTATTGTCCTAAAAGCCCGATGACCCAGAAATACCACGTCATTATCTATCCTAAAAACAGATCTTGCACATGTGCACCAGGAGGTATGTCCAAGGATGTTTAAGGCATCGTGGTGTGTAAAAGCAAATAATCAGAAACAATGGAAATATCCATCAATAGGAAAATGGCCTCTTAAATTATGAAACGGCCACTTATTAAATACTACGCAACAGTTTAAAAGAATGAGGTGGGGGGGATATAAGGTAATCTAGATGAACTTACCTGGAAAGCTCTCCTGGACATGGGGTTGAATGAAAAAGCACATGGCAGAGTGATCCATTCCGTGTAGCCTTTATGTGAAACAGACCAACAGCAACATAAAACACAACAGAAGAACTGTATGTTTTCTACAGGTATGTATGTGTACTTAAATATGTAGAAAATGATCTGGAAAGATAAATACCAAATTGATAAGAGTGAAGAGAGAGAAAAAAGTAAAAGTCACCTTATCTTTATATGTACTTTTTTTAATGAGGGCAATGTAATTGTGTATTATGTATATGATTAAACTGATAAAATTATCTTTACTGGACTAACAAAATCTATTCTTTCCTTCAAATTGAAGCCCTACAGAGTTCTTTTGGGGACCTGCTTTATCAGCTAACACAAATTTGTAATAAGCATATTGCTTTTCCTGAGAAGTGAGTATTTCCGGTCTGTAAGAGTTCTTGGCATCTTGCTCTCTTGTCTCTCTTGCCGTGTCACCCTCGAATCACTCTTGTTCTATTGTCAATTTGCTCTTCCTGTGAGGACAGAGCTTTCTAAGCAAAATTATCAACTCAGCCATGTCCAAACTAGCACAGATTATGTAGTACTAGAATTTGAATTAATGATATGTCACTCTATTTGATGGGCATAGAGGACATATGTAAACATCCAATTCTCAGGACAAAGAGCATCACTTCACTCCATCACCCAGACCCACTCCACAAGTGAACTTGGCCAGGATGGGTGCTCTGTGCAGCCGATTGACTGGCAGAGTCTCTGAGAAGGACAGTTTCAGGGCAGGGAGTCTCTGACCAAGGCCAGGTTTTTAATTTCATCATTTGTGCCTAATGTTGCAAAAATGCAACATGGTTTGATTATCTTCTGTGACAGTCCCGTAGTAGGCCACAGGGAAGAATGTTATTCAACAAAAGTCTTTCTTTTCTCTCTCTCAGTCATTCTTTGTTTCTGCATCTTTTGTTGGTGGTGTTTTGTGTGTGTGTGTTTGCGTATGTGCAGGCACACCTGTGGAGCTTTGCCACTCCTTTGTCTCTATTTGTGGCTCCTGCTCTTGGTGGTGGTTGGTCCCACTGTGTGCCTCTGTCTGTCCCATTTTCCCTCTTGGACTTCGTCATCTTTTTCTGGATTTCCAGCACCCCTTTTGTCTCACCCACTCAGCCTATGAGAGACCAGAAAGAGCGGAGTTTTGGAGTGGTCAGTTTGAATTAGTCCAAATCCCGTTTCTGCTGCTTACAACCTGTGTGACCAGCAGTATCTTCCATAATCTTTCCAAGCTCCAGTTTCCTCATCTGGAAAATGAGAGCAGTCATGTCTTCTTGTCAGAGTTGCTCTGCAGGATTGACATCACGACCCTAACGAAGTACCTGATCCGATAACTATCAGTGTCCTTTCTCCTCTCTCCTTTCCTTCTCTTTTTCTGTCTCACCACTGCCCATTCTCTCCACTTTCCCTTAAATGGCTATAAAACTGAAATCTATTGCATATACTAAATTATTTATATATGCAAAATGGGTAGTTTAATATCCTCCGTTGTTTCTTTTTCTGGCAACTAAATAGAACATTTTACACTGCTCCTGAGGGGAATAAAAGACTTCAGTTTTTGTTTTCACATGACTCTTATTTGATTTCTCCATTTCATCAATGGCCCTTGTTGGGGGAAAAGGTCACGGGGTATGGGAATGGGGGCTCCTATCCCTGGGCTAGATTTTGGATGCTCGTACTCATTCAGTGACTTTGCTAGTCCTTGAGCTGCAGGATTTATCTTTACAGCTCCATAACAGTTTATCCGTTTGACGCCTCTGTGCCGGAGATCCTCGCTGCCCACAGGGTCTGTCGCTATAGTTCTGCATAAACCAGCTGCAACTGCACCATCAGCCCCTGCACCAGGACCCCACTCTGTGGCCCGGATTAACTCACTGAAGGTGAAAGGAAGGGGAGCTGGCTGCTGTAAGGCACACAAGGGGGCAGCAGAAAGACAACTTTCTCGCTCCTCTCAAACGGTACACATGGAAATTCTTCTGATGTGAAAAAAATAACATGTTCATGGGAGAAATTTTAAAAAGACCTTAAAGAAACAAAAAAATAATCCATAATCTCACTCTCAGAGACCGTGATTGTTGCCATTTTGGTGTGTTAGATTGAACCATATGAGATTGTTGATAATCAACCATTTTTAACCTACAAAAATGACAGTTTCATGTGGTTTAACCTAATATTTTCTCCCATCTTTTCTCTACAATGAACATAAATGCATTTTTAAATACAAAATCAGGATGGGATTATATGTACATATGTGTGTGTGTGTGTATCTTTAAAGACTGTCTTTTTAAATGAAATATTAATGACTACAAATATGTATAGAGAATAATGCAATGTACACCAGCAGGTCTGACACTGCTCCCTTGAGAAATAAAATGTCACATTTACAACTCAAGCCCCACATACACTCTTCCCCAACAATCACCACCTCCCTATCTCCTTGGGGCAACCAATTCTCATAAATTTGATGTTTATCACACATAGGTTTGTATCACCACACGATATGCGGGATTGTTTAGCATTTTTAACTTTACATAAATGATACCAAAGTGGATAAATCATTCTGTGACTTTTATTGCTTACTAAAGATTATATTTTTAAAACTTTAACACGTCGATACATGTAGCTTGTGCTCATATATTTTCAATGTATTGCTATTGATTATTCTGATTTGCTCTCTGCCTCTCTCCACTAGACTGGGCTCCTCCATGCTGGGGCTCTGTCTTAGCTATGTATGGCTTGAGAGCACCATAAATGGGTGTTGATTAGAATGGACAAATGCAGGAAGTGAAAGATTGAGAACCACTGTGCTAGAAAATCAAGCCCAGACTCCTTTGTGGTACCCAAAGCGGAGAGCACTGATGACAAGAAGGCTCTCGTGTCTGGGAGAGGCAGACATCAAAGCTGAACCTTTCAGGGCCGGCCCCGTGGCTTAGCGGTTAAGTGCGCGCACTCCGCTGCTGGCGGCCCGGTTTCGGATCCCAGGTGCACACCGACACACCGCTTCTCTGGCCATGCTGAGGCCGCGTCCCACGTGCAGCAACTAGAAGGATGTGCAGCTATGACATACAACTATCTACTGGGGCTTTGGGGTGAAATAAAATAAATAAATAAAATCTTAAAAAAAAAAAAAGCTGAACCTTTCATTATGATGTCACCTCTCTGGTGCCAGACTTCAGCTGCTAGGACATCCCATCCAGAACTGCAGGGGAGGGGCAGGAGCATCAGGAAGAGCTTCCAGAAGGTCCTGAGCCCATTCCTGAAAGATGGGTAGGTCCCTTTCACTATGGCAACCAAAAGCCCACATTTTCAGACAAAGACGTTGACATGTTCTCAGGGTTCACTGGTTATATTTTTCTTCAAGTTTTATAGACAATTAAAATTTATGATCGGTAGAAAGTGGCATTGTGGAGGTTTAAAACACAGGCAACCAAAAAAAACAATTCCTTTAGTAGTCAAACTCTTCCTAACCCTAACGAGTTTAAAGTTTACCTATAAACTGAACTGTAAAACACAGGGATAACAATAAACCACAGCAGCAATGAGTCATAGTGGAAAGAGTTTAGGGGCTCAGAAATCAGACGGAGCGGAGTTAGAATCCTGCCTCTCACTTCCTGAATGTGTGACCCTAGGAAATTTAGCTTACCTCGTTCAATTTCTCCCCCTTTATCTGCAAAAAGAGATGCTAATACCCGAGTTTGCAAGGTGATGGGTGTAAACCAATTGATCTATAGTGCACATCCTACAAATGGGAGCAACTTTTATTAGCAGGCTGGGTTAGCAGGGAACTGCCTTCGACCATTGAAGCTGGACACGGTCGTTAAGAGAGAACGAAAACTCCTCACAGTTGTGAAACCCAGAATCTTCCTGGGACTGCTGCTGTGAGCCGCTGGTCCTGGGTAGCAGCTGGCGATCATTGTCCTCAGCCCTCCTCAAGAGCATGTCTGCCCCTTGAAGAAGGTATGTCTCTGACATCCCAGGAAGCAGCCTTTGGTTCCATGTCTGTTTCTCTTCTTGGAGAAGATGGAGAGAATAAAGGGCACGTATCAGCAAAGTTCAGGAGAGATCCAGATCTAGAGAGAGAATCTCTCAAAAAAAGTGGAATGTTCCCAAAGCCCCCCTGAGTCCCCTGTGAAATCTCCAGATGCAAAAACACAAACTCAAAAGCATTCTGAAAGAAGGCGAAATCTGGTGGTTCCGACTGCTCCCCAGGAAAACAGCTCTTTTATTTTTTTCAGTTAGAAGAAAAAGGAATTGAGGTCAAAATGACCTCCTTGAAGTAAATCTATTCAAAGAAGTAAGCATTTAATTTTTGTATTTACAGTTAATTATAATATCACACACTTTATTTAAATTAGTCTTTAATTTGCACAGCTAGAGCTGCTGTGGGATTTCTCCATTTTGCTGGTGAAAAATAAGTCATACTTTAAAAATGTGCACACCAGTTGACTCAATTGTAATCTCAAAAATAATCATTACGGCATTTGTTGTCATGGGAAAAGTGGTAAACAACCTAAATGTCTACCAAGAGGGGGGTTTTTCAAATAAACTAGGATGTTGCCATACCATAGACTAATATGTAGCCATTCTAAATAGTCTCATAGAAGACAATGGCTCAAATGAAATAGATTGGAAAGATGCATACAATGTGTTACTAGTTGAAAAAAGCAATTTGCAAAGAGGTAAGGATCCCATTTCTGTAGAAAAGACACCCACGTACACACAGACAATTAAAGAACAGATATCAAAATGCTAAGTTGATTAGTTCTGGGCTCTTGAAAATGAGGGTGATTTTTATTTTCTTTTGTTGGCATTGTGGCATGTTGGTATTTTTCTAGATTTCAGATATTGAAATTTTATTACAATGATAATAAGAAAAATGTGCCCCAAAAGATGTGAACAGTCCTTGGAACACTGGGTCTGTTTCCTAAAGCTCCCTCAGCACCAGAACTCACAATGCCTGGGCGAGAGCAGCCTCGTATGGGGAAATGTCAAATACTTCATTCCCCAGCAGCTGGCCCTAGTTTTGATTCAAGCCAGGCATGTCACTTGTGACATTATCTGAGCATATTCATTAGTATCAGGATGGGGGTAGCTGCCATACTCATTGGTTTGGCTTGCCCAGAAAGAAAATTGGAGAGTAGGCACTCAGATTTTTAAGAAAAACATTGAGTACCCCTCCTTAGGGACACTCACGCTTACAGCTGTAACAGTGGCATTGCTGTGGCATCAGGAATTTGAGATGGGTTGGCCATCACATGGATGGCTGGGTCATTTTATTTATAGGCTAAAGAAAGCTGCCAGCCCTTAGCAACGAACCTGGAACCTGCCCCTGGCCCCCTCTAAGTGAGACAGAAAAGACAAACCCACCTTGTCCCATTGTGAGTCCATTCTCCGCTCTTTATTCTGCTGTTTACACAGTTCAGGAGCTTTGCAGTCATAGAGTGCCAGCCAGGTTGGTCTCCTGACTGAACAATGGTCATTTACCAAGCCAGTGGCAGCCATGCATTTGGTACAGGCCAAGTGAAGACGTAGAAGTGTCAAAAGATGAAGTGTAACAACCCCTTCCCCAACTCACAATTCAATATTCCCTCCAACTCTAACATCACCACCTACAGAAAGCCTTCCAGGGTTTCACAAGCTACCCTTAGACCGTGGACTATCATCTCTCTATTCTCAGATCAGGCATTTGAGAAAGAGTCCAGGAATGAATGAATGAATGAATGAATGAATGAGTGACTAACACATAAGTGAATGAACATGTGAATGAATAAATGAATGCATCTGCTCCAACGATGCTTTGTAGATATGCCTACTCATTCATTTCACAAAAATTTATTGAGGATTGACTATGTACCCGGCTCTGTGGTGTGCACTGGAATACCAAGTGAGCAAGACAGACTAGTCAGGGAGATAGTGAATCCACAAGGAAACAAACATGTGCCTGATTTCAGATGGTGATAGCATGATGAGGAAACACACAAGGTTACGTGAAACAGTGCCTGGGGTGCAGGGTGGTTGGAAGATACGTCGAGCAGGGAAGGCCCCTCTGAGAAGGTGGCGTTTAAGCTCTGACTTTGAATGACTGTGAAAGCACTTGCTTTCAAGTGCTTATTTAGCTCATTTCAAGTGCTGTATTCTTGAAAATAGAGTTTCAAGGACGTGTGTGATGTCCTCTTTTTGTTGACAGTGGAGGCTATAGTATCTTACTCATCCCCATGAGCTAGCAGGATACAGTAGCAAGCACATGGGATTTGCAGCTGCACTACCTGGGTTCACATCCTGCCTCCACCACTTACTAGCTACAGACCTTGTGTGAGTTACTTAAGCACTGGAGCCTCAGTTTCCCCATCCAAAAATGGGGCTGCTGCTGCTGCTGATGATGATGATAATGATACGTTTACAAAAGAGACGACTAGCTGCTCACCAAAAATCCATGCTTCCCCTTCCACAGTGTGAAGTTGTTGCTGAAAGACAGCTGTCCAAGCATGGATTCCATTTGTCAGCTTCTCTTGCTCCCAGATGCAGCCAAAGATGAATTTTTGCCACTGAGATGTGAACAGAAGAGACGCGTGTCACTTCCAGGCCTGGGTCCCTGAGTCATTCACTGGCCAGGAACACCCTCACGGGACTGTTAAGTTTGGGAAAAACAAACTTTGATTGTATTAAACTTCTGAAATGTTAGGGTATATTTGTTATAGCATCTAGCATACTACACTAACTAATACAACCCTAAAGTGTTGTGAACATTGAGTTAGTGTGTCATGCAGTGCCCACTCAAAGTGGTTGAACATAACTGAGTACAGGGCTTTGAATCCTTTTAAATCAGCCTCATGAGAGTTTGACCCCATGCCCCTTGTCACCTTTTCGGAAGGGGATGGTTTTCACCATACTGGATATTTGTTTCTGGGGAGGTTAGTTTCTATAGGAAGAGGAATATTAGGCCCCTAGGACCTTGCAGAATGGTGTTACAAAAAAAAACGTTTTAATTGCCTGGGGATACAGGAGGAGAGAATCTTTCTCAACAAAGTAATCTCTCCTCCTTGAGCTCAGAGTTTGCAGTGCGGCTTGAAAGTGAAGACCTTCCCCCAGGATATTAAAGTGAAGAGCTTCCCCCAGGATATCTTTTCTCTTTCTTTTTCCTCTTCCTCCAGGACAATTCTTCTGTGATAAGTTCCCTGAAAGGCTTTTAGTTCTCAAGCATCTATGAAGGAAGAAGAGAACTATATGCCTCATGTTTTCATCCACTTTAAAATGAGATAATGAATATAAAGCTCCTAGCACAGCAAATGGCATATAGTAGGAATCTGACAACTGGGCCTGGCCTCCCTTTAACTCATTTAACTCCTGTTAGCTCACTGTCAGCTAGTATTGTCTTAGCCCATACTAAAAATGACCCAATTGGTATTATTTTCCCCATTAGACAAATAAGAAAACAGAGGCTCGGAGAGGTCAAATATATAGCACTATTGTGCCCATAGATGTCTGGTACATGTTTTATCGATTTTAATTCTCACGACCATATATGGAATGCATAGCATTGGCATTCTTGTACACATTTTCCAGATGAGAAAACCGAGGCTCAAAGAGTTTAGACTTTCATTCTTTAACAAATACTTTTTAGTACTTTTCTGTGTGCCAGGCTCTGTGTCGGTGTGCTGAGAATCAACAATAAGCAATACAGACACATTCCTTGCTCTCATAGAACAGTCTGCCATGAGAAACAGCCAGATAAAGAGGCAATTTCAAGTATAATAAGTTAAAAAATCCGAGCAGGCCCAGGATGCCATAAGTAAGCAAAGACGAGAGGCCACCTCGCTCAGAATTGGGGAGAAGGAGCGACATGCAGTATTTTAATTTATATTAGGTATAAAACAAGATGTGACTTGTGGATAGGATTTAGCTAGAATGGGCATTGTGGAAGAATGTTCCAGGAATAGGGAACTACCGGGGCCATTTCCTCATTAGATGTCCCATTGTGGATTTCTTTGTATTTATTCTGGGAATTTTCTATATAGTCTGGGAATTATTGGGCTTTTTGTGTCTGTGGAAAGATGCATCCTCATCTCCGGAAATTTTTCAGTCATTTTCTTCAAATATAACCTGTGCTCCATTCTATTTTTCCTTCTGGGACTCTAGTTAATCCTAAATTAGACATTCTATGTCACTTACTTCTCTTCCGCAGTTCACACCTTTTTGAATCCTCATCCTTTTTCTGGGGATTTTTCTGTCTTACATTTAACTGCTATTAATTCTTTCTTTAGCTGTGTCTAATCTGATGTTAAAACCATTCATTGCATTCTTAGTTTTCTTTTTTATATTTTTCAGTTCTAGAATTTCTATTTGGTTCTTTCTCAAATTTATGTCACTTTTTATCACTTCCTGCTTCCTGACAAAATTTTCCAGCTTGGCTTGTATCTCTTTGAACATCTTAAGCGTGGTTGTTTTATTGTGGGTTTCTGATCATTCTGACAGCGGTAGTCCCTACGAGTCTGTTTCTATTGTCTGTTGTTTCCGTTGACTCTTGCTCGTGGTGTCTTGTCTTTTAGTGTGCCTCGTTATCTTTACTTGTTGGATATTGTTTTTGTTTTGTTTTTAGTGAGGAAGATCAGCCCTGAGCTAACATCTGCCAATCCTCCTCTTTTTGCTGAGGAAGAATGGCTCTGGGCTAACATCCGTGCCCATCTTCCTTCACTTTATACGGGACGCCGCCACAGCATGGCTTAACAAGTGGTGCGTCTGTGTGTGCCAGGACCCAAACCGGCGAACCCCGGGCCGCCGCAGTGGAGCGCACGCACTTAACCACTTGCGCCACCAGGCCGGCCCCTGGATATTGTATTTTTAAACGTATTTGTTAAAATAATTTGAGACCTAAGGTGATGTTATATTCTTCCAAAGAGGCTTTTCCACTTATGTCTGTCAAACACCTGAGAGTATTAACTGTCCGGGACAATTTAATCGAATACAAAAGATTGAGGTTTTTCTGGGCCTCCCTCACCTTGATGACTCAAAGACTGGCCACAGTCTGAGCTAGAGCTGGCTTACTCCATTTCATCCTTTCTCCTAGGGTACAGCTCTTTTAAGTCTCAGCTAAAAATGGAACTGGCTTACCAGGATCCCTATGCTTGATGGAATTCAAAATCCTACTCTAGTTCCCCTAGCTCTGAGAGATTGCCAAAAGTACAGCTCAATCTTTCAGCTGCCTATTCAATATCAACAAATGCTCCTGAGCAAAAGTGGTCCTGAGTGTAGGGCTCACCTCTCTGGGATCCTGTCTGTTCCCAGATCTCAGCCAGTACTCCTCACTATCTTGTTAGCTCTTTGATACTTTTAAGATGTTTTTGTATTTTATACAGCTCATTTAAGTATCTTCAGCTTTCAGTCATTACTGAATAAAGAAACTTAAGAATAGTATGGGCCCAGAGATCACAAAACTTCTGAGTAATTCAGGCAGGATTGGAACAAGGGGTAGATCTGTTTCATAGCCCAGATTCTTTCTTCTACATTGCACTGCTCAGTCCAGATGATGATGATATAGGTAGGTAGGTAGGTAAGTAGGTAGGTAGGTAGATAGATAGATAGATAGATAGACAGATAGAGAGATAGATAAAAGCTAACACTTACGAAGTCCCGACTCCATCATGCACTCTGTTCTAAAAGCTTTAGATTTTTTGACTCATTCAATCTTCACAACAATCTTATGAGTTAGGTACTATCATTATTCCCATTTTAAAGACGAGGAAACTGAGGCACAGAGAGATGAAGTAAACTAGCCCAAAGTTACCAGCTAGCTAAAGTTGAGGTGGGATTCAAACCTGAGAGTCCAACTCCAGAACCTGTGCTCAAATCACAAAGTTTTAAACAAAACTTCCCTGTTGCCACGGGTCTGAGAATCGTTCATCCTACCACATGGACTCAGGCACAAATAGCAATCCTAGGACTATTGATTCTCCAAGACTAAGCCTCACACTATTTCTGCCTTCCCCCACCTGAATCCAGATAGAACTAAGTCTTCAGTTCCAGGTATTGGGATGGGTTGCTTTGAAAACAAATCTTCACTTCCGTAAACTTCAACCATCCTCATCACCTCCATCAGATATTATTCTCCACGGAAGACCAGAAACAGTTTACTTCTAATCAGTGCTCCCGCCAGCCTCATAAATTGAGAGACAAGGGTGGGGCAGTGAAGGGGGAAATGTTTTTATTGTCCCCATTTTGCAAAGGCAGGTTCCTGCTTTGGTTCCAAGTCAAAGCAGGTGAGTCATCCACAGAGATCACCTGGTTTGTTCCACTTCCCTGAATTCTCTCCTGAAGTGGGGGACTTTACCCCACAGAGAAAGCCAATTCTCTTCTAAGAAATATGCAAAGTAGACTCTGAGCCTCCAGAGAGAGTGCAATGGGAGACAGGTGCATGTCAGGTCCATGAGTCTCCCTAAGGATTGGGCGATCCCATATCTTGAATTTTCAGGACATTGATAACCATCCAAGTTACCACTAATTGAGCATTCACCACTGTGCTAAAGCACCTTCATGCATTATTCTATTTAATCTTCATACAACCCTCTAGTGAAGATTCTATCATTATCCTCACTTTCAGGTTAGGAAACTCAGGCCCAGGGAGGTCATGACACTTGTCGTGGCCACCTAGTTAGGAAGCAACAGGCCTTAGGTTTGATACTCTGAAGTCAGTGGTCCTCTGTTGCCTTTCCTTCCCCACCTACAGACATGTTTCTAGATGCGGAGAGCCAGCGTGGGGACAGAGGGCTTCCCTGGGGCCCGGCTCACCCAGAGTCATGGCCAAGGAAGCTGAACCCCAGAGCAAAGAACACCAGGAAGAGGAGAGGGTTCCTCTGAAAACAGCAGGGTGGGTGCAGACTGACGTGCTTGTCGACACGGCAATCTGGACACACCTGGAAACACCCACTCCACCCCCCAGAAGGCCACTAATGAGGCAAGTGCAGCTGGGTCACGCTCTTTCCGTCATTATTCTCTTCTCATTACTTCAGAGTTGTACAAAGATCAAGTCCCATCGAGAGGGTTCCCGAGGATCCTTATCCCCATCTTCTCTCAGGATGAAGCTTGGAGAATGTTTTGGCACTGAGGCCTACCCATTGGAAAGGCCTCTGCCAGCACAGGGAAAATGCTACCTCAAGTGCGTGGGTTGAGTGCCTTTGGAAGGGTCTCTCTGCCCCCAAATAGATCTCCTATCTTGACATGTCACACTGGCTGAAGTTCCACCATGAGAGCTGTCCTTTTGGGTAAAAAGAAATGAAACTTCTTTCAAAATGTAAACATTCCTCGAAAGGTTCTGAATTTTTGTCAATCTTAATTTTCTCTCATATAAAGACTTTTTTTCCAAGACTTTTGGAACTTTCTACCATTTTTCTGCTGAGAGTCTAACCCATAAAAGGCCCCCAATAAATATAGTGTCTGTTTACTATCTGATGAATGCTCTAAAATGACTAAACTAATAAACAAGTAGCAGCCTAAAATTAGAGAGAAAGCTTAAAGAAAGCCATGCTTCATCCAATCTCTCCCTTTTTTTTTATTTTATTGAGGTCATAATAGTTTATAACATTGTGAAATTTCAGTTGTACATTATTATTTGTCAGTCACCATATATATGTGCCCCTTTACCCCTTAGGCCCACCCTCTAACCCACTTGCCCTCTGGTAACCACTAATCTGCTCTCTTTGTCCATATGTTTGTTTATCTTCCACATAAGAGTGAAATCATGCAGGGTTTGTCCTTCTCTGTCTGGCTTATTTCGCTTAACATAATACCCTCAAGGTCCACCCATGTTGTTGCAAATGGGACGATTTTGTCTTTTTTATGGCTGAGTAGTATTCCATCATGTATATAGACCACATCTTCTTTACCCATTCATCAGTTGATGGGCACTAGGGTTGCTTCCACGTCTTGGCTATTGTGAATAATGCTGCAATGGACATAGGGGTGCATAAGTCTCTTTGAACTGTTGATTTCAAGTTCTTCGGATAAATACCCAGTAGTGAGATAGCTGGGTCATATGGTATTTCTATTTTTAATTTTTTGAGAAATCTCCATACTGTTTTCCATAGTGGCTGCACCAGTTTGCATTCTCACCAGCAGTGTATGAGGGTACACTTTTCTCCACAACCTTTCCAACATTTGTTATTTTTTGTCTTGGTAATTATAGCCATTCTAACAGCTGTAAGGTGATTTGCATTTCCCTAATGATTAGTGATGTTGAACATCTTTTCATGTGCCTATTGACCATCTGTATATCTTCTTTGGAAAAATGTCTGTTCATATCCTCTGCCCGTTTTTTGATCTGGTTGTTTATTTTTTTGTTGCTGAGTTGTATGAGTTCTTCGTATATTTTGGAGATTAACCCCTTGTCGGACATACAATTTGCAAATATTTTCTCCCAGTTGGTGGGTTGTCTTTTTGTTTTGTTCCTGGTTTCCTTTGCCTTGCAGGAGCTGTAAACAAAAGTCCCATTTGTTTATTTTTTCTTTTGTTTCCCTTGCCTGAGTAGACATGGTATTCAAAAAGATGCTGCTAAGACTGATGTCAAAGAGTGTACTGCCTGTATTTTCTTCTAGGAGTTTTATGGTTTCACATCTTACCTTCAAGTCTTTAATCCATTTTGAGTTAATTTTTGTGTATGGTGTAACATAATGGTCTACTTTCATTCTTTGGCGTGTGGCTCTCCAGTTTTCCCAGCACCACTTATTGAAGAGACTTTCCTTTCTCTATTGTATGTTCTTGGCTCCTTTCTCGAAGATTAGCTGCCCATAGATGTGTGGTTTTATTTCTGGGCTTTCAATTCCGTTCCATAGATCTGTGTGTCTGTTTTTGTACCAGTACCGTACTATTTTGATTGCTATAGCTTTGTAGTATATTTTGAAGTCAGGGATTGTGATGCCTCTAGCTTTATTCTTTTTTCTCAGGATTGCTTTAGCTGTTCGGGGTCTTTTGTTGCCCTATATGAATTTTAGGATTCTTTGTTCTGTTTCTGCAAAGAATGTCATTGGGATTCTGATCGGGATTTCATTGAATCTGTAGATTGCTTTAGGTAATATGGATATTTTAACTATGTTTATTCTTCCAATCCATGTGCATGGAATATCTTTCCATTTCTTTATGTCATCATCAATTTCTTTCAATAATTTCTTATAGTTTTCAGTGTATAGGTCTTTCACCTCTTTGGTTAAATTTATCCCTAGATGTTTTATTCTTTTTGTCGTGATTATAAATAGGATTGTATTCTTGACTTCTGTTTCTGTTAGTTCGTTATTAGAGTATAGAAATCCAACTGATTTTTGTAAGTTGATTTTGTACCCTGCAACTTGGCTGTAGCTGTTGATTATTTCTAATAGTTTTCCAATGGTTTCTTTAGGGTTTTCTATATATAGAATCATGTCATCTGCAAACAGCAAGAGTTTTACTTCTTCCTTGCCAATTTGGATCCCTTTTATTTCTTTTTCTTGACTAATTGCTCTGGCCAAAACCTCCAGTACTAGGATGAATAAAAGCGGTAAGAGTGGGCATACTTGTCTTGTTCCTGTTCTCAGAGGGATGGCTTTTAGTTTTTCACCATTGAGTATGATGTGGCTGTGGGTTTGTCATATATGCCCTTTATTATGTTGAGGTACTTTCCTTCTATACCCATTTTATTGAGAGTTTTTATCATAAATGGATGTTGGATCTTGTCAAATGCTTTCTCTGCCTCTATTGAGATGATCATGTGGTTTTTATTCCTCGTTTTGTTAATGTGGTGTATCACACTGATTGATTTGCAGACGTTGAACCATCCCTGCGTCCCTGGTATAAATCCCACTTGATCATGCTGTGTGATCCTTTTAATGTATTGCGTATTCAGTTTGCCAATATTTTGTTGAGGATTTTTGCATCTATGTTCATCAGCAATATTGGCCTGTAATTTTCCTTCTTTGTGTTGTTCTTGTCTGGCTTTGGGATCAGGGTGATGTTGGCCTCGTAGAATGGGTTAGAAAGTATTCCATCTTCTTCAATTTTTTGGAATAATTTGAGGCAGATAGCTATTAAATCTTCTTTGAATGTTTGGTAGAATTCTCCAGAGAAGCCATCCGGTCCTGGACTTTTATTTTTTGGGTCTTTTCCTTTTTTTTTTTTTTTAACAGAGTTGTACATATAACATGGTTGCCTTAACTTGTTCTTTGTGGGTAGTATAAATCAGTTTTATAATATTCCACAAAGAGCACTATGACTAAAGGTGCTTTTGCGCCTGATCAATTTTTTAAACCACTACATTCAGGTGATTGGCCCTGCTAGCATTCATTCACACTTTAGAAGAAACTACTTTGTGAAATTGCCTTTCTTCAAACACCTTTCTGGGAGTCTCAGCATTAGCAAGAAAACATATTGAAAGGGCTCAGCACAGAGCCTGGCACACAGTAAGCACAGAATATATGGCAGCTGGTGTTATTGGTATTTGGAGACTTGAACTTAGAGGCTAAACATTTGGTCTAGAGTATTTTAATGCCACCCAATTCTGCCTCTTAAAGAGCAGGGACACTGATAGAGAGATAGTAAATACCTCCATGCAGCTTGAGGGCACAGAGCACACAGCAAGCCAGCAAGAGGAACAGCACCAACCAGACACTTCTCCTGTACCGCAAGCTCACCAAGAGTATACACAACTAGGTGAAAGTGGAAGCGGAGTGCCAGGGGAAGAAAGGAAAAAAGAGAAGAAGTGGCAAAGAAGGTGGGAGAGGAGAGAAGCTGCAGGTTGGTGCTCCATCTGTAAAGTGGATAGGTAGTGCTAGATGATTTTTGTGCCCCTTTCTGGTACTCTGTGATGGAAGAGTAGTAAAGAGAAAAGAAAGAGGGTGTGTTATGGCAAGGAGTGATCCAAAAGCCTAAAGGAAGATGCTGAGCCCATGAGGGCTATGTTGCTTATCTCATGCATTGTATCTCATTTACAGATCATGCAACACAAAGAGCAGGAAGGAGAACAGCAACAGTAGAGATACCATCCTGCCAGCTCAGCCTGTATTTCCCACTACGGCCTCATCTGCTCTGAATCTATGCCAAGCAACCAATACAGTGCCCACAAATGTTTGTTGGTGCAAACATAATCATGCTTTCATTTTAGAAAATATGGGGGAAAAAATCAAAGACTATAAAGAAAAAAATAACCATCCTTCATGAGCCCATCACCAAGAAGTAGTACCAGGAAATGATCACTAGCCTTTACTGAGTGATTATCATGTACTAAGCATTTTACATTCTCTGCCTCATTTAGTCATTAACTTAACCACTGCCAATATTTCAGATTTCCTTCCAGGTTTTTTTTTTCTATACATGATACATAAATATTTCCAATAGTTGTGCTAAGCCCTTTACATATGTTTTCTTATTATTATTCTTCTCATTGTTATTTCTTATAATCCTCACAACAAATTTGTGAGATATCTATTTTTTTCTCCCATCCTACAGGTGAAATAACTGAGGCTCAGGAGGTAAGTTGCCTAAGGTCACAGAGCTAATAAATAACAGAGCTGGGATTTGAACCAATGTTGGACCAGCAGTAATGCCCATGATTTCATCTATTACCTGCTCTCTCTCAGCTTCCCAGGTGTTCTGCACTATAGGATGTGAGTGAGGAATGATGGGTTGAATCTTCCCAGGGGGTCCTAAAGACAGGCTTTTAACACAGTACAAGGGTTAAACACATGTAAGGTGTGGTTATTGCTGTAAACGGCCAAAGAGACCCTTGATTCATACCACCTTTCTGCCAAGGAGATAGCCTTGTGTTATCCAGTGACCAAACAGGAAAGGTGTGGGCAGTGTCAGGGTCCATCCAGGACTGCCACTGTGGGAGGCAGGGACTGAGTTACCAAGAACTCTTATCTGATGAACGTTACTTTTATCACCACCTGGCTAGTTCAGCCAGGTAGAGGAGAGAACTTATCAATGTCCTGAGTCTACGATTGTCAGATAAAATCCAGGATGTCCCATTAAATTAGAATTTAGCCATTTATTTAACCACTATCAACATTACAGATATATGTCTAAGTATGGAGACACGCTTGCACTAAGATATCTGTTCTTTATCCGAAATTGAAATTTAATCAGGCATATTTAGGACATGTTTGTACTAAAAAATTATTCATTGTTTATCTGAAATTCAAATGTAACTGGGTGTCCTGTATTTTTACTTGCTAAATATGGCAACTCTGATAAAAGGCCTCCCTTTGGTTTTTTTTTCCCCTCCACTTCATCCTCCATTTCATCTTCTATTCTTTCCTACCATAAGCACCCAAATTGACTTTATTTAATATAAGTCCATGTAATTTACCTTCCATGTGTTTATTTTGGTATATATGTAAATTTGAAACTGTGTTGTATTGATTTTTTTTAATTCACAAAAATGGAATGTACTGTAAATCTCATTCTGTTTCTACTTTTTTCCTCAACACCTTGAGATCTATCCATGTTGCTACATGTACATCTGGATCATTAGTTCTGGATTCTACATAATATTTCATTGAATGCATAGACCACGTTTTACCTACTGGTCCCTCTGTGGTAGACACCTAGGTAGCTTCCACCTCCTGGTTCCACAAACAATTCTGGGTCAAATTGTGTGCATGTTTGATGGGTGTCAAGTCAATCTTGTTGTACTTACTTGTATTTCTCTGGTTATGTTACAGACCTGTGTGAGAGAGTTTTTCTGGAGAGCATTATTAGGAGTAGGATAGCTTGTACATAAAGTATACACATGTGTGATATTCAAAATATTTAACAACCATCAAGACACAGGCACTGACCACACAGAACAGACACTGCCTGTGCGCCATGTTGGTATACACAAACTGGATATCTGCCTTGCATATGCACATAGTTTCGTTAGTGCAACCAGGGTTACTCAGGAATGGCTCTACCAGTCTACATTCCCACGAGCAGTGCATGAAAATCCTCTTTTTTTCACATATTGTCACCATTTGAAACTAGCTTTTCATTTTTGCTAATTTGGTAGATGTCGAGTCACTCTCGTAGTATTTATTTGTATTTCTCTAGTTGTTAGTGAGGCTAAACATTTCTTCACATACTTTTTAGCCATTTGGGTTTCCCTTTCCTTCTGTAAATTTGCCCTTTTGCCTATTTTTCTACTGAGTTCCCACTCTTTATTCCTGTAGATATATGGGAGTTTCTTGGCTACTCTAGAACAGTGCTGTCCAATAGAAACACAATATGAGCCACATGTATAATTAAAAATTTTCTAATAATCACATTAAAAAAGTGAGAAAAAGGTAAATTAATTTTGACAATATGTTTATTTAATCCAATATATCTAAAATATTATAATTCCAACATGTAATCAACATAAAAATGATTGAAATACATTACATTCCCTTGTGCATGCTAAGTCTTTGAAATATCGTATGTATTTTACACTTACAGTGCATCTCAACTTGTACTAGACACATATAAAGTGTTTGATAGCCACATGCGCCTAATGGTATATTGAAAGGTGCAGGCCTAGAACCTAGACTCTATGTAATAATTCCTTGGTGGTTTTGGTTGAAAATATCTTCTTCTGGTTCATCTACCTGTTAACTTTATTTATGATGTCCTTTGTTTAAAAAAATGTTAATTTATATGTAGCTAAATCTATTATTTTTCCCCCTAAAATTTGTTTCAGGCTCTTGTTTTTGAAACCCATACTCATGACAATATGCCCAAGGTGTAATTGTACACTTTTCTTCTATTAGCTTCATAGTTTTTGTCTTTCATAGGTAGGTCTTAAGTCCACTGGAGGATTTTTTTTTCATATTGTAGGAAATAGGGATCCAACTTTTTTTAATAGAGACAACTGGTTTCCCCAACACCATCTACTAAATAATCTGTCCTTTCTCCACTCATTTGTGAAGCCACTTCTATCATCTATCAATGTCACATATATACAGTCTGTTTCCGAGTTCTCTCTTCTGATATTTAACCATCACCGTAACCCTTGTTTTATAAATATGATGATTAAATTGCAGCGAATTTGGGTAAACGGCCCAAAGTCACCCAAATATTAAGTGTTCGAGTTATGATTTGAACCCAAGTATGTCTGATGCTGTACCAGTTAGGATCGTATTTGGCTCCACATAACCGAAACCAGACTACAGTGGCTGAAAGAAAAGGGTTTATTTTTCTCAGATATTGAGAATTCTAGAGATAGACCATCCAGAACAGGTTTGGTGGCTCCACAACACCACCAAGGATCGGGGAGCCTTCTTTCTTTCTGGCCAGCCATATTAATCTGTGGCTTTTGTCCTCATGGTTGTGAGATGGTTGCCGCACTCCCTAGAATCCGTCCTCATTTCAAGAAGGAAGAAGAGGAAAGAGAAAGAGCAAAGGCAAAGCGATGTGTCAGCTGAATCTCTGCCTTTTAATCGGGAAGACAATTGCTTTTCTACAAGTTATCTGATAGAGTTCCACTAACATCTCCTTGGAAGGAAGTAGGTCACGTGGACATGCCTGGAAAATGGCGGCTGTTTGTTATTTTTTCAGCTGGGACTATTGCCACCTGTCTTAGTCTGTTTGGGCTGCTATAACAAAATACATAAACTGGGGAAATTTAAACAAAAGACATTTGTTTCTCACAGCTCTGGAAGCTGGGACGTCCCAAAATCAAGGTGCCGAGAAATTTGGTATCTGGCGAGAGCCTGCTTCCTAGTTCACAGAGGGCAATCTTCTTGCTGTGTCCTCTCACGGCAGAAGGCACCGGGGAGCTCTCTGGGACCTACTCTAAACGCACTAATGTCATTCATGAGAACTCCACCCTCAGGACCTGATCACCTCCCAAAGCCCCCACCTCCTAATACCATCACTTTGGGGATTAGGTTTCAGCATATGAATTTTGGAGGGACATAAACTATTAGCTCACAGCACCACCCAAACAAAATTTGGGTTCTGTTAAAAATGAAGAAGTGGAGCATGGGTATTGGGTAGACATCAGAATAGATTTCCAGAAGAGCTAATGAGGCTTAAGCCACAGGGTTTCTCATTATACTCTTTTTCTTAATACCCCCCCCACCAAATTGCATAAACTTCAGATCTACCCCTGGGAGGCATCTAGCCGTGCCCACCACATGTGCCAGAGCCCACAGTCTGCTTATCGCTGAATTTTTATGGTGATAGTGAGTGATAAGGTGAAGTGTGTGCTTAGGTTTCCCAAGTTAAGTACACATTTTTAACTAATTCCCTCGGGATCCACATTTATGCTTTTTTGGTCAGAACAAGGGCCTCAGAAAGAGTGTTATTCTCAGCAAATGATAATAATAACAACTGCCATTTCTGAGTGCCAACTACATGCCAGGCACTGTGCTAGGACCTTGACCATAGGTTTTTTTCAATTAATTCTTACTACAACTCTTCATGGCTCAGAGAAGTTAAGTAACTTGTCTAAGGTCACAAAGTCTGTAAGTAGATAAATTAGGAGGTGAAATTAATATCAAAACCTTTCCATGCTTTCCAGTACACATGGCTAAAAGTTCCCCGAGGGCTTTGGGCTCGTGCAAGATTGTAAGATTTAGCAAAAAAAAAAAAAAAAACACAGTTAAGTAATGAATAGTTTTTAGTATAAGTATTATTTGTTGTTTACCTGAAGTTCAAACTAACCCGGCTGTCCTGAATTTAATCTGACAATCAGACATTTTATAGACAGTTACTAGTACAATAAAATGAAGGTATGTAAATTTTTTCCCAGTTTTTTTATTGACATCATAGTAGTTTATAACACTGTGAAATTTTAGTTGTACATTATTCTTTGTCAGTCACCATATAAACGTGTCCCTTCACCCCTTGTGCCCCCCCAGCCCCTTCCCCCTGGTAACCACCAAACTGTTCTCTCTGTCCATGTGTTAGTTGGTCTTCCACATATGAGTGAAGTCATGCCATGTTTGTCTTTCTCTGTCTGGCTTATTTCACTTAACATAATATGAAGGTATGTAAATTTTGTGCACATATCTTTCTTGAAACTTAAATAAGGAACCAGCCTGGTGGCATACTGGTTAAGTTCGCACACTCTGCTTCAGCAGCTCAGAGTTTGTAGGGTCGGATCCCAGGCGCGAACCTACGCACTGCTCATCAAGCCGTGCTATGGTGGCATCTCACATACAACATACAGAAAGATTGGCACAGACGTTAGCTCAGGGACAATCTTCCTTAAGCAAAAAGAGGAAGATTGGCAACAGATGTTATCTCAGGGCCAATCTTCCTCATGAAAAAAAAACTTAAACAAGATAAAGTGTGTACAGTGCCTGGTACTCAATGAAGTTTAACTCCATGGTTAATTGTTGGGATTGTAGTCTTGGCTGGGTGACTTAGAACAAGTTGGTTTCTCTCTCTGGCTCAGCTTCTCCTTCTATAAAATGAGAGGTTGCTCCAATCATCACTCAGGACCCTGAAGCTGCAGGGTCCAATGGGGGCCTGTCAACTCCATCACCTTTGCATATGAAGAAAGAGACTTTTCCTACTAGGGAAGGCACACCAGCCCAGTTTTCCTTTGGTTGTTTTCAGAGACCAGGATTACTTTGGTGGTTGTCAGGGCCCACTGGTGGAAAGCTGAAACGTCTTCAGCTCAGTGAAGCCGTGGTTGAGTTTCTGAAACCATGTTCTGCTGAATCCTAGTCCTGGAAGACGTTCTACCTAGAAAGAGCAGAGGAGGTTCCATGATCAAATAAGTTTGGGAAACAAGGTCATATATATCCACCCCATACATCGCTTGGCAATTTATATGCATATGTTTGTGTAAGAAGGAATGCAGAAGCAAATCCTATTTAACTTTACTTAACACCCCATTTCCCAAGCTTTTTTGCCCATGGAATGCCTTGCTCACAAAACATCCCAAGCAATGGTAGTTCCATGGGACTCACTTTGGGACAGTGAGCTGCAAGAACTAGGGCTGCTATTATAAGGGTTTGTCTAAGAGCATAGTCAAAACCAAGTTCCTACTCCTGGGCTGACTTAAATCAGGGCAGGTACTAACATTCAAGTTGGAATTCAGAGAAATAGAGCACAGATTTTCTTTTAACATTGATCTTATTTTCTATTTGGAAATGGATGGAGAACCTGGGAACTGCGTAAGGAGACCAAGTGGGGTTGGGCACAGAACAGAGACTCAGACCCAGTAAAGGAAGGTGTGAATCCCTGTTCCACCACTTCCTAGCTGGGTGACCTTGGGCACATTCCTTAACCTTTCTGAACCTTAGATTCCACGTCTGAAAATCAGGCACACAGTTATACCTCCCACATAAAAAAGTAAATGAAGTAGCATATGAAAATGCCTTGCAAGTTGCCTGACACACAGGAGCTGCTCGTTATATGTCTGTTAGATCTGAACCAGTTGTCAGAGCAAAGAAACAGAAGTGTCCTCCTGTTGAGAAGATTAGAATTGATGGGGATAACTTCCAGGCATGGAGTATAGATGGGGAACAGAAACGCTCATATATAGTGTCATATATAGAGAGCAAGGCAGATCAAAGGAATGAGAGTTAGAGAAGCAAAATGTTGGCAAATTTTAAGGCCGGTAGAAACCATGAGGCCAGAAGCACTGGTAGCCAATCTCAAGGTTGAGTGGAATAGCATAGGACCCAACCTGGGCCTCCCAGGACACAGGAAAAAGCCACAAAAGGCCCATTTATGAATCAGCCTTCTCTCTAGGCTTCAGCAAATTAGGCAATACCTATCTTATTCATCATCAAAGTGTAATGCAAGGATAAAATGAGATTTTATATGTTACAGGGCTTTATTGGACTCTCATAAAGTATTCAACGGAATACACCCATGTAGATTACTTTTAAAGTAAAAGTATAAAGATTGCCATGTAAATCAAAGTTGGTGTTTATGTAATGAGTGTGCATTGAACTCCCTACCAACCTGGCATAAGAAAATTCTCATTCTCTAAATCAGCTAATGAGTCCCCACTTGCCTGGCTACTGGAAAATTCCATCTTGGTCATGTTTTGGAAGGTCCTCCTCTCTCTAGGGTTGTGCAAGAGTCTTTGGGAACTTGTGC
Organism: Diceros bicornis minor; assembly: GCF_020826845.1. Taxonomy (NCBI): domain Eukaryota; kingdom Metazoa; phylum Chordata; class Mammalia; order Perissodactyla; family Rhinocerotidae; genus Diceros; species Diceros bicornis. Next base: position 37,036,331 of record NC_080752.1, on the reverse strand, counting down.
AATCTAGACCATTTAGAGAGAGACCCTCCAATCATCAGCCCACACTGGACTTGCCAGGTCAACTGTCCCCGCCTCCCTCGAAGGTGGCATTTCTGCTGCCTTGGAGCCAAGCTTGAGCACACGGGGTCTTTGCACAGGCTGGGAGTCTCTGTGCCTGGGGGTCACAACTCCCTCTGCTCAGCCCAAGATCATTCCCACCCGAGATCCTGCCAGCTCTACTTTTCTGGAACCCGCAAAATCTCTCTGTCCTGTCCTTCCTATTCTCTGGGGAAGCTCTCTCAAATTCCTCCTCTCTTCTCTCCCTACTAACGGCTGCCTCTCCCAACTCTTGGAGCCCCATCTCCTCCCAGACAGTCCCACTCTGGTCACCCAGGGGAACTCAAGTCCAGGGATTGGGGGGGCTCTGATTTAAGCGTACCTGGAAACTTCTGCTTCTAGTTACCTTCTTGGGATGAAGGAGGGGAAACTCTCCATCATGATGAGAACAAAAATACAAATTAATATCTCAGTAAATGGTCACATAGATACAAGTAGTATGTCCTTCACACTCCTTAAACAAAGCCTGATTTAAGGTGAGTTGTTTGGATTGAGTTCTATTTTATGTTTAATAAGAAATCCACTTGTGTTGCGAGTGAACCGTACCGTAGGCAGAAAACTTACACTGCCAACCACGTACTCTGACTTCAGTCCCAACACCACCTGGACCAAGGTCTCCCTAGTTGCTGACTCAGTTGTTTTAGGAGGCAGATATATTTCTTGAAGATGAATGGGTAATGCTGACCCTGCAGTGTGAAGACAGTCCTCACAGAAAGTGAACAGAGAAAGAAAAACATTCCGAGCCCCACCCTTCGCCCCGTCATGGTCTCACCCTCGCACTCTTTCTTACATTTGGAAAATATTGTCTCTCCTTCCCCCTCTTTTCGAGTCACAGCTATTTCTTTTGGAGCACAAGGTCACTGTCAAGGAACAGCCGAACAACCCTGGTGACTTTTCCTGTCACATGGGGCCAAGGCTGGGGCCAAGGCTACAAATCAGGACTTTACGCTGAGTTGGAAATAAATCTTCTTGAGGCCTCTGTGCAGAGGAGGGTGGCTTGATTGCTGGTGAGATGACTTCATGCTTTTTCTGTGAAAGAGAGAAAGAAAATCAAGATAAATGGAGAGAAGAGAGGGAGAAGGCGGGTAGAGCTCATTTCCAGGGAAAATACTAATGCTCTGGGATTGTCCAAGTTGGCCATGAACTTGCCATTCAATGTGATTCAGAGGAAAACACAAATGCAGAGTAACAGGTCTGGAGGAGAACACCAAACTAATGAGAGAGGCTACTGCTGTAGAGAGGAAGGGACTGGGGCCATGGAGGGGATGGTAAGGTGGTAGAGAAGTTAGACTTACCTGCAGTGCATTAAATTTTAGGATGGATATATATTCATGCAATACTTATCTAATTAAAATTAATGTTGAAAAGTTTAATTTAATAGAGAAAATGCATGAGATTTGGAGTCATAAGTTCTGGATTTGCGACTTGGCTTTTCTACCTGAAGACATTCAGCCATCATTTATTGAGCAACTATTATATGCTGAGGAATATGCCAGGCATCAAGGGTACAAAGATGAATAAAAAGAGCCACTGTCCTAAAATTTAAGATCATAACTTAACTTATCTGAGTTTCAATGTACTTGTCTCTGCAATAGGTATCATAATTTTTACTTCACAGGGTCATCAAGAACATTAAACGAAAATATAGAAATATATTACTGTTAACTGTAAAACACTATACAAATGCTCCTTATATATTTATTGCAAGTCTTGTTCAAAGGAGAGTTTGAAACAGTAAATGTTAATAAATCTTTTTTCTTTTTTTAATTTAATAATTTTTTGAAACAATCAAAAATTTACAAAAAAGTTAGAAAGATGGCACAAAGAATGGTGTGCCGGTAAATGTGTAACAATTGCCTCTCCAGGACAAAAAAGGCCTGAGTTGTAACATTTGCTAATTTCTGTGGTGTAAATACTCCCACCACAGCCAATTTCAAGCTACTAACATGATGTTACTGAATGCGGAGTTGGAACGATAACAGGAACCCGCACACTACCGACGCAAAGAACTTTCCTTCCTGAACCATTTGAGAAGAACTTGCTAATCTGATGCATCCCCTCAAATACTATAGTATGCATTTCCCACAAACACAGACATATCCTCATACAACCACATTAAAATTTGAGACTTGTTTTATGGCCTAATATATGGTCTATTCTGGAAAATGTTTTATGTGCACTTGAGAAGAATTTATATTCTGCTGTTGTTGAGTGGAGTCTTGTATAGATGCCTGTTTGGACAAATCGGATTTTAGTGTTGTTCAAGTCTTCTATTTCCTTGTTGATCTGTCTAATTGTTCTATCAATTGTTGAAAGTGGAGTTTTGGCGTCTTTAATTATGATCATTAAATTGTCTATTTCTCCTTTCAGTTCTGACAGTTTTTGCTTCTTGTATTATGGGACTCTGCTGTTAGTTGCATATGTTTATAATTGTTATATCTTCTTGATGGATTGACCCTTTTACCATTATAAAATGACTTTTTTCTCTGGTAATAGTTTTTGTCTTAAAGTCTGTTTTGTCTGATACTAGTATAACCACTCCAGTTCTCTTTTGGTTGTCTTTTGCATGGTATATCTTTTTCCACCGTTTTACTTTCAACTTATTTGTGTCTTTAAATCTAAATTGTGTCTCTTGTAGATAGCATATAGTTGGATCATATTTTTTTATCCAGTCTTCCAGTCTCTGCTTTTTAATTGGAGTATTTAATCAATTTACATTTAATGTAATTACTGATAAGGTAGGATTTACATCTGCCATTTTGCTATTTGTTTTCTATATGTCTTATGTCTTTTTTGTTCCTCTATTCCTTTTTGTTCCTGCCTTCTTTTGTGTTAAACAGATATTTTCTAGCGTACCATTTTAATTCCTTTGTCATTTCTTTCACTATATATATTTTTAGTTATTCCCTTAGTAGTAACCCTGGAGATTATAATTAACATTTTAATTTATCATCATATAATTCAGTTTAATACTAACTTAATTTAAATAATATACAAAAACTTTCCTCCTATATAGCTCCGTTTCTTTCCCTCATCTTTGTAGTGTTATTGCCATACAAATTATATCTGTATACATTTTATGCCCATCAAAATGTATTTATAATTATTTTTATGCAATTGTCTTCTAAGTCAGATAGGAAAAAAAAAAGAGTTACAAACAAAAAAAATACATTTACACTATCTTTTATATTTACCTATCAGCTACCTTTGCTGGTGCTCTTCATTTCTTCATGTGGATTTCAGACAGTGTCTAGCATACTTTTATTTCAGACTGCAGTTGCCCCTTTAGTGTTTCTTATGGGCCTACTAGTGATGAATTCTCTCAGATTTTTTTTAAATCTGAGAATATCTTAATTTCTCCTTCAGTTTTGAAAGATGGTTTTTCAGGATATAGAATTCTTGGTTGTCAAGTCTTTGTCTTCCAGTACTCTGAATGAATATGCCACTCCATTGCTCCCAGCCTCCGTGGTTTTTAATGAGAAATCTGGTGTTATTCTTGTTGAGGATCCCTTGTAGGTGATGAGTAGCTTCTCTCTTACTACTTGCAAGATTTTCTCTTTGTCTTTGGCTTTTGACAGTTTGACTATGATGTGTCTAGGTGTGAAAGTCTTTGAATTTCTCCTTCTGGGAGTTCATTGAGCTTCTTGGATGTGTAGATTATAGTTTTTCATCAAATTTGGGAAGTTCTCAGCATTGTTTCTTCAAATATTCTTTCTGCCCCTTTCTTTCTCTCCTCTCTGTCTAGAACTCCCATTAAGCATATAATGGTACATTTGATGATGGCTTACACCTCTCTAAAGCTCTCTAAGCCTCCCCAAGGATCATTTCTTTTCATTCTTTTCCCTTTCTGTTCCTCCAACTGGATAATCTCAATGACCTATCATCAAGTTCATTGATGCTTTCTTCCATTTGCTCAAATCTGCTACTGAGCCCCTCTCATGAATTTTTTATTTCAGTTATTGTACTTTTCAACTCTAGAATTTCTATTTGGTTCTTTTTTATAATTTCTATATTTTTATTAACATTCTCTCTTTGGTGACACATTGTTTTCATACTTTCCTTTATTTCTTTAGACATGGTTTCCTTTAGTTCTTTGAATATATTTAAAATAGCTGATTTAAAGTCTTTGGGGCCAGCCCCGTGGCTTAGCGGTTAAGTGCGCGTGCTCCGCTACTGGTGGCCCGGGTTTGGATCCCGGGTGCACACCAATGCACCACTTCTCTGGCCATGCTGAGGCCGTGTCCCACATACAGCAACTAGAAGGATGTGCAACTATGACATACAACTATCCACTGGGGCTTTGGGGGAGAAAAAGGAGGAGGATTGGCAATAGATGTTAGCTTCAGGGCCAGTCTTTCTCAGCAAAAAGAGGAGGATTAGCACGGATGTTAGCTCAGGGCTGATCTTCCTCACAAAAAAAAAAAAAAAGATAAAGTCTTTGCCTAGTAAGTCCAATATCTGGGGTTTCCTCGAGGAAGGATTCTATTGATTTTTCTTTTTCCCTGTGTATGAACCATACTTTCTAGTTTCTTTGCACGTCTCTTAATTTTTTGTTGAAAACTGGACATTTCAAATAATATAAAGTGACAATTGTGGATATCAGATTTCTCTCCAACTCCCCAGGGCTTGTTGTTGTTGCTATTTATTGTTATTATTGTTATTGTTGTATGTTCCATGACTTTTCTGAACTAATTCTGTCAAGTCTGTATTCTTTGTTATGTGCGGCCACTGAAGTCTTTGTTTGGTAAGCTTGGTGGTCAGCCAATGATTGGACAGAGATCTCCCTAAATACCAGGAAGCTATACATCTTTCAGTCTTTGCCAACGGTCTTTGTGCCTGCTGGGGCATGCCTTCAACATTTAACCAGACAGCTGACAGCTCTGCCTTAGTCTTCACTCCTGCTTGTGCAGAACCTCAGGGACAGAAAAAAGTAAGAGACTAGGGTTTTCTCAGGTTTTTCCTGAGCACATACGTAGCCCTCAGATGCTCATGGCTCTACACATGCATGTGATTTTCTAGATTCCCAGGAATATTCCAGAGCTTTTCATAGTCTCTATTAATATTTCACTCCATAGCTTTTTCTTTTAAGCTTTTTTGGTTAGCCTATTGCTTACCTCAACTGTTATCCACTACCTCAGATGGCCACAAAATTAAACAATTCCCTCTAAGTGTTTCTGACAAATGCTTCTAGGTAAAAGACTTTTCACACTGAGTGAACTGCAACTTAGATCAAATAAAGACAGGCTTGCAAGCGGGGTGTTCCAGTGAACCACCAGACGAGTCACATAATGACAATTGTCTGAGTGATATTTTGAAGGAGCTCCAACCCCATTGTGCCCTCTATGTTGGCTGCCTGGCTGCTGGTTTCACTGTGATTGTGGGCTGTTGGTTTTCGTGGCTACCACAGAGCAGGAGAGATGATGGGACTAGCATAAGTTAAAACACCATAGAGCTTGCTGTTCTTACCAAGATTCAGACATTTTTCTTGAATAAATGCTGCTTGCACTGCTGCAAGCCTTTGGTTAATTTCCAGAGTTCTGAAAAAATTGATTCTAATTTTGCTTATTTTCTTCTTGCTTTTATGGAGGAGAGAAATTTCAGAGGTCTTTACTCTGACATTTTCACTGACATCACCCTGGTCTCATGATTTTTGATATATTTAATTATTTTGTCAATCCCATATGTCACAAATCTTCTGAGTACACCACCACCTCATCGCTGTGCAGATGACCTACTGACCCAGCTGGGCTCTGATATCCCATGGTGGAATATCTTACGCTGCTTGGACTCTGACAACACACCTGCTATACCTCACGCAGATGCCCTCTTCCCCTTGCTGACCTCTGATTCTGTGCCAGGCTGCACCTGCGTGTAAACACCCTCCCAGTCTCACTCTAGGTCACTGCAGCTTCCTACCCCACCCCCTACCCCACCTAATGGTTTTAGGACAAAATTGTTCAGGAAGAGAAGAGACAGGGAAACAATTTTATTATTAAGACAAGAAAACAAAGAATTGGAGCAGCTGAGTGACTTACTCAAAGACACATGGCAAGTGAGGGCAGAGCCAGGAACAGACCCAGGTCAACTGACTTCCAGCAACTTGGTTCTTTCTCCATTATAATAGCTAAAAACAATGGCTATTATTTGACTGAACACTTTCAGGTCATTCTGATCTCAGCTTAACTGTCACTTTCTGACCACTCAACTAAACAGCCACCTAGTCACTTATGACCATGTGACCCCCAAATTCTCCTTATTGCCCTCACCACTAACTGACATTTTCCTTTATTTGTTGACTCCAAGAGCAGAGATAATGTCTGTCTTGTTCACCACTGTGTCCTCAATACCTAACCCAACGGTTGCTTCATAGTTGGTATTCAACAAACATTCACTGGGCAAATGAATAAACCATGTGTCAGGCAAAGACTAATTTCTTTTGCTGTTCTCATAAGAGAGGATCAAAGAGGTTAAGTAATTTTCCTAAGGTTACATGCTAGCAAAGGCTTTATTAGTTAGATTAGGTTTCTGTAGTGACAGTAATAGAACTCTAAATTTTAACTGGGCACCTGGCTTCTCATACAAAGACTACATTTTCCTCCCTCCTTTAGCACTAGGAGTGGCCATGTGAATAAACTCTGGCCAATAAGATGTAAGTGGGATTGATTTGTTCATCTTCTGGGAAGTGTCCCTAAAGGTGGGGCCAGTGCTCTTTACTCTCCCTTTTCTCCTTTCTGCAGGCTGGAATGCAGACCTAAGCAACCATCTTGAAGTATGAGGTGAACTTGGGAATAGAGGCCACTCGAGGTAGAGAAAGAAGATAGGTGTCCTGACAATGTGGAGTGCCATACCAGCCCCAGATTTCCAACTGAGATTTTGCGAAATAGAAAAATAAATTTCTGTTATGGATAAAATTGTGTCCCCCTAAAATTCACATGTTGAAACCCTAACCTACAGTGTGACTATATTTGAAGGTTGGGCCTTTAAGAAGGTAATTAAGGTTACACAAGGTCCTAAGAGTGGGTCCCTCATCCAATAAAACTGGTGTCCTTATAAGAAGACAAAGAGACACTTGAGCCCTGTCTGCCTGCACGTGCACAGAGGAAAGGCCACGTGAGGACACAGCAAGAAGGTGGCCATCTATAAGCCAGGAAAAGAGGCCTCACTAGAAACCTGGTGACACCTGGTGAGACCTCAATGACACCTTGATCTTAGCCTTCTAGCCTCCAGAACTCTGAGAAGATAAATTTCTATTGTTTAAGCCACTCAGTCTGTGATATTCTATTATGGCAGACCTAGTAGACTAATACAACTTCCTTCTTGTTTAATCCTTGTAATGAGCATTTTGCCAGCAAAAAAGAAAGACAGAGAAAGTAATGGCTGTCCAACAGCCAGAAACACATGGTCTACCAGAGACACATATAGATACTTGTCCATCAACAAATATCTATTAAGTGCCTACTAGGGGCCCAGCTCTGTTCTAGGCATTTAGGATACATGAGTGAACCAGAGACAAAGATACCTGCCTTCTGGGAAGGCTGCTGATAGATCAGGTTTTGTGGTGGTTGGAGAGGAGGAACAGGTGTTTAGTTTTGGACATGCTGAGTTTGAGATGTCAATCTGACATTCAAGTAGGGAGGGGAATAGACATGGGAAGGGGAATAGACAATCAACAATAGACATAATAAATACACAAACTACATAGCATGTTAAAAGATGGTAACTATGGGTGGGTGGAGGGGAGGACTTAGAGCAGAATAGGTGGAGGAGAGTGTTTGTTGTAATAAATGGGGTAGTTAGGGTAGACTTCATTGAGTAGATGGCATTTAAACAAAGACTTGAAGGGCAAGTAGATATGTGGGAGAAGAGAATTTCAGGCAGAGGGAACAGCTAGAGCAAAGGCCCTGAATTTGAATTGGGAGTCAGTGTGCTAAAGTGTGATGAGAAGAAAGAGAGCAGTAAGAGAAGGTCAGAGAGAGCACAGGGCCAGCTCATGTAGATCCTTGTAGGCCATTGTAAGGATTTTGGCTTTTATTCAGAGTGGGCTGGACGTCACTGCAGGGTTTTGAGTAGAGGAGGGACATGAGATAACTTCTGTTTTTAAAGGATGACTGTGGCTAATGTGTTGGGAATGTGTAGGACAAGAGTGGGAGAAGGAGGACCCATCAGGAGGCTATTGCCAAGAATCTAGGTGAGAGATGATGGTGACTTGGACCAGGTGGCAGCAGTGACAACAGTGAGAAGTGGTTAGATTTGGGATATAGCTTAAAGATGGAGCCAATTAGATTTCTGACCAATTGCCTATGAAGCGTGAAAGAAAGAGAAGAGTCAAGGACAATTCCAAGGTTTTTTATCTGAGCAACGTGAAAGGTGGAGTCACCATCAACTGAAAAAAAAAGGGGAAGGTTGCAGGTAGATTGGGTGTTTTGAGGGCAGAGGAGAACAGGAGTTCAGCTTTAGACATGCTGAGATGTCAATCAGACATCCGAAAAGAGACTAGGCAGTTGGATATGCGCATCTGGAGTTCAGAGTGAGCTTCTGGGCTGAAGACATAAATTTGGGAGTTGTCTGCATCTAGGTGATATATAAACCATGAGATGGATAAGATTCCCAAGGAAGGGAGTGTAGATGGTGAAGGGCAGAGGACCAAGGCCTGAGCCCCAGGACCCTCCAACAGGAAGATAAGGAAGCTCAACAAAGAAGACTGAGACTGGTGAGACTGGAGAAAAAGAATAGTGTCCTGGGAGTCAAGTAAAGAAAGGAGGGAGTGATCAACCAGGTCAAACGCTGCTTGTGTTAGATAAGCAAATTAAAGACTAAGGATTGCCCATTGGATTTAGCAACATGGAGGTCATTGGTGGAATTATGGGGATAAAAGCCTGATTCAAGCAGGTTTAAAAGAGAAAAGGAGTGTATTCCTAAAATGTGTACATTTCATTGTATGAAATTTTTCCACAAAAGAAAAAAACTAAACAAATATTATATACTAGCTAATAAAATATTTAGAGGAAAGTGTACTGATATCTGCAATTTACTTTGAAATGCATAAAATGTGAGATGGATAGATGGATGGGTAGAGGGATGGATGGCTGGTTAGATATATGATGAAGCAAGTATAGCAGAATATTGATAGTAGGATCTAGGTGGGGGATACACAGGTGTTCACCGTAAAATTCTTTCAAATGTATAGCACTTTTTTTAAAATTTTCATAGTAAAATGTTGTGGGGAAAGAGAACAGGAGGAAAGGAATTGAGGACAGAGACTACAGATGACTCTTTCAAGGAATTTTGGTCAAAAGAGAATAAAGAAATAGGATGGCAACTGGCTGGGGAAGTGGAGTCAAGATAAGTTTGTTTTTTTTAAGATGAGGAAAATAATAGATGTATTTGTGCTGGGAATGATCCAGAAGAGAACAAAAGAAGTGATTTTGTAGGAAAGAGGGGAGAGAATTGCCTGTGCAATGTCCTTGACGAGACCCAAGGGGAGGGGGTCTAGTTCACAAGCGGAGGGGTTGGCGTTAGCTAGAAGCACAGAAGTTCACCTGTGGAAACGGGAGGGGAGGCAGAGAAAGTGGGGGCAGATCTTGGTGAGTGGGCAGATGGGGAGGGGAAGACTAGGGAAGTTCTCTTCTGATTGTTTCAGTATCTCAATAAATGGGCAGCAAGGTCAACAGTTGAGAGTAAGGATGGGGAGGAGGGGGGGGTTAAGGAGAAAGCAGAAGGGGTGAACTAGCCATCCTGGAGAGGGGAGAATGAATGGACTGAGGACAAAGCAGGCCCTTGCCTGGCAGCGTTACAGCCCCGTTGGAAGGTCATGTGTGTTTTTCTCCAACCTTGTTTAGCTTCACTAGGACAGGCACAGAACAGGTTGAGAATTGGATTTTATCAAGGAGTCAAGCAACTGTAATAATTGACCATGGAATTATAGCTGGGGAAGGAGAGGAATGAGGACATTAAGGGACAAGGGGCCATGAAACACTGATCGGAGCAATGGAGGTTCCAATGTCCAAGGATTGTCAGAGTTTGGATACTAAAGAGAGTGAGCTAGAAAGACAGGAAGCAGTAAGCAGAGTTTCATGCATGAAATTGATACTGTGGCTTATTAGCAAAAACAAAACATGGTCAGAGGAGTGAGAGGCTGAGGTTGGGTGGAGGTCAAGATCGTGGGCAGAGACATGGTCAAGGAATCCAGAGGCCTGGTACTTGGAAGCCTCATCCACACATGTATTGCAATCATCACAAATTCAGACTGCAGTCAGGGGGAAAAGCAACAGTGAGCCAAGAGCCCAGATCCCTGGGAAATGAGGGGGAATGAGCCGGAAGACAGTGACTATGAGGGGCGGTAGGATATAGAATCTGACCACAGGAGGTTCAAAGCTGAGGGGTTTTAGGATGAGGGGAGGGAGAAGGGTCTGTACATGGCAATAAGGGGCAAGGAGGACACCTGCCCCGCACTCCAGGCCCAGCGGTACGAGGACTGTGGGAGGAAAAACAGCCACAGCTTTGTTACCAGGTGGGCTGGCTGGATTTTCCAGGTTCTTGGTTTGGCACTGCAAAAGAATTTGTGAGCGAACACGCAAAGATGAGTTCAAAGCAAGAAGGGATTTATTTGCGAAGTGGAAGTACGCTCCAAGAGAGGGAGCGGGCAGCCTCAGGTGAGCGTCTGCGTCGAGGTTTGGATGGCTTGCGATGTTCTAGGCTTACTTATTCGTGAGGAGGGGAAAAGAGGGCTCTGAAAGGATTTCACCCAATCGGCTTGTTGTCTCCTCCTCCACATCGGGAAGGGGCATTTTTCCACTTAGATGGTCCTTGGCGGAACTGTCATGGCTTCTATCCCCCGCAAGAGGAGGGTCAAAACTGCCATGTAACTTGATTATGATTTTAGTATAATGAGGGAGAGGTCAGGGCGCAGCAGGTGGAAGCTAGCTCTGTGCAAGTCGGGCTGCAACACAAGACATTGTGGGTGCTGATGGGCGCCACCCGAGGAGGCGTCTTCTATTGTGGTTCGTCAGCTTTGACCCCCTCCCCTGCTCATGTCTGACTCCCTACCTCCCTACAAGAGCTTGAGAGGGAAGTGGGGGCAGCTGTGTCCCGAGGGGGAGCCAGGTTTCTGTTAGAGCACGTGGGTAAAGGGAACCTCCAGGAAGGAGTCAAGATCTGGGGATTTTTGCCGACAGCCGACCGTGAACTCCAGGGGGCACAGTGGGAGGTTGTCAGGAGTCGGGGAGGCGTGGGAGAAGGGGACAGAATAGGGATGTTAGAATTGGTGAGCCCAAGATGAGGGGTGACCTGGGAGTCTGGAGTCCTTGTGGTTATTGACAAACACCAGGATGAGGGGCCTCATGAGACAAGTCCCGGGGCTCAAGGCAGTTTGTGGTGGCAAGGCGGGAGTGTTGGGGGTGGGGAGGGCTGGGTGTTTGGGGCTCCCTCTCTACCCCTGTGGGCACCTGTTCACTCTCATGCCTTGTGGGCAAAGGAGGACTCTACCTCAGCGCGGTGTAGTGGTTAGAGTGCTGGTTCCGGAGCTGGAATCCCTCGGATTGCATCCTGGCTGCTACTCACTAGCCATGTAATGCCACCTAACCTCTCTGTGACCTAGGCTTCTCACTCATAAAGCAGAAATAATTCTATTTCCTAGGTGTGTTGTGAAGAGTAAGTGACTAATCCAGGAGAGCATTCAACAAATGGTAGCTCTTGTGAGAGCCACGCGGTCAAGGCTCACCTAAAAGCCAGACCCTCCCTGGACTTCTCAGTCACATGAGCCAAGAAGTGCCCTTTCTTTGTGGGTTATGCTAGCTTGAGTTGAGTTTTCTAACTTTTATCGCCAAAAGATTCCTGGCGGAGACACTATTTTGATCTCCATTAGGCAGATGAGGACATTGAGAATCAGAGAGGTTAAGTTGGTTGCTCAAAGACGCACAGCAAAGATTTGAACACAGGTCTGTCTGACGTCCCAGTCTGCTCAAAAGCAGCCTTCCCACCATGACTCAAAGCCCAAGTGCCCAGGACCCTCTATTATTTCTAATTGAGTGTCTTCCTCCCAGAGGGATTCTGCAAAGGCCAGGACTGAACATTTGGGGAAAAAACAGGGGCCAGTTTGGCAGCCTCCCGTCCTTGGGCTGATCACCCTGCTGAGTAGTTGAATGGGTCACAGGCCATGCTTGGGAGGGTTAATTTTCACACGGATCAGTGGTGCAGATCCCAGGTCCATGCTCCGCGGAATGTGGCGAGCAGTGGACAGGTGGGGAGGTGTTCTCAGACAGGCACATGTCTTCGCTGAGCTTCCAGTATCCAGGACAGCATGAGTCAAAGGAGGCAGGAGCCCAGGGGTCTAATCTCGAGAAAGGGATGTCAGCTACACACCCACACTCCCCCCAACACCACACCTTCTGTCCCATATTTACCACTTCTTCCTCTAGTATTCTTTCTTCACTTCTTTTTTTCTATATCTCCTCTTTCCACGAACGTTTTGGAATTGTTTACAGAAAATACATACAAGTGAAATATAAAAACAAAGCTCAAACATCAGACATCAGGACTGGGTGAATCATAAACTAAAATAGGAAGTATAGACTAAGGGGATGGGATGGACTGCAGTACCACATACCAAATGTGATATTACACAGTTGCTCTGGTTGAGCTTCCTGGTGGCCACAGCAAAAATGGGAAACTACAATTATGTAGTTTGGAATATCTGAGTAGCGTGGACAGACACAATCTGCCCTCAGAGGAAACAAAGCTTTTTCCAGCGCTCAGCCCAAAAAGAAAATTTTCGCACTTGTACACAGGTGACACTGAGTATGGTCATGTACAGATGTCCCTGGCCACATCCCCGAATGTAAGTAGCTGGTTTCATAAGCCTATTTCTTGTAGTATCCTTGGAAAAAAGCCAACAAAATAGCTCCAAAATACAACTCAATGAGAGCCTTTGCAAAGCACAGAATCAAAAGCAACTTTCTAATGGTTTAGCTTGATCCAACAGCATTTCCCAAACTCTGTTTCTCAGAACCCAGAGCTGTACACAGCCTTAATAAGTGTTCTATAAGAAAAGGGCTCCATAGGCAGACAAGTTTGAGGTAAAATCAGGATTAAACAAAATCAAACAGGTTTTTTAACTGCAGGATTTCCAAGACCTTTTAACACTCTAATGCCCATGTGATTCTCCAAGTTCGGGTGAACGATGCATTATTTCCCGTATTTGTCTATAGACCCTCCTCTCCATCCACCCCTAGTTTTTTCAGGAGTACCTTTTAGAAGCTCACAGAAAGCTAGAGACACGTGGACCACAGTTTGAGAAATGCTGATCTGGAGGAACGGATGAGCTAAACTCCAAAGAAAATTTCTCTCAGCCAGGCCTTTGATAGCGTCAGCCAGCCATCCGACGGTTTAAGGCAATGGTGTCTGACACGGCCCGGGTTTCACGTCTACTGACGCTCGCATGACGAAGAACACCTATCCTCAAACTCCTCTTCCTCAGGACTTACACTCTTAGTGCAAACAATTAGGATATGCAGACAGAGGTGACCCAGGGTGAAGACGAGTGCCTCTCACAACCTGTGAGATGCTCCATCTCCACTAAGTGGGGGCCAGGTGGGCCCCCCTGGGGCCTGGGCCAGGTGCAAAGGTGGGGTGCCCTTTGCCCACAGGCTTAGCTGCGTGGAGCTGAGGGAGCAGTTAAGGGAACGGAGTCTCAGAAGCATGTTAGATGTGTCCCAGGAGAGAGTCAGAAGTGGGTCAAGGAAGAATTCCAAGCTGAAGTCCAACCTAGAGCCAAAGAACAGGGGGTGGGCGGGACAGGAAAGTAAGTCTAGAGATGGCAATAAGAAACGAGTCTAGACCCTGAAATCATTCCAAATTCAAAGAAAATGTGGCCTTGGGGGTTCATTATCTGATTTCTATAATCCCAGGGGTAGATGCATTTTGATAATTCAGAGTCAGACAAAAGTGGTTTCATCTACTGCTTATCAGCTGACAGTTCCAACCTTCATGGCTTAAATCAGGTTCACAAACAACTCGGCACAGATCCAAGTTTGGGACCTGAACCACCAAGATGCGCCTCAGCCAAAAAGGCAGATAGAGAGATAATGTATATATTGCAATATTGAAAGGGCCAGGTATGAAAAGCACAAGTCCAAGGATGCTCATCACAGGGCTGTTGATAACAGCGGAAAATGGAAACAACCTGAATATTCCACTTGCGGGAACTGATTAACTAAAATATGGTACATTCATATGACAGAATACCATACAACCCGCCCCACCTTCGTGAATGATTTGAAGTATATTTATTGACATGAAAAGAGATGTATGATAAACTATTAAGCAAAAATATACATCACGACAATATAAATAGCAGGGTCCCGTGTTCAATGAAAAAAAAATTTTGTGTAAGTATGCACAGAAAGAAGTCTAAAGGGAAATGCCAAATTAAAATTCGTTCTCTGTGGGCTGTGGGGTTGCTGATTACTGTAGTCTTTTTCTTTCTGTTCATCAGTAGTTCATTTTTATATGATAAACATGGATTTTTTTTACATAATTATTTATAAAAAACAGAAAAAGAAAAGTGCAGTTTGCAACCTCTTGCAGTTCTCTCTCCCCTCACCTCCCTCTCTACACATGATCTTCATTATCCTGTTATTGTCATTCTGCTTCCAAATTCCATTCCTCTGCCCCCCTCCCCCACCAATCCACCCTCAGACACACAGATGCTTTGAGGGGGATGGAGTTGTAGCCAGCAGGGGAGCACAGAGTCAGGAATTCTGGAATAAGAGCGTGAGCTGAGACACCAGCCGGCCCAGGGCAAAGAGAGGAGCGGGGGCGATGGGGCATCGGGCTGGGACGCTCTCTGCAGCCACTGGAGTGTGGAGTGGGGCTGGGTTGGGCAAGATCAGAGGCCAGGCGTGGATCAGACAGTCTGACCTCACCACGTCGCTGCTCTCTGTCTCCTTTCCCAGTGAACTTGATACAAGCCCCAAAGCTCGGATCAGAAATGTCTCTGTAGGACGCGGGTCTGTGGTTACCTGCACCGTGTGTGCGAGGTTGTCCATCGAGAGAGCTGGCTCTGGTTTCCCCTCTCACAGCTGAGTGTGACATTCTAACCTCACCTGAGGCTGTGCTTCTCAAACTCCTTATAACCCCGGGGCTGTGCGAAGCCACAGGATGGAAGAAGCTGCATTTCTAAGAAAAATAAAGTTTTACGCGAATTAATGAGTGTTTTTTTTTTTATTTGCACAGCAATTGAAAAAACAAATATATTTTATTTGAAGATCTGGAAGGACTCTAAGTTTTCGAATTCTAATGTTACACGGAGTAGAATGAGAAACCTGGATGAATTCAACATTTTAAGCCTTAGGAGACATTTCGTACTTCCCCTGGGAGAGATCTGCCTCGGGCTCTGCTCCAGATCCTGCCCACATTCACTGCTCTTTAAGAAGCACTGGCTGAACAGATCGCCAAAGTGTCTTATCTCCGTGTCCCCGGGAGGGATCAATTACATCGAGGTCAGTTACAAAGCAAGGTGCATAAATTACCGAGTCTCCCCTGAGCAGGTGTGGCTGGAGGTGGGGGGCTTAAGTAATCTCCCACAACTTCCTACAGTCTCCATTCTATCAAAGTAGAAAACTGAGCCTCAATGAAGTTGAAATGACTCGCCTAAGGTCACCCACCTAGTAAAGTGACAGGAGCTGGATGTCCAGCTATAAATCCAGTATAGATGACAACTAAGCCAAGTGCACCTTTAAGGAACAAAGTGGGTTCTAGGCCAAGATGGGGCATCCTGAAGGAACATGTTGTTAAAAGCCATCATGCTCAGGGATGGTAATCAAAGGAACTTTCACGTTCTGCTTTATGTATTTCTGTGATATTTGGATTACTATAACCAATATCTTTTCTTAACGGTGGTTGCCCAACAACATCAAAAGGTTGTTCTTTAGTCACTAACCCCAAATGCCTTCCCTTGGTCTGATGTCATCCTCACCAGCTACCTGCCTGATTATTTGGCTTCCTGTAGAGCTGGCTAGCAGAGAGAGGGGGCGCTGGCCAAGCTGATGTTGCTGCTGTCTGCCTGATTGTCCATTTCTCGTTATAAATGACTGCAGCTCAACAAATTTTATCTCCTCCCCTCCCAACCCTTCTAGGGGCCAGCAAACACAAAGGAGCATTATATGATGCAAGTCAAAGCAGAGAAAAGACACAGTACCCCTTTTCGCACAGTAACACACAGGCATTGGTTCACTCTAGGCCGTGTACAGGCTGATTGTCTTGTGGGTGCTTGACCCTCTGTCAGACAGCGAGTAAAGTCTTCTTTTCTTCATCTGTTGCTGTGTTACTCAGAAGTCTTTCCCTTGCAAAGGACAGAAACCCAACTTGAACTGGCCTAACAATAAAACCTGGGATGGATTTTATGGGTTTATATAACAAAAAAAAAATCCAAAGATAGAGCTCTGGCTTCAGGCATGGCTGGATCCAGGCATTCAAACAATGTCATCAGGCTTTTTCTGACTCTTTTCTCATCTTTCTACTTCGTTGGCCTTACTCTCAGGCTGCTTCTCTGCACGCTGTGGTCCTGGCAGCTCCAGGGTTCCATCTTCTAGTTTGGAAACCCAGCAGTAAGAGAAACTTCTCAGTAGTTCCAACAGAAGTCCCAGAATTGAGTCTCATTGGCTTGGCTTAGATTGCATGTCTAGGTCTGAACCAGTTGCTGCAGCCGGTGGGTGGAATATAGTGATTGGTCCGCCCTGAATCACATCATGTCCTCACTTCCACAGAGTTGGGAACCACCCAGAATGACAATGGGGAGCCCAAAGGGAAGACAGACCACTGCAGCAGGAAAACGGATGCTGGGCATGGAGAGAAAACAGACGCCCAGTACTAGACCTGAGGTCCCCTTCAGCTTGATCTGGGGGGAAACAGAATGGAAAGAAATAACAGATTGTCAAGCTGAGAGCTGAGGGGAAGAAATGTGATGGCGGTGGGGGGGGGGCGGGGGGAGGGCGGGGATTGGATTTCAGAGACAGAGGGCTCAGGGGGAGCAGGAAGTAAGAGTGCAGTGCCTGCCCCTGGCGGGGGGAGGGCGGGAGAGCTGAATCAGAAGAGCTGGACCCAACAGGGGACATGACAGCAAAGGATCGCCCAGCACGTCCTTCTGGGTTCGGCGTGGCCTACGTGAGGCGTTTTTTGAGAAAGTGGATGGTGCCACCCCACCCTCTGACGTTCAGGGCATCAGGTAAGGGGACCCCATTTTCTCAACTGCCATGCTGCTTGTATCTGTCAGTTCCACATGAGTCCTGTTAGCCTGAGTCAGCTGCCAGGAAGCCAGTCGCCTTCACACGAACTGACGAGACTGAGTTCCTGGACCCACGAGGCGCGGAGCCTGACCTTGGAGGCTGGTAGATTCCACGAGGTCCCGGCCCCATGGAATGCCCCTTGGCGGGCAGCCAGCAGGCCTGCCCTGAACACACCCTGCCTTTGCTTCTGGGCCTTGGCAATCCCTTCCCCACAGCGCTGTGCCAGGCTTCTGGGCGATGTCAGATGAGGACCCCTGGCCCAGAGCTTTGCTCAGAGTAGACCCAAAGAAGCGGCAGCTGTTCTCACTACTATTGGGTGCACAGTGTGCCTCACGCACAGCACGTGGCACCTGTTATGGGGTAGCAAAGTGTCAGCAGGGTGCCAATGAGATGCGCGTGAATCAGCACCTGTTAATACAGCTGCTGTGACTACAGAGGAAGTGACCGCAGCAGCAGCCGTAAATACCTGCGGGCTGTTTTGGTTTTGGTTTTCCTGCGTTTGGCCGGGCTGTCTCTCCACTCTACTCAGAACACTTTTCCCATCACTTCTTTCTTTTTTTTTGGCTGGGAAAGATTCGCTCTGAGCTAACATCTGTTGCCCATCTTCCTCTCTTTTTTTTTCCCCTCCACAAAGCCCCAGTACGTGGTTGTATATCATAGTCGTAAGTCCTTCTAGTTCTTCTATGTGAGCTGCTGCCACAGCATGGCTACTCACAGACGAGTGGTGTGGCTCCACACCCAGGAACCAAACCCGGGCCGCCGAAGAGGAGCATGCCAAACTTTAACCCCTAGGCCATCAGGCCTGGCTCTCTTCTCTCTTCTCCACAAGGCCACCTGCTTGCTAATGCTCTCAAAGCACAGAATCTTTTTTCTGCTGATCCTGGCATCCAAAAGGTCTTGTCTGAGACCCGCCTATGGCAGTGTGTCTCAAAGTGGGATCCCCTGTCCACGGTGTGTCAGAATCACGACGACATTTGTTAACTGTGCAGATTTTTAGATCCCCCACCTAGACCTGTGGAAAGTCAGTCTCTGAGTCTGGGGCCTAGAGATCTGCATTTTAAAAGGCTCCAGGGGTGGTGGTGGGGAGGGGTGGTGGGGATTCTAATGCATCCAAAGGCTCACAAGCCACAGTCCCGCGCGCACTCAGGCGGCACCTGGCCCCGCCAGGAAAGTCCTGATTCACGCACGCGCAGGCCCTGCCCCTGTTGGCCCTTCTATCAGGCAATTCAAAGTCTCCGGGCCCGCGAGTTACTGATTAACCCTAGGTTTTGAGACAAGAAATAATAACTGAAGGGACAACGTAAGCCCAGAAACGAGCTGAGCAGCCCTGGGAGAGGGGTGCCAGACGGTTGTTGTCACCAGGCACCTGATGAGAAGGAAAGGGAGGCTTGAGACGCCCAGCCCGAGGTCAGACGACATCCAGGTCACCGCAGCACCGGCTGACACTCCTCGTTGATGCCCAGACCCTGAGCTGCCACGTCCCACTGGCTCCAGTGCCCAGGATGGCCTGCGCTGAGGTCCCCCAGCAGCCAGCCCCACAGCAGTCCCAGCCCGTCTCCGCAGAAGCCACCACCGCCGACGCCGCGGACCCTGCTGGGGGTCATTGTGGCTCCTGGGACAGCGACCTGGAGTGCCTTGTGTGCCGGGAGCCCTACAGCTATGCCCGGCCACCCAAGCTACTGGGCTGCCAGCACTCCTTCTGTGTCGTCTGCCTGAAGCTCCTGCTGTGCGTGCAGGACGACACCTGGTCCATCGTGTGCCCTCTCTGCCGCAAGGCCACCACTGTCCCCGGGGGCCTCATCTGCAGCCTGCGTGACCAGGAGGCCGTGGTGGGGCGGCTGGTCCGGCCGTGCCCGGAGGTGCAGCTCTGTCCTCAGGGGCTGGTGGATCCTGCCACCTTGGCAGCAGAGTACCCCAGCTTGGCGGGAGAGGATGGACAGGACGTGGCAAATGCCAACCGTGCGGCAGCCCGGCGCCTGGCGGTACAGCTGCTCCTACTGGTCTTGCTCATCATCCTCATCCTGCCCTTCATCTACCCCGGCATCATCAAGTGGATGCTCATCTTCATCATCGTCCTGGCCCTGCTGACGTTCACCCTCTTCTGCTGTCACCCCCGCAGCCAGGACAGCTCCTGGCCCTCCCCCAGGACTCTCTTCTGCAGAGGGCAGAAACATAGTGAGATCTCATCCATTGCCTGAGTGCACTCTGACCACGCAGTACCCACAGCACCTTGGCCTCTGCGGCCCCTTTACTCTCAGTGAACAGGGTAAGGGACTACGAACTAAGACTGGCTCCCTCGGGAGATGAAATGCCATCTGGACTTGCAAGCCAAAGCCAGGATGGCTGGGTTGGGTTAAGAACTATGTGCTTGCACAATAGGCTTATGCCTGCCCAGGGTATAGCACAGCTAAACTGTTTGGGGTGGGGGAGGCACAAATGACTTGAATGCTACAAGAGGGGCCTCCTGTTCCTCTTATTCCATTGCTCCTGGCTTTCCTTTATACACCCTGATGAAAGTATTGCAATGTTGATGTTTTTGCAGAAAAAATAGAACCAGAGCTCCTTTTTTTACAATCTATGTAGCTGGTTTTATTCTTGCTTTGTGTTGGTTTGTTTTTTGTGTGTTTGGGGCAGTTTGTTCATATTTCTGGCTGTTACACAGTTTTCCTCCTGGGAAGCCAGAACCCGCGGGAAGTCCTCCCGTGCTCCCTGCAGTGCTGCCCATTGTGGTGCCCACCAAAAGTCCTGGTGGTTGGGTCTCCCCTTGAGTTGCTTCCAGGGATGGAGGGAGGGAACTTGTGCGGAGGAATGGTACTTCTAATACGACCAGGGGACCCCCCCATTTAGTTGGCTGAGTTGGGGCTTGGAGGGGACCAGGTGGGTCTAGGAATTGCCTTCAGCAGCCCCCAGGATTTCCCAGCGCCATGCCATCAGGCCCTGACTTAGCAGAGAATCTCAGGGTTCCAAGGGCATCCCCCCTCCCCCCACAGGGAGTCCAGCTGCCCATCTGATGCACAGTCCCATACTCTCCAACCAAATCTTTACGGGTGCTGCTTTCTTTATTATTGCATCTTGATTCCCATTTGAGACTTTGTCATAAAGATAAGAGGCCCCATAAATGCGACAGTCCTCTCCAATAACCCCACTTTTCCTGCCTCGCCCTGAGAGTCACAGTCATCTGAAAGGCTTTCGTGTCTTCTCTCGACCTTTTCTGCTCCATAACATAGAGGTGGCTTCTGCTGGCGGGAATGACCTTCTGTGGTTGCCGGGGTCAGGCCTCAGCCAGGGGGAGCCCCTGGGAGTGCAGGGGCACAGAGGGTGGGAGATGACACGTTACTTCTTTCCAAAAGCCCTGTAATTGGGAAGCAGACTTGAAACCTCAGAGGGGCTCACCGAGCACAATCCATTGTCCTTCCTTGCCCTCTCTTTCCTCCTGGGAGGATGTCAGTTGCAGGCTGGATGCTCATTCATGGTGATTGTAGCTTTGTCAGGAAAGGAGGAGAGAACTCCGCCGCCGGAGCACAGGGGATTGACCGTGGCCCAGTGTTTACGTGTTGTTGAGCAAGGCTTTTTGCCTCTCTGAGCTTCATTTTCCCCAAAATGAGCTAGAGGACTGGATTATTCCTAAGACCCCTGAAGTCTAGGAGCTGAGGGCACTGCTGAGCCCCAGAACAACGGACTTGGGTCACATCCTCTGTGAGCTCACACAAAGAAATGTCAAAATATAGCTATGTATGCAATTAGCTGTTCTTGACATCTGAGTGCTTTCCTTGTTTTCTTATACGGTACTTCCAGGGCAACTCCAAGACAGCCATGCTACTGGCCTTATTAAGTGCTGGTGCTGAGAGAGAGTGTGTGTGAGTGTGTGTGGGCATGCATGTGCCCATGCTTTTAAGCCAGGGCCAAGTGAGCCTGAAGAACACCCTGTCTCCCCAGGAGGAGTAAATGACAAGAGTTGCTCGGCACTTCCTGGGCTGGCCTCAAGCTTGTGTAGTTTGGGATGGTTGCCAGTAGGATAGGCAAAGAACATTGTCTCCCCCCTCACCTCAACTCCCGTTCCATCTAGTTCTTGGACCCTCCACCAAGAAGAAAGCCTTCACCAAGGTTTCAGTTGTTAATGACAACACCATTTCTACCATAATAATGGCAGGTGCAGGTTTATTGAGTGCTTACTATGGGCCCAGCACTGCACTTACTGCTTTCTAAGCATTATCTAGCTGAATCTTCATAACAACCTATGAAGTAGAGATCATCTTGCCAATGAGGATACTGAGGATCAGAGAGGTAAATTCATCTGCCTAAGGTTGCACAGCCAGCCACTGTCAGAGCTCCCTGGGGAACCAATCCAGGACTCTCTCTGTTCCATCATGCTGTCTCCTTTGGGTACAGTTCCAAAACAACCAGGAAGCTGGTCGCCACTTGTGGGCTTGTGAAAGAGAACAGGAAACTAACCTCGGGAACCTCTGAATTCCAGTGGTCAGGTGCTCAGAGAGGCCAGAGAATTCCAGAACCTGTTGTCTGTGCTGAAGAGAAAGAAACAAGGATAAAAATGGGATGGCTTTCCTGTAGACTTTACCGCCCAGTCCCAGCCTCCCCTGCAGGGAGCTGTGTTGCACAAGGCCCCCAATCAGTGTGCCTTCTATCCCCTGGGCAAAGATGTCCTGACACTGCTGTCACTACTCGTCTGGAAGCCCATTCGGTCCCAACCACCATCTGGCCCCCGGCATATGGGGACAGAGAGCACCAAAGGCCAATATAGGCCCTGGCTGCCCTGGAGGAGAGCAGAGGAAACAGACGCTGCTGCAAAAGAATGTGAATGGAAGAAACCAGAGAGGCAGGCCGAGGTTCAGAGCTAAGCTCTGACCCAGTGCGTGACCAGGAGAAGTTATAAAATTTCTCTGAGCCTTCGTTTGCTCACCTGTAAAGTTGGGGAGGATGCCACACACCTCCCAGGGCCTCCATGAGCATTCAAAGTGCTACTGGACAAGAATCCCATGTCCTAACAGGCTGACTTTATCATCAATCCTTGACCCCCTTGGGTGAATGGGTTTCTTGGGGCCTGTTCAGTGTGATAGCAAGCAGGGGGCTGGCCTCAGTGATGGGGTGCAGAAGCCAGTCCAGAGTGGGAGTGTTATCCAGGACAGGCCAACCTGGTGGAGAACTTTGTGCTTGGGTCCTAAGGGAGGTCCTAAGGATGGAGAGGAATTGCCAGGGGAGGCCAAATTTCATCCCCATCAGACTCATCTCCCTATTCTGCGGCCTTGGGGTCAGACATACCTGGTTGGACTTCTGGCTTCACCATTTACGAGCCTCTTCACCTCTCTGAGTCTCAGGTTCCTTATCCATGAAACAGAGGTTATAAGACATATTTCAGAGGGCTGCTGGGGGAATCAGTGAAATAATCCATGGCTGAGCACTTAGGATAAGGAAGTAAAGAAGGGAAGGAGAAGACAAGGAGAGAGAGGTGAGTTGAGTTCTAGAAAGCCCTAACAGGAATGATGAGAAGAGACTCATCTTATTTTATTTAATCTTATCAATATGGAAGTTTATTAAAACCTGAGCACCAGAATTCACCTCCTGCATTGTCAGCCTCAGCATCAGCAGTGTCCTCAACAACAATATAATAAAACAAGAATTGCTAACATGGTTTGAATTTACAGTGCGAAATGTATTACATATGTTATCACATATGCTATAATGTAGGTACTATTGTTACACCCAAATTACCAACAGATGTGCTAAGGCACAGAGAGGTTAAGAGGTTTGCTCTAGATCACACAGTGAGGCAGTGGTGGAGCTAAGAGTAGACTGAAGAAGGCTAATTCCAGAGTTTGGACTTTGAGTCACTTTGCTGCGTCAGATGGAACATTCCGGCATATCGTAAGCACTCAAGGTTTGTGGGTCCCCTGGCCTGAAGGGTGAAGAATTAGGAAGAGATGGCATCCCCCCATTTGGTTACAGCTTCCTGACTTAGTGGGTGCCCGGGGCAGAGGCTTGTGGGAGCTCACCTGTCCTGTGACCCACAGCCATGTTGTCACCTCACCTTACAGCCCCTGTTCATGGTTGGACCCTCTTTTCAAATGACTGGAGGAAGTTTTCAGCCTTTGCTAGAACAATTAATTCTTTGTCTATAACAAGGGAAAACATTTCCAGGAATGAAGGACCTTCCTGCAATTTCTCAGGCTATGGGAACAGCATAGACCACGTTCAAAGAGAAATCAGATCTGAGCTCCTGAATCTGCCTGGAGCTATTTTTATGATCTTTATATTCTTGTCTGGGGATCTTGAAGTCACTTTTTTTAAAGGGGGAAGATCTCTTGGGTCAGTATAAAACTCGCTGAAGAATTCAGAAAACCATGGAAACTAAGATCCATTATTCAACAAATATTTATTGAAGGTCTGCTCTGTGCCAGGCACTGGGCAGGGTGTTTAATCTTATTTGATATAGAACTTTGATGAGGAAGGAAACAAATACATGAAAAGCACCTATTATGTGTTGAATTGTATCCCCCTTCCCAAAAGAAGATACGTTGAAGCTCTAACCCCCATTACCTCAGAGTGTGACCTTCTTTGGAAATAGGGTTTTTACAGAGATAATCAGGTTAAAATGAAGCCATTGGGGTGGGCCCTAATCCAATACGACCAATGTCTTTATAAAAAGGGGAAATTTGGATGCAGAGACAGACACACATAGAGGGAAGACAATGTGAAGACCCATGGAGAAGGCCATGTGAAGATGAAGACAGAGACTGGGGTGATGTCTCTACAAGCCAAGGAATGCCAAAGATGGCCAGAAAACCACCAGAATCTAGGAGAGAGGCCTGGAAGAGATTTTCCCTCAGAGCTCTCAGCAGGAAC
This sequence comes from Diceros bicornis minor, assembly GCF_020826845.1. Taxonomy (NCBI): domain Eukaryota; kingdom Metazoa; phylum Chordata; class Mammalia; order Perissodactyla; family Rhinocerotidae; genus Diceros; species Diceros bicornis. Next base: position 37,012,095 of record NC_080752.1, on the reverse strand, counting down.
CAACCCTGTCGACACCTTGATTTTGGACTTCTAGCCTCCAGAACCGTGAGACAATGCATTTCCGGTCTTTAAGAAACAAGACGCTGTGGCATCTTGTTATGGCTGCCCTGGGAAACCAATACAGCACCTATCCTGGGCCTGTGATGGCACCGTGCCCCTTGGCAGGGCCGCTTCAAGATAAATAACTTCCCAGAGTCTTATAGCACATAAATGGCAATGTCAGGCTCAAAATCAAGTCTGATTGGCTCCCAAGATTAAGTCCTACTTCTTTTCCCATTTTGTAGCTGGGAAATTGAGGCTCAGAGAGGCCGTGTGATTTTCCCCCAAAAAGTGTACAATATGTCGGAGATGGAGTTGGAACCAGAACCCATAGTTCCTAAATTACCCTTAATCTTTGCAACAACCATATGAGAATTACTGAATTATTATTCCCATTTCACAGATTAAAGAGTTCAAACCCGGGACATTAAAACACTTGACCAAGGTCACAAGCAAGTGAGCGAGGTAGCAGACTTTGAACCAACTGTTTGACTCCAAAGCCAGGTCTGCACTCCCCACTGCCCCACACTGCTCCTCAGCATTCCGTCTGCATCGAGAAGCAGGCAACCTTGTCTTTCAGGACACTTGAGGTACCCACCATAAGAGCCTGTTTGCTCAAAGAGGACAGGACTACAGTGGACACTTGTCTTCTCTTCTTTCCTTTGACTGTCTTGTCTTCAGCAGCCCCCCGTCTGTTGGCCCCCCATCTCTCTTTCTGAGGAAACTGCCCTGTGGCTAATCTTGTTGAAGGGAGAGTTCCATCAGCAGCCACTACACCAATTGGGGTGCTTAGTCTTTCCTCTACCCACCACCCCATTTCACTGAGGCAGTCACATGATATAGGTCACATGATCTTTGCTAGAACTTTGAATCTGCAGCTAGTGATGAAGGAGGGATCAATGCTTGAAAGTGGCAGGGGCAGCAGCAGACCAGATGGTCCCCAAGGCTCTTGTCCTTGAGCCTCTGGTTGATTCAATGAAACCTTAGCTTCCTTCTCTGTGGTTATTTTTTTTTTCCTTTGGATAGCCAGAATCAGTTTCTGTTGCTTGCAACCAATATTCTTGACCTAATACAGGAGCTGTCCAGGCCCCAGGTTGCTGAAAAATCCCACAATGAGCCTCAGCCCCTCCAAAGCCCAGGCAAGCTACAATGCCACAGGCCAAGTAGCTGGGATCCCTCTTGCATCCCCACCCCCAACCCTCCTGAGAGCCAGCCTGACCTTGTGGTGAGGCTGCCGTGATGTCAAGCCCAGGAGCATGGTGCCCGGGTCAGCTCTGCTCAGATGTGGGGTCAGACAGGAAAACATGGCACTGGATCTCAGGCCAGCCACTGTCAGAAGAGACTAGTCTCCATTCTGTTGGCCTCATGACCTCCAGAAGAAACAAGGTCTAGTTCTCCAAAGACACTACCCAGAGGCCCTCCACTGGAGTCAATTTGCAGAAGAAAACAGCCTGCAAAGTAGTGTGGATCCAGCCAGCCCAAACGATGGCAGCAATAATAGTGGCTAATGTTTATTGAGTGCTTACCACAGGCAGGCTACTGTTCTAGGAGCTTCCTGCACTAAACTTAACTCTTTTGTTCTTCACAATAACCCTATGAGGTAAGTACTATTATTTATTATGCTGGACATTTTACATGTCGTATCTTTGAATCAACACAAAACCCCTATTCAGGGAGGAAACTGAAGCATAGAGACGGTGAGTAACTTGCCCGAGTGGCAGAGCTGGGGTTTGAAAGCAGGCAGCCCAGTCCATCTCTGAGCCCCTCTCTCAATCACTGCCCTTACCATCCCCCTGCCACCCCACCTCTCCCTTCCTTCCTCACCTTCCCCGGCTCCATCAAAATGCACCATGGAAAAAGTAGGGCCCTCAGTCAGACAGACATGGGTTCAAAACCAAAGTCTACCATTTCCCCTCTGTGTGGCCTTGGGCATGGTAGATGCCTTCCCCGAACCTTAGTTTCCTTGTCTGGAAATGCAGGATAATCAGGCCGACCTGATAAAGGTTTTATGACAATTCAATGAGACGACGTGTAAAACACCTGGCACAGTTCTCAACCACAGCAGGTGCTCGCCCATCCCAGTCGGCCAGTCGACGAATGCGCATGAGCACCTATTGTGTGCCTGGCAAGTAGGGGAGGCAAAGAAGTACAGTGGAAGGGACAGTCCTTACCACGGTGAGCCCCACCAGCATCACCCTAGCTAGGGAAACAAGATGTACACACATACAAAATCAAACAGCTGAATGAGACTTGAATAATGTAAGACAGGGGTTAGCTCCAGACAAGAAGGAGGTCCTGACTGGGAAGGGGCGCACAGTGGGGCTTCTGGAAAGCTAGTAATGTTCTATTTCTTGACTTAGGTGGTAATTATACAGGTGGGTATTTACTTTCTAATTATTTATAAACAGTGCCCACATCTTGTACATGCTCTTCCCACCCATATTTCATAGTTAAAAAAAAACTTTAAGCCCAACATAACAATGCTATAGAATCGAAGCAGCTTGAGGGCAAAGGCTGGGTGTGACCCTGGTGCCCAGTGTTACTCTCACGCGGCGATGCCTGCCCCAGGCACACCCCCCTCACCTAGGGTTTTAGAGCATTATGGATTGCTCTGGAGACAGACTGTTTGGTTTGAATCCTGACTCTGCTACTTACTGGCTGTATGAATGAATCTCTCAAACTCTCTGAACCTCAGTTCCCGCATCTATAAAATGGGGAAATAATCACAGAGTTGTGAGCATCAGAGGATATCACCTGTAGAGACCATTTAGCACAGTATACCAGCACCTAGGACATGCCCAGGAACACTAGCTGCCTGAGTTAGGCAAGAAGATGAAGGTACTGGCTCCTTTAACCAAATGGTGGCAAAGGCAGACTCCTGTTGAGCCTTGGCAATGATGAAACCAAGGCCTGGACCTTCATTAAGACTGTTTCTCTCCATTTCTGTCTGCTTTTCTCTCTGCATTTGCATTTTGTTCTCTCTGACCAGTTTTTTCCATGAGATTGGAAACTTGGCCAACTTCTGCTCATGTCTTCCTAGATTTACCTCCAGAGAGAAAGGAGCAGACTTTCTTCCTTTGGTTAAATGATGAAAAATCCCAAGGAAGGACTCTGATTGGTCATCTTGGGTCACAAGCTCTCCTCTGTGACCAGCAGGACTGTGACTGGCAGCCCCAATACAGTCATGCGCTGAGTGATGATGTTTCGGTCAATGACGGACCGTATATACAACAGCGGTCCCATGAGATTAGTACTGTAGGTGTGTAGTAGGTGTGTAGTAGGCTATACTGTCTAGGTTTGTGTAAGTACACTCTATAATATTTGCACGATGACAAAATCACCTAATGACTCATTTCTCCCAGCGTCTCCCCATCATTAAGCAACACATGACTTTAAAATATTGTGACTGGGGAGAAGAAGGACCTCGAAGGAGGATGCTGTTTGCAGAGGAATGAGGGGCATTGAGCAGATAGTAGTTGATCACCCTGCAGAGAACCTGTGTGAGCAGCAGGTGTGTGAGCCAGTCCCTACCCCTCCCACAGCTAATTAGAGGTGAACTTCCAACCTGACTGGGGCTCTTTGAGGGGCCTGACTCTTCCCCACCCAATCTCAGTCCAAGTGGGTTCTGATGGTAATATACCATATTTGTCTTTCAGAGGGAGAGCATGTGTCCCAAACCTGCCAATCAAAGCATCATGTCCCCTGGCCACAGGGTTTGGCTCAAGGCTAAGTCAATGACAGCTCTACCCAGGTCTTGCTGGAGCTACTGGAAGGAAGTGATTTCTCCACTGTAAGATATTTGTAGAATGTTTGTCTGGACTTTCTGGTGACTATCTTGCCACCCCAAAGGAAGGATTTTTTTTTTCCCACTGAGGAAGATTCGCCCTGAGCTAACATCCATGCCTATTTTGTATGTGGGTCACCACCACAGCATGGCTGACAAGTGGTGTAGGTCCAAGCCCGGGATCTGAACCCTCAAACCTGGGCCACTAAAGCAGAGTGCACTGAACTTAAACACTACACGATGGGGCCGGCCCCAGGAATGATTTTTCTATGGGTGAAGCCAACCCAGAAGAAAGCTGAGCCCAGTGATAGGAAGAGGCTCCTAGACTTATTATCTGAGTACCTACATCTGGCCATGCCTGAAACCCGACTTCCCTCTGGATTTTTCAATAGTTACATGATTCCATAAATTCTTTCTTTGCTTACATCATTTTGACTGGGTTGTTTCACTTGCAAGCAAAGGAGCCCTGACTCATTCGTGCGTGCTTCAGTTACAAGGTCACGTAGAGTGAAACCTAGGGAGCCAATATGAAGTCATGGGTGTGTGAAAGGTAGGAAGCCGGATGTGAGTGACTAATGAAGCTGATATTCACAGATAGGCAGATAAGAAGGAGGCCACGTGGCCTCTGAGAGGCAAAGAGAGAAGCCTCAGGTCCTGACTTTCCAAATCATCAGTCTCAGTGAGGCCCAGCTGTTTGCCATTCCTATGTCTGTCTATGAGACCACCTGTCACATCCTTTAATATCCCTCCTTTAAATAAGCTAGCTACCCAGAGAATTCCAATACCCACTCATCCCTTCCCCAGCATAAGCCCTGGTGCTCGGTGAGGCCTATGACCTTTGTTGAATGTTAAATGGAAGAATGCCCCAGGGCAGGACATGGCATCTGTGAATTCCTAGGGAAGAGATGAGGAAGGGGGTTTGGGTGGCCAGGGCAAGCCTCAGGAGGGATATAGGAACTGGCTGGGTCTTGAAGCAAGGGTTTGATTTGAATAGCCAGAAAGAATAGAGTAAGGGCATTGCAGGCAGCAGGAATCGTGTGAGACAAGCTTGGAAGCTGGAAAGTACACAGCATACTCAGAAGCAGAGCGGACCTGTCTGAGCAGGGAATTTGTCAGGGGGAGCAGGGGAAGAAGGCTGGGCCCAATGGTGGAGGGTCCTGTAGGCCAGGCTGCAGAGGTCCACTACTGCACGTGGGGGGCTTAGCATGGAGCGCTCAGAGTAACCTAGCAGCCCTGACACTCTGAACTAGCAACGGCAGATCCATGGTGGCAGCCCCTGAGGGGAAAGTCTGTGGCTGTGTGCATGAAAAAGGTGTGTCCCCTGGATATGAGCATGGTGGGGAGTGGGGGACAGCAGAGAAGGTGTCAAGAGTTCTGGGCTGTTGCTCTGCCATGGACCCCAAACAAACTCCCTCAGGACTTCCCTTCTAGACTGTGGCCTCCAACAGCATCCATCCCAGTGTGAGGGGGATGCAGGGCAGTTTCAAACAGCACTAATAGTGATATTCATTCATTCCTTCCATAAGTATTTATGGAGCACCTATCATATACCAGGCATTGGGTTAGGTCCTAGGGAGACAAGGGTCCAGAAGACATAAGACCCCTGGCCCCATTGAGCTTACAGTGGGGCAGACAATGAGGGATGCCTGCTCAATAGCCAGTCCACCTTCTGCCTTAAGAGAAACATGATTTTGTCTGTGCAGCAGCGTGCCCAATCAATACGGGCAAGAGCAGTCTCTGCTCTGGGCCCCATCCTTCAGAGGGCCCCACTCTGGCCCTCCTCCAGCCATGCCCATCCCAATGGAAAGAGGAGTGTATCAGGCCAAGAGGACGTGCCCACCTAAACCCACACTCTGGGTACCTGGTACCCCCAATTTTCCCAGTCCAAACAGCCCCAAATTCACTTCCAGCCTGCAAGAGTGAGCCTCTTCCCTGACCCATTCTCCCAAGGGTGCAGCGGTACCCACATTCCTAGGTTTGAGGAGTGGCCAAGGGGCAGCTGTTTGTAGGAGGGGTAGACAGAGCTTGGAATTGTGGGCTGGAGTGTCCACACGCCTGTGTGCGAGACCTCATGTGGTAAAGGATTGGACTGGGCATGGTAAGAGAAGGAAGATGGGCAGTGAGCCACGTGCCATATCCTGGCACGGAACTCCGAGGAGCTGAAGGATTCTAAATTCACACCTGATCTTCCATGTGGTTTTGAAGGTATATCTGTCAGGTTAGAAGGGTAGGACATGTTTTATTTATCATGTTGTGCTCTTGCTCTGAGCTCTGCAGATGTTAGGACTGGCCTGCTCCCACCCACGGGGGTCTGAGCCAGTCTTCTTTGCCAGATCCTTGCTTTCCCAGACTCCTCTGCAGCCAAGGGTGGTCATGTGATCCAGACATGTAATCCCAGCAAAGGGACTTCTGGGAAATCGTTTCCACTGTGACCATGCAAGAGAAACCCATGAGGAAAGGCTCATGAAGAGAGCTCCCTTTTTCCCTCCCTTTTCTGCTTTTGAACATACCTGCTGAAGGATGCTTGCAGCTGAGGGAGCCATCTTTGGACCACAGGATGACACAGTGAGGACAACAGTCAACATACTGAGGATGATGAAAGATGGAAAGAGCTCAGGTCCTTGCTGACAACAACATTGAGCTATTGGGCCAACTCTGAAACCACCTACCTGTGGATTTTATGTGCCATTATGATTTCCGCCACTTGCTGGTCAGCATTTGATACTCACAGCAGTAGCCAGCCATCCTAATGGAAACATATATTCTAATGACTAGTGAGAGAAACCAGTCTGGCTGGTGACCATCTTGCCGGCCCATGGGGAGGAATTTCCTACAGGTTAAGTCGACCCAGAAGAAATTGAGAATTTTTGCCATGTGTGCATACCACTTTTATTATTATTGTTTTTTTTAAATAATCTCACTTTTCTATGCTTAATGTTTTAAAAGGAAATATATCACTGTCATAAATTAAAAACCAGGATCATTTGCCATTATAGAAAGTACTAGAAAAATTTTAAAAATGAAATCAATACTGAAAATAAAAAGTAAATAACACTAAGTGCAATGCAGTTGCACTGTATTGGATTCTGGGATGGTAAAAGGACATTAGTAGAAAAACCAGGGAATAAAGTCTATACTTTAGTTAATAGTAATGTACCAATATTGGTTTCTTAGTCTTGCCAAATGTACCATGGTTGTGTAAGATGCTAACATTAGGGAAACAGGGTGAAGGATATATGGTTCTTAGGTAAGAATTCTGTACTACCTTTGTAACTTTTCTGCCAATCTAAAATCCTTCCAAAATAAAAGGTTTATTAAACAAATAAATAAAACAACGATTAAATCCTAACTCAATATTTTGGACAGCCAAAGGCTCTGAGCTGAGGTCTGTTCTCCCTTTGCTAAAATGGAAGATTAGCAAATATTAGAGGAATACAATGGAATATTATTCAGCCTTAAAAAAGAAGGAAATCCTCCCATTTGCAACAAAGTACATGAACCTGGAGGACATTGTGCTAAGTGAAATAAGCCAGACACAGAAAGACAAATACTGCACGATTGTACTTATTTCTGGAATCTAAAATAGTCAAATTCATAGAAGTAGAGAGTAGAATGGTGGTTGCCAGGGGCTGAGGGGAGGAGGAAGGGAGAAATGAGGAGATGTTGGTCAAAGAGTACAAAGTTCCAGTTATACAAGATAAATGAGTTCTGGAGACCTAATGTACAGCATGGTGACCATAGGAAACCATAGGTAACCATACTGTATGGTATACTTGAAACTCGCCAAGAGGGTAGATCTTAAAGTAAATCTCAACACACACACACACACACCACACAAATGGTAACTATGTAGAGATGATGAGTTAAGTTATTTAGCTTGATTGGGGTGGTCTTTTCACAAAATATAAGTATATCAAAACATCAAATTGTACACCTTAAATACATACAATCTTGAGCCGGCCCCGATGGCCTAGTGGTTCAAGTTCGGTGTGCTCCTCTTCAGTGGCCCGGGTTCGGTTCCCAGGAGCGGAATCGCACCACTTGTCTGTCAGTAGCCATGCTGTGGCAGCGGCTCACATAGAAGAACTAGAAGGACTTAGAACTAGAATGTACAACTACGTACTGGGGCTTGGGAGAGGGGGAAAAAAGAGAGAGAGTAAGATTGGGAACAGATGTTAGCTCAGGGCAAATCTTTTCCAGCAAAAAAAAAAAAACTCCATAATATATATGATTTTATATGTCAAAGATATCTCAATAACGTTGTTTTTAAAAAGAAATATATACATATACTTTTGTTTATTTGTTTGTTTGTGAACTTGTAAGTCACAAAGAAAACTGGTTTAAATATGAGTTTAATTAATGGCCTTGTTTAGCAGTTTACAAGAAACAAATAAAAATTGTAGCTCAAAAAAAAAAAAGACTCAACAGCATCAAACCGTGTTCTCAAGAGAATAAGGATTGAAGGGAATAACTTTCTCATGTATGATCCAAGATGATTTAATGCAAGTTCATGCACCAGCTAAAGGTATCTTGTGTACCACCAGTGATATGGGTCTCATACATGAGAAAATATCAGACCAGGGGCAAGGGCAAAGCATTCTTAGATAAGAAGCAGGTAGAGGCATCACCCAAGCCTCTGTGTAAGAGATAACGCAGAAGACTACAAAATTATTACCTAACGCACAAAAACAACGGGGGTAATATTAACCGAAGTGGCTTTGACCCCAAACCCCTGCCACTCAGCTTAGCCAATTCCAGCTGACGGTCCAATTAACAAAAAGATGTTTATTTCTTTGGGTCACACATGCCTCGGAAACACAGACAAGAGATTGCTCAGCAACGTAACAATATCCATGGTAACCACAAACTGTCTGCAGCACCCTCCACCCTGTCCTTCCTCTGAAGGTGTGTCCAGTCCCTCCCCACGGGGGCCCTGTTTATTTCTGAGCGTCGTTAGGACAGAAGTGACTAGAAACGATCATCTGGGTGATTCAGTCTCAAGTTCAGCATGGTAGCATCATAAGGATACTCTACGGGAAGGGAGATGGGGCTGCCTTCAGTGACATCACCCCCAGAATTCAGTTCTATTCAACAAACACCCATGCCGGGCCAGGCCCCATCTACATCCTAGAATGACAGACATCTATGGGACATAGCAAAGGAGCCTTCTCCTGCTGGGGATCCACTATCCACAATTCATCTAAATATTTTTAAATGTGTACTGGTATTTAAGTCAATGGGAGGGCAGGGTAGCAGAATTAGCCAATCAGGGATCAAATCCTGGCTCTGCTGTCTTGTAGCTCAGTGACCCTGACCAAGTTATTTAACCTCTCTGAGCCTCCATTCCTTCCTCTGTGAAATGGGGCTAATAATAGTATCAATTGCATAGGATTAAATGATATAAAATATGTATGGAAAGCTCATACAGCCAGCCACAAGGATAATGCTCCCTAAACAGCATTCATGGTTACTTCTACAATTTCTGGGAGAATCAAATCCAACCACGCAGTTGTTCCAAACCTAGCTGATCATCAGACTTACCAGGAGAACTTGTTAAAAATATAAATTCCTAGGCTTTGGCATCCCTGAGAAATTCTAAATCAAGTAGGTTTCGGGCAGGATCCAGGAATCTATGCCTATATTATATACTTGTATTGTGCCTAGCCCATAGCAGGCCCTCAACAAATACAAGCCCCTTCCCCAGGCTCGATTATTGCAACAGCTTCCTAACTGTTTGCCTGTGTCCACTCTCATCCCTCTCTCCTCCACAAGGAGCCCGTGGGATCCTTTTAAAAGGTGAGATCATGTCACATGACTGCCCCAAACCCCCCTACAACTCTCCATCTCACACAGAATAACTCCACAGACAAGGCCCTACATTAGAGATTCCTGACACTGGGCACACATTAGAAATCCCTGGTGAGCTTGTGAAATACCTAGGCCTGGCCCAACCCCAGACCAACAGAATCAGAACCTCTAAGGGTGGGAGGGGGACAAATAGGGCTGCCAGATAAAACATGGGATGCCCAGTTACACTTGAATTTCAGATTCATAATGAAAAATTTTTTAGTATAAGTATGTGCTGGGCAACATAGGGACATACTCATACTAAAAATGTATTTCTGTGTTGTGTATCTGAAATTCAAATGTAACTGTGTGTCCTGTACTTTTATTTGCTAAACTGGGCCATCCTAGGCACAGGCATCAGCCTTTTTAAAAAGCTCACAGGGATGTGGTCGTCACCGCCTCTCTCATCTCATCTCATCCACTCCCCCAACTCTCTCTGCTCTGGCCTTTTCCTTGGAAGTGTCAACCACATTCTCCCCTCAACGTCCTTGCATTTGCTAAAATGCTCTGCCCCATAACCTGCCGGCTCCTCTTCACCTCAGATGTCACCAGCAGGCCTACCTGACCACTGCAGTAGCACCCCCAGCCCGGTTCCCCTCACCCTGCTTTACTTTTTCTTAACAACGCTTAACCACGACCCGATGGACTATCTATTTGGTTCTTGCCCATCTCCCCTCCCCGGCACACTAGAACGTAAGCTCTGTGATTTTACGGGAAACACTTTGGTTCTTTCCCCTGCTGTGTTTGCAATGCCCAGAAACCTACCAGCTACTCCATAAAGACTGGCTGAACTGGTCAGTAGTTATGAAAAGCTTCTCCTTCCAGCACAATCCCCTAAACATCCCTGTGGGAGGAGTTGATAGAAGACATCTTAGGAGAAGTATCTTTTATCGGGAATAAGGGGAGCTCGTTTTTATTGAGTGTGTCCTGTGCGCCGGACACTGTTCAAAGCACTTACCTGTATATCCTCATTTAATCCTCATGACAACCCTTGAAGGTTGTGGGGGCTGGAATTACCCTCATTTGACAGATGAGGAAAGTAAATTCTTCAATGTTCAACACCAAACCTCAGAAATCTCAAAGGCATTCACCAAAAGGGGTAAACGTATTTTCTCCACCTTCCCTACCTCTAGCCTCGATTATGGATCAGGTCCTGTGTGCTGTTCCGTGGGGGTGACTGGGCATGGCTATAACTGGATCCAACATCCAGAGGCAAGAATGTTCACCACGGAGTCTCTAACTGAATTAGAGACAGGGCAAAGCCATTGTGCACAATGATGCCAGCACCACAAAGCCATCTGGCTGGAAGGGGCAACCAGACACTGAGTGGAGGCTGGCGGGAAGTCTTCTTTTGGTGTCCACTTCCATATAATTATTAATATTCCATCTTGACAAGGCCCAGGAAGGGGAGATTTTGCCATCCCAAAATACGTCTCTTTGGCATGAGGATTATTTTGAGCTAAAGGCAATCAAAACCCAGCAGATGCAGGAAAAGCTATTTACCTCCCCCTTAACTGCCTAAATTTACATTGGAAAGGTGGCCTGTACCAGGAAGAGAGATATTAGCAGAGATTCCTTTTTATCTAAGAAACTTATCTGCATAACAGGGCAACCTTTGTTTTCCAAACATCTCCTCTACCTTTCTGTGAATCGCCCTCCTCCCCTTTGTACCCCCAGACCCCTACTCCTTGCTTTAGCTCAGGATAGTATATAAGCTTCAACTACCTGGCTGCCTTTTGTGTCTTCATATCTTTAAGAGGCTCCCATACATACGAAATTAAATTTATTTTTCTCCTGTTAATTTGTCTTATATCAATTTAATTGACAGAACTGAGAAGAAAGAACCTAGAAGAGAAGGAAAATTTTGCCACCCCTACACTTACATGCTCAGATATAACCCCCTATGGTCCTGAAGGGTGCACACTACTGACCCATTTGACCCTCACAATAGTCCTATAGGTAGGTAGAGCTGCTCCTCTTGGTCCTGATTGACCAGTGGGGATATAAGGAGATGGAGGCCTAGAGCATTCACAAGGGGCATGAGTCACAGGCTTTGCATTGGAAGCTGCTCTCTGACCCCATCCAGTGTCTTTTCCACTCATAGTATTGGGCTGTCTTCACCAGAAGAAAGAACAACAGCCTTTGTGGCCACAATGACTCATGCTCTGGCTATGGCACTCATTAGGGCTGGGGCTTCTGCCTGGCCTATACCTGAGCCTCAGTTTCCCATCCTGTAGAACGGGTGTGATGAGAATTCACAGGGTTGCTAGGGGAATAGGATCCATTCATGCATTCAGTAAATGATTCTGAGCACCTACCAAGTGCCAGGCACCGTCCCAGGGGCTGGGCACACAGAAGAGGACAAGGCAGGTGAGACCCCACTCTCAGGGCTATTTTAGTGGGGATGGCAGACAATCAACTGCAAACAGCAAAATAAACAAAATAATTCCATAAAGTGATAAATGCCACCATTAAAATAGAACAGGACTGGAAGCCTGGCGTGTGATTCCCCTGCACTTAGAACCGTACCTGGCACACAGTAGGTCCTCAGTCAATATCTGTTCAACGACTCAGTGTGCTGGGTGGTCAGGGGAGACTCACAGATGGCAGCCTGCACGGAAAGCTGGAAACAGAAGAGGAAGGTCTGGGGGCAGAGCGCCTGGCACGGAAACCTCAAATGCGAAGGCCCTGAGACCGAACCCAACTTCGCATGAGAGAAAGTGAAAGAAAAATCAGGAGAGCACGGATATCTCAACCCTGCATAGGCCTGGAGGCGCTGCGTACACAGGGGCAAGGCTGTTTCTGTGGCCGCTTCTCTGCCATAATCGACTCGTGAAGATTTCCACCCGCGTCGCTGGTCGGCCCTCCGCTCCGGGACCGGCCCCTGGGGCGGCTCCCGCAGACGGAATCTGAAGGCCCCCCGGCGCCCTGAGGCCCGCCGCCCCCCGGAGGGCCCTGTCCCCGCACACCGAGCTTCCCGAGCCCGGCCCGGAAGGCGCGCTCCCGGCGCTCGCGGCGGCTGCGCGGCGGGCGGGGGAGGGAGGAGGGCCGGGCCGAGGAGCCTGAGCCGCCGCCGCCGCCAGGTAAGGGGCCCGGCCCCTGGCCACTCCCGCCGCCCCCCGCCCCCCGTGGGCGCCAGGCCCTCCCGCGGCGCCCCCGGCCCCGGGGCAAAGCCGCCTGGTGGTCGCTTGTTTTCTTTCTGCCGGAAGTGCCCTCGGAAATGCCCTAGGGCGGCAGATGAGGAAACTGAGGCCGGGCGGAGCGCTCAGGCGTCTCCCGCCTCCCAGCCCGGGATTCCGAGCCCTTAGAGGCCACCCTGCCCCTCCCTTGATAAGGGAGGACGCTGGTCTGGGAGTCCGGGGAGGGAAAGGGACTTGCCCAAGGTCACACGGGGTCACTGGGCTTCCTCCTGTCCCGAGGGGCCCTCACGTGCCGCGAGGAAGGACCCCGGCACCCCCACCCCCTCTCTCCTTGCCGCTGCAGCCCTCCGAGCTCACAGCAGAAGCTCAGACTGGGAATTCCAAGGGGGGCTGGGAATTCCCTCTGGCGGAATCCCTGGCCCCCGAAGCTACAGGCTGTCCACGTCTCTCACCCCGCCACCTGCTGTTAGAGCAGGGACGAATTACTGCTAACTTTGGGATGGATTTTACAGCTGGGTAAACTGAGGCTCAGAGAGAGGAAGTGATTTCCCCAAGACCGGAAGGAGCAGGTAGGGAGCAGGGTCTTCTGGGCTGGGCTCCCAAGCTGCTGACCCAACCCGGTCGGCCCCAGCGCCACCCCCGCCCGGCAGGGGTGCCGGCATCAGGAAGGCCAAGAACCTGGGTTACCCCCCTCCAGAGCCTGACCCAGTGCCTGGCACAGAGTAGGCCTTCAGAGCATCCTTTTTCTGCCCTGCCCTGCCCTGGGGTCACACAGGGAGTTAGCAGCACAGCCAGGCTAGTGTCTTGCTTGGCCTGGAGACTTCTGCCTAACACAAGATAGGAGTCAACAGGTTAGTTCTGTTTTCCCTAACTCAGTATTCATTTCACTGCAGAAAACATGAAACCCTTTAAGCTTTGGGGGCATCCATTCATTCATTCAGGAAATGTTTATTGAGCATCCACTGTGTGCCAGTGTGTGCACTGTTTAGGCACTGAGGGTACAGCAGTGAACAAGATAAGTACTGCCCTCGGGTAGGGGCACACTCCAGAGGGTGGAATAAAACACTGCCCTTCAGTGGGGGGTTGAGGGAGCAGGGCAGAGAAGAGAGACCATTGGAATCTTCCCAATGTGAAGAGGGCAGAGACCAAACCTCACAGCCTCAAGCCTTCTGAGCCTTTGGCCCTTGTGGCACTGCGAGATGCTCTGCCAGCCTGAGCTTCCCTCCAGCGCCCCAGGGATTTGGGGGAGAGAGGCTAGGTGGGTAGAGAGTGGTCCAAAGGAAGCCCTAACGGAACCTCAGAGCCAGGAAACCTGGCGCTGTGTGATCTTGGCTATGTCACTTCACCTCTCTGGGCCTGTTTTCTTATCATACAATGGGAGTCAAAATACTTCGTAGCATTGGTGATACTGTGTTAAAATGCTTTGTAAATGGTAAAGCATGATCCAGAGTGTGCCCTATATTGGAGGTCTTGCCCAGTCAGGCGTAAGCAAGGGTGTATTTATTTAGAGCGTCTTTATTTAGAGGCTCCAGTGACCCTGTTGATAGCCTGTTACTGCTCTCAGTGAAGAAACGTAAGAGGCAGAGGTGGGGTGGCTGAGTTCCAGGCGAGGAGGCTGGGGCTCCCTGCCCAGCTCGAGGAATGGAATGCTCGTGTCTCGGTCAGCATTTCAGCTTTTACAACCCTCACAGGCACATGCAGCATCAGACAGATGTGGGCTCAGGTCCCAGCTTTGCAGCCTCCTAGCTGAGTCATGGTGCACAAGCTATGCGACCTCTCTGTGCCTCTGTTTTCTCCTCTGTAAAATAGCTGTCTCCAAGGCTGTCGTGAGGATGAAAGGAGCCGAAGCCACAAAGGGCCCTGTGGAGAGCCTGCCACTCTGGGAGCCTTTTTACTTTTTAGGCCTAAGGCCCAGGAGCGGTTGGATGGGCACAGCTGTGAGTAGGTTACTGTGGCTCAGCACGTGAGGCTCATCAAGGTCGGAGCCTGGAGAATTTCTCAGGAGCCTGAAACCATCTCTCCCTGCACCGGTACCAGCAGGCTGCAGTGGCTGGATCAGCCACCTGGGCCTGCATATGTGGGAGCTGAGAAATGTCATTAGGTGGTTTATCCCCGGGTCCTTTATGGCCTGAATGTTTTGTCAACACTGCTATACATTATAAACTGGGATTAGAAAGGAGATGAGGCCTGGCTGCCTTGAATGTGTTATAGTGGGCAGAAGAGAGCTGGAGGGGAGCTCCAATCCCCTTTCCACTTAGTCGCCCTCCCCTTGGCAGCCAAACCAATCCGATTGTACCACCCTCTGCTTAAAACCGTGCTGTGGCTTCCCATTTTCTTAAGGTAAGGAACAAAAGTTTTAACATGGGCAATAAGGGCTTGCACAGCCTGGGCCCCACCCATGCCTGGCCTGCTCCCCCAGCTGCATCTCAGACCACTTTATCAATAGCCCTCTGTGCTTGAGGCATGCTGCTCGCTTCCTCCTCAGGGCCTTTGCACATGCTCTTCTAGACTGCTCCTCCTCCCTCATCTCCCTTTTTGCAGATTAAGACCTCCTCGTGCTTCAGATCTGTGCCAACCTAGACTTGCATTCCAAGTACCCCAAGCCACAAGACATCCTGAGGTATGTGGGAGGTTTACTTCAAGGTGGAATTAGACGCTCATCGCTGGGATTAATTTCTGCCTGGACCCTGTACACCACCCCCACTATAACCCCCATGACTTCCGGGGCTGGTCTGAGTTTGCTTAGAGATGCTGAAGTAATGAAATCTACCTTTGGGGTAGCTCTTGAGGAAATATGGGACCTCGCTTTATATAACTGTGTTGTCCTTCATCAAAAAAATAATGCTGAAGTCATTTCTTTGTTGTGGGGGTAGGTGTTCATTCATTCATTCTTTCACCTACTCTGCCAGGCACTGTTCTAGGGTACATCAGGGAACATGACACCAACGCCACTTCCCTCCTGCAGCCTTTTCCAGTGAGGGAGACAGACCACAAACGAATAAACCTGTAAGCCATTGTCAGATGGTGGCAAATTCAATAAAGAAGAGGCACGCGGGTCTGGTGGGAGGGGAAGCGCCTGCTGTTTTAGACCTGAATGAGTAACCTAGGGAGCTCTGCTGGGCAGTGGGGGGCACTGATGTCCTGAGCATCATCCTCTCCCACCCTGACGCCCCTAGTCCGGGAGACAGGCGCATAAGCAACCAGCCAGTATACCCGAGAGGAGGTAGGGCAGCCTAGACGAAGCCTGGGGGCTTCAGAGGTGGCAGGTGTCACTTGAACTGGACAAATCCAGGAAAGCTCATGGCAGTCCCTGAGCCCCTGAAGTAGAGTGGAGAATAACTTGGGTTTGAAGTCACACAGGCTTGGGGGGACGTCCTGGTACTGCCATTGCCAGCTGTGTGGCCTTCACCTCTGTGAGCCTCCATTTTCTCATCTGTCACATGGGGACAGTGATGGTCTCTTCCTCGTGAGACTGTTGTGAGGCTGAAATGGGGTCATGAGAGTAAGCCCACGGGAAATCTTCATGGGTTGTATTATTCAACTGTTTGGGAAAAGGGCACCATTTGAACATGAGGACCCACCCTGAGAAAGAACAGCATGAGCTGAGGCCCGAGGTGGGAGACCCAGCGTGGGCTGAAGCAGCGATGGTTCATTTGGCTAAGGATTGGCTGGAAGAATGGAGTGGAGGAAAGTAAGGTGGAAAGGCAGGTTAGGCCCATCCCAGAGGCGCTTGGGCTGGCTGAAAAGTGGGGTGTTAGGGCGTGGGCAGATGGGAGCTGGTAAGATTCATCCAATTTGGTGGTTTTCAAATGTGTTTGACATCTTTTTGGCCACCGCGGGGTATAAACTAGGCCAAAGAGAAGCAGTGTGGCACTGTAGTTAAGATGGCTGCCTTGGGGCTAAGATCCGGGCACAAGGTTAAATCCTGTAACACTTGTCTGGTGACCTTGACCTTTCTTTCTCAGGCCCTCTCTGTCTCCATCTGTGAAATGGAGACAATAACACCTACCTTGTAGGATTGTTGGGAGGAAACAAGATGAGGTGTGGAGAGGGGTAGCACATGGGTAACATTTACCAAGCATTTACTGTTATGAATTTTTTTAATCAAAAAATTTTTAATTATGATAAAATACACATAACGTGAAATTTACCATCTTAACCATTTTTAAGTGTACAGTTCAGTAGTGTTAGGTGTATTCACGTTGTTGCACAACCAATCTCCAGACCTTTTCAGTTTGCAAATCTGAAACCCCATACCCATTAAACAACAGCTCCCCATTCCCCCTCCCTCCAGCCCCTGGTAACCACCATCCTACTTTCTGTCGCTATGATTTTGACTACTCTAAGTACCTGGTATAAATGGACTCATACAATAGTTGTCTTTTTGTGACTGGCTGAGTTCACTTAGTATAATGTCCTCAAGCTTCATTCATGTTGTAATACATCAGAATTTCCTTCCTTTTTAAGGCCGAATAATATTCCACTGCCTGTATATACCACATTTTGTTTATCCATTCATTCACTGATGGACACTTGGGTTGCTTCCACCTTTCAGCTACTGTGAATAATGCTGCTGTGAACACGGGTGTACAAATGTCTTTTTGAGACCGAGCTTTCAATTCTTTTGGGTGTATGCCCAGAAGTAGTATTGCTGGACATTTACTGTGATAATTTGAAGGTGGGGCGTTGAGGGCTTCCCACTGTATCTTGCCCGCCAGAGCAAGAGAAGGCCCTGGGGTCCTGTGGAGCAGTTTAAAAACCAGTGGATCTGGGCCGGCCCCGTGGCTTGGCGGTTGGGTGCGCGCGCTCTGCTGCTGGCGGCCCGGGTTCGGATCCCGGGCGCGCACCAACGCACGGCTTCTCCAGCCATGCTGAGGCCGCATCCCACATACAGCAACTAGAAGGATGTGCAGCTATGACATGCAACTATCTACTGGGGCTTTGGGGGGAAAAAATAAATAAATAAAATCTTAAAAAAAAAAAAACCAGTGGATCAAATGAACCGTTACATTCTTTGCCATTTCTCCCCCTTCCTTCCCTGGCAGATTTGCCTCTTGAATTATTTTTTAATTATCTCAAATGGAAACCACCAGTCATTCCATCGATGTTTGTAAGTGCCTACTAGGCTTCCACGTGGACAGAGGGAAATAGACAATCAGCAATAAACATAAGTAAGTGATAGTTTGTCAGACAGTGATGTGTGCTCTGGGCCAAGCAGAAGAGCCAGGTGAAGGGGATTGGGCTGAGAGGCTGGGGGCAGGGTGGCTTCACTGAACTGTGAGATTTGAGCCAAGACCGGAAGGAGGTGAGGGAGTTGGCCATGTGGTTATGGGGGGAAGAGCATTCCTGGCAGAGGGAACAGCCAATGTAAAGGCCTTGAGGTGAAAGCATGCCTGGTGGGATCCAGGAGCAGCGAGGAGGATGGTGTGTCTGGAGCAGAGTGAGCGAAGGGGAGAGGAGGAGGGCGCATTGCCTATGGCCCAGTCGCCATTGTCAGGACGGTAACCGTGGGTGAAAAGGAAGTCATTGGAGGTTTGGAGCAGAGAAGGGACATGACCTGGCTTCAGTGTGAGATGGAGCTCTTTGGACGCTGTGTGGTGGATAGCTAGGGGCGAGGGCAGAAAGAAGCAGGAGACTGGTGAGGAGGCTCTGTCGGGACCTGCCTGAGAGGTGGTGGCCGCTTGTAGCAGGGTGCGAGTAGGGGAGGACGGGAGCAACCAGAGATGTGGACCAGACATCCTACAGCCTGGGCATCTACCCCAATGGCAGGCTCTCACCCCGCCCCACCACCCCGCCCACCCTCCAGGCTGCTGAAGGGAGGCTGGGATGGGAACTGTCCTCCTGGCCAACATCCCTTTTTCCTTCTGGACTGTTGTGGGATTGACCAAAACCCTTTGAGTTCTTCTGTGTTGGAACTGTTGCCATGGAGACCTCCCGAGACGCTGCATTTACCCCTGGCTTCCAATTTAACTTCCAGATAGGGGTGACAAATGAAGGAGTTTCTCTCCTAAAATGCTGGAGAAGGGGAGGTAAGGGAGGGGTTGACTGGGCCTGCCTAGAGTCCTCCCTTCTAGGACCGTCTCAAGATTGTCTTATTGTGTGTGTGTGTGTGTGTTAACTTTGAACTGGAGTCATCAGTTTCTGGCCTAAGAGCAGTGCTGTCGTTCTATTTGTCATCAAAGATTTCTTCAGCCAGATGCTTTTCCTTCTCCTACGCTCCAGAACAATTAGTCCTCAGCCTTCCTGTGACACTGGGAGCATCTCTCTAGTAATGCTCATTGTATTGTACTGCAGACTCATTTAGAAATTCAGCTGTGACCAGTTAACTCAGAAAAAGAGAAAGAGAAAGAGAACACAGTCTTCGCCACCACACACACACACACGCATGCACATCACATTTGACCTTGGCTGTCACTGACTGCTCCAAGTAAGAAGAAGGCCACAGCTGCCTGGTGTGTAAGAAAAAAAAAGTTCATTCTTGCATGCGATCTTCTAAAGGCCCAGGTCATTGACTTTTAAGGATGATTTAAAGGATTTGCAAGGATGATATTGACCATATTTGATTTTCTCCTCAGTGCTGACTTTGGAATTTTTCATCCCCCCAGGAAGAAATCCCACTGTGTTGTTTATGGCATTAGCCAGCAACTATTGACTGAGCACCTAATGTGGGTGCTTGTAGAACTGAGGACAGATGTTTGTGGAATGTCTGTCTACCCCTACTACTGACAAAAATAACTCAGCCGATGTTTTCTTTGGTGACAGATAATGTGATCAGCTAGACAAAAATCATAATTGTGGAGGATCAAAATGAAGTCCCACTCCACAGTAATCGCTGTCCATCCCGTATCTGGGCTTTGTGGTCTAGCCATGGGTGTGTGTTCGCTCTGGTTGTTCTCACTATGTACACGTTGTTTCTGTGAGAGTCAGTGCTCTCCTGGGTTAAGTGTGGACCTTTCTCAGAGTTCCTTGGTGTGTTCACAGCCCCTGCGCAGGGACAAGACCCCCAGGAGACCCTTGGGAGTTGGAAGCTACTCCGTCCATCAGTGACCTCCTGAGCCAGGGTGCTGCTGGACCAGCTCTGTGCACATTTGGGGCCCCAGGATGCAGGGGCACCCCTGGCCCTCACCAGCAGGGTCTTTTTCTCGCTGCAGGAATCCAGTACTCTCTTGGAATTAGTCTAGCTTCTCAGACACACTTAAGAATCTCAGTTCCACTTTGGACTGGATCCTGATCCCTAATCAGACCAAGGGGTGGAGGCCTCTGAGGCCTAGTGTACGCAGTTCAGGTGGCGCATCCCGCACCCCACGGTTGCCACCACACTCCTTCAGCTGGAACAGCTTGGGGCCCTGCCCGTCCAACTGGACAATCCATAGAGTTGGAACCATGGATGCCTCCATCCCACCATCGTGGGTAGCTGAGAATGGGCTCTGTCTGCCACACCACGCCTTGTCCATTTTGTTGATTACAAGACCTGTTGGTCAAAGGAATGGGGCTTAACTGTGACCTCAGCCCCACTGGCTTGGCTGGGCGGCATGGGGCCAGGGTTTTCTGAGATAAAACACTCCTCTGCTAGGGATCAAGAGCAGAACTGTTTTTTATTAAAAAAATTTTTTTTCATTATAAAAGCACCAATAAGCTCATGACAGAAAATGTTAAAATTTCGGAGAAATAGAGCAAAAACCAATTATGTCTAGTTCCTTAGCCCCACCACCAAGAGACAATGATCACTAACATTTTGATATATTTCCTTGTGATCTTTTTGCTCTGTGAAACTTTTTTTAAGACATAACTGGAGTTGTATTGTATATTTAGTGGTATGCTATTAACCACCTCTTGGGAAAATAAAATCCCTCATTTGTAGCACTTGCCAATTTCTGTAGTGTAAAGACTGGCACTGTGGCCCATTTCAGGCTCTTGGTGTCACTGAACACAGAATTGGGAAGAGATGCCACTATGAGCTGGCGTCAGCACACCATATTATAGTTTAAAATCATATCTATTTTTTCTGTTCTTAAAATCAATACATACTCATTATTGAAAATTAATAAAACATAAACATATAACGAAAAAAAATTAAAATCATCCAGAATCCACCTGTACCCCACCCCCTGCTTAGAGACAGCCACTGTCACCATCCTGATAAAAGTCCTAACAGTCCCCTCTCTACAGACAGAGACATAAACAAGATAACCTTCTTCAGAGTTCAGAAGCAGTACGTATTTATGGCAGAAAATTGGGGAAATCCAGAAAAGTCTTTGGTATCTCGCCTTTCAGAGGTAATTTTGGAGGCTAGTCTTTTAGCCATTTTTCTTCTCTGCATCTTTTTAACATGCGTGGACTCATGGCATGAATCTCCTAGTTTGTAGGCAGAGTCTGTTCATATTCTCATGTCCCTTAGGAAGGTGACATCCAGGGGAAGGGTGTTGTCACTGCTAATTTATTTAAAACCCTGTGGAGGCTTAAAGAGGGAGAAAATATTCTAGTTCCTTGGCATGGAAAGTGCCCATTAGGATGTCGCACAGATTATTTGAAGTTTGGGGGAACCCTGGGTTTGGGGCTCTGTACATCCCTGGGTAATTCCAGACGCTTGGCCCTGGTTCCGTCTCCCTTCCTCATGTGATGCTCTATGGGAGTGTAAGTAAGAATAGGAGTGCCTTTAGGGAGAGGAATAACCAGGAAAATCTAGCTCTTGCTTAAGCCTAAAAACTAGTTCGTTCAGTCGTTTGTGTAACAGGCATTTCTGAGCACTCTCTGTGTGGCAGGTAAGGGGTTGGGCACCGGGATACAGCTTTGGAGGAAATCTGGTGCCCGCCCTCTACTGCCAGGCTATCCAAGGAGCTGGCACAGCAACCACAGCTCAGGGCACGTTCAGTTAGCACAGACAAGCCACACAACGTGCCAGGGCCGTGCTGGGTGCATGGTAGCTGCCTGCCGCCTGCTGAGAAAGGTGTCCAGGTAGAGGATCCTGTGGGGTCAGAGGCCCAGTGGGGGCAAAGGCCCAGAGGAATGTGAGGAGTAGCAAGGGCCCCTGAGGCTCAGGCTAAACGGATCCCTCTCTCCCATAGGCCTCCTCCGGGTCCCACAGCGTATGGACCCACAGGCTGGTTTTTCTGGTTTGCTCCCCAGGGCAATTTGCATATTTCTCTGAAGAATCATCAAGAAGCTGAAAGCCTGTTTTCAGACTTAGAGAGAGGGGAGGCCCACAGTTGTTTCTTGAAATTAAGGTAAGTATTATTTAAGGGTTCCTTTTGTTCAGAACCCCCATCATTCTTTAAAATTGTCTTATTTCAAACAAGAGTTTACATAGTGTCTGTCTCCCTCACTAGAATGTATCTCCATGATGGAGAGTCGTTGTCTGTCTGTCTAGTCACTGCTGTGTCCCGAGCATGTAGGACGGCACATATATAGGTGCTAATATGTGTTTATTAAATTAAATAACAATTAATTTGGGATGAGGTGAATTTTTATTTTTAGTTTACTTAGACCTTAAGAAAAGGTCTTTAAAATTCTGTAGAGACATCCTACTGCTTTTTTAAAAAAAATTTTTGTAATTTAAAATAATTGTAGACTCACAGGCAATTGCAAAAATAGTCCTGAGAGGTCCCGTGTACCCTCGCTCAGCTCCCAGCGTGGCCGTTGCCCTCGAAATGAAGTCTGACTCCTTAGGAAGAACTTGGTCCTGCACGGTGTGCCCCTGGCCGCTTCCCCTCCAACCTCCTTTCTCCCCTCCCACCGCCCCACGCCCACCCGTCGTCCAAGTCCTGGCTACACTGAGAGTCTTTTTGGTTCTTCAAAAGCACCTTCTCTCTTCTCCCTCTGGGTCGTGACACGTACTGTCCCCTCTGCCCAGAACACGCTCTTCCTACTCGCCCCACCTCTGTCCCAAGTCACCTTCTCCAGGAAGCCAATTCTGGGTTCCAGGCCCCCTCTTTGTATCCTTCTCTCTGTGTTTTCCCCATCACAGCGTTTATCCTGCTGGGTTGTCATCGTCTGTTTACTGATCTCTCTCTACCACTATCCTGATCTCCTTCTGGAATACCCTCTCCCATCCATCCACAGGGCTGTCCCCCTTACCTCCTGCAGACCTCTGCTGGAATGGCACCTTTCATCACTTCGTATCCCCCTCACCCAATTGTTCTTCCCCGATGAGCACTTCCTGACCAAATGTTTACTTATTTATTTAGTGGGCTGTTAAGGGCATGGATCCTATAACCGGATCGCCTGAGTGTGAATCTTCGTTCCACCACTTACTGGCTGTGTCATCTTGGACGAGTTACTTAAATTATTATTATCATTACATATTGCTGTATTATTGCCTCTGTCCCAGCAGAATGTAGGCCCCTTGAGAGCAGGGAATTTGTCAGTTTTGTTCCCTGATCTGCCCTGAGGCCCAGAACAGGGCACCACACATCATGTACCCTTCTTCATTCATCCAGCAAGTAGTTATCAAACGCCTACAATATTCCAGGGTGCTCGGAAAGTGAGGGGTACAGCAGTAAAAAGACAACCAGGGGCCTGCCTCGAGAAGCTTGTATCCTATTTGTATACACAAGCAAACAAATAATTTAAAAATATTTAAGATAAGAATAAGTATTATAAAAATGGAACAGGGTGCTGGGATAGAGGAGCAGAAGTACTTTAGCCTGGAGGGTCAGGGAAGGCCTCTCAGAGGAGGTGACATTCAGGCTGAGGCCAGAATGATGTGAAGGTCAGGCTAAGAGTGTCCCAGGCAGGGGGAACGGCAGGTGCAAAGGGCCCGGAGGAGGGACCAGCTTGTGTGTTTGAAAGCAGAAAGACAACCAGTGTGGCTGTAGTGTGGTGAACAAGTCGAGCATGGGGGCGTGAGATGGAATTTAGAGGCTGCCAGGGCCCGCATCACGCAGGACCTTATAGGCTGTTGTAAGGGGGTTGATATTCATCCTGGTGCGATGGAAGCCTTTGGAGGCTTTTTAAGCAGGCAAGTGACATGACTGGTGCATATGACAGAAAGGCCACTCTGGCCACTGTGTAGAGGACGCATTGGGGGGTCATCGAGAGTGTATTTTGTTGAATGAATGAATGAAGAGAGTGTATTTTGTTGAATGAATGAGTGAAGACACTATATTTTGTTGAATGAATGAATGAAGAGAGTGTATGTTATTGAATGAATGAATGAAGTGTATTTTGTGGAATGAATGAGTGAAGACAGTGTATTTTGTTGAATGAATGAATGAAGAGAGTGTATTTTGTTGAATGAATGAATGAGTTTGGCCTGAACTGAGCTTTTCGTGTGCTAAGCACATCCTCTCCGCCGTGGGTAGAGGCAGGCCAGCTCACGCTTCTCTGATGAGAAGGCTGTTTCTTCTCAAACTAAGAACTAACGTGGGGCTTTCCGGATAACAGCCCAATCGCGTACCATCATGGGCGTCTCTAGGTGCCATCACCGCAGCCCCTCAGTGGCGCGTAGAGTTGGTTAAGTGTGAGGAAGTTGCTGGGCCTGCTGACCTCATGGCTGGGCGCCGCACCTGGTGATGTCCTCAGTGTGTGGCTTCTTGCTGTCCCCTTTGTC
The DNA here is from genome assembly GCF_020826845.1 of Diceros bicornis minor. Taxonomy (NCBI): domain Eukaryota; kingdom Metazoa; phylum Chordata; class Mammalia; order Perissodactyla; family Rhinocerotidae; genus Diceros; species Diceros bicornis. Next base: position 36,987,737 of record NC_080752.1, on the reverse strand, counting down.
CACCACCATGGTCTGCGCTGATCCTCTGAGCCGGGGACATCGGCCACGAATCTCAAACCTGGGCTCCTGGAGCAGCCATTGGAGGCCAGTCTTGCTAGATGACATTGGGCAAGGTCTTAACCTCTCTGGGCCTCAATTTCTCCATTTGAAAGAAAGGAAGGAGGATCCCTGTGCTGGTGTAGAGGGACGAGCACAGGGTTTGGAGCCAGAAGTCTGGTTTGTGTAAGTTGCTGCGTAACTTTGGGAAAATCACTTGGCCTCTCTGAGCCCGTTCTTCAGTTATAGGAGGGAATCGTGGTGGCTCACGTCCTCCTTAACGTCACGATGGTAGTTGTGAGAATTAAACGGATTGGAAAGTGCTTTGTAAACTGTGACGTGCTATACAGACGTTGGTTTGTTGCTTTTAGCTACCTCAGGGTTATTTTGGAAAGCTGATGAAGTATTAGTTGTGGACAGACTTTTAAATAACTCCTCCGTAGAAGTAATATTTTGAGAACAAAAATTTTTATTGTTCAGCTGAATGAGAATGAATTTATGGACCAAAATCAGCACAGAGGGCGGGTATTAGACTAGAAATCTCTGGATGGTGTATGAGTGTTTAAACCAAGGTGGTGGCGAAGAGCTCTGGCTTCGGGCTCTGGTCTGCCATTTACTGGCTGTGTGACCTGGGCCCAGCAACTTCTCCTCTGAGCCTGTTTCCTCCTTTGCAAACTGGACGTCATGGTAACACCCGGCTCGCAGAGTTGGCTGAGACCCTGCACGTTAAACCTCAGCCCCAGGGCCTGGCACTCAGCAATGGCCCCATAATGTTAGCTCTTACTGTGATTTATACACCAGGCACTATGCTGAGCATTTTATGTCTTTGTTAATTATTTTATGCATTTATTGCTTTAACAAACATTTATGTCGCATGAGCCCTGTCCCAGGCTGTGTTCTAAGTGCTTTGCAGATACTAACTGGCACGGCCGTGTCATTTACTGCTAACACAACTCTTCCAGACAGACGCTGTTATAGGCCCATTTGCAGGTGAAGGAATCTAAGTGAAGAGAGGTTGTGTTGCCCAAGGCCCCATATTTATTAGATGGAGGCACTAGTATTCACACCCAGGTCTGTCTGGTCCTGAGCCTGCATTCATATCCTTAATGCCCGGGCAACCTCTCTTCTGACTTCTGTCACCTTAGATGGGTTTGACCTGTTCTTCAAGTTCATATGAATGAATCCTACTGTATGTACTCTCTCGTGAATGGATGTCTGCTTATCATTTTGTCTATGAGTTTCATTTACGTTGTTGTGGTTAGCTGGACTTCATTCTTTTTCATTGCCTTGTAATATTCCACGGATGAACGTGACACAGTTTATCCATTCTGCTGTGGGTAAACATGTGGGTTGTTTCTAGTTTGGGATTATGATGAATGAAGCTTCTATGAGCATTCATGTACATGTCTTTTGGTGGACGTAAGCCCCATATCTCAGGAGTGGAATTGCTGGGGCGTAGAGAAGACATATATTTAGCTTTAGTAGATAATGTCAAACCATTTTCCAAATGGTTGTGCCAATTTACACTCCCACCAGCAGTGTATGAAAGTTCTATTTGCTCCTTGTTCTCACTGACACTTGGTATTGTCAGTCTTTTTAGTTTTAGTCATTCTGATAGGTGAATGGTGGTATCTCATTGCAGTTTTAATTTCCATTTCTCTAATGACTAATTTATGCTCCCACCAGTAATGGATGGAAGTTCTATTTGTCCCTTATCCTCATCAACACTTGGTATTGTCAGTCTTTTAATTTTAGCCATTCTGATGGATAAGTAGCAGTGTCTCGGGGTTTAATTTCTATTTCTCTGATGACTAATGATATTGAACACCTTTGCATGTGCTCCTTGGCCATCGGATATCTTCTATGAAGTACCTATTCAAGTCTTTCACCCATTTTTCAATTTGCTCCATTTCTTTTTCTTAATGGCTTATAGATAAGAGTTGTTTATATACTATAGATACAAATCCTTTGTTGATACACACATTGAAAATATCCCCCCGCCCCAGTCCCTGGTGTGTGTTTTCACTCTATTAAAGGTGATGAATAGAAGTTCTCAACTTTAGTGAAGGCTAATTTATCAGTCTTTTCTTTTGTGATTGGTATTTTTTGTGTCCAATTTAAATAATATTTGCCTACCCCCCGATGCATTTCTCACTGGGATGTTTTCCTGCAGGGCTGGGAATGGCCAGAAGGGGCAGATGGGGCTGCAGGCTGCCTCAGGTGGCCGAGCCAGCTGTGGAGGGGGAGCCACATCTGCCCACGGGCCGGGACCTGACCGAGGCCAACCGCTTCGCCTACGCCGCCCTGTGTGGCGTCTCCCTGTCCCAGCTATTTCCAGAACCTGAGCAAAGGTGAGTGCTTTTGTCTCGCAGAGGGAAGGCCATGCTTCTTCAGGGGGACAATTACTGACAGCCAAGCAGCCTGCCAGGTATTGCCAAAGAGGAGAAAGTCATTGTCTCTGCCTTTAAGGAGCTCACAACCTGGTAGGGGGATAGGACATCCCCTCGCTCATTTATGCCTTCACCAAGCACTTTCTGAGTTCCTGCTGTGTCTCCAGGCCCCATCTGAGGTCCACAGAAGGTCCACATGAGTAAGATGAGCAAGGCAGACACTCTCCCTGCCCTCAGTGGACACAGTCTAAGAGGGGGTAAGATATTTATGCATTCATGCAACATGCCTTTGTTGAGCACCTACTGTGTGCTGGGGCTGGGCTGTGTGGAGAAAACAAAGCAAGCCCTGGCTCCTGCCCTCCCAGTGCTTACAATCTAGGGGGCGCCCAAAGGATCGATTTTAATAGCAGATGGATGGGGTAAGTGCCGTGGTGGGTGTCGTGGGAGCAAAGGAATGACAGGTTTAATGACAGCGTTGATGTCTGCCATTGCCAATATCCAGCACGTGAGTTTAAATCGTATATTTGGAGTCCGAATAGCAGAGTTGTTAAGAGCTTGGCCTTCAAGGATTCTGTGGGGAGAGAGTTTAGAGGCAGGAGGAGGCCAGTTAGGAGGCTGGCGACATCGTCCGGGAGACCAGGCCAGTGACCGAGAGGTGGAGCAGGGCACAGGTGGGGCACACTTTTCTCGGGGAGGATGGAGGTGACGTGGGGACAGGTTGGATGTTGTGGACGGGGCAGAGGGAGGAGCTAACTTTGGCCCCAAAGGTCCAGGCGGGGAGGGGGGCCTAGGAGGACAGAGAGATTGTTACTGAGATGGAGAGAGACAGGTTGGGGGGCAGGAGATGACAAGAAGTCTTTGCACCTGCAATGTTTTCAAGACCCCCCCGTGGCCCCCCCATGGTAAACTTCCCCATGACTCGGGTCTTAGCTGGGTTATTCGTTTTGTTTTTCATCTTTGTTTCTCTCACTGGACTGAACACTTGAGCATATTCATCTCCTTGGGGGTCACCTCCAGGAAGCCTTCCCTGACCCTCCACAACCCCAGACCAGGGTGTTTCTCCACCCGTATGCCCAGTGACTGTTACCGTGACCACCACACTGCACTGTAGCTCTTCCCACACCCGCCACCCCTCCGATTTAAGCTCCTGGGGGGCAGGGGCTGCCTTGCTCATCTCTGAGTAACCAGTGCCTTGCAAAGACTCTCTGTAGAGGTTCGTGAAAAGAAGAGATGGATAAATGCCGGGACAGGAGACATTCCATGGGCTTTGGACTCAGGTCTGGGTTCAAATCCTACCTCTGCCACTTTCCAGATACATAGGCCCTTGGGCAGGTTGTTTAACTTCCCTAAACATCAGTCTCTTCATCTGTAGAATGGGGCTAATAATACCCACGCTCAGGATGATTACAAGAATTAAATGAGATAACATAGATAAAGCAGACAGCATAGTGCCTGGCACATAGTAGGTGCTTAATAAATGGTAATGGTTGCTTGCTAACTCTCTGAACCTATTTTGTTTGCCCCAGTTTTCTTCTCAAATGGAGACAGTTTGGAACTGGAACTTACCCTAGTCAGGGTATTTTGGGCTACAAGTAATAGGACACTGTACTAAAAGAGAATTAAGCAACAGGAGATTTGTTTTTTTCACTTAACAAGAAATCCGAAGGTAGATAGTTCCAGGGTTGATTCAGTGCCTCAGAAGGCCTTTGGGTTGGCTTCTCTGCCATTCTGCTGGCCTTCTCCTCCTGATCACAAAATGGCTGCTGCAGCTCCGTACATCACACTCTCACAAAACAAGGCCCAAGGCAGGAAAGCGGAGGGCAGGGATTCTCTTCAAGTCTTTCGTCAGGGAGGAAATCTTTCCTGGAACACCCTTTCGTGTCATTGGCTAGAACCAGTCACATCCCCAAGCCTCACCTGCAAGGGAGGCTGGGACAAAATAAGGGCACTTGCCATTTTCAGTCTCCTTCATGGGAGGTGGTTCTGCTGGCCAGAGAGTAGGGGCTGGAGAATTGCTGCTGTGGAGAAACAGCATCCATCAGAGAGAGTGGTGTGAAGAGGAGATGTGTTGATGGCCCCTCAGAGCCTGGCACAGAGCTACTGCCAAACAAATGGTGGATGTTCTCAGTATTAATAATGAGACCACCTTCTCTATCTGGACCTTAGAAAATATCTCATTGGCTGTTCTGTTCCCACATAAGCCGAGGATCCATCTTCTGCAGGAGTCCAGCTCTCTGCCCGCTCTGGCCCATAGTGCTGCTGTATCCGGGAAGCCTCCATCTTTCCAGAAGCTTCCCCTGACCTGACAAACCCCTACCTGATAAGCTGCTACCTAGGCCAGGAGAAGCTCTGTGTACTTTGCTCACATAAACAAATATTTATGAAGCTGGGCTGTGCGCAGGCCTGTGCTGGGCCCCCCGAGGAGGTCACAGGGACAGGGGAGTCCCCCCAGGTATTGTCCTAAGCACACATGGCTGTTGCCTCGCTGGAAGCATTTGCCTTGGGGTGTTTCCTTCCTGAAAGTTTCCGATAGGTCTGCCAACTCTTTCCACGTGGTTGAACTCAGTTTTCTTAGGCTCAAAACACATTTTAAAGACAACCTTGATCTTTGTGCAGCCCAGATGCGCCGTTGGTTTCAGTAATCTTTGGAAAACACTGTGTGGTAGATCTTGTCCACATGGGGCATAAAAGCAAGCCTTTAAAATATTTATTTCTCATCCCTGCTGTCAATATCACAGATGCTGTTCCCTACGGCGCTGACTGTATTTATTAAACATGGAGAAATTAATGGGGTAGGACAGGGGTCAGCAGACTTTCTGTTAAAGGCCAGGGGTAGGCTTGCGGGCCCTGTGGTCTTGGTCGCGGTCCCTCTGCTCTGCTATCGTAGCCGACAAGGAGCCGGAGACAGTGTGTAAAGGAGTGGGTGTGACTGTGTCCCAGTAAAACTTAATTGACAAAGTCAGGCCGCAGGCCGGATTCGGCCTCTGGTAAGTGGGAGGTGCTGTGGACTCGGAGTCAGGAACCCTGGACTCCACGGAGGCTTTGCCCCTTCCCAGCGGGCGGACCTTTGATGAGGATTTTAACCTCCGCAGCCCCGGAGCTCGCTCTGCAAGGTGCAGCGAGGATGAAAGGGGATGTTTGATGCACCGACTTGGCCAGAGCGGCGGGGAGTGGAGTGTCATCACCGGAAGGGCCAGGGTCTGCAGGGGAAGCGTGGCCTCTGGAGTCAGGGAGATACAGGCTAGAACTGCTCGGCTGTCACTTAACCTCCCTGGGTCTGGTGTCCTTATCTCTAGAGTGGGGATAAAAATAGCACCTCCCTCCCTCGTGGGGGTGGGGTCGTGGGGAGACACACACAGGCTGTGTTTCTAAAGCACTTCGCACAGGGACAGAGAGTGGCCCTGTGGTTGTCATTTGTTGTCAGTGTTGCTGCTGATTGACATGCATCTCGACTAGACCACCAACCACGTGAGAAGCAATTACCAAGGCCCTGCTGATCCGAAATATTCTGTTATTTGATTACTGTACTGCCGTTTTGCATATATATTTCATAATTCCTTTGTTCATTTAAAGAAACACATATATAGTGCTTTATGTGTGCCATGTATTGTTCTAAGCACATGACAAATGTTAACTTAGTTATTCCTTTCAACAACCCTATGAAATAGGTTTCATCATATCGCCACTGTTTTACAGATAAAGCAGCTGAGGCACAGAGAGGTTAAGTAACTTGTCCAAGATCACACAGCTAGTGGCAGAGCTGGGATTTGAACCCGAGTTTGTGCTCTTTACCCCTCCTCTCTTGTTATGAGATGCTTCTCTACATCCAAGAGTTTCTTCATGGATGCAGGGCCAGGCCATGCTGCTGCCCTCAGCCCTGAGCCCTTGCTGCATATGAGTTTTCCCCTGAGTAATGTTCAATCCACTTAATCATCTGCTGCCCCATATACACACCCACGTACCATGCTGAGGTAACCCCAGTAATCGCCGTGGGGTAAATTATAGCCACTGCAATAGCAGTAGCTAACATTTATTGAGGGTTATGAGGTGCCGGCGCTGTTACCATATCATTTAATCTTTCCAGCCAACCTAAGAGGCAAGTCCTCTATCGTCCGCATTTTACGGCAGAGGAGAATGAAGCTAAGAGAAGCTCAGTGAGGGCATGAAGCCGGTCACCGAGGGAGCCAGGACACCCCCAAAGGGTCAGACTTCAGAGCCCAACTCTGATCACTATTCTCCTCTGCCTCCCTGGGTCACCTTATAAATAAAATGATGACGCTAGCTGACAGTAGCTGAGCATCTACTCATGCCAAGCCCCGCCCCGGACACTTTAGATGTGTCATCTCGTTTAATCCTCTAACAACTTAGCGAGATTGGTCCCTTAAACCCATTTGCAGAGAAGGAAGCTAGGGCACAGAGAGGTCAAGTCACTTTTGCAAAGTGCTCAGCTCTTCACTCAGGAATGAAGGACTCGCCCCCAGCTGCTGGGAGGGCTGCCAGCACCGCCTGGCCTGCCTCACCCTCCCCGAGGTTCTGCCCGCTTCCTGGGGCGGCCTTTGTCCGATGACTGGCTGACGTGGGGGTATAAAGACCCACCCTCTCGCCCCGCTGGGGGCAGCTCTGAAGGGTCACCCTGTCCTCAGAACTCCCTGCAGGGTCAGCTGAGGCTTCTGCTGAGACCGCATTGCAGCTCGACTGCTCCCTGCCCAGTCCTGCGTCCTCCCTGCCCTCCTACCAGTGTTGATCCCAAAGGGATCCCTAAGCATCTGCGTCTCAGAGCTGCTTCCTGGGGACCTGGGCCATAGCGTGGCGGGGCAGGATTTGCACCTGAGCTCCTCACTGCTCCTGTCAGGGGCCCCAGCCTGCAGAGATCTCTCCACTCGGGTTTCAGCCGCAGCAGCTCTGAGGACGGGGGTGGGTGGGCTGCCTGGGATCCCTGGGCGCCAGGGCCGGGTGGTGCAAGTGGGGAGCCTCCTGAGGTCACCCCCCAACCAGGGAGCTCTGCTTGTTTCTGGAAGGCCTGATTCCACCCCGATCTGCTCAGAATGCAGGATGCAGAACCCAGGGTGGAAAGGCCCAGGATGGGGCAGTTGAAGCAGGCTGGGGCTCTGGGGTTGGAGACAGACCTGGCTTCTAGGTCTCGGCCTTTTCTATGGACTGGTATAATCACCTCCTCATTGACTCCCCTGCTGCACATCCCCCACCACCACTCACCACTCTCGCTGCCACGAGTGGTGGCTTTGAATCCAAGCCTGACGTGAACTCGGCCACAGTCCCCACAATGCCATGTGTTTTCTGCAGCCGTGTCTCAGCTCCTGGGGTTCCTTGTCCCCAGAGTGCCCCATGCAACCCCCCCAGGGACTCCTGTGGGAGTCAGCTCAAATGTGCGCTGCGGACAGAGACCCCGCAGTGGCAGTGGGCATGGTGGGAGGACAGATTCTCCCTCTGACTTTATCCACTTCTGTCAGGGCTGACTTTTTCCCAGAAAGCACATCTTTGGGGATTTCCAGCAGCAGCAAATCTCCTTCTGTGGGAAGCCTTTTCTAGTCACTGCCTCTCACCTGCGCAGGTGGATTTGGGGCTCCCTCTCTAGACTCGTTGGGGCTTGATTCCTGCCTCTGTCCTCGCATCACACGGCACTAGGATCAGTTAGTCACACCCCTTCCTCCACCCGCTGTGAGCTTCTCATCAGAGGCGGCATCTCCCCCTATTTGATCCTCCGCCCCCAGCACAGCCCCCGGCTCAGGCTGGACCCAGGGCACGCTGTCCGTAACTGCTCATTGCCCTCATTCCTGTGGTTTATCAGCCTCTTGGGTAAAAGTTTTGGTAGCAGAAGAAGCTGAAATCCACATCAGGTGAAAGGTTTTTGGCTCTCGCTCAATTCCGTGAACGATAGTCTCCGTGGGTTTTTTGTATGTGCCAGCTCTTCACATCCACAAACACGTCTGATCTAAACTTCCCAACAGCCTGGTGAGATGCACATGCCGGGAAGCTTTGGGCTCTAAGCCGTGTCTGTCTTTCAGGTCCTTCTGCACAGAGTTTGTGGCGGGCCTGGTGAAGTGGCTGGAGTTGTCCGAAGCCGTCTTGCCAACCATGACAGCTTTTGCCAGCGGCCTGGGCGGCGAAGGAGCAGATGTGTTTGCTCAGATTTTGTTGAAGGACCCCATCTTGAAGGACGACCCATTGGTGATCCTTCAGGTACACCCACCACCCAGGTGGCGGCTGCTGGGGAAAGTAGAACAAATTATTTCCTTTCACAGTCAGTCTGAAATCACTTCTAGTAGGGTGGGATAGTTGAAAGATAAAATATTTCATCATAATATCATATTATGATGATGATCATAGCTAATGTCAAATTATTATTATTGAATATTTACTGTTGATTTAATTTATTACTTGAATAGTTCTTATTATATGCTAGGACCTTTACAAATATTACTCATTTAATTCTCAAAGCAACTTTTGGAGGTAGGTAGTATGATCGTCCCCATTTCATAGATGACAAAATTGAGGCACAGAGAGGTCAAGTAACTTTTCGAGGTCATGCAGCTGACACCTGGCCGAGCCAGGATTTGAACCTTGGCAGTCTGACTCCAGAGCCCGTGCTCCTGAGCGCTAAGCTGTGGTGTCTCTTTTCGGAAGCAGAGCTTTGCTGTGTGCACTTGGGCACGTCACTCACCTGCTCCGTGCAGTTGAAGCAGGCAGAAGCTTGACACGGGCTGTTTGGTGGGTCACGTGAGCAGATTTAAGACAGCCCTCCCTCTCCTCCATGTCACTCCCTGAAATTCTCACTCATTGATTTCTTTATCTGCTTGTCTATCTGGCTCACCACTAGAATGTAGGGCAGAGGTATTTTGTCTGCCTTATTCTCCCCCTTAGTAAGAGTCAATAAATATTTGTCAAATGAGTGGGTGATTCCATATCAAATTGCTAATTCCTGTTCTCTTTCCCCAGGACCTTCTGAGCTTCTCCCTCAAGGATGGTGAGTTGATTTTCTAAGTTCGTACATTGTGGGTGCTCATCTTCTCCCTCAGCCGGGAAAGCCAGTGACAGGTGTTGCCACCTGTGGCCTGGTCCCCCGTGGCCCCTTTGGTGCAAGGAAGGAAACGGAACCCGATATAGTCGGGGAGCTGGAGAGCGCTTCTTTCGTGCCAAGCACTGTGCTTCTTGGCAGTTATTCCCTATATTCCTCGCAAGGCCCTGTGGTTCTGCCTTCTAAGTAGCTCTTGATCTGGCCCCTTCCCGTCTCCACCCACCACCCTGCTCTGACCACCGTCACCCCCTCCTGGATGACAGCAGGGGTCACCTCACTGGTCTTCCTGTGGCCGCTCCGGCCAGCAGTTTATCCTCCACCCTGCAACTCGAATGATCTTTCCAGACGCACCTCTGACCATGCTGCCTCCCAGGTCCAACCCTCAGGGACTCCTGCTGCACTCAGGAGAAAGACCAGCCCCTCCGACGTGGCCCTGGTGGGCTGGCCCCTGCCGCCTCCCCTCTCGCACGTGGGCCCCCCTGAGTGCTGTGCTTGGGGCACCGTGCCGTCTTTGCGCATGCCCTTCCCCTGGCGGGAGAACCTCACGCTCCTCCCGCCCCGTTACTCTGTACCTTTCCCTCAAGCCTCCACTCAGTCACCACTTCCTGGGGGAGCTTCTGGCCTCCCCTGGGACGCTCCCCAGCGCTGTGTCGCCACGGTTGCAGCTGAACACCTAGTTACCCGCTTCTTTGCTTGGTAACTGGCTCCCCATCCAGACAGTAAGCTCCCTGTGGGCAGGGCCCTGTCTGGTTTTCTTGACCACGTACTTCTAGTGCCTAACACAGCACCTGCATGTAGCACACACTCAGTAAATATCTGCTGAATGACGTAATGAGATAGATTTACTGCCCTGTTTTATGGATGAGGAAGTTGGCCCGGAGAGGTTAAGCAGTTTACCCAAGGTTGCTCAGTAAGTGCCAGTGAGGGATTCCACCTACATTCATTTCCTAGGGCTGTCATAACAAATTACCACAGACTGGGTGGCTTAAAGCCACAGAAATTTATTCTCTCACATTTCTGGAGGCCAGAAGTCTGAAAGCAAGGTGTCAGCAGGGTCTCACTCCCTTTGAAGGCTGTAGGGGGAATCCTTCCTGCCTCTTTTGTCTTCTGATGGCTCCAGGCATTCCGTGGCTTGTGACTGCATCACTCCAGTCTCTGCCTCCATCTTCCCATAGCTTTTTCCTCCTCCTCCCTTTCCTCTCTTCTGCATGTCTCTTATAAGGATGTTGTACAGAGTGATCTCATCTCAAGATCTTTATCTTAAGTATATCTGCAAAGACCCTTTTTCCAAATAATGTCACATTCGTAGGTTCCAGGATGTGGACGTATTTTGGGGGGGTCACCATTCAACCACTTCACCACCTCGGGGTGTTCTCCATTAAACCACTACAGGGCTGCCTCATGATCACCTCCCTGCCCGTAGCTCCCCATCAACTTCCCACCACCTCCTCTCTGCCTGGGCTCCCCTGTTATCATGTGCGTGGCTTCTTATATTCCCTGAGCTGGTGACGGGTTTTGGCAGAAAGACTTCTGATGTTTATTCTGATGGCAGGTGGGGAGAAGGAACGCAGAATTGTAATGAAATCACAGCAACCTCCAAACCATGTAATAGGGAAAGTTTCACCAACTCCGCTCTGGGACCCTGGCTTGTGGGCAGGTGGAGGGGCGGGAGGAGGAGGAGCAGAATTTCGAGAGCGGGAATGGCATGCGTAGGAGCATAGGTGGGAGGGAGTGCTCAGAGGAAGGTCAGCGGAGCAGGAGCCCAGCGGGCAGGGCTTGGGGCCCCCTTGGCGGCCTTGGTAGGCTGAGCTGGGGAGGAGAGCAGGATGGATTTCACCTGGGCAGACTGAAGGAGGCGTCCCCGTCAGCCAGGTGTGGAGAGACACAGGCCTCAGCGAGGGCAGCAGAGATTCTGGGGTGAGGGGCTGACCCAGGACTCATCCTGAAAAGAGACAGCAGAACTGCTACCAGACCAGGTAGAGGGGATGCAGGAGAGAAAGAAATCAGAAGTGACGCCTCAGCTCTGGACTTCTGGTTGCCCCATGCCAGCTGCCAGGGTGTCAGGATCCTGGCTCAGGGATCCTGGTGTTTATCTTCAGTGACCCTTTCATGCCAGGCGGTGGTCAGAGACCTAAGAGAGTAGGGAGCTGGGACTTCCTCCAGCCCACACCACAGGCCGTAGGAACTGTTTTCTCATGCTAGCCTGCTAATACAGCTTTGTTCAGGACAGTCAGCATCTGCGAGGGTCACCCAACCTTGGGGCTTCTTGTTATGAGAATAATAAATTTGCCTTATTATTAAAAAAAAAGAAAAGAAAAGACCCCTAAGCCCTTGCTGCTCACAATGTGGTCCGTGAACCAGCAGCATCGGCGTCGGGATCTTTGTTAGAAGTACAGAACCGGAGCCAGCCCGGTGGCATAGTGGTTAAGTGCGCGCGCTCCGCTTCAGTGGCCCAGGGTTCGCAGGTTCAGATCCCGGGCGTGGACCGACACACCGCTTGTCAGGCCGTGCTGTGGCGGTGTCCCATATAAAGTAGAGGAAGATGGGCATGGATGTTAGCCCAGGGCCAATCTTCCTCAGCAAAAAAAGGAAGATTGGCGACGGATGTTAGCTCAGGGCTGATCTTCCTCACACACACACACAAAAAAAAGTCCGGAACCTCAGTCCCCACCCTGACCTGCTAATCAGGCTCTGCACGTTAACAGATCCCAGGCGGTTCCCGTGTACTTTGTAGTCCAAGAAGCGCAGCTCTTGGACTACAAATATACATTGGACAGCCCCAATGTATATTTTTGGCCCTACTCCGTCCAAAGAAAATACTTTAAGTCCATATCTCAGAGCTGAATGGGACCTCCCAGCGCCTGCTTCTTGGCAGGCATGGCATTAAGTAATACTTCAGTTTAGCCCAGGAGGCCAAGTGGCTTGCCCAGAGGAAGTGGTGGAGTTGACCTGAGAATGCTCAGTTGCATCATTTTTGTTTTTTAAGCAGAAGTAAGAGAAGGATAATAATATCTGATCCTCCTGGACGCTCTCGGAGTAAGGGGTTGAGTGTGCATGGAGGTCCGAGACTCAGGCGGCTGGGGAGCAGGGCAGCGGCTCAGCACAGAGACTCTCACGTTGTAACTGCTGTAACGACAGAGCCACCAGGTGTTGAGTGCTCCCTGTGTGCCCAGCCCGCTGCTGAGGGCTGCAGGGGCACTGAGCCCTCTCGGCCCCGTGACGGGTGGTTGAGGCTGCTGCTCCCGCTTTGCAGACCTGACACTCACGTGGTCAAGGTCATGTTGGATGAGCCTCTCGTTTTTCCAGGTGGAGAGATCGAGGCCCAGAGAGGGGAGGGGTCTCTCCTGGAGACATGCAGTGCCAGAGGCAGACTGGGAGTCAGAGGCAGGCCTCCAGCCCCCCAGGCCAACACTTGGTCCCACTGCCTCGTCACAGGGTAGAAGGAGAAGCCGCCCCAGTGTCCCTGTGTCAGCCTGACCTTCTCCCTTTCCTCACCCAGCGAGTCCTGTTCACCCTGTCCCTCTTCCTGCCCCCACCTGCAAACCACACACCCTCCTGAGCACCCGGGAGCGCCCAGGACACCTTAACTGACCCCCTTTGCTCAGGATGACCTTGGCCTGGCTCTCGCAGAGTCATTGGAGTGGGTTTAAAATGGCCTGTCTCGTGTCACCGCCGAGTACTTCATGCCCTCCCCGGGGCGTTCTTGTAGCAGCATCTAAACCAGCGTTGTCTTTGAAATTTCTATCAGGAATAACCACCACTTATTAAGCACCTGTCAATGCTAGTCACCACACCTGGCCCCTGTCAAACATCATCTCCTTTCATCCTCACAGCCATCCCTTAATGTAGGCACCCCCACTTCACAGATGAGCAAACTGAGGCTCAGAGGGGTGAAGCAGCTGGCCTAAGCTGGCAAGTGGCAGAGCTGGACATTCTGAGACAAATACCATTAACAAAAATCTTAGCAGATTTTACCCACAAGAGTTGGGAAATATAGAGGCATCCCCATAGGAATATAATAATACCTCGGCTCTAAATGATACCAGTCTCTGATAACATCTGGGGGGCGCCTTTGGTTTATCTGATAGCCCCCTCAGGTACTAGCAGCTAGAAACAGGAGTGGCTTCAGTGGCACCCTGGGATCCCAATGGGAGCAGGTGCTAGGTCAAAGGTCCCTGGAGGTCCGAGGAGGTGGACCCTCAAATCATCTAGACCACCTGTCATCACGTAGGTGGGAAACTGAGGCCCAGGGAAGGGAGTGGCTTGCTGGCAGTTGTTATGTCCAACTCTTTATCCACATTAATGCAGAGCCAGGGACCAAGAACCAGGAGCATTTGGGGGTCAGCCTGCCTGGGTGTTAAAATTCAAGTTCCACCTTGGCAAGTTACTGAATGTCTCTGTGCCTCAGTTTCCTCAGGTGTCAAATGGGAATAACAGTAGTCTTTACCTTATAGGGCGGTGGTGAGGATTAAATGAGATAACCCGTGTAAAGTGCTCAGCACATAGCTGGCACGCAGGAAGCAGGCTGTGAGTGCCGCTGTGGTGGTGGTGGTTACTGGTGAGATGGGAAGGCCCTGGCAATCAGGAAACCTGGATGCTCATCCTGTCTCTGAGACTCGTTTGTTGTGTGACCTTGAAACTGTCTTTAGTTCTCAGAACACAGTCAAGGATCTTGTAAGGGAAGAGTCAGTGTCGTAGTTGGACCAGTTGTTTAAGTCCTTCCCCACGAGCTCCATGAGGGTAGGGCCGTTGTCTGGCTTGTTCATCATCGTATCCCAGTATCTACGACACTGATGGACACGTGGTGGGCATTTAGTATTTGTTGGCTGGCTGGATGGATGGATGAATGGTTGTATGGAAGGATGGATGGATGCATGGATGAAAGGATGAATGGATAGAAGGATGGATGGGTGGCCTTTCTTTAGGTAATAAGCTTAGATACTGAGCAGGGTGGTGTGTCTGCACCTGAGGATCAAACTGTCTTCCTTCTATAGAGGTTGATGGGTGGGGGCACACAGCAGAGGAGGAGGCTCTCTGTGCTGCTGTATTTCTCTCTGGGTGTGAGGCAGGTGATTAGTCATGAAATCAGCCCAAGAAATCATCATGAAAAGCTGCATTTTTCAGAACTTCCTGGAAGGTCGACCTTACTGACAGTATTAGGGTCTTAGTCACAAAATAATGCCATCTTGGCAGCTGGGTGGAAGTTTTTTGTATGCTAATCATTCTCTTCTCCTCATCCAGTAAAAACCCACAAAGCATTTTGCCCACACAACTGAAAAAAATAAGTCTTATATGTGCTGAAAGTTAAACCGAATCTGAGCTGATAACTCTAAGCCAGGGTTTCTCACCCTGAGCATTGTTGACGGTTGAGACTGGATCATTGTTTGTTCCGGGGCCGTCCTGTGCATTATAGGGTATTTAGCAGCATCCCTGGCCTCTACTCACTAGATGCCAGTAGCACTTCCTGAGTTGTGACAACCAGGAATGTCTCCATACATTGCCAAATGTCCTCTGGGGGACAAAGACATCCCTGGTTGAGAACCACTGCTCTAGGACCCAAAAGTTGGCCATCTCAGGTGGAGCAGGTTTATGTGTCTAGTTGGTATAGAGTATAAGTTATTCTAGTTGGTCTTCTAAGCCCTTTACATAGACTGTGAATTATCGCACAGTGTATAATCCTCAGACCAACTGCTGGGGTAGGTACTGTTTTCCCCACTTACAGGGGAGGAAATTAGGCTCAGGAGGTTAAGTAAATAACCCAGGGTTACATTTCAAAGTTTCAAAATTCCATTTAAAGCAAAGTGAGTCTCACTGTGAAGTCTGCATTGCTGCCCAGGAGACTTAAATTGAGTCATAGTTTTTGCCCTCTGTACCCTGAACCTAAAGATAGCGTCAACTCTAGGCCCTGGAACCCGAGGAGGTGCCCACCGCGTGAGACGTAGCAATCTTTACCACAAACCTGGCTCTCCTTTCTGACCTGGCCTTCGTTACTGAATTGCAAACCCTACCTCCCCGATGAATCAGAAAGGTTTGAAATGTTGGTCTTTAGTCGTGGTGAAATTGCAAACGTTGTCACCCGGTGGCTGGGTTCTCTGTCAGCATCCTCGAGATTCATACAACTTGTTATCGGTGTCGAAACTGGCTGGTTCATCCATTCAGCAAGTAAGAACTGAGCACTCACTGTGTGCCAGGCCCTGTGCTAGGCACTGGGAGTAATTCCAATTGTAGCCGATACTCACTGAGTGCCTACTGTGTGCAGGCCCTAAGCTAAGTGCTTTATACTAATTCATTGAAACCCCACAATGACCCTAGGAGGTAGATGTTACTACTGTCCCCATTTTATAAAAAAGGAAACTGTGGCACAGAGAGGGAAATAACCTGCCCAGGGTCACACAGCTGGAAAGTGAGGGGGCCAGGATTCGAACCCCGGCAGTGTGGTTCCAGAGTCCACTCTTGACTGCTGTTCTGCTTCCCCTGTGGAGATAAACTGATAAAGCCCTAGTCCCTACAGCTGGTTTTAAGAGGGTTTGAAGAGGCTGGAACGAAGAGTGGGTGCCCCGTGTGGCAGGAGCTGGAGGAGTGGCTGATCTTGCCTGCCTCTGAGAAGGTGGAGCTGGAGGAGGGCCTCAGAAGGGGCCCCTCGGCTCCCATGATTGCTGGTCTGGAAGTAAGCTTGTTGCCATTTAGCATCCTTAATTGTTTCCCCAAAATAAGGCACGAGGAGAAAAGGCAGGAGTCATGCCTGAAACAATCTGAGGTCAACTCCTGCCCCGTGAGGGGCTCCATCCCATAAGTCCCTCCCTCCAGCCAGGCTCTGCCTCGCAAAGTGAAGACCCTGGGCAGACATATAAGTTTAAACCCAGTGCCCAGCAGTGGGCAGGGTGGCATGGGATTGGAGTAGGGTGTGGTTTCCTTATATGAAAAACAAATTGCTTAGGTTGAAAATGAGGATAAATATGCTAAATATTACACATAAAAATGTCTAATTAGGAAAGGTGGTCACTCGGAGGCTGGTGGTACAGTGGGCCAGGGAAGCAGCTGTGTGAATACGGCTTGAGAGGTGCGTCCTGGGACTCTAGGGAGAAGAGATGCTGGGGGCGGAAGGAGCCCAGCAGTGCGGGTTCTGGCCCCAGCTCTGTTGTGAACACACTGGGTCACTGTGGACATGCCCCTCGCTCCTCCTAGGCCAGAGGGACGAGGTGGGCTCCAGGGGCTCCCACAGTATATGGTTGTGTGTCTGGAGTGGGTGTGGGGGCTGCCCAGCAGTTGTAGGAGGCTGGCACACTCCTGTCCACTGGTGGCAGAGCCGAGATCCCTGGGTCGTGTCCCCGTCTGCCCCCCGCCTCAAGATTTTCCACAGAACAGGCCCCCCAGGTGATGGGTCACCTTTATGTGCGCCTGTGGCCCAGGGCCTGGGGCTCTACCTGGGATCATGTGTGCAACCCACATATCCCATGTACGCAGAAGATAGAGTTCACAGCTGACCACATGGGATGGTCCTGGAACCCCAAAACTCACTCCAGAGTAGATTTGCCTTTAAAAAGACAGCCACAGTGGAATGAGCAGAAACGCTGACATCAGATAATCCTGGATTATAATCCAAGCTCCACCACCTTCTCAGCTGTGTGACTTAGAAAGTTTCTTAACCTCTTCAGACCTGTTATTCCCTCATGTGCAAAATGAGCATCATAATACCAGCTTCCCAGGACAGTTGGGAGGATTAGCAGTCACGAACGCAAGCTCATCGGTGACGCCTGGCGCTTAGTAGGAGCACCGTGGATGCTGCTTTTCCTTCCCTGCAGAGATGGCACCGGGAGTCGTCCTGCTCACACCCCTGCCTCCAGGCGTGAGCAGCCCAGACCTCCCCAGACCAGGAAGCGCTGGCCTGTTTGCCCACTGCTGTGTTTCTCAGAGTAGGAACCACCTGCTTCAGACTCACCCGGGGGGCTTGTTAAAGCTACAGACCTGCGTGTGGGGCCGGGGAATCTGAATTTTCACAACCACCCCCTGTGACCTCCCATTGGAGGGATCACCTCGCTCTCAGGTCGCCACGTCATCACATCTGGATTCAAGTGCACAGCGACTCGCAGACTCCAGGCTCCCGAGGTCATTGAAAGATGGTGCAGAGGCTGCTGTTGGGCTGTTTCAAGTCCATTCGACCTCGGACTTTTGAAGGTCCCTTCCTGTGAGGGGGAACAGGCCCCCTGAGGCTGACCCTTAGATCTCGGAGCTGGAGGGGGCCTCAGGAGACCAGCTCCTCCAGCCGTGGTCCTTCAGGTGGATTTCCAAAGCACAGGCTCAGGCTCTGGACTGGAACCTGAACAGCCCTCAGGAGCAGCAGTGGGGTTGCGGGCCACTGCTGGGCAGGCTGGGGCAGATCAAGGCCTGACCCAGATTCAAGGGGAGACCAGGAGGAAGGAGAGGAAGCTGAAAGCAATGGGCGGGCTCGGAGACGTGTGGAAGACAGTGTTCTGCCGTCTCATAGCCCTGGTTCCCATGCAGGGCACGGCCTCTGCAGCCAGACTGCCCACTTTACTACCCACCAGTTGGGTGACCTGGGTACACAACCTAAGCTCTCTGTGCCTCAGTTTCCTCTTTGATTAAATGGTGATACTCACAGTACCTCAGCGTGAGGATGCAATCAATACATGTAGAGGGTACACCAAGTGGGGTTTAGAGTGAGCAGTGGATAAATGAAGCTTCCGGTATTAATGTGATTGTTGATTATACGGTGTTTCTGCCTGAAGGGGATACAAGCCTCATCCAGCGTAATCGTCCTCCCCTATTTTGCACCTCTCCCAACAGAGATCCATTCATTCATTCATTCATTCATTCCTACAAATATTCCGTTCTTCATTCATACAAAGATTATTACACGGCTGCTTTGTGTTAGTCACAGGCCTAGGTGCTAGGGATGCGCAGTTAATTTGGAACTTCTAGAGGGGGAGACAAGAAAAAAGTAGGCAGATTTAAAAATCAAGTTTTGAATGGTGATAAGAAGAAAATACGTCATGGGAGGGAAATAGAAAGCCGTGGAGTGAGGTCAGGGAGGGCTTCTCCAAGGAGGTGCCATTTGAGGAAGGAACTGAGTGATGAGCAGATCGGGAGAGAGTATTCCAAGACTGACATGTAAGAGTGACCCACCACTGTAAGAGATGACCCCACCCAGAGGAGAAGAGAGGCCTTCCCCAGTAAACCCATTCTCTCCCTGTCCCTGGGGGAGCAGGACTCAGAGGATACCGGAGATGGGGTAAGTCTCGGCTGGAGGACGGAAGCAGGAAAAGGTGTTTTGTGCTGGTAGATGCAGGTGGGCACATCTCCCTTGGCAGACAAGGGAGAGCTTTGTTAGTTAATGATCCAAAATCTTAATTGCCAAGCACCGCCCTGCGCACTGGGACACAACAAGGAACAAAGCAAAGGTTCCTGCCCTAGTGGGACTGACATTCTGGTGGGGAGAGCCAGACAGTAAACTACCCACAGATATACCAGTGGTAGGAGCAGAGTGACAGGGGGTGTGCTGCTCTGCTTGAGAGTCTGATGGCTTCTCTAAGGAGGTAATGTTTGAGACCTGACTGATGAGAAGGGACCAGAGCTCTAGGGGAGGCGCTTTCTAGTTAGAACAGCAAGTGCAAAGCCCCGGGGCAGGAATGAGCTTGGCTTCTTGGCAGGACAGATACTCGTGCATGAAACAGGGACCAGTAGAAAGTGAGGTGGGAGAGGGTGGTGGGATGGGGCCAGATAATGTACAGCCTTGCGGACAGTGGGAAGATATGTGGAGTTTATTCTAAGTGCATCAGAGAGCTGTTGGAGAGTTTTAAGTTGGGGGAGAGAACACGATCAGATTTATGACTTTATACCTCTGGCTGCCATGTGGCAAATAGTGTGCAGGGGCAAGGGTGAAAGATGAGAGCCCAGTGAGACAACTGGTGGTTGAAGAGCGACGGCGGTCACGGTGGCAGTGGCAACTGATGGCAGTGGAGATAGAGTGCAGTGGTAGACTCAGGATATAGTTTGGAGGTGCAGCTGTCAGCGTTAGCTGATAGAGTGGGTGTTGGGGGTGGGGAAATGAGAAGAATCAAGGACAATGCCAAGGGTTTTGGCCTGAGCCCCAAGAAAGGATAGGCCCTCGAGGAGTGAGTTGGCCCCCTGGCAAGTTGGTAGAGCCAACACCAGAGAACCCCAGTGTCCTGGGCGGCCCGGGACTCATGCCCCTCCCCCGCCACCTGCCTGAAGCAGAACCTCAGCTCCAAGTGCAGCATCCTGGCTGCCAAGTTCCTTGAAACGACCCTTGCACAGGGCAACGTCCCGGAGCCCCGTGCCTGAGAATACCTTGGGAGTTAATCACCTGTGCACATGGCAGCCTGTATTCCAGAAGCTGAATCACTGCAGCCTTGACCAACAGAGTATGAATTAGTGGCTAATTATAATTGCCACCAATTAACCACCATCGCCAAGGCTCGGTTAGTTTCCACGGCTCGATTATCACCTGGGTGCAGTAGCCTCTGATCCCATGAGGGAGCGGGAGCTCCTCTGATCATGGAGCTTTAACTGACCTGGTAACCCCAACACGACTCGGGACTGTCTGTTCTCCGGCACGTAGACAGTTCCTCATCTAGGGAGGCAGTCAAGGGCAGCTGGGGGAGTGCTGCCAGACACGGCTCACTCTGAGGACCCTAGTTCAAGGAAGGAACTGGTTTATTTTACAGAAGCTGAAGCCTCAAACTTCAGGACTTGGGGAGCTGTGTCAAGTTGAAGGATAGCCACTACTGCTTTAGTATATTATTGCCCAGCACTGCAGACACCCATCAGAGGAGTTCAGTTCTGCCACAGTCATTAAGGGCCCATCGTAGACCAAGAGCCCTCTCCTGCATTATTTAATTGAATCCTCAAAACTTTGTGAGGTGACTCCTTACTATTCCTGTTTCCACCTGAACGAGGATGAACTATTTGCCCAAGGTTAGACGCGCAAATAGAATTCCTACCCAGGTGCGTCTAGTGGTTAACTGAACATTTATTCTTTGTGCCAGGCACTATTCTAAGGACTGGGGATGGAGCAGTGAAAAAGATTGCCCTTATAAAGTTTATATTTCAGGGGGAGAGACAAACAGAAACAAACAAACATGGTATCGGAGAGTGCTGGGCTCCGTGAGGAACCAAATGCAGGGGGAAGGGGTAGAGGGTCATGGGGGAGGGGTGGACAGGACAGCCCCACTGGGCAGGGGCGTGTGAGCAGAGACTGCATGAGGAGCCCCACGTGAAGATCTGGGGAATGAGCCTTCCAGGTAGTGGAAACAGCAAATGCACAGTCTCGTAGCAGGAACCTTCTAGAAGGGGAAGTCACAGAGTTGGCCAGGGGCCTTGTAGGTCATGGTCGGGTTTGGATTTAGTTCTAATCATGACAGATTTCAGATTTCCTTCTTCGCCAAGGAAAGAAGAGGGCACAGTGCCAGGAGCCCTGACTGGAGTCGCATCTCCAGACGTGGAGACATTTCAGGGGTTGGGGAGGAGCGCAGGAGGGAAGGTCGGAGTCTGGAGGGAAGGAGACCTGAGTGAGTGAGAGCAGCTCTGTTCCTCCTGCTCCCCAGCTTCAGACCGGTGGTTCTCAAACCTCACTGTGCATGTTCGGATCCGGACTTCCAGGTCCCATCGCAGACCTACTGAACCAGAATCTCTAGGGGGTGGCGCTCGTTGGGTCAGAATAACACCCCTCTTGTCCTCACCGGAGTTTGGATCAGTTGAGAGATTTCAGAGGAGTGAGGTGGATGGAGCTCCAGTGCCAGCTGTTGGCTGAAGAATCTGGCGGTGGTTTGGCTGGTGGAGTGTGCTGACGCGCCCCACCCCGGGGAACCTCGCTGCCCCCTGAGGTCACCGCATGGTGGAGTGGCCAGGCAGGCAGGCGGGTCCTTGAGAGCAGAGAGAACACCAGACTGGTCCCGGTCAGATACGGCACTCTCCTGGCGGCCAATGGAAAGAAGCGAAATGGATGCAGTAGAGACGTTTGTAGATAAACTCCAACAGTCTTGGAGTCTCTGGATGTGAGGGGTGAGGGAGAAGGGGGACCGTGGGCCTTCCTGGTCTCTGGGTGGTGTCATGTTCCGAGGTGGGGCACTCGAGAGGGTCCTTTATGCCACACAGGGGCCCACTGTCTGGCGGATGGGAAGAGGTTTAACAACTTAGGCTGGTCATGGAATCAGTCTTGGTAGAAGAGGGGCATTTTGCATAGGATCCTGTCCACTGTTGTGCTGCCTGAAGACAGAAATCCCCCTAACAGGGACAGTTCATTTGACCCCTTCCAGATGCCCCTTCCTTACTAACCAGATATCAGCGTATCCTTACAAGCTTCTGGGCTAAGTAACCAGAGCTTGGACAGACCGCCTTTGGGTAAATTTTGATAGATTAATTTTTCCAATTATAAAATTAACCCAAATTCATTATGGATAATTTTGAAAGGCAAAAAAAATCACATTTGACATATTTCTTTCTTTTTTTCCATGCAGTGTTTTTTTTCCCTTAGTTGGGACCCTATGGCATATTATCAAGTAAATCATCTATGCATTTTTAAAATTTGTTTCATTGCATAAGCAATTTTTTTTCAGATATTATAACATTTCTTAGGAATCGTTTTTTATTTATTTATTTTTTTTGGTGAGGAAGATTAGCCCTGAGCTGACATCTGTGCCAGTCTTCCTCTACTTTATATGTGGGACACCTGCCACAGCATGGCTTGATAAGTGGTACACAGGTCCGCACCCAGGATCCAAACCCATGAACCCCAGGCTGCCGAAGCAGAGCACGTGAACCCAACCACAACACCACCAGGCTGGCCCTTAGGAGTCTTTTTTTATGGCTTATTTTACATTGGCTGGTTGTGCTAGAGTTTACTTAACTAATCCCCTGGTGTTGGAAACCTCCAGATTGTTTCCACTTGCATGTTATAAATGCAACAATATGACCTTTATTTACTGAATATTATCCATATTTAGGATTGTTTTCTTAAGATAAGAATTCCAGAAATGGAATTTTGGGCTGAAGAGGATACACATCTTTTTCCCATTGTTTTTATTGTAGTAAAATACATGTAACATAAAATTTAGCGTCCTATCCATTTTTAAGTGTACAGTTCACTGGTATTGAGCACATTCACATCGTTTTGCAGCCGTTGCCACCATCCATCTCCAGAACTCTTTTTATCTTACAAAACTGAAACTGCCCCATTCAACACTAACTCCCCACTCCCTTCCTCCCCGTGGCCCCTGGTAACCACCATTCTGCTTTCTGTCTCTATGATTTGGGAGATGCAGGTTTTTTAAAGTTTTTGACACATATTGTCAAATTGCCCTCTGGGCGGTTTATGTCAATGCACTCTGCCACCAGTGGTGTCTGCAAGCACCCATTTTCATCACCTCTTTAACAGATTTGGGATTTAAAAAAATGATCGTTGCTAATTTGGTGAAAAATACCACCTTGCTTTGGATTTTTTTTTTTTTTGTGAGGAAAATCAGCCCTGAGCTAACATCCATGCCAATCCTCCTCTTTTTGCTGAGGAAGACCGGCCCTGAGCTAACATCTGCTGCCAATCCTCCTCCTTTTTTTCCCTTTTTCTCCCCAAAGCTCCAGTAGATAGTCGCATGTCATAGTCGCACATCTTCTAGTTGCTGTATGTGGGACACCACCTCAGCATGGCTGGACGAGCGGTGCATCGGTGTGTGCCCAGATCTGAACCTGGGCCACCAGTAGCGGAGCGCGCGCACTTAACCAATAAGCTACAGGGCCGGCCCCCTGGACTAATATTTTTAATAGTTGCACAGTATTCCATCCAGGAAGCTGTACCATAGGTTCGGTGACTGGTTCTCGTGGGCTTGTGCATTAGGACGTTTCCAGGGTTTGGGTTTTAGCAGCTACACTGTGCTGCAAAGCTAAGCTCATTCTCTGCCTGTGTGTTTCTCTCTTTCAAGGGCGCTATGACGCGCGGGCCCGAGTCCTCGTTTGCCACATGACCTCCCTCCTCCAAGTGCCCTTGGGGGAGCTGGATCTCCTTGAAGAGACATTCCTTGAGAGCCTGAAGGAAACCAAAGAGGAGGAATCTGAGTAAGGGAGCCCTGTGACCCCAGCCCCGCTTGTCCGGAATCGAGGACTTCCACTTGAGTGCACTTTTCAGATAACAGAGTCCCCTCTTCCCCGCCCCCCATTAAGAGAGGGTGCAGTGAGGTGGAAGGACCAGTGGGCAGAGAGTCCCAGTGCAGCCCTGACTTGCTGTGTGGCCTTAGCAAGTCACTTCCCCTCTCTGGGCCTCCATCCTCGTTTGTAGGAAATGGGGATTGAATGGATGATTGCTAAGGACTGTGAGTCTGTGACTTTAACATTCCTTGGCCCCGACCACCTCGCTCCACCTCAGGCTCTTATACCATCTTGTCCATGGGCTGGAGTGGCCTGGGTTCAAATCCCACCTCTGACACCCATCTGCTTTTTCACCTTGGGCAGGTGCCTCCTGCAAGCCACACATTCCTATCTGTAAAATGGGAATGAGGATAGAGCCCTCCCGGGGTCATTGTGAGAAACGACGTGATCATATTACAGTGCTCAGCCCAGGGCTGACACGTAGCTAGCGCTTGGTAGATAGCTGGTGCTCCCTGCCCCCACGTGCCCCTGCACCTGCCAGCCATAGAGCAGCTTTGCTGTCTGTCTGTGGTCAGGATCATGTAGAGGAGTGATACTGGTAACTCAGCCAGAGCTAACCTACTCCCAGGGCAGTAAATCAATCCCAGGCACGGCCCAATTGCGGGCTCCTTGCACCAGACACGTCTCCTAGCCTTGCGTTTCGTTCGGCCTCAGTGGCTTCCTTTGAGCAGCCATGTTGGACCAGTTCAGCCAGCAGGGAATTTAGTGCTGAAGCCAAGTTCAGACCTGGAGCCGCCTTCCTGCCAGGGTTTGTAGGGCAAAGGGAAGGGATGTTTCCTTAAAGGAGGAAACTTGTTTCTGTTGAAATAACCTGAAAACAGGCTTGCTTTGACTCCCAGAGCTGTGTCAATAAAGAAACACCTGGATCCAGGCCGGTTACCATAATCACAAGGGCTGCCCAGGTTCTTGGGATACATTGGACATTTGTAGTATCTTATATGCCTTGAAATGAAAGAAACTCTTATTTATTGTTTGAAAGTCTTATTATCAGAAAGAAGCATATTGTCCAGAGGATTTGTTCTGCTAATACCAGTAATGCCAGATCAGGGAATGTGTAAAACAGAAGTTCTCACACAGCCCAGCTCTGCCACTTACCAGCTGTGTGATCTTGGGCAAGTTGTTTAACTTCTCTGGGCCTCAGTTTCCTCACCTGCAAAATGAGGATAATCATAGCACGCTCCTCACAAGGTTCTTCTGGGGCTCAAATGAATTCATACATGTGAAGTGCTTTGAACAGGCCTCAAACAGAGTAACTAATTGATAAACATCATTACTGCTGTAATACTGTTACCATTGCTGTTATAACTGTGCGTGGGCCCTCTCCTCAGAAAAATATTCCACCTGTGTAATTTTTGTATTCAGTTTTAGGGACTTTGGAGACCTCCCAGGTTCTATCTATGGTCTTTGGAAGAGTCTGAGACCCGGGAAAGCATAGTGACTGTTCAGCCAGGAGACTTGGTTCTCAGTTTGATTCTGCTAAGTCTCTGTGCGGCCCTGGGCATGTTGCTTTCCCTCTCTGGGCACCAGCACCAGTTTTTTCACCTATGCAAGTAAAGGATTGAATTATACGTAGGTTTCCTTTAACTCTAAGGTTTTGTGTTTCTGTGAGATGAGCTTATCCCTTGGCATCCCGAGACAATCCTTTGCAGCTGGGGTTCGGAGTGTGCTGTACCCCCTTTCTGTTCTTGGGTCTCTATCTGAGCCCTGAGGCCATCCAAACTTCCCCCACTTGTTTGGTGACTTCACTTCTCTGTGCCTCAGTTTCCTGATCTCTAATGTGGGGATAATGGTGTATCTCCAACCTAGGGTTGTTGAGAGATTAAATTAATTAATTCGTGTGGAAAGCTTGGAGCAGTGCCTGGCACATAGTAGGTCTCAGTAAACATGAGCTCATGCCCTGCTGAGGCTCGATACTGATGACATCAGAATAACCTTGTCAATGTCTTACTCTTATTGAGTGCTTACTAGATGCCCGCACAAGATGTCATCTCATCTGGTGCTCATAACAGTCCCCCGAGGACTTTGCAGAGGAAGAAACAGAAAGTCAGAGGGGTGACATAACTCTCCCAAAGTCACACAGCTGGTCAGTGGCACCATCTGATTCAACCACCATATCCAGTCTGAACGTCACTTAGCGCATTCCTCAAGGCGTGATTGACAAGCCCAGGTTCCCTCCTTAATTCTGAAGAAAGCACTCAAGATAATTCTTTTGTGGGGCTTTCTGAGCTTTTGCTAGAAAAGTATCTTCCAGAGATAAGCTCTCCTTCTTTGTCAGCTGGAGAAGGTGATTTTAAAAAAGAAGGTGGTGGTGGTGAGGATGATAAGGATAGAGAACACCCTCTCATGGGAGATAAGATAGCAGAGAGTGAAATTTATTTGTGGATCCAGGAGACGGGCAGAGTAGGGGTCAGTCTCTTCACTTGGTATCTGTGGCTTCAGCCGGGGATTTGACTGGAATCTGCGTTTTGGCTTCAGCCTCTGTCTTGGAAGGCTGACACCGAACTCAGGGTCATTTCTGATGTCCCACAAGCTGAGTGTGGCCAATGACTGCATGATGGCACGGATTGCCCTGGTATCTAACCAGCGGGCAAAGTCAGTAATAGGAACAGGGCATCATCTGATTTTAGTGTCGTGCTCTGAAATCTCCCTTCCAAATCCAGGAAGCATTGTACATGTAGCTCAGAGCGAGCGTCTCCTCTCGTGCTTTTGATCTTGAAATTCAGTCAGACAACTGAAGTAATTGCAGGAGTAAAATGCTGTGATAATTAATGATGACTGGGAAAGCTATTTATTTTGTGTACAAAGTAGTTATTAAGAACCTTCAAGTACTTAAATAGGGCAACCAACTGGCAGTTCAGATGAACATTGAGAATACCTTATCTAAATAACATTAGGAAAAATATTATATTCTTTTTCATTCAGCAAGTATTGATAAACATTTAAATAATAATACAAAGCAGAATACTAAAGATGAGAACATATCATCCATTTGGTCTTTGTAAAAGTGATTTGATATAATAGCACTCATGCATTTAAATAAAACAGCCTTGAAGAACTGTATTTACTTTTTAGTTATTTTATTCCCTTTAGGCTATGAGTTTCCCCCTCCACAGACTCAGTTAAAAGTGGTGACTGTCTAGTATCATAGATGCACAGATGTCACTGTAGGAACAACCTAGAAACAGACGGGGCTGAGAAATGTCAAGGGCACCAACTCAAGAATTTGACTGTGTTCTTAATAATTAATATGTAGTAATCATTAAAATTTTATAACATTTCATATTTGTCCTAATATCCTGAAAGTTTCACTCTGGATGGTGATTGGCCTATACTCTGGCGAAGTATTTTATTTAGCCAAAATGTCCATTCCATGCCCCTCTGGTTTTCATAGATGTGGACAGTGGTAGGGGAAGATGTTCATGTCCAGCCCTTGTTGGAATGATTAGGTTCTGTTCCAGAAAGATCTTCTGAGCACCCTCCTGGTCCCAAGTCCAGGGCAAGCTGCCGCGGGTGCAGGGCAGGGAAGACTCCATCTATGCCTGAAGGTTTGGCCCCGGGATTCTCAAACTTGAGATACAGCAGATCCCTGGAGGAACTTGTTATGGTGGTTTCCTCACCCTCAGGCCCGAGCTTCTAGCTCAGGAAGCTGTGCTTTTAACAGCTACCCCCTGGGGATTCTGATGCAGTTGACGAAAAAGCCCACCATTTGAAAATCGATGGTCTAGAATTCCACGCTAACACAGTACAAGGGTTAGAGGGGCACAGAGTCTGGGCATTTAGGCAACCTTGGGGCTCAGGCCAACTTCTCGGAGGAGGTGACTCTTAAAGGATGAGTACTGTTTAGCCAGAGAAAGGAAGGTGAGAAGGTCCTTGGCATCCAGGGGCCAGCAGGAACATAGGTACTGAGGTGTCGGCCGTTCAATGTTTCTGGAGAGTAAAGGGTAAATCAGGAAGTGATGAGGCGGTGAAGGAGACAGGAACCAGGTCACAGAGGGCCTGAATGTCATGCTGGAGAGGTGACACTATCCTCAGGGCAGAGGGAGGGCCAGGAGGGAGGGAGAGAGGGAGGGAGACAGTCGTGGTTATACTTCCCCTCTTGACATTGGTCACTATGGTGGTGCTGTCATCATCCTTCCATTTCCAGTTCCTAAGTGAGAAAATTGAGGCTCAGAAAAATTGGGTGACCCAGCAAGATCGTGGCAGAGCTGGGCTCAAACACCTCTGCTCCAAATTTCCAGGCTATTTCCCAGGTGGTGTTTGTTGAGTGAGATTCTGCTGATTCACAGAGCCAGCTGCTTGTCCCATTACGTGTTCCTATTGCACGTCCTCAGCAGCTTGAATTTTTCCTCAGGCCTTGAACTCTGCCGTAAGCAACTATTTCCAGCCTTTCTGTTTGCATGGAATGATGCTAGCAACTAAGGTCCAAAGTATATCTCCAGCCTGTGTTTAGGAGGAAGTTATCGTAATAATGGAAGGAATGATAATGGCAACAAACATGTTGAACGATTACAATATGCCAGTCACTCTATGTGGGTAATCTCACTTAGTCCTCACAGTACCCCTGGGAATTAAGTACTATTATTACACCCACTTGTTGGTGAGGGAACTCAGATGGAACAAGGAATTGGTACATGGTCAGAAAGTTAGTAAGTGGCTCTATGCATCAGAATAGGCTAGGTTTTGCTGCAGTGACAAATGACTTCCAAATCTCAATGGCTTACAGCAACAAAGGGGCATTTCTTGTTCAGACTCTATGCCCTTTGCCGGTTGGCTGTGGCTTTGGTCCATGCTGTCTTGGTCCTGGGTCCCAGATTGACAGAGTGACCTCTGTCTGGAAGTTGCTGGCCTCAGGGCAGAACAAAAGGAGACTGATGAGGCCCTGCACTGACTCTTGCTGGAAGTGGCACACAGCCCTTCCGCCTCCAGTTCATTGGCTATAGCAGGGCACGGGACCACTCAGTTCAACAGGGCAGGGGTGTAGAATCTCTCTGTAGGGAGGCCCAGTACTGAATATCCGGTGAATGGTGGTACGCCACATCTGCAGAGGTAGGAGTTATGCAAACATAAATCCTGCGTTTACTGGGTTTGAACCCTGACATCAGAACCCATGCTTTTAGTCGCCGTCCTGCCTTCCGCTTGGCTGGATGCATGCGGTTCAGCCTCCTCCCACGCGACTGATGGCATGAATTTCAGTCGTGGAAAGCCAGCCCCCGAGATGTGCACGGAGATTTTTATCTTTGGTTTCCACTTCTCTGTAGTGAAGCCACTGGGAAGTGCTGTGCTCTTCACCCGGGAGCTGCATAGGAAAACGCTGGTTGGGGTGAGCTGGCGGAGAACCAAAAGCGTAACAGATCCCCAGATGCCCAACTCAGATCCCCTTTCTTTTGATGACTGGAGGATGGACTGTTTCTCACTATCACGCATGGTTCATGAGGAAAGAGATGGGAGGAAACAAGTATTGGTTGAGTCCTGCATTGTTCTGCTCACTGATAACGCAGTACCCAGAGGTGCCAGCACGTAGTCCACGCTCAGAAAAGTTTGTTGATTGAGTGTATAAAGAAGGACTGAATTTAATCTTTACAAACCAACGACCTTAGGAGGTGGGTGTTATTATCCTCATTTTACAAAAGAGAAAACTGAGGCTCAGAGAGATACAGTCTCATGATGACAACAGCCACCGTGTTAGTCACTGCTTGCAGTGTGCCAACCATTATGCTAAATGCTTGACGGGCATTCTCTTCTTTGATCCACACAGCCCTCAGGAGGTGGGTACTGTTATCCCTGAACTCGTCTGTAATATGGGGACAGTAATAAAACTGCTCCTGGGATAAGATAAACCGCACGGAGTACAAAGCACAGTAGCTGGTGTGTGGGAAGTCCTCAGTAAATATTGACCCTGCCTGTTCCTTTATCGTCACCATCATCTGCTATCACTCGATGCATTGAGCTGTTGTCCAAACTCCAGCTTCAGTTCAGAGTTCGCGCTCCTAATGACCACACCCTCCCAGCCTCCGTCTCTCGTCCTGCTCCTTATTGCCCCAGAGCACAGAGGGCTGACTGTCCCACAGGAAAACGGGGCTTCGTGACGCCCCAGAGCACTCACCGCGGCCATTCTCAGGATTCTCCTGACCCCAATTCACTCTAAATGCTTCCCTTTTGCTACATTTTATAGCTTTTCAATTTCAAGTCTAAACGATCCTAGGTCAGGATCATTCCTAAGGCCGAGGTCTCCAGTACAGACACTTCTCTAACCCATCTTGGAAATGATTATTCTGAAGGAAGTTGATTTCCAAATGTCCCAGAGGGAGGTGGGTCCAGATGGCAGGAGTGGGACCAAGGGTAGGAAGAGGGAGGTGATGGGGTCTGGTTCTATTTGGTACTTGTTCTGGGCCCATCTATTTAAAGATATTTTTGTGCTTCTTTTGCTATTATTATTATTTTTTTGTCTTTTCATTGTTCAAATTGCAACCCTGTTAGGATGGATCTGTTGGGTAAGTAGCACATCCCACATACTGGGATTCCCCAGCTGGGTTTTAGAATGTTTTCAGCTTTTTAAAACCATCAATGGGCCCAGGGTGACTTTGGTACCTTGCTCTGCATGACAGAGTACCCAGCGTTGATCCCAGTTTGGGAGTTGGCGAGGCGGGGAGGTCTCAAGGGGTCCTAGGCACGGCCAAGCCTAAAGACCAACCTCTTCTCCCCCAGAACGGCCGAGGCATCCCGGAAGAAGAAAGAAAACCGGAGGAAATGGAAGCGCTATCTCCTGATAGGCCTGGCGACTGTCGGAGGCGGGACAGTGATCGGTAAGGCCAGCTCCAGGTGAGATGAGACAGTAGCACACTGGCCAGGGCAGTGCCGAGCGAGGGGTGACGCCAGGCTGGGAGCGAGAGTGGAGCGTGCAGGGGGATGAGCTGGGAGGTGCCCCGTCTGCAGTGTGTTCGTTAGTATCGTTAGAGGCGTCCACAGAAGGCAGTGGGCTGCTGATGGCCACATCCTCACTCCCACCTTTACCCACCACGGGCTACTTCCCTTGCAGGCGTGACGGGGGGTCTGGCTGCCCCTCTTGTTGCCGCTGGAGCTGCGACAATCATTGGCAGTGCCGGGGCAGCCGCTCTGGGCTCCGTGGCCGGCATAGCCGTCATGACCTCGCTGTTTGGAGCAGCTGGAGCTGGCCTGACAGGTAAGGTTCAAAAGGAGTGGTGGGCTGTGAGGGCTTTTCAGCCAGGGTGGCCCAGCTCCTAGAGGACATGCCCAGATTCTCACCAGTGACGGTTCCCCAGGGGACAGAGGAGGACATGGCTTTCTCACTCTGGTCCCAGCCCTGCCACAACTTGCAGCAGGCTTCACACAGAACTGGGCCAGCAGCTTGGCATGGGTTGGAGTAAGGGCTGAGTGTGAGAAACTGGACCTTGTGTAGACTTCCTGAGAAGGGTCTGATTGGACCTGCTGGCCACCATCCAGGAAGTTTCCAGGCAGGCCACCTCAGAGACACCTGGGCTTCCTCATGCAAGAGAGCACATGGCTACCCTTCTTTTACCAGCATCTACACCTGGGGGAGTTCTTCCAGATCATAGGTGTCAACAGCCCCCCTATCACACAGATTCCTAGTCCACTCCCCAAGTTGTGTCTGTCACTCCCCATGTTGAGAATCTTGCTCAGTTTGATCCACTTTTACTGACAGGAGTGTGTTATACCCCTAACTTTTGTGGGCAGGAAAAAAGATATAGAACCAACGGAGTCAGGACAGAGTGGTGGTTATGAGCCTGGGCTCTGAGTTCCAGCCCCAGCTCTGCCACTCAGGGGCTGAGGCCTTTGGAAGCCTCTTACCCTCATCTATAATCAGGGATAATAATGGCACCTGTGTTAATGAGTTCAAAACAAGATGCATTTGTTCAGGGACAGGGCACATGGTTGGCGCTCATGTATGAGTGGGCACACAGACAGCCGCTCTGAGTAGCATTCCCCAGAGCCCCAGTCACCTCCATTCTCATTTTTGTATCTGGGTCTTCAGGCTACAAGATGAAGAAGCGTGTTGGGGCCATTGAAGAGTTCACGTTTCTGCCTCTAACGGAGGGCAGGCAGCTGCACATCACCATCGCCATCACGGGGTGGCTGGCGTCTGGCAAATACCGTGAGGACCAGGGGTAGAGCGGAGAGGGATGCAGAGGGTGGTGGGTGTTGGCTGAGCTAGGCCTGCTGCTGTGGGCCAGACCCTGGCCTAGGCTCTTGCCTATGTATGTCTTTTGAGGGTGAGTAGGGGAGCCTCATTTTGCAGAGGAGGAAACCAAGGCTCAGAGAAGTGAAGTCACTTCATCCCACATCCGTCTACTAACCCATCCATCCATCCATCATCCATCCATCATCCATCCATCCAACTATCCATCCATCCATCCACCTACCCATCCACCATCTACCCATTCATCCATCCACCCATCCATCCATCTGTCCATCCATCCGTCTGTCCATCCGTTCATCCATCCATATGTTCATCCATCCATCCACCCACCCATCCATCTACCTATTCATCCATCTATCCATCCATTTATCCATCTACCTACACATCCATCCATCCATCCATCCAACCAGCCCGCCCATCCACCCATCTATCCATCCATTCAGCAGTATTTGGAGAGTACTGTACACACCATGTGCCAGATACTGAGCCAGGCCCTAGGAACTCAGTGGTGAGCATGAAAGTCATGGCCTCTGTTCCCATGGAACATATGGTCCAAGACAGAGGACAGACCACTAAGCAGTAATTACAGGGAAGTTTAACAGATGGCACGATAGGGGAAGCACAAAGTGTTTCTGAGGAATAAGGGAAAGGTTCCTGGAGGAAGTGACATTTGGGCTAAGGACTAGCTGGAAATTAGCTAGGTAAAGAAGGATTAAGAAGTGTAAACCAAGCAAACGGGCAGCATATACAAAGGCCCAGTGGTGCAAAAGAAGCACAGGACAGCTGGAACGGGGAGCAAGAAGACAGGAGTTTGGGCAGGGCCAGATCACACTGGAGCTTGTGAGCTGTGGTGAGGAGTTTGGATTTATCTTCAGAGCAAGTGGAAGATAGCAAAGGACTTTAAGTGAGAGATCAGTACATCTTGGCTGTGTGACCTCAAGCAAGTTACTTAACCTCTCTGTGCCTCAGCTGCTTCATTTGTGAAGTGGAACAAATTATTCCTGCCTTTCAGGTACTTACAAAGATTAAGTTAAGGTAACTCGTGGCAGGCACCTGGTTTCTAATTGGCACACACATTAGTTCCCTTTGCTACTCTAATTTGAACGTGTGTTTTAGGGGGATTCTAACGAGGGTGGCATTGAGGACTCACTGCCTGGCTCACTTTTGCAAGTGCCCGGTGTGAGGCTCAGGAAACAGTTCATCTCTCAGAGAGAGAACAGGGTGGGCCTCGGAATCCAGAGCAATCTGGCCGGACACACGTGCTCAGAGGCCCCTGGGTTCCCAAATCCGTGGGCTCTGAGGGTGGACGCTGCAGCTCTTCTCAGTGACACAGAAGACAGCAAGAGAGAAAACGTCCAGGCTCTGTTGAAAGGCGCTGCAGGAGTCTTACTGGCTTGGGACCGCGCCCCGTCCCCACAGCGGGCTCTGATGTTAACCAAGCCCCTAGTGCGTGCCCGCCCCAAGTCAGGCAAGTACCCACAACATGGACTTGACGGGCCTCACCGCGTGTGATCCTCACATCCACCCTCCGAGGTGGGGCCGCTCTCATCCTGATCCGGCGGAAGAGGAAGCCTGGAGGGGTCACGTGGCAGACGCAGGATCCACCCCCGGGTCTCCTGACCCGAAGAGCGTGGGTTTCCCGTCATCTGTTTCATTATGCCGGGCTCCACAAAAGCAAGACAGGAGGGAAGGGGCAGGAGCAAGAGTCGGAGCAAAGGAATTTGCGATTCTGACCAGTATGGACAGCAAATCCCTTATCTTTGTTTCACCCCCATTTGCCCCAGGTCAAAGGTCAAGTTCATTTTGGGGGAGGACATCTTCTTCAGGGTTCTCCTCCCGCAGCCTGGTGCAGTATGCTCCCCAGCAGAGGAGGTGGGTAAAGGAGATGTACCCAAGCTGGGTTAAGTTCAGGAGGGCAATGTCACCTATTCCTGTCCCCTTGCAGCCAGGAGAGAAGCCTTAGTGTGGTCAAGGCTTGCTTCTGTGCGTGATGGGAGTCAGAAGACTTGCTTCAGCCCCCCTTATTAAATAGGATGATGTATAATGATGATAGCAGCTTTGTGGCTCACCCCTTGCTGTGAGCCAGGCGCTAACCCACGCATTTTGCACCCATCAGCTTGCTTAGTCCCTCAGGTCAAGCCAAGGAGGCAGGCGTCATTGTCACCCCATTTCACAGATGAGGAAACCGAGGCCTATAAGGGCTGTGCAGGGTCACCTAGCTAGTCAGGGACAGGGGCGGGACTCGCCCCCATTCTCTCTGGCTCCGTGGCCCATGTTCTTGGCCACAGAGCGGTACAGTGCAGTGCAGTGCTTTACAGTTTATATAATGCTTTTCATGCAGCATCTCACATGATCCCACCACACCTGTGAGTTAGTTATTGTCCCATTCTAACAGGTATAGAAACCGAGGCTCCAAAGGGCAGCGTGCCTTGCTGTGAGTCATGCAACCAGGAAGCTGCCGAGCTGGGTCTAGAGGCGGCGTCACAGCATCACACACACACACAATCTCTCTCTCTGTCTCTCAGTCTCTCTCTCACACACACACACACACACACACACACACTGTGCCCACAGCCTCTCTCAGGGCTGGCCGTCTCCTTCTCCATAATTAGACACAGTTAACCCCTGAGTGTTACAGAGCTGTGACAGGGTCCCTGCAGAGGAGGAGGGAGCAGCCCCAGGTGGTCTTTGTGTCAACACAGGCCCACAGCTAAGGACGAGGCCTTTGGGTCGGGCAGGTAGACATCTAGCTGACGTCCAGAACCCGAAGACTGTGGGAAACTGACTCCACTCGTCCGTTCATTCATGGTGTTTTCCTGAGTGCTTACTACGCGCCGCATCACAGGCTCTGGGAAACTAGAGCTTGGCAGGCAGACTGTGGGAGAGGCATGCATGAAACAGGTGATACAAACATAAATGTATAACTGCACACTGGGATGCGAAGTCAGGCGGAAAGTGCAGGGTGCATTTGATCTGTCAGAGGGCCAGGAAGGCTTCCCGTGGAGGAGGCACTTGAACTGAAAGCTGAAGGGCAAGTAAGAGTGAACTTGGGAAAACGATGCTTTAGGCAGGGGTGGGAGGAGATTAATGTTTTGAAAAGGTCACTCAGGCCACAGGCAGAAATGCATGGGGCCAGGTAAGGTATCCCTCTGTGTACCCCACTGCCCCTTTCCTTCTCCCAGAGTAGAGTGACCACATGATGTTGACACGTCTCTCTCCCTCCACGGACTGGGAGCTCTTTATCCACATGGCTCAGCCTCCTCCGCTGTCAAATGGGGCTGATTGTAGTACCCACTTCAGAGGCTATGAGGGGATTAAGTGAAAGGGTCCATGTGAAGAGCCCTCAGCGCAGAGCTGCCCCGCACCCAGTACACACTCACTAAATGTTTCTATGATGATCATTATCTGTATCCTCAGGGTCAGGCTCCGGGCCTGGCATAGTCCACTTACCCAGCTAATGTTTGCGGTAGAGTGAATGAATGAATGAATGAATGAACAACTCAAAAACGTGTTTCTGGAGGGTAAAGTGTAAGTTAGGAAGTGATGAGGAGGCAGGGACCGGGTCACAGAGGGCCTGAGTGTCATGCTGGAGAGGTGACACTATCCTCAGGGCAGAGGGAGGGCCAGGAGGGAGGGCGAGAGGGAGGGAGACAGTCGTGGTTATACTTTCCCACTTGATGTTGGTCACTATAGTGGTGCTGTCGTCATCCTTCCATTTCCAGTTCCTAAGTGAGAAAATTGAGGCTCAGAAAAATTGGGTGACCCAGCAAGATCATGGTAAAGCTAGGCTCAAACACCTCTGCTCCAAGCTTCCAGGCTATTTCCCAGGTGTTGTTGTTGAATGAGATTCTGCTGATTCACAGAGCCAGCTGCTTGTCCCATTACGTGTTCCTATGGTACGTCCTCAGCAGCTTGATGCCAGAATTACTGCAGGGTGAGAGAAATAACACTTTACGTATATAATAGTTTGAATACCCAATTCTTACAACTACTCTATGAAAGGAGAGAAATATTAATCACCCCACTTCACAGATAAGAAAAGTGAGGCTCAGGGTGGGGTAGGGATGTGCCCAAAGTCACCTGGCTACTAATGAATGCAGGAGTTGGGGCTCGGACCCCAGCCTGCTGCCTCACAGAGTGGCAGTGTGCTCCGTCTAGGTGCTCCGTCTGCTTTGCTGCCACTCATTGGCAGGGGGTGGGCCTCCTGTCCTCCCACCAAGAGTGGTCCCCTGTCATGGCCTGTCTGGGAAAGTGGGGTGGGGCCTCCTCTATCACAGACAGGAGAGACCCCAGCCACCTGTGTTCTCCCCAGGCACCTTCAGCGCTCCGTGGGCTGCCCTGGCCCGCAGCCGCGAGCAGTACTGCCTGGCCTGGGAGGCCAAGTACCTGATGGAGCTTGGCAACGCCCTGGAGACCATCCTCAGTGGTCTTGCCAACATGGTGGCCCAGGAAGCCCTCAAGTACACAGTGTTGTCTGGTAAGCCTCACCTTCCCCGCTGTCCCCACCCCACGCTGGTACCATCCCTTTGCATGCCCAAGGCCCCTGTGAGCTAGGCACTGTGCTAGGCCCTAGGAACATGGAGAGATTAAGGCTGCATTCCTGTCTGTGAGAAGTTTATGGTCTTTGTGGGGAGGAGACAGGTAAAACAACCAATTGCACTATCAAATTATGGTATCAGCTAGTTATTGCTGCGTAAAAAGCTACCCCAAAACTCAGTGACTTAAAATAACAGTTATTTATCATAATAGCTCAGGAGTCATGAGGCCTCATTTAGCTGATCTTTTCTGGGCCGACTCATGCATCTGTGGGTCAGCTGACCATCCACTGATACAGGCTAGCCTTGTCTGGGGCAGCTGGGGCAACTCAGCTCTGCTCCATTTGTCTCTCATTCTCTTCCTGGGATCAGCAGGCTAGCCCACACGCATGGTAGAAATGCACGAGAGGATGCACAGTCCATTTCAAGCCTCACATCTACTGACATCTCCTTGGCCAAAGAAAGTCACATGGCTGAGCCTGGGGTGGATGGGCAGGGCAGGGTAGGGGGCACTACAGAGGTAGGAAAGAAAGTGGGAGGATACAGGGTGGAGTGACAAACTGGGGCCATCTTTGGAATCTCACACATGACAGGTGCTTAACAAAAGGAATCTAGTCCATGTATCAGAAGCATGGGAGCTTCAATTTTCTTCTTTGCTATTTAGCAGTTTGACAACATTTGGAAAACTTACAGATTCCAAGACTCTGAGTGCATTCACTCAGGCATCCATTAGCCAGCCAATCACTTCTTTACAAAGACCCCCATTGCCTTCATCACTGCTATCCCACCTCCAGGCATTGTGGCTGCCCTGACCTGGCCAGCCTCACTCCTCGCTGTCGCCAATGTCATCGACAACCCCTGGGGGGTGTGTCTCCATCGATCAGCAGAGGTTGGCAAGCACCTCGCCCACATCCTGCTCTCCCGGCAGCAGGTACCTGGGCATGGCTGTGGGTGGGGGGCAAGAGGGGAAATGAGGGGCTGACTTGTGCATAGACATCAGCCCTGGAGACAAGCAGCCCAGTGGCTTTGGGGGAGTGGGTGGTCTTCCCTGCCCCTCCAGTTCAAGTCATGAAAGTGTCCTAGGTTGGACCAGTAAGAATTATAGACTGTGCATCTCTAGCAGGTAATTAGGTGAAGACTGAATAACAGAGGCATCTGCAAGTAAGGACAAAGCCGGGTGTTCCTTCCTAGAAATACAGAGCTATCGTCTGAGCACATCTTCAGTGGTCCAAATACCATGTAAAATGCTCCAGCCACCCAAAGTAACAGTGGCTTAAACAAGATGGAAGTTTCTTTCTCATGGGGAAGCCTAGGAAGGCAGTCTTGCACTAGAATGGTGTGCCGTGGTGAAGAGGCCCAGCTGACTTCTGTCTTGTTGCTCTGCTGTAAGTGGTCTTGACCCCATGGTCCAAGATCCAGCATCTGAGCTCCAGGTAGCAGAAGAAAGGAAGGGCTGAAGAAAAAGGAGCAAAGGCCTTATAGTGTTTCCATCGACATCCCATTGGGCAGACGCTAGTCATGTGACCGTACCTACTGCCGCAGAAGCTGGGAAATGTAGTCTTTATTCCGGGTGGTGATGAGCCCAACTGAAATTCAGTT
Source organism: Diceros bicornis minor (assembly GCF_020826845.1). Classification (NCBI taxonomy): domain Eukaryota; kingdom Metazoa; phylum Chordata; class Mammalia; order Perissodactyla; family Rhinocerotidae; genus Diceros; species Diceros bicornis. The sequence continues at coordinate 36,949,790 of NC_080752.1, read as the reverse complement.
TTTATGGGAAAGAAGGAGGATGGATATTGAGGGAAAACTAGCAGTTTCTGCCGCAATGGGTAAGTTGCCAGAGAAACTGATAACCCTCATCCAATGCCGTTTCTTTGCCAGATGGGGAGGCCTTTGACAGCTTTGGCTGTAAGGCAAAGGCCAGAGTGACGTCAGCTTAAACAAGATGCAAGTTTATTCTCTCCCACGCAACAGCCTGGTGTCAGCATCCAGGGCAGTAAGATGTGCATTCATTTCCTACTGCTGCTGTAGCAAAATACCACAGACTTGCCACTCAAAACAGCACAAATCTATTATCTTACAGCTCCGGAGGTCAGAAGTCTGAAATGGGTCCACAGGGCTGTGTTCCTCATGGAGGCTCCAGGGAGCATCTGTTTCCTTGTGTTTTCCAGCTTCCAAAGGCCACCTACGTTCTTTGGGTCATAGCCCCCTTTCTCCATCTTCAAAGCCAGTAGTGTAGCATCTTCAAATCTTTCTCTCTGTCCCTTTGCTTCCATCATCACCCTCTGACCCTCCTGCCTCCGTCTTTTTTAAGGACCCTTGTGATCACATCGGGCCCTCCAATAATCCAGGATAATCTCCTCATCTCAAGATCCTTAACTTGATCCCATCTGCAAAGGCCCTTTGCTATATACAGTAATATTCACAAGGTCCAGAATTAGGATGGGGCCATCCTTGGGGGGTCATTACTCAGCTCCCACATTGGCGGCTTCACAGTATCGGGATCCCAGACTCCTTCGATCTCGTGGCTGCACATCCTCAGGACTCGGCCTCTTTCTTGTGGTCCAAGATGCAGCTTCCAGCATTTTATCCACATTCCGGACAGTCGGAGGTTGGAAAGTGGAATGAAGGGCGTGCCTAGAAGTCACACCTGTTGACTCTCTTCATGTCCCTTGGCCAAGACTCAGCCCTGTTGCCATCCCTAGCTACCAAGGAGTTAGAGAAACTTAGTCTTTGGCTGGGTAGCTGTGTGCCCAGTAAAACTCAGGAGTTCTATTGCCGAAGGACAGAGGGAGAATGGGCACTGGAAGATGACTAGCAGTCTTTGCCACAAAGTTTCTGCGGAATTGGAATACTATCTGATGGAGGGTCGTCTATGGCGGTAAATGGAGTTGGGGTGGCGGGAGGGTGGATACATATATTGGCACAAAAACTGGAAAGGAATAGACTGCTGAGACCGGGCTGGACTTTTGGAGCTCGTCTGCTCCTTCCTCTCCTTCCACATAGCACTTGTACCAGATGCCCCAGATAACTTTCTTTTTCCTATGAGTTGCCTTTTCTACAAGTTCTTTAGTCAGAAAATTCTTCTTCACGTCTAACTTACTACCTTCTCTTATCATGGAAAGGCAATATTTCACGTCCCACCTTCCTATCTAGAAACAGAACAGTTGTTGCTCCAATGTCACTCGTTGCCTTTTTACCCATTGCACCTGGGGGTACCTTCTGCCTCCTCTCCCCAGCTCCAGAAGGGCCCCACTTCACGGCAGCCATTTGTCACAAGGTAGATGAGTCCTGTCTCCCAGGGAAGGAAAGACAGTGGCTGGATGATGGTTTAAGATGAAAGAGAATTAACCCAGCCAGAGACTGCCCGTTGGCAGCCTCAGAGGAAGCCAATGCCAGTGGCAGGTGCTTTCCTGCATAAATGAGGGCTCCAGCTCTCCTGATTAAGACATCAGAGCCCGGGGGCCAGGAATAGCACATTCATGATTCATTAAGTGCGAGGCAGGCGCTGAGACTGTGCAAGCGCCGCCCTCATCAGGGCTGATGTTTTGCTAGAACTGGCTGTGCCCGCGCCCCCACCCCCACCCCAGACACCTGTGTCTTTTCTCCCCCAGGGCCGGCGACCTGTCACCTTGATTGGCTTCAGCCTGGGAGCCAGAGTCATCTACTTCTGTCTGCAGGAGATGGCTCAGGAGAAAGGTGAGTCTGGCTTACCGTCACAGATGAAAACCCTTCCCAAGTTCATCACCTACCCAGGCCAGAGGTTCTGGACCAGGGGACAAGAGTCTTGTAAATGTGTTCTTAGAAATAATAGTTAAAAGTTAAAAATAGTTTGAAAATAGACAAAATAGTTAACTCATTTGGAAAATGATTTATTTCTTCTGTACGTAAACTAGAGTGGATGTGAGACAGCCCTGCAATACCCTGACCTTTGCGTTCTGATGTGCATTCTTGAGTGGGAGGGAAAGGAGTGAGAGAAGTCTGAAATCAAGGTGTCGGCTGGGCCGCGTTCCCTCTGAAGGCTCTAGGGGAGAATCCTTCCTTGCCTCTCCCAGCTTCTGGTGGCTGTCGGCATTCCTTGGCATTCCTTGGCATTCCTTGGCTTGTAGATGCAACACTCCAATCTCTGCCTTCATCTTCACATCACCTTCTCCTTCGTGTCTTCTCTTATAAGGACAGTGTCGTTGGATTTAGCGCCCACCCAAATCCAGGATGATCTCCTCTCAGGATCCTTAACTAGTTACGTTTGCATAATGTAATTATGTCTGAAAAGACGTCTTTCCCAAATAAGGTCTCATTCACAGGTTCCAGGTGGACATATCTTTTGACAGGCCACCATTCAACCCCCCACAGACACCTCTGGGAGTGTGTCATGCCATCCAATGACGTACTTCCACTGTTGAGGTAGCGGAAAGCTTGAGGGCCACTGCTCTGGGTCTTGGGTGGGTGAGGTCTCCAGGACAGAATCCTGGTTTGCTGACAGATCTGTCAGCAGAGGCTGCTCGTAGGAGGGGGTTGGGGGAGCGAGGTCAGAGCTGGGGGCACTTGGGGTGGCCCACTGTTCGTGGGACCCAGCCTGACCTCTCTCCTGGTGGAGCATAGCAGCAGCAGGACCCTGAAGGCAAGAGAAGGGGCTGAGACAGGGACTCCGTGGCCTGAGAGCAGAGGGTGGATGGGAGCAGGGGCTGGAGTTACAGCCAGCATTCTCACTCAGGATTTCCTTGAACGCCTCTCTGAGCCTTAGTTTCCCCACTTATAAAATAGTTCATAATACCCACCCCATCTGCTTGCTTTGAGGAGCGAGTGAGATGCCCCATGTATAGGACTTTTGTAAATTGTAAAACCCATCATTGACCAAATGCAGCTCAAGGATGTCAGTTCGTGTCCTCTGCTCCTCAGAGCTTCTGCCAACCTGAGGCTACCCCTGAAAATGGCCCCTGGCCAGTCTCCTTGACCAGCCCAAGTGTGTGATCTGATTGCTGACCAGTTGCTAGCAAGCAAGGAGGGGTGGGAATATTTGCCATTGGCTGGACCTGAGGGAGCCGGGTGAGTCGGGGGTTGGCTGGTGTTATTTTCAGCATTGGCATCACTGGAGGGCGTGGGAGAGACCCTGGAGCTTAGCGGCGTGATTCATTCCTCTTCCTTATCTGTGGCTAAAATGTCTCCCCAACATCACCTTGGACTGAGAACCAGAGCTCTTTTCCTGGTTGCAAAGGCAAGGTGGAGGTGCCATCCTTGGCATTCATCATGGAAGGCCCAGGCCCCTGGAAGATACCTCCCCACCCCACTCCCTTGTAGCTTTCAACAGCCTCGTTTTCACCTGGTTTTGTCCACATCAGTAAGCAACAGGGAGGAACCTCTGTGCTATTTCCAATAGCTTTGGGTAACCTGGGACCACCGTGCAGCAGGGCCTGGGGAGCCAGCTCTGAGCTGCTTTCCCCAGGAAAATCCAGGCTGGGGCCAGAGATCAGGCAAAAACCACCGAGGAGGCAGGGCTGAATTTGGTGGTCTGGTAAAGGTGACTTTCCATTTTCACTGTGGAGAACATTGTACCTTCCCTTTCTATATACATTCTTCCCAACCCAGGAATCTCCAGGGACAGAGCAAGTCAACAAGTCCCTTACCTACCTTTCCTGTTCTACCTGGTACAAATAATCACCTGCTGGGAGGGACCCACAATTTCTCCGCACCCTCAGCTCTTCATCGCCTCCTGTACGTGGCTTTGTTGAGCAACACTACAGCAACACCGTTGACTCCTACTGCATAAAGCCGTGTTCTGTGTTCCTACGACTTTGTGCAAATAATAACTATAGTGTCAGAATCTCTCTCAGGAAAATTGGGCGGCCAGCATTTCTCATACAGGACACAGAGTCTTTGTTAAAAATGTGTGAATTATAAGAGGCAAGATGGGTGTATCAGTCAGCTATTGCTTCAGTGATGCTGCATAACAAGCCACCCCCCAAACTCAGAGGGTTGCAACACTGAATATTTTCATCCTCAGAATCTACAGGTTGGCTGTGGTTCGGTTGCTCTAGAGTAGGCTCCGTTTCTGGCTGCAAGTCGGGTAGGCTTGGCTCCAGGCTACAGGCTGGGCTCAGATCTGGTCCTTGTGTATTTGTCATGGTGAGGTTGAAGGGGCAGCAGCCACCCGGGGCATGCTCTTCGTATGGCAGATCACTAGAGTGCCAGAGCCAAGCCAAGCCACGCTTGCACATTTAAGACCTCTGCTCGTATCGTATTTACTAACATTCTGTATCAGTTATTTATGCTGCAGACAACCTCTCTAAACATAGTGGCTTAAAACACCAATAACTGATGATTTCTCACGATTCTGTGGGTTGACTCAGCGGTTCCTCTCCTATGCACACCTGGGCTCACTCGTGCAGTTGCAGTCAGAGCTGGATTGCTTGGAAGGTCCAAGTTGAGCTCACTCCCTGGCTGGTCGTTGGTGCTGGCGGTTACCCGGTTGCCTCAGTCCTTCCCTCATGGACCTCTTTATCCTCCAGTAGGCCTGCCTGACTTTCTTACGTGCCATTCTCTGGGCAGTGTTTCAAGAAGGCAAGAGTGCAAACTGCAATTCCTCTTAAGGCCGTGGTTCCAGAATACGTCACTTCTGCCACATTCTGTTTGTCAAAACAAGTCACAAGTCAGATCAGATTCAATGAGGCAGAGAAGGGAATAGATTCCTTCTCTGGATGGGAAGAATGGCAAAGAATTTTTGGTGATGTTTAATCTTCCACACATTCTATTAACCAAAACAAGTGCTGGCTGAGCCCCAGGTCAGTGGAGTGGGGCAGTGCACTCTGCCCACAGCGGAGGAGGAGGGGAGCGAATATTTGCCAAATGGTAATCCAGACTCTCATGTTGGAGTCAAGGAAAGCGTGGGCTTTGCAGTCAGCTGAGACCGGGTCCGAGTCCTGCCTCTGCTCAGCTGGGTAGCCTGGGGTGGGCAAGGACGCGCAGCCTCCCTGGCCGTCCATCTCTCCATTTGCAACAAGAGGTTCATGTCACCTCTGGGCAGTGGCAGAGGCCAGAGAGCTTGGAGGTCAGGCAGCCGGCCCAGCGCTGGGTCCTCGTCAACGCATCCTCTAGCAGCCTTCAGGCGGAGGTACCCTGCGGTCCAGGGGGTGGCTGCAGACTCCCCCTGCTCTCTAAACCTGCTCCTCCTCCCAGGAGAGGCTCTTGAAAAGTTGTCATCCTCTGTGCTGTCATCATTTTGCTCCTTTCCTAGTCATCTTCCCCCAACTCATGCGGCAGACCACCTGCCAGTCTCCTCATTACCTGGAGTGATGTGGTCTTATTAATAGGACTCAATTTGGAGGAGAAAGGCATGTCTTCGGCTCCAATTAGCATAAATTACGTGTTAACTTCAGATCATTAATACAAGCCAAATCTTCAGTTCCCCTACGGGACAGACTGAATTCCTTACCATTGACCGTTTGGGTGTGGCAATAGGAAGTGAAGTCGCCCATCAGCTCCTCCGGAATGCGTGGCTGGAAACTGGCGGGAGGGAGGCAGGTGGCCTCTCGGTGGCAGGGCTGGTTAATGAGACATTGAGTGTTCCTGCACTTCTGCCTTTTGGGGCATGGTTCCCAAAGCAGCTTCCTTCCCGCCTCTTTCCTGGCACTGCTCCCTCCCCTGGATCTTCACGGCCCACCAATAACAGTTGGGGCTTCAGTATTAGGCAGGCCTGGATTTGGGTCCCAGCTTTGTCACTGACTGGCTGTGGGACCTTGGGCAAGTCACTTAACCTCTCTGAGCCTCAGCTTCCTCATCTGAAAATGGGGCTTAGTCCACTTACCTCGAAGGCTCATGGGGAGATTAAAATGAGACCGTGAATGGGAAAGTACCTGCCCCGATTTGGATGCACTCAGTAACATTTCTTCCTCTAAACTCTAATCTGAGGACCTACTATGCACAGGGAACTAGGGTGAGTGCTGTGTGGACAGGGGAGCTTGTCATTTTGTGCCCACTTTCTGGCCTCCACTTTAGACCGTGAACTCCAGGTAGGCGGGGTCAGCCTGTGCCCCACCATCTCCCCGGCGCCTGGCACGCTCTGAGCGCTCAGGAAGATGGAGGAACTTGACTTCGGGCAAGAGACTGAGGCACGCACTGATGTGCTCATAAGCCAGGTGCAAACTCACCGTGTGCCAGGCCGTGTACTAAGCACTTACATGCAGGATCTCATTCAATCTTGCAGCAACCCTAGGAGGTGGTTCTTCTTCCTGAATGAGAAAACTGAGAGCAAGCCATGCAAATCCTAAGTGCAGAAGTCAGGATTCGACCCCAGGGCGTCTGGCTCCAGAGCCCTCACTTCGAACCATTGTGCCCTGTTGTGCAGAGGACCTCGGCCTTGAACGATGGACAGGGGCCATCCAGTGGAGCTAGAGGGAAGGGCATTCCAGAGGGTCGGGCTAGCAGGGCAAGGGAATTGATCTCAGGGGTGTCGGGAAACATTAAGTCTAGTGTTTCTGTAACCTGTGAAAGGAGACCGAGGTGGAACGGTGGGAAATGGTTAGGACAGGAGCCTGGCATGGGGTCTCCAATGCCAGGCTAAGGAGTTGGAGCTGACTGAGTAGATGCTCAGCCTCTGAATTGTGGAGTGAATGAATAGTGGGTCCTGGGGAGGGAAGAGCTGGAGGGAGGTCAGTGCTGGGCAGGCTGTAGTTCACCCACGTGCACACACACACACACACACCCATACAAACACACACGCACACACACACGGCAGCAACTCAGCCGACCCCAAGGGCCTCCGACACCCCCACTCTTCTCTAGATCAAGTGCAGACTCCTGGGCATGACTCACAGGCTCTCTCAGGATCTGCCTTCCAGTATGTTCTCCCACCACTCTCCACCTCACACACTGGGCTCCAGCCGGGCCGAACTCAGTGTCCAAACAGACTGTGTTCTTTCTTTCCATCTCCTTGTCTAGATAACTCCTACTCACTTTTCAGGGCTCACTTTGCCTGGAAGCTTTCCCCCCGATAGTAATAGTAGTCATAGTAGTAATCGCAGCAGCGCAGACACTTATATAACACGTTCTGTGTTTCCATGTGCCGGGCACAGTTCTAGGCTCTTCATGTATGTTATCTCACGTAATCCTCTCTCATAGTATCTGTGAGGTTGATACTATTATTGTGCCTGTTTTACAGCTGAGTAAACTGAAATACAGAGCTGAGGTAACTTGCCCAAATCACAGGGTAGCAGGGGGCAGAGCGGGCAGTCTGGTCTGGCTACAGATTCTGTGATCCTGACCCCAACGCTGCACCATCTCTCCCAGTCACTCCCATCCTTCCCTGAGCATCTTTCCCAGCACTGGTCTTGCTGATAACTGCCTGTTTTCTCATCTGTCCTTCCAGCCCTCTAGCCATTGTTACCTCGGAGTACACATCAGAACTACCTGGGCTATTCTTTTCCCAAAATATATATGCCAGGGCCCTACACAGAAGGGGTCAGGCACGCTGTCTTGGAAGTAGCTCCCCTGGTCAGTTCTGATGCCCAGCTCTGGCCAGGAACCAGCACGGACAGGGTGGGAGTGGGCAGCGCCCTGCTTCTCTTTCTTGTTGCTGTATCCTGATCCTGGCACTGTGCCTGGCACCTCCTGGGTGCTCAGGGACACATGACGAGTGAACCAGGTGAAGGAGTGGGTCGCACCGTGAGTCGGGGACAGTGGCCTGCATGTCAGTCTCCCCCGCTCGCTGGAAGCTCCTTACAGGGAAGAGCCGGGTCACGCTTGGCTTTGCGTCTTCCCAGCACTTGGCATAGATGCTCATAAACGTTTGAGGGAAGGAGGGAGTCCTTTTTACACTGGCACCATGGGTTGTCCACATTTTATTTAGAAAACCTCTACGTTTTAAAAGAAGTAGAAGAAACTAGGATGGGAAGCTTCCCAAATAAGAAGAATTTGGTCAGAATCTAAATAGAAGCCCAGCGTTCAAAAGTGCACCTGGCTTCTCCCCTCCGGTCACCTTCTGAGGGAGGAACTCACGGCCAGAAGACTCTGAACAGGGGTTTTTGGTCTTGATCAGCCTGATCATTTCCCTCTGTTTAATAATGTCCCATCCCACCCTGTGTCTGGACGGGAGCAAAAGAGGACTCCGGTAACCCTCTGCCTTGACTTTTGTCAAGAACACTCTGAGAAGGGGTCTGTCCCCTAGCTGGTCATGGCTTATTCCAGACGTGAGCAGCAGCTGTGCACACATCAGTGGACATGTGGCCCGGCTTCCTCTCTGGGGCGGAAGAGGGCTCCTCCCGTGCCCTGGCCTGCAGGCCACACTCTGTTGAGCCCCCTCCACCCTGCCGGCCTTCCCAGCGACTCCAGGTGGGAGGGAGGTCCTGCTGATGCTAGGCCTCAGAACCGTTTGTACCCCAGCTTCCCTTTTTCTTTCCAGAGACTAAGTAAGGGAACTCCTGATGGTTCCTAGAAATGGGAAGTTGAAAACAAAACACACCAACCTGCAGAGGGGAGCTGAGGGATCCTGAGTCCTCATAGCTGTGCGCTCTGCACGGCCTCCCTGACAGCCTTCGGGGGCCCGGCCGAGGAAGCTGGCTGAAACTCGAGCAGCGCCTTTCTCGCCAGACTTCCGTAACCCAAACCACAAAGTAAAACGAATAAAAACATGGACATACACATACTCACAGAAATACGCTCACATGCATGCATGTTTATATATACACCCTTCAACATGGCCCTCATCTTTCTGCCATTCCCCACATCCTCTTTCCAGCAATCCAGCGAGCCTCTGCCCTCCAGGGCCTTACAACTTACCATCCAGTCCCCACCCACTCAACAAACATGGAGCAGGCACAGCTGGAAGGACGGCAGCAAGATGCAGGTCTCGTGGCCATTAGGTGATGGGGCCACGTGGCTTTTCTCCACCAAGAGTTACCAGCTTAGGTGCTGCAAGTGTGCGGGGTCTGGGTTAGGGCAACTGGTTTGAATCTCAAGCCCACCACTAGGCAAGTCACCTAACCTCTCTGAACCCTAGGTGACTTATGTGACACACAGTAAATAATAGTAGCAACATCGAAGTTGTTGTGAGGAGTAAATGCAATAGTGCATATAAATGCTGGCATATAATAAGAGCCCAGTAATTCTTATTGAGCATTTCTATTATGCTAAGAACTGTCTTAAGCTTTATAAAACAGAGCTGGCACATTGTATTAGAGCGCCCCGCACACAAACAGGTGACAGGGATCACGGACCTAGTTAAGGAAAAATTGGCCTGCCACGAGGGTTGGGGCCTGCGCTCTCTGGTCCTTTCTATCGCTGTACTCCCCTCCTCCCCTCTTCCTTGACAACCCCCTCCCACATCCCGGCCTTGTGTTACTGATGGGGCATCTTCCAGTCTCCAGCTGGCTGTGATCCGGAATGAATTATTCACCCTTTGCCCGGAGCTGCTGTTTCGCGTCTGATTCACTCTGGCTCAGCTGTCTGGTTTCAGGCAGCTCTGCTTGTTTAACACCCAATTAATCTGCACACTGAGGAGACCCTCTCCTAATTGCAGGAGAGCTGTTATTGTCTGAGTTAGGAGATGTAAAAGAGGAATTACTGTAATGCATTCGAATCCACTAATTGTTTTCTGGATTCCCTCGAGACCTAGTAATGAAATGTAGCAATAAATCCCACAGAGTCGCACAGAGAGCATGATCCCTCCGCCTGCCTCCCCTCCCCTCTCCCTCCCAGCTGTAGCTCGTTCTTCCTCCCCTCTCCCCTAAGAAAAGCCTCCCATAGAATTAACTGTCTTCAGCTCCATCATCATTTTGGGTGGTGTTGAAAACAGCATTACTGCTTTGGGGATGTGCCACCGTTCACAGGGCGCCCCTCACAGCCGGGTCTGGCCTTCCCTCGAGCTCAGTGTGGTCAGCTTCCTTCAGATGGGTGGCCAGACTATAAGCCCCCTGAGGGCAGGGATCATCTCCAACCAACCTCTCTGCCTCCTGTGCCTGGGATAAAGCCAACAGTGCGTGCTGTGTAAGTGAATTGAACTTAAGTCTAACGTTACAAGCATTCACACTGTGTCAGTCAGGATAGGCTAGACTATGCTGCAGAGACAAACATCCCCCAAATCTTAGAGGTGCAAAACAGCAAAGGTTCATTTCCCACTCATGCTGCCTGTCCACTGTGGGTAGACAGGGGGCTCTGATGGTTGTGGTCACTCAGAGACCCAGGCCAGTGGAGGCGCCCTCTCAACACGTGGTTCCTCGGTAGGAGACAGAGAATGTGGTGAGTTGTGCACAGGCTCTTAGCACGCTCTCACCTGGAAGTAACACGTGTCAATTTCACTCATGTTTCTTTAGCCAAAGAAAGCAAGGAATGTGGACATTCCCAACATTCAGGAGGGGCCAGTGAATGTATTCCCACCATTCTCATGGGGCAGAGAGCCAGAACTGTGTAGTGAATAGCACCAGTGACTGCCACACGCATTCTATGTCCACTATGGGAGCCTCGTGGTTCCATAAAAATAACCCCAAGTTCCTTGCCTGAACACACACAAGAACTTCACGCTCAGTTAGCAGCTGGAAGACAGACCTTAGTTGGATTCTGGCCCCTGTAATTAATTCTAAGCTGAGGCCTCAGACACCATTCTCACTGAGCCTCAGTTTCTTTATCTACAAATTAGGGCGTTTCCTATCTTCCCCTACCTTGCCCCACAGCTTGGAGGATAGAAGTACAGCTTGGTGGACAGCCAGAGGGGAGCAGGCCCTGAGGATGCTCAGGTAAGAGCCCCAGCAATTGATGGCACCCGGGAGCCCAGGAGCTCAGCCAAGGGGAACCCCTGCAGACAGATGCAGGAACGATACCCAGCATGTTACCCGCCAAAGGACCGGAGCTGAGGCCAGTAGAGAGCTGGGTCCAGTCTGGCAGGAAGCAGGCCCCGGAGAGATCTTGGCCAAAGCTCTGAGCTCCGTGGATGGCAATTGGCTCCAGACCGTGTCCAGGGCCCAGAGAAGCAGAGGAGATGAGCCAGTGAAAATGCCTTGAAAATATAGCGCTGCTCACAAATGGAAATGACGATGATAGTAGTCAGAGCAATAGGAACAAGAGTGGCCGTTTGTGAAGGCCCGGCTCTCGGCCTGGTTTTCCCTTGGGGGTTTACGCACATCTTCCTCAGCCCTCATAACAACCCCACGAGACGGGTAATTCTGTCCCTGTTTTTCAGATAGGAGAGTAAGATTTGAGAAAAGTGGAGCAGCTTGCCCTAGAACTAAGATTTTAATACTTTTCTCTGACTCCAGAGCTATTTCTATTATTAATTGGGGCACCTTGTGGTTGGATGTTTTCACTTGAAGCAGTATCTCAGATCAGACCTTCCAAACAGAGAACTATTCAAAACCAGATTCACGCCATTGGTGCATATTCATTAAGCACCTACTGTGTGCCAGGCACTAGCTGGGCTTTAGGGAGATGGCGGTGAACAAGCCAGTACAGCCCCTCTCATGGGGCTTACAGCAAGTCTGTTCCCCCCTGAGACATGAGTTGGAGTCTTGCAGAATGGCTGTGGGAGTCAGCAGTGATGTGTGTCAGTCATCTGAAAAGCACCTGGCACATAGTGGGAGCTCTTAGTGTTCTTCCAGACCAAGTTCTAGGGCCGCTGCCTGGTTGGGGCTGACATCCTTAACCTGAGCATCCTGCCCTTAGGAGGAGATCACTGTCTCCCCCGCTTCAAGCCTAGTTAAGTACTTGGCTTAGGCAATAGGAGGAGTCTCAAGAAGCCAGCCCCCCAGGACGCAGTCAGATGCTCAGCGGGGCTTCCAGGCCTGCTCTGCTCCTCCCACGGCTCCAAGCAGGGGGTTTGGGTTTGCAGAGGCACAGCAGGGGCTGGACTACGCTCTACTCCGGCGTCATCCTAGGGATCTGCGAGGCATCTGCGGAGCTTTCTCCGTCTGTTACTTGGATTCGCAGAGCAGCCTGGCCACGTATTCAGAAGTGCCCAAGCTGCATAGGAAGGACTGACTCCCAGTGGGAATCCCTTGCCTTCTGGAGTATTTGAATGCTTTGTGAGGCTGAGGAATCTTCTCTTCAGACAGAAATAGAGCCAGATTCAGCTGGGGTTTACTGAGACCCATACTACCTGCTTGCATGGTTGATTCATGCTGATCATCATCATCATTTCACCAGCTCACAATTATTGGGCATTTGCTATGTGCCAGGCACAACTAAATGCTTTACATGCCTTATTTTATTTAATCCTGTGAGGTTTTAATTATCCCCATTTTACAGATGAGGAAACTGAGGCTTACAGAGGTGAAGTAACTAGCCCGTGGTTATGAGACTAGTCATGATGAAGCTGGAATTTGGATCCACAATGGCTGACCTCTGCTCTTATTTGTGACTTGATCTCTAATCCTTAGAGCAACCTAACATCAGAATAATTATCTCCACTTTACAGTTAAGGCTCAGTGTGAGGCAAAGCAACGTGAGTCCATTAGGATTTTTTGGTTGCAAGTCTTGAGATTTCCATCAACTGCCATTCCTTCAGCCATACCCAGAGCTCCTTGCTGCGCAAGGAAAACTGGGGATTTAGGGCAACTCCTGTGCTTAGGTCCAAGCATCCTGTACCTCTATACGGTTCTCACTGTCTGGAAGGTTCTCCCCCTCCCCCCAAGCCCAGGCATGGAGCCAGCTCAGACACATCCTTCAAGATGTGGCTCAAAAATTCCCTCCTCCATACTCCACATGGAAGGAAGACTCAGACTCAGAAGCATTTAGAAAAGTTTCTAGTAAAAAGATGTCAACTAGTTAGACTTCAGAAGTCCTGGCTTGCCAAATTAAACACGCACACACACACAACAAGTTCTTCACACGATTACCAAGATTACCGAGTTTCCATCAGTCTGCTCTTGGTGGAAAAGCAACCATTTTCCCACGAGGTGATTGAAATCACCCAGGACACGCGGTGTCTTCAGACATCAGCGTTCCAAATGCTGGGGACGGAGTTGTTTTCATTAGGGAGTCAGCAGTGTAGGGGAAATGCTCGGAACCTAACTGTCATTTTTGCTTTATCTCAGAGGGTACAGTGTGGTTTGTGTTTGTTTTTGGTGTTGGTGGAGATGAGGTGGGACATCTGTGCTTATGCCCAATGGTGACAGTTTTCCTAACTCTGATCCTCGCAGCATCCTCATGAGGTGGGTACTATTCATCCCATTCTACAGAATTGCAGGCAAGGAGACTGAGACTCAGAAAGCTGATGGGATTTGCCTAAAGGCAGAGCTGGGAGGTGACGGAGCTGGCAGTCCCGCCCAGTACCCAGCTCCTGAGTCCGGGTCATTCTGCTTCATCTGGCTGCCGCCCTGCTGCCTCCCTCACCTTTACCCGGCTGTGTGGGCACTCACGCACTCACGCGCTGTGTTACGTACGTCTGCTTATAGGTCTCTCTCCCTTTTTTGTGCCAGTCTCAGGCTGTCAGTCAGCAATGTTGTGGTCCGACGGGGCTGTGCGGTTTTTATTATGATGGCAAGACGCCCTTCAGCAATAACCATCAGGAAACTTTGCAAACATTAAAGTTTATTACTTACAGGACCTGAAAATCACACAGCACACGTGGGGCCACACAGTGAGGTCGCGGGTAGAGAGAGAACGTGCACAGACCTGGGGTTCTGCTTTTTTTAGCATCCAGGGTGGGGGCCTAGGGTTTCACGGGCTCACTCTTGATTGGTGACTTTAAAACATAAGAGCGGGAATTTAAAGTGCAGAAAGAGAAAAAACAAGTGGCCCAAATGGTCGATTATTGAAATCAACCAAGATCTCTAAAACAAAGGAGCCTCCGTGGGGGGAGGTGGCCTGGCTCTTTATCTAGTTGTGTGGCTCGCAATGTGTTTATTCGAGTTAGCCCTCTTGAAGTGGATGCCTTGGCAATCAAAGCTTAAGCCAGGTACTTGCATTACAAAAAAGAAAAAAAACAACTGTCAGGCTTACCCTGCCCTCTCCTACCAGAGGGTGGTCGGCTTCAGGGCAGGCACTGTCTTTCTGTTCCCCTCTCTATCCATTCCCAGAGACAAACAATCCACTTCCGACACCAGTCCATCTGCCAGCCAACGGGATGAGTTTGCTTTGGGAGTGACTGACCCTCTGACCAAGGGTATTTGTGGCCCCAGCAGGTGGCGAGGATGACAGTACCTAGTGCCAGGAAGAGCCACCATCCAGCTACTCACTGACAGACTCTGGGCCCCAGATCACAGTGGATTGTTCATTTTTCTATGTATTTACTTTAAAAAGATTTCAAAAATTAAGTAGTTGGAAAGCGAGTTCAACTCAGACTGACCCATGGTGGCTGGCTGAGCCCGGAAATGGCCACAGGAACCCAGACATCAGTTCTGCTTCAGTTTATTTATGCATTTATTCTCCTCTACATTCCAAAAAGATTTGAAGGGAATTATTAGAGACACTACATATCATCTCTGCCCGGTGGCCCTGTCCATGCAGTTGGTGAGACACCGTGAGATAAGCCAGCCTGCCCGTCGGTGTTTTCATTCAGCAAACACAAGCAGGGCCTGCTGCTCTCTGGGCACTCAAGTCCGTTAATTAGGCCAGTCCTGGCTCCCCATCCCCTCTCCAGCTGTAAGCTGGCTCCATTTGATCACTTTTCCTTGTGTCTTCAAGATGCAAGGGACCGTGGCAACCAGTTGAGAATGACATGAAAGACGGAGCACTGGACCTAGAGTCTAGAAACCCGAGTTCAAATCCAGGCTCTGCTACGTACTGTCTGGGTGCCCTTAGGAAGTCACTCACCTCTGAGCTTTAGTCTAATTAGGAAATGGGATCCTGATCCCTCTCGGGCTTGCTCTGGGACTTCTTAACCACCAGTTATTGAACACCTACTCTGTACCAGGCACCGTGCTAAACGCTTTGCATATTTTCTCTCCTTTAATGTACAAACAACCCTAAGATGTAGGTATTGATGTTTCTATTTCGCCAAGAAGAGGTTGAGGGCAGGGACTGTGTCCCTTTCCTTCTCTGTGCCTAGCACCTGGCATGGGACTTGGCACAGAGAAGAAATGCGATAATGTGCATATGGAAGACCCAGGATTCAACTCTAGCAGCCTGAGGGCACAGCTGGCCTTTCTGTACAGTGGATGTGACAACACAGTGCTTGCACACGGCAGGCCCTCAGTAAATGAGAGTTGCTGTCTCCTTCTCTCCATTCGTTTATCCAGATGGGTTTTTCCAAGGCAGTGGCACTCATTGCCTCTGAGCTGGCTAAAAGACAATAATGTCGGGCCGGCCCCGTGGCTTAGTGGTTAAGTGCGTGCGCTCCGCTGCTGGCGGCCCAGGTTCGGATCCTGGGCGCGCACCGACGCACCGCTTCTCCAGCCATGCTGAGGCCGTGTCCCATAAACAGCAACTAGAAGGATGTGCAGCTATGACATACAACTATCTACTGGGGCTTTGGGGGAAAAAATAAATAAATAAATAAAATTATTAAAAAAAAAAAGACAGTAATGTCTTCAGACAGATGGCAACTCCCAAGAGAGGAGAGAGCCAGCAGAACACGGGATTCATTTGCTGCTTTAATCTAAACTGACGGGGTCCTTCCAACAGGCTTGGCCGCAGATCGTGCCGACTCCCTTTGAGAGGCATTTGCGTCCTCTTGGGGATGCAGACACCCTTGACCTTAGCCATCGCCGCCTGCTGAAGTGCATTCGATCACACATGCAACCTGGCTTGTCTCAGTTGTGTGAACAAGGCAAGGACTTGCTCTGGCCTCGCCTCTGGGGCCCAGCCTCTCTGCTCCACCATTACCCACAGGGCATAACCACCAGTTGACCCACTTCACTCTTCCCACAGATTGGCCACCACCCTCCAGTGCTGACTAGATGAGTCCACTTAGCTTCCAGGGGCCCCACGTCTGAGCTAGAAGAGCCTCCAGAGATTGACTTGTTCAATACCTTCATCTCACAGGCGAGGAAAAGGAGCCCGACAGAGCATACACTCTGAAAGGCTGTGATGATTGGCGTTCGTGTTGGAAGTCTGATGTTGTTATGACTGGAAGAACCCAGAAAAGCCCAGATCGTAGCCCTAGAAATTACCCCCTTCTCCCCATTAGATTCCCAAGAGAGATGAGTGTGCAAACTCTAGCTAAATGTGGCCAGGGTACCCCCCACTTTACCACCACCTAGGCCGGCACCGCACCCCCCCAGGGAAGAGCTCGGCTGAAGCGGTGCTGGACCGCACTGCAGCCTCAGCCCCAAAAGCTCCACTCCTGATCTGGGGACCTACCTCATTCTGGCCAGCAGCACGGAGGAAGGAAAGCAGAGGAGACAGGGAGACAAGGAGGGCACCATCCCCACCTTATGGGATGAAGGTAGGACCGTAGAGAGAAAACGGTGGCCCTGCCTGCCCCGAGGGACTTGGCTGGCTCAGGAGAAGGAGCAGAGCCAGTAGTCTTGCTTCCCTAAGTACAGCGACCGGCCCACTAGTACATCAGTGTCCTTGCACCTGACCAATCAGACCAGCACCCCCTCTTCCCTTAGGGCCAGTAGTGGGAGGCCTAGGCAGAAGGTGGGCAGAGAGAGGCGGAGAGTTCCACTGCTCCTACAGCTGAGCCCAGATGGAACCCGGGTCCCTTACTCCAAGACCAGAGCATGTGCCTTACATCCGGCCACCTCAGCATCCCCTGGGGCTGGGGAACCTTTATTCCCCAAGGTTCTTTATTCCAGGACCTATCTCCCTAGCCTGCCTTTCCTGCCACCTGGTCTCGCCATCTATAGACAGGCTTCCTACTCCTGACTGTAATGTACATGCAGAATGAGAAGTTGGTTAACTCCTCATTACAAAAGCCATAGAAAAGTCTGCTAATAATTACCCAGAAGGCCACAGTTCTCCATGCTACAGGGTTAGGATCATGGACTCAGGGCCAGAAAGCCCTGGGTTCAAATCCTGGCTCCACCACTTGCTAACTCTGTGACCCTGTGCAAGTTACATAAGTCCTTCAAGCCTTCCTCATTAGTAAAATAGATCTAATGATACCTGCCTCATGGAGATATGGTAAGGATAAATAAAATGCACATATAAGGCGCCTAGCACGGAGCCTGGTACATAGTAAATACTGGATAATTGGCTAAGATCATTGTATATAGGTGGTTTGCAGTCCTGAAAGCATTAGAACTGCATAGGGCACTTAACACTCAGTTTATCATAGTTTGATGATCCAGAGGCACTTCAAGCATCATCTTGGGCTCGGTCAATATGAGGGTCCTCAGTTCATTCTTTCATCCCATGAACATCAGAAATTATGAACTCCTAGACTCAGGGTTCCAAGGGACTTTTGG
Organism: Diceros bicornis minor; assembly: GCF_020826845.1. Lineage (NCBI taxonomy): Eukaryota > Metazoa > Chordata > Mammalia > Perissodactyla > Rhinocerotidae > Diceros > Diceros bicornis. The sequence goes on along the minus strand of NC_080752.1, from coordinate 36,932,286 downwards.
GATCATCTGGTTCAGACCTCCACACAAAGAGGATCCCCTTGACATCATCCATCCGAGGTGTCTACTAGCCTCTGCTTATTGCTTCTAGTGCAGGAAGCTTACTACTCTACCCAGGGCTGCTTAGGAATTTAGGAACAGATCAATTTAATCTGAGAGTCAATGGCTTGTGGGCTTATGGGACATCAGGCTCTGCCTGTTAAGGCTGCTGGTGTTCAGATGTTGTCCAAGGAGGCCGCTGGCACTCTGACGGAGCCCTGAGGGCTGCAGTGCTCGGAGGCCAGCATGTCCCCAGCTCTGGTCCGAGACTTCTCAGAAACGTGATTTTATCCATTTTGCATCCAGAGCTCGTCAGAGCCCCATTAAGCAAACTCACAAGAGACAGCATTGGAAGCTGAACGCTGATTCATTTAGGTCCACCAGTAATTGTCACTCTTAGCAGATGGAGCAGATGTCCGTGCTCACTGCCCAAGCTCCTGGGGAAACAGATTATCTGCCAGGGTCTCTCTGGTGAGGACAGGGATAAGGACGGAATGGTCTCCAGGAATATTTCTTTTCCTGGCCACAGAGAGCGAGCCCTGATGACCGTCCCAGTCTCATGGACAGATCCCCTCTGGTGACCATTCTCTGTTTCCTTCCCTCCTGGCCCTCCCTCTCATTCAGAATTTTGTATAAACAGGTCGTGTGCGTGAGTCTGGGTTGATAATTCTGCAGTGAGGGAGCTTCCTATGGGGTTGGGGGTCTTCCAACAGGGGAAGAAAACACCCCAAGTCTCATCAATTGGCCCATTAGCTAACCATCTCAGTTCACAGCCTTCTGTAATGGAAACTGTTGGGTTTTGTTCCTGGTATCTAAGGTGTCCATGATCATCAAGCCTGCTTAGCCAGTATCGTCAGAACTGTTGCCTTTTAGAAAATTACCAGGCCTGTTTTCCAGAACGGAAGATAAAAACGTTCCTGCCTGTGGGTCGGTGCGTCCCCCACTCTGGGTGTTTTAATGACAGGGTCTGAGTTTGGGGCCCCTGTCCCTGCCACCCCAGCACAGGATGTCCCCATGTGAACTCTGACCTTTCAGGTCTCTATTATGTTCTTCATTATTCATTGTTTCTTCCATCTTTTGTTTACTCATTTACTCAGACATCCATTTATTTATTTACGCAAAGTCTCATCTCCTTCCTCAAAGGATTTGCAGAACTTCTCAGGAAGTACAGCCACAAAAACAACTTATGGATAAATATAAAACATCAGGACCAGAAAAAACATAAATGTGAACAGGAGGCATAAGCCAATTGGGAAGTCCAAATGCAGGGGAGCCAGGCCTGAAGCAGAAGGAGCTTGGACCCTGCAGCCAGGCCTGGATCTGAGTCCAGCTCTGCCACTCACCAGCTGAGCAAACAAGCACATGTATTGGTCCCTTTGCCTCAGTCTCCTCGCCTGTGAAATGGGTCTAGCAATACTTCCTTCAGAGGATGATTAAAAGGATTAGTGAGATAATGTAGGTAAAGCTCTCAGCAGAGTGGCTGGCAAGTCATAGGCATTCAGTATCACTGTTATTGTGATTATCATATTTTCCACTGTTATTACCCAGTTGCTATAACTGAGCTCTGAATTTAGCTACTAGCTTCCTGGCAATCAAAGCAAAAACAGAAAGCATTGACTGCCTGTTTCTCGTATCCGTGAGGGGACATGGAGATGCCATCTCCGCGGTAACCAGACCTCCCGGGCTTAATTAGCCCTCAGAGCCTCGACATCTCTGCCTTTGGACAGTTGGAAAGGTCGGGCTGGAGGTCACAAACCTGGAGCCGTGAGGAGAATGCCCTGGTCGGGAATAATCTTTGCAGGGTGCTGTCTAAGGTTGTAGCAGGGGCTTTTTCGGAAACTAAGATTAGAGATAATGATCAGCTTGGGTGAGCACCTGGGGACTTAGAAGACTGTTAATTAGGTGACAAGTCCTGAGTTGGACTTTCGTTTGGGTGATTTTACATTTTCTAGTTTGCTAGAGTTTGCTCGAGGTTGAGGCTTCATGGGACTGCGTTGAACCTGGATCACAGGCTAAGAGAGCCCTGGAAAGCACGATTTTGTTAGTCCTGCCACATTCTTCTGCAGAAGTTTGATGGAGAACAGCTGCTCGTCTCCAAAATAAGAAACCAGCGTTTGGTGGGAGCGCAGGGAGAAGGGAGCTGATGTTTATTGAGAACCTACTGTGTGCCAGGCAGGAACAGAATCCAGTTTGAGCTTCTTCCCAGTCACCTTGGAAGTTGTGAACATATTACACCCAGAAGTAATTGTTGTATTTTCCATTTTTACATTTGGGGAACTAGAAGCCCAGGGAGGTTAGGTAACCTGTCCAAGGGAACACAGCCAGTAATTAGCAAATCTGGGATTCTGATCCAGATGCGTCTGACTCTAAACGGTTTCCTGCTAACCTTCTTTTATGCTGCCTCTTATGATAAGCTCGCCACCCTCAAATTGCCCGTAACCTAGTTAAGAGAATAGATACCAGCTTTAAAACTGGTAAGTAACAGTACCAAATGCTGCATCACAAGGGCCTAGACATTAAGCAGTTCAGAGGAGGGAGCCTTTCTTTCTAGATGGCAGGGAAGGCTTCAAGGAGGAGGTGGCAGGCCTCAAAGAACTGGTAAGCTTTGAGAGGCCGTGAGGAAAGCCGGAGGCCTTAGAGCCCAGGACTGGCAATAACAAAGATCCAGAGGTGGGAAGGTGAATGGTCTGGGGAGCCAAGGTTTCTGCTAGGAAGTTGGGAGCAGTAAGGTTGGAGAGATGGACAGGGTCCAGGATGTAGTGGCTTGACCCGTCAGATGGAAAGCAGAGACCGGGACATGGGCTCTGACTTCAGTCTTGAGTGTTAGTGCTTTCACTTGGTGTATTTATTTATCCATCAGTCAGCAGACTTCTGCTGAGGACCTGCCGTGTGCCAGGACCTGTGCAGGGCACAGAAGGGACAGAGGTCAGCCTGACTCCATCCCCGCCTGGGATCTCAGATGGGAGGGGACCTCTCTTCTGAACACACTGCCTACCCCGTCCCATAGCCATCCCGCCTGCAGCTGCACAGACCCGCCCATCGGCTCATCCTCTCTTCTCTCACACTCCGCTCCCCCGAGGCTGGGGTCCCCAGCCCCCAGTTTGGCCGCCTTGGTTACTGATCACAGGGCTTGCTAAACTGCACCAAACGAAGCCCTTCGTGCCAGGCCCTTCACGTGTAGTGTCTCGTGGATCGTCACGCCAGCCTAGGAGAAGGATACTTATCCCTGGTTCTCAAGAGAACAGGCTCAGAGAGCTCAGGGGATTTGTTCATGGTCCCACTGATGTCAGCCACGGAGTCGAGGGTGGGCCCCAGGCCTGCTGACTTCACACCAGGGCTCTGTTCACTGCCCCATAGGGACCCCGACCTGTCCCTGTAGTTCTATAGCTGACTGTTTCCCCGACTTGCCCAGACTGCACAGCTGGTTAAAGGCAGAGCCAGGTCTGGAGTCTCAGTCTCATGTCTCGTCTCAGGGACTCCAGGGAGGGGCGGGCACCCTGGGGTGTGGTCAACCCAGCCCTTGGCAGGGCACTCCCACCTGCTCTAACCAGATGGCACTCCAGGAAGCTCCTGGAGTAGTGCCTGGCCCTGGAGACACCTGCAGCGTTTGTGGTCATCACAGCGCCACCTTGTGGTGACTTTCAGGGGTTCACATTCCACTGAGGAAGGGGCTCTTCCAAGCCCAGCACAGGGTGAATTTCTAACGAGTTCTGGCTGGGGGGGTCTACTGACTGCCTTCCACTGAGGGCTTGTGCAAAACTGAGCAGCTGCGCCTGCTTCCTGAGAAGTTTCCACGCCACCCGCTTATATCCTTCTGGTTTGCATGTATTAGGCACCACAGATACAGAGAGCCAGCCCTGGTGGTCTAGTGATTGAGATGTGGCGCTCTCACTGCCACGGCCCAGGATCCTCCTCGGTCAGGGAACCACACCACCCATCTGTCGGTTGTCACACTGTGGCCGCTGCATGTTGCTGTGATGCTGAAAGCTATGCCACAGGCATTTCAAATATGAGCAGGGTCGCCCATGGTGAGCAGGTTTCAGCAGAGCTTCCTGACTAAGACAGAGTAGGAAGAAGGACCTGGCCACCCACTTCCGAAAAAATTTGCCATGAAACCCCTGTGAACAGCAGCGGAAAATTGTTCGATACGGCACTGGAAGGTGAGAGGACGGCACCAAAAGACCAGGCAAGGTTCCACTCTGCTGTCCACAGAGGCGCTAGGAGTCAGAATCCACTCCACGGCACTAACAGCAAAGACACAAAGAGGGAAAGGAACTAATATTTATCGAGGACCCACTGTGACAGGTGTTTCCAGACATCATCCCATGGAACCCTCCCCACAGCCCTGCAAGTTAGGGATTCTTGGGCCGTTTTCCAGATGAGGAGATGGAGAGGTGCACTCTGGCCCCGGCTCCCATGGCGCCGAACCCCTGCGTCCATGTTATCAAAGCAGACGTTCTGTCCGTCTAAGCGTGACCGGACTTTCTGGCAGTGGCTGCCCAAAGTGCGCTCTTATTTCACTGACCTTTGCAGATGAAAATCAGGAGGAAATGTTCTGACAAAGAATTTCTTATAAGAAAAGACAAGGAAATAACAATTGGATCCCATCAGTGACAAGTCACCTTTTTTTAAAATGACCAAAACTATACAAATCAGGGTTGTGTGGCCTGATTTTTTTTAAAGATGGAAGGGAATTCAGATGGGGTTGTTTTTTTGGGAATTCCACAGTGTCCCGGAGGTCACTGGCAGGCCCCAGCCGTGTGGCAGGCTCAAATGGAGAAAATTGTTGGCAGAGAAGAGGAAGATCAATGACCAAGTTCATGATGTGCCACCAGTTACCCTACCGGGGGCCTGGACGCAGGCTAAGGAGGTCCATGGCCACACCCTCATGCCCACAGGGACATTCAGAGATGCAGCCTGCTACTCGGCCACTCCACGGTCTGGGCTACATGGTTTGGCAGGGCTGTTGATGCAAGGAGATGGCGGAGTTTGTCGTAAAGACTTATTACTACCAGCAGCTTTACCAGTGCCCTCTGCCCTGACTGTTCCCTACCAGCAGTCACTGTGCCATCTGTTTCAGAAATGGAATAAAGAATTGTAGGGGCCAGCCCCGTGGCTTAGCAGTTAAGTGCGCGCGCTCCACTACCGGCAGCCCGGGTTCGGATCCCAGGCGCGCACCGACACACCGCTTGTACGGCCATGCTGAGGCGGCGTCCCACATACAGCAGCTAGAAGGATGTGCAGTTATGACATACAACTATCTACTGGGGCTTTGAGGAGAAAAAGGGGAAAAAAGGAGGAGGATTAGCAATAGATGTTAGCTGAGGGCCGGTCTTCCTCAGTAAAAAGAGGAGGATTGGCATGGATGTTAGCTCAGGGCTGATCTTCCTCACAAAAAAAAAAAAAGAATTGTAAAGCTTGGGAGGGGGTAAGAGGAAGCAACCACAAGGAAATCTTATTTTGTGCCCAGATCCAGTCATGTTAAGGAAATTACCAGTGGAAATACGACCATCTTTTAAAATAGCTGTGCTGTCAGAAAGCAAACTTACTATAGACTTACTAAACTATAACCAATGCTAAACCAACCAGGAGGTTGTAACCATTAGCATGATGATGATAACCACTGTGGATTTACAGCCAGGTTTCCCAACCATAGTCATTCTCATACAGTTTCATGATTTGTGTCATTGCTATTTACCATGGGTGTTCCTATTTAATTTTTCATGTCAACTCATAACCCTTACTTAAATAAATTTATTTTACAGGGAAATGTTGCCTCAAATGGAAACTCAGAATTACTTGTCATAAATGAAAGAAATCATAAAAAAATAAATACGTTAAAAATAAAACGATGCTATTAAGATCTAGCATGATGCTGTCACCTGCCAAAGGCTCTGAGCCTGAGACTTGTCCCCTTTCTTTAAAATGGGGGATTAACAAATAATGGAGAAGTACTAGAGCTATATTAGCAACTTCTGGAGTGGCAATAGTATGGACTAATTCACCTGAAAATTCTCTCACTACAAATACTCCAGAAAAGTTTGCTAGATAAACTACAGCAAATATCCCTTTAAATGCTTAGCTGAACTCTCAAGAATTAAAGGAAGTCACCAGAGGTGAGAAACAAGAAGGGAACATCAAGCATGTGTCCTAACTAGAGGGGAAAAACATCTCCTTGGGGGATTCAGAGACACAGGACCATGCCTCACTTGGGTTTAGAGTTCCAATTTATGATCCAGGAATCCCCACGTCAAAAAACTGACACCAAACTACTCTGGAGAAAATAGGTCCTCAATCCAGGCTACCAGATTCCCATATATAAGCAATTTTAAAGATGGGCTCATAATCTAGATTTATAAAACACACAAGGAAAAAGAACACCATGCAGGAAAGTCACAGAAACAACAAACATCAGGATTAGGTCCTCAGTCCTTAATATAACTGAAGTTATATTAAAGTCTGAAGGAGCCCCCCACACACACACATTAAAGAAATAAATTAAAACCTTGAAAATAAGTGGAAAGAACAAGACACTGAAAAAAAAAAAAAACAGGGCAATTTAAAAATAAATCAAATGAAACTTCTAAAAATGAAAAAACAGACATTGAAATTAAAACTTGGGTAGATGAATTAAACAACAGATTAGACAAAGCTAAAGAGAGAAATAATGAATTGGAAGATTGATTTGAAGAAATTACCCACAATGCATCATGGAGAGATAAAGACATGGAAAATAGGAAAGAGAAGTTAAGTTCAACAGTTACCTAACACAAATTCTAAAAGAAGAGAGTGGGAGAGAAATACAGTTTATTGGCTGAGAATTTTCCAGAATTGATTCCTGAGAATCAAGGAATCTCATGAGTCTTGAGCAGGATAAGTACTTTACACCCACACACATCATAGTGAAATTGCCAAACTCCAAAGATAAAGAGAAAATCTTAAAATAGGAAAACATGATTACTTATAAACCTCAGCTAAACTGATGAGACTTCTCAGAACAACAGTAGAAGCCAGAAGAAAAAGAAAAAGAATTGTCAATCTAAAATTCTATATCCAGCTAAACTATCATTTGAGATTGAGGACAAAATAAAGATATTTTCAGACAAAGACTGAACCAGTTTACCTCTAACAAACCCTTGCAGCAATAACTACTCAAGCATTTACTTCAAAAAGCGGTGAAGACTGCTGTGATAATGTAAAGAGAACATCTAGCATAGTGCCCGGAATCCAGGACCTCATGGGGTAAACAGTAGCTGCCTTTATCATAATTACATCAAAGCCTCTAGACCCTGCTCTGCAGCTGTGACCTCTGCCCTTAGACCTGGTGTTTGTGCTTGATCTTGAACTTGATCAACAGCAGCACTCGAACACCCCACCTTGATCTTGCCTAAGGGATTCTGCCTTGGCTTACCTTTCTAAACCTCTGGGTGGACCCTGCCTTCGCTCAGGGCACCCAAAACCACATCCCTGAAAACCAGCCACCTCCCAACAGCCTGACTGGGCCACCCCAGCACCCTGGCGCCATTCCCACTCAGTGTTCTCCCCACTCCTTCCCCTTCTCACTAGGTGAGAATTCAAAGAAACATTCATCCAGTGCTGGCATCATTCAGGATTTTTAACCTTGCTCATTGCACATGAGCTATTAGTAGTTTGCAGTGTTGCAGGTATATTGTGTACATGCATGGTAGACTGATTGCAAAAAATGGCCCTAATTCTCCACACCTCCCTGTATCCACATCCTTTTCAATATGACCTTGAAGTTCTTCCCATCAAGAGGTGGGGTCTGTTTCTCCACTCCCTGAATCTGTGCTGGCCTTGTGACTTGCATTGGCCAATAAAAGATGGAGGAAATGACATCATGCCAGTCTCAGGCCTAGGCCTCAGGAGACCTTGCACATGGATTACCCTCTCTCCTAGAACCCTGCCACTGTCATAAGAACAAGTCCAGGCTAGCCCACTGGAGGATTAAAGATGACACAGAGCAAGGCCGAGTCATCCTAGCCAGCCCTCGGCCTACCCACTGGCTGGCTGTAGATGCGTGAGTGAGCCCAGTGGGATCAGCCATGCCTGGACAGTCTCAGCAGAACTGCCTAGCCCATTAGTAGACTCATGAGAAGTAAGTGGTTATTTTAAGCCACTGAGTTTGGGGATGGTTTGTTACACAGCAATAGGTAGCTGATAGAACATATGACGTTTTATTTATGTACATGCATATATATGACGAAACTGCTTGTTCTATACTGGCTTACAGCCTGCAGCTTACAAGAGGCTGTATTTCTGACTTAGTTAAATTAATCTTTCTGATAGGAAAGGTGAGTTCACGTGTCAGGGTGTGGGCTGATAGCCATAAGTCTCCATCAAAAAACAGAAAGTGTGTCATATTTCATGTGAGCGCCTTTTCCTTTTTTTAGCAATATCTGCTCACCCACTTGGTTTGGCAGCTGTGCCAGAGATTACCAAAGCAAAAGATCACATACCCTTAGCTCCGTGCATACGTCAGGATATAAGTCTTCTAGCCAATTTTAGTCCGTTAGTGTGTCTTTTGAATCAACCAAATTGGAAATGTTAATCTTGGCAGTGTGTGTATTCTGTTTTTCGTATACAATTTTGGAAGATGTCACGGTTGTCAAAAGACATATATTTTGGTTCAAGATTATATGTGACTGTGTAGGGAAGTGGGATAGAAGAGTAGAAGAGAAAATGTAGAAATAGCCAAATTCCACTATGTCACTTACTGTGTGACCTTGGACAAATTACTTAGTATCTCTGAGGCAAGCTTTTCCCATCATAACATGAGAGTAATCATGCTTACCTCCTAGGATCATTTTGAGGAATAAATGAAATAATATACATATAAAGCACTTAGTGTATCCTGAAGTGAGCTGTGATGATAATGATGATAAAGAAGGAGAAGGATTAAGGAATAGAATTCCAGAACTTTGTTTTTAAAAAAAAACCTTTGCAGCAGCAAGATCTCTCTCTCCAATTTCATTCCCAGCCCCTGTGAAGTTAGACCAACGTCACTGCCCGTGATGTTTGCAAGATGGGACCAAAGCAGACGAGTTTGTCAATAAGCCCATGCAGATACGTTTAAACATCCTGACCCTTGAGTCCCTAAACTCCCACTTGGCTGAAAACTATTTCTGGGCTGTCACTAGATAGCAGCTGAAATGCTGAACAGACTGTCGTCCGGTCAGCTGGCTCTTTCATCTCCATGATAGCAGACTTCACATTTGATGTGATTTATTTCCCTCCCATGGAATTGCATCCACCAGTTGCTTTGTCCTCAGACAGACCCGGCTTTAGGCCCCTGGTGGGAGGGAGGAGAGGTCAAGCATGCAGATCAATTTCCAGGGTTCTGGGATGCTAGTAATAGCCTTACCACTTTGCTTGGCCAAATAAAAGAGATGGAATCAAAAGGGGGAGATGAAGCCTTACTCGTTCCCGAAAGACTTCATCCCAAATCCTTATACTATATCCAAACAGGCTGCCTGAAGCAATTCTTTCCGGTGGGAACCTCATTGCCCCGGGGGATGAGCGGGCCAGCCAAAGCCTCCCTTTCTTCTTTCTCCGCCTCCCTTTCTGCCCAGCTATCCGTCTCCCTCCCTCTCCCCTTGGCCGCTTCTCTCTGTGTGTTTATCATGCGCGTGCCTGTGTATCTTTGGAATGGATTTGTTTGTGTTAGATGCAGTTCATATCATCTCCTTCCAGGTCTGTTGTCGGGACCCGCACTCAGGAGATAATTTCCTCCTCCGCTTCTCGCTTATCACTCACTGCACACACGACCCCCTGCCAGGAGGGAACAAATCCTTTCTTGCTTCTCAAACTTGAGATCCTTTGGTCTTTGCGGCCCAGGAGAATCTCATTATTGACAACGTGATGGGCATGTGGGAGTGTGCGATGCCGCCTTTCTAGCCTTGGATGAGATTTCAGTGTAACTCCTCCGGGAGGCTGTTTGGAAATACCCAGAAAGCTCTGCACAGGCCTGCCTCGCTTTAAGAAAGCCCACTGTATGGAAAAGACAAAATGGCAAAGATAAAGCCAGGAGCGGTCACGCCCAGTGACAAAGGGTCCCCTCTCTGTACAAAAGGAATCTCCAGGGGACTCTTTGAAAGAGCTGGCCCTGCTTGGTACATTTTAAGAATGTTTAGTTTTACAAAAACTCTATATACGATTTTCAAGACCAAGGCTATAGTGTAAATGGAAGTTTGCTATTGTGAAGAAGCTGTCCATTCTTAGTTCTTGATTTTTTTGAAAAGCTAAGACATCTCCAGACTGCAAGGAGTGCCAGGTGGTACAAGTGTCGTACCAGGAGTCTAGTGGTGAACACTGGAAGCACGATAAGAGCCACTGATGAGATATATACTGCTTTATCTGAATTCTGATTGAGAAAACTAAGTGAGGATGGTTGTGCAACAATATGAATATACTTAACACTGCTGAACTGTACACTTACAGGTGGTTAAGACGGTGAATTTTATGTTACGTATATTTTACCATAATTTAAAAAAATTTTTTAAGTAAACGACGGAGTGTTTAACCCTAGTTTACAGCTCTGCAGCTGCTCCTCTCCAGAGGCTCTGCTCTGAAGGGGACCGATGCCCTCTGCCAGTTGTCACCACTTCCCACCACTGCTGAGCTCCTAAAATGGTGCCTGCAATTAGCAGCTGGCTGGAAACAGATACGTTGACTATAAATGGCCGGGCCATCTCCAAAGACAGTGTGTCATGCACACTGTTTCTACCTAGTCGCCAAACTGGTAGTCTGTGTGGGAGTAACAGTGGAGCAGACACCACGACAAGTGCCAGACGCTGCCCTGGACGCATACCTCACTCCAGCCCTGGGAAATCAGCATTATTCTATCATCTCCATTTCACAGAGGAGGAAGCTGAATATTCAAGTTGTTAAATCATTGACCTCAGTTCCCACAATGGCAAAACCAGGATTCGAACACAGGTGTCTGTGGTGCCAAAGGTCAGGCCACTTCCCCTGGACTGGCAATTCCCAACCTTTCCTACACATGGGCCCTTTCTAATGGCAAACGTTTTCACAGATCTGCCTGTGGTAGGCACCATTCAGTGTCTCCTGGTTGAGAAAATAGGTAAAGACCAAAAGATACCTGAATCCAGGAAATCGGTGAGTCGCAACCATATCTGCATGTGGTCTTAATATCATGACACCTGATGTGTGAGACCTGAGGCATGTAATTGGCCGACAGTGGTTTATACTTGTGCAGTTTCTTAGGCCTCAGAGTCGCCCTGGATCTCTGCGCCCAGAGGTTGGGCACCGCTGAGCTGCACCCTGAATCAGCTGAAGGGTCTGGAGACCCTGAGCCTTCTTATCATGTAGGCTAGGCCCCAGAGATTCTATTAATACGGCTGATGTCAAGTACCTCTCGGGAGGGTCACCATGAGCCTTTGGGTCACATTGTCTGAAGCCGGGGGAGGAGACTGCGGCAGTGCTAGCTTTGGAAGGACCATTCATTATTCTCACCCACTGCAGACTGCAGTCGTCCACAGTAGCATCAGAGCCAGAGAACAAAGCTCCGGAAACGAGCAGTCGAAGAGCTGAGAACAGTGGTTAAATACTCTGCCATTTACTTTCAGCAAGTACTTTCTTCATTTGCTTTTATCCAGTCTTCAGAGATGCCCCCAACTATAGCTGCTGGGATGAAGGTGTGCCAGGAAGAAAAGAAGAAAAGAAAAAGAGAACTGCTTTGCGTGTGTTCTCAACCTGAAGGATTCCTACTGCTGAGTCTCATTGCTTGCTTTCATTCACTCCACAAATATTTACTGAGCACAGCGTCTGTGCCAGGCACTGTTCTAGGCACTGGGGATTCGCTAGTGAACACAAAAAAGGGCAGCCTCAGCCCTTGGGGCGCTCACATGCTAGTAGGAAACACAATAAGTGAGATTTATGAAAGTTAGAGAGGCAGTGAGTCAGATGGCCCTAAGTGCTATGGAGAGAAAGAAATCAGGGAAGGGAGATGGGGCGCCTGGTCGGGGTGGGGGTTTCGTTTGCCTACCCTTGGGGGGTAGGAGGGAGGGAGGCATGTGGAAGTCGGAGGGAAGAGCATTCGGAAGAGGGATCAGCAAGGGCCTGGAATGTTCTGGAACAGCAAGGCCACCATGGCTGGAGCGGAGTGAGCAAGGGAGAGGCATGGGGAAGGTCACATGAGGCTTCGAGGGCCATCGCAATGACTTTGACTCCAGGGAGGGCGGGTTTTGAGCACAGGGGTGAGATGATCTGACTGTCCTGAGGTGTAATTTACATACCACAGAATCCCCCCCTCTTAAGTGTGCGATTCAATAATTTGTAGTGAATGTAGAGTGTTGTACACCCATCACCACGACCCAGTGTTAGAACTTTCCATCACCCCCAAAAGATGCCTCGTGCCTGTGACTTGCATTGTAACACTTGCCCTTTGGCTCCTGTGTTAAAAATGAAAATAAGAGATAGAAGCAAAGAAAGTTGGGAAAGAGACGTTTTTCACAGCACACGAGTGACAAAACGAACTAAAAGTGGAGGGGAAAAGCCGTCACCATAAAGCTCATCTTTTTTAACTCCTGGAGGTTTGGAGCCTCCTTAAAGCCAAAGTTATGACAGGATGAAGGGCCTCCAGCTGTAACAGTACAAGTAGGATATTAAGAACATACAGAGAGGGGCCGACCCCATGGCTTAGCGGTTAAGTGCGCACGCTCCGCTACTGGCGGCCCGAGTTCGGATCCCGGGCGCGCACCAACACACTGCTTGTCCGGCCATGCTGAGGCCACGTCCCACATACAGCAACTAGAAGGATGTGCAGCTATGACATACAACTATCTACTGGGGCTTTGGGGCAAGAAAAGGAGGAGGATTGGCAATAGATGTTAGCTCAGAGCCAGTCTTCCTCAGCAAAGAGGAGGATTAGCATGGATGTCAGCTCAGGGCTGATCTTCCTCACAAAAAAAAAAGAAAAAGAACATACAGAGAACTGTTTAAAAAGTGATAAACCCAAGCCTGAAAGCTGCACCTGTCCTACTGCTGCACTTGAAGGTGACTGAGTGCACGTGGGATCCCTGCCCTCTTTTACATTGGAAGTCTGACTATTTATAAAGCTATCAAACTATCTCAATACCTTAAAGATTCACAAGAAGAAAAGTTGCTGGGTAGTCATACAAATAAATCCAGACGTGTTTCAGCAAACATTTATTGTCTCTGCAATGAAGAGGTGGTGAGGTCTTCTCTAATGAGTTCTTAGTAAAATGTTAAATTCGGTTTCTTTTGTTGGTCTTGAAAAGTGGGAGCACTCTGCGCTGAATTCTCCTCATGATGTGAAGGGTCGTCTGTGCCTGTGGAAGGGGGCCTACTTGATGCTAAAAGTGGTACCTAAGTGAGGATTTCCTGTATTTTACCTGGAAGGCCGAAATCTTCTGATAAGGTTTTGGACCCAACAGTGCATTTTGATGTTTTCCTTTCCAGCATCTACCACAGCGGCAGGGCCTTCTTTTTCCTGACCCAGTTTCCCCTCCTCCACCCTCCTGATCCCGGGAACAGTCCGGTGGTGATGACCTGCACACAGGATTCCACCTTGGGCGGGTCTAAAGTGATTCTCGCCGACTGCCCTCAGCTAACACCCGCTGTGCATCACCGAGAGCCGGCCCCGTGGCTTGTGTCCAGGTTTGCAGCCTGGCACAGAGCAAATCCTCTTGAAAACATAAGAGGAGCATGTCTGAGTGTGGCAACCACCTGAGGACAAAAGGGGACGAGGTCTAGTAAGGCATTGCCAGCCAGGCTTCTTCAGAGATGTGTAAACGTGTTTCCAGCTCGCCGCCCCCCCCCACACACACACTTGATTTGGCTGTGCTCCGGACTGTTTCATGAGGTTCAACCACTGGTCTCCGTTCAGGGTCACAGGCAACCACCTTTTTGCCATTCGTGACAGCTTTCCCATTCAATGGCCACTTCCAGGATCCTAGCAGTTGCTGGGGCAACCAGATCGGGGATGCTGCATTACCGCTACTGGCCACAAGGGGTCCCAGCCCTCCAGGCGTCAGCAGGGTCCCAGCTCTTCAGGGAGATTCTGTGGGGCGGAGCAGGCGCCCTGAGTGACGGCCCCAGAGAGAGCTGCCGAGCTCAGTCGTTGGCCCCGGGGTCCACAACCGTTTGGCGCTGAGGGAGAATGATAACCACATGCGATCACTTTGCTTCATGCTGTTACTGCACACAGCAGAGAGCATGGCCCCAGGGACCCGGCAGCTCTCCGTGCAGTCTGGGTTCTGGTCCCAGCTTTATTCTCACCACCTGTGTGATGTTGGGCACGCCCCATCCTCTCTTAGACTCAGTTTCCTCATCTGTCAAGGGAAGGGGTTAGAATAAAATCTCCTTCTCTACAGCCTTGCCAGCAGCGTAAGCACCTGAAATACCCTTACCTCGAGGGGTATCTGAGTCATCCTTGCCATCAGCACAAACCACCAGTCTACTGAAGCTTTACATCTTTCTGCCAGATTATCATCTCCCTGGAAGCAGAAGGAGTGAAATCAGAATTCTGTGCCGCAGAATCTTTAACATCAGAACCAGAGGAGCACTCAGGTTGCTTGTTACTACCGGGGTTCTCAAGCTCTCGTTAGCCTGGAACCCTTTATACAGACAAACTCTGACATGGAAGCCCAAATGGAAAGCAGTTAGACGTGCTCTGGTTAGAAACCAGAGCCCAGAGCGAGGAAGCCACCTGTCCTGTGTCACTCAGCAAAAGAATGGCAGAGCTGTCCTTCCTGGGCCCATTCCCTAGGAATGACACGAGGCACGCAGCTTCCCAAGACAAGCAGGAACTCAGAATCATAAGAAAGAGCTACATGTGGGAAGGCGGGGGCGCAGGGCAGGGAGGGGGCACACTAACTTCCAGGGCGTTCACTATGCTGGGTTTTTCCCCACACGGTGACTTAATCCTCATAAAGATCCTCAAGGTCAGTATCATCTGATTGTAGGCTTGGAGAAGTTAAGTGACTTGGCTCAAGTCCCATAGCTCAGAAGTCACTAAGCAGGGTTTTGAACCCAGGGCTTTGCAGTCACAAAGCACATGTAAAGGCCTTCCTGAGGGAAGGCAGTCTATTTACTCAACCATTCATTCAAATCTTTATTGAGCACCAAGTATATGCCAGACACCGTTCGAGGCCCATACAGCCGTGAATAAGGCAGCCCGCCCTCATTGAGCCTACGTGTTAGAGGAGGAGACAGACATAACAAGTGATACATGACAGGAGAAATACAGTGGAGTAAGGGGGTAGAGAGTGACAGAGTGAGGGGTGCACACGCCCCGCTCATTAGTCTAGAGCAGAGCGTCTCAAAGTGTGGTCTGCACGCCCTTCTGTGAACTGTTGGTTTCCAGTCTGCGACGAGATCAAAGAAACGCTTCCTCTCTGTTTCTGTGCTTACAGGACAAACAGTCCGTGGGCCAGCCCTGGTTCGGGGACCGCACTTTGAATAGCCCTGGCCCAAACTACTTCTGAACCATTAGTGCAGCTGATGTGTGTACTCTGTCCTGGGACCCATTCGCCCTTCTCCTCTTCACTCCCACCTTCCCGCCATGCCGCGCAGGCCCCAGGGAACTGTTGCCGAGGACGGCGGTGGTGTCTCCCACCTGGCGAGTGTGCTGATCCAGGGGCTGTCAGTCTCTTCTAAAGGAAGATGTCCCATCAAGTCCACGGCCAGTTGTGAGCTTCATGGTTGGTGGAAATTGACCTGGGTCCCAGCCTGGGCTGTGTCACTTACTAGCCATGTGATCTTGAAAATGTCTTTGGTTTTCCTTGTCTCTAAAATGGGGATAATAGGGGGCTGGCCCGGTGGCGCCAGCGGTTAAGTGCACACGCTCTGCTGCGGCGGCCCGGGGTTTGCCGGTTCGGATCCTGGGCGCGCACCGACACACTGCTTGGCAAGCCATGCTGTGGTGGCGTCCCATATAAAGTGGAGGAAGATGGGCACGGATGTTAGCCCAGGGCCAGTCTTCCTTAGCAAAAAAAAAAAAAAAAAGAGGAGGATTGGCAGATGTTAGTACAGGGCTGATCTCCTCACACAAAAAACTAAATAAATAAAATAAAATAAAATGGGGATAATGGTGCTTTGCAGGAATAGATCAGGCACACAAGGGGCCTGACTCTCGGCCTGGAACTCAGTAAATGGAAGCCCCTGTTACTATGTGTGTATGTGTGTGTACATGAGCATATGTGTTTGCATGTTTGTGCGCATGTGTTTGCATGTATGCATGAGCATATGAGTGCATGTTTGCACATGTGTGTGCATGAGCAGATGAGTGCATGTTTGCACATGTGTGCATGAGCAGATGAGTGCATGTTTGCACATGTGTGCATGAGCAGATGAGTGCATATTTTCGCATGTGTGTGCATGAGCATGTGTGTGCACATGCACATGTGTGTGCAGGTGTGTGACATCCATCTCCTCCACCGCTGTTGGAGAGTCCCCCCCAGGACCCACTGTGGCCAGGGACACTGACAGCCTTTTCCGGCGTCTCTCACCAGATTGCCAAGGGATCATCGAGGACGTCGTGCTGCTGGGTGCGCCCGTGGAGGGAGAAGCCAAGCACTGGGAGCCTTTCCGGAAGGTGGTATCTGGGAGGATCATCAACGGCTACTGCAGGTATGTCCAGACCTCGTGCCAGGGGGAGGCAACAATACTTACTGAGCACCTAGTGTGCCCAGGCCCTGTGCTAGGGACGCAGATGTCTGAGGCCTGGCCCCTGTCCTGGAGGATCCCAGGGACCAGTGGGACACTGACTCCGTGAGGAGCAAGGCCCAGGCCAGGTGTTCTGACCTGGGAAGCATTCAGCCCCATAGGATGATGGTCTTGAAAAGGGCTTCCTGTGTCGGGCGTCAGAGCAGCTTCCAGGATGAGAAGAGAGGCCAGGTCACCATGATCTGGGGGCAGGGGGACGTGGGTGAGTGGCACAAAGATTGGGCCCCAAAAGGATGTTTTTAAGTGCCAACTAAGGAGCTCATCTATTTGTTAGTTGGCAGTGCAGGAAGAGGGTGGGGGGTGACTAGGCTGGGCTCTCAGAGCACTGTTGTGGGGCGGGGCAGGGTGATAGAGCAGGAAGCTGACATCAGTGGGGGAGCCAGTCCCCACACCAGGCGACAGGCCCTCTGGCAAGAGGTGGGGTCGCCTGCGAAGGCTGGTGGCTGCAGGGCTGGAAGGAGGCAGCGCCAGCTGGGGTTTGAGAAGGACTTGAGGGCTTTCAGCCAAGGCTGTGCCCCAGACTTTGGGGAAGAAAAGAAGATGAAGCCCACCACTGAGAGCGCAGGAGATGAGCCTGAGAAGATGCCCGGCCTCTTCAGCCTCCAAATGAAGCGAAGGATGGGTGACAGTGTTTAAGAGCACATGATTTATAGTCGCACAGACCTGCATCTTAATGCTGGCCTCAGTTTCCCCATCAGTAAAGGAGGGGTAATAGTCGTAATTCCCCTGGGGTTGCAATGATAGTTGCAGAGTTGCATATGGTGCTCTGTGAATGACAGATGGTGATACTATTTATCATCATCTTCATCATCAATCACTTGAGATATTCATTCAACAAACTCTGAGTGAGCACCAACCTCGTGCCGGGCACCGTGCGGGGGCTACAGTAGGGAACAAGCCCCAGCCCGTGGAACCTGGTGTCCAGTGGGGACAATAGTCGGGAAAACAGGCACCTCCCGTCAGGCACACGGAAGCTTGTCTGCAACGCCAGAATCCGGAAGCTGTGAAACCAAAGGCTGTTCTCCAGGTGTGGGGCAAACTCACTGAGTGACAAGCTCGCCCTGGGCTGATGAGAGAGATGTCTAGGCTTCACTCCTCCCACTGGGCTTAGGGCTCTCTGACTTGGGGGCGCCACCCTGCGCCACCTCGCAGGGGTGTTATGTGATACACAGGCTACAAGCCAGATTATCTTCCTGAAATCCAAACATTACTCTGAATTCTGAAACATAACAGGCCCTCAAGGATTTGGAATAAGGGACCCATATTTTGCAGTCACAGATACAAAAGTGCAGGGTACTGATGAGAAGGTGACGTTCTAAGCCCAGATCTGAAGGACAAGTTTGGAGTTTAAGAAACAGTGAGGTTGGGGGCCAGCCCGTGGCTTAGCGGTTAAGTGCGCGCGCTCCGCTACTGGTGGCCCGGGTTCGGATCCCCGGGCGCACACCGACGCACCGCTTGCCAGGCCATGCTGAGGCCACGTCCCACATACAGCAAGTAGAAGCATGTGCAACTGTGACATACAACTATCTACTGGGGCTTTGGGGGAAAAAAAAGGAGGAGGATTGGCAATAGATGTTAGCTCAGAGCCGGTCTTCCTCAGCAAAAAGAGGAGGATTAGCATGGATGTTAGCTCAGGGCTGATCTTCCTCACACAAAAAAAATAATAATAAAGAAACAGTGAGGTTGGGTGACTAGTTGTAGGGCTCTGTTAACACAACTTAAAAAATAACAATTAAAGAAGAAAAAGGAGCTAGGACTTGGGGCAATGGCTGAGTCACTGGGTTATGGACATGAGGTTTCCAGCAGGCGGCTGGGAAAACAGCCCTAGAACTCGGAGAAATGAGAACTGCAGCGAGGGCCAGGGGATCGTCAGCTTCAGCCGAAGCCAGGGGCAGGGGTGAGATCATTTGAAGGCAAAACGTAGAGAAAGAGAAAAGCACAGGATTCCCGATTCTAAGGGAAGTATTTCAGGGTGGGAGGAGAAGAGGCTGCAGCCTGAGGTTGGGGGGAACTCAGCATCATCCAACATGCTGTGCTGAGACCCTGTGCTGGGCATGGGGATACAAGAGGACACGAGGAGAGAGGTCCCGTCTGGTGGGAAGGGCACGTGTGGAAATAGACAGTTATGGGGGGAAAACCTAAAAATGCAATGATACAGCAACGGAGGGAGGGGAGGATATAACAAGTCTTAGACTCTAACCACCTGCCAGACCATCTCTTTGTTGTCATTATCCCCTTTATTCCTCCCCAAAACCCTATGGTGTTAGTATTTTTAATCCCATTTTACAAGTGAGGAAACTGAGGCTCAGAGAGGTTAAGTCAGGAGGCCAGTTAACTTTAATTTTGATCTAAGCCCACCATCCTAAGTAGGACCCAAAACTGAGTGGAACAGATTTGGAAAGTCTCTATCATTTTGATGCTATAGCCCACAGCAATAGCTGTGGTTCAGAGCTAAAGAAAAAGACAGTTTTTAGCCATGGATAGAGGGCATTAACCAGGACTCAGGAGGTCACCCAATCAGTTTGGCTCTATCACTCATGCTCTAAACTGAGTTCTTAGAATCAGCATAGGGTAGAAAGAACAAAGAAACAAAAGACAAAGAGTCATAATATATAAAGAGCTCATGCAAATCAATAACAAAAAAATCTAATATAAAAATGGCTAAAGAAGGGGCCAGCCCAGTGGCATAGCGGTCAAGTGTGCATGCTCCTCTTCTGTGGCCTAGGGTTTGCAGGTTCGGATCCCAGGCACGGACCAATGCACCGCTTGTCAAGCCGTGCTGTGCTGGTGTCCCATATAAAGTAGAGGAAGATGTGCACGGATGTTAGCCCAGGGCCAATCTTCCTCAGCAAAAAGAGGAGGATTGGCAATAGATGTTAGCTCAGGGCTAATCTTCCTCACAAAAAAAAAAATGGCCAAAGGATACCTACACATAAACTCACAGAATAAATACAAATAGTCAATAAACTTTTGAAAAGATGCCCAACCTCATCATTAATGAAACAAATGCAGATTAAAATCAGTAAGATTCTATTTATCACCCATGAGATTATCAAACATCTGAAACATGAATAACATACAGTGTCAGTGAAGATGTGGAGAAATGAGCACTGTCGTTCATAGTGTTGGTGGCAGTGAATTCAGTAAATCCTTTTTGGAGGACGATGGGCAATATCTATCAAAATTTTTAATGTGCCCATTTTCTGATCCCAGAAATTCTGACTTCTGTGATCCTGCTGTACCAGACACACACATGCCCAGAGATGGATGTACAGAGGGGATCATGGCAGCTTAATTTATAATTAAAAATTTAAAACAACCTGAATGACCATAAGTAGGGGAATAGTTAAGAGGGAAAATAGTAAGTGTAATAATGCATACTATGATCCCACTTATGAGGGAAAAAGTTTCTGCGTGTGCGTATATGTGTCTATATGTCTGCAAATGCACAGGAAGGTCCAGAAGGACCCTAAGAAAGTGATAACAGTGCCCACCCCTAAGGAGTGGACAGGGATTGGAAGTAGGGCATAAAAGAGACTGTAATTTGATTTTTTAAAGTAAGGATAGTTTAAAAAACAAGAAAAAGAGTGGACAAAACTTTGATGTCAGACCGTCCTCGGCTAAAATCTTGGCTCCGCCATCTGCCTGCCTATCGGTTGACTTTGGGCGAACAGCTCGGAATCTCAGTATCCCACCTGTAAAACGGGAGTGACAGTCCCGCCCGCGCAGGGGTTTTGGGGAGGTTAAACGCGATTGTGTAGGAAAAGGCTGGCACTTAGCTGGTGCCCGATGAACGATAGTGGTTATAATTATTACTGGGCATAGTCACATAGCACATGATTTTTTGGTGTTTTTCATAAACAGCGCAGGGAAAGACTTGAAACTGCATGTGTGCCATATGAAAGCAGCAAACTCATATTAAACCCATCTGTCCTGTGGAGAACCTGGGACTAATAAGCTTGGTTTTCAATTATTTTGTGCGATCCTGAGCCATCTCTCTGGAGAGAGGAGGAGGAATGAGAGAAGGAGAGGAGAGAGGAAAGAGAGAAGAGGGAAGGAATGTACAGACCAAAATAATAGCTGTAGTTTCTTGGTTAAATTAAGCACCAACCACGGAATTCATATTCTTGGCCCCCAAAGGCGTTTTAGTTGCTGTAAACCTACTTAAACACGGGCGGTGGAGCGAGGGGGCGGGCAGCTTCAGGCCAACACTACCAAGCTATATACACTTATAAATTCATAACGTACATTAGTAAAGGTCTTTGCAAAGCGGTTCACTTACTTGGGCTTTCACGAACCCCTGGAAGCTGGCCAGGGAGAGTTGTACTGCTCCATATGGTACCGCGAGGAAACTGAAGCTCAGAGAGGGTCAAGTGCCTCGCCAGGGTCACACAGCACAGCCGGGATGTGAACTCAGGCAGGCCTGTGTCACTCCACAGTGAGAGGGTTTCATTCTGAGGCCCCCGGGGGACTCCTTGTGGTCTCTGCTCCAGGTACCGTGCGGGGACGGGATGATGACAGGAGGAGCAGGGAGGTCCCCGGCCCTCGAGTGGCTTCAGGCCTGTGAGTAGCCGGGGCACGGCCTTGGACGGGCCCCGTGGCAGTGAAGGAAGGGCTCAGTGATGGAATTGTGCATCAGCCTGTCCCGGAGGGCCACGAAGGCGTGGCCTGCTGGTCCCCCCCGGGGACTTCCTGAGTCGGCTCAGGATACAGGACACAGGACTGAGGCGCAGTCCTGCCCTCAGGGAGCTCTCCGCCCAGAAAAGGAAAAAGACCCAGGATCTGACACACGGAGGACACGTGACGAACGTCACAAAAGGAGCATTTACCAGGCACACGATGGGATGGGGGGCTCAGGGGCACTCCCTGGGGGAGGTGACGTCCCAGCTGAATTTTGAAAGGATGGATAGAGCCCATCCGAGACTGGAAGATCAGGCCAAGCAAGAGAGGCCACACCACACGAGGGCCCTGGGCGGGGGGATAATTGTGCCCGATGCTTCCTGAGCACTCAGTGTGTGAGCACGGGTGCGTGGTGTGCCATCTCAGTGTACGCCCCACCCATCCTGGGAGGTAAGGCAGTGAGGAGACTGAGGCTCAGAGGGGTCAAGCGACTTGCCTAAGGTCACACAGCTAGTCATTGACGAGGCGGGACTTGAACCTGGCTCTGTGTGGTCCCGAGCGTGGGCTCAGGGCCCACCCCAGGCGAGAGAGGCAGATGCCAGAGAGAGAAGGGTCTTGAATGCCAGCAAAGGCCCTGTGGTTGGCCCAGCACAGTTAAGGGGATACGGAACCTTCAAACATACACTCCTGTTCTTTCCCTAAATGTGTGTAAATAAGTGCAATTAACATTTTAAGTAGAGTGTTGTCATAATTGTGTCGGAAATCATTTGGAAGGGACGCTGCTGACTGCTCATTTGTAATTATCTACACCAGAAATGTTCACCGACCACCCTCACACCCAGGATTTGATGCACACAAGTCTTATGATTAGTTCAGTACAACATCCTGAGTTAATCTCCCTTCTTCTCCCCTTAGCCCTCGTTCCTAGAGACAGTGCTGCTTGGGCCCTCAATGTTAAGATAATCACTGGGACTTGCAAGCATCGCTCTCTGGAGAGAGTTAGGAATTTTCTAAAAGAGAAAACCTGTAGGCTGTGGGAGTCATGGCCAGCTTCTAAGAGGGGAGAGCCTTGGTCAGATGGGTGCTTAAGGAAGGCCGCAGTGGCTCGAGGGAGGCGAGGCCGGGAGCAGGGAGAGCGGGGAGGAGGCCACTGTGTTCGTCCATGTGGGGCAGGGGGGCATACCTGATCTGAGGGCTGGAGCCCCCAGAAGGGACAGGTGTTGGGGGCAGGGGGTCGCCTGATCTGAGGGCTGTAGCAGACAGGACAGGTGTGGGGGGCAGGGGGGGCGTCGCCTGATCTGAGGGCTGGAGCCCCCAGAAGGGATAGGTGTGGGGGGCGGGGGGATACCTGATCTGAGGGCCGGAGCAGGCAGGACAGGTATGGGGGGTGGGGGAGTCGCCTGAACTGAGGGCTGGAGCAGAAGGGACAGGCGTGGTGGGCGGGGGTGATAAGAATCAACAGGACTTTGGTAAGCTGGCCACAGGGGACGGGGTGCCTAAGACATGGCACCACATCCTGGTTTCTGCTTGAGGACTGGGCGGATGATAGTGGAAAAGGACGGGCTGATGAACTCAGTTTGGTTCACAGCAGAGGATCCGTAGAGGGCCCCTAACTCTGGGCCCCCATCCTTCTAGGGGCTTCCGGGGTGGCAAGCACACAGGTGCCCATGTGGCCAGAAACCAGAGAGGGATCCTGGAGAGCACCCCCACACCCCAGGTCCCAGACGGCTCGGGGGACTTGCCTGTGGTCACACAGCAGGTCACATGGGCAGGCGGGGACTCCTGGCTCTCAGCCTGCACCCCCCGCCACGTGGCAGTGAGGGGGCCCTTCTTTCAAATAAGCGCACAAAAATAATGGACTCAAGTTGCCACGCAAACCGGAGTCGGAATTGGTCTAAATAAAAGACGGCCAGTTGTGCTAAGTTGGATTTAAGTCCTGGATGCAGAGGGAAGAACAGAAACGTTCACGTGCTGGACTTGCCGAGTGGCGAGGCCCCGCTTAACCCCAGGACAGAGTTCAGGGGTTCAACCGTGTCTTCCGTGGACGGCGCTCATTGCACCTGAAGAGGGCCCAGGAGATTTTCTCTCGATAGTGGAGGGGTATGTTTGGCTGGGGGTGGGGTGCAGGGAGTGGGGTTCCCAGCCCATGGAAGTGGAGGAGTGTCCCAGGGCGGGGACCTGCCTGGGGGGCCACGCTCGCCTCCTCCGAGATGGCGAGGGCAGGGAGACCCGCAGGCTGGGCCGGGCCTGACACAGAAGGCAGAGCTGGTCGCTCCAGCTCACAGACAGGCGGGGGACCTAGACCCCAGAGCGTGGTGGCCACCAGCTCCCCATGGTCCACCCCCGCAGGAGGACCCCCTGCTGCCTTTCTTTCTTTTCCCAGGAGCCCTGGGCCAGCCACCCGAGGGAGCTGGGAACCCCACCCCCACCCCGAGCTGAGAGCAGCTCTCCTGAGCAACATGCCGACTTGTGGAGAACTGCGTCCCGTGTCCTCATTCATTCATTCAACCCATACTCACCCGGGGCTTGCCAGGCGCTGTCCTCAGCTCAGGGTCCCAGCAGGGAGCAAGACACACAGCCTTCCTGGAGCTCCCGTGGCCCCGGGTGGCGCTCCCAAAGTGTCAGCAGCTGCTGCCACCGTGTCCCTCCGCGGGTGCAGTCGGGGCCCTGGATTCCCACAGAAGCGCCCGTCCCACCAGGCTTCCCTGGGGCCGGGCGGGCCGTCCCTGTGCTCGGGCCCCCGAGGCTGACGGCTGCCCCCTTCTCCCACCGCAGGGGGGACTGGCTGCTGAGTTTCGTGTACCGCACGTCCTCGGTGCAGCTCCGCGTCGCCGGCCTGCAGCCCGTGCTGCTGCAGGACAGGAGGGTGGAGAACGTGGACCTGTCCTCCGTCGTGAGTATCCCCTGTCCCTCCTGGGGCTCTGGCTTTGCAGTGGGGACGCCGCGTCACTCCAGCCCAGCGACCCCGGCCCGTTGTGCCCCGCGGGAGGGGGATCATAAGAATTTGCTTGGGAAGGGGTAACTCCTATTTACAGGCACCATCTTTGTGCTGGGCTTTGTCACCAGGCCCTATACACACATTATCTCTCATCCTCATGCAGCATCTGGGGCAGGATTATTGTCCCCACTTCACAGATTAGGGAAACTGAGGCTCAGAAAGTTCCTATCACACAACTAACACTAATAGCCTGGATTGAAACCTCCAGGGCCCAGCCTCTTGCCCCTACATTACTGCCCTTCCTCCACTCCTCCCCTTACTCCCCTCTCCTCCTCCCACTACTCCCCACCCCTCCCCCAGCCCAGATCCCGAGTCAGGACGGTCTGTTTCCCCAGAAGTAACCAGAGCCACCAGAGGATGCAGGTGGGGGGATTCCGGCTGGACCACAGCAGAGGCACCTGATTGCCAGGCTGTGAAACTGTGGGATGCAGAGCAGGGAAAGTGTGCTCCAAGGCCTTCCACCTCAGAATCATCTGGAGAGCTTATTTTAGACGCAGGTCCCCGGGCCCTGCTGCCCAGACCTTCTAAATCAGTCTTAGGAGTGGAGCCTGCAAGTCTGCATTGTAGACATTCTCCCCAGGGATTCTTGCATCAAAGACTAGGCTGGGCCACAGGTGCAGGAGGTTAAAAAGAATTCTTGGTGGGAGTGGAGTGGGAGGGGCCCGCCTGGGCGGCCACACAAACCTAACGTGAGTTTCCAGATCCTCATTTCCGGCCTGAAAGAACCTCATCCACCTGCCACGTGCGCATCATAGGGACTTAATAGCTCCACGTGTGGACGCGCACTCGACGCCCAGCTCTGCCCTGAGCCTTTTGCAGGCAGCAGTGTCCCCACTGTACAGATGAGGACACTGAGGCCTAGAGAGGCTAAGGGACGTGCCCAGGGTCACACAGCGGGAACACGGCAGAGCAGGACTCACATCCAGGACTGAAGCCAGCGGGCATGGCCCCTGCTCGGGCGGACGTGAGGAACGGTGGGAGAGGGGTGAGAGCGGTGAGCTGCAGCTACCTCCACCAGCAGACCTCAGCCGAGGAAAATCCGTGAGAACGAGAACCTCGGCTTCCAGTTGTGACGTTGTGGCTGCCGTTTCTCAAGCACCGAGCGCTCCCCAAGCGTCATCAGTTTCCCCGGGTCCCACAGAAGGGCAGTTTCACCCGGCTGCACCAGCCTGCCTGAAAGCAGACAGCCCAGACCCCTCCCTGGGCATCTGAGAATCCCCGGGGAGGGGCACGCTGGAGGACCCTGGCGCCTCCCCTCAGCTTCACCAGCAGCCTCCCCAACGACCCGACCCTCCACCCCCGCCCCCGGCACAGCTGACGCTGGGCTCAAGTTTGCTGCAACTCGACTGAGGGCTGAAGGGAGCATCGGGGAGTTCAAGCACTAACACGGAACACCAGCACTTGTCAGCACTGCTGCTGCGGAAGCTCTCGGCCGTGTCCTTGCCCCGAGGTCCCCTGGGCCTCTCCCTCCGCCTGCCGCCATGTTGCTGGGGCCAGCTCGTCCTCACTGGTATCTTCACTCCCTGAAACTCCCAGGACCCTAGCACAGAGTCCGAACCCGCCGGAGGAACATGAAGCAGCCCCATGCCTTCCTAACTGGCAGTTCAGGGGGCTGGCGTTGGCCCAAGAATAAGAGGAGTTTCTAGACTCATCCACAGATGAAACTGATGGCTCCTGGTTGGAGACGTCCTCCCAGGACAGATAGGAGCTTCTAGCCCGGGAGCCATGGGAGGATTTTTAGGTCATCTTTATCCCTGATCACTTGCTCCCTAGGATGGAAACCTCACAACAACCCCGTATGGTAGGTACTAGGCATCCCCGAATCACAGACTGGAAAACTGAGACTTTGGAGAATGGACTCCCATAGCCAGAGAGTCAGATCTGGACTCGGAAACCAGGTCCAGAGCCTGTGCTGTCACCGCCCCGTGGGAAGGGGCCACTGGGTAACGACACCAGGAACCCACAGGACTCACAACAATGCCTCGTGACCCGTGCCCAGGGGTCTCTGTCCTATTTGAGGGTCCCTGTACCTGAGGGGGCAGGGGAGAAGTGACTTTGTGCCCCTCCACCCTAAAAGTCTCCCTCAACCAGAAGAATCAAATGTGACAAGGAACAGCTACAATTTCCTTCTAAATGAACATTCGGTTTAAATGCCACAAAGCCCTCGCAAGAACCAGTTTCTGCCCCAGGAAGCCCCTGACTGGATACGATGGGAAAAGCACAGCCTTTGGCATCGGAGAGGCCTGGCTTAGATCCAGGCTCTGCCACTGGTATATAGGCTGTGTGGCCCTGGGCTAGTTACTTAACCTCTCTGTGCCTCAGTTTCATCATCTGTGAAATGGGGGGAATCACCTACCTGCCAGGGCAGCGCGTCTAGGCCTCCTTTCCTGCTCCTGCCCCCCCCTTCAGGTCTTCTGCAGCTTGGGTGACGTCTCTCCCTCCTCAGACTGCCTTCGTGGCAGCTTCCCAGCTCTTGCCTAATAATAGCTCTTGATCACATTAGGGGCACCTCACAGAAAGCAGTGCTTTCCTCTTCTGGGTGATTAGGGGTAATTAGCGTTGCTTTTGTGCCGCCCTCCTGTTTTCTCTGAGAATTCTTGCTGGAGCAGAGGTTGCTGGCGCGAGTTCCCATTGCTGCTGGGGGAGCGCCGCGGCCCTGTGCTGGCTCAGGGCAGAGACCCACGGGACCTGCTTTCTCCCTGCTGCTCCGAGCGGGCGGGGCCCTGCGTGAATCATCCCAGCATCAGCCCCAACAGGGTCTGCGGTGGCCCTGATCTCAGGATAGGCCTCAGCCGGGAGTGAGCAAGGGGCCGGCCCTGTGGCAGACAGGGGCGTCTCGGGGTGAATGAAGCAGATGGAGGCCGGGCCGCCCCCCTGCCTTTCAGTCCCTCCTGTGTGGGGACGGGGCTGCAGGGGGCGGAGAGTCTGCCACCCTGGGGACCCACTCACAAGGCTTCTGGGGGCAGAGACCCAGCCCAGGGCAAGACAGCTGGCTTCTAGAACTTAGCACAGGGCATGGCACAGAATAGACAATAATAATAATAACAACAGCAGCAATAGCCAGTGTGTGCCAGGCACTGCTCCACGTGCTGTACAGATCTTAGGTCCTCTGACGCTCCTAGCAGTCCAGGGAGCAGGGATAATAACCCCATTGTACAGATGTGGAAACTGAGGCTACAGGAGGGGACCCTGCATTGAGTGGCAGAGCCGGGTGAACCTGGGATCCTGCCTCAGAGCCCAGGTCTCAGCCGCCGCGTTCTGCTGCCTGCACCCACACGTCCCTGTGGCTCCGGGTCAGCAGCCTCTAACTCGGGGCCGATAGGCTTGTCACGTTGTCATCTCGTTGAATCCTCACAACCAGCCCGTGTGTGCAGGTGTCTTTATCAGCTCCGTTTTACAGATGAGGAAACTGAGGCCCGAGAGGTAAAGGAAGTCGAAGGGGCCCTATAGGCTTGGGAGGCGTTGCTGGGCAGACCTCAGGGGGTGGCAGCCGCCCCATTTGGGCGGGTCAAGGTGTCTTGCGAGGCAGGAAGCAGGAAGTGCTGAGGCCCGTTCATACCGCGTGCGTCTGGTAGAGCTGAGCACCCGTGGGCAGCAGAGGTGACATAGAAGTGGTCCCCGAGCTCACAGTCCATCAGAGAACACACTCGAGAGAGCAGACGAGGACGGTGGGGTGTGGTGAGCGCTGTCACTCAGCGTTCAGTGTGGGGAGGTCACGGAAGGCTTCCCAGCACAGGGACATTGGCGTGTATCCAGGCAGGTGGCAGATTTCAATCAAGACCGCCAGGGAGATGGTCAGGGGCTGAAATCTTTATCTAACATCAGCCATGCCAGAGCTTTCCACGGCTCAGAGAGGTTCTTTTCCCACCTGCTGTTTTCACCCCACTCTCCCGTCCCTCTGGCTGACCGTAAACCTGGAACTCTGCCAGCGAGTCCTCCCCGTGGGTCTTTGCATAATGGCAGCTCAGGGACTAGGGTTGGCTGAGTCCTGGACCATTCTAGGACAGTAGCATGGTGGAATTTCCTTCTAGAATCAGCTGTAGCCAGTGGCCACAAACGCCTCCCTTCCTTCCTGGCCTCCACCAGCCCTGACACCAGCCCCTCAACATCAAAAAGGTATAGGGAGGCAATGCTTGTTTGTCCCTGTGGATCTAGGTTTCTGCTGGCTGGAATTCAGACGTGATGGCTAGAGCTTCAGCAGCCATCTTGGGCTCCCAAATGGATCAGTCCAGTTAACCCCCTACCCCCTATTTCCCCTTCCAAGGAAACTAAGGTAAGGGAACTCATAGTTATGGAGCACCTCCCATATGCCAGGCACGTGCCTTGTGGTTTGTATGTATTATTTCTTTCCACCAACCCCATGAAGTGGGTATCACAAATTCTAATTGGGTAATGTCCGATAAAAGCATTTGGGTCATATATGGAACTTAATAGTAAGAGGTAACATGTACTGAGTTTCTGCAAAGTGCCAGACCTTTGAACTCCTTGTAGCAGACATTCCAGGAAGGTGTCGTGATCCTCATCTTACAGATGGGAGGCTAGGGTTCAGGACATCGTACGGACTCACCCAGTCACGAGCAAGAGACAAAGCCGAGGCTGGAACCCCCATTTCTCTGATCCAAACTTAGGTTCTTTCTAGTGCCATGCAGCCACTAATGTCCACCCTCTGTGCAAGGAGGCTGCCCCACCTTGGCCTGCGCTCTGAACCCCTTGTGTGTGTATACAGGTGTGTATTTTCACACTGTTTAAAATCATTTATAAAAAAAGGAACAAGAAGTAGGCAGGTTCTGGTTCTGAGAAAATAGCAAAACTGCACAGGGAATTGTCTTTTTGTGTTCTCGAGAAATCACTTGAATAACCCCGTGTGATTTGTGATTCAAATGGCAACGCATATGTTACCAGCCGGCCTTCGTGCTGTTGCCTAAGATTCCCAGCGCCAGCCTCCGCAGTGTTTTCCTGTCATCTTTAAAAACTTTTCCCTTAAGCCTGCAACGTTCCGTCTCGTGCTTGCCTTTGGCACTGACGCAGGCCCCTGGACTGGCTGGGGAGGGCACGAGGCTCCGTTTCAGGGAGCAGGTCTGAGCTCAGCAGCCTCCGCACAGCGTCTCGAGCACGCGGCACATGGCTCTGCTCTTCACGTGCTGTGTGTCATTAAACAAACCACCGCCCCTCTCTGGGCTTCACTTTCCTCATCTGTAACACAAGAATGATGTTTAAAGTCCCCCCCTCTCCGACTGATTTCCTATGAAGAGAACAGGCCTGGATTCAAATCCCAGCTCTGACACTTTTTAGCTGGATGACCTTGGGCAAGTCACCTTACCTCTCTGTGGCTCAATTTCTTCATCTACAGTTGGCAGCCAACACTGTCAAAGGAGGACATCCAATAAGTTCATTTTCTATGCTGTATTAAGGGTGCTCTGTCGGGCACTGTCCGTTATTACAGTTACGCATCGGGCATTCAGTCACACCCGTACTCTTTGCTCACTGACACATCCCAGCACAAAAATGGGGGTGTCTCTATTCTCTGAGGATGGGAGTGGGCACTTCTGAGTTCTTGGCCCTTGTCTTAGTGAAGATTCAGGTCCATATAACAGAGGCCCAGCTGAAATGGCTTAAACACACGAGTTGATGCTGTCATTAAGAAGAGTCCAGAATAAGCCGTTCAGGGCTGGTATGGTGGCTCCACAGTCTTCAGGGGTCAAAATCCCCTCTGTCTTGCTGCTCTGCCGTTCTTAGTGAGCCAGCTCATGGCCCAAGATGGCTGCTGAAGCTCTGGCCATCATGTCTGAATTCCAGCCAGCAGGAAAGAGGAACTAGGGGGAAAAGAAGAGCACTCCCTCTTTTAAAGAGACTTCTAAGGAGCAACACAGAACACTACTGCTTCATCTCATTGGCCAGAACTTGTCACAGTGCTACACTTAGCTGCAAGGGAGGCTGGGAATCTACCCAGCTGTAAACTGGAGTTCTTAAGACTGAGAGAAAAGAGGAAGAGTGAATTGTAGAAGGTACCTTGCAGTCTGTGCCATGAGTCTATTTTCAGTCCAGGAGCTTTTCACGAGGGAATCCTCAGGGCAACCCTCTGATGTAGCTCCTCTTATTGTCCCCACTTTACAGTGAGGCAAGTGGAGGTCAGAGGGATAAGGGGCTTGCCGAGTCCCAGAGCTGGTGAGCAGCAGAGCCCTTCCACTGTAACCTGAAGCTCAGGCAGAGAATGAGAACTCCACTCCAACTTTCTGTCTGTCAGGAGATTCTTTCCTGCCCCCAGAGGACCCAGATTTTGTAGAGAAACTCCCTTCCTCTTTATTTAATGAATTCTAGAGCAGCCTTGACCTAGCAGCTGCCCACCCCACCCTGGATTTCAGGGTCACTGAGAGCTTCAGTCATGGCGTTGGTGCTTGTTGGGAGAGGGCGAGGCCCAGGAGCTTGGCTTGGGGCCCTGGGGAGGGCCAGGCCCTGCCCACCCACTGTGGCCTCACTCCCTGTCCACCTGCAGGTCAGCGGCCACTTGGACTACGCCAAGCAGATGGACGTCATCCTGAAGGCTGTGGGCATCCGCACCAAGCCAGGCTGGGACGAAAAGGGGCTCTCGCTGGCCCCAGGCAGCCTCCCCCAAGAGGAGCCTCGCCAGGCAGCAGTCGCCGCCACCTCAGACAAGACCACCCCCCAGGATGGGCAGGCCCGGGGTCCTGCTCCCGGATACACCCCCAAAGTGGCCACAGCCGCTGACCCCAGCCACACCCAGGTGCCAACAGGGCTGGACCAATCTGAAGGGGCCTCCCTTGCTGCTGCTGCCAGCCCCACTGAGAGCCCCCCGACCTGCAGCCATGGTGTGGGCCCCAACCCACTGGGCTGCCCCGACTGTGCCAGCGAGACCCAGGGGCCCTGCCCCGGGCTGGACTGACCCCACAAGGGCACTCGAGCCGTCTTCCCAGATTGCTGTGTGCGGCGCTCTCCGACCCCCTCCGTCAGCTTCCCGCAGGAGCTCTGAGGAATTGCCGCCAGTGCCTTTCCTAAGCTGAAGGCATTGGGATTGAAAGGAGGGGGAATTGCAGGGACACAGGGTTCCCTGCCCGGGGAAGAAAGGCCGGTGCCCTGCAAAGCCGACCAGCCCAGTTAGAGCCCCAGGACTCCAGCAGGCGTGGGCTCCTGTACTCCAGGTCACAGTGTGGGGTCGAGCTGTCCATCAGGAGGTCCCGGGAGCTCTCTGGGGCCTGAGGCTCCACCGCCACTCTCCCCCCGCTCTTCCGTCCCCTCCAGGGCTGCCCGCCAGCCCACAGGCACTGCTACGGAGCAGGCGCAGGTGGGGAGCGGACAGCTTACTCTCTCCACCCTAGGGAGATCCGATCTGACCTGCCACATACAGCCATGCAGGCTGCGCACTGCACAACTGTAGGGGCATCAATCACATAGACGTACTGTGAAAGGCACCCCCTGAAGTTGTGCTACGTGGCGGCCCTGGATATAATTATAACAGAGCATGGTGCATAAATGCTGCATCAGCATGCACTGTGGGTGAGAACTGGGCCTGGTGATAGGAATGAATTATACAGAGGAAGGATTTCCTGTAGCAGGAACAGAGCTGATGATGATTATAATAATAAAGAATAACAATCGCTGCCACTTATTGAGTATTTACCACGTACAGAGTGCTTACGTGGAGTGTCTCAGCGGACCCTCACAACAACCCTGTGAGGTGGGTACTATTATCATCTTCATTTTACGCTTGCAGATATTGAGGCCCAGAGAGGTTGAGTAACCTGCTCAAGGTCACACAGATGGTCAGTCTCAAACTCCAGTCAGTTGCCTCCAGAGCCCCAGCTCTTAGCCGCTGTGTCTGCATCCATGGGAACCTTCTCCTTTATTCCTCCCGCTGTCCCTGAGTGACGGGGCCGGAGGTAATTCTCCCCATTGTGCAGATGGGGAGATCAAGGCCCAGGCGGAGAAAGTACTGACAAGCTCTGGAGGAGGCAGCAGGGAGGGGGAGGCAGGAGGAATTGGAATGTTGGAGCTGAGCCGGTCCTCGGGGGTATATGTATTTGTTCAATCAACGAAGATTTACGGAACTCCCGTGGCTATGAGTCTAGACAGCTTACGTCACCCATGGGAAACGGAGGCCCCGAGAGGGGAGATGACTTTGCTGAGGTCCCAAAGCAAATTAGGGGCAGAGTCTGGACCAGAACTCAGGACCCCTGTGTCCAGGGTCTCTTCCCACTTCCCCAGCCACTTCCTCAGCCCGAGTGGCCCCTCCAGTGAATCCAGTCCACACCAGTCACTGCCTTCAGCCGTGTATTGAGAGTCCAGTCAGGCAGGCCTGGGGACAGAGGAAAAGGCCCAGCGAGCACCATGGCCCCTCTGCAGCCCGTGGCCAGGGCCGGGGTTGCGTCTGATCAGCACCAAGGAGAGCGCCAGGCCGCAGTGGAGGGCCCCCTGGAGTCTGGGTTGATGGAACGTGCAGGGTGGGGGGTAGGAAAAACCTCAGACTGGAAAGGAACCTACAGCAAGTAAACTCCAAGAGTCTCCCCTCAAAAAACCCAGGCCCCTGTGCCAGGGTTTGCCTGCCTGCCCAAAGGCACCACCCCACGCCAGGACAGCTCCTCTTCAACTCTTCTGACCCAAGTGGCCACCACTCCCGTTTCCCTCACTGACCCAGGGAAGGCTAGGGGAAGTGAGGCAGAGGGCTGGTTCTGACCCCATCAGCTGGTTCCCTTCTAGATCCAGGGAAGCCAGGGTAGAGGAACACTCATCCCAGATGTTGAGCAGGAAACCACCAGCAGCCCCCTTGCCCCCGGGAGAGGCAGTGCAGCAGCCCCGGAGCTGGGATGGGGCCGCCCCGTATTAAAGCAAGGAGTGGGGGAGCCAGGGTCAGGTGATGGGAGTCTCGGCCGGGGCTGGAGAGGAGGAGGAAGATGGAAAAGGCAGTGGAACAAAGAGCCCTTCCTGGCCCGCGGCCATAGGCCAGGGGGCTGGATGGCCCGGAGTTACAACAAGAGCAGGTACCACCTACTGGCCACCTGCCAGGTGCTGGGCCTTCCACACGCTGTCCTCTTTCTCATGACACCCAACAAGGCAGGCATCGTTACCCCATTTTGTGTGTGGAATACTGGGCTCAGAGAGGTTAAGTAACCTGTGCAAGGGCCAGGAAGTAGGGGAGCAGAGACTCAAATTTGCCTGCCTGACTCCCAGGCTCAGGTGTGTTTCTGCACAGCCACATACATCCCGAGGGGCTGGCCGGTCCACAGACTCCAGCAAATCATCCTCAGGGTTAAAGGTCCTCCAAGCCAGCACATCTCAACTATAATGTGCACGCCAGTCACCTGGGGATCTTGCTAACACACAGATTCTGACTCGGCAGGCCTGGGGTGGGGCAAAGGTGTGCACAAACTCCCAGGGATGCTGATGCTGATGGCCCGTGAACTGCACTTGGAGGAGCGAGGGAGTCAGCCCTGCATGAATCCATCTGTGCAGACAGAGGCGTTCCTCCCCCGCGGTCTGATAGACTATGCAACGGAGATGACTGTCTTCATCCTAATCTGCACCAAGAGGTCCTTTTCACCGCTCCCAGAGTCCTCCAACCGCCCTCCTCACACACCCACAAGTTGCACTCGGCAATGGAGCATCCTGGAGAAAACCGTTTCTGAGCCAGCCCCTCTACGTACGGGACCTGGAGTGGGCAGTGGGGGCTGGTTCAGTGCACCCCACTGGAGCTCAGAGGGCTCCCAGGAGACCTGCAGCCTCCTGGCCTAGCCAAGAGCTGGTCCAAGGCCTCAGGGTCTTGGTTCCATCCACTCCAACTCCCCGCCGACCAGCTCCAAGCCTGGATCAGTTAGTGGGGGTACCAAGCGGACGCAGCCGCAGCTCGGGCTCCACAGGATCCATGTTGAAGAAGCTGACCGTGGCAGTGGCCCTGGCAGGTGGCAGGGGGTCCCGGGCGGCCTCTCCAGGCAGCAGCAGCTGGGCCCTGAGCTGCAGGCCTGAGGAGCCCCCCGAGCCTGAGTCAGAGTCCGAGCCCGGGGGCCGGGGCAGTGGTAGAACATGCTGCAGGCTCAGGCCTGGCCGGGGGCCACTGTGAGAGGTTCGCATGGAGGGTGAGGCAAGGCTGGCCTGGTGCTCCCGGGGGCAGCGGGGACACGGCAGGAACCGGCCCAGGGCCCGCTTGAAGTCCCGCATGAAGAGCGGGTAGATGATGGGGTTCATGGTGCTGTTACAGTATCCCAGCCACGTGAGGATGTCGAAGAGGCCTGGGGAAATGCAGCCGCACACGGCCTGGAGGGATGGGGTGTGTCATGCCTGGTCCGGAGCAGGGACGCAGACCACCCCACCCAGCATGGATGGGACAGACACACACAAACTCATCCACCACGAGAGGCAGCCCGACCTCCTCCCTCCCCGCATCTCCCTCCCTGCATCTCCCTCCGTGTTGGAGCTGGGGTGGGGTTCGGGGCCTCCCCAGCAAGGCCTGGACTCCCCTGCCCCCTACGGTGGCATTACCTGGACTATGTTGGCCACAAAGAAGGGCAGCCACGTCACAAAGAACATGCCCAGCAGGATGCCCAGAGTTAAGCTGGCCTTCAAGGCCTTCCTGCTGTGCTTGGTGGCCAGACGCCTGCTGTCAGCCGACTCCGCCCCTGGGCGTGGGGTCCTGGGTACCTGCAGAAAGGAGGGTCACATGAGTCAGGTGAGAAAGAGCCCCAGTCTGACCCTGAGCCTGGCCACACACTGAGCCTTGATCCTAATTCTAGACTGAGCCCTAGTACCAGCAATAAACTGAGCCCTGATCCTTGGCTGAGCCCCAACTGTAGTCCCAGACTGAGGCCTGACTCTGACTCCAGACTGAACCTCGACCCTGGCTCCAGACCAAGCCCTGACATCAGCAGTAAACCAAGCTCTGCTCATGGTCCCAGACTGAGCCCTGATCCCTACCATAAATTGAGCTCTGTGTAACCAGGGTCTCAAACTGAGCCTCAACCCTGGACCAGACTGAGCCCAACCTTAGCCCCAGACTGAGCCCTGACCCAGAAATAGACTGAGCCCTGATCCTGGTCCTGCACTGAGCCCTGACCCTAACCCAACACTTCACAAGGGGCTCTAGGAAGTGCAGCGAGACAGAGCAACACAAATCAAACAGTTCAGAAGACCTACCCTCCTGCCAAGGACAGCCCTCAACACGGCCGACACACATGACCACGGGCCCCGGCACCTCCCAAAGCTTTTGGAGCTACAAGAATTACTTGCAATTGAACAGTGCTTGACAAAAGAGGCCCCGTTGCCATCCAGAGCTTGGCAATCTCTGTGTATATGGATTCTCTTCGTATTTTGGAGTAATGGTTTTGCCTGTGCCATTACCCTCATGCTCCACAAAATAAAGTGCTTTTTATGAAAACATGTGCAGAGAGCAAATGTTTGCAATGAAATCTATTATAAATTACCAGGGGTACTAGTGACCTTTGCATCTTACAACTCAAATGACACTGTGGACTAGCAGGCACCCCCCATTCCCAAATGTGAACTTCCAGAGCAGG
The DNA here is from genome assembly GCF_020826845.1 of Diceros bicornis minor. Lineage (NCBI taxonomy): Eukaryota > Metazoa > Chordata > Mammalia > Perissodactyla > Rhinocerotidae > Diceros > Diceros bicornis. Next base: position 36,896,385 of record NC_080752.1, on the reverse strand, counting down.
AGCGGGGGAGACAAGGAAGATGTGGAAGTTGCTCCACGGAGCCATGGGAAGGAGGGCATGGGCATGAGGAGGTGAGACTTTGGCTTTACAAGCCGGTGACCGGCAGTCCCAAAACATTAAAAGGTTCTCTGAGCCAGATGGTCCTTTAGCCCAGTGGTTCTCTTAACTTTTTCAACGTCACGAGCCCCTTGTGAGTCTAATGAAATGTACAAAACCTCTCCCCAGAAAACAGAAAGCTTATAAATTTTTACACACACACACACATACGTAGAAGAAAAAAAATTCCCACACTTCCGGGGGGTTCCGAGATCACCCTGAGGTCCATCCATGAAGCCCCTAGAGGTCCGTGAAAGCTGAGGTGTGAAGCCCTCCTCTAAACCACGTGTTATAGTCAATTTGGATTTTCATACATTCAATTTACACAAAGTGAGCCCCACCTACGCTTACAACTTAAGTAAATATCAGTGTGCAGAGGTGTGCACAATTCATTGAACTATGTGAAGGTGTGTGTGCGGCCTGGGAACACGCCTGGGCTTTGAAAACCAAGGATGCTGCCAACATCTCCTAAACTGCGTGAGAGTCCAGCTTAGTTCCTGAGGCAGCCAGTGGGGGGTTGGGTATGGGGAGATGAAAGAGTCAGAAGGAGGCAGGAAGGGAACCAGATTCCCAAGCAACCTCCGCAGATGGAAAGGGGGCGGAGGAGGCAAAGCCAAGAAGATGTGTCAGCCCCGCAGAGCACAAAGCCAAACCTCCACCCAGCTCTCATGGGCAGGAGCTCCCCTTGCAGTCCGCTCCTCTCTCCCCACCTCCGCAGGGTAGCCAGTCTTTGTGTCCTGTCCATGGTGCTGAAACCCCAGCTTCATGCCATCTTTCTATAGGTCAGGGGGCCTGATTCTGGAATGGCAGTGGGCAGGAAGGGGGAGACAAAGCACACTGTAACTCCCACCTCTCAATGTGTTTATCCAGGTGAAAGCTGGTTAGACGAATATCAAGGACAAATTCACAAAGAGCAGCCAGAGTCCCTTGATTTCTCCCCTTTGTCTTGGGGCAGCATTGTGCAGAGGCAAGAGCTGGGCTTTTAAGACAAGTGATCATGCCCCTACCACTTACTCACTCTGATCTTGAGAGAGTCTCTGTTTCCACATCTGTAAAATGGGAGAAACAACACTCAGCTTATGGAGTTGCCGTGAGGCTGCGGATACTAAATGCATGCACAGTGCCCCACATAGAGTAAGTGCACAATACATGTAGCCCTGATGTTGGCCCAGTGGTATGTGTATGAGGTTAGGGAAATGTTAGCATCCTTCGGAGCCCGGTCCTTCTGCAAGCAGCTCGGGCTCAGTCAAAGTAGCACAGATGTCAGGACAAATGCTCTGACTCACCACGCTGTAGCAAGGGAGGAGAGGAGGATCTGCTTCTCTCTTTCCTCTTCTAATTTTCTCTCCTCCAGAGTGGACTCTATGGCCCCACTATGGTCAGCCTGGAGGAAGAGGCTCCTACTTCCCCAAAAGAATCTCCTAAGATCTGCCATGCCTTCGAATTGCTGCCGTCCACAGGGATAGACAACAGGGGAGGGGAGCCATTGTCTCTAGCAGGCCCACTCGTACAGGAACCCCTCTGACCCCTGGTGACAGGAGAAGCCTTGACCTTGTGAGAGCTCTGGGGCGCTGGGAAACTGAGACACTTGGGGAGATATCTTGAGGGCAATCATCAGGGAGGGGGCTCCAGAGAAGGAGATAAAGATGACCTGAATTTCCTTCTTTAGTCTTCCCAGGAAGAACCCTGTGTTTTCCTTTCTCCTCTTCTTGCCAGAGAGTTGACCCAAGAACACAGGCAAGAGAGAAGAGAGAAGGAAACTGAGGCTCCGAGAGGATAGGGGACCTTCTCCAGATCACATTGAGCCAGTACAAGGCCTCAAACCAAACACCTCAACTGACCCCAAATCAGCACCATCATTCCCATTTATTGAGCACTTCTGTGCATCAGCATTTGATATTCATTCTGTCATTCAATCTTTATGGAAGGCAGGTATTATTACACCCTTTTTGCAGATGAGGTTCAGAGAGGCAAAATGACTTGCCAGGAGTCACACAGCAGGTAAGTGTTGAGTCCGGGATTCAAAGTCATTTCTGGCTCCAGAAACTGCACTTTTTCCACTTCGCCATGCTGCTTCCATTTTTGGGGGTGGAATCCTCGGGCCACAGTAAGGGTTGGGTTCCAGAAACCCCACCACCATGACTGAGAGGCCCTCATGGGGCAGAAGCCAATGGCAAGCACCAGCCATGCCCTGAGGTCTGGCTGAGGCCAGCCTCACCCTCGCCACTTCCCTCTGCCCTGTGGCCACCCCATGGCCCCTCATGGCCACGTTCTTTTGTTTGCATGTCCCTTATACATGTCCATGGCATGTGTCACTGTCAGAGGGCAGCTGCCTGGAGGACAAATTGGCAGCGCCCTTCCAGGAGGCAATTCCACTTACAGGTTCCTGCATCTGTAAACACCCAGCGTGTACAAGAATGTGCACCACAGCACTATTCATGATAGGGAAAAATCGGAAATGGTCTAAATGTCCATCAAAAGGAGAATGACTGAATAAACCACAGTACATCCCCACTATAGAACACCACACAGATGCTTAAAAGAATGAATCAGATGGAAAGATCTGCAAGACGTATTAATAAGTGATAATGGCACATTGCAAAACTATAGATACCACAAGATTCCGTTTGTTTAAAAAAGTACACCAAATACTTAGTTTCTTTGGGTATGTAAACAAATATGTAACCCCATAGAAAGGACCAGAAAGACATATCCTAAATGATGAGAGTGTCCCTTGGAGTGGAAGATGATTGGACGGAGGTTGGAGGGGTCTTTTACTTTATCTCTGTTGTTGAATTTTTTTTTCCCCAAAAGCCCCAGTAGATAGTTGTATGTCATAGCTGCACATCCTTCTAGTTGCTGTATGTGGGACGCGGCCTCAGCATGGCCGGAGAAGCGGTGTTTCGGTGCGCGCCCGGGATCCGAACCCGGGCCGCCAGCAGCGGAGCGCGCGCACTTAACCGCTAAGCCACGGGGCCAGCCATCTGTTGTTGAATTTTTATTATAAAGTGTGCTTATGTATTCCCTTGTGTGATTTAAAATGTCTATGATCATCCAATCATTATGTGAGGGTTACAGGGCAGACTGTGGAGCCAGGCGGCCTGGCTTCAAATCGTGGCTCTGTTACTAACGAGCTGAGTGACCTTAAGCGAGGAACTTCGCCTCCCTGTGCCTCAGCTTTGTCATCTGTAAAATGACAGTCATAATGGTATCTATCTTGTAGGATTGTAGTAAGGTTTAAATAAGATAATATACAGAAAGTTACTCAAACAGTGCCTGGTGCATACTAAGCAACATAGTGTTAGCTATCGTTGTTGTTGTTGCTGCTGCTTATTGTTATGAGTGTCCAACTTAGCTCTTTGATAATGGTGGTGACACTGCTGGTGACAGCAATGGTGGTTTTTTTCCCCCCTAGAAAGGCTCAAAGGAGTGAGCTTCCTAGAACCATATATTTTAGCACCAAGAGGAAAGAAGAGGAACTAACATATGTTGAGTGCCAGGTCTACATATAGTATCTCATTGATTCTTCAAACACCCTCATGTGATAAATAGCATTACCCCTGGGGTACGGGGAGGTGAAATGACTTGTCCAGAGTCATCCGGCTGTGATGGAAAGGAGGCAGAATTTGAACCCATGACCAGCCGGACACACGAGCTCCCACGCCCAGCCCTGGCTGCACCAGGCCGCCTCGTTCAGAGCAGCAGCCAAGCCTGCCGTGCTCAGCACTGATCCTCTGACACGCTCTCCCCAGTTCAGCCCCTCCTCCAGCTCCGAGATATTTCTGTGATCACAGCCTCCTCTGAGGAGGAGGAAGCAGAGACGGAAGGGAAGATGGATCGTCGACAGAATGATGCATAGTTGGGTGAGGGAGGGTGGGGAGGAGGGAAGGAGGAGAAACTGATGGGAAAGAAGGGGGAGAAAGATAGGGGGAAGCAGAAGGAAGGAAGAGAATGGGGAGAGATGGACCTGCAGGACAGAGGGGTGGGAGAAAGGGAGAAAGATGAGGTACAGAGGAAGACGATGGGGAGAGAGCTATGGACCACAGAGACACAGGAGTCCTGGCAGAGAGAGAAAGAGGCTGGGTAGGCAGAAACCTCCAGCCTGGTCTCCTTCTGCTGCCCTCCGTCGGGCTGAGCTCCCATACTGGACTTTCCCAAGGATGAGCACCATCCCCACGCACGTACCCACCTTTCACACACACACACACACACACACTCCTGCCCTCGCAGCATCTCACTCTGACACCACTACCCCCATGCCCCTCTCTCCATCCCCAGCCCTCAGCTCCAAGCATGGCCCCTTTCTCACAGCCCCTGGGGCCAGAAAGATCTGGCTGAAATCACTGAGCCAACTGGTGGCTTTTCAAAAGCCCATTCACATAAATAGGCAGACATGGCGGATAGGGGGACAAGGAAAATTCCCAAGGCTGCTCAGGTCGCATGTTCTCAACCCCAGGGGAGCTGTGCCCAGCTCCCTTCCCTCTACGGGAAAGCTGAGTCTGGACTGGGGAAGGGAGCTAAGGGCTAAGTGGGGCTGGGAACGGGAGGAAAAAGGTCTAACACACCCCAAGTTTTGTTCATTCTCATCAGTTCCTTTAGGTCCCGTCACTGAGAGAGCCTCCACCCCTAGGCTGGAAGCCCGGTTTCCAGGGCAGGCCAGCTCAGGTTGGGGAAATGGGTCATGACCCAGGAGGCCAGAGTGGAGGCAGCATCCTAGAAGCAAATTCCCAAAATGCAGGCAGTTTTCCAGGCAGTTAGAAAAATGGGCTCACGGAAGGCTTGCCTAGGAGCTGAGTGGTTTGGAAGCAAGGGCAGTGGCGGGGTCTGACATCCCACATTCAAACCAAGGGAAAGGCTTTCCAGAAAGTGGGAGGTATTAACATAAACACGTTTCTGGCTTGAGAGGCCCGCAGGTCATTCTGCCTGGGAGGTAGGGTGCCGGCCTAAATGACCCAGGAAGATTCCCCCCAGCATTTGCTTTTAGGGCTCCTTGTGACTTCTTTGCTTCAGTTTGCAAACGCATGCACAGCAAATAGATTTTGAATGTTCCCTGGGTGAGGCACCCCTCTTATAAGCTCCATAACCCCCATCATGATAGGGTTTCATGATCAATGTCCATCTCCCCGACGAGAACATAGATTCCAGGAGGGCAGGACCCTCTCTGTCCTGTTCATCACCGCATCCACAGGCTAGAACAGCTCCTGCACAAAGTAGGTACTCAATGCTTGTTACCGAGCAAATGAATTAATGTGCTAAAGAGCGTAGGATCCATCAGGTACAAGAACTGACTCTGAAAGGAGTGGGAGAAAGGAAGCCATGTGAACGGGGTTGCATCCCAGGCTCCGTGGAGCCCTGCATACATTTCATTCCTTCCATCAACGTGCACTGAGCACTTATGAGGTACCAAGGGCTGTTTCACGTGCTGGGAAAACAGCAGTAACGAGGGAGAGAAGTTCCTGCCCTCCCTGAACTTACATTCCCGTAGGAGGGAATCAGCAATAAAGAAAATAAAGAAAAGGGAAAGTATATAACGTGTCAGATGTGGGAAGTGCTGCTGAGAACAACGCAGGAAATCAGGGCTGGAGGGACCTGGGGACGTGTGGCTGTTGCTACCCTTGATCCATTAGGGCGGACAACAAAGAAGAAAGTGATGGACGTTAGGGAGGACCATACGGAGACGAGGGGAAAGGGCACTCCAGGTCGAGGGAACCACAAGTGCAAAGACCTTGGCATGGAAGTCCGTCTGGTGCCTTCTGGGAACCTCCAGAAGGGCCACGGGGCTGGTGCAAAGAAAGGGAGGGGGAGGAGGTGGAGCTGGAGAGGTTGGCAGGGTGGCATCCTGAGGCCAGATCCCGACAGGGGTCTCCTCTTCATCTCGACAGCAACCGGGAGCCACTGAAGGGTTTGAAGCAGGGGAGTGACAGGATCAGTTTTTTTTTTTTTTAATTGCTCTGGCTCCTGTGCAGAAAATGGTTAGGAGAGGGTCTGGTGTGGAAGCCGGGGGAGCCAGCAGGAGACTATCGAAGGCTCCCAGGTGAGAGGCGATGGTGGCTTGGGTTAGGAAGGTGGCACTGGAGAGGGCACGGGTTTAGGAAGCAGCACCAATAGGTCCTGCTAATGAATCGGGTGAGCATGAGGGTGAAAAATTATTCCTAAGTTTCTGGTGTGTGATGCACTGATGGTGCCATTTGCCATGAGGGGGAAGATCAGGAAGGAGCAAGTGGGGAGAGTTGAGACACTGGATTCCCTTGCAGCTGTTACCTTCCAGAAGCCTGCCTCACAACCTGATGGGGCTGTCTCATGGACAGTGGGGCATTGAGTCCAATTTAGAAGAAATGTGGGAGCTGGGAATGGCCACTAGAAGGTCGCCAGCAAGTGTATATGTATTGGGCAGGCCCCGTGGCTTAGTGGTTAAGTGCGCGCGCCCCGCTACTGGCGGCCGGGTTTGGACCCCGGCGGCGCACAGAGGCACCGCTTCTCCGGCCATGCTGAGGCCGCGTCCCACATGCAGCAACTAGAAGGATATGCAGCTATGACATACAACTATCTACTGGGGCTTTGGGGGAAAAAAAAAGGAGGAGGATTGGCAATAGATGTTAGCTCAGGGCCGGTCTTCCTCAGCAAAAAGAGGAGGATTGGCATGGATGTTAGCTCAGGGCTGATCTTCCTCACAAAAAAAAAAAAAGTGTATATGTATTAAGTGATGGGTGCCCAGTAGGCACCCAATGGCTGCTCACTGCTCTCCATCCCACAAGCCCAGGTCTCCCTGTGTACCCGGGGTACCTGCAGCGTCTCCAAGGCCTGGCCCGCCATGCCGGTGGTGAGGGAGGCCACCTGCACGGCCTGCTTGCGGGCGGCCAGCAGGATCCTGCTGTAGGTGAAGCAGATGGCGCCCGAGGGCAGGAAGAAGGTGAGGCCCGACGCCACGAGGACGAAGGGCAGGCTGGCCAGCAGGCGGCACTGGCCCGGGGCGGGTGCCCGCGCGCGGCCCAGCTCGTGCCAGCCCAGCAGCAGGGGCAGGAAGGAGGCGAGCGCGGCGAGGCTCCAGGCGCCCAGGACCAGCGCCAGGGCGCGCGGGGGAGTCATGCGCAGCTTGTAGCGCAGCGGCGAGAGGATGAGCAGGTAGCGGTCCAGGCTGATGAGGCAGAGGTTGAGGATGGAGGCGCTGCAGCACATCACGTCGAAGGCGGCCCAGAGCAGGCAGAGGCCGCGCGCCAGCACCCAGCGCCCGTACAGCGCGTTCAGCATGGCCGGCGGCATCACCACCAGCCCCACCATAAGGTCCGAGGTGAAGAGAGACACCAGGAAGAAGTTGGACGTGTTGCGCAGCGCCGGCTGCGTGCAGATGAGCGCGATGAGCAGCGAGTTGGCCGCAGCCGTCAGCGTGATGACCACACACAGCGCGGCTGCCGCCCAGACGCTCCCCTCCGGGTCCGACGGCGGCCCCGATCCCGAGTCTAGGGTGCTGTTGTTGGCAGGGCCTGGATCTGGGACCATGGGGGCGGGGGATGGAGGGCGAGGACTTGAGGCCCGAGAGGGGTCCCGAGGACTGCTGGGAAGACAGCGTGAGGGACCCGGAGGAGCAGAGTCTGGAGGGGCGTCGTCGGTGAGAACAGACCCCCCAGGAGAGCAGGTGCGAAGATAGGGACAGGGCGCTAGATCACGGGCAGCGACCCGGGGAGGATGGAGAGGGGTTATAGGGGCGTCCTCGGGTCTGGGGCAGGGACACCCGGCGCAAACGGGTAGAAAGTTTGGGAGGTGGCACTTGAGAAGCAGAGTGCCCTAGCAGGAGCGGGCGGAAAGTCAGGAGGACGGGGAGGCCAGAGGACTCTTGAGGTTGGATGGGTGCCAGCAGAGCCCGCTAGAAGGGGCGGGCGGTAAGATCCGGGCAGGGGCGCCTCCCTGGGGCAGGGACCCCGGGGAGGTGAGAGCGGGGGGTGAATGGCCGCTCTCAGGCCGGGGGCAACCTCCCCCGCGGCAGGTGGGCTTGTGGGGGCGCCAGATCGGGAGCCCTAGCACTGGGGTCGCAGGGTCGGGGCCCACGGGCCAAAGCAAAGCCCTCGGCGGGGAAGGCAGGTCTCAGAGCCGGCGCTGGGACCCCCCGGGCTTGAGCGGACACGGTCCCCTGCGGCGTGCGGCGGGCGCCGGGTGGGCCGGCCCGCGGGAGAGGAGGAGCAGTGGCCGCGCCTCCGCCTCCTCCCCACCCGGCCGCCGGGTCGCCGGCCCCGCTCCCGCCCGCGCTCGGTACCTGGGCGCTCGGCGCTGCTCCGCCACCGGCGACTGCGGCAGGGGCCGCGGGGCTGGGAGAGGAGGAGGCGGCCGCGGGCGGGGCAGGCGCCCAGGGAGCCCGGGAGGCGCCGCGAGGAGCCGGGGCGCGCGGAGGAGCCGGTGGGCGCTTCCAGGAGCGCGCGGTCCCCGCCGCGGAGCCTGCGCCCCGCCCCGCGGTGGGCGGGGAGAGCCGAGCCCCGGCCTCGCAGGCGGCGGCGTCCCTGGTACCCCAGGCCCGTGGAGGGACAATCCGGACGCCCCAGCTGCGCCAGGTCGCCTCCCCAGCCGTGGCAGCCTCCACACCCCTGCATACCCCTCCCCAGCCCACACGTGGCGGCGGCGCAGGAGGAACTCAGAGGAGGGGACTGTGGCCCGCCTTTATCCAAGGCTGCCCGCCACGGCGGGGCTGCCCACCCGCAGCGGGGTCACCGTGCTACCAGGGGGAGCCCCTGGGAGATGCTTGACACCCAAATGTGTGCACACACGTATATACACATATGTACGTATACGTAATATTATATATGATGTATAATAACCTATACAGTAATTCCTTCAAACCTGTAGTTTAAACAGCAGGTCACCTCCTCCTCAGGGTCTTTTGAGCAGAAACCATCCCGTTTGTTCCCCAAAAGCACCAGGCACTAAGGATGAGGTCCCTGGCCTGTTGTCACTTCCGGCCTGTTCTAACAGTGTGAACAGATTTGGGAATCCCCAGGCCAGGTGGGGTAGAGTCACAGCAGGTCCAGAGGAGGGGTGTGGCAACCCCCTGGGTGTGACCTGCTATGAATCTCTCCCCCCAGCTAAGAAGAGTCTGCACTGGACCCTTCATAGATTAATAGTGTGGATTCCATTCATTCATTCAACAAACATTTATTGAGTACCCGCTGGGTGTCAGGCGCTGTTCTGACCAATCCAGGCACTACAGTAACCAAAACAAAGATCCCACTTCACGGATTGACATCCTAGTGGAAGGAGACAGATAACGAACAACACGCATAATAAATGCTTAGTCGTAAAGTCATCATTGCTATAGAAAAAAAAGAAAATGTAGATCAATATGAAGGGAATCGGGGGGGAAGGGGAGTCTTTTTCCCTCCCCAGAAACAGAAAAGTAATACCACCCACGTATAAGGTTCCCGCTATGTTCCAGGGGCTTTATTCTATTATTCCTACCTCCACAATAATGCTGAGAGGTAGCTTTAAACTGGGGCTCAGAGAGGCCAAGGGCCTCACCCAAGGTCACCAGCAGCAAGTGATCAAGAGGAACTGAAACCCGGGTCTGCCCAACACTCAAGGCAGAGAAACCTCAAGACCCTGCCACACCCCTCACCCACCCCTAAGCCACTATTTGGCACTCAGAGCCCCAGGGTGGCCCACAGATGGGTCTGTGCAGCAGGAGGAGGCCACCTGCACCACGGTGACCATTTCTGCTGTGCCCCAAGAACAGGATGTGGAAGACCAAGCACTGGACTGACAGTCGTAAAGACCAGACCTGGGATGCCATCTCTGCTGCTCACCAGCTCTGTGGACTTGGGACCAGCGGCTGCATCTCCTTGGGTCACCGTTTTCTCCTCTGCAATAGTTAGCAGAGCAATAGCAGCCACCTCACAGGGTTGTGGAGGGATGAAATGACACTGGTGTAATCTGTAAACTTTATGGTACTATATCACCACTAGCTGTTGGCCTCAGTGTTCCCATCTGTGCAATGGGAAGGCACTCTGCTCTGCTGTAACTCCTTCAGCCCAGGGATTCCTGATGCGAGCAACAGCAAACCTGAGGGGTGCCGTGTAGAACACACTTTGGAGCCCAGGGCTCTGGGTTCATAATCCTGATTCTGCTACTTGCTCTGTGAGTTTGGCAAAGCCTCTTAAATTCTCTGCTACTATGAAATTGAGGTAGTGGAGATGTGAACAGAATGAGTATTTAAACTATTTTACACAGAGGAGGTGCTTGATAAATTTTAGCTTTGTAAAACTTAGTAGATAGCGGCATAGACTATTACTCCCTCTGCTTTACCTGTTGCTGTAATGTTTCATATCCTTTATTTTCTAAAAAGACCTAAAGAAAACATGACAAAAATGTTAATATTTGTTCATTCTGGCTGATACAGTCACAGATGTTTGTTATATTATGATCTGTACTTTGCTATAATTAAAAAATAATTTTTTCAAGATTGGACCTGGGTAGTGGTGCCACCTTGTGGTTACCCTGTTATTATCGTCAATTTAAGAACTTCTCAGAAGTTGCATGTGTGTGCTCCTAAATTTATCATTTCCGTCATGGAATAATAAAGCCCTACACTTCCTTAACATTTCAGAGCAGAGAGGGACCTTCAAGGATGCTTAGCCTTTGCTTGACTACTTCTAGCCACGGAGTGCTCTCTCCCTAGAGGAGAAGGCTGGTGCCACAATGAGACAGCTGAGTCTTAGGAAGCCCTCCGCCCCAGACCCCCATTCTCATCGGTACATCAAGGACCAAGGAGAGCTCCTCATTACAGAGATGGAGAAACCAAGGTCCAGAGATGTTGTGGGGCCTGCCCAATGCTGCTCACTGAGGGCATTGACCAACTGGGTAAACTCCATGAGGGCAGGGATTTGTCTGTTTTATTCGCTGCTGCATCCTCAGCACATATCGGGCTGTCAATATATATATGTTCAATGAATGAATGAACAAAACTATCAGCCCAACCACCAGCTGTTGTGGGCCATTCATTCTCGATCATTATAATCATGGCTGACATTTATCGTGGTCTCTCTCTGCCAGGCACTGTCCCAAGGTCTATTTGTACACTGATTTATGTAAAGCTCACCGCGACCCTGACAGGGAGGAAGGTAGGGTCATTATTCCTCATTTTACTGATGGGAAAACAGCCTCAGAGATCTTAAGTGACTTGCTCAGGATTACACAGCAAGGAAGTGGCCCAGCCAGGATTTGAACTCAGGCCGACTGGATTTTCCCAGAGGCCTGGAGCAGGGGAAGAAAACTGGTTGCGAGTTGTTGGCCCCACACAGGCGAACAAGGCGCGGAAACCGGCACTAATTACCCGCCCATCCGGCGAGGGGCCGCGTTGACAGCGCTGCGTGTCACTGTTAATCCCTTGTTAAGATTTTTAACTCCTCCACCCGGGGAGGGGAATGGCGGAGGGGGAGCCGCAGTTTTTTTTCTGGCTGTCTTGGCGGTTCAGTTTGAGGTTGGCGAGGAGAAAAATTGGCAGTCACTGCTCCGCGGCTCACTCCCATCGGCAAGCTGGCGCAGCCAGGGATGCTCTCCTAGTCTCTCGACTCTGGCTCCTCCCACCCGCTCCTCCCACAGCCAATCAGCAGCGCCTCTCCCGCGTGGCCCCGCCTCTCCCCCGTGGCCCCGCCTCTCCCCCGGGGCCCCGCCTCTCCCCCGTGGCCCCGCCTCTCCCCCGTGGCCCCGCCTCCCCATGCGCGCGGCCCGTGCCCCACTCCGGCCTCCATCCTCTGCTGCCTGGACGACTGCAGTTTCCAGCGGGTCTCCAGCCTCCCCCTCCTCCTCCCATGAGACTTCTTTTAGTCTCGCTGAACCCAGCTCTGCGCAGACACTCCCAGGGCTCTTACTGCAAAGAGGGAGGTCTGAACTCTGGCTAGCAGTCCAGGCCTGCCACCAGCCGCGCCAACCCACCTTCCTGCTTCCTTTCCAGCAAGCCTCTTACTAATTTCTTTATGTATCTATGAATTTATACCCTGCCTTGTTCCGTCACAGGATGGAGGCGGCTCCTGACCAAGGAGCTCAGGGTGGAGGAGCTCTTGCCAAGACAGTGGTCCGGTCTCAGAGGTCCAGCACCAAGGACACCGCCCCAGGAAGCCCTTCATGTGGACCTGGTCTGAGTCCTCAGAAGCCACGCAGCACTTTCTCTCTGCCCTCGAGTCAGTCCTCACCTCCAGCCGTTTAGAAAGACGATGAATATGGCCAGGGCTTGTCCCCACCAGACTGAGGGCGTCACTGAAGTCTGCACGCAAGAGGATACCACAACCCAATTCCACGTCAAGGGACGCAGCGCCACCATGGAGGCTCATGCAAGTTGTCCTGCACGACTGCAAGAAGTCCCCGTCTGGAGTTGGGAAGTAAACCTGTTCGCAGTGCAGAGCAGCCATGAAGGGAAGGCGTGGGTCCCCAGGGGAAATCGTGTCATACATAACCGTCGTGACTAGAGGGCGCCAGAACAGACTCCTGGGGCCGCTGCTCCCCAGCCTGGGCAAATCCCTCCCAGGGCATGAAGGCCCTGTTTTCTCATTTGCAAAATGAGGATTTTCCATGGATTAGAAATAACCTATGTGAGTTGCCCGGTACGTGGTGGTAACTGCAGGTGTGCGAGGAAGAACGGGGGGGGGGGGGGGGGTGGTCATAGCCCTCAGCCACACCACCAGCCCTGCCCTTCTCAGCGGAGAATGTGAGGGGACCCAAGCTCAATTGCACAGGGGTAATGATACCAAATTTGTGGGGTCACTGTGGGGAGAAGACTCCAGCGGTGTCCAGCACCCGGCCCAGCACACAGCAGGTGATTAACAAGTAGCAACTACTAAGGCTTTGCTGAGAGCAGACCCATTAGGCAAGACTGCCTGGCGCCAGTCCTGTGGGTGACATTTCTTAACTATGACCCTGGGCAAAGGACTGGGTCCGTCTGCACTCAGATGCCGCATCTGCAAAACGAGAGCAGTATCAGCATCACAGCGCAGCGGTGCGGATTACGAGTTAATGTATGTCAAGTCCTCAGCACAGCACCCACCCTGTGTATTAATGTGTAACCACTGGTTTGTCCATTTCCCCTGTCCCGGGCCAGGCCAGGTGGGGGTCCAGGGAAGGGCTGATGCTGGCTCACACTGAGGGTGAGAAAGAGACGGCATGCGTCAAGCCCAAGGGACAAGGTCAAAGTCAGAAAGGCCCAGTTCTGGAGGCAACCAAGGCCAGAAATGGGCACCCAAGAGGTAGGAGCCAGCGTGCACACGGCAGGAAAGTGGGAGGGCCACTAGGGGGCAGGGAGGGGCTGCTCAGGGCTCACAGGGCGCACAGGGCAGCCTCACCCCCTCCCCCTGGGCCTCGCTGCCGGGCCCCTCGGGGAACCCCGGGCCAGCAGAGCCGGCCAGTGAAGAAGAGGACACAGGCATTGAACGAATTTATTCATGAGAAAACTCGGGTCCGTCAGGGAGACAATCTACTGGTCACAAGCTCCAGAAGCTCTTGTCACAACTGCCGTGGGGGCTGGCACCCCAGGCAGGGGGCTGGCGGGCAGTTCTGGGTACTGCCCGCCTGCCCTGCCCTCCCCCTGGTCCCCGCGCCCCCTCTAGGGTTAAAGTGCAGCTGGGAGGGGGTGGGGGTGGGACTGGGCAGCTGGAGAGAGGCCTCAGCTCTAGCCCCTGCTCCTCCCGAGTCCATCCCACCCAGGTCCCTCCTTGGAACCTCTGGGTCTTGGAACCTCCCCACTGTCAGATATCTAGAAAGAGCTCCCCAGGAGGGTAGGGCTGGCTCCATCAGCTTTCTGAGGGGCCCAGAACTTCGGGGGCAGTGGGAGGCACTAAGAGCTCAGAGATGGAGCGGGAGACAGTTACTCTTCTTCAGTGATGGTCTGGGGAGTCATCCCCTCCCCCTGGCCCAGGAAGGTTCCTCCCTTGCCTCCCTCCACCCCCTGGAAAGCGAAGGATGCCAGAAAGGCCCAGAGAGCCTGGCTCCCAGCTCCAGGGCCATGAGTCAGCAGGGTCCTGCCCAGGCCTGACTCCCAACCACGCCATCTAGAGAGGGCCACTTCAGCGCCACTGGGGAGAAGCTGCCCTGGGGATGGGAGGCCTCTGGGGAAGCCTGTGGGGCCCAAGTTTCCTGCTTCTGCTAATGTCTTCCTGGCCGGGACCCAGCCCCTCCCTCAGGGCTGCCGCTGGCCTAGTGCCCACCCTCAGCTCAGGGCCCCAGCGCCACCACCTGCACCCCCAGGGGCCCCGCCCCGCCAGGGCTGTGTGGGCCTTAGCCTGGCTCCCGCCATCTTGGATGGCCTGACCCCCCCCTCAGCAGCTTAGCCAGCCTCCTCCCCCTCCCCAGGGCACATCTCCAGGAGGCAGAAAGGAGGAGAATCCCCCTTGGAAAAAGAAGCCTGAAGTCGTCTGCTTCCTCCCCCCCTGAATATATTAAATTGTGCAGCTCGCTCCAGCCCCTCCCTTCAGACCTCCATGGCAACTGGAAAGCATTCCAAGTCCAAGTCTGAATCCAAGTCCATCCAGTGCCAGAGGGGGGCTTCAGCCTCTCCCCCACTCCCCCCCAGGAGGGCGAGACCCCACATGCCACAGGGGATGAGAGGGGAGGATGAGCCGGGGCCTCAGTCCTCAGCCCCCTCTTCCTCGGCATGGGGGGCCCCGGGGGGGTCCTCGGGCTCAGGGGTCTGCCCGCCGGGGTGGGGGTGAGGGTGGAGGTGGGGGTGGGCGCCAGGCTGGGGGCCCGGCGCATCCTCGCCCTGCACGTAGACGCTCAGCCCCTCGTGACTGGGCTCCTTGCCGCACGCCTGGCAGCTGCAGTGCAAGATCTTCTCCACCAGCTTGTCCACCCGGGGCACGTCCTCGTGGCCAGGGCACTCCAAGGTCACCTGGGTGGGGCAGGAGAGAAGGGGAGAGACGTTGCCAAGCCCTGCGGCAAAGCAGGGGGGCCCCCAGGGTAACACTCCCCACAGGACCAAGAGTCCCAGAGACCCCAGAATCCTGGGCCCACCTGTGACACCCCAGTTAGCTCCGAGGGCCCATCGGGGGAGGGGGACGGGGAGTTGAGCCCCTGCAGGAGCCACTCGACTTGTCTCCTTACAGTCCCGCCACCTTCCCATCCATTCCCTCACGGCCGCCGGAGGGCACCCTGGGGGAAAAATCCAACATGGCCTGGCCCTGCCTAAAATTCCCCTCGATGCTCCCCACTGCACTTGGAGAAGAGTCCTGACTCCTTACTAAGGCCAGGACCTTCAGGCTGCCCCGGCGGACCCCTCCACCCCTCACCTTGTGCTCCCGCCAACTCTGTGCTACCTGATCTGCCTGAGACTTTGCACATGCTGTTCCCTCTGCCTGGAAGGTCCTCGCCCAACCCATCCCCTACAAAATGCCCCAAACTTTGCCCAGTTAACTTCAACTCAACCTCTGGATCTGAGCCCACACATCACTTCCTCAAAGCCCCTCCCAACCCCCTGCCCAGCTGAGGTTCACCCTGGGCAAGCCCCCTTGGCATCCTGCTCTTCCCCTGTTGTCACACTTCTAGTTGCCCTTCCTTGCTTCTCTTTCCCTCCTTCCTTCCACAGAGCACCTACTCCAGGCCAGCTCTGGGGACACAAGGGCAGGCATAGTCCTTCAAGGAACTCAGAGTCTACTGGGGGAAACAGACTTGTCAAAATTACCCAAATGCAGATGGAAAACTGTAAATGTGATGGATGCTCAAAGCAGAGGCACACAGTGCTCACGGGGTCGGGAAAGAGGCCCTGAGAAAATGCTGCTTGAGCCAAGAGCAGAAGAATGAACAAAGTTAACTAGGTGAGGAGGAGGAGAAAGGTATTCCAAACAGGGACAAGAGCATGTGCAAAGGCCCTGTGGTGGTGGCAAGTAGACTAGGTAGGAGAGACTGAAAGTAGAAGAGTTGGTGTCAAGGGTCAAGCTAGCAAAGGTGAGAGAGGCAAGATGGAGCTAGAAAAATTGGTGAGCCAGACCACATTGGGTCTGGCAGGGCACGGCCAAGATTTTGGTCTCATCCTATAACAATGGGAAGCCACTAAAAGGATTTCAGCATGTGACTGACAGCAGAATGGACCTTCAGAGAGATCCCTTGTCCTGTACATGCTGGGGTCAGACTCATGAGCCATCACACGGCAAGGACCCTGTCTGTCTCCCCAGCACAAGCCTTGGAGCCTGAATGCAGTGGGGCCTTCCGAAGCACGGTGGCGAAGGCCGGGCAGGGCGGGCAGCGGTACTCACGATCTCCCACATGGACTGGGCTGGCATGCACGAGTCACAGTGCACCAGGGACTCTGTAGACTGCGGGAAGGTGTTGGGGACGCTGTAGCTGAAGCACTGTCCCAGGCACGCCCTGCGGGGGGAGAGGCCACCGCGCCCGGGTCACTGCGGCGGAGGCAGGGATGGGCAGCCCTGTCCTCCTCCTCCCTCCCAGGCGCCTGTCTCCCTCCCCCACCCCGCCCGGCTCCCACCTGTTCTGGATGGACTTGGCCTCACAGCCGCTGTGGCCCACGATCTGGGTGATGTTCTTTGCCTCGCACCAGGCGCTCTTGTCTGGGAACAGGGCCAGCTTGTTGATGGGCGGGGGGGCGGCCAGCAGCATGGTGGGGAGGACAGCCCCCACCAGGACCCAAAGCATCGTGCCCGCGGCCTGTAGAGCCCTAGAACTGAGCACAGACTGCACGTGAGGCCAGCAGGGCCCGGGAGGCTGGGCGGCGGGGGACGGCAGTGTTACAAGCATGGACTCCGACACCTGACGGCCTGGGTTCAAATCCCGGCTCCACCACTTACGAGCCTAGCACAACCTTGGACAAGTTACTTCTCCTTTATGTTTTTATTTATTTATTTTTTTGTGAGGAAGATTTTCCCAGAGCTAACATCTGTTGCCAATCCTCCTCTTTTTGCTGAGGAAGACCGGCCCTGGGCTAACATCCGTGCCCATCTTCCTTTACTTTATATGGGATGCCGCCACAGCACAGCTTGATAAGCGGTGCATCGGTGTGCTCCTGGGATCCGAACCTGCAAACCCCGGGCCGCCGCAGTGGAGCGCGCACACTTAACCGCTGCGCCACCGGGCCAGCCCCATTTCTCCTTTATGAACCTCAACAACGGGCTGCTAACAGTATGTGCATCAGATGGGTATCACGAAGATTAAATATTACATGAAAAGTTCTCAGCAGAGAGGCTAGCACGTAATAAACACTCCGTGTGTGTTAGTTATTTCTATAACTTACTATGTAGCTTTGAGCAAGTGACTTTTTATCTCTGTGCCTCAGTGTCCTCACCTAAAAAGACAGGGATGGTAACACTGTGGATGGCCAAGGACGGCTACAATTCCTGAAGACAACACTCAGTTTCCAAGGACATGCTGAGTGTTGACCGATTACTAGCTCCCTTCTCACTCTGATGTCGTGGATCCTCCGGGGAACACAGAACAAGGCCCCCCAGTGCCTGCCCCAGAGGGCCTGGCCACCCAGACGTCTCCCAGACATGCTGCCACGGCTGTCGGCTTTCTGATTCAGGAAGCTAACCTCCATCTTCATGTCACTGTCAATTCTTGTGCCACCTTGGCTGGCTGGACCTCAGGCAAAAAAACTAACCCCAAACTAGACTGTATTTATTTTTTGGATGCCCCCTCAGAGCGTCGAGCCCTGAGTCTACACACACGTCATTATCACCAGCTCCATCCTAACCAGAGTCAAGCAAGAAACAAGCCAAGCCAAGCGCCTGACCTTCTGCAAACTGGCTGGAACAAGATATTAAGGCAATACCAGAATTTGCCAGAAGGTGGTGCTGCAGGGCAGAGTGAGCGTCAGAAGGACTCTGCTCAGAGGGGGCTCTCCCAATGTTGTCTCCCACCTTCTGTAGGTTTTGCCCACCACCCCCCTCAAAAACCGTGGAGGAGGAAGGCTCTGGAGAGATTCGGAAATGAGGGCAATGCCCACACGAGGGTCCTTTGGGGACAGGACACCGGGGAAAGGGCGCTGGCCTGGGAGTCAGGAGTCCACACACGCTGACCTGGTCCAGTTCAGTCAGTCTGGGATTCTGCGTCTTGGGACAGTTCCCAGAGGGGCCTGGGTGGGGCTGAATCGGGAGAGAGGCCAGGGGCTGTCCCACGGGTCCCCCAGCCGCCCAGCACTAGACTTGGAGGTGGGCATCCCATTCAGAACAATCCTACCCTCAGCCCACCTTCTGTAAGTACCTTGTGAAGTGTCTGGGGAGGGGGAGAGGTTGGGGGGGTCTTGCTGGTTCTGAGGTGGGCAGGCTCAGCTGGGCTTGCGGGGAGGGCCCAGGCCAGCCTGCAGGGCTGTGAGCACCTCCACAGCCCTCTGCTCTCTCCGTCCACGGGTCCCCTCAGCTCCCGCCCCTTCTCCCTGCAGGAGGTCTCTGGAAACAGAGAACCGTGTCCCATCTCCCTGGATCCCAATGCCTGCATGATCCCTGCTCCCAGCCCAGCAGGGAGGGGTGAAGCAGGCAGGGCAGTAGGAGGCAAGGCCAGATGGCCTGCCCACCCCAAGTGAGTCTGTCACGACCCAGGCTCTCACCCACACATTTCCGGTCTTGCTCACAATATTGACAGCAAAGCCCATGTTTTCAGTACAACCACATCCTAACAAAATAGAATGGACTTCTTCCTAACTGGCAACCTAACTAATTTTTCAACAAGCTTAGCATCCTGGAGGCTTCCTCAGCCCAAGGGAATCGGCCTCTGAGTCAGGGTCTGACCACAGCACACCAGAAGAGGCCCCGTAGGCCCCCCCGGGGCCAGAGTTCCCTGGGCCCTCCCCAGGCTGGACTGGCCTCCTAGAGAGCTCCGAGAGGCCAGAGGACTTTTGTCCTATACCTGACCCCACCACCGTTCCGCAGAAGGTCAGGGCAGGTGGGCCAGGGAGGTGACTAGGGCAGGCCGTGATGTTCAGGTCTCCTTAGGACTTGAGACTGGGACTGGGATTGTAACGAGAGCAGCCTGGAGAGGAGCACCGGGTCTGATGCGGAGCTGGAATCAGGAGAGGCTAGAATTGAGGCGATGGACCAGGACCCAGCTAAGGGGGAGCCGAGCTGACACTGGGGTTGAGGTTAATAACCAGGGTCACTGGGAGATGGGATAACAGTGAGTTTTTTAGGGGAGTCGCTGGCCCGGAGGATGGGGCCTCATTATTAGGGTCATGTTGTGACAGAAGCTGAGGAGAAATGAGACAAACCGAGGCAGAAGGCCTCCCTCCTTGTCTTCCCCCCTTGCTAGTACACAGCAGAGAGTTAATCCTAAGGGCCAGCTGTGCCCCCCGAGGGGGCGCTGTAACCCCACTCGCCAGGCCCGGCCGGCCAGGACCTCAGAGGAGAGGGTGGGGCCACACTCAGCTCCCCCAGGCCGGCGGCCCTGAGCTCCAGCAGACTGCCCAGCTCCCAGCAGAAGATGGCCCCTGGAGTCCCCTACGTTCAAGTCCCAGCCCTCCCACCCAGGAGCTGCGTGACTTCCGGAAATAAAGTCACCTCTCCACACCTACCTACCTCAACCCTGAAACGGGGAGCATGGCACTGTCCTTGGAGAATGACCGGGAGGATGCAATGAAAGCAGCCAGCACCCAGCAGACGGCCAGCTCAGGCCAGTTCTCCCCCCGGGGGATCATGGGAAAGGCTGGGCAGGCCTCAGAGCCCAAGCTGAACACCCGAGCAGGAGGTAGGAGGACGCCAGGCTAGTCCCTCCACACACGTCTGCCATCAGGACACACCCACCGCCCTCCTGCCCTCACACCCAGCCCCCAAGAAGCCCGGCTGCCCTCCCTTCACACTGCGGTGGGCGCTTTGCTAGCAGGTTTTATTTTTTGTTGGTTTATGCTTTTTTGTTTTTCCAAGGAGCAACTCAGCTAAGTTCTTTTACACAGCAGTCAGACCTTCCTTCTTGAGACTCAGAGCCTCGCCCACAGATTCTCATCCCTTCCTCTCCGCCCTGAAGGTCACACAGCAAGTCATGGGACTCCCACAATGCCAGGGTGGGAAGGGGGATCCACCTGCCCCCAGCGAGCCAGGCCGAGCAATGCCCTTGCCCCGGGTCATGCGGTTCAACGCTTGTGTACTGAGCACCTTCCAGGAGGGCGGAGAGGGAGGCGAGGGTGAGGACAGGGGAGCTGGGGTCCCAGACTCTACGCCCCACCAGGAGCTCAGAGCCTCGAGGGGGAGGTTGAGGGAGGTGGGTAAGAGGAAGCAGTTGCTCAGAGACAGCTGTAAGGGGCAGAGGGTAGAGATTCCTCATTCTGGATTTAAGACAGGATTACAATCAGTTCCCAATGGTGGGGAGAGGAAGGGAGCTCCTGGCTGAGGGACCTGCGTGAGCAGGGGATCTATTGCCATCAGCCCAGCGCACCCTCCCCCTGCCTCGAAGTCACAAGAGCTGGTTCTATCTGGGGACTATGCACTATTCTAAGGGCTTCACATACATTCATTTATTCAGTCCTTACAATAACCTAGTGAGATAGGTTTATGTCCCCCATTTTACAGATGAAGAAACTGAGGCACAGAGAGGTTGAGATTTATTCGAGCTTACACGTTAGTAAACAGAACCGAGATTTGAACTGGACAGTAGCAGGGTAACAACCAGCTACCTCTGCAGATGGTCCACAGAGGAGAGAGCAAGAAAGGGAGGAAGAGAAGGTGTCCGGGGAATCCGGGGATGGCCCGGAGTGGGCATGAGACCTGGGGCAGGCTGTGCATCTCACCCCTGTGAGCGCTCGATGCGCAGCCACCGCCTGGGTTGGAAGCTTGGGAGCCCCTTGGCGCAGAGTGCAAATCCCCCTGCCAAGGCCCCTGCAGATGAGCATATGGCCATGGCAGACCCTGTCCTCAGAGCCTCAGGACGGGTACGAGGCTGCCCTTCCTCAGAGTCGTGGCGAGGCTTCTACGAGACCGTCCTCAGCCCAAGGTGGGGGGCTTCTTACCACCCCACCGTCCACTCCCAAATCCACCCCCTCCACATCCTCAGAGGCCTCGGGCAAGCACCTGACACACTCTGAGGCTGCCGAAAACAGAGAAAGGAAGTCCCAGGGGCACACTGACTGACCCATTCCAGCACCATAGAAACTGAGACGGAGGTCAAGGAAGGGCCCCCGTGTCTCCCACATCAGGGAAGAGGGCAGAGAACAAACACAGGAGACCTGCCTCGGGAAGGGGAGGGAGTGGGGCAGCAAGAACGCAGGCTTCAGGGTCCGGCCTTTGGGGTCCTCTACTTTTCCACACCTGCCAGAACCTAGCACCTTCCCTGGGATGCACCAAAAACTCAGATGCCCAGGCCCCAGCCCTGGATGTTCTGACCCCACAGGTCTGGGATGTGACTCAGGCATCTGTAGGGGCTCCCACAGGATTCTGAGGCCCAGCCAGGTCGGGAGCTATGGCCCCCCAACTCCTCAGAGAAGGGTCCCGCATAACAGCACTACTGCCAGGGGCCACCCACCCCACTGCCTGGATTCTAGTGCCTGGAATCAGGTCTTCTATTCACCAGAGGGGCCTCGATTTCAAGGGAGACGTCAGGCCCACACCACCCACTGTGCAACCCTTCCTACAGCAAAGACTCAATTTTGTATAACAAGTGAACAATTGCTCCCTACTTCCTCTTTTGGGTAAATCTGAATATTCAGGGTTGCTTAAGGCCAGGTACACCCCCAGCCTCCCTTCTCTCTCTCTCTCTCTCTCTCTCACACACACACACACACACACACATACACACACATACGCACGCAAAGGGCAGGGTCTGGGTCTCCTCCATTCTCCACAACTGACTGACAGACCTGGGTTCAAATCCCAGCTCAGCCACTTTAACCTTTCTGTGCCTCAATTTCCTCATCTGCCATATGGGGACAGCAGTAATACCCACCTCACAGGGCAGCTATGAGAAGTAAACTGAAGGGTGCCTGGAAGCCTCTGGAGAGGGCGCTTGTCAAGGGACAAGCCCTCATAGACGTCACCATTAGCGCCACTCGTCCTCCCACAACTCTGCCCACGCCCTTCTGCCTCCTACACTCCCCCCCAGATCCTGGGTGGGTCCTGAGATCTATATCCAGGGTTGCATCTGCCCGGATGCAACTGGATTTAGGGTAAACCTGAGAGGAAATGCAAGCAAATGAGATGATGGCTGGGAAAGGGTTTTATAAACTGTTGAGTGCTGCTCAACACTCGCCTGCCAGGGTGGGAGTCAAGAGGAAGAGCCCACTCAGACTCAAATCCTCAGCCACTGACTGAAGGGACAGGGTCCTGGAAAGACCAACCCACTTTGGAATCCAACTTGGAGAAAACAGGCTCCGCCTGGCTGCCAGGCTGCGCAGGCCGGGTGCAGAGGGTGTGGCATTGGTGGCTGCAGCCCTCGGCCTGGGGATCAGCAAGGGTGGGGCAATGGCTACAGGTCTTGGAATGAGTGCAGGGACCTCCTTGAGGGGTGCAACTGAAAAGGTTGCCCTGGAAGGGGACAAGGCAGTGTCAGACCCCAGCCCTGTCAGCTCAGCAGGGCTTCCTGGGCCCGCTCTGGGGTCCAAGGACGAGTTCAGGCCCAGGCTCACCCACTGACTCTGTGTGCCTGCAGGCAGGACAGTCGAATGGTTACAGACCCAGCCACCGACCACTTGCTTCACCTCCCTTGGCCTCACGTTTGCCCCCTGTAATGGGGAGCGTGGCCTGGGAATGTCCATTTTAGCAGATTCCCTCAAGGGGAGGCTGGCACCAGCCTGTGGCTTAAGGCCGCCGTGATTCCATGACCCCAGTCTCACCACAGGGTGGCTTCCTTCCTTCCGTCAGCGCTGGCAGAGCATGAACCAACTGCCCAGGGTGCGGACTCACAGGGCCAAGCCCATGCCCCAAAGGCCTCTGCCAGGCAGCTCCACGTTCCTGGCTACAGCCCCCAACCCAAGCCACCGCCCTCCTGCCCGCAGACCAAAAGCTGTCTCCAAAACAAGTCTATGCTAATGAGCTGCTGCAGGCTGGCCTACACATCTGCTCAGCAGAAGTCCCACTGCAGAACTCACCAGCATCCCTGCCCACTCCCGCAGCCTCAGACCCCTGAGGTTGGGGGTGGGGGGAAGGGGCTAAACTCAGTCTGAAATTTCACTTTTCAAGATCGAGGCTATATTCGCGGCTAATGCAGAGCACTACTTCCCCCGCCACCCCTCCAGCACACAGGCCCAAGAGAAAGAGGGCCAGCTTGCAGGGGTGAAGGGTGAAGGGAGGGGGTCACCAAGGAAATGCTGCAGCCTTGCATTTTCTTTGGCCCCAACTAAAGGCAAACCACACCCAAGCAGCCCCAGCATCTGGGGGAGTTTCAGGAGGCTGGTAGTTTCCACAGTAACAAAGGGCGAGGGGCTTCTTGTTGACAAATTGCTTCCCCACCCCCATGGCCGGCCAGCGCCCAGCCTTTGGCCTGGAGCCCTGACCTCTGTTTTCCTGGGGTTCCCGTAGTTACAGGCTGGTGTCCTCCAGCTGGCCGAGGGCCTCAGAAAGCCTGAAAATGTGCCCTTCTTCCCTGATGCCCACCAAGCCCCCGGCCTCGCCAAGAGAGGCAGCTGCCCCCTTTACTGCGGCTTGTAAAAGATCAGAATCGCCCCGCCCAGGGAGCGGGGCGGGCAGGTGGCCGGCAGTACGGCCCTGTTGTCCAGGCCGCCTTGCGGGGGTGGAATTCTTGAGAAAACTGAGCCCCCGGAAAGGCTGGCTCCCCCTGCCCCAGACTCAATTCCAGGGGGATGACCCAGGCCAGGCCCCGGGGGCAGGCGGAAGGCGGGGGGAGGGTTTCGCTTCTTTACCCGGTCTAGGAAACTATTCATGAACCCCACCGGGGGCCCGTGCCTCCGACACTGCAGGATTGTCTGGATTTGAGGGTGGGGGATCAGGGAGATGCAGAGAGACTCCCACAGAGGGGCAGAACGGAGAGACGGAGAGAAAACATAAAGGCAGAGACAAACCCAGGGAAGCTGAAAACGGAGGCAGGAGGGGAGAAACAGAAAGAAAAGGACCCGAGGAGGCAGAGAAACAGGGGCAGAGACGGAGAGACAGAGGCAGACAGAGGCAGGCAGAGAGACAAAAAGGAGGCAGAAACGGACAGGAGTGCAGAGGCTCGCGGCGCAGCGCGGAGAGGCCCGGGCAGAGGCGGGGGACGCGCAGCCCCGGCGCCCGCGCGGCCCGACCCGCCCTCGACCCGCCCGGCTTTCCTCGGCCACGCATCTCCCTCCCTTTCTCTCTTGGCCGCGGAAACTCCTACCAAGAAATGGAAACCCCAGGCCAGTCTGGGGACGGGCTCAGGGCGCAGCGGTGCCCCTAGCCACCCTGTGCCGCGCCCACGTCCCCAGCCCCGGCGCCCCGAGGCACCCGCCCGGCCCCCTGGGCTCCCGGGCTCGGCGGCGGCGCCTCCGCACCGTGCCCGGGGCCGCCGGACGCGCCGGAGGGCGAAGCTCGCGGCCGGGGGCGCGGCCCTTGCGGCCGAAGCCTCTGGAAGCTGGGCGCCCGCGTGCCGGCCCGGGTGGGACTTACCGCGCGCGCGGCGGCGGCGGCGGCGGCGGGGAGCGCGGCGCGCCCGCCGGTTCCTGCGGAGCTGTCTGCGGGCCGCGGCGGGGAGAGGCCCGGCGCCCGCGGGAGGCTCGGGGAGGCGGCCGGCAGGGCTGGCGGCGGCCCCGCGAGGCTCGGCTGGGCTGCGCTGCGCGCCGTCTGCGGCCCCGGGCGGGCGCGCGGTGCGGGGGAGCGGCGAGCCGAGCGGCTCCGACGTCAGGGGTGTCTCCGCTCCAAATAGGGAGCGAGGGCGGGGGCAGCGGAGGGAGGGACGCGAAAGAGAAAGGGCGGGCGGGCGCGCACGGCCGCTCCCTCCGGGCGCGCAGGAGGGGGCGCCTCGGCCGCCCGGAGCCCCGGCCCCTTCTCGCCACCCGCCCGCCCGCCCGCCCGTGAGCCTCGGGCCAGGCTTCGGCGCGGACCGACGGCGCGGCGGGGCAGCTGGCGCCCCCACTCTTTCCAAAGCGCCCTCCGCCGGGTTTCTCTACGCTCCGACTTCTCTCCGCCTAACTTTTTCCGAGACTGGGCCGTCAGGCCGTGCCAGGCCTCGGGGTAACAAAGATGGAGGTGTGCCTTTTTGTGGGAACCGGGCATTGCAGACTTGCTCCGAGGGTGTGGCGCTCCAGTCCACCGAGTCTCGACACCAGGAGACTCAGGAGACTGTCCTCCCTCCGCGGTCCTGGGGAGCGCCCAACCTATCCGCTCCCGGGCATGCGACCCGGTCAGGTGTGTGCTCTGGGTACCCTATGTCGCTCGCCCTCCGCCCATCCTCCCCTCGGCTCAGACACTTGGCTTAAGCATCCAGAGAAGGGTCTGAGATCCCCAGGAAGGACTATTCGGAACGAGAGCGCCAGATAATAGACTCACTTCTCTGGCTCCTGGGCAGAGCTGAGCTCCCGGCCCAGCGTCCAGCCTCAGCTGGGGGGCACCCACTAATCAGTCTGCACTTGGGCACGTGGGTAGATGGCAGTCGTGTCCTCTCTGTTCTGGGTGCCCAGTGGAGTGAGAAAATAGCTTGACTCCTGGAAAGTAGCAGCCCAGGACTCAATCGTGGGACTTGGAGATTTTGTTTTCTATCATAGTCGTCCGTGTCCATGTATCTTACCCCAAACTGGCTGGAAGCTCCCAGATGGGTGCAGCTCATCTGATGTCAGGAGGTTGTTGAGCATCCTGGGTGGTTCCTAGTGGCCTGCTGATAACTCCATGGTGTGCTCCACCTGTGTGCACTCTCCAAGCCCAGCATGCATCTCCATCCTCCTAGCACTTGCTTATGCTGTTCCCTCTGCCTGGGGTTCCCTTCCCCTCCTTCCTTTCCCCATAAAGGCATTCTTCAAGCACCAGATTGGAAAGCCTTCCCAAGACCCTCAGGTAGCGTCAACTTCTCCCTCCTCCAGTGTGACCACTGTTAACACTAATTTCCCTCTTGTTGTGTACATCTCTGTCCTCCACTCGACCATGAGCTCCTTGAGGGCAGGCGTCACCTGTTTATTTCGGCATCCCCAGTGCTTACGGTGGGGCCAGACAAGGGGTACGGTATATCTGCTGAATGAAGTGATTATTATCCCCCATAGATAAGTGTTTCCATGATGATAACTATCATAACGATCATAATAACTCACACATACTGAGCACCTCACTATATGCCTGGTGCCATTCTAAGCACTTTCCACCTGCACAATAAATCTATGAGATAAGAAGTATTGTTCTTCCCATTTTATAAGTGAAAAAACCAAGACCTAGAGAGAGCTTAAGTAACTGGCCTAAAGTCACACGGTAAAAGGTGATGTCAGCTACTGTCTGTTGGACGACCATGTCCCACAGGGCCTAGCCTCACTGCGCTGTACACAGTGGGCACTCAGAACCTATTTACCATTTTGCTTACAACCACCATCCTCAATGTGGACCTGGGTAGGGCAGGGAGTGGAGGTCTACACTTTGTAAGAACCCATTCCAGCACCGCAGGAAGCTAATCGTATAGCCCAATGAGCCTGTCAGATCTCACAGAGAGCCAGGAGTAGCCCTTGACAGTTTAGCCACTGCTCTCTCAAATACAGGGAGGTTCTAGAACAATCCTAACCACCTAATCAAGGATATGGGTTTTGCGGTTGAGTCACACCTGTCTGGTGAAGACTGGTAATTACAGGAGGGCTGCAGCGAGGGCAGGGGGTCTGGAAGGTGACTTGTTAATAGTATCGAGAGCCACCATTATGTGCCAGGCATTTGTGGTATTGAATCCTTACCGTAATCCCATCATTATTCCCATTTTATAGGTGAGAAAAATCAAGGCATTAAAAAGTTTAGTTATCTGCCCAAGATCACACGGCCAGTAACTGACAAAGCCTAGACTTGAACCCAGACCCGTCAACTCTAAAGCCCGTGCTCCTTTGCCACCCCACACCCAGAGCCCCTCCCCATCAGGCTGCAGCAGGGACGCTACCCCTCAGGGACGCTACCCCACCGGGACTCAGGGTGGTGGGCCCAGCGGGAAAGGCAGAGCCTGTCAGCTCACAGAGATGCACCTGGTTGGCAGCAGCATACCAGTTGTCCCGACAGGCCTGGCTGGCACAGGGCACGGGCCTGAAGCCAGAGCCCGCTGGCCCGAGGCCAGCCTCTTGGGGCCGAGGTAATGTGGGGCCCAGAGCTGGGGTAGAAGGCTGAAAGCCTCTCTCCCCAGCTCATTAGCAAACATCTGGGTTCAGGAAAATGACCGACCTGGAATGTGACTGGGCTGTGGGGAGCTGCTCCCTCCCGAGTCCCCGGGAATGTGAGCTCCCTCCCGCAGGGCACGGGCTCGGGCCAGCTGTTTCCTCTAATCCCGTCAGCCTGGCCTCGACAGGGGTCCAAACCTCCCCACTCTCCGGGAGAGTGAAAACAAGCAAAAGGCCCTCCTTCCCAGTCGGCCCACTGCATCAGAGGGTTGGCACTGGCCTGGCAGAAGCACAGTTCCCCCTCTTCTGCGAGATAAAGACCATGAGTGTCCACTTTCAAGTTTGGAGCTGGGAGGGGCCGTTAGGACTCATCATGGAAGGTTCTGGCGTCTTCCTGCTTAGGTTTGAATCTTTGCTCCATCACCCGCTGAATCTAGGGCTCTGTGCAAGTTGTTTCATGTCTGGGCCTCGGTTTCCTTCCCTGTAAAATGCAGCTGGTAATGGTATGTACTCTACAGAGTCGTTGTCGGGACTCATTCATTTAACAAATATTTATCGTGACCACTATGTGCCAGACGGGCACGGAGGTGTCGGGGACACGACAATGGACTAGACTGATAAGGTCCCAGCCCTCAAGAAGCTCAAGTTCTGCAACAGGGAGGCAGAGAGCGTACAAGTAAGCAGATGGACGGGTTTCTCACAATCAGATGTTCTCAAGGAACTAAGTGAGCCAGAGGGGTGATATGATGGGAGAGGCCTCAGGAGACAGCTCAAAGAGGTGACGTTTAAGGTAAGATTACGATGAGAAGGAGCCAGGATTCAAGGAGATAAATGGATGCAAAGTGCTCGGCACAGTTCCTGGAAAATAGCACGTGCTCCAGAAAATGAAAGCTATTTTAGGGAGGTTTGTATACAGCAGAGGGAAGGCGGGGGTCAGAGCCCCTGCATCAAACCCAGGCTTTAGCACAAAGCTTTCCCACCCAGCTCAAGTAAGGCACTTCCTGAGCCTGTTTCCTCATCTGTGAAACGGGAATTTTAACAGTACCCAACTGCAGGATCCCTGCGAGAATTCACTGAGACGTGGAAATGAGGCACAGAGCCTGATGCGTGCTCGGCTCTCAGGAAGTGGTAGCTATTCTTGTCCTTTTATCCTATCCCCTGGAGGAAAAGGATTTGTTTAAATTCACTCAGCAAGTCAGGAGCAGATCCAGGAGCAGAATCAGATATTCTTTGAACCCACCCCCTGGGCTGTGTCCCCTTGCCATCTCCTCCTGTCCCTGGAGGCTCAGGAAGCCTCTGGGCCCCATCCTGGACTCAGAGACAGCAGGATGAGAAGGTGGCGATGTACTAGAGGGTCTGTCCCTGAGGGCTACTGAGGGTGCAGGAGATGTGGCTTTGTCCCAGACTGGAGAGCAGGAATGAGGCCCCAAGGGGAGTCCATGGAAAAATTTAAAATGCCCATTGTAGGTAGGGTGGGAGACCAAGAATCAACAAGAGGGATCAAGTGCTAAGAATGGGGGAGAGGGGAGGGGAGGGTCAGAGATGAGAACCAAATTCCAGGATTTTGGAGTGGAAATTTTTTTTTTTTGAGGAGGATCAGCCCTGAGCTAACCTCCATGCCAATCCTCCTCTTTTTGCTGAGGAAGCTGGGCCTGAGCTAACATCCATGCTCATCTTCCTCCACTTTACGTGGGATGCCGCCACAGCATGGCCTGACACGCGGTGCGTCGGTGCGCGCCTGGCATCCGAACCCGGGCCACCAGCAGCGGAGCATGCGCGCTTAACCGCTACACCGTGGGGCCGGCCTCTGGAGTGGAAATTTAAACCCCGGTCTGTCTGACTCCAACAAGTGTTCTTTTTCCACTCCAGAGAGGCAGTATAGCATGGTGGTTACGGCGGTTTCCTCATCTGTAAGAATGGGCATACTGACGGGACTGGCCCAGTGGCATAGTGGTTTAGTTTGCCCTCTCTGCTTTGGCAGCCTAGGGTTCGCCAGTTCGGATCCCGGGAGCGGACCTATGCACTGCTCATCAAGCCATGCTGAGGCAGCGTCCCACATACAGCAACTAGAAGGATAAACAACTATGACATACAACTATCTACTGGGGCTTTGGGGAGAAAAAAGGAGGAAGATTGGCAACAGATGTTAGCTTAGGGCCAATCTTCCTCAAAAAAAAAAAAAAAAAAAAGAATGGGCATACTGAGGGCCAGGCCTCATGGCCTAGTGGTTAAAGTTCGGCACTCACTGCTTCGGCAGCCTAGATTTGGTTCCTGGTTGTGGAACCACACCACCCATCTGTCAGTTGCCATGCTGTGGCGGTGGCTCACATAGAAGAACTAGAAGGACTTACAACTAGGATATACAACCATGCACCAGGGGGCTTTGGGGAGGGGAAAAAAAAAAGAGGAAGATTGGCAAAAGATGTTAGCTCAGGGTGAATCCTTCCTTGCAAAAAAAAAAAAAAAAAAGGATGGGCATACTGATGTTACCAGGAATGTGGCCTAAATGCCCGGGATGGGGTGCCAGGGGCTGTCCCCAGACACTCCCTTTGCTCATTTGTTTGCGTCCTCCCCATCACTCCCCCACCCCCATGGAGCTGAATTCTCCACTTCAGTTGGGTTTGCCTGACCCCAGAGCAACAGCCACCCACCTCCATGTGACAGCACCAGAGCTGGGCTCTGGGGAAAGGGCCCGTGCCCAGAATTCCTCACCCTGCTGCCCCAGATAAACAGGGTCAACAGGGTTGCCATGGGGGTGGGCAGCATTAAGCAAATCAATTCTTTTACAGTGTCACTTCTCCATTTTTTTCTTACATTGTTTCTTCCATTTCTCAGCTTCCAGCGGCCCACACATATCCACAGAGAGTAGAATTTTTCTTCCTCCTCCAGAGTTGGTCCTTCTGTGCATATTTAAAATCCCACAGAACAGCTTTTTTTCCTTAAGGTTTTTGTGCTCCAGATAAATTCATTGAAAAATCTCCTTTCAGGAACACAGGAATTGGAGAAAAAGAAAGCACAAAAGAATCTCATCTGGGTGTGTGTCTGCGCCTCTACTAGGGAACCAGCCTCCAACTGCATCCACAAATAACCACAGGGTACCCCAGCAGTCAGCTGGTTCTCCATGAACCTGCCCTCCTGGCCAGAGCAGACTGGACCCGAGTGGACACCTGACCCAGGCTGGGCCAAATTCTCTCTCTGAGGAATCAGAACCCAGAGGCACAGGGACTATGCTGGGAGCTGAATCACATTAAGGGCAGAATTCTAGAAGCCTCTGGCTGCTCAAGAAGCTGACAAGGGCTTGGTTGGTTCTTGCCTTGATATTCACCTTTCCTTGGAATCTCTGAGCTTCTCCAGTATCCTACAGTCTTAAGGTGATTTGAAGGAATTGTTACTTACCTCCCAAAAAGTATGGATTAAAACAACGTATTTTTCTGACCAATTACTAAGTGTCCAGCACAGTTCCAGGGACTGGAGACAGAGTAAGGCATAAGGCCTGCCTGTGAGGGAAAGAGACAGACACACACACAACGGGAAGTGGTGGAGCAAAGGAAGAGCTCACTGCCAAGGAAGCTGCCCAGCCATGAGGGCCAAGGAGTTCCGAGAAGGGAGAAGTCCTGGGGCTGACAGGCCCCGGCAAAGGCCTGCAGGAGGAGGCAGGGCTGGAACGGGGGCTTGAGATCCGAGCAAGAATTGGGCAAGTCGAGAAAGTGGTCCATACTAAGAAAAAAAGGATTTGTGGAAAAAGGGATTTGCATTGGACAAATATGAGGCCCTCAGACACCCGCAGCACCACAGCAGACACCATTAACATAACACTTTCTGGACTGGCCCAGAAATAGCCTCAGAACCCTTCTTAAAACAGCTCCTAGTCTAGGCAGTCAACACCAAATAGATACATTTGGCTGTGAGATGAAACCGATTTGTTTGAATGAATTTGTTACTCCTAGGAAAAGATGTTTCAGGAATAACTAGTTCGATTGAAATAGGGTTAATAAACTAATATTCAGTTACTCAGCAAATATTTGAGTGCCTACTGTGTGCCAGGGTCTGTTCAGTTGCTAAGGATACAGCAGTTAAAAAAAAAAAAAATCTCTGCCCTCAGGGAGCTTACATTCTAGTGGGAGGAGACAGATAACCAACAAAATCTGTAGGCAAAGATATAGACTGAGACAGTGATAACCGCCGGAGAGAAAAATAAAGCAGGCAAGCTGGTTTGGGTGTGTGGGGGAAGGGTTACACAAACCAGGGTGGTCAGGGAAGGTCTCACGCAGGAGACATCTGAGTAGAAAGACTCGCAGGAGAGGAAGGAGCAAGCTGTGTGGACACCTGGGAGAGGAGTGGTCTCGGCAGACAATAGCATGTACAAAGGCCCTGAGGTGGAGTCGTGCCAGTGTGTTCAGGGACAGCAAGGACAGAATGGCTGGAGCAGAGGAGCACGGGAGAGGGCGGCAGGAGTCAAGGTCAGGCAGGCTCCAGGGGGCCAGATCTTGTAGGGTCTTGGATGGGATGAGAAGCCATTGGAAGGTTTTGAGCAGAGGACTCATATAATCCAATTCATGTTTTAACACTGGCTGCTGTGTGGAGAATAGATTAGAGGGGGGCAATAATAATAGTACAGTCTAACATTACTATATGCCAGGCACAGTTCCAATGGCTTTTCATATATTAATTAATTCTCATAATAACCTTTTGAGGTGGGTATTATCATCATCGTTCCCACTTACAGATGAGGAAACCGAGGCACGGACAGACTAAATAACTTCCAAGGCCCCACAGCAGATAAGTGTTAGAATTGGAATTCAAACTCTGCAAGTCTGGCTCCAGAGCCCCTGCTCTTAGCTTCTATCTTACTCCATGGAGGGGGCAGTGGGCATATAGGAGGAAGTAGAGATAGGAGCTAGATGAAGGAGAGCCTTGAATGCTAGGCTAAGAAATTTGGACCTACATTCTGTGCATTACTGGGGAGCTATTGAACATTTCTGAACAGGAAACAATGCACATAAAACAGTGTTAAGACTGGTAGGAGGGGGAGAGATTGAAGGCTGGGAGGCCTTTGGACGATGTGCAGAGATTCTGGCAAGGTGAAAGCAATCCCCCAAAGCTCCCCTGTCTGACCAAACTGAGGCTTTACAGATCACAGGTCCAGGCCAAAAAGAAGCTTTATGGCTGCTTTCTGGGGCCCAGGGAGAGGAGTCAAGAAAGCTTAACAGACGTAGCTACTGACAGACACGCTCTCCGCTTCATCTTCTGCAGCTCCAACTCCTGGTCGTCAAGGTTTCTAAATGGATCATGGAAAGATCTGTAATTACCTTTATACTCCTTGACAGGAGGACCCTTCCTGGTAAAACAAGTAGAACTCGTGTTTTATCCATGAAGTCCACCATAGAGAGGAGAGGAGGAGAAGTCAAGTCTGGAGCCTTCTCTTTATTTCTGTGGTATAAAAGAGTCTGTCAAGTGATATCACAGTCGATATACTTCCAGTTTAAATAGGGGATGAGTCCTGTGAACATAATTTGTTACATAATTGATTATATTATAAAATAACCTTATTTAGCTGGCTATTTCACTTTTCTCCTCAATAACAGAGTGCCTGACCTCCCATTTGTACTGTGTGGCAGGAAGGGATCATTACAACCATCTTACAATGAGGCCCAGAGAGATCAAGTGACTTTCTCATGATTACACAGTGAGCCAGGGAAGCAGCTCAGATGAGAACAGAGGATGCTCTATAGTTAAGAATTTGGGGAAGCCTTTCTTCCGACTGAAAGTCACTGACCCATAGAAATGATCAAGCAAGGCCACCCACTTAAAAAGCAAGTTAATTTAGGAGTTTTAAAATATAAAAAACATTAAACTCAACTACCTAACTGCAAAATAGTAAGGATAAAACTATTCCATAAACATTATAATAAAATGTACTCTGGGTCTTGATCACATCCAGAGATACAGACAGCGGAAAAGGTAGAAGGCAAGGAATGAGAGACACTGGAAGACATATGCAGATAGATGAGAGAGACCAGAGATCACACATACAGTATCTCTCAAAGAACCACAGCATATTTCCACTCACATACATACACACAGGAACCAAGTAGATCTAATTTATAAATACTGCTCTTTAGAAATTAAATCCCTAGAGCCAGATTTCTCGTTGTGAGATAAGGGAGTTATAAATATGGATGGAGGGAAGGCTAGACTAAACCCGAGGTTTTGGACTTGAGATTAGTACGAACTCAAGGTCACACACACATACATACACACACATGCAGACCTATTTCCTAGCTCTGTCTGCTGAGAGGCCATAGAAACAATGAAACACCAATAGCAACGAGCACACCTACAGATCTTGGTTCCTAACTACCATTATCCACTAAAAGGAACTAGGGCTCCTTGGAGAAACGGCTGATTCCAAGGCTGGGGTAATGCAAATACATGAAGAGTCTGGACTATCTGCTTCAAGAATGGAGTGGAAATGTCAAAGGATACAAGCACCAGCTTGGAAGAGCTTCTACTAGATATATCTGGACAATCTGAGTAACGAATATTGACAGTAATGGATTACAATCATTATTAACAAAATAAGAATCCAAGAGTCCATACTGATATAAACAGATGAAGAAATAAATGAGGGAGAAGGGAAAATTTTTCCTCACAGAATGTCAAGTAATAAGGAATAATGAATTTAGAAAATCATCAATGGATGCTAAAACTAATGATGGTTTGATAAGGAACAGGACATTTACAGTCTCAAAAGTATCTCCCCACAATTTACTTATTAATAACAAAAATAAAAATAATACATTTACAGTGGAGAAACCAGGCAAACACCACCTTAACCAAGTGACCAAAGCTCACATCACTAATGTTGAGACAAATGGACATGGTGTGTCTCCTGAGATGATGCTTCAACTGAAAAGGACACAACATCATCTCTGCCAAAATTGCAACACCTGAATCTAGTCATGAGGAAACACCAGACAAACCCAAATTGAGAAACATTCTACAAAATAACTGGCTTGTACTCTTCAAAAATGTCCATATCAAGAAAAAATGCTGATGAACTGTTCTGGATTAAAGAAAGAGACTCAACAACTAAATACAATGCATGATCCTGGACTGGATCCTGGATGGGGGAAATAGCTAGACAATAAATTATTTTGACAATTTGCAAAATATGAATATGTACTATGGATTGGATAATACTATTGTACCAATGTTAATTTCCTGATTTTGATAATTGCACTGTGGTTATATAAGATAATGTCTTTATTCTTAGAAAATATACACTTAAGTACTTAGGGGTAAATGGGCATGATGTCTCCAACTTACTCTCAAATGGCTCAAAAATACTATACACAAACAGACAGAATGATAAAGTAAATGAGAAAAATGTGAACAATTGGTGAATATGGGTAAAGGGTACAAAGGAGTTCCTTGTATTATTTTCACAACTTTTCTGTAAGTGTAAAATTATACCAAAATCAAGTTGCAAAAAAATTAAACCCCTTAAAAGTAAAATGTAAAAGTAGTAAATATTACCAGTATACACTATAAAAAGGGTTTCCATTTTCTACCTAGCGATGGGTACATTTTACTGTTTGTAAATTACGTCTAAAAAAAAACCTAATTAAAAAGTATATATAGTTTTTAAGATGCATAGGTCAATAAAATGTCATCATGCTTTATGACATTTGCAAGGATTTAGCAAAACTCATCAGTAACACTGACCTGAAGCTCTGATTGACAATTGTTTCTGATTAATAAACATAGGAATTATTTTTTTAATACAGCTGATTTCAAATTGTATCAATTTGTTCTTATCAATTTAAACTCAATGCAACTGACTCTGACCAATTTCAACGAGTTTAATCCTGTTTGTGTCAAATCAGGTTTAAAGTGGATCAAACCACTCTGAATGATTCTTCCCAGTTTAAACAGCTTTCTACCAGCACAGCAGAGTAGTTAAGAGTGGGTTCCGGAATCAGGTGAAAATCCCACTTGTATCACCTCTTAGCTGTTTGTCCTTGGGCAAGTTAATTTATCCTTTCAAAATCTGTTTCTTCATCTATAAAATGAGGATAACAGTACTTCTCTCATAGGATTGTTGGAAAAATTAAGCATCATGATATACGTAAGGCCTTAGAACAGTCACTGGCAGGGCGTATGTACCAGGTAAATACTATTATTATATATTCATTTGAAGTGATTAAATTAAGTTCTGCCTGGCTCAAACTGGCTAGACCAGGAATAGAGAAAGATGACTTGACTGATAGTTGATAATGAGCTCCTTTTTCTAGTCCCAGTTTCTTCCCTATTCAAGATTCATCTCCTGCCCACTCCTGAATTCCTCCAAAAATTCTTGACATTGTCTTCCCCCACTTCCATCTTCTGGGTCTAAACTCTTTACATGAGGATCACACAGTTGAAGCCAAGTATTCTGAATGCAAACATTCGGCAGCAGTCCTGTTTCCTACCACGCCAGAAGCTCCTTGAGGAGGCTCCTTCCCAGCTTCCCACTTTATTTCGTCAGTGTCCTCTTCCCCCTTCCCCTCCTGGCCCAGCATTGAGACCATGTGCTCCATAACTCTGATTTTTAAAAAGCTAGGGTAGAGTTTCAGAACGGGAGAAGCCACAGTGGCTTTACTCATGTGTATTTCAATGGAGCAGAGTGAAAACAAATGACATTAATACTGATTCATGAAGACGCACACTATTTTCCAACAATTTTTTGTTTTTCTATTACCAGGAGCTAAGCTGAGACACCCATTCTCTTCCTCAGATCTTGCTAATTTAGACTGTAAGAGCAAACTCCTTTGAGCCCAAGGATCATGCCCTTTTTCTGTTCTAGAACAGTTCCCTGCCTACCTACCACTAATAATACCATGCACTCTATTCCAATTCGAATAGCAATACTGACCCTCAAAATCTATAAGGTAGGAACTATTCTTTCTCTCTTTACAGATGAGGAAAGTTAAGTTTGAAGAGAGTCAGGAAGCCCCCCATGGGCACACAGCAGGTGGCAGAGTAGGAACTCAGACCCAGATCCTCTGCCTCCGAACCCTACGCACTTCTCGCTGTATAGCCCCGCCTCTGCCTGGTTCCCTGTCCGTCCTCTTCCTTCGAGGCACTTCACCACCTAAACAGTTATCATCGACTCTCACACCTGTTCCACACAGAGGCTGCTCAGCGAACGTGGGAACTCCTGCCCTGTTCCTGCCCAGGTCTGCTTACCCCAAAATCATCCTTTGGTGTCCCAGGGAAAGTGGTGCTTGCAGCACACTTAAAGAAAAAAGGAGTGATAGCTTCCAGATGAGCTTGTTATTCTAAATTTAACATTCCTTTTGGTACTTAGGATTTCCACTTTCTCCCTTCCACCCCTTTGCATTTTTGTAATTAGAAAGCATGCAACAGGAAACCATTTATGTTTCAGGACCATTCAGCATGAAGGCTGTTTCAACCCCATGGAGTTCATCCTTGTGGAAATACTTTGCAGAGTTTATTTGGACAGGTTCAAAAATAGTCCTTCAACAATACAATCAGATTGAACCATGACAAGGAAAACGTAATTATGGCTTGGTTACATTAAAAAAAAATGTAAACAGTGAGGTTTGGGAAAACTAAAAACAAAACTACATAGATATCTCCTTCCTTCCCAATCTCTGCATTTCCTACAAGCAAGATTTTAAGACTGTACCCTCAGATCTTTTGAAATGGATGAGAGGATGACACTCACTAAAGGAGACAGCTCAGTAGCGTGTGTTCTGAGGCCATTTCTCAGAACAAAGGCATAACTTCTGCATAAGGCAATGCAGCCTGATAAAGGCTCTACCAGTGGGTACTTGGAATGTCAAAGTCATTCACCTAAATGAGTTCAAAATACATATTGTTCTGGGCCAAATTATACAGTGTCAAGCTCTGACTGTATGTATTTATATATGTTGGCAGAACAGGCCACTTTCGGGGCGCCACAGCTTTCTCCTAGTATCCTGTGCCCAGCTGGGTTCCTAGCACTCTCTCCCCAAACCCCTGAACTTTCTTGTATTTGGTTCCAGAAGGGCAGACAAGAAGCAAAGTCAGCTTCACAACCCCACAAGAGAACAGGGCCCCGGAGGACTTGAATTTCTAATGAAACTAAAGTAGAACAGAATGTGTGCCTTTGCCAACAAGCTCGAACTTTCTGAAGGTTGATTTGAGATGGGGGCAGGGAGTGGGGACAAGATCGAGCATTGTGCTTTGGGCCAGTCTCAGCTAAGAGCTACAAGGCGCGAATACAAAGCGCTCTGGAATTAAAGCAAACAGCCAATGCTTCCTTTGGCCTGCCTTTGCCCAGAACTGTTCCCTCATAGAGCTGACCCGTTTCCCAAAACACATAAGTGGTGTTTCAAGATGCTGGGCAAAGGGATCCATCCAAATAAACGCCTAAAACCTAAGAACTAATGAGAGAGAAATCTGATTCCTGTGTCCATTCTCACTCCATACTCTTCTGACACATCTAGAGAATGGGCATGTTGTGTTTTCTGTTTTTGTCCTTTTTGGAAGGGGACCTGTTATTCTTCTCTCTGCCTGAATACAGATGGAAAAATTGGGGGGAAATATTAACTTTTAAAACAAATGTGGAGAAGACAAGTGTAAGGGATGCAACAGGTTGCAAGGTTCTTTTTCTTTTAATTACATGGGTTGTTTGGATCACGGTATGAAGAGTGCAAAATGAAAAACAGCCGAGTGGTTATGGCAAGCCACGGCCGTGACTTACAGTCCTGGGCTCAGGCCTATCTTTGGGTGGTAACCGATCCAAAGAAACAAAAAAGCCCAGAGAGCAGAGGACCTGGAGAGTTTGCAGGGCAGGGAGCCATTGCTGCCTGTTGGGGTCCAGAGCTTAGCGACCTTCCGGAAAGGGGAGTAGAGTGAAGGATGAGGAAGGGGAAAATGAGGGGCTACTTCCACCCTGAATCTACTCATTACAACACTTACAGGAACTGCCTAATGAGCGTTCCAGAGTTGGGGTCAGATACCAGCTCCACCCTGGTGCCCAGCCTCACCCTCCACACCGCTCCCCTGCCCTGGCACTCTCGGGCTATACTGACCTACTTGTAGTTTCCCAACTCTAACATGCACTACCATGATTCCAAGCCTTCACATGAGCTACCTTCCTTCTCCTCGTCTGTCTGGAATGTCCAAGTCAATTTCAGGTCTCAGTCCATGTTTTCTCCTCCTCCGCCAGGCCATCCTAAGGAGACTTAGTTGCTCCTTCTCCTTTGTTCTCACTGCACTCTGTCTACACCCCTCCTCTTCCAGTGTCAAAAGAGTCTGCATGTCCATCTTTCCATCAGACTCTAAGCTCCTTGAAGGCAGGGGCTTCTGGCTTGTCTTTTCATCCATTAGATGCTCAGTCAACATTTACAGGATAAAGGGACAAGGGGGATCAAGCTCTGCCCATCTTAATTTTATTATAAAGACAGAGAAATAAGATATGAAAGACTAAGCTCTGGGGTTCTGTACATTTTCAGAAGAAACTGCTACAATACTACTTTTGTGTTCAGCCTCCCTGGTTCAAGTGAAACCAGAGGAATAAACTCACAGAGGGGCATTAGAAGTGGTCCTTTTGCCCTCAAACTTTAGCTGCCATGTGAAGATAAAACCAAACCAAATATGGCCTTCCACAAGCTGCCTCCACCCCCAGGACAAAGCCCCCAGTGCTGAAGCCTGGACTGTGTCAAGCTCCATGAAGCTGCAGGAAACTGTGACATCAACGGAGTGCGCCATCGGCACAGTCAGGTCCCATACCCTGCCGATACAGCCAGCTATGTGAGCTCAGTGCAGCAGGCACAGCTAGGACACGCCCTGCCGGGTCCACTGGTGAAAACACCCAGATCTTAAAGAGCGGCTACAGCGAGGCAAGGCTCCTCAAGATATTCGTCATCTTCATCAGACTACGCAGCACCACCTCCAACCTCGGATTTAGGAGGTAGAAGGAGTTCTGAAAACTACACATTAGGGGGCGAGCGGGGAGGAACGCACAAGGGCTGTGGTTTCAGGAAGGCTCTCAGGGAGGCTGGGACCAGGCAGTTACAGCTGCTGGCAGTTCAAATATAGTCTTCCCCATGCTCAGAGACTAAAGGCAAAGAAACGCAGGCAATGTGCTGGGCTGCCTATTTTTGTTTAATTTATTTCTTTTAAGACCACCTCCTTGCAATTTCCAGAGAGAAAATACAAAACAAGAAACAGACTTGGTTTCAAATACATAAACAGTGTGCTGGAGTTTCAAGCATTACTGATAACATTGTTACAGAAGAATGTCAGCTTACTCCAGGGCACTTCCGTATTCCTGAGGAATAGACATGATTTCTCTTCTCCTCCCACAGGGATGTTCTCAGGTGTAAGTCACTGCTCCTGCTCCTGTAAAGAAGGACACTCGGGTCACGACTGCGCGGACAGCATGGTGACAAGCCTCGCTAACTTGCTGCTGCAGGTCACATTCAAGGGACCACTGGGCTGCAAAGCTTACCACTGTCTGCTTTAAAATTGTCTCACAAGAGGACTATATACATCCCGCCCAGGTTCCTAACCTCTGAGGGAGGAGAATGGGAAACAGGGCTAAATAATCGGTACCTGGATAACTGTATTCCCAAAAGCCCTCAGAAGCATGGATCCCAGGTGAGTGGAAACAGGATGGTTCCAGAATCAAATAGCCTACTAATGATGGGATCTTTGGTAAGTTTCTTAACCTCAGTAAGGTTCGGTTTTCTCATCTGCTGACTGAGGATAATAAAACCTCTCTCACCAATCTATTGGGAGATAGGTCTAGAGAAAGAATATAAAGATAAAGCACCTAGGATGGCCCACAGGGCATATAGCAGGCACTCAACAAGCAATTACCATAATACAAACACTGAAAAAACCCCAAGTTGGGATTTTGCTCCTTTTTTCAGAGAATGGAGGACGACAACATCAAGGCACAGGCTCAAGTTCAGATAAAGTTACAAGGCCATTTTTGAGCAGTACACATAGGCTGTAAAAAACGTAACAATATTCTTCACAGTAACTCCCAGCCATTTAATATATAACATGCATATAATCACCCCTGAGCCATTATCCACGGCAACTCAGTTTGGAACAATGAAAACCTTTTAAACAATTAAAAGACCTGAAGCTCCTCTCCCTGTTCCTTTGTTCTCCCCTAAATTCAGCTGTGCTAAGAAAGTGAAAAGTCAGGGAGCAGTGGAGACGGCCTGTCGTGAGCTCTGGAGCCACGCAGCTGCGCCTCTGCTTGCGCTGTCCCTCGACCTCACCCTGGCTCGGCGCAGAGGTGGTTCACTAACACGGAGGGCGGCGAAAGGCCTGCCAGTCTGCCCAGCCGGCCACCTCCCCCTCCCAGTTCTCTCTCCAAGCACGCAGAGGTTGGTTGGTAGGCAGCTGACAGTCTGAGCAGGTTCTAAGACAGAGGCTACTGCGCTGTGGCGGGATACTGTCATTCGAGATTTGGTGACCCTTGTGGCTACAGCTTTTGACCAGAATTGGGACACTCATTTGTACCACATTTTCCACTCTACTTGTTATTATAGTAGAACAAGGACAAGTCAATTACTCCTTCTTGGTTGGCCTCCACTATAATAAACCAACATCTCTATTTATATAGCACCTCACAGCTTAAAAACATTTTCACATTTAATCCTCACACCAACCCTATGGGTATAAATTATTACGCTCATTGTATAGACAGAAGACAGAATCTCAGAAACGAAAAACTCGAGATCACATAGGAAGCAAGGGACGGACCAGGACGCACACCCAGGTCTCCTGGCTTCTGTGCTCTTGCCACCAGCCCCTGCTGCCCAGATCACAGTGACTCTAGCTCAAGGGTAACCTAGAAAGTAGATGATCTACACATCCAGGGAACGTGCAGTTCTTCGTGGAAGGTTGTGTTGCTGTAAAGGTTATGCCTTGGTAAGCCTGAGCCCATTAACACACCTAATAGGATGTACTATTTCCTTCATTCACTCATTTTACACTTATTTGAGTGCCTACGTTGTCCCAGGCCCTGGGGATACAAAAACAAATACTACCTGTGTGCTTGAGCACATAGCCTCCCACAATCTTTCACTCACACCCTGCGGTAACCAGTCACCTAAAGTAAGGCAATGGGAAAGGCTGCCACTTTCTTCCCTCTTGAGGCACGTGTTAACATTTTTCATCTTGTCCACATCATTAAAAATCCATCTGTAGACAAGGACTTTGGCAAAACTACATGGGACTTACAGTCAAGAACCTGCCCTATTCAACAAAAAGCAGAATAATGGCTGGGTCCCAGCAGTTTTTAGGGTTAGCTGAGTATGTGTGAGATGTTTACAGGGCACTCTGAGATCCTGAACAAAAGTGCTCCTTAGAGATATTGGACACAAATCTACCTTGCCACAGTGATAAACTTTCAGGTAGGTTCGTCAATTCCAATCAGCTCACATATGAGTATATATCTGATGTGGTGTCAACATCACTAAAGGCCAAAGAGCAATTAGGATCTCAGTGGGGCCACAATGACACACATGGTTTATTAATTACATGCACTCTAAAGAATTCTTCAGGGACTCAGGAGAAACTCTTTTTCTATTAAAAAAGAAAGCGAAATAACAATTCTGTACATACTTTGACATATTTTCCATGTAGAAGATACGGAGCCTGGAAATCATGCTGACAGTTGGAGTAGGCCATCCCCAATCCCAGGCCAGAACCAAAGGCTAACGGCCACGTTCTTCCTAGGGGGCAGAGAAAGAAACATCCCAAGAGGGACTGTGAGGCTTCTTCTCTGGTTAGACACATTGGCTTAGATTTAATAAATACTCAACACGCATCATAGTGACGACCATAATATGCCAAACCTTTCTGTCAATATTTAATCAACAGCCAAAGAAACGGAGCAGGGGATCATCAGCAAACTTATTAATTTAGCAAATATTTATTAAACACCTATGCTGCTAGGTTCAGGGCATTAATGAGCGGTACAATGTGAGAACAGTAGACATAATTGAACCCTTTAACTTTTTACATCAGTTTTAATCATTTGCTCATTTTAACTAACTTCTTATCTTTATCAGAAATAACTTTCAGTAAGGTGCTTGAATTTAAAAAATATGTAAGAATTTCACCAGTATTTACATATTTTGATTACAGTAAGTCATGAGGTTTACTTAAGCCCACACTGTAAATGATGATTTCACATCAGCACTCTGTGTTAATTATGATTGTCTAGTTATATATTCCACACCAGCTCTTCGTGGCTTCTAGTCAACATCCAATCTTCAGAAGTTCTTCCACAGAATGAAAAGGATATTGCCTGCCCTTTGCTTAGGAGA
Source organism: Diceros bicornis minor (assembly GCF_020826845.1). NCBI lineage: Eukaryota > Metazoa > Chordata > Mammalia > Perissodactyla > Rhinocerotidae > Diceros > Diceros bicornis. The sequence continues at coordinate 36,853,806 of NC_080752.1, read as the reverse complement.
ATTTTTGGCCAAATATCATGTGCATTTCTGGTCCACTTGTTTTTATTACCAGCAGGACTCTCATTTTCAAGTTCCTTTAGAAAAATTATAATTAATGAGAAATATTTGAGCATATAGATTTGGGCAGATGACTCACTGGCATAAAGTACAGCTTTTAAATGATATCATAAGGTCATGCTTGGCAGTGATGATGTTAATGTGCTCTGACCCTAGCATTTTCTCCGCAGAACACACGTGTTGCATAAAGCGAGGCCCACTTTTAAAAATAAATAAATAAATAAATAAATGATATCATATTTAAGATATCAGGCACTCTGACTCAATGCCCAGGAGGAATTCTGGAGATGCTCAACCCATTCTGACCTCTTTTGAGTCCACATTCTTTGTCTAGTTCACTTTACCGTGGCCTACCTAGACCCATAAATGGATGGTTTGGCAGCCATGTAGATGTGCCTTCCAGAAGTGTCCCTGCAATGTTTATGTACACACTAGGACATTGGGTCGAAAAGGTAGTAAGAGTCACACTTACTTTTAAAGAAGGTAAGTGAGAAAACCAGTCCTAATCCAAAACCAGTACCTACAAAGAGGGAGGAAAACATGTTAAATCTCATAATAGGAACTTAACAAAAACGAACACTTCAAAAATGTGAATATCTCTATAAAACAGATTTTTTTTTCATAATTTAGTATAGAGTTGATTTTCTCATTTCCAATCTCCTTTCTTGTTGTCAGAGTACATAGATGCCTTTGGTCCCTCTGCCCACAATAGGGGTAAAAACTTTATTCCTTATTCTGTCTAGACAGGTCTTGGGGGTGGGGAAACAAGCCTAGACAGTTCTTGAGCAGACACTCTTTGGACTGCTTGCAAGTAGCCTCCGGCATCTCAGGCTCTTCCTAACGGTGCCACAGCCAGAACATCAGATGAACAATGTCAACAGGAAGCTCCCCTGTCATTTCAGCACTTTGAGTGATGGCTACTTTTTGAGGAAGATGGAAAGAAATGATCCAGAACAATTCCCAAAGGTTGTCACAAGTCAGACACAAGTCCGAGTCTCCAGACAGAGGGAGAGGACTTCCTCAAAAGCCCCAAATGTGGAGATTAATTCCCTCCCCTCATGTTATTCATAGGGCATTTTTAACCACTATCTTTCAAAATAAAAGAACAAATGCAAGCCTAATGGTCTGGTAGAAAAAAAATTATTTATTTATTTATTTTTTTCCCCCAAAGCCCCAGTAGATAGTTGTACGTCATAGATGCACATCCTTCTAGCTGCTGTATGTGGGACGTGGCCTCAGCATGGCCAGAGAAGTGGTACGTCAGTGCGCACCCGGGATCCGAACCCGGGCCACCAGCAGTGGAGCGCGCGCACTTAACCACCAAGCCACGGGGCCGGACCCAGTAGAAAAAAATTTTAAAGACCTAATGTTAAATCAAACTTCACAGGAATCTAAGCCTGAAAAAAAAAAAGACCAAATCTTTTTTTTGTTTGTTTGTTTTGGTGAGGAAGATTAGCCCTGAGCCAACATCCAATGCCAATCCCTCTTCTTTTTGCTGAGGAAGATTGGCCCGGGGCTAACATCCCTGCCCATCTTCCTCTACTTTATACGGGACGCCACCACAGCACGGCTTGACAAGCAGTGCGTCAGTGCGCGCCCAGGATCCGAACCTGGGAACCCCGGACCACTGAAGTGGAGTGTGCGAACTTAACTGCTACGCCACCGGTAAAATAAAAATAATTTGTCTGTGGTACCACTTCGGAAAAAAAATCATCTCACATACTGTAGTGATACATGTCCCAAACTTTGAGATAAACTTATTTTTCCACTATCAAACAAGTAAGTTACACACGCCAAGGAAAAAAGCCAAATCTGATATATGTATATATATTTTTTTCATACTTGACAGACAATTGTTTTCAGAGTATTCTGATGCTTTTTACTAAGTGTCTGCTCCATGGCGCAGCACAGCCCCTCACCAACCTCTTTAACAATGAAGCACCATATAAAAGTCCCAATTGGCTTTATGGTTTTCAAATTTGTGCTGTTGAAATTCCAAGAGCTTCTTCTCTGTCTAACCGTGATTTTAGGCTACTGCAGTGTGAACATTTCAAAGCACTCCTCAGTCAACCAACCTGACCTTTCTGCTCCAAACACAGAGAACTTCATCAGGAGCAAGCAAGCTAATCTACATTGTTTTTGATCCACCTACACAACAATCCAGCTGATGTTGGCCTGAAGAAAGTCTTCATGCTATTTACCCGGAATGATTTCTGATAATTCTCTCCTACCATATATATGTGCCATGATGTACGTTTCTTTCCTATGACTGTATCCTATACAAATATGAATTTTAATTAAGAATCATTACTTTGCTCTGTCCAACAGACCCTGTATTAGGTACTGGTTCGGTGCCCAACTTTAACATACAATATCTGAAAAGCACTCATGTCATCCCAATTTCCATATAATTTAATAAAATGGTGGAAAACTAATCAGTTTACAGACCACAATAGTTAACCTATTCAAGGTAGATATAATGAGAAGGAAAAGGAACTAACATTTATGTCCCATCAGTACCCAACATTCTCTCCCCCTCCCCCCAAAATTCTCTTTTAAACCAAACAACAACCTGATATGGTATTACCCCCTATTTTGCAGATGTAGAAAATAACTTGCTCAAGGGTACTCTGTTTAGTTGGCGGTAGAGGAGTGAACTGGGCCCACCTCTGCCAGACTCCAAAACTCTGTACCTACTATGTCCTGACACTGGATTCTCCTCAACAACCCCTCAACCCCTCAACAACCACCACTGCCCAAGGGAAACTGGAGTGTCAAGATTTCTACTGCCAGTGAAGGAAGATACAGCCAAAAACAAACTGTGCTCCCATGCAACAGCCCAGAACACTAGGCAACGAGGGCAGGAACAAGTCGACACAAGGCCAAAAGGGCCTCATTAGACTCATTCCCAGACTAATCCTACCGCACATGTCATGGACACAAGTCTACCTGGTAGGCGTGACTCAAGAACTTCAGAGAAATGGGAGCTATCGCGATTGATACTCCTTGGCAAGAATCTACTGTTGTTGGGTTTATAAAATGGCACAGGGTTCAATTTCAAAGCAACTTGCCTCACCCCCTTGCAGCTGGAAGATGAGTAAGACAGTAAATTGGTACTAGAAAATGAGGTAAACGATTTGGACTGACTTACAGATTTCAAACCAGGCAATGGGATGGGGAGGTAGGCCAGTAAAAACATAATGGCTTACAATCAGAGCTTTTGGTCTTCTCCATCTGGAAGGCAATTTTTTGGCAAACAAATCAAAAGCCCAAAAGGAAAATACTTCAGCATTTTTCTTGTCCCTCTAACTCCATGCCTGTCTCTCCTACTTTTCCCCAAAGAAAGAAAGCTCTCTGGTGCTCAACTTTTCCTAGCAGTAGACCAAGAACGATGCTAAGCCCACTGCACCAGTATCACTCACCACAAAGACGAGAAATGCTTCAACATAATCAACATCATGTAGAAAATCTTTAATCTCTAAACTTGATTTAAGTTCAGGTATACGCCCAACCACCCAGTTTTGTTTCTAGTAAAGGCACTTATCTGCAAGTATAAATGTGAGATCAAAATCACCGTTCAGACTAGCCAAAAGAGTGAGTGTGCTCTATGGTCTTAGTTTAATCGGGCTGCTACATCTTCAATTCTTTAGAGTGATTTTTTTTTCTGTTTCTATATTTTTAAGACACAAAATAACAAGACTACTCTCTTCAGAAAAAAATAACACAGAAAATAACTTTTAAATGCCAATGTCGGGTCGGCCCCGTGGTGTAGCGGCTAAGTGCGCGCGCTCCGCTGCTGGCGGCCCAGGTTCAGATCCCCGGTGCGCACCAATGCACTGCTTGTCAGGCCATGCTGTGGCGGCGTCCCACATAAAGTGGAGGAAGATGGGCACAGATGTTAGCTCAGGGCCAGTCTTCCTCAGCAAAAAGAGAAGGATTGGCATGGATGTTAGCTCAGGGCTGATCTTCCTCACAAAAAAAGAAAGAAAGAAAAACGTAGAATAAATGCCAATGTTTTACTTAAAATTAGCTATCTCAGTTATTTAAGAGATAAGCAACGGTGGACCTGCTGATGAGTTTTACAGGTTCAAGTTCTCACATGCTCAATTTTCTTTTAAAAGGCAACATGTTACTTCAAAGAAAGTCCCACCTGATCAAGGGACACCAACTCTGCAGCTGTTTCCACTAAAGATTGGCACCTCTAGGCCAGGTTTAAACTTCATAACAATAAAACATGAAAGGCTTGTCTTACAATAAAAACAAACCAACAGGGAAAAGAAAAGAGTTTTCTCTGCCTTTGGCCACTTTTTTTTGTTGTTGCATGACAAACTCTCTCAGAGGAACAAAGCCAAACGAAAAAGTACAAAGCATTTTTCACCTTCCTTGGAAGCAAATATTTAACTACGAATAAAGTTTATATAACTTTGCCTTCCCCCACTCAAGCCTGTTCTTTTGGGCCATGCTGTCTGGAATGACAAATAACCCTAAAGTAAAGAAATGCCTGATTATAGGCACACATCTTCCTCATGGCAAAGTCCAGTCATGGGGGAAAGAGGGGAGCAAAGCAAAAAAAAAAAAAACCACATAACAGAGGAGCCTTATGGAATTGACATTAGGAAAGGAGCCCATGCTCTGAAACCATTTCTTTTGGAGAGGAAAAAGAATTGGCACAAATTCTTTCAAAAAGAAATTACTCCAAATCAATCTAACCCTGCACTTTAATGCATGCTTAGTGCCCAAAAGGACATTATAAAACTGGCTAGTAGATAAACACACATTTTTAAGAAGGAGCAATTCCTTAACAGTTCATCTGATACTATTTTAATAACAAAACAACAGAGAACTCGCTCCCACTAACTACATACAAAATACTACCTTATCTTATGCCCAAGTGGATTTTATAGCAAATTTAAAAGAATAACAACCAACAGCAGAACACCAGTGTATACCCTAAGCCATATTTTGTGTAAGAAACAGGGGAAAATATATGTTGATGGTCATTTCTGTGACATATGGACAATTTCTAGTTAGTCAATGCAACTTTATTTAGGAAAATCTTTGCTCTCACCATGCCACACAGCATAAAGCTTTACTTCACTGCAAATAATTAGGAAGTAAACATAATCAGCAAGAATTAACAAGCAGGCTACCTAATCTGACTGCAGTCTTGGGGTAGAAATGTACTTTGGATGTTAGCCCCTAAACAGAACAAGTTGGAGCAATACATGCTCCTGCAGAGTCAACTTCGTAAAAGTTGCAATTGCCAATGGCCTTTCGATTGAGGAGGAATAACTGATTGTTTGGAGAGGCACAGAAAAAAAAAACCTCAGAAATTCACTTCAAAAACATTTCTATAACAGATCATGGTGGGGGGGGGGAGACCACAGACCCATTTTATTTATCGGTAACTTATTACATGATAATTAAGATCTCACTCCAGCTTACATTTAACATTTTACACAAAGTCCCTAAATTCATAAGCCTAATGTATAGTTATCAATGCTAAATTTTGATCTGCATCTAAAAATTAATTAAAATTGTGAAACAACTCCATTTTAATTTGTATAATAACATATCAAGATGTATGAGCAAAAACTTAAGTACCATATTCCCCTGGCAGTTTATGAATCTGAGAAGCTACAGGAATTAGAAGCAAGTTTTTAAGACCCTAGAAGCCACGTGCCAAATAACTTTATTCTTAAATGTCAGAAAGAAAAGATAATAGCTCCCGAAAATGAGGGATTTACTCTCCTGTTGACTGGAATGGCACGAGCTCTGACGCTGAGGCGAGACAGGCCTCCTTCAAACCACTGCTGACTCCCTACCAGCCCTCTGACCTCAGGGCAATGATTCCCCCTCGCCCGCCTCACCCTGCTCATCTGTGGAGGGAAAACAATCTTACAGGGTTGCTGTATTAGGAAAACGCACGGTACCTAGCACTGTCTGACTCGGAAGTCAGTAAGTGGTAGTAAGTTCTGCTACCTCTCTAATAAAACTCAAAAGACGTCAAAAGTGTAATGTAATAGTTAATCCTCTTTTAAAGCACAACCCACTGGCTTGCTTAGGATCACACTGCAGGGTGAGCCACAGCTGAAAATCAGAACCTTGTTTCCCACTCTTTGCATAGTTGACTATATTTCATTGGCATCAGCAGTTGTTTATAGAAATACATCAGGTTTTGATAGATACTTTTTAAAAATAGTGGATTCCTTCAGACTCATTGCTGAACTAGAACATTTTGCTTTAAAATATAATATTTTCCTAGAGCTGTCCTGTGTTTAATAAAACTATATTTATGCTTTGAACATGGATTAATATCGAATTGACCTATTTATAATGGGCATGCTTTCCTTCAATCACGTTTCTATCAATGCTATTAAAATCATCAAATGCATTTGTTATGACAGAACAAACAAGAATGTGCTTTTATAGAAAAATACCGTCGGGACCAAGTTTAGTTAGAATTACATTTCCAAGAACCATTCCTGATTTATGAAAGATGCTCAGGGCCCAACTTATGAGGGAAAAAAAATAGTTTTAAGTCAGCTCCAAACTGTGTTACTTAATCCTTTGAGGCAAAGACAGATTGTCCCAGGTGTCCACGTATAAATGCCAAGTCATGTGAATTAACCAAGAAAGTGTGCCAGACCAAAGACCCAGAGATGGTAAATTTGGTCTGTGTTAATCAGCTTCTCAAAAGTCAACATTGCTGCAGGGTACATAGGAAATGGACTAAGAAGGTAGCTATTTTGTAAGATCTTAACCTTCCTGTGGCTATTGGGACTAGACAGAGGCTGGAACATCTGTAGGAATTTCTTGGGTGGACATCAATTACCAGGATTCTGATAGGAACAAGCAAACCAGTCAGGAGAAAGGAGTAAAGATAGGGAAGGTAAATGTGGAAGTCATTACTGGTGTGCTCTACTTCAAGAAAAGCCAAACTCACAAAAGCGTCCTTTTAAATGAGTGCATATAGCACATGATCCAACTTTCAGAATTCTGACAGCCATACATCTTTCCAAGAATGCACAAAAGAAGAAACACGGTTGTACACATTTTACTAAAACATAATTAGTTAATTCTCATGTGGGCATAGTATGTAGGAAAATGAGAAGCAGCTCTGAAGACTAATTATTAAAGGGAGACTGACAAAAGGCAGATTAAGTTTCAATAAACACAATAAAAGACACAATGCATTACATTTATTTGGGGGGAGAGGGCGCTTCTGAGGTACTAACATTTATAGAGTGTCAGTATTATGTTTCTATACATTACTTCATTTGAGCCACAGAACCACCTCATGAGGTATATTATGATCCTGTCTTATAGAGGAGGAAACAATTTAGAGGGGTTAAGTGACTTAGCCAGGTACACATCACTAAAAATGTAGAATTAAAACCCAGGCTGTCTGACTACAAAGTCATGGCTCTTTCCTATACACATGGAATAGCAATAGAGCGACTAGTCTATTGTTACATAGGACAACAAAGTGTTTTTCTGGATTGTAGCAATATGCATGGGTAATTTATGACTATGTTACTCTTCGGTCCCTCAAGAAAACAACAGAAACCACAGATGTTTGACTTATCAGGAGTGGTAACAAAGACCTGAAATTACGTAGAATCAAGGAGAAATAGTCAACAAATCAAGCTGGGGAAATATTTCCCTCTGTGCACTGGCTAGAGATACAATGAATCCAAATGAATCCAAACTGCTCAAAGAGTATTTTTCAGTAAGTCCCTCCCCTCCTAACACCTCTAATACCTCTAGCCCCGCCTCATGGATATCAGTAACTGGATTCTCACCCTTGCGAAAGAGAATATAAGAATCAGGGATTCATTATCCCTGTGTATACATCATTATAGCTATTATGTTGTCGCCTGTTCCTGATTCAAATGAAAAATTTAATGGAAAAACAAGTACCAATAATTTCTTTTCCTTACACATTTACTTACTCTACATTTATTAGCATTTATTAAGTAGAAGGCACAGGGGATAAATTTCTTTACTCTTGGAGCACATCACTCAAGTATACAGTGTTTATTCTCTGAAAAGTGGAAAGCGTCACATAGTGGTTATACTTTGGTTATAAGGTTATGCGGACTTGGGGATAAGAAAAGTTAAACGTGATTGCGAATACTGGTGAGCTAACTACTAGGTGTGTGTCTCAGTCCCTGGGCAAATTATATAACTTCTCTAGGCGTCAGTCTCTTCATATGGAAAATCAGAATACGAATAGCGCCTATGCCTGACCGGAACAGAGAGGACGAAACAGCATAACATGTGCAAGAAGGCTGGAAGAACAGTGCATCTCACGTAGTAACTGTAACTGTCTTCTTCTCCCACAAAAAGCATTTCAAGAACAAATCGAAAGTTCGAATATTCACTGAGCACCAGGACAAGAATACTGGGTTCAACAAGAGTCAGAAATATGACAGTCTCTTGCCCAGGGATTTGGTGACCAAGAAGGGATAACAAGTCAGGTATCCAGAAAACTGAACTTTTGCAGACCCTCCGGGCCATGAGAGAGGGGCAGTCTTCCGCTGGTCAGAGAAAGAGGGTGGGAACACATTTAGCTAGGAAGATTTGTTTTAAATCTTCAAGAAAGAGGTGGCATTTGAGTTGTCCTAAGGGGTAGACTTTTAACAGACAGAGTTTGGGGAGAATGGGCACGCACTCCAACCAGGGGCAGAGAAGCAGGACCTGCACAGGGCAATGGGGGGCAGTCCAGCTGAAGCATGAGGCATGTCCTGGGGTGCAGGGATAAGGCTAGAAAGGGATCTGGGCCATTCTGAAGGCACCAGAAGCTGGGCCAGGAGTCTACACAGCACTTAATTCAGTAGGCAAGGGACTTCCCTGAAGTTTTAAAAAGGCACAACATGACTGAGGCTGTGCTTCATGAAGATTCATCTGACTAAGGTGTGGAGGATTACTTGGAAAGGAAGAGACATTTTGCTGGCAGACGTTACAGGACTTAACAACTGATTAAGTGTGTGTGTGTGTGTGTGTGTGTGTGTGTGTGTGTGTGTGTCCAGGGTTTTGGGGGGTGCAGTGGGGAAAGCTGTCAAAGAAAATGCTGAGAACTTCCACCTGGATAACTATAAAAACACTGGTGCTATTTTTAACAGTCAAATAACCTTTTAATACCAAATTCCTTTAATAAATCTAAACTATAACTTGATTTATAAAAATGCAACATACACAATGTTTTCAGGAACACCATACAATATTAAATAAAGTGAAGAGCATCCACTAAGCACTATGCTTCAGGATTAAATTACACAATAAACTTCTTTTATTCATCCTATTTTATAGACCAAGAAACCCAGACACAGAAAGGTTAAGTGACTTGCCTCAGGTCACACATCTGGGATTTGAACCCAGGCAGTCTGACTCCAGAAGCCTGGTCCTTGGTCACCATGCTACACTGCTGCCAGTGCAGCCTCCTCACAGACACATGAAGTTATTATAATCATTAATTTTGACTTACCAAAGGAAACTAAATACCTTCCAAAATTCATCCTGGCCAACGCTATGTGTGGACATTTCCTTAATTATACAAACTGAGTGTCAACTGTGTGCCAGGCACTATGCTAGGCCCTGGGGAATAAGTTGTTCCTGCACTCAATAAGTTCACTGCCTAGTGTTGGAGCCAACTGATATTTAGAAACTCAAAGTACAAGCTGCAATGACAGAAACTGGATGAACTAGAAGCACTGAGGAGGGCGCCCATCCTGGAGGGTTAGAGAGAGGAGAGGCAGAGAAGGTGGCAAGAGAAATGCACTGCCAGGAGCTCCTTGTTGCTAAATTATCAAGTGTGAGGTAGGAGACAAAATGAGACAGGCTTTTATGCCATACTAAGGATCGTAGCCTCTATTATAAGCAGGAGGGAAGCAATAAATGGAATTAAAATAGGGAAACATATCAGATGTGTACTTGATAACAGCCCACTCTGGCAGCACTGAGGACAGATTTGAAGAAGCTTCCGTCAAAGATGGAGACACCAGTTAGGTGAAAGCCCTCGCAGTAGCCCAGCGGAGAGACAGGTCCAGCCTTCAGATTCTCTCCTCTCTGCCCATCTGACTGAAAAATGTTACCTTACATTCTTTGGTCTCTCCTCAACAACCCTCCCTACGTTTCCTGTATTCCATGGTAGGCAGGAATAAGAGAGATGGTGTTAAAGGCAGGCAGGGCAGGTTAAAGCATGACTTTGATCAGGGATTAGGCACTTCTGAGAAGTGGGAGTGACCACACTTAATGATGGTTCTTAGATAAGGGATCCTTAGGTAAAGATAGAGTCATGGACAAAGATAGAGAGAGAAATAGGGTCAAATTTTTTTGTGTGTGTGAGGAAGATCAGCCTTGAGTTAACATCCATGCCAATCCTCCTCTTTTTGCTGAGGAAGACTGGCCCTGGGCTAACATCTGTGCCCATCTTCCTCCACTTTATATGGGACACTGCCACAGCATGGCCTGACAAGTGGTGCGTCGGTGCACACCCGAGATCCGAACCCGGGCTGCCAGCAGCGGTGCGCACACACTTAACCGCTAGGCCACGGGGCCGGCCCCAAGGGTCAAATATTTTTAAAATATACCAATGGTTTTACATTTAAGGTATTGTTGGTGCAAACGGTGAATATCCCAAATCAGCGTTTGCAAAGGTGTTAGGAAGATTCACCTGAATTTCGGGGCCTTCTGTGAGCAATTAACTTTTCTTTGCTATTCAAATATGGCTCTAATAAGGTGCCCACAACTATAAGGCTGAAACAGCACCCAGCTGACTTTATATTACCGCAGTATTCTACAGTCTTTCTTAAAGGCATGACTATTCTACAAAGCCCCATAAATAAACCACTCCAAAAACTGGACCTGCACACATGAAGAAACCAAGAATTTAGTTTTCATAAACTCAGTGAAGAAAAAAAGTCTTTTAAAATAGAAGTTATGAGCTGAAATAAAATGAATTTCAAGTTGCAGCTGGAACAAGGAGAAAAATAAGTTGTGATTTTTCAATGCTCCCAGCCAATCTTTTCTGGGAATACATAAGATTAGTAGCATTTATTCTAATGTCAAGACAATATACGATTAGAGCAGTAATATACTGTATTTTTGCTTCTAATCAGAGTGGGATATTTACAAGCTCACAAGTTCAGGGTTTGTCACATACAAGCCTATAACGAAATAGTAAAAAAAAAAAAAAATTCCTACAACTAATGGATTTCAATTTAGTCATCTGAAATGATGCCAAGAAATCAGCAGCTTTCTTAGGACTACTTTCCTAGTAAAAAGTGAATTATGTTGCTTAAATCATTTGCTTCAGTTAATCATTTAAAATCTATCAAACAGGAATTTTGAGTGGTTCGTATGTACAGGTTCTGACAAACAATCAGAAACATTTGTTCTAACTTGTAAACATTTGTCAAAGTAAGTCTACAAATCCGTCAATGATCATGTCAGAGTGTTACAATAATTATAAATTATCCTACGCATTCTAACGCAGGTTTAGGTGGGATAAAGAAAATTGAAGTAAAAGACTGGATTTCAATGCCTCCCATATACACTGCTACCTATTAATCAAATAGTTTTAAAATTCTACCTGAAGATACCTCGCTGACACAACCTGGAGAGTCTACACATAATTCTAAACAAGCACCTCAGCCACACCTCGCTCTGCCCACCCGCCACCCTCTCTCCCAGACACGCCCCGCACCATTTTTCTACCCAGTTCCCCATCATCCATTAATATTAACCCATATTCTTCTCATGTTTTTTCTAATTTGTAGTCAAGTTTATCCTTTATTTCTTGTTCCTGTCATGCTGTCGAAAGAGCATTTCAAATTCATTTTAAATTGTTAACTGTTAACAGCTATCCTCTAGATTCCAAGGGACTTTCACCATATAAATAATACAGTTCTTTTTTTGTCTTTTTTTTACAAGCATGAATTTGATTTAAAAAAAAAAAAAAGACCTAAAAATAACAGGCTATGCTTTCTTTAAAGTCATTCTAATTATTCTATTTGTTCCTTTTTCCTCCTTTCCCATCTCCTTTTCAGTTGCTGAAAGAGTATGTGCATATAGATGTGTGAATATATGACCCTGTGTTATGTGTGTATTAGTCTGAAAGGGCTGTGTGGCTGGGGAGTCCTAGAGAATAGGAAGTTTGGGAAAGTTACATCGTCTAGGGCAGGATTTCTTAACCTCGACTATTGACATTTGGGCTGGACAATTCTTTGGTGCTCCTGTGCATCGTAGGGTGATTGCAGCATCCCTGTCCTCTACCCACTAGATGTCGGTAGCATCCCCACTGCCCCATCCCCCAATCTCCAGACATTGCCAAAAGTCCCCAGGGGGTGGGAGGTGGGGGGTAAATCACCCCCAGTTGAGAACCACTGGTCAAGGGGTTTACAATTTATAAAATGCTTTCACATCCATAGATTATCATCTTATCCTGGCCTCATCAAAACCATGTAGGGATTAGCATCCCAAATCTACAGACAAGGAAATTGAGGCTCAGAGAGGCCAATACCTGTCCCAAGCTCACCTGGCTCGAGGCCCGCTCTTCTCTTCACCATCCGACACTACTCCTCCAGCTAAAGGGGCTCAGCATCGCAGGCCCTCAGCTCCCCACGCTTACAGTGAGAGGCTGGGCTAAATCAGCAGTTTTCGCAATTCCCTTCCTTTCTTTCAAAGCAGAAAGACTTTCTTCCAGAGAAATCTTCTGTGGAAGCCCAGTACATTCAACAGATGAAAACTAAGCTGCTATTTGAGGAGTCCAAGTAGCATCCAGGCCCTACCTCCTGAACCCCACACTTGTCCCAAAGGGACCCCACAAACTCTAGGGCACTACAGAGCACACTTTGAAAACTGTTTGTTATAACATACGATTCTAAACGGCAGTCTCTTAGTGAGGGAGGTCTCCAGTTGAAATAGGAACCAGCCACATTCAGTAGAAAGAGTATCTTAAACCAAGCTCCAAACTAAGCTACAAGTCAGTGATATGAGAATGGAGGGGGGGGGGGTGTGTGCCAAGTGTGTGGGACCCCAATGATTGGGTAACTCCAGGAGGAGAGGAGTTACAAGCTGGGACCAGAAGACCAGTAAAGCAGCAGTCCCGTGGACAAATGTGTCCAATACCCAGAACAGAAAGAAACAGGTTCCAAGCAAATCACTCTATATGAAGGTATCCTAGGAAGCACGTCTCAACCTCCCAAGGCATCAATTTTCTAATCTGTGAAATGAGAGGGTTGAAATAAGTTAGTGGTTATCAGCCCTTTTTTTTTTTCCCAAAGCAATGAAATTATTTTTCCAAACAAAATCTTACACAAAAAATAGATACATAAACAGATCAAAGAGGAGCTGCTCTATTGGGGCAGGTGAGGGGAGAGGGCTGGAGGCTAGACCAGAAATCCACTTGCTCACCAGTCCCTCACTTTCCTCTCTGTACCTGCCGCCACCCAGTGGCTACCCCTAGGGTACTTTGGAAGACATTTAAAAATCACTGGACCAAATGAATCCCTAAGGTTCCTTCCAGCTCTAATAATCTATCATTCTGTAAGTCTATGAATTCATGGGAGTTATTCAACTGGGGTCATCCAAGGAAACCAACAATGGGACATCACATCCAACAAGAGCAAATTCCATTAACTTGTCAACCAATGAGAAACTTTATTAACAGATACCAGTGTAATTTCAAAGTTGGCAAAAAGTTTAGAGATTTTCACTTTAAACTACTAACCTGCTAAATAACAAAACTAGACAACATATTTATTTAAAGATTATTCATAATCCTCAACTACAAGAACCAACTAAATCCAGTAAATAATTTTTTTAACAGAAATTGTTCTTGTTTATTCACTTACATTATAAAAACAGCAGTTTATGATCTTCCCCATCAAGTATCACTATCCTTCCCAAGAGAAGGGAATCCAAACTTAATTTGGATTAAGTTTATTGTTTATCATTCCATTTATATAAATGGTATCATATATAACACATGATGTTCTACGACTTGCTTTTCTCACTTTATAATTATCAAGGACATTTTTCAGTGACAGTACATGTCTTTTTAAAACTTTATTGAAATATAACATACATACAGAAAGCTGTGCAATCAAGTGTACCACTTGAATTTTCAGACTAAACACATCCATGTTACCAGCAACCAGAGCAGGAAACGGAAGACTACCAACAACCTCAGAAGTCTGCCTTGTGCTCCCTTAGTCAAAACTCTCCATCCAAGGCTAACCATATTCTGACTTCTAACAGCATAGAGTAGTTTTGCCTGTTCTCGAACTTCCACAAATAGAATCACACAGTAAGTACTCTGGCCCAAGACTGTTGTGAATAGTTGTACTTTGTTCATTACCATTGCTGTATAGTATTCCATTACAGTAATATACCACAATTTACTTATCCATTCTGCTGATGGGCATTTGGGCAGTTTCCAGTTGGCACTATTATGAATAGTGTTCTATGAATATTCTAAGATAAGTCATCTGGTGAACATACATACACATGTCTGCTGGCTATATACCTAGGCATGGAATTGCTGTGTCATAGGGTATACATATGTTAGCTTTAGTAGATACTGCCAGTTTTTCAAAGTGGTTCATACACCCACAAGCTGAGTCTGAGGGTTCTGATTTCTCGTATCCTCACCAACACTGGATATTTTTCATCTTTTTGGTCTTAAATAACTTTCTGAGGTATAACTGATGTAGAATAATTTGCACCCATTTAAAGTGTACAATTCAGTGAGTTTGATAGATGTATACATCTGTGAAACCACCACCACAATCAGGAAACAGAATAGTGCTATCACCCCCAAAAGTTTCCCTGGGCCTTTTGCAGTCCATCTTTCCCCCTATCCTTTGCCCCAGGCAACCACTTATCTACTTTGTCATTATAGATTGGTTTGCATTTTCTAGAATTTTACATATAAATGGAATCATACAATATATACTCTTTTTATTTTTTTGGTGAGGAAGATTAGCCCTGAACTAACATCTGTTGCCAATCCTCCTCTCTTTGCTGAGGAAGATTGGCCCTGGGCTAAGATCTGTGCCCATCTTCCTCTATTTTGTATGTGGGACGCCTGCCACAGCATGGCTTGATAAGCAGTGCGTAGGTCCACACCCAGGATCCAAACCTGCGAACCCTGGGCCACCGCAGCAGAGAGCACGAACTTAACCACTATGCCACTGGGCCAGTCCCTGGTATACACTCTTTTGTTTCTACCTTCTTTCACTCAACATAATGACTTTGAAATATATGTATGTCTTTGCATGTATCAGTAGATTGTTCCTTTTTATTACTGAATATTCCACTCTATGGATAGTCCATGTTTTGTTTATCCATTCACTTGTTGATGGCCATCTGGGTTCTTTCCAGTTTCGGGACATTATGAATAAAGCTGCTATGAACATTCATATACAAGACTTTGTGTGAATATAAGTTTTCATTTCTCTTGGGTAAATACCTAGGAGTAGAATGACTAAATGGTATGTTTAACTTTATAAGAAACTACCAGTTTTACAAAGTGGTTGTACCATTACACATTTCCATCAACAGTGTACAAGAGTTCCAGTCGCTCCACATCCTAGTCAACCCTTAGTGTTGTCAGTCTTTTTAACTATTTTAATGGGTGGCTAGGGGCATCTCATTACTACTTTAATTTGCATTTTCCTAATGACCATTGATATTGAACATCTTTTCATGTGCTTATTTGCCATTAGTATAACTTCTCTTTTTTTTTTTTTTTTTTTTTTTGTGAGGAGATCAGCCTTGTGCTAACATCTACCAATCCTCCTCTTTTTTTGCTGAGGAAGACTGGCCCTGGGCTAACATCTGTGCCCATCTTCCTCCACCTTACATGGGACGCTGCCACAGCATGGCTTGACAAGCAGCACGTTGGTGCACGCCCAGGATCTGAACCGGTGAAGGCTGGGCCGCCGCAGCAGAGCGCGCGCACTTAACCGCTTGTGCCACCGGGCCAGCCCCAGTATAACTTCTTTCGTGAAGAATCTTTTCAAACATTTTCTTAAACGGGTTGTTTGTCTTCTTAGGATTAAATTTAAGAGTTCTTTATTTATTCTGGAAACAAGTATATGTATTGCAAATATTTTCTCCCATTCTATGGCTTGCCTTTTCGTTCTCCTAATGGCGTCTTTCAAAGAGCAAAAGCTTTAAATTTTGATCAAATCCAGTATATCAATTTTTCTCTTTGTGATTTTTGCTTTCTGTAACCTAAGAAACCTTTCCGAACTCAAGGTCACCAAGATTTTTTCTTCTAGAGGTTTTATATACTTTTAGCTTTTACGTTTAGGTCTGTGATCCTTTTGAGGCAATTTTTTTGTGTGACAGTGAGGTTCATTTTTTCTCTATGGATACCCAGTTATTCTAGTACAATTTGTTGAAAAGATTCCCTTTTAAACTGTCATGGCATCTTTGTCGAAAATGAATTGACCATATATTTATGGGTCTATTTCTGGGCACTAGCCAATTTCACTGATCTACATATATATCCCTTCTCTAATACCACACTGTCTTGTTTACTGTAGCTTTCAGTGAGTCTTGAAATCTGGTAATGTTAGTCCTCCAACTTTGTTTTTCTTTTTAAAAATTGCTTTGGCTATTTTGGATTGTTTACATTTTCATATAGATTTTACGATCAGCTTCTCATTTCTATAAATATCTTTGAGCATTATTTTTCTTGCTGGAAAAATAGAGATAATATAAACTTTGCTGGGAGAGTAAAAAAGGGATAATATGTTAGTGTACCAAATGCAGCGGCACATTAACAAACATTCAATTAATGTCAGCTTCCTCTCTCTTTCCCTCTCTTGGCCCTTAAATAAACAGGATCCAATCTAGCAATGCCCCAACATTTCACTAGTGGGTCAATGGCCGTAGTAAAAATATTACCACACCAAATGACTTTTATAAGTAAATATTTGTATTTTTACTTGGATTCAATATTGAAATGCACTTGCCAGAGAAAGCAATTCAGCATATTTACTAATAAACTGTTTCAGGCCACATTTTAGGAAAGCATAAAACCACAGCCAGAACAAAAATTTAAATATGTTTTCAAGTTCCGTATAGCACCTAATTACATTATTCTATAATACTAACAGAAAATTCTCCTCTAGCAAGATCACAATGTTCCATTACTCATATCACTGCCACAAATGGAAAAAGCATTTTTGTTCCCAAACACTGTTTAGAAATATATATAAGAAACACAATATGGCCACTAATTCAACAATTAACATGTACTAATTTGAAACCCAAACCTATAAACAACCAAAAACCTTTGAAGTATTTTAGCTTAGCCTAATTGATATCATTCCATGAAATAGAGAGGTATCAGTTTGCAAACACAGGCTACCAAAACGCAATTTTTGGTGAGCCACCAATACTTTGTGGTAACCCACATTTATCAGATGAACTGATACTTAAAGAAAAACAATAATTTGCTTTCTTTTTCCATGAATTTATTCAATGGCCTCTTTCAGTATAGTATTTTTTTTTATAATTGATACGGCCTTAAGCAGGCCAGCCCTGTGGCATAGTGGTTAAGTTCGGCACGCTCTGCTTTGGCGGCCCAGGTTCACGGGTTTGGATCCTGGGCACAGACCAACACCACTTGTCAGCCATGCTGTGGCAGTGACCCACATATAAAATAGAGGAAGACTGGCACAGATGTTAGCTCAGGGCTAATCTTCCTCAAGCAAAAAGAGGGGAAAATTGGCAACAGAGGTTAGCTCAGGGTGAATCTTTCTCACCACAAAAAAAAAATGGCCTTAAGCAATCAATTTAACTATATTTAATTGATTACTGAATGAATACACAAAATCTGCTAGTTAATTCTAAGGCAGGTCAGCTGCTAAGTCATTTACTGTACTACTTTCCTAACAAGGAAGGAACAAGTAGGCCAAATCCTTTCTTTTCATAAAGATAAATGTATGACAAAAGCAATAACTTTCATCTCTGTTGACTGAGCTACAAGAACAAATGACCTATCTCAAGACATACCATAAATTAATAAATGGCAAAATGTTACTTGGGCTCCCCTCCTGCTTCTCTTCTTTGTCAATGGCAACACCATGCCCCATTTACACAGACTTGGCATCACCCCTAACTCCTCCAGCTCAAGAGCCTACACTTCAAGTTCCGTAAATATTACTGTTGTACCATCACCATTGCATCTGTCTCCATTCCCCTCCTTCTGCCCCCACCTTAGCTCTGGTTTCCTCTAATCTGATCATCTCATCTTTGGCATTATTTTGCAATAATATACTAATCCACTTCCCTGCCTTCATTCTGGCCCTTTCCAATTCATTCTCATCATGCTACCTTGATGATCATTCTGAAATCAGAAATTCAACCATGTCACTCTTCAGTTTAACATTCAATGGTTTTCCTCAAATGCTACACATAGAGTTGCCATACAACCCAGTAATTCTATTCCTAGGTACATACTCAAGAGAAGTGAAAACATATGTCCACATAAAAACTTGTATACTTGATCATACCAGTATTATTCATAATAGCCAAAAAGTATAAACAACCTAAATGTCCATCAATTAAAAAATGGATAAATAAAATGTGGTATATCCATACCATAAAATATTATCTGTTAACTGATGTCAATATTACCCAAAGCAATATACAAATTCAATGCAATCCCTATCAAAATCCCAATGATGTTTTTTTTGTAGAAATAGAAAAACCCACCCTGAAATTCATATGGAATCTCAAGGGACTCCAAATAGCCAAAACAATCTTGAAAAACAAGACAAAACTGGAGGACTCACACTTCCTGATTTTCAAACCTACTACAATCAAAACAGTGTGATATTCGCATAAAAACAGACATATAGACCAATGGAATAGAATAGAGAGCACAGAAATAAAGCCTCGTATATACGGTCAAATGATTTTTGACAAGGGTGCCAAGACCATTCAATGGGGAAAGGACAGTCCTTTCAACAAATGATGCTGGGAAAACTGGATATCCACGTGCAACAGAATGAAGCTGGACTCTTCCTTACCTGACACCATATACAAAAATTAACTCAGTATGGACCAAAGACCTAAATGTAAGACCTAACACTATAAAACTCTTAGAGAAAACATAGGACAAAAGCTTCACGACATTGGATTTGGCAGTGATTTCTTGGCTATGACACTGTGGCACAATAGAAAATATATATATTGGCCTCCGTCCCCAGTTCCTGGCATAGAGCTCCTAAATCCCTTGCAATTTCCTGAGTGACAGAAGTCTTTTGTTCTAATGAGGCAGTTCTTCGTGGACTCCTGGATAGCTTCTGGATGGGGGCTGATCACCAGTAAGATGAGCAAAGCCATGATTAGAAGCTTGGAATTTTCAGCCCCACCCCCATCCTCCAAGAAGGGGAGAGGGGCTGGAAACTGAGTTAATGATTGATCATGCCTTCATGACGAAGCCTCCATAAAAATCCCAAAAGTACAGGGTTCCAAGAGCTTCCAGGTTGGTGAAGACATTTCCATGCTAGGAAGGTGGTGTACCCCCAACTCCACAGAGACAGAAGTTCCTGCACTCAGGACCCTTCAGAACGTTGCCCCATGTATCTCTTCACCTGGCTATTCATTGATATTCTTTAATATCCTTTGTAATAAACTGGTAGTCAAGTAAGTAAACTGTTTTCCTGAGTTCTGTGAGCCGTTCTAGCAAATTATTGAACCCTAGGAGGGGGTCGTGGGAACCTCTGACCTATAGCCAGTCAGTCAGAAGCACAGGTAACAACCTGGATTGTGACTGGCATCTGAAGTGGGAGCAGTCTTACAGAACTAAGCCCTTTACCTGCGGGGTCTGTGCTATCTCTAGTTAGTGTCAGAACTGAGTTGAATTACAGGACATCCAGCTGGTGTCAGAGAACTGCTTGGTGTCAAGCAGTTGTGCAAACCCACACACCTGGTGTCAGAAGTATTGTGAGTGTGAGAGTAAAGGAGAAACACGGAGTTTTTTCCTGCTTAGACACCAAAGGCACAGGCAACAAAAGAAAAAATAGACAAAGTGGACTTCATAAAAATTTTAAAATTTTGTGCATCGAAAGACACTCTCAACAGAGTAAAAAGGCAACCCACAGAATGGGAGAAAATATTTGCAAATCATACATCTGATAAGGGATTACTACCCAGAATATAGAGAGAACTCCTAAAATGCCACAACAAAAAAAAAACCCAATTCATGGGGCCGGCCCCGTGGCTTAGCGGTTGAGTGCGCGCGCTCCGCTGCTGGCAGCCCGGGTTCGGATCCCGGGCGCGCACCGATGCACGGCTTCTCCGGCCCTGCTGAGGCCGCGTCCCACATACAGCAACTAGAAGGATGTGCACCTATGACATACAACTATCTACTGGGGCTTTGGGGGGAAAAAATAAATAAATAAAATCTTTAAAAAAAAAAAAAAACCCCAATTCAAAAATGGGCAAAGGTCTTGAATACATATTTCTCCAAAGAAGATATACAAATGGCCAATAAGCACAGGAAAAGATGCTCAACATCACTAATTATTAGGGAAATGCAAATCAAAACTACAATGAGATACCACCTCACACCCATCAGGATGGCTACTATCAAAAAAAAAAGAAGTACTGGCAAGGATGTGAAGAAATTGGGACCCTTGTGCACTGTTGCTAGGAGTGTAAATGTAAAATGGTACAGTCACCGTGGAACACTATGATAGAACCTCAAAAAATTAAAAATAGAACTACCATATGATCCAACAATTCCATTTCTGGGTATAGACCCAAAAGAACTGAAAGCAGAGTCTCGAAGAGGTATCTGTACACTCATGTCAACAGCAGCATTACTCACAACAGCTAAAATATGGAAGCAATCCAAGTGTCCATTGATGGGTGAATGGAAAAGCAAAATGTGATACACACACACGCGCACGCACGCACGCACACAGTGGAATATTATTCAGCCTTAAAAAGGAAAGAAATTCTAACATAACGCTACAATATAGATGAACCTCGAGGGCATTATGCTAAGTGGAGATAAGCCAGTCACAAAAAGACAAATACTATATGATTCTACTTAGAGTAGTCAAAATCACAGGAACAGAAAGGAGAATGAAAGGTGGTTGCCAGGGGCTGGGGGGGATGGGGAGTTACTATTAAATCGGTATTTTTTTTTTAATTTTATTTATTTATTTTTCTCCCCCAAAGCCCCACTAGATAGTTGTATGTCATAGCTGCACATCCTTCTAGTTGCTGTATGTGGGACGTGGCCTCAGCACGGCCGGAGATGCGGTGTGTCGGTGGGTGCGCGCCCGGGATCCGAACCTGGGCCGCCAGCAGCGGAGCGCACGCACTTAACCGCTAAGCCACTGGGCCGGCCTTAGAGTTTCAGTTTTACAAGATGAAAAGAGTTATGGAGATGGATTGTGGTGATGATTGCACAACATTATGAATGTATTTAATACCACTTAACTATACATTTAAAAATGGTTAAGATGGAAAATTTTATGTGTATTTTATCACAATAAAAAAATTGGGGAAAATACCCCACAAGACTAGGAGGATTAAACGAGATCATGCACGTAACATGTAACATGCTTAGCACAGTGTCTGGCACACGGTAAGAGCTCAATTAATGGTAGCCCTTATCATCATTCCCCGAAGGAGCCAAAGTCTCGCCTTGCTCTGGGACAATCCTGAACCGTTTCCAAGGCCTCAAATGCAGTCCTCTACCCAGTTGTATTCTCCAAGACAGAACTCCAATGTCACCACCTCCTTTCACATTCCTCAAGGAGGAAGGCCCATGAAGGTCAGGGCCAGTGCCTATTCATCTGTGCACACCACCCCCCTACTTTCCATAATTCCTGGTGTCAAATTGTTTTGGGAAGTATACATTAACGATTTTTTTTTTTTAAGATTTTATTTTCCCCCCCCAAAGCCCCAGTAGATAGTTGTATGTCATAGCTGCACATCCTTCTAGTTGATGTATGTGGGACACGGCCTCAGCGTGGCCGGAAAAGCGGTGCGTCGGTGCGCGCCCAGGATCCGAACCCGGGCCGCCAGCAGCTGAGCGCGCGCACTTAACTGCTAAGCCACGGGGCCAGCCCTACATTAACAATTATTACTACGTACATACGCTAGAATATTGATTGCCAGGTGTCCACACCACCCACAATAGCCAGGATCAGAGCAAATGTGTTAATTCTTTTAACTTATGATTGCTATCCTTCATTTACATGCCTGCAGCTAATATTTATCAAGTACAGGCAATGCCCTAACTGCTCTACAGAGATTATCTCATTTACCCTTACTTGGAACAACCCTCTGAGGCAGGAACGATCATTTTATAGTTGAGAACTAAGGTACAGAGAGGTACTTAGTGGCATATTTATTTCTAATGAAAAAATTGAGGAAAAGAAAAGCAAAAGCACGTGAATGCTCCCATAGTCCACTGAATGGAAAACATTCTAGGGGTTGCTGATAAACATCCATGGCTTGCATTTTTTCCTTGTTACTAAGAAAATGAACAACACTGTTGTGCTTCATACACCTGGCTTGCAAGAACAGCTTTTTTCTGGAAAAGTATCACAACCTTGGGCAACCCCCAACCATGACCTCTCCTTCCCCTCTTCCAGAATTCCTGGCCAATGCATGGATTAGTAAAATTAGAGATTCCTTACTCTGGTCTCACAGTGGGAGTGAAATGAGACAAAGAGACACACAGCCAATTTTAAAGTTTTTCGAGTCATATTAGGGCTTCCCAGGACCTCCATATGAATCCAGAAAGTACTGGAATCAGATTTTCCTCAAAGCCTCCTCCAGCAAATCTGCAACTCAGGCCCCGGCTGCTGTCAGACAGACATCAGCTTGGTCATCAGGTCACAGCCTGCCAGCACAGGGTTCAGCATTCACAAGTGAGTTGTAGCAGGACTCTGAGGGCAACAACAGCGCTTCTATGACCCACCCTTGCAGGACTTAGAAATTCTCAAATCGCAGGGAAGCACCTCCATAAGTCTCATAACTGTGATTTTTCTCATCTCCTAGAATCTTATTTTCCCTGGGAAACAGAAAATAGGTATAACCTCTCATCTAGTCCAGAGTGACAAGCACAAGCTGAGGGCATCAGCTCTGTGAAGACCAGAACTATTAAGTCTCCTATGTTGGCAAGATACTATGCCTTCTATTCTCATTAACAAGAATGTGTGACTTATTCATGCTCATGGGTACAGACAAGACAAATTACTCAGCACAGCACAGCCCTTGAACTGAGTGAAGAAAGAAAACCAGAGCATTCAACAAATCTGATAAAACTTAAAAGTAAACCCATAAAATTAGCAAAAACCATGAATGAACATAAAACTAATGGAACGTGCCATTCATAAAATGTAATATTCTTCACTCCTTTTTAATTTCCTGCAATAAGGCTTTGGCACTACCACTTAAACCAACATCCCCCTCTACTTGTTTAAATACAAAAGCACTCTCTGGTTTATGTTTCTTGGTTGACTACTCCCAAACATTTCTAATACTATTTTATTACTAAGATCTACTGACAGTAATTTACATCCCTAGGTGAAATAAAAAGTTGGTAAAAGTCCCAAGAGTACAAGGACACATGACCAAACATGTAAACTGGCAGAAATTCACATGAAATCTACCTTACCTGGATTTTTCATTTAAATGCTAATTCATTCAGTTAATACACAATGAGCAGCAAATATGGGCTGAGAACACAGTCTACAAAATTCTCAGCAATAAACATCATTCACTTAATAATTACTGTCTGCCTTCTCTATGCTTGGGATTGGGAGCTCGACAGTGAACAAAACAGTCTCAGGAAGTTTCCATTTTAGGAGGAGGGGCAATCAAGGAAGAAACAAACTGCAAATTTCAGATGGTGATATGTGCCACTAAGAAAAATGACTGATATGATAGAGAATAAATAGGATACCTAGGAACTTCCTAAATGCTAACAAGGTTATTTTTTTTTTAAAAGACACATTAATCTGAAACCTTATGGATGAATTAGCAATGCATACGGGTGGCAGTGGCAGGAATAAGAATAGAGGCCAAAAAGAAGGGTAAAAATGTGAGGAGGAGAAAGGAGAAACAAGGAACAAGAGCTGAAAGAGAAACAGATGTGTAATGAACAATGGCCCATCATGCCTATTACAGGGAGATATGTGTTTTGTTTTGTTTTCTTGATCCACGGGCTCAATTTATCAGGTCAAACCATATTAGAAACCACTTATCCTGCCATACTCCAATCAGACACAAAATAAATAAATATCGTCAAGCACCACATAACAACATTTCGGTCAACGATGGACCACATATACAACAGTGGTCCCATAAGCTTATAATGGACCTGAAAAATTCCTAACGCCTAGTGACATCGTAGCCTTCCTAATGTTGTAGTGCAATGCGTTACTCACGTGTTTGCGGTGACACTGGTGTAAAAAAAAATCTGCTGCACTGTCAGTCATATAAAACGATAGCTCACCCAAAGCAACTTCCTTTCCTGTGAGCTCCATTCATGGTAAGTGCCCTATACAGGTGTACCATTTTGTATCTTTTATACCGTATTTTTACTGTACCTTTTCTGTTTAGACATATGTTTACATACACAAATCCTTACCCTTGTGTTATAGTTGCCTACAGTATTCGGTACAGTAACACGCTGTACAGGTTTGTAGCCTAGGAGCAACAGGCTATACCATACAGCCCAGGCGTGCAGTAGGCTATACCATCTAGGTTTGTCTAAGTGCACTCTGATATTCGCACAACAGAATCACTTAACGACGCATTTCTCAGAACATATCCCTGTTGTTAAGTGACACGTGACGGTAGATATTTTAAAGCCAGAATTAATGGGGGAAATAGAACTGCTTTTCTTATGATAGCAAAAGGAGGGGGAGGGGTATTTATAAATAAATGCCATCTCTTCCTACAGGACCAAATCACATGAAAACTTTCTATTAAGACATTACTCAGAGAGGATGTGGAGAGAAGGGAACTCTCATACACTGCTGGCAGGAGAGCAAACTGGTGCAGCCACTATGGAAAACAGTATGGAGATTCCTCAAAAAAGCAAGGATAGAACTACCATATGATCCAGCTATTCCACTGTTGGGTATTTATCCAAAGAACTTGAAAACACCAATGCGTAAGGATACATGCACCCCTGTGTTCATTGCAGCATTATTCACAATAGCCAAGACTTGGAAGCAACCTAAGTGCCCATCAAGGGACGAATGGATAAAGAAGATGTGGTATATATACACAATGGAATACTACTCAGCCATAAGAAACGATGAAATCCAGCCATTTGTGACAACATGGATGGACATTGAGGGTATGATGCAAAGTGAAATAAGTCAGAGGGAGAAGGTCAAATACTGTATGATTTCCTTCATTAAGTAGTAGATAATAACAACAATAAACAAACACATAGGGAGAGATTGGATTGGTGGTTACCAGAGGGGAAAGGGGGAGGGAGGAGGGTGAAAGGGATAATTCAGTACATGTGTGTGGTGATGGGTTGTAATTAGTCTTTGGGTGGTGAACATGATGTAATCTATGCAGAAATAGAAGTACAATGATGTACACCAGAAATTTTTACAATGTTATAAACCAATAAAAAAATAAATAAATAAAAAAATAAAGCCACCTCAACCCTCAAAAAAAAAAAAGACATTACTCAAGTCTCAGAGTAAGAGATCCTTGAAGAACATTTTTTAAAGAACCACTGCCTAAAGTACATCCTTGTGAGAGCTATTTAAGTCAGCTGTACAACATCTAGGCCAAATATGAGCAATTAAAATAGTCATTTTTCAGCAAACCAGTGGGAAAAGAACAAAAACACTTGAGCCAAACAGAGAAGTGCTCACAAAGGGAGCTGTCCATTCACTCTGGATTCCCTTTGGTCTCCGTCAGGCCACAGACTATGAAATTATCAACATGTAGATGAAAGCCTGCACTGGCCCTTTCTTCCCTGCCTACATCTTCTTCAAAACCTCTATCTGCCTTATAGCTGCTATTCCTGAGTCTCCACTTCCATTTTGAAGTACCAGGAAAGCAAGTGGTCAAAGAGGCTGAAAGAGCTCCCTAACCTCACTGCCTATAGGAGCAGGAACTAATATACTCACCACAGAAGAGTGTCCATCCTCATAGACTCGAAGACCACTCAGGTTAAAGCTTCCCAAAACTCCACTTCATGCTTCCTCTCTCTTATGCCCTGTCTCCAAGTCCACTACTAAAGGGACAACCCCCTCAAAATCTGAACGCAGCTTCTCCCTCAAAATCAAAAGCCCCGTCTCAACTTCTCCATTATCATTCTGAAATTCAACTATGTAAGCAGAAAAGCAACCAAAATCATGACCATTTTTCTCAGCATAGTCTGTCTCTTGCCACGTCACACAATCAGTTACTAAGTCTCATACTGTACGTTATTTAGTGCAAATGAGGTGCACACACACCCTCCTGTTTTACTTCCAAATTCTGATCAACGACATCAGCACTTACCCAAGTTCTAACCTTGGAGTGACCTTTATAAGAAATGAAGATGAGGCAAAGTTAACTAGTTGGAGAGAAAATAGCATTTATGAGTTCCTACTATGTACCTGGCACTGTGCTGGCCTAGGAAGTGGGTAATACTATTTCCATTTTATAAATGGCGGAAAAAGTTTGAAGTTTCTCAAATATACCCATTCCTTTCCAGTCTAACAGTTCAGACTTTTATCACTTCATGTTCACAGTACTGTTAGTCTCCTCTACTCCAAATCTGTTCTGTATAAAACATTGCCAGAACAATCATACCAAAATTCCATTTATATCACACCAATTCCCTGTTGAGGGCAGAGAAATGCCTTCTGCTTCTCTATCTGCCCACTGACTGGCCCAGAGCTCAGTAAGTATTTGTTGCTTAAAACCATCCCATGATTCTCCACCAGCCCAGGCATAATGGGCCCTGAAAACAGAAAGTAATAGATTTTTAAGACAAAGATGTTGAATATGGGGGGGCTGGCCCCGTGGCTTAGCGGTTAGGTGCGTGCACTCTGCTACTGGCGGCCCGGGTTCGGATCCCGGGCGCGCACCAACACACCGCTTCCCTGGCCATGCTGAGGCCGCGTCCCACATACAGCAACTAGAAGGATGTGCAACTGTGACATACAACTATCTACTGGGGCTCTGGGGGAAAAAAGGGAGGAGGATTGGCAATAGATGTTAGCTCAGAGCCGGTCTTCCTCAGCAAAAAGAGGAGGATTAGCATGGATGTTAGCTCAGGGCTGATCTTCCTCACAAAAAAAAAAAAAAAATGTTGAATATACAGAATGCACGTGAAAAAGCCAAAGGCAACTCAAAAGACTTCAAGAAAAATTGGACTCTCACTAAGACATTTCATAATTCTGACTCCACCCAAACCAGCCCTCTTTTCTTTGGGGAGCAGGGGCCCTGAAAATCAGAATGCCTGGGTGCTAACCCCAGCTCCCCCACTGTGAGCTACTTAACCTCTCCGAGCTTCAATTTCCTCCTCTGTAAAAGTTCAACTCCGCCTCTGCTTAAATCCTTCCACCATCTCTGACTATCCAAGACCAAGTCATTCTCCGAAGGTCAACTGAAGGCCCATTTCCCTTGCAAACTCTTACTGGATGACCTCAGCCCATCACTCCACTTAACTTGACTTACAATAGCTCTACAGCAAAAAGAGTCTGAAACACTCATTTGAATTTTTTTTATCTGTAATCATATATCACTGTGCCTCATTTAATTATCCCACGTGTGTATGCCCCCCTCAAGGTCCCACTCATGAATGACAGTGACACTACTCACTGTCTCAGGTGATCATCAGCGGCACAATACTAATATTAACAGTTATTACTACCACCATTTACTGAAGACATAAGTGCCAGGCACTGTGCTAAGCGTCTTATGTGTTTTTCTGTCCTTTAATCTTCTTAATCCTTTTAGGTAAATCTGTTTCTTTATCCCCATTTCATAGTTGGGGAATGGACCTTACCTAAAGCTACAAAACTAGTGAAAATGGGGGTGAAGAGTGAGAGTGGGTGATTTCAAACTCAGCTCTGTCTACCTCCAATGCCCACTCTTAACTACTACAACATATTGTTTAGTAATTACTTTGGTTATTTCATATCCCGGTGTTTCTCTCCTAAATGTAAGCTGTTAACAATAATAAAAACTGTGTATTTCTTTGGTCACTTCCAGAATAAGCTATTCCTAATAACGGACCCATACTCAAGCCTTTACATAAACTAACTCATCTAATCCTCACAACAACTCTGTGAGATAGTAATAATTATTATTGCCAATTTACAAATGATGAAACGGGCATAGAGAGGTTAAATAAGTTGCCCCAAATCGCACAGCTGGTAAATGGTGAATTACAGGGTGAAGTGGTAACTGTGATAAATTACTTCATCCACTAATTCATTTCCAACAATTTTTACTAAGCACTCGTCTAGGGGCTGGGGATTCCGCAGTGAATAAACCAGAAAACATCCTTGCTCTCATGGAGCTTACAATCTTATTTCTTTTCCAATATTTTCACTCAAGAGCACAATCCTAAAACTTCTTAAATACTCTAATACTTCCATACAAAAATAACTAATTTGTTTAATAAAAATTAGTATCGAAGAAAGCATGGGACTTGAAGCCCGAAAATCTGGGTTAAATTCCCGACTTTGCCATTTATTAGCAGCTTTGTCATTTATTAGACCCCGGGCAAATCCCTTCACCCGACTCTCAATTTCACGACCTGTATGAGACAATCTATTAAGTCGAGCGCCCAGCACAGTGTCTGGCACTTATTACACGCTCGATGAGTGAGTTTCCCTCCCTCGCCTCCCCTCCACGCAGTGACTTCGTAAGTCGTGTCGTCACTGAGCACATGTTAAAAGGCTACGCGGAGTTACGTTTAAGAACGGAAAAGTGACCAATCTCTTACATTCCAGGGCAATTCTCTTTCCAGAGCACCAGCACTATGGTCCCAACTTCAGGCCCCAAACTTCTCTGATGCGGATAAATCAGGTTACAACTCGGGAATGACAGCAACTCACGTTAGGGCCCAGCAGTGTCTGTAAAACGCTCCCGGCGACCTTCTTCAGAAGGCACTTTTGTTGCAGCTGGGGAGCAACGTGGCCTCCTGACCGGGCTCCCCGCCTCGTGCAGAGATGTGGCACCGGGGAGGAGAATTTCGAGCCCCTGGCACAGGCTGTGCCCTGCGTACTGCTTTTCACTCCAAGAGCTCCGCGACTCTCCTGCCACCGGCCAGCCCGCCGCCCACCTCCTCGGGGCTGCAACTCCACCCCTCCCACCCCAGGCGGCTGCCCCGGCTCCTCGGGCCCGCGTCTCCCGCCGCGGGTGACCTCCCGCCCGCGCTCGGGCGGCTCGCCCTGGCCTCAGGGCTGCAACAGGCCTGACGGCCTGACCTCTCACGGGCTTCCCTTCCGCCCTCCTGGTCAGCAGACCCTTGAGCTGGCTGCTCTGCTCCGGGCAGGGCCTGGCAGGGGCGAGAAGCCCCTTACCTATCTTCACGACCGCATCCGCCAAGCACCGGTCCCACTTCCTGCCGAGCTCTGAATCCGACATGTTCCCCACCCGCAGCTCCAGCTTCCCTGACGTCGGCCCCGCGCGCAGACTCCAGGCAAGTCTCGCGAGAGCCGGCCGCCGTTCCCGGGCCCGGAAAGCCGGCGCCGGGATGCCAGATATCGCGAGACAATCTTACTGCTCTCGTCCTTTCCGGTTTTTTCAGTTGGTCGTCAAGGTGACAGGTTGCCTGGAGGCCGGAGGTGACCCTGACCTTGGAGCCGCGCCTGCCCGAGGGGTGCGAGGCTGACAGGTTTCCTAGGAGGCACCCAGAGCCCTGTCGGGAAGGCCCTCCTTCCTCCGCACCTACTCCCACGTTGGCCCTGGCAATTCCCAGGGCAAGTGAGGGCACAGCGCTTGATTATTCATTCATTTACTGACTCACCTTCGCTTTTTCTACTCCCTCATTCACTCGTTTATTGCAGTGGAACTCCCGCCTGCACCGCTAACACAGCAACTGCTTTGGCAAAGATCGCCTATTGCCAAAGCAAATGAACGCTTTTTGGACCTCTATACGGCGTTGGACACAACTGTCCCTCCTTCCTGATCCTCCCTGTCTCCGCCTTCTCTTTATTCTTTCGGACTCCCAGGACACCAGTCTTTCCCAGTTCTCCTCCGACTCTTCTCCTTAGGTGTCCTTCTAGGGCTGCTTTTTCTCTGTCAGCTGCTTAAACAGTGTTGGTTCTCAGGGTTCTATCAATCCTCTTTTCACCCTACATAATCTCCCTGAGTAATTGCAGCCCCTGCCAAATTCTCTCTCCAGATCAAACATCTACCTGAAGCTTCCTATTTATAATTCGGCCTCCTCGCTGGTATCCTTGATTTTAGTCTTCCTTCCCCTTTTCCATCCTCCATCCTACCAACAAATACAAATTTGGCCATATTATTCCTCTGACCAGGAGCTGGCAGTGACTCCCATTCTTCTACTGGGTATATTCAAGCTTCAACAAGCTCATTCTAGGAAACCCATACTAATAGAGCTTAGAGGCTCCCTCCATCTTTTTTAAACTGAGGGCAAACTTGATCTAGCTATACTCAGTTGTCCGATTGCAAAAGTAGGTAGATAATGCATTACTAACACCCACCCTATAGATAACATCTCTGATGCCTGGGTCACCATGGTAACAGGTGCTTGAGTTTTTCAGGAACTGAGAGTTGACTTCTAGTGCAGTTCAGGCTGGTTAAGACCACTGACTCATCAACTGGGCCTGTGCAAATGACCATAGATAACCCTTTGACATCAAGGAGCTGAAAACTCCACCCTCAGATCATGGTAATGCCACCATTTTGTGAACATGCATTCTATGAAGAGCCATGAAGCTTGACTCTGCTTGCATAGATCATCAGTTACCTCACTTCTCCTTACCTCGGATCACCTATTCCCTCTTCAGACCACCCCGCCCCTTTATCCCATAAACACATTCCTAATCCCCATTTTTCGGGGAGTTGGATTTGAGATTGGTTCTCCCGCCTCCTGCTTGGCTGCTTTGTGATTAAACCCTTTCTCTTTGCAAATCCTCGTCTCAGTGATTGGCATAATAGTGTGATGGGCAAAATGAACCTGGTTTGTAATGTTTTCATTGTCCCAGGAGCTTGCCTACCCCATAGAATTCACTACGCTGTATTGAAACATCTCTTTATAGATGTTTGTATCTGCCAGTAAAACTCGAAGCTCATTGAGGACCTGAGCTGCCTCTTTTTCGTCTGCACACTCCCAGGTCAGAGCACATGCCTTGGACAGTAGGATCTTCAGTGAAATACTAGTTGAACTGAACTGAAATTATTCACCCATTTATTTATTCATTTACTCTTGGCAACTTTAACGGCAGAACTGCTATACCAGTCCTTGCCTAGACCCAGCCCCTTCCTTCAGGAAACCTTCTTCCATAATCGCCCTTCTTCTAGCTCTCATCTGAGCTACATATCAGATTGTATTGTAATTGTATGTCTCTTAAATGTGACTGTGAGCTCCTTAAGAACGGGGCCTGTGCATTTCTGTATCCCCAATGACAGCAGAGAGCCTAGTATATATTGGATTCTCAATAAATACTTTTTGAATGGATGTAAGAACGAATGAATGTATAAATTGATGATTGATTGATTGAATGAATGAACCAGAAAGAGAAAAAAGTCTCTGTCCTGGGGGAACTTGATAGTGTAGCACCCGTGTTGAAAAAGAAAAGGAAAATTAACTTCACTAAATACCTATGATGCATCACAAATAGCACCAGGTATCTCATAAAATTTCATTTATCCTCACAGCGGGTTGAGATTAGTATCTTCATTTTCACAAATTTGAAAACTGAGTCTCAGAGAAGTTAACTAATGTGGAAGATGCACAAGGCTCTGCATTGTGTAGATTTGGAAACTGACAGAGGCATTTTTATTGGATTCAAGAGAGTTGTAAACTTTTTTAGAAGGCAGAGAGCAAATTACGAAAGCAATCGGAGGCAGATGGTATAGCATGAATTCTGGAGCCAGGCTGTCTGGGTTCAATCCCTGCTTTGCCATTTCCTAGCTTTGTATCTATTATTCTGTTTCCACGGTTCCTTTCCCAATACTATGTTTTTATTCATTGCTGTATGTTACAAACACTGAAAGGGTGAAAACTTGAAAGAACTCTTTGCTGTTAGATTGGAATTAGATGTATCAGCATGAACTCACCGTATTTAATATAATAGAGACATATATATGTGTGTGTGTATTTCTTGATCCTGTCTACTGAGAGTGCCTGAAAGCAATGACACACCAATAGCGACAAGCAACCCTAGATCTTGGATTCTAAGTACTGTTCTCTACTAAAAGGACCCAGGGCTCCTTGGAAAAATGACTGAGACTCCAGGGCTGGAGCAAGGAAAATATAAGATGATTCTGGAATATCTTCTTGTGTCACGAAGTAAGGAAGTTGTCAAAGGATGATAGGGTCATGTCAAAATGTTTTAATAACTACAAACTGTCTGAAGTGGTGCTTGGTTCCTAATTGGAACTCCTTGTGTAAGTCATTGTTATCATCGTTAGGACTTCTCCCAATGGTATGGAACAAGGTTCACAAAGATAGAAGTTTGCATTTCAAATTGGGTAAAGACAGAGTCTTGTAACAAAGGAATTTCACAGCAAGAAAGCCAGCATCCTTTCACATCGGATAGAAGAAAAATGTAAAAGCGAAAACTGTCACTTAAGTAAACTAGATTTTAGCCTCAACTGGTTAATCAACTAAACATAAGCTCTTTGTTTAGTTTACTAGGCTGTAAATCCAGCTTCATTAACGACGAAGATTAGAATATTTTATAGCACAGCACCTGCATAAATAAAGGTCTTTTAGATTCCAGTGGTTTTTTTCAGTTTCCCTTCAATTAAAACTAATTCCTTTCTTAAAGGGAGATTCACGTTTTTTATTTGCTATCTTCTTTCCTCGAGAGGAGTCATATAGATTTGCCCCTTCGCTAATGTGTCCAAAGCCAAACAGCTACTATGTACCTTCTTTGTTTGGTTCCAAAGCCCAGACACCCCTCCCGTTTTTTTTTTCCCACAAGTGTGTATGTGTGGAATATAACAAGCATACAGAAAAGTGCTAAAAACATAAATACAGCATAATAAAGAAATCATTGTAAAATGAACATTACTAGCACCTCAGAAGCCCCCTCCTTGGTGTGTCCTTTGCCAGATCATATCCCATCTTTTCTGCCAGCACAACCAGTATCCTGACTTTTATATTCTTCATTTCATTGCTTTTAAGTATTGTTACTCGACTATACATTCTTAAACAATACGGTTTAATTTTGCCTGGTTTTGAACTTTATATAAATGGAATCATATCGCCTATATTCTGTAGTATTTGACTTCTTTTGCTCATTATCATGCTTTAAGATTCATCCATGTTGTTGTGTGTGTAGTTCATTCTTGTTTCATTGCTATATACTATTCTGTTATATTCTATCCACAATTTATTTATTCTATTGTCCAAGGGATTGTTTCCCGATTGGGATTATTACCAACAAGGCTTCTCATTCTTGTACATGTATCCTGATGCACCTTGGCATACATTTTTATAGGATATATAACTAAGGAGGGCAATAGGGTATGCCCTGTTTATGAAATACCGCCAACTTTATCCCTAAGTGATTGTACCGGTTTACATCCTCACCAGCAGTGCATGACCATTTCTGTTACTCCACATCCTCGCCAACAGTTGATTTTTAACCATACTCTAAAATTGTTGCCACTCTGGTAGGTGTGTGGTGGCATCTCATTGGGGTAATCCTTGCTCTTTCAAGTGATCAAACTACTTGATCATGTGTTCTTAATATCTAACATAGCAGAGTGAGGGATTCAGATGGACTGAAAGCGTCCCTAAAAGAGGAGAAGATAGAAACATTTGGCAAACTTAATGCTTTGCGACCTTTTCTTTCCTGCTCCCCCCAACCTCTCCCATTTCTCCCACCAGATGGTAAGTTCCGTGAAAACAGGGACTTCACTTGTCTCATTATCATTACAACCCTAGTGCCTCACACATTAATATTTCCTGAATGAATGAATGAGAAGCAGGAATGACGTCTTTTTCATTTTTACATCTCTAGCACTAGCCATGCCAGGTACTAAGAGGTGCTCAATTGATGTTCTATGTTCTCACATGGCCCCGCCTTTGAGGCCAGAGGGCATCAGTGTGGGACACAAGCTTAAGAGTAACCAGAATAGATTTAAGTGTAGCTTTGTGGTACGTGTTTGAATTGACCTTAGAGTTTGAGACTGAGAGCATGCTTGGAAAGATGTGTGTGAAGGTGCATTTTCTGCATTTACCTGCATTTGAAGGTACACTCAAGTTGCATGTAAATGGATTTGTGAGAGAGCATGAGTTTGAGACATATAGCATCACTGAATTAGTTTAGATTTAAGCGTGTGTGCTTGAGAGTGAGAGTTGGTGCAAGTGTAATCAGCATAGCTTGAGTATTACTATTTTGAAGCCCAACCAAAATCCATACATCTGTCCACAACATATGTATCTGTCTCCCCTCGCTAACTTAACGTCAAGTTAGCTTTGATTTGTGCCTGGATGATATGAACTCAGCCATAATGAGGTTACTGGCTATCACTTGCCTGTTCTGTTTGGTTGATAAAAAATCAGAGATTTCTTAGTCAATGCAATTTGTTTGGTAGAGAAAATATTTCTAAACATGGGATCCAAGGCGGCGGGGAGGCAATCTTAGCAGAAGATAGATTGGGTAACATCTTCTTAATTTCTCTTCTGTCTCATAGCTCTGAACTGGCACTTAGGTCTGTCTGCTTCTAAAGTCACACCTTTACCTGGGAGCTTGATGGATGGGTTTCAGAGGGTTTTTCCATGAATCTCTAAAACTCTATGCATATCTTTACGTATGAATGCATATCTTTTTTTCTTTGAGTCCATAGCTTTCTTCAGATTCTCAAAGGGGCTCAGGATCAAAGAAGATTAAAAACTATTGACCTAGAGCCCGATACTGGTCTTGGGGAGAATACCAGTCCCTCCAGCAGAGGGCAGTGGCGCCCACATTCAGTGACCTCCTTGACCTTACAACATTGGTTATAGAGAGATCGGAGAGGTTGAGCCAGCTAGGCCTGGACCCAAGGGCACCAAAAAGGAATACCAACCTTCCCCTGTTCTTCTTTTTGGGTTGGTTTTGAAATACCATGTCCAACCCCCAATTGCCACATCACGGGTTGCTTAAGCTTTCAAGCAGTAGTTCTGAGGAAGGCCACCTTCTCCCATCAACTTCCTGGAAGGGCTTGGAAATTTCTTCTCAGGGACACGTAAGCTTTGTTGCTCCTTTGTCAATGCTGGTTTCTCTTGCTTCTTTCATGGACATGTTTAGACAACCAGAAGAAACACTGATTCAGAGGTCCTGGTTGGAAGACATTTTTCAATGGAAACTTGAATGAACTGACTTTGATTCTCAATTAAACCTCCTTCCCAAGAGGCAGCACCGAGATGCTGTGGTTCCCCCCTTCCTCTCTGGAGGTGTTCTCATGTGACCGAGCCACTAGCTGTGTTTCCTTGTAATAGATATGTGGCTAGCTCGATAATGCACCCCTTTGTGTTTGCTTTCCCTCATTCCCTGACTCGTTTCTCATTTCCCTCCCTCTCTGCCCTGGGACTGCACGTTTCCAATAGAGCTTGCGCATGTGTGAGCTTTACTTCAGGCTCTGATTTCTAAGAAACCCAGGGTAAGTCAACATTCAAGTGGAAATGCAGAATAATCAAGGGAGAGGTTAGTGCTGGAGATAAAAATGGGGAGTTCAAGGAGTATATATGCTTCTCTAAGATCACCTAGGGAATGAATATCGACAGAGGAGAAAGCCTTGTGGCGCTCTAACATTTAGAGGCTGGGGAGATGAGGATGAATCAGCAAATGAGAATGAAAAGGCATGACCATGGGTGGGAAGAAAACCAAAAAGAATGGTTTCCTGGAAGCCAAATGAAGGCAGTGTTCCAAGAAAGAGAATGTGATTAACTGGGTCAAATGAAGATGGAGAATTGGCCATTGGATTTGGCATCAAGGAGGTTATTTTGGTTACATTGACAAGGACGGTTTCCTTGGAGGGGTCGGAGCCAAAGCCTGGAGACTGTGGGTTTGAGAGAGACGAGGGGGAGAAGGATTGGAGACAGCAAGTGTACACAATCTTTTCAAGGAGTTTTTCTCCAAAGAGGGACAAATAAAAGGGGTAAAGCTTGGGGAGGGGTGGAGTCAATGGAGGGATTTTTAGGACAGGAGAAATTACGCGTGTTTGTACGCGGACGGGAATGATTCAGTCGAGAGGGCAAAACTGATGATGCAAGAGACAGAGGAGATGGCTGCAGCCTGGAAGTTCCCAGCAGAAATGCTAAGATTTTAGATTCCAGGGGGCTGGAAGTAGGAGGTTTATTTCTGAGGAAAAAAGGAGAATGCTCGACATCTGGAATTTCCTCTCATGGATGCCTGGGTCTCTAGGGCCCAACTTTTAAAGTTGAACATTTACTTTTTGATGTGGTTAGAATCCCTGAGCCCACAATATGTTCCCAAGAGTATTTAATTAAATGGGAATCTGGTGTGCATCTGTGACTAATTAATGCTGATCAAAAACAATTAAATATTAAATGTCAGTGCTGTTACCTGGTTCCTTACTAATAATTGCAACGGGCTGAATGTAATTATCAAGTCTTGACCTCCATAGAAACCAAGTTCACGTTAAAATAATGAAAGACTAAAACTGAGCTAATGAAAGTGCAGATTTCGTGAATTTTTAAAAACATTTGAAGCAATGAAATGCTAAACATCAGGGCAAGGATATTGCTTAGATTTCTCTTCCTCAGCATATGGGTTTAGAAGGGCCTCTCTCTAATAGAAATAAGGGCAGCTCCACTTAGCAATGTAGTAAACATTTCTAACAGTTTTCCTCTCAGTAAAATATGCCTTCATATGCTGATAACTGTTATATGATACATATAAAATGATGTAATTCATTCAACAAGTGTTGAATGAGGACTTCACTTAGCCAGTCCTATGCTAAGCTCTGGAGATAAAGAAATGCATAAGCTGAACCCTCTGTCTTCAAGGTCTAGTCTGGTGGTTCTCAGAGGGTGCTCTGATGTCCACTATTATCAGAACTGCCTGAGGTGCTTTGCCCTTCCTCTCTCTACTTCATCTGGTGTGATCAGGGGCTGCTGTTATCTCCTGGTTTCATGAACAGTACTTTTGTTTTCATTTCTTGTACTGTTTGTTTAGGGGTTATTTTTAAAGATGGGGAGCAGAAATGCCTTTATTCTGCCATCTTGAAACTAGCAGGCCACCACGACCCTTGTGGTCCTGGTGAAGGGTGGGGTGTATCCAGTGGATCCCACAGATGGGTTGCTTCTTACTTGTGGGAGCAGTGTGGGAGATTGAAGGGCAAAGACCAAAAGTGATGGCTTGGATCAGTATGGTTGTTCAGAGTCAGAAGTGTGAGTTGAGCCTAGCGGGCCATCCGGCAAAGAGGTGGGCGGAGGAGAAGAACCACAGTGTGAAGCCAAAACGAAGAGAGTTGAGGACCAAGAAACTGATGAACAAGGAGTAGCCGGGTGGAAAGACAAGGAGGTGGTCTGGAAGGATTCCAGAGACAAACAGGGGATGCTCCTGGTGACTTTACGTCTCATCCCTGCACTGGCTTAAATATGCTGCCCAGGTCATTTAAGAGGATCATGGTGGATGGACAGTTTGACATTATCTCCCTTATGGCCTATCTCAAAAGTTAACAGTAAGCTCCCTTCATGAGAATCTGACTTCTGAGCTGTTGTAAACTGTAAAGTACTCATTTGATGCTCTCAGGATGGTACTTGATACTTCAAATTCTTAATCTGTAAGGAAGAGACAATTGTAGTTCCCTCAACCTACCTTACAGATTGCTTGAGGATGCTGTGTAGATTAATGAGACTTTCAGTCTGACTTTTCCCTTTGGCTGAGCAGGATGCTCAATATAGGGACCATTTATCCTGGGAGCTTAGACACTCTGTCTCCAGCTTGAACATGAACGCAGGAGAAGGGTGCAAGGAGGAAGACGAAAAGGGAACTCACAATTCTTTTTAGCACCTGTTGGGTGCAAGGCACTTTCCAAGTGTTGTTTCTTTTATTCTTCTAATAGCCACCTGGGCTGAGCCTTCTTACTCACTTTTATAGATAAGGAAGCCAGGCCCTCAAAACAGGAGGACGTGGAATTTCAATACAGGTCTCTCTGATTCCAAAACTGTGTTCTTTCCAGTACAGCACAGTGACTATGGCTCTGGCCACTGCCAATCCCTGTTCCTCCCTCCCTACTCTATCTCAGTGACAGGAACACTGCAAGACAGGAGGAGGTGACCCATGAGGAGAGAGCCACTCTCTTCCCAAAGGAAGAAGATAAGCTGACTCGTGGCAGAACTTCCCTCTGAAATTTTATGTGACTCTGCTCATGAATAAAAATATTTGACTTTCACTTTTGACATGGCTAAACATAAGAGATCCTCTCATCCACTGAATAAGTATGTGTTGAAAACCTAGAAGACACTGTGCTAGAACACTGGAAGATTTGGAAATGTATAAAATATAGGCAAATCGTATAAAATGACTTTCATGGTTAAGATTAATTTGAAATTAGACATACTAAAAAATGTCCCATTTTCAGTTGGAAATTTGTCACCGGCATTCACAGGAGAGGTCAGGGCAAGATTTACCAGTAGGGAAGTCACCCACCTGGAGGTACTGAAATCTCGAAAATGGATGAATTTCTCAAAGAAGATGGAATTACAAGGGATAAAAATAAAGACCAGGATAGAGTCTTAAATTACACCCATTGTTAAGAGCCACAAGAGAAAGTTAAGCCATCAAAGCCCTAGGGATGCAAGAGGAGAAAGAGACAAAGGAAGGAAAGGAGAACAAGACTAATACGTTTGAAGGGGCGTGCACGCAGAGCTTCGAGAAGGGGAAGCGGTCCAAAGCGCCCAGTGCTGCATAGAGGGCAAGGTGACTGGGAATTTTTAAAAAGCCATGGAGTAAAAATTAAGAGGTCACGGATTCTCTGCAGATGTGGTATCTCAAGACAGTAGCGAGAGCAGAAACCAGAGAGCAGAGAGTCCAAGACAAGTAGTGAAAGCTAGTTCATTATACAGAGGAAAAGGGAAGAAAATTGGATGCCCACATAATACCTATATCCAAAGCGGGCTCCAGAAGGATTAAAGACCTAAATAGGAAAGGTAAAAATATATTCAATGAAAGAATACAAGGTAGGAGGATATCTGTGTGTCCTAGGGAGTGGGGACATATCCTGAAGGAGAGAAATCTATTAATTTGGTTACATCATGTAAGGGATTCTGCTCAACAAATGACACTGAGAGAAAAGTAACAGATAGATGACAGATTTAAAGAAGAATTTGCAATATCAAAAACTGACAAGAGACGAATATTTTAAATGTGCGTGGAATTCCTGCACATCAAGGTGAAAAAGACAGGCTCCCCATAGAGGACACTGTGGTGGTCTCCCAGATCTCCCACTTCACGACTGAAGCACTCACTCCCCCAGCTCAGCCAAAGAGTGGTGACTTGCCCAAGATCAAGTCCCCTCCCTAAAGGATCTTGCATCCAATGACTGGTCCAGGAGGGAGTATGGACTAGCCCCCTTGCCTCAAGGTAAGACAACTCTAAAATCCATCTCAGGGGGCCAGTCCCGTGGCGCAGCAGTTAAGTGCGCGTGCTCTGCTGCGGCCACCCAGGGCTTGCAGGTTGGGATCCTGGGCTCACACTGATGCACAGCTTGTCAAGCCATGCTGTGGCGGCGTCCCATATAAAGTAGAGGAAGATGGGCACGGATGTTAGCCCAGGGCCAATTTTCCTCAGGAAAAAGAGGAGGATTGGCATGGATGTTAGCTCAGGGCTGATCTTCCTCACAAAACAAATAATAAAATAAAATCCATCTCAACTCCAGAGCTGCCCATGATTCTGTCTGAAATCTTCAGAGCAACTTCATCACAGTTCAGCTTCTCCCTCTGCCCAATTCGCTTCTCTCACTCACTCACAGGTATTGTTCCTGAGAGCATCCTCACTGCCCCCAGCCGCCCAAACTTCTTATATGCAAATTTCAGACTCAGAATCTGTTTCACAGAGAACCCAGCCTATGTCAACAGATACCGGAAGTGGTTTTAGGAAGCAAACTAACGTGGGATTTTAGAGCTGGATCACCTGCCAATTGCCTGGCAATGAAGACTCTGTCAACGGTGGTTTGTAGAGTACCAGTAGCCTCTGGTATGTAATCATGGCACAATTGTTAACATTCTCACTGATCGTGAACTGGAATGGGATGTGAGAGGAAGCGAGTGAACTGATGGGTGCAATATATCACGTGTTGGAGAGTTTTAAAGACTTTGGAATTGGATGGCGGTTGCTGGAGGCTACCAGTGCGCTGGAGAAAGACAGTAAAAGGCTGAGGGTGATTAATCACCAATAGAGGGTGAATTCACCAATGTGATCCCTGCAAAAACCAGACCGATCCTGGAAGATGACAATGGACTACGGTAAACTCCACCAAGTAGTAGCACCAATTGCAGCTGCTATGCCAGATGTGGTATCTTTGCTAGAGCAGATTAAGATACATACATAGAGCAGCCTCAGATATACGGTATGGGGTCACTGATCTGGCAAATACATTCTTTTCCATCCCTATCAGAAAGGAGGGCCAGAACAGTTCACATTCACATGGGAGAGACAAGAGTCTATATATACAGTCTTGTCCCAGGACTGTGTCAATTCTCCTGCCATTTGTCAGAAGGGACCTGGACCCCAGATCATCTCACGAATAAGAACCAATCCTTTTCCTGGATTATTTGAGAGTCTAGAGAGAGAGACAGAAGGTGACAGAGAGATCACAAAACAATCTACTCAGGGATTGCTTGTAGTAGTCAGGACTCTGACTGCAAGGGACAGAAATCCAATTCGAACTGGCTTGAGCAAAAAGTCCCAGGTTTGAATCTCATTGGTCAGGCTTGGGTCATGTGTCCATCCCTAAACCAATCACAAAGGCTAGGGGAATGAAATACTCTGATTGGCTAGGCCTAGTCATGTGCTCACTCCTGGAATGAGGAGTGAGGTAGGTTTAAGATCAGCCCACTGGACCAAAAGCAAGGAGGGGATGGTGCCCTAAATGACAACTAAGGAATTGATGCTGATCAGGTAAAATAAGCTGATATCCCCTGGAGGGCTCAAATAGAGTGGGCATCTGCCCCAGGGAATCAAAGGAGGCTTCATGGAGGAAGTGGACATTTGACTCAGACCCTAAAGAACAAGAGGAGTTTGTCAGGTGGAAACGATGTTCTAGGCAGAGGGACAAGCATGTGCAAAGGCATGGAACTGTGAATGGGCATTGCATGTCTAGAGAAGAAAGCAGTTCTCAGTGGGGATGGTGCTGGAGAGCTGCTGGGCCCAGCTTAGAGGGGGTCTGTCTAGAGAAAGACAGTATAGACCCAAGTCCAATATATTGATATGAAGTTATTATTGTCAAATATTAATTTGATTCTTTCTAGATCAGTAAAGGGGACATCATGTGAGGCAGAACAGTGAATGGTTGCAATGTCAGCTGCTGTGGGCAGAGATTTTTGACTCTTGTTAGCTGATGTATCCATGTGCCTAGAACAGTGTCTGGCACGTAGTTAGAGCTCAATAAATATCTGGGTAATAAATGTCTGAATCTAACCTTAATAATTTCATTATATTAGACATTCCGTGAACTCCTCGGGTAAAGGAATGGGGTTGGGAAACCTTAATAAAGACAAAAGAAAAGACTAGGGAAATTGATGAGGTTGAAAAGAGATAGAAATAGATAACAGTAATAATAATAATAACAGTTATTTAGCATGTATCTATTAGAGACTGCTTGTACTAGTCAGTGAATATCTAAATATCTTGTATTTGTTGTCTCATTTAATCCTTACAACTACCCTGTGAGGAGGGTATTATGATTCCCAGTCACAGATGAAGAAAGTGAGGCTCAGTGAGGCTAAGTAAGTTGCCCAAGATGACAGAGCTAATAAGAAGTTATGCTGACATTCAAAGCCAATCTGTTTCTCTCTAAAGCCAAAGCTCTTAATAGAAATAAATCCGTATACAAGCAGGCGCCCTCTGCACTCCAGGCACTCTTCAAGGCATCACACTCTTGCTGCCCCACAACACGTCTATGCAAGTGGCATTATTATCACCATCATGCCTCTGTCACAGACACAGGAATGAAGGCACAGAGAGGTTAAGTGATTTACCTAAAGTCACAGGTAAACGAGCAGCACAGCTGAATTTGAGCCCAGGCAGACCCCGGACTCTTGACTAATACCACCCGCCGCTTGTCTCTGACACTGTGCTGATTCAGAGGGGCATTTAGGTCACAGCACACGATCCAGTTTGTTTTGGTGAAATAAACACAGACTTGAGAAATGGCCCTGAGTTTGAACGCCCGATTTTCCACTGACTGGCTGGGTGACATTAACCTCTCTGAGCCTCAATTTCCTCCATTGTAAGATGAGAATAATAACAGTATCCACCTTGCAACTGTCGGGATTAAATGAGGTGATGTCTGGAAAGTTCCTGGTGTGGTTCCCTCCGTGGATCAAGAGGTTCTAGTGACTTATTTATTTATTTTATTTTTGCTCCCATCTTTCAAGGATATTATTAACTTAGACCAGACGTCTTAACCCTTTTGTGCTATAGACCCCTTTGGCAGTCTGGGGAAGCTTATGAAACCTTTCTCAGAATAATGATCTTACA
The DNA here is from genome assembly GCF_020826845.1 of Diceros bicornis minor. NCBI lineage: Eukaryota > Metazoa > Chordata > Mammalia > Perissodactyla > Rhinocerotidae > Diceros > Diceros bicornis. Next base: position 36,810,871 of record NC_080752.1, on the reverse strand, counting down.
TATAAATGGTAAAATATATAGGATTACATAAGAAACTAAATATAATGAAATATCATTATCAAAAATGTTTTAAATTTAAATTTATGATATAGTGATATGTGTACCTATTAGTGCATTGAGTCATAAAACCTAATGGCAGGTCCAATAATTCATAAGTTCAAAGAAGTGATGAGGGTAAAAGACGTTGGGAGATAACGTGGCACCTGTGACATGACATGAAACTGTGATTTCTGTTCATGACAGTCGCTGCCCTGCTAAGTCTCCTAAGGTTTGTTGCCTACATTCATAGTTGGAGGAAACACTAAATTCTAGTAAAAGGTTAGTGGGAAAAAAAAGATGTAATTTTTTTTCCATCCAAGTTCACAGACCCCTGGTTAAGAATAGCTGGTTTAGGGACTGGCCCAGTGGTGTAGTGGTTAAGTTCATGCACGCCACTTCGGCGGCCCAGGTTCGTGGGTTCGGATCCCAGGCGCGGACATACACCACTCATCAGCCATGTCGTGGCAGCGACCCACATACAAAATAGAGGAAGACTGGCACAGATATTAGCTCAGGGCTAATCTTCCTCAACAGCAAAAAAAAGAATAGCTTGTTTAGAGGAAGGTGGTGTTGGGGAAACTGGAATCGGCTGGTTTGTCTGGAAACTCCTTATAAACGGGCCTCTTCAGTCATGCTTTTGGATGTTATTTATTTGGCCCTTTATGGAGAGAAGTGACATGTCTCAAACTCATTACGTCCAAAACCAAATTCCTGGTCTTCCTTCCCTGCCCAGATCTGCCCCACTCAAAGCTGTCCTCAGCTCAGCAGATGGCAGCTCCCTCCTTCCAGCAGAAACCTTGGAAGTGCCCTGACACCTCTCCCTCTCACACCCCACATCTACTCCACCAGGAAATCCTATTGACTGTGCTTTCAAAATAAATCCAGAATCTGACCACTGCTCACCCCTCCACTGCTCCCAACCTGGTCTGAGCCACCCTGATCTCTCACCCGGTAATGGCAACAGTCCCCTCCCTGCTCTCCTTGCTTCTTCCTTGCCCCTCTGCAGTCTATTCCCAGGCCTACTATCAGAGTGGCCCTTTTCTGTGTAAGGACTCCTTGCTTATTCTGCCACAGGCACCCTGGCCTCCTTGCTAGTCCTCAAACATGCTAGACAAGCTCCCACCTCAGGGCCTTTGCACTGACTTGTCTGTTCCCTCTGACAGTAATAATCTTCCCTCAAACATCAGTATTCCCAATTCTCACATCTCTTTTAAGTCTTCATGCAAATGTCACCTCCTCCTTGAGGCCTGTCTTGATTGCTCTATTTAAATGTACAACTGTGTCTCCAGCTCTCCCAATACCCTTAACCTGTTCTAATTTTTCTTTTGTCCTTAGCAGATAAAACCTATCGTGTTACATAATTTACTTATTTATTATGTTTATTTTCTGTCTTTCTCCTTCCTCTATCCACCTCCAACTAGAACATAAGCTCCATAAGAAAGGGATCTTTGTTTTGCTCACTGCTAGAATGGGGGATGACATATGATAGGTGTGTGATAAGTTGAGTAAATCAATGAAGAAAGCACGGTTGGCGGGTTGCACATCGTAGTGAAACAGCTCAGATCCAAGCACCAGAGCCAGGCTCTGTTCCCAGCTGCCGCTGACAAGCTTGCTACCTGGGGCAACTCATTACATGTCTCTGAGCCTCAGTTTCCTCATCTGTAACGTGGAAGTCACAAAACTTCTCTCAAAAAGTTGTGAGGACTAAGGGGCCGGTCACTAAAGGGCCTGGCACTTTGCAGGTGTTTCACAAATGCTAGTTCCTGGTCCCCTTCTGATCCGGAGTAAGCGACTTCCTCCTGTTGGCACAAAGTCCCTGGAACTCCCATAAAAGGGCAGGGCTTGTGTCCCTCTCCTTCAGCCGGTTCCCAAAAAAGGCTCAGAATAGAACCAAAGTCTCCTGGCTCCACTTGGAACTGTAGCCAACAGACCACACGACCACTTTTTTCCTGTCCACTACTTTCTTTTGAGGTGGAAATTAGTCGTTGGAATAACTTACCTAGGGGCAGGGAAAGGAAAAAACAGCAAAAATTGTTTTAAAAGGGAGTTATACAAGCATATGCAGGAAAACCCCATTGAGGGACATAAATGCTGATTCAAAGGAGGCAGAAATATGAAATTTGTCAGTTTTCCAGGCCTTCCCTGGTCCTGAATTTCCTCTCTTCCATCACACATTTTTCTCACCCACAAAATGGGCATTAAGAAAGATGACAGGTTAAAAAATAGACCATGCAGAAGAAAAGAGGGAGTTTGAGGTTGTTGATTAGCAGCGGGATGAATGCTACTCCCTAATACCACCAGCCAGTTTCCTAAGGAATGGTGAGGAAAGGCAGGCTCGAGCAGAAGCTGATGTCTCCCCAGGGAGGGAGAATGAATTCTGGATCACTAATGGAGATGGGTTTCCAGGGCTGCTTTGATCTCCTGCCCGATCCAGTCCCCCAGCGAGCGGGGACTCCAAGGAGAACCAGACTTCACAGCAGTCTCAACAGCTGCCTTCCCGCAAGGGTGTGTATCTGCAACGCCGGGTTGGCCCTGCCGTCCAGCCCAGCTTGTGCCTGGCTCCTGTGCCCTTGCCCTTCAGCCCCAAGGAGTCCTGCGTCCCCTTCTCCTCCCCTCCCAAAACAGAGCTGAAGTGGCGTCTGAAAATGAGTAAGTGCGAAGCGAGACTGTACACTGATCTTCGTGGAGGATTTGTTTTTGCCAAGCAGCTTGGTGGAGAAGATTGCATTTCTCGGTTATTTTTAAACCTGGATTTCTGGAATTTGATTTGGAAAAAAAAAAAAACCCCAGAAACTCAAGTTATGAGAGGCTAGTGGCTCCGGGCATCCTCTTTAGGAGGCTCGATACTCCCCAGAGCGGCCAGGAGCCCAGGGAGTGTTGGGCTGGCAGAGAACGGAGATGCAGAGGGGTTCCAGGCTGTTTCGGAAAGCATCCCTGCTCTCCGTCCCAGGGGGAGAAAATGCCACGCCTGCATGATGCCTCACTTCTGGTAATGGCTGTGGGGTCTTGCTGGTCGGGGATGGAGACAGTCTTGGTCCCTGGTCGCGTGGGGCTCATCGTTTAGATGAAGAAATTGATGGCTGCAACATATTTACAATACAAGCTTGATAGGGGAAGATACAAGGTTGGAGGTGGGGCTGCTAACCTAGCCCAGAAGGATCCAGAAAGACTCCAACTATGAAACCTGAAGAATGAGTGGGAGTTACAGCACAGCCAGAGAGGACTGTGGGTCAGAGAAGGGTGGGGTGGAGATGAGGACAAGAAAACAGGGACTTTGAAGGCAGACAGACCTGACTTGTAGTTCTGTTCCACGTCCACAAGCTGTGCCATTTAAACCAGTTGGCTTACCTTCTGTGCACCTCATCTTCCTCATCTGTAAAATGGGGATAATTTTAATCCTTTACTTACAAAAACTAACATTTATTGAGCCTGCACTGGGTGCCAGGCACAGTTCTAAGCATTTACATATAAAAACTCAGGGGATAATTTTCAAAAAAGATAAAATTTTAACTCTCATATGGATATAAAATAGACCCATATCAAAGATTTTATGGAACCTATTAAGAAATGAGGGAACCAGTAAGACGTTATGACTAGTTTAAAGGAGAAATCAAAGAACCCCACAATTATAGTGAGATCAGGCACAAAGAAATTAATTTACAAATACATTAAAAACTGGCGAAGTTGGTCACTATCCACAAGGCAATAATAAATTACATTCCACTGGACACCATTTGCATTTCTATGGATAAGAATCATTTGCATGACTGTCAGATTTCTACAACTCACAGAGCTGTAAAGTAGCCCAAAGATAATGAAAGGTAGAGAGAACCCTGACGGGTGAGCCAGTCAGGACACCCACGAAATTTCAATGTCTTTCCAATTTGTCCCTATGGTCTCCCCTAACCCCTATGATCATAATAATCTCAAAGAAAAATTATTCCTGGTCACAAAATAAAAGTGGTCTCATTAGATTTGTCCTGTTTGTTTACATAGGAGCAGTGAGAGTATTAATTTGTCACAGAGGCCTCCTAAATTTCCTTTGCAAAATTTAGAGCCATACAGTTTTAAACAATTACAAAATTAACTTTTGTCTGGAAGTTTTTATAAGGAATCTCCAACTGGAATTTTAAAAGGCTCTATTATTTATTATTCCTAGGTTAAGAAATCCAACCCAAGAAACTTTTTCCACCAGATTTCTTTCACCTGTTGTACCTATGAATTTGGGTGAATTCCTCTCTTTTTGAGGTCCCCCAAATATTCCAAATATTATTCCTTACCGCTTGTAAACCAAGAACCCCAGGCTAGTTTTTTTAGAGAAATTTGTAGGCATTAATTTCGTTTAGTTCAGCAAAATTTTAACTCTTAAAATGTCTTGACATATCTGATTTGATGAACATCATTCTCAAATATGACCCTCCAGGTGAGACCTTGATGTACAATCAATTTATCTTGGTAAGAAGGAGGGCATATTTTTATTGAACCTATGCAAATAACTATTATCATGAAAAGTAAGGAGACTTATTAAGAGTTTCTGAATTCTGTAAGGTCAGTGAAAATCAGATATTTTAAACGGTTTACTTCAGTTTACAAAAGCAGAATCTACTAAATTGTTATTGGTTACAGATGGCTTAAGAAGAAAGACAAAGGGCTTCCTTATAAATCTAGAAAATAGAACATTAAAACAAGATCAACAATATTTCAAACAACACAGTAAAATTTCTCTTGTCAGTTCATTCGGTCCTGGGTAATTAATTCTTGTTGTGCTGGATCTCGAGTTAGAGTCTCGTGAAACCATCTGCTTCTCACCTATAGAGTCCTGGAGATCCTGACTCACTCTACCGGTACAGTCTAAAAGTTGTCTAAGTCATGTCAGCTCAGCTTCGAGTGTCAGTTTGAAGTATCTGATACAGTCCTTTTTTATGAAGCTCCGAGACTGTCCTGTGTTGAAAATACAAGTTCTGGCCTGTGGCTTATAGCAGAGTCTTCAGGCAAGCCTCAGAGATAGGTACTATAGATGGCAATGACTTTAAATGGCTGTGGTTAATTTATTACTGATCATTTTCCAAAGTGAAAGTTCTGATGAGGGTCCATAATACGAATCGTGAAACTGACGAGAAAATTTGGTTGTTTCTGGCACATAAAACAAAGATAATCAAACTGTTCCCAAAAGAATAAAATTTAGGCAAAATATCTCTAAACATAATGATTGAGTCTGTTTTCAAAGAAGTCGGTAAATGTAACATCTGATTCATAAAAATGGATGAACATAATTTGCACAGAAGAAAAGATCTTGAGACATAACACATAATAATCCTGAGATGTAATTCTTTTCATACCAAGAATATCAAATAAAGAGATCCAGTAAGTCTGGAGTAGGGCCTAGACATCTTAGAGATGTCTACAGATCCACAATAAGTCTGATGTACGTCGCAGTTGAGACCTCCTGGCCTGGACCATGCTAGATTCAAATTAAAGAAGAAGGCTACAACAAGTAACATTTTATATAATATCTGAGCTCATAACTGATACACTATACTGTTGTTGCCAATATCATCAGGCAAAGTACTAACAGAACTGATAAAAATACGAAAACCAGACAGAGCTATTTCATAATTGTTCTAGTTCATAACAGTGTTATCCTTAAGGGTAAAAACATGCTATGGACAGCAAAGACATTGCCCCAGGGACTTCCCATAAAACATCCAAATTAAAAATATTTATATAAATCACATTTTATCTATACAAATTTAACCTTGAGAATGCCGAGCATTTCTTCTGAAGCGACAGCTCTTCTCGTGCAATTCTTCAAGCAAATCTAACTATTTCTAGCATTTCCTTTCATAAAGCGAAAGAACAAATCTTTGTGATTTTCCAGGGATCCTATGGGAAATCTCAAAGATAGTTTTAGGTGTAGCAGATGTCTTGAAATTTTTATTTTACTTTTTTCTATGTTTAGGATCCAGTTTGGAAAGGCAAAAATTCAGAAAAGTTATCCAAGGAGATTTGGACATTCGGTGAAGACAGGATCCTGAGTGCCTGTAACTGTGATAATAAAGCATTTCGAAATAAAAACAGAGAATAACAAGATTGTAAAGAGCATTACCTCCTTCATAAGTGAGGAAACTTGGTTCTTTTTTTCCGCTCAGATAATCACAGATATAATAAAATCAACTGAATCACAGAAAGTCATTGAGACATGGAATCTTTGCTATCTATGCAATTGTGCAGAAAATAAAGAATAACCTTGCATATGGCAGATGAAAGCATTAATCAGTAAATCAAGGAAGCAAGCCCATCAGAATTAAACAAATTTTGCTACAATTTTAACATATTTCATAGCTTCTTTTCAGACTCAGGTATCACAAACCAAAGCAAGTAAAATTTACTTTCATATAAATGCTCTTTTATATTCTAGATCAAACTGACACTTTACTTGAGCATATCATTTCTCTTTCAGGGTGCCCACAAGGCGAAAACAATTTTTGTATTAATGTTAAGAGGTTATTTATGTTAACATACAATGAGTGCATCATTTTTATCTTTAAGTGAATCAATAGATATTTTTAAATTTATTTAAAAACTTTCCCAGTTTCAAATTCCAATACAGTAAATATTGATAGTTAAAATTCACATAAACAAAAACTGTTTGGGGTCCTGAATAGGTCTCAAGAGTGTAAAGGGATGGGGGCTGCCCAGCGGTGCAAGAGGTTAAGTGCACCAGCTCCGCTGCAGCAGCCCAGGGTTTGCTGGTTCGGATCCCGGGCGCACACTGACGCACTGCTTGGCAAGCCATGCTGTGGCGACATCCCATATAAAGTGGAGGAAGATGGGCACGGATGTTAGCCCAGGGCCAGTCTTCCTCAGCAAAAAAAGAGGAGGATTGGCAGATGTTAGCACAGGGCTGATCTCCTCACAAAAAAAAAAAAAAAAAGAGAGAGAGAGAGAGAGTGTAAAGGCATCAAGAGACAAAAAAAAAAAAAAAAAAAAAAGCGCAAAAAACAAAACAACCTGAGAAGCTCTGCTCACATACAAGTTATATTTCTCCATTACTACTGCTCTTAGTGTAATCTCAACTACTCACATGAATTTTTATTTTTAACCAAAGTTTTACTTTTTACTAAAGTAACTTCTATTTCACAGATAACACTGGGAGATGTGGGGGTAGCTAATTAAGCCCTGTCTGCCTTACCCAAGTATTATACCCAGTGAGCAAAGCTTACAATGCAGCTTTCCACAGCCACACATATCTCTTTTACATCTTTTAAAAATGCTCATTAACATAACCCAGAATATAGCCTTTATATAGCTTATAAGCAGAGTATATAAATTTAAAATTATGTTTAATAAACAACGTTTCAGTATTCTATTTTAAAAATTATTTAAGTATCAATGATTATACATTAAATAATAACCCAATTTAATAGCAGTTCAAGGTTTTCAGTCATCTAAAGATCTTGAAAATTATCTATTAGCTGACATACTGTAAGACATGATCACTGTTAAAGTTTGTCAGAATAACGATTCAATTTAGTTGAACACAAATTTACGTTTCTTCATTATTGGAAATGTTACACAGAAGTAATGTTTGCTTATCTGATTAATAAACCTGTATAAGTTCAGGATAAACAAAGCCAAGTAGAATAAAATGTACACTGGAAATATATTCACACTGATAAATCATATATAGCTGTTTTTATTAAAACAAAAATTATTAAGCTAGCTTATTTGCCAAAGATTTACTTTAATTGTGTGTACTTGGATTCTTAAAACATATCTGAGTTACTATAAGAATATTGTTTACTTATCACACATCTAAAGCATTAGAAATTCAATTTTCTCATTTTATTCAAATTTTAGGAATATTTATAATCACTTTTTAAAAATCTCTACAAGCAATTCAGAAAAGAGCTCCCTTTCTTTAAGAGAATTTATAATCTAACATTAATATCCTTTAAAGATAGGAAAACTTCACACACACAACAAGAGATAAGGCCCTTTCTGTATTACAGACATATAGAGCCTACAGCTTCAGATCTACAACTTTAGCCAAGGATCAAGAATAAACTCAAAAACACAAAAAACTCCGGCCGGCCCTGAGGCTTAGCGGTTAAGTGCTCGCACTCCGACGCTGGCGGCCCGAGTTCAGACCCCGGGTGTGCACCGACGCACCGCTTCTCCAGCCATGCTGAGGCCGTGTCCCACATACAGCAACTAGAAGGATGTGCAACTATGACGTACAACTATCTACTGGGGCTTTGGGGGGGAAATAAATAAATAAATAAAATTATAAAAAAAAAAAAAACAACTCACTGGTCTAGATATCAAAGAGCTGTTCTCCTTCCTGGTGGGCATAAAATTCTTAACTGATATGAGCTCAAATAGACAAACAAAAAAGACTAACAAGCCAGATTCCCTGCCTCTCTCAACACACAATAGATCTTTATAATTCTTTAACTCCTTTGCAGAGATCATTAAATGGTCTAACCATAAAAATCAAATTCCCAATCATTGCTGCCATTGAAGGGGAATAACTTCTCTGCTGTAAATCAACCAAAAACAAAGCATAAACTTAGTAAAGAGAAAGAAAATAGAGAAACAGAGAGTTAGCAAAGTTAAATTTCTATTGCTACTTGGGATTTACTTCTAAGAGCCGGTGAAAGATGTGCCTGCACTTAAACCCCCCTTGAGGTGTACTTCTCTTGCAAATGCAGCTTACCTGGCCCTGCTGGGTGAGTCTGTTGGATATCTTGGTGGAATTCGAAAGGATCATTTTCAAAAAAGGTAAAATTATCACTCTTATACAGATACACATGAACATTGTCAAAGACTTTATTAAACTCATTAATTAAGTAATGAGGGAACCACTAAGATACAAGTGGTTAAAAGGAAAATTCAAAGTACTACTATTTATAGTCAGAAAAGGAATGCCAAAATAAATTTACAAATAGATGCAAAACTGACAAAACTGGTCAATATCCTCAGGACAAAAATCAATTGCATTTCATCAGATACAATTTGCATTTCTATTAACCATAATTATTGTATTATTATTGGTTTTCTATGACTTACAGTTGTGAAATAACTCCAAGACAACGAAAGGTAGCAATAACCTTCATGGGTGAGTTGATCAGTCACCCATTAATGTTTTTTCTTTTCTTTCTTTGGTCCATTTCAAAATCTTTCCCTACACTTTCCCTACAATTTTTCCCTGCACTTTTTAAGTAGGGATTTTTATTATCCCCATTTTAGATAGCGAGAACACAAGACAGAAATTGAGCCCAAAGGCACACAGCTAGTAAAGGGCTAAGCTGTTGCGAAATGTACCCACGATTTTATTTGCATCAGGTATGGCAGGATGACAGACATGGAGACAACTGCCTTTGAAAAAAAAGAACTTATTACTTTTAGTTTCCAAGAGGAAGGAGTACACCATGACACGCAGGGCCACATGGTAAAGCACCAGGTTGGTTAGGAAATCCAAAAAAAGCATGGGCAAAAGCCTTTATTGTGGCTTTTTTGTGTGTGTGTGAGGAAGATCAGCCCTGAGCTAACATCCAATGCCAACCCTCCTCTTTTTGCTGAGGAAGATTGGCTCTGGGCTAACATCCATGCTCATCTTCCTCTACTTTAGATGGGACGACGCCACAGCATGGCTTGACAAGCGGTGCATCAGTCTGCGCCCAGGATCCGAACCTGCGAACTCTGAGCCATGGAAGCAGAGCTGGCACACTTAACCGCCACGCCACCAGGCCAGCCCCTTATTGTGGTTTTTGAGGGAAGGAATGGAAGAAGCAAGGTAAGCAGTTTAGGATCAGCTAGTGTGAATAATGTCGGCAGGCTCCAGGCTGTGGGATGGTCCCTAGTTGTCTGGTACCTGGCCCTGGGGTGACTTAGGGCAGAAGGAATATTGACTTGGTGTGTACGAGTTAGATAGATGTGGCAGTTGGGTGTTTGGGCTTTGACTTGGTAGGTTTGCATGCGCAAGGCGTGTTCTCAAGCAAGTTGTTTACTATCTAGAGGAATTAGCCAGCCCTGGGAGGGGCCATCTCTCCAGGATTAGCAAGGTCCTAAAACGTCAAAACATCATAAAATACAGAAAATGAAAACATGATTAATACATGAGCCTGAATTTGAACTCCAGCAATCTGCCTCTGGAGCGTATGTTTACTGTCTTTCATACGGTTATTCTGAGTACTCAAACGGAGTATTGAATACACATATAATGCTTAGCTCATTGCCTGGCACTTAGTATATTCTTTATATATCACCAGGACTGTTATGCAAAGGCCCAGAAGCAAGAGAGAGAACAAGGCGTCTTCAGGCAGCTAGGCAAGGCCGTATGGCTTTCCTAAGGAATGCTAGGGATTCCTTAGTGGTGTGGGGTGTGGGGGGTAAAGAGAGGCCAGGTCCTGGAGGCCTTGTTAAGGAGGGTGGAATTTACCCTGAGGGCAAGGAAGAACCCCTGAAGCATTTTAAACAAGGCTCAACTTTTTAGAAGGCCCCTTTCTGGCTGCAGTATGGAGAAGAGATTTACTGCAGGACAACCCTGGACTCAGTAGTGACTAATGTAGCTGGAGGAAGGCTCTATCTCCCCAGCAACCAATTGGCACTCCCAGATTGTCATTAGAACCTCTGCCTCTGCCCCTACTCTCAGTCCCTGTGGTGAGGGTTTGGGTTCGACCCCCGCAGGGGTGGAGCGCTTGACCGCCTATGCCTACATCAGCCAGCTCAGCCCATTTCCTGGGCCACTCTGACAGGGTCAATGATAGGTCCAGTAAGAGTGCTATCAGGACTTTGGCTTAGACTACTGGAAAACAATCATGCTTTTGTGTGCAGAACTTGAATCTGAGAGGATACGAGGGCTGGAGCTGCTGCAACCACCTTGTCACCACAGGGGAGAGCCTGGAGCTGCTGGGGGCCGTGACGTAGAACAGAAGAATAAAGCCAACCAGAAACAGAAAATGGGTTCCAATGTCATCGTTTGAGCCCTGAATCTAGCCATGCCTGAAGCCATTTATCTCACTTTTCAGTCCATTTTTTGCCAAGCCAGTATGAGTTTGGTTTCTGGCTGATACAATGAAAGTAAACGAAAACAAATGGCTCACTGCAATCCATTCTCTAATACTGACTAAACAAGAAAAAAAAGCACAATCCTACTGCCGTAGACTGAATGTTTGTGTCCCTTCCAAACTCGTATGTTGAAATCTAATCCCCAATGTGAAGGTATTAGGAGGTGGGGCCTTCAGGAGGTGATTAGGTCATGAGGGCAGAGCCTTCAAGAATGGGATCAGTGTATTTATAAAAGAGATCTGGGAGAGCTGACTTGTCCTTCCAACATGTTAGGACAGCAAAAAGACCGTGGTCTATGAACTAGGAGGCAGGTTCTCACCAGACACCAAATATACTGGCACCTTGATCTTGGACTTTCCAGCCTCCAGAACTGGGAGAAATAAGTTTCTGTTGTCTAGAAGCCCCCCAGTTTACGGCAGCTTATTATGGCAGCCTGAACGGACTAAGACACCTACCAATGGTTTTTATTACCGAAAAAAATTTTACCATCCAAAGCACCATTGATAAAAGCTGGTACAACCTTTGTAGAGGAAAATTAGGCACTAGGTATTAAAATTTCAAGGTTTATTCCCTTTGACCCAGGAATTCTACCTCTAGAAATAAATTCTACAAACTTGCACAAGCATGCAAACATAGAAAGATGCAAATATAGCATTTTTCATTAGAGCAAACATTAGAAATACTGCAAATGTCCACTGAAAAGAGAATGGAAAAATAAATTATGGAATTTCTACACAATCAGAGCCATCACATGCTGGTAACTCAAACAACATACACAGCCCTGCACACAATGAAATATGATACAACATTTTAAGAGATTGTGATAGTTCTATATAAAGACACGGTGAGTCATCCATCATATATAAAAGAAAAAAAGTCACCAGCGATATGTATAGTATAATCCATTTGTGTCTAAGAACTTTATGTTTTAGTATACACTAGAATATCCACCAAATGTCAATCATGGTCATCTCTAGAGAGTCAGCTGGGGGGGTGGAATTTACATATCCCCCTTTGTATATTTCTGTAATGCTTCATTTTTCTAAGACGTTTATTACTTCAGTAAAAAAAATGATGAAGGGTAAATATTTTTAAAATGCAATGAAGATACAATCTAGATGTGTCTACCTCTGTTCTTTTTTTTTTTTTATAATTTTTTAATTTATTTTATGATTTTTGTGTGTGTGAGGAAGATCAGCCCTGAGCTAACATCTATGCCAATCCTCTTTTTGCTGAGGAAGACCGGCTCTGAGCTAACATCTATTGCCAATCCTCCTCCTTATTTTCCCCAAAGCCCCAGTAGATAGTTGTATGTCATAGCTGCACATCCTTCTAGTTGCTGTATGTGGGACGCGGCCTCAGCAGGGCCGGAGAAGCGGTGCGTCGGTGCGCGCCCGGGATCCCAACCCGGGCCGCCAGTAGCGGAGCACGCGCACTTAACCGCTAAGTCACGGGGCCGGCCCTCTACCTCTGTTCTTTTAATATTAAAAAGGAAAAATAGCAGGGCCGCCCGGTGGCGCAGTGGTTAAGTGCGCGCGCTCCGCTGTGGCGGCCCAGGGTTCGCCGGTTCTGATCCCAGGTGCGCACTGATGCACCGCTTGGCAGGCCGTGCTGTGGCAGCATCCCATATAAAGTGGAGGAAGATGGGCATGGATGTTAGCCCACAGCCAGTCTTCCTCAGCAAAAGGAGGAGGATTGGCAGATGTTAGCTCAGGGCTGATCTTCCTCAAAAAAAAAAAAAAAAAAGAAGGAAAAATAGCTCAAAATGCTCTAAAGACAATGACATTGTCTAAGCAGCAGATTAAGGGAAAGTTGTGCAAATATTTCAGCAAATGTATTCAGGGTCCTTCTCTCCCAATTCTGCACATTTGTTAGACTTCAGTCAAATGCTAATAAGCCTTACAGTTCTAAGGAAAGCATGAGAATCAGGCCTTTTGGCATCAACAGAGCTCCAAAATTATCAGATAAAAAGCTAGAAGTTCTGTCTCTGTGTTGACAAGCATCCAAATGTTTGGAAACATGGGGAAAATGGACTGACCTTTCCCCTTCTTCATTCAGTTGTTTTGGCTTTGAGCAGGAAGTGCTTTTGTATCCTATTTCAGGGTTTGATGTCTGATCTAAAGATACAGCTTCTACTAATGGAAGAGGAGTTAGAGGGAGCAAATGAACAGTGATTTGGGAGGGAAGAGAGAATGAAAAAGATTCTTTGGTGGCAAGTAACAGAAAATCCAACTCAAACTGGCTTACGCAACGCGTATCTGAAAAGTCTGTTGACTTCAGGTATGGCTGGATCCAGGGGCTCAACAGTATCAGGACCAGCCTCTCTCTGTCTCTTTGTTGTGGAACTTTATATAAGAAGGCCCTTCCTGTGTAGTGGCACTGGCACCGGCAGCTCCAGGCTTACATCCTGTTCTCTCTTAAAACTAGCAGTAAGAAGCTGTTCTATTTTCCTTGCAGTCCTGTTGACTTGAATTGGTCCTGATTCTCTTACGTCTGAATGGGGTCACATGGCCATGTTCAAAGCAGTCACTGTGGCCAGAGGGATAAAGTAGGCCAACTAGCGTAGTCCTGGTCCACATGCCCATTCCTGGAGCTATTGCCAAATGAGTCATATGGACTGAGAGTGGAGGCGGGGCAGTGTCCCCAAAGAAAAATCAGAAGGAGAAAGTTTCAGAAAGAACAGACATAAAATACAGGAGCAGCCAAGCGGCTAGACGCGGCTCCAGCTCCATTTCAAATAGTGACAAATGCTATGAAGAAAAATAAAGCAGAGTGATGGGGATAAGAAAAAGAAAACCTTTTTGACCTTGCTGTGGGACTAGATCCCCTTTTCCTGCTCTTGAGGCCTTTAGGGGTTTAAAAGGTCAATGCTTTCAGCTTTTAGTTTTACCCTCTGGAGATTCCTTGGGCGTGAAGTGAGGGAATTCAAGATCGACATTCTGAGGGTGGGGAAAATAGGTTCATTTTCATGCTGTAGGAGTGGGCTCCAGGGCCCCGAGCTTCTCAGGGGCTTGAGTGAAACAGGGCCCTTCCTGGGTCAGCACTCTTTCATTTAGCGTTATTCATGGAGTGCCTGCCCTGCTTCGGGCAGAGTTCACAATGATACAGCAGCCCTCATGGAGTCTGCTCTCTAAGGATGAGGCCCAGACTGCGAACAAGGAAACGTACACGTATAACATGTCTGGTGGTGTGACATGCTATGATGAAAGATAAAGCAGGGTGAGAGAGAAGGGGGTCATAGGGGGGTCAAGGAAGTCCTCTCTGCTGAGAAGACATTTGAGCAAAAACTGAAGGACTTGAGGAGCCATGCAACTATCTGGTGGAACAGAGTTCTAAGTGAGGGAAAGGCATGATCAAAGGCCTTGAGGCAAGAGGATGCTTGTGTTATTGGAGGAACAGCCAGGTGGCTGGTGTGGCTGGAACAGAGTGAGTGAATGGAAAAGTGGTAGGAGGTAAGATCAGAAAGACAGTGGGAGGACAGATCATGCCCTGGTAGACCATGGTGACAATTTTGTCTTTTACTCTGAGTTAGATAGGAAGACATTGGACAGCATGAGCAGAGGTGCGGCATGATCTGACTTTGGGTCTTAAAGAGTCACCCCGCAAACAAGCAAACCAAACAAACAAACAGTAGAAGGAACACTCTTACAGCCGTGTGGAGAACAGACTGCGTAAGCAAGGCTGGAAGCAGGGAGAGGGACTAGGCATCTGTTGTAAGAATGCAGGCAAGGGATGGTGTTGGCCTGGACTAAGGTTGCAGCAGTGCAGGTGGTGAAAGGGGCCAGATTCTGGATGTGGGGCACGACGATGAATGAATGAGCCAACCACGTCTACCTTGATGGGTCATATGACAATAACGGTGATATCTGTAAGAATTTATGAGGATATGAGGACATTTGTAGACTTCTAGCCAATCAGCATCCAATTGCCACCTTTTTCCTATTAGTACCCCAAGCCCCCTCTCTAGGAACTCATTTGGAATCTTATAGGAAAGGCTATTCCCAGCACCCTTCTCCACTCTCGTAAATAAAGCCAAGATAGCCAGATCCTTCCACTCTCTGTCCCATAGCACAGGGATGGGCCCGTGACTTAAGCTCAGCCAACGGACTCTCCAAGAACACAGAGAATGGAAAAGGGGTTGGAAACCCCAGACTCCTCACAGAGTCAGCACACGAACATGACTAGTCCTGCAGTGTAGCCTCAGCTGTGGTTTCTGCTGCCCAGCCTCCCTCCAGACAAGGCCACTAGTGCATTGCACAGCTCTGGGGGGCACCATTTCTTGCTATTCTATGTTAGTCTATAGCAGGCGTCAGCAACCTCCTTCTGTCAATATTTTAGTCTTTGCAGGCCATATGATTTCTGTCGCAACTACTCAACTCTGCTGTTACAGTCTGAAGACAGCCATGGACAACATGTAAACTGATGAGCATTCTACGGGTAGTTATTGTTCTCCTGATGGAAGAAACCAGCAATGTTATATGAAAGAGGTAGTTACAATAAAACTTTATTTGTAAAAACATGTGACGGGCTAGAATTGGCTGGTGGGCCATAGTTTGCTGACTCCTGGTCTACGGGAATATGTAACCCCTTTTGCCCCAGAAATTGTGCAAACTTGGCACTTGGCCTTCAGAGCTCCATTTTTTTCCTGCTTGTTTTCTAAGCTGGCCCCACAGCTTCCTCTTGATTCTATGAACCCCTGTATCCTTTGCCTTAGTCAGCTTGGGCAGCCACAACAAAATATCACAGATTGAGTGGCTTAAACAACAGAAATTTATTTTCTCACAGTTCTGGAAGCTGAGAAGTCCGAGATCAAGGTGCCAGCAAGATGGGTTTCATACTCAGGCCTCTTCTCTTGGCTTGTAGGTGGCCGCCATCTTGCTGTGTGTTCACATGACTTCTTCATTGTGTGTGTGTGGGTGGGACGGAGAGTTGGCTCTCTGATATCTCCTCTTATAATGGCACTAATCCCGTCCCTTACCCTCATGGCCTCATTTAACCCTAATCACCTCCCAAAGGCCTCATCTCCAAATACCATCACACTGGGGGTATGGCTTCAACAGATGAATTTTGAGGGGACACAAACATTCAGTCCGTAACATCCTTCTAATGAATTGTGGTTTTGCTAAAGGTAGAATCAGTTTCTGTGGCTTGTAACCAAGAACCATGATGGATGCCACACTTACACAACTTCATTTAATTCTATGCAGCTTTTAGGAAAGAAAACTAGAAGGGAGAGTGGGAATAGCTCAAAGTCCCTCATTCCCACCGCTGGAGAAACAGCTCAAAGCAGATTATAACTAACGGAAGTCATTAATGCCATCTTGATTTATGATAAAGACATATCCGTGTGTTTAAAAGTTTCCTCACTGCACAGTTTTAACTTCCTATCTCTTCCTTAGGAGGTTGCTGGTTTCTTCAAAGATCGCAGTGAACAATAACTGCCCCCAGAACTCGTTCATTCGTGGACCAAGCCCCCCACCCCCTCCTCCCCTCATCAGCTGCTTGGCTGTTAGAGCTGTGTGTTTCCTGTTTACAAAGAGATATGAAATATATTAGCTGAAGAGTCCACCCCTAATGCTTTGCTGCTTCCTTCTGCTTCACCAGATGAATTTCACTTGGCCTTGGAGTTTTATTTCTCTTTGGAAGTAATGGACCTGATGATGTTTAGAAATTCATGGCTATATAAGACCATATCTGTAAGGGGCTCAGTTCACATCACTCATTTGTATTTTATTTATTTATATACCCTACCATGTTCCAAAGAGAATTTACTAAATGCGTGCTGTGCAAAAGATTAAAAAAAAAAAGTAAGTGATGAAGCTGGGGCTAAGCGAAAATTAGGGGAAGGAATAAATCAGATGAATCAAGAGGCAAATTAGAACACAAAGTTGCCTAAAGAGATATTGGCTGAAGTTCCGTGTAGATGCTAGAGACGTGGGGCCAATCTTGTTCTGAGCTTCCTGGTTGGCAAAGCAAATAGAGAAACACTTTTGATGTATAATTGATAGTGCCTTTAAGATTGAAAACAAACAAATTGCTCAGACAACATGGCTCATTCTAATTCTTTACTTAGACAATAGTGGTAGTTGAATAGTTGCATCTTGTGTGGGCTCAGAAAACTGAAACTTTTTTAATCCCAGCAAATGCTCTATACTTTTGATGCCTTTAAGAAGACTTAAGAAACAAAAATTTAACTTCTCAAATCTGATAAATTAGAGTCAGCCACTCTCACTGCAAAATAATCGTTTCTTTTACAAAGAGCCCCCTTAAGACACTTAAAAGATTTAAAATTTAAATAGTAATAACATGGCATGTTTAAGTATTTGCTTACAGATAGATTTCTAGTAGGGTCTGGTGGGACCGAAAAAGCCTTCTAGTTCATCCTTCCAGTCCAATATGGAAAGATCATTAACTTTTTTAAAATTGTAGTAAAAAACGCATAACACAAAATTTATCATCTTAACCATCCTTAAGTGTACAGTTCAGTAGTGTTAAGTATATTAACATTGTTGTGCAACAGATCTCTAGTACTTTTTCATCTTGCAAACCCGAAACTCTATATTCATTAAACAACAACTCCCCATTTCCCCCTCCCCCAGCCCCTGGCAACCACCATTCTGCTTTCTGTTTCTATGAATTTGACTACTCTGGGTACCTCATATAAGTAGAACCATATGATATTTGTCTTTTTGTGACTGACTTATTTTACTCAGGATAATGTCTTCAAGGTTGATTCATGTTGTAGCATGTGACAGGATTTCTTTCCTTTTTAAGGCTGAATAATATTCCATTGTATGTATATACCACTTTTTCTTTATCCATTCATTCCTCGATGGACATTTGGGTTGCTTCCACCTCTTGGCTATTGTGAATAATGCTGAGATAAACATAGGTGTGCAAATATCTTTTTGAGATCTTGTTTTCAATTCTTTTGGGTATATACCTACAAGTGGAATTGCTGGATCATATGGTAATTCTATTTTTAATTTTTTGAGGAACCTCCTTACCGTTTTCCATAGCAGCTGCACCATTTTACATTCCCACCAACAGAGCACAAGAGTTCCAATTTTTCCACATCCTTGCCAACACTTGCTGCTTTCTATAAGATCATCAACTTCTGAGGAACAAGAGAACAAAGATTAATACACTTAAAACTTTGTGTCTCTGGCAGAGTGCCTCAGCACATCAGCATTCCAGGTACCCTTCCAAGGTATCCGCCAATTTTATTTATTTATTTATTTATTTATTTATTTATTTATTTATTTATTTTGTGTGAGGAAGATCAGCCCTGAGCTAACATCCATGCTAATCCTCCTCTTTTTGCTGAGGAAGACCGGCTCTGAGCTAACATCTATTGCCAATCCTCCTCCTTTTTTTTTTTCCCCAAAGCCCCAGTAGATAGTTGCATGTCATAGCTGCACATCCTTCTAGTTGCTGCATGTGGGACGCCACATCAGCATGGCCAGAGAAGCGGTGCATCGGTGCCGCACCCAGGATCCGAACCCGGGCTGCCAGTAGCGGAGCACATGCAGTTAACCGCTAAGCAATGGGGCTGGCCCACCCCCAATTTTTAAAATTAAACATTTTTAGCAAAATAATACATTCATGGAACACAAAGTAAACAGTATAAGGTGCACAGACTGGGAAGGAAGATATCAAACTTTATTTCCAGAAGACGTGATTGTCTATGTAGAAAATCCTAAAGAATCAACAAAAAAACTCCTGGAACTAATATGCAATTACAGCAAGGTTGCAGGATACAAGGTTAATATACAAAGGTCAATCAGCTTCTTATATACCAGCAACGAACAATTGGAATTTAAAATTAAAAACACAGGGGCTGCCCTCGTGGCTTGGCGGTTGAGTGCACATGCTCCGCTACTGGTGGCCCGGGTTTGGATCCCGGGTGCGCACCAACGCACCGCTTCTCCGGCCATGCTGAGGCCGCGTCCCACATATAGCAACTAGAAGGATGTGCACCTGTGACATACAACTATCTACCAGGGCTTTGGGAAGAAAACAGGGGGAAAATAAAAGAGGAGGAGGATTGGCAATAGATGTTGGCTCAGGGCTGATCTTCCTCACACACACACAAAAAAAATTAAAAACACAATACCATTTACATTAGCTCCCCGCAAAATGAAATACCTAGGTATAAATCTAACAAAATATGTACAAGATCTATATGAGGGAAACTACAACACTCTGACGAAAAAAATCAAAGAACAAACAAATAAATGGAGAAATATTCTTTGTTAATGGATAGGGAGACTTGGTATTGTTAAGATGTTAGTTCTTCCCAGGTTGATTTATAGATTCAACTCAATCCCAATCAAAATTCCAGCACATTATTTTATGGTTATTGACAAACTGAGTCCCTCGGGGAGGAAAAAGTCGTATACAATATAAAGAAGAACAAAGTTAGAGGGCAGACATTACCCAACTTCAAGACTTACTATAAATTACAGTAAACAAGACAGTGTGGTATTGGTTAAAGAATAGACAGATCAATGGAACAGCATAGAGAGTCTAGAATTAGACCCACACAGATATTGTCAACTGATCTTTGACAGAGGAACAAAGGCAATTCAACGGAGAAAGGATAGTTTTTTCAACAAATGGCGCTAGAACAACTGGACAACCATGTGCAATAAAAATGAATCTAGATACTGATCTTACATCTTTCACAAAAATGAACTCAAAATGGATCATAAACCTAAATGTAAAACACAAACCTATAAAACTCCTAAAAGATAACATTGGAGAAAATCTAGGTGATCCTGGGTTTGGCAATGAGTTTTTAGAGACAACACCAAAAGCACAATTCATGAAAGAAAAAATTGATGATGATCTTCACTAAAACTAAAAATTTCTCTGTGAAAGACACAGTTAAAAGAATGAAAAGACAAGCGAGAGGCTGGGAGAAAAATATTTGCAAACACATCTGATAAAGGACTTGTGTCCAAAACATACAAAGAACTCTTAAAACTCAACAATCAGAAAACAAGCAGCCCCACTAAAAACCTTTGGGCAAAAGATCTGAACAGGCATCTCACCAAAGAAGATATACACATGACAAATAAGCACATAAAAAGATGTTCAATATTATATGTCACCAGGGAATTTCAAATTAAAACCACAATGAGATACCACTACATACCTATTAAAATGGCTAGGGGCCGGCCCGGTGGCGCAAGCGGTTAAGTGCGTGCGCTCCGCTGTGGCAGCCCAGGGTTCGCCGGTTAGGATCCCAGATGTGCCCTGATACACTGCTTGTTAAGCCATGCGTGGTGGCGTCCCATATAAAGTAGAGGAAGATGGGCATGGATGTTAGCCCAGGGCCAATCTTCCTCAGCAAAAAAGAGGAGAATTGGCATTGGATGTTAGCTCAGGGCTAGTCTTCCTCACAAAAATAAATAAATAAATAAATAAATAAATAAATAAATAAATAAATAAATAAATAAAAATAAAATGGCTAAAATCCAAAACACTAATAGCACCAAATGCTGGTGAGGATGTGGAGCAGCAGGAAGTCCCATTCATTGCTTGTGGGAATTCAAAATTTACAGCCACTTTGAAAGACAGTTTGGCAATTTCTTACAAAGCCAAACATGCTCTTACCATAAGATTCAGCGATGGCATTCCTACAATTGCATTTGTATTTACCCAAATGAGTTGAAAACTTATGTCCCCACAAAAACTTGCCAAATGTTTATGGCAGCTTTATCTGTAATTGCCAAGAATGAGAAGCAACCAAGACGTTCTTAAATAGGTAAACGGATACCAACAAACAATGGCACAGCCAGACAATGGAATATTATGCAGCGCTAAAAGGAAATGAGCTATCAAGCCACAAAAAGGCATGGAGGAAGCTTAAATGCATATTGCTAAGTGGAAGAAGTCTTTCTGAAAAGGCTGCTTGCTGTGTGATTCCAACTGTATGACATTCTGGAAAATGCAAAACTAGAGAGACAATAAAAAGTTCCGTGGTTGCCAGGGGTTCGGAGAGCATGGCGGGGGAGAGGGATGAATAGGTGGAGGGTAGGGATGTTTAAGGCAGTGAAACTATTCTATATGATACTATAATAGTGGATACATGACCATATGCATTTGTCAAAACCCATAGGACTGTATAACGCAGAGTGAACCCTACTGTAAACTATGGACTTGGTTAACAGTAATGTATCAATATTGATTCATCAATTATAACAAATATACTACACCAGTGCAAAATGTTAAAAATAGAGGAAATTGTGTGTGTGGTAGGGGGAGATGGGATATATGGAAACTGTCTGTACTTTCTGCTCAATGTTTCTGTTAACCTAACACTGCTCTAAATAATAAAGTCTGTTAATTAAAAAAAAAAAAAGTAAATGGTATTGTGGTAGACAGTGCTATCTGTCTTCCTGGGAGGACCGCGTTTCCCAGCTCTCTTAGAGCTTGGCCCAAGTGACTGAGTTCTGGGTAGTGGAATGTGGGTGGAAGGCAGAGTAAGCCATTTCCAGGCCTGGCGCTTCAAAATATCCCACATCGCCCTCCAGCTTTCTCTCTCTTTTGCATTGACCTTGTTCTGGATGTTGGGACTACAAGACTGAAGAGGTCTGCCCAACCCACACTGGATTCTGTAAGAACGAGAAGAAACACCCTGTGATTGCGTTAAGCCACTTAGATGTTCAGGGTTTGTTCCTAAGGCATAGCGTAATACAGCCTGACCAAAACAAGTACGGGAAGGCTTATAACAAAAACAAACAACAAAAATAGCGGTTTCCCTACCTCGCCTCTCCTCACTCTCCAATCTTATTCCCCAGACAACCACTTTCAATGTTTTAGCAGCTTCTTTTGGCATTTATGTCCATATTTCAAAATATGACTTTATTTCCAATTTTTTTTGGGGGGGGGGGTGAGGAAGATTAGCCCTGAGCTAACCTCCGTTGCTAATCCTTCTCTTTTTCCTGAGGAAGATTGGCCCGGAGCCAACATCCGTGCCCATCTTCCTCTACTTTATACGTGGGACGCCTGCCACAGCATGGCTCAATAAGCGGTACGCAAGTCCGAGACTGGGATCCGAACCCGCGAACCCCAGGCCGCCCGTGAAGTGGAGCATGGGAACTCAACCCCTACACCACCGGCCGGCCCCCCAGTTTTTTATGTATCAATTGTAGGTATCAATTCCTATTACGGCAGACGACGTTTTAGCGTTCTTAAATTATCAGCAACTCTGATTCTCCCCTTTCCAACTTCGCAATGGGATGAACATGAAATTTGGGAGTTAAGTCCACATTCCGTTTCTACATGATTCAGCATATGCAAATATAGAACACTGATGAGTCAGGTACTATACTATCATTATGTTTCCTTTTTGAACAGCTTTTTATTTTATTTTTATCTGCATTTATATTTGTCTCACTTTTTTTCATTTGCTTAGTTTTTTGGTTGTTTTAATCTACATATCACCAATTCTTCCCACTCCTCTACAGTGGATATTTGTCATTCTTTCTGGTTGCTCAGATCTTAAGCTCTTCCTGCATTTGGGAGAATTCCCCATTATGAGACTTGTGGGACGCAGAACCTGCACATAGAAGCGAAAGATTCTAGATGCTTATTCTCCCAGCCTCTGGCAGCTAGGGCATGGGCACCTGGCCTGGGCTCCACCCATCAGACGCACACATCTCCGACTGTGAATAGACAACTGATGACTGGAGAAGTAGAAAATGAAGGAAGTGTTTTTGGTAGAAGAGGCTGCAGTGGGGCAGCAGCGCACGACAGTGGCAGTGAACCACGCGCAGGGACCCAGCCGGGTCGGCTCGGCAAGCTGCAGTGCCCGGCACCCGGAGACAGCCGCAGCACCCGCACTAGGCCAGTTTACAGCCTGTTTGTGGACTTGCTTCTAGTTGGGTAGCTATGCACGAAGTTCTCCAACGCTCGTGGGATTCTATGGGCCACCTAATATCCTTTTCATAAATTCCGTTTCTCCTTAAGCCAGCCCGAGTTGGTTTCTCTTAGCTTGCAGAGAAGAACGGTTTCCACAATACAGTATTCCACAGGGTCACGTGCAGAGCCAGCTTCTTGGGTGTATGACCTGAACAGTAGCACAGGGCCCCATTCTCAGAACAGCCCACCCAGTTTTTTTGTTTTGTTTTGTTTTTGGTGAGGAAGATTGGCCCTGAGCTAACATCCGTTGCCAATCTCCCTCTTTTCGCTGAGGAAGATTAGTGCCGAGCTAACATCTGTGCCCATCTTCCTCTATTTTGCATGTGGGACGCTGCCACAGCATGGCTTGATGAGCGGTGCATAGGTCCACACCCAGCATCGGAAACCGCGAACCCTGGGCCACTGAAGCAGATCGGGCGAACTTAACCTCTACGGCACCGGGCGGGCGCTGCACCCAGTTGTTTTTAATGCTCTGCTTTCCCCATCTTGAAATTCTTAGTAATTTTTAAATAAAGGACTTGCCTCTTCATTTTCATTTTCCACTGGGCCCTGCAAATTACGCAGGTGGTCCTGGTTTCATGGAGTAGATAATGTGTGAATGTCTCTATTTTCCAGGACATCTCTATCCCAGAGCCCTCCATCCTCCTCTGCCTATCTGGACTGAGCCATCTGCACAGCTGTTGTCCTGAGTCTTTCTTTTGCTGTCGACTTGGGAGTTTCCCTCACCTTTCTCCTGAGTCAGAGCCACTGCATCCTGAATACTTCTCCTTTTCTTGTGTTTTTCCCTCATCTGAGTGGAATACATCATCAATCATTTTCTGAGAAAAAGTGCATGAGAGAGAAAATTTCTGAGGGTTTGTGTATCTGAAATTATGTTTATTCTACCTCCCACCCGGTTGATAGATTGGCGAGGTGTAGAATTCTATGTTAACAACATTTTTCACTCAGTATTTTGAAGGCTTTGTTCTTTTGCTTCTGGCTTCTAATGTTATTATTTAGAGGTTCAAGGCCATTCTAATTCCCAGGTCTTTAAATATGGCATGCTTTGGTTTTTCTTTTCTCCATCTCTCTCTCTCTCTCTGAAAGCTTTTTGATCTCTAGGCCAAGGCCCACAGGTTTCCTGGGGAGGTTCCTCCAACATCAAAACATATTTCTTTGTACTCCGTAGGGTTCAAACTAGGAATAATAATTATAGAATCTCTCTGTTTCTTTCTTTCATTCAACAAATTGTTTAGTGAGCACTTACTGAGTGCTGGACAGTCTGCTAAGCACTGGGTTTACAATGGTCAACAAGGCAGATGGGGCTCCTGCCAGAGAAGTGTGTGAAATTAATCAAACAACTGCGTACTTACTATAAAGAAAAGAGGGTGTTGTGACGGTGAAGTATGAGAGCGGTCAAGGAAAGTCTCTCTGAGATCTGAAAGAAGGAAAGAGCCAGCCATGTGAAGAGCCAGGGTGGAATGTTCCAGGTAGATGTTCCATCTTTCTACAGATGCCAAAGATCTTGTGCCAGCCTGTCAGGCTCACCTGAGGAGGATCCCTGTTCCTTCTTGAATCTCATCTATGACTCCCCTCCAGTTCCTCCGGCCTCCTTGCTGCTCCTTGAACACACCAGGCATGCCCCGGCCTCAGGGCCTTTGCACTTGCTGTCCTCTCTGCCAAGAATTCTCTATTCCCACATATCTGCATGGCTTGTTCCCTCACCCCCCTCAAGTCTCAAACGTCACCTTCTCATTGAGACTATCCTTGGCTACCATGTTGAAAATTGCAAACCCACTCCCCAACACCTCTGATCCCCTCTCTCAGTTTTATTTCTCTTCCCTTAGTACTGATTCCCATCCAACATACTATATTTATTTGTGTTTTCTTTACAATATGTCTTTCATCACTAAAATGTAAGCTTCCCAATAGCAAGGATTTGTGTGCATTTTGTTCCCCTCTGTATCTTCAGTGACAAGAATGATGTCTGGCACATAGAAGGTGCTTGATAAATATGTTTCAAGTGAATGGATGGCTCTGAGTGGGAAAGAGCTTGGTATATTTGGGCAACAATAGAAAGCTGGTGCATGGGACAGAGTGAGCAGGGGGGCAGAGCAGGAGAGGAGGTCGGAGTGGTAGGCAGAAGGCAGACGAATGGACCTGACAGGGCATAGAAAGGAGAGTGGATTTTATCCCAAGAGTAATAGAAGACCTGTCAAGGGTTTTAAGCAGGGGAGTGATATTATCCAATTTGAATTTTTAAAGGGCCACCATAGCTGCCATGTGGGGCCTGGATTTAGGGTAGAAATGGGGAGACCAGTTAGATGGCTACTGCAATAGTCCAAGCAAGAGAAGGTGACTGAGATCCAGGTGAGGGCAGTGCTGATGGAGAAAGTGAACAGATTCCAAATTTGACGAGAAATCTGCACTCAACCCTTGTCTCAGGATCCTTACTACAAACTGGGTGTGGGTTTGCCCCTACCTCTTTTTGTGAGGTCTTCCTTCAAATTTCAAGTCTGGTTTGGTGGTTAATGTTCCAGCTGGATTCTAAGAGGGATTGGAAGAGGATAAACAATCCTACCAGCCCTCAGAAGTTATGACCAAGAACTCAGAGCAATCCTTACCCTAGCCTTCAAAGTCCTCAATCCAGGATTTACCCCCCTCTGTACTTGCTGATTGTACCTCCTCGGTATTCTCTGAATCTGTCCTGTCCTCTCCATCCCCAAGGAAGGAACCTTCCGTGCTCTGTCCTTCTCTGTGCTCCGGGTTCACCTGGTGTGTGGGTATACCTCCGCCTACTTCTCTGAATTAATTATTGATTGATTTGCCTGCCTTCCCACCCAGCCCGTGAGTTCCTTGAGGGCAAGGGCCTTGTCTACTCTTTGTGTCCTGGCCTACAACGACTGGCTTGCAGCAGGTGCTCAGTAAAAGACTGTTGAGCTTGATGGTAGTGGCCACGCTGGCCATGCCCTCAGGACAGCCCGGTTGCTAACATCCTCGCTGTGAGACAGGACTAGCCGGCTTGTGTTTATCAGCCCCAAGCCCTCAATCTGGTCAGGCACAGACACTCTTCCCAGGCTCTCTTCCACATCAGGCAGAGACTTGCCAGACACAGAGGCCTCTGAGAGTTCTCTCCAGTGAGTGCAGAGACTTGGCTGGCCAGGGAAAGGATTCTGAAGTTGTCTCCAAATAAGGTGAAATGATTAGCTGCTGTGAAAGCAGCATGGGAGCTGTCAGTAAGGAAATAGTCTCTCTGAGAGGGACCCTCCTGAAATTGACAATATGAGGCTTCCAAATGTGAGCTACTGACTGGATGGAGGCCTGCTTGTCACTGGGCCTGACTGTTCCTTCCCAGCTGGGGATCCAGTGGTGCCAATCCCACGGAGGGCTGGTGTACAACGGACGTCAGGATGCAGCCCACCTGAGATCCTAGTGGGGGAAGTGGTCCTGAATTAGTTAGCAGGCGTGGTCTAGTAATAGTAATATCACAGGTAAAGTATGGATTCAGGCTTTCTGAATAGTGTTAAAACAATATAGAGAATGGGGTTCGCCTGGTGGCATAGTGGTTAAGTTCATGCGCTCCGCTTTGGCGGACTAGGGTTCGCAGGTTCAGATCCCAGGCATGGACATACAGACTGCTTATCAAGCCATGCTGTGGCAGGCGTCCCACATATAAAATAGAGGAAGATGGGCACGGATGTTAGCTCAGGGCCAATCTTCCTCAGCAAAAAGAGGAGGATTGGCAACAGATGTTAACTCAGGGCTAATCTTCCTCACCAAAAAAAAAACCAATATAGAGAATGAACGGTCAGAAACTTCCATGAGCCGGGTATTGTTAGAAAAGCATTTATTCAACCTTTTATCAAGAATATTCATACAAAGTGTATTAGTTATCTATTGCTGTGTAGCAGATTATCTCCAAACATAGCAGTTTAAAACAACACTAATTATCTTGCAGTTTCTGTGGGTCAGGAAATTGGAGTGGCTCAGATGAGTGGTTCTTGCTCAGAGTCTCTGTTGAGGTTGCAGTCAAATCCTGGCTGGGGCTGCAGTAGTCTGAAGGCTTGACTGGGGCCGGCAGATGTGCTTCCACAGCATCTCACTCACATGGCTGTAGGCAAGAAGCCTCAGCTCCTCGTTACATGTAGCCTCCACAGAGCTTCTTGAGCATGCTCGTGACACGGCAGCTGTCTTCCCCAGAGCAAGCGATCCAAGAGCGGGGCCCAGATGGGAGCTTGATGGTTTCCACGATCTAGTCTCGAAGTTGCACACTGTCCACTTCATTCTGTTTGTTAGAAGTGAGTCACGAAGTTCAGCTCACAGTCAAGGGGAAGGGAATTAGGGTCCACCTTTGAAGGACATGTCAAAGTTGTGGACACATTTTAAACCACCTCATTCAGTCAAGAAGAAACAAGGAAATTGAAAGTCTTGAGGCTGCTAAAATCCCTATTGTCATTAGGTCAAGGTGGGGTTTGGCATGAAGAAAAGAGTCCTGGATTGAGAGGGATGGCAAGTTGGTTCATTAATTCATCCATCCATTCATTCATCTACTCATTCAACAGTTGTTCATCGAACATCTACCGTGTGCAGTTGGGAAACCAGACCATATGCTACGGAGCTCATGAAGAGGCACAATTATAATTAAAAAGACAACTGCTGACCTTTGTAGAGCACTTACTGTGTGCTCAGTACTGCAAAGAGCTTTACATATAATCATCTCCTTCAGTCCTCCCAATAACACTGTGGGATGGGTACTATTATTATTCCTCATTTCACAAATGGGAAACTTAGAGGGGAGGTCATGTACTGTCAAGGAGTGGAAGACACGATTTGAACTGAAGGAGTCTGACACAAAGCCCTTATGCTTCTACCACTACACTGTAGTAGTAATGGTTACAAGTATTATTCCTAGTTTAACTGCATGTTCCTGTTATCCAGCTGAGGGCTCTGAGGCTCAGAGAGGTTGAGTGACTTGTCCAAGCTTGTTCTGGCAGAGCTGGGCTGCAAAGCCAGTTCTTAACAGTTCCACATCTGTGCCCTTTCTTCAGTACTTGCATAAAACTGAGTCCTTTCTGTGCTGTTTCCTGCAGAAACAGAGCTAAGATGGAAAAGGGCCCAGGGGAGTGGGGAGGGGTGTGGGAAGGGGGGAAATTATCGCTGAGGCCTGGAAGCTTTTATAAGCATGGATCTCCCCTGGTTGGTTGAAGAACACACTGGAATCTCTCTGGAGGCTGCTGTGAAGATGCTGTGGAATTCCTGGTGTGCCTGATGAGGTGTTGCTACCCCGAGGCTGTCGGCCAGCTGGCCCTCTCAGAGCAGCGCCTCTGGGGTCTGGATGATCCAGCCCCTGCTGCTGCAGCGAGGAATGAGGTCAGATGGAGCTAATCATTGCAGAGCCCTCACTGAGCATCGGGCACTTGCTAATGCGTTGTGCACCTTTACTCAAGGCATCCTCACGGCCGTAGACCAATCAACACTGTTTATTGTTCGCAGTCTGCAGAGGAGGAACCTGAGGCACAGAAAGGGTGACTTGCCTGAGTCCACACAGATATCCAGTCTTAAAGTAGGTTAACTGGGGTTCAGTTAACTGGGGTGACCTGGAGTTAGAGGTCCTGATTTCACGGGCCCTGGGTACTCTGGCGTTTGTGGGCCCCTTCCTTCCATAAAAAATATTAAACATTGTATTTTATGACTGTGCAGGAATAAAGATGAATCTAGTTCAGACCAAATTTATTATTATATATTCATTATCATTGTATTCATTTTTTCTTCTGATTTTAAAATAAATGAAAATTAAAACAATTTTGTGAGCCCCTAAAAGCATCATGGGCCCAGCATGCTGTGCCTCCTGTGCCTAATGGACAAGTCAGCCCGTCTGGGCGTGAGTCCTGATTCCCTCACTTGCTGACTGTGTGGCCCCGGCCAAGTTACTTTACCTCTCTGGCCTCACTTTCCCTCCCTGGAATACGGGAATAAATGGTAGACTATATTATATATGGTGCCAATGAGGATGAAATGAAGCAATACACATAAAATGCTCAGCACAGTGCCTGCCGTAAATGAAAATGCTCAATAAATCAATAAATGTTAATTGATATTTTTATTTTTAAGGAACTTGTCCTGGTCCCACGACTCGCAAGTGGCAGGGCTAGGAGTGTATCCCAGATTCATCTGACTGTAAAATCTCTGATTTCAACCTTCTCTGTGATGGGAGAAGAAAGGAATACCCAGAGCTGAGAATTGCATTACAGTGAATTGGTTCCATGAATAAAACATAGTCAATAAATTGTGCATTTTCCAGGATAATCTTATTTTAATATATTGTGGCAAAAGATATCTAACATAAAATTTTACCATTTTAACCATTTTTTAGTGTACAATTCTGTGGCATTAGGTATATTCACATACTGTGCAACTATCACCACCATCCATCTTCAGAAATTTTTCAACACCCCAAACTGAAACTCTGCACCCATTAAACACTTACTCCCCATTTCCCCTTCTCCCCAGCCCCTGGTAACCACTATTCAACCTTCTGTCTCTATGATTTTATATCATATAAGTTTTTCAGGATGATCTTGATTACCAGAATTTCTCCCATTTTTTTCATGAGTATATGTAAAAGGAAAAAAACAGTGATTCTCTACTACTCACACCAACAGCACTTCTGACACCACATGTGTGGGTTTTTCCACACCAAGCAATTTTCCAGTTCTCGGCAGACACTGATTGGGTGTCCCACACAATTCAATTCTGACACTACCAGCCCGAAGTTGTTAGTGCAGACCCCACAGGTTAAGGGCTCAGTCCTACAAGATTGCCCTCCCCTCACTTCAGATGCCAATCACAAGTCTGGGCCTCCAGTACTCCTGACTGGCAGGCTGTAAATGGGGAGTTCCCATGATCCCCACCTTGGGTTCGATAATTTGTTACAACAGCTCACAGAACTCATGAAAATAGTTTACTTACTAGATTACCAGTTTGTCTTAAAAGGATATGTTAAAGGATGAAAATGAACAGCCAGATGAAGAGATACATAGGGCAAAGTCTGGAAGGGTCCGGAGCACAGCAGCTTCTGTCTCTGTAGAGTTTGGGGTGCACCACCCTCCCAGCACACGGATGTGTTCTTGTTCACCAACCTGGGTGCTCTCTGAACCCTTTCCGTTAGGGTTATTTATGGAGGCTTCACACACAGGCATGATTGATCGATTAATCATTGGCCAATAGTGATTGAACTCAACCTCCAGCCCCTCTCCTCCCCAGAAGTTGGGGGTGGGGTTGAAAGTTCCAACCCTGGGCCGGCTCCGTGGATTGGCGGTTAAGTGCGTGCGCTCTGATGCTGGCGGCCCGGGTTCGGATCCCGGGCGCGCCCTGAGGCACCACTTCTCCGTCCAACCCGAGGCCGAGTCCCACGTACAGCAACTAGAAGGATGTGAACCTATGACATGCAACTATCTACTGGGGCTTTGGGGGGAAAAAAATGAATAAATAAAATCTTAAAAAAAAAAAAAAAAAAAAGAAAGTTCCAACCCTCTAATTACATGGTTGGTTCCCCTGGCAACCAGCCCCTCAACCTTAGGTGCTTTCCAAAAGTCACCTCATTAACATAAACTCAGCTGTGGCTGAAAGGGGCTTGTCACGAACAACAAAAGATGTTCCTTGCACTTTTATCCTCCAGAGCAATTTCAGGAAGTGGGGACAAAAACCAAATATTATAACAAAAGATGTTCCTACTGCTCTTATCTCTTAAGAAATGACAAGAGTTTTAGGAGCTCTGTGCCAGGGACTGGACGAAGACCAAATATATTTCTGATTATATCACAGTATCACAATATGTATATATTTTTAGCCATGAAGCCTGAATGGAGGTTAGGAAAATGTGCTCCCTGTGGGTTATGGGGTAGGGGTAAAGAGGCAGAAGCCTGAGGTTGGTGGGCTTCAGCTGAAGTGGACTGGGATGCGAAGGGTCTGGAGAAGAACCCTCTCCACGGCTCTCCCACACCCCTACCCCTTGCACCAAACATGGAATTCTGGAGGCTGGACAATGGAATTCTGCACCGAGGAAGTCTACTATGCCGAAAGAAACAAGCAACAAACAAAACCAGACTATTACTCATAGGATACCAGACTTGAAGGCTGGAGGGGATCTTAGGGATCATCTAGCTCAGTGCAGTTACAGGGCTTTGAGAGGACAGGAATGTGGATCCTGGAGCTGGATTGTCTGGGTTTGAATCTTGTCGTTCTGACTTACTAGCTGTGTGATGTTTGGCAAGTTACTCAACCCCTCTGGGTCTCAATTGCCTCATGTAAATTGTGGATCATAATGCCTACTTCATAGGGTTATTAGGAGGATTTAAATGAAATATTAAATGAATTCATTCATGTAAGGCTCTTAGATCAGAGCTAGGCATACAGAAAATGCAATATAAGTGTTTGTTAAACTTAAAAAAGAATGACTCAGTGGCCCAACTGAGGGAAAGACCAGGTCCCTGTCCTCACTACGAGCAGAGAAGCTCTGCTTTTATCTGTTGTGTATGTTGGGCTTCCTTGTAGAATGTCATTAAAAGGAAGAACAATTGTTGACCAGCCTTGTGGTAAGATACTCCTGTATTTTACAAGTGGGAAACACAACCAGGACAGCTAAGTGCTCTGCCCAAGGTCCCACAACTAACGAGGGGTGGGCAGAACGGTGTGGAAGCCAGGGCAGGGCTGTTTCACCTACACTGCACCATCTACACTGTGCTGAAAAAAAAAGGAAGTTTGGGGTTTTGTTACTCTAGGGAAGTCTGATGGATCTCTGTCAACAGCTCATCTTCATGCTGGCTGGCCTCAAAACAGATTGTATTAATGAGCTCTTTGCTCATTAGTGGCTAAGGTCATTAAAGATGTCCCACCAAGGAATTGTGCACTCTTGTCCCATGAGTGGTGGAGAAGATTTTGAGCTGTCTGGATGGTATTCCTGAGAATACTAGAACCTTCCCTAATATAGACGACTTTGGGCTTGGCTCCCCAATATCCATTACATCTGCCTCCCACTGAGTAACAGCTGTGAGACTCGGAGAACTGATGCCAGCTCTAGGCCTCTGACTAGTCTATCCAATCATGGCAATCTTATGCTCTTTGTCAATGACTGGTTCAAGGACGGCAGGTCTAGGCAATACTGGTCAATGAGACATTAGAAGATGTTTGCCAGGTCTCAGTCCTGTTGAATGTGACTGTTAAAAAGCAAAATTCAACTGGGTAAATTTTAAAGATCTTATTGGCTTTATTCAACAATTCATAAATCAGGCAGCATCTAATCCAGCAGCTAGAAAGGAGCTCCGAGGAGCTGTACAAATGAAAGACTTACAGGCAGAAGGGAGCAGGAACAAGGAAGTCATTCTAGGCAAAAAATCAGATTGGTTATTGCAACGTGACTTTCCTTAGGGGATGGCAGGGGTCTATCCGGCAGATTACCTAACTGATGCTGACCGACGATTCCTGATTGACTGGTTTAAGATTCCATTTCTGGGAAAGACAGAATGGTAATTAAGTCTCGGTTTGGTGACATGGGGCTTAGCATAACTGACTCCATTTTAGGCCCGTTGTCTTGCTTTTAACATGACCTACATTGTTAGGAGCTACAATGTGTTAACAGAACACATTGCTCTGGTTTCTTTGGGAAATCCTCTTGCAGCCATTAAGAAGCTAGCCCAGGAACTAGACAATATGTGAAGCAGCATAGAGGAAAACCCCAGTCGCCCCCGAGTCCTGATTGCCCAGTCTGTAGGCCTGTGCTGTGCAATATGGCGGCACTAGCTACATGTGGCTACTGAGTACTCAAAAGACCGCTAGGCCGAATGAAGATCTGCCGTAAGCGTAAAATACACACCAGATTTTAAAGACTTAGGATGAAAAAAAAAAGAAGGTAAAATATCTCATTAACGATTTTTATATTACGTTGACATGATACTATTTTGGATATATTGGGTTAAGTTAAATTGTTATTGACACGGATTTCAACCGTTTCTTTTTACTTTCATTAATGTGACTTAGAAAACTATAAATTACGTGGTTTCCTTTCTATTTCTACTAGAGAGCACTGTTTTAGACATGCAGTTTTATGAGCTGGGAGAATCTCACGGATATACTCATTTATAGGGGTGTGTGACTTGGAAAATACAGAATTTCTATGCTCTAGAGTAGGTCATTCTGGCTTACAACAGCAAGTTCTCATACTTTTGGCTGGAAGTAGAAGTGAAAAATTGGACATTTTGATGGAAAATTTTAAATATACACTAAAGTAGAGAGAATAATGTAATGATCCCCCATGTGCCTATCCCCTAGCAACAACAGTTATCAACACATGGAAGACTTTGTTTCATCTATGCCCCCCCCCCCGAAGTGTGTCAGATTATCCTAAAGCAAAGTTCAGACATTAAATCCTTCCATTAGTAAAGGTCTCATTATGTATTTCTAAGAGACAAGACCTCTTGTTTTAGAAAATATAACTATAATACCATTAACACATGAAACAAAAACCTTAATATTAACTAACATCTAATCAATGTTTGGATTTCCCCAATTCTCTTGTAAGTGTCTCTTTACGGCTGGTTCATTCAAATCAGGATCCAAACAAGGTCCACACATCACATTTGGCGGATGTACCTCTTAACCACTTTTCATCTATCACTGCTCCCCTATTTTTTAAAGTTATTAATTTGTCTGGTACTGAGTTGGATCATCTCATTCCCATGGTGTCTTTTAACGTGTTTTTCTATCTTCTGTTGTTCAAGTAAACTGATCATTAGATCTAGAAGATTGATAAGATTCAATTAGATATACTCTTTTGGCAAGAATACTTTACTGGTTGTGCTGTCTATGATGGTTAATTTTATGTGTCAACTTGCAGGGCATCTTTGAATGAGATTAACATTTAAATCTTTGAATAAGCAGACTGCCTTCCATAATGTGAGTGGGCCTCATCCAATCAGTTGAAGGCCTGAATAGAACAAAAAAATCAGCCTTCCCGAGCAAGGGGGAATTTTCCAGCAGACTGCGTTCAGACTGGAACTGCACTGTTGGCTTCCCTGGGTCTCCAGTCTCCCAGCCCACACTGCAGATTTGGGACTCACCAGCCTCCACGATTGTGAGAGTCACTTCTTTATAATAAATAAGTAAATAAATAAATAAATAAATAACTCCTGTTGGTTCTGTTTCTCTGCGGAAACCTGACTAATACAGTGTCACAATAAATTTTTGAATAAAATGTTTCTCCTGTAATAAAAGTAATACTTGCATGTTAAAGAAAATACTCCAAGACAACCACTGCTAACATTTGGGTATATTTCCTTCTCATCTTTTCAAAATATTTTTTTAACACAGTTGAGATATCGCTATATAATTTTGTCTTTTGCCTTTTAAATTTAACATTATAACAAATTACATTCCCTCATATTACTACAAACCTTGAAAACATTATTCCTCTTTTCGGATCATAAAAGTAATACACGGGCCGGCCCGGTGGCTTAGCGGTTAAGTGCTCGCGCTCCGCTGCTGGCGGCCCGGGTTCAGATCCCGGGTGCGCACCAACGCACTGCTTCTCCGGCCATGCTGAGGCCGCGTCCCACATACAGCAAGTAGAAGGATGTGCAGCTATGACATACAACTATCTACTGGGGCTTTGGGGGGAAAATAAATAAATAAATAAATAAAATTATGAAAAAAAAAGTAATACACGCTTATCGTAGAACATTTGAAAAATACAGAAAAATGTAAAAAATGAATGAAAAGTCTCCCATAATCCCACCACACATTAATATATTTTTGTAATACATTCTAGTCTGTTTTCTCTTCATGGAAATCATTATAACAATAAATTTATTCTACTTTTTTTACTTTACAATCTCATCAAATATTCTTCAAAATCTGATTTTTAGATGGCTTCATAATAAAGTATCATATGAATGTACCATGGTGGGGTCAGCCCGGTGGCGTAGCAGTTAAGTGCGTGCACTCGGCTTCAGTGGCCCGAGGGTTCACAGGTTCTGATCCCGGGCACGCACCGACACACCGCTTGTCAAGCCATGCTGTGGCGGTGTCCCGTATAAAGTAGAGGAACATGGGCACAGATGTTAGCCCAGAGCCAATCTTCCTCAGCAAGAAAGAGGAGGATTAGCATCAGATGTTAGCTCAGGGCTGATCTTCCTCACATAAAACAAATGTACCATGGCTTCTTTTGTACACATATTACCCTATTTTTGAACTGTACATGTAATTTTTTTTTTCTTTTCTTGTGAGGAAGATCAGCCCTGAGCTAACATCCATGTCAATCCTCCTCTTTTTGCCGAGGAAGACTGGCCCTTAGCTAAAATCAGTGCCCATCTTCCTCCACTTTATGTGGGACGCCACCACAGCATGGCCTGAGAAGAGGTGCATCTGTGCACGCTCGGATCTGAACCTGGGCCGCCAGCAGCGGAGCGCGCACACTTAACTGCTACACCACGGGGCCGGCCCTGTACATGTAATTTTAAACTGTAAGTATGTAACTTATCATAAGTAGAGTTTCCATAAATCACTTCACCATCCCCCTCTAGTTGGACATTTAGGGACACCCAGTAAATACTAAAAATAGCAAATGATTTCTCCTTCCCACTAGTTTCCTGCAAAACTGGTCCATTTGTCCAGTTTAACTCCCAACCTCTTTCCTTCTGATCCAACAGTCCATACTTGCTTAGCTGCACTTGTCTTAGTGTATAAATTGTATGAATAGTAACAGTGGGAGATAAGTTGAATGCTTGTCTGCGGATCTTGGATCTTAGACTTTATTTTCTAGGTGCTGGGAAATGAGCAAAGACTTTTGAATAACAGAGGGCCTTCAGCAGATCAGATCTGATTTTCAGAAAGATCACTCTGGTAGGAAACGAACAGTAGGTGCAGATGGGAGGTGATAAAGGCAGGAAGTCCAGGTAAGTTTTTCCAATAGTTCAATCAAGAGTTGATGAACAGAGCAGCGAAAATAGAAATGAGATAGATGACAGAAAGACCTTGCAGAGAAAGAAGAGACAAGGCTTGGTCATCAATGAAGAGAGAGGAGCAGGTAATTGAGGATGATGAGGCCATTTAAGTAAAACCCTGAGCTTATGCCCAACAACCCCTGGAAGGACAAACAGGTAGAGTCCACTCCCAGGAAGTTCCTCATCTTATTATAGCCAGCCCATCGCAAACATCCTCAAAGTCGAGAGGATGGTGTAAAACGTCTTTACTATTCCTGTGCTCTCCACATGGAAACCTTCTCTCCCACTTTGCATCTCTCTCTCATCTTCTACCCCTCTGCCTTCCCCCCAGGGCCTCTGGCTCCATCTAGCCACAATCTCTTGCGATTGAGGCTAAGGAGATCTATTTCTTTCTTACCAATATTAATAGGTTCTTGTAGATCTTTGCAGCATTATTATGTTAAAAGATCTGTGTTCTCCTCTCTTTCCAGGATTGAGAATGGGAAGGAACAGAAAGGGTGCAGGGCCCAGAGAAACGCATCTTGCCATATAACCAAGAGAGGAAACACGTAAAGGATTGCGTTTGAAATTCACTATGCCAGTTTCCACTTGATGCCCTGATCTTTTAGTAACACAGGTCTTGTCCGCCACAGGCAAGAAGGTAGGTGTTGCTGGGCAGAGAGTGGAGTGTGGTCTCAGCAAAAGAAAGTGATGTTGGTTGTGGTGATTGGAGCAATACTTCTGAGTCTCAGTTTTTCTGCTTATAATGTGGCCTGAGTTGTACCAGTATTGTTGCAACTATGCTTGAAGGTAAACTTTCTCTTCAAGATCAAGTTCTGCTTTCTGCTTCAAGCAGTTGTTGTCTTTGCCAAGATGCTGTGTCTGGGGATCCTTGACCAGGCCCTCACTCTGCCTCATTCTCCATCATGGTGTCTGTTGGTGGAGAACCTTCTTTGCTCCGGCTCAAGTTTCCATGTGGCAGGAGGCCCATCACAGTAACATCCCAGTGGCTCTTGGTCCCCTTGCTTACTGTTTCCCATAGGAGGAGGAGTTCATTGACTGGTGGGTGTGGGAGAACTGGGCATGCTCAGCTCAGTGTCTTCTTTCCTTTCTTCTCTCTGGCAACATACACTTTCTTCTGCTCCTGCATGCCTCAAGTCCTACAGAGACAGATCTACCCCAGTCCAGTGCTGTCTCAGACTGGATAGCTAAGTCTGCCTAATTCTTAGAAGGCCGCTTAGTCATACACCTTAAGCCAACTCCTCCATAATCAGCTTTATTGATAATAAAATGATATTTTCATCTCTACCTACTTGATTCCTGCGTCTTCCCTTCATTTTGTTCCCAATTCAAGCAAGGAAAAGTGGCTCGTTATTTATTGGGCTTTCCCCAAACGCTAACAGTCTCAGTAGAGACGCATCTAAGATGCTTACAATAAAATTAGAGAATTGGACCTCCCAATAAATAGAAATAACACATAATTCATTTTAAGTCTAACAACAGAGACAACACATAATTCATTGTAAGTCTAGCAATGAAGTGATGGGATTTCAAAAAAGTTGTGTTCTTCCAATCTGTAGCTAAAATATTTACACGGGGCCCTGGTGATATGCAGGCAGTGGTTTACAGAGCACAGCCTGTTCAAACCAAACAGTTGCTCTGTTCCTGATTTTGGAAACTCGTCAAGGAATCAATGTTTACTTAGACAACTTGGGCCCCAAGCGGCTCTTGTGTAGGCTGGATTCAATCCAAGGAGAAGCCATGGCCCGGGAACATTCCTCCTTCTCCCCTGACCATTGAAAGGCAGACCTCTCAGCTCTCCAGGGCCCTCTGGAGGGCATCCGGTCCAGCCTCCGGTCAACTGTCCAGTCCCCAGGCTGGACTGTGTAGACTAAGTTCTGTTTTAGAATTGGCCCCTTGGCACTCAACCTAATGAATAATCCTGTGCGTGAATGTCTTATTCATTTAACTCCCAAATTGAGAGTGTAGACTGCAGGGCAGAGGACCTGATGTTTAATATGTGGATGACTTGAACTGGTCTGGAGTATAAGGCAGGGGGTGGGCCAGCTGTGGGAAACAGATGACAGAGAACCTACGAAGGTCACATCTCAGCGTCCAGGAAACAAGATCCGCTATTTCTACCGAAAGTAAGAAAAAAGCCCAAGATTATTGAAGAACAATATGTACAAGTGTGAGGATCGACAATAATGCACGGAAAAAGCACACGCCACAGTACTTAGACTCTCAATAAGATAGTAGTAATTGTTATTATTGTTCTCATTGAGATAATTTTGAAAACAAATGAGATTGGCATATGCGTAGGCCCCATGGGAATTATACTGATGAGATTAAAGTAGTGAACAGCAATTGTTTCAGTCTGCTCTGTCCTTTTTTC
This sequence comes from Diceros bicornis minor, assembly GCF_020826845.1. Lineage (NCBI taxonomy): Eukaryota > Metazoa > Chordata > Mammalia > Perissodactyla > Rhinocerotidae > Diceros > Diceros bicornis. Next base: position 36,772,480 of record NC_080752.1, on the reverse strand, counting down.
TATTTGGCAATGGCCTTTCCCTATCTTAGATGGTTCTAATGGACAATGACTTAGGCCTGGCCAATCACGGTACCAATCTTTCCTTCCAATATGATTGGTCCTGGGATAGGCTTGTTACCCAAGAAGGGCCGATCGGAATCCTTCTATGAGATTTGGAATTCACCCATGAGGTACGTTGGTGATGTGGAAAGAGCGTGAGCTTTGTATCTGAAGGTATGGATTCTGGCTCATGAAGTTGGAAAAGTTTCTTCACTTCTTTGAGCCTCAATCTCTTCATCTTAGTATATAATGGAATCAAACCTACCTCGCAGGGTTGTGAGGATTAATGGAGACAAAATATATACAGTGCTTGGCATACAGTAGACATCAATAAATGGCTTCTGTTCATAACATTTGTAATAAAGAACAATACTCTAGATCACCCTTCCACTTTTCCACTCTGCCTGATCAATCTTCACCCTGTAAAGCAATTTAAATAGCTATAATTGGGAGACCCCACCTTATAGTGGGGAGGCGTCATCTTTAATTTTCCTTGACCCTTGAGCTCTCTGGAGAGTGGAGATGGGATGAGAGAGTAAAATCTTACGCTGGAAAAGTCATTGTCCAGTCAATCCATTGACAGCAAGTGGCTAGGTAATTCTTTCTCTAGAGTTCAAGAAATTGTCTTCAGTCTAGATACTAGATCAATGCTGTCTAATAGAACTTTCTGCTATGATAGAAATATTCTATATCTGTGCTGTCAGCAGCCATCAGCTGCACGTGGGCTATTGAGTACTTGGAATACGGTCAGTGAGACTGAGGAACTGAATTATTGATTTGTTAAAATTAATTTAAATTTAAATATGCACCTGTGGCAATGGCTACCATATTGGACAGAGTAGCTCTAGATTGAGGCATGCCATTAGCAGACAGACACAGAAGTGGGTGAGAATAATACCCATTGCTGGCTTGGGCAGGAACTTTTGCAGGAAGGGCTATGACTGGGAAGCAGGGAGTCTCCAGGATTGCAGCAGTTGCTAAAGGACAGTGATCTGTCCAGTTAGCAATTTAAAACAATGCATGCTAGTTTCTGTGCTCTACGTGCAAAGCTACAGGGCTTCTGAGAAGAATGTCTTAGGATTTTTTTTAAATTTGTAAATTGCTAAATAATTTAACCACATTACAGAAAGATTAGTAAGTAGAGGGGAAAAAAAATCCCTCCAAATCCCACCACGCAGTTATGATCATATTTATATATTTCCTTTCAGTCTTTTATGCATATATGTTTATACTTCACATGCATATTTATAAATTGTAATCTCCGTGGACATACATTTTGTATCCTACATTTTCCATTTGTCATAAATACTTTTCTATGTCATCATATTCTTTGTAACACTTTTAATAATTGCAAAATATTCTACTGGCTACACCCACTATAATTCATATCACCATCCACCTATTTTTGTATTTTTTAGGATGTTTCCAGTTTTCTTCTGAGTGATGCTGGGATAGGTGTCCTAGTGCACATAACTTTCCCCCACCCCCACATTGTTTTTTCTTTTTTTTTTTTTGGAGGAAGATTACCCAGAGCTAACATCTGTTGCCAATCTTCCTCTTTTCTTTTTTTTTCTCCCCAAAGCCCCCAGTACATAGTTGTGTATCCTAGTTGTAGGTCCTTCCAGTTCTTCTATGTGTGACGCCACCTCAGCATGGCTTGATGAGCGGTGAGTAGGTCTGCACCCAGGATCCGAACCAGCGAGCCCCGGGCCACCAGGCCACTGAAGAAGAACGTGCGAACTTAACCGCTACGGCACCGGGCCTGCCCAGCCCCCCATATTTTTGTGTAGCAGAAAGAGCATGAGCTTTGAAGGCAGAAAGATCTGGGTTTAAATTCTGGGCTTGCACCACTTAGTAGCTACGTGACCTCTGACAAGATCATTCATCTCCCTGGGCCTCAACTTTTTCATCTATAAAATGGGAACAATAATAACTGCCTTTCCAGGTTATTGTCAGGACTGGATATTTGCCAATTGCCTTCCACTCTGCCCAGGACTGAGGAAATGCTCAATGAATTACAACTAACACTATTATAATTATTTTTTAATTTATAATTATTTTTAGGAAGTTCAATTACTGGTAGTCTTTCTAGTCTAGTCAGAGTTCTGAGGACCTCTGAATTTTGAGAAGTTTCTGATTTATTTATGCTGATGAGTCTCCTGGCCTGTCCCACTTGATTGGACCAGAATCCTCTGTCAGCTTAGACACTGGGAGGCTGAAGGTTCCTAAGGCATTAGAGAAGTGAGGGATGTACTGGGGGAAGCCGCAGAATGGGCTGGGGAGGTGGGCAGGAGGGGGATTCATTCTTCACCTACTCACCAAACACACAATCCTCCTCAGGCTTGCTTCTCCCCAGATCTCTTCTCTTCCCACAGTGATGGGTGGCATGACGCACTGAAAATGGGGAATGTCAAAGCGAGGGCAGAGGAATAAATAGGAGGGACTTATAAGATGTGATTTCCCGCCAGAGCTGGCAGCTAGGGGGTGGTAGATAAGGCACTGTGTTTGGAATTCTATCCTTCTGGGCGTTCTAGTCCTGCCTGAGCTACCATGAGCAAATTACTAAGCCTCTGTGAGCTCTGTTTTCCTTGTTGGTTAAGTGGTGATAGTAATAATGTCTGCAATGAATTAAGAAGCTCAAAGAATAAAGAAACAATCACGCTCCTCTCCAGGCATGAACACCAACTCCACACCAGGTCCCAGGTTGGTTGATTGACACCCTTTCCTTATCCGCTTGTCACCAAAGGTAGGCATTATTATTTCCACTTTACAAGGAGGAAAGCAGGGCTCTGAGAGGTGAAGGTCCATGCTCACTCCCGTGCACCTCCCTGGTTTGTAAACTGTAAAGCCCTGGATGGTTGTAATTTGTCGTCATGACCCTCTGGGGTTCTTCTCAGCTCATTCCCTGGATATTTCTGCTAGAAAGTTCTTGTACAGGATTGTAGAGTTCATTGAACAAATCGACTTGGCATAGATTTGTTGAGCACCTACTGTGTGCTCAGCATGATGCTGAGGGCTCAGCAGTGAACACCATAGACAAATTACCCTCAAAGAGGATACATTTTGGGCTGGCCCCGCGGCTTAGCGGTTAAGTGCGCGGGCTCTGCTACTGGCGGCCCGGGTTCAGATCCCGGGCGCGCACCAATACACCACTTCTCTGGCCATGCTGAGGCTGCGTCCCACATATAGCAACTAGAAGGATGTGCAACTATGACATACGACTATCTACTGGGGCTTTGGGGAAAAAAAAAAGGAGGAGGATTGACAATAGATGTTAGCTCAGAGCCAGTCTTCCTCAGCAAAAAGAGGAGGATTAGCATGGATGTTAGCACAGGCCTGATCTTCCTCAAACACACACACACAAAAGACGAGGATACATTTTTGTATGGGACGACTGACAGACAAACCAAAACAAATAAGTGTATAATATGCCCTTTGATGATAAGTGCTGGGAAGACAAACAAAACAGAGAAGGGGGTTGAGTGTGATTTTATGAAGGCCGCGGGATAAGATGACAGTGGTGCTCCCTCTTCAGACATTAGGTCTACAAGAACGTAGTCTCCATCAGGATGGAGCTCTGGGATCTTGCTCATCCCTGTAACTCCAGTCCCTAGCAGAAGTTCTGGTTCCTAGTAGGTGCTCAATAAATGTTTGTTGAATGAGTAAATGAACAAGCAGTCATTGTCTCAGACCTGCTGGAGAAAGGTCCACTTTAGGGTAGGCACAGGATTTGGGATTCAGTTCCTATCTGCTGACACTTACGGAGAACCTTCTGTGTGCTAGGCACTATTCCAGCCTCCACGGCTGCAGAACGACCCTTTCCCTTGAGGATCTTCACTAGAGACGATGGTGGAGCTTGCAATTTAGCCATCTAGAAGAGAAAGGAGCAAAGAGAATAAGGGAGGAGCAAGGGGTTAAGTGCAAAGAATAAGAGTTTCAGGGTCAGGAAGGAGTTCAGCAAGCGTATTGCCTGACATTTTCTTCTTGGTGCAAAAAAATAGCTAGTTCTGCTTTTTGGCCTGGGGCTCGCTGAGTCAGGGGTTCAAAGAGAACAGCATGAGGATAGGAGTGGCAGATGGTGATGCCCCAGAGACAGACTGTGGCCTTGAAGATGCTTCCCTCCACCCCCTCTGGCCCAGGAATCAAGGTCAGGGGCAGACAACCAAGCTCAGTTCTCTGGGGTCCCCATCCCAGCCTCTCGACCCAGCCAGCCCATCCTGAAAACATCACCCTTGTTCCACCCTTGGACTCCACACCAGGCTCAGCAGAGTCTCAGAGGCCAAGAGTGTGAGAAGAATCAGCCCAGCATCTGTTATTAACCATTATTTCCATTCTTTTGGCCGTGCTTCCTCCGCAGCCCTGAAGACGCTGGGTCAGTGCTTCTCTTAGCACGAGCGCCTGGTCTGCCAGGCCTTTGTTGAGCCTCACAAAAGAAAGGGATGATTATTAAAAGAACAGATTTTGCATTCCATATTTACCCCAGATGACATTGCCTTGATCCCTAAAATAACTCCAGCTCGCCGGGGTGGAACTTGCTTGTTCCTTTTCATCTTGTTATTTTGCAACTGTTTATGGAGACCGTCACCATAGCGATATTATCAGAGCAGGTCAAATGAAACTCCAAACTCCAGGGTTGTTGTTGGTTTTTCTTTTGTAGCTCAGAACATGATTTTTTCACTCCCAACCAGCTCTTTCATTCTTATAAGCACTTAAGGTCTCAGTTCCAAGTCAGCAGCAGCCTTTTCTGACTGATTCCCAGCCGTTAAAACCACGGAGGTGGTCCATGCTGGGACGAGGAATAGGAAGTGCCTGGGCTGAGTTTCCAAACTGGAAACCGTATTCACCAAAAATCTTCTTTCCTTCAGATAAAACTTGGGTCAAAGTTTCAGGGTGTTGAAAGAGGTACTAAATAAACTGAGTCTAAAGGATCTTCAGTGTTTGGTCCAAGGAACATGGCTGTAGAGTTCAACAAATAAACACAGCTGGCGTGGGCTGAGCCTTTAGCAAACACTTATCTTCTTGATTATTTATTTCTTTTCATAGTCATCATCTTGGCCCAAAGCCTTTATTATAGCATTCTCATACACTGCTGGTGGGGTGGGGAATTTGTATGACTTTTCTGATCGAACACTTGGCAGTGAGTAGGAAAAGCCTTGACAACGTGCTCTTCCTTTGATGCAAACTTCTCCTTGTGAGTTCTAAGAAAATAATTAGGGATGTGAGCAGAGGAATACACACAAAGATGTTCATTGCTAATAATGGTGAAAAATGGGAAATAATCTAACCATACACCCTTAGGGAATTGCTTTAAAAAAATCACGATCTATCCATACAATGGATACTAAGCCACCATTAAAATTTATGCCAGAGGAGAATCTTGAATAATACGTAAAATATTCATGATGTGTTATTAGATAGGAAAAAAGCAGGTTACACAAATCACAGTATGATCCCATTTTTGTAACACATGTATATATGTGCAATGGAAAAAAGATTAGAAGGATAGGTTCCCAAAAGATAACAGTGATTATTTCTTGGTATTTTTCTTTTTTTTGGTGTTGTATCTATAATACTTTCACAATGAGCATGTATTTCTGTAGTCAGATGTTTAAAATGCTATTTTTAAGAAGAATAAGCTGCTATGTGTTTTAAAATCACCTCTCCAACGTCCTTGTGGGCAGAAACAGAGTCTTATTCCAGGAGCCTCCTCGCATACAATCCACCAGATAAGAAGTAACCAATGATTTCTTATTGTAGTTGGAAGATAGCGAGTGGATAGCATGGTCGTGGAGCCTATAAATATTTAGCAACCATGGGTTTCTGCCTATTTGGAGTCTAAGGTCAAAGATATACCAGGCTGACTTAACCAGGTATGAAACACATGCACAATATAATGAGACTGGCAAATCTATTTACAAAACACCAAGAATCTTTTGATATTTGGTAAGAACACTGAAGATTGTTGGGGGGTGGGGGAGAGGGACCATTCATAAAAATGAATAGCATACTATATGCCACCAGTTTATTGCTTTTCTTACTTAAATCTCACAACAACTGTATGTGGTAGGTGTCATATCCCCATTTTATAGATGTGGAAACTAGGATATGGAGGTTTACTCACCTGCCCTTCCAACATTGCAGGGAGAAAGACGATGCATTTATTCAGCTAGCAGAGGCATAGAGCCCAGTTTCTCACCAGAATGGTTGACCCAGGAAGGAAGGAGTGGATGGAGAAAGAAGACGTATACATTTATGGTCTGGTTCCAAAAGTCTTTTACCAGACTGGTAAACATTTAGGTTGCCAGCTGGAGAAAATGATAATAATTTTAACTACTCTCCTTTGAGCACCTGGGGATGATGTTGACATAAAAATGAGGATTACAGAGTGTCATTATACTCAATCTCATTGGCTTATGGGAGGTGGTGGAAGTTCTGCAGTAATAGATAGCACAAATGTGCCAGAGAGTAAATTACACAGAACCCTAGAGTCTATCATCATTATGACCATCATGCAAAACATCTAAACACCTCTTTGTTTGGGGTAACATGGAGGAGTGAAGAAAGCATAGGCTTTGGGATCAGACAGATCTCCGTTCAAATCCTGGCTCACCATCCACGTAGCTATGAGATCTCTGTTCAGCCTCACGTCTCTACCTTAAGATACCTGTGGAATCTTCACAATTTTATGGAAATCCTGCTTAAACTGATCATCCCAAACAGAAGCTATCATGGGGAGCTCTTCAGACTTGTATTAGTCAGGATAATGCAAGCTGCTGAAACAAACAACCCCCAACTCTTCACGGCTTACTACAATAAAGGTTTATTTTCTCCCCGAGACATGGTCTAATTGGATGTTTTCAGTGGGCTGTCCTGGAAGGGGATTCAGGCTTCTTCCATCTTGGAGCCCTCCCTTGGATCCTCTGCATTCAGCTGGCTGATGAACAAAGAGAGAGAATGGAGCAGGTCACCAGGGGCATTTTATGGCCATGCCTGGAGGTGGCACGTATCACTTCTCCCACATTCCATTGGTCAAAACCCAGTCACGTGACCACAACCTAACTCAAGGGAGACTGAGAAATACAGACTCTGTGGCCAGGAAGAGGAAATGGACAAGGTGAACATGTAGCCTGTCAGTGCTACATCCCTGCAGCAATCACAGGTACTGTGGGGAAGAGAATGAAAGGTCATCCAGATAAAGTCCAACCGAAAAGCAATGGCAGTTGTCCTGGTAATGGTGCCTGACAGAGAGAAATCTTTGGCAATCAGAGTTTTCTTGACACATATAGATTTTAAACTGGGCCAGACCTTTTACAGGATCTTAGATCAAGTGTGTGTGGTCCTGTCTGGCAGTTTTAAGCTGTGAAACAGGCAGCATCATTGGGTATTAGAAATGGTCTCCATCACTACTGGCATTGCTCTGGGCCTCTGTGCTGAATCACCCTGACCTGCTGTGCCCCCCCCTTTTCCCTTTTGCTTTTTCTTCCCCATCTGTCTACTTTCAGACTTGGTGATTCATTTTCCCCACTTACAGTCACTTTGCCTGCTAGACCAGAAACTCGCCATCACTTCTGTGCCTTTGACCTCTGTTTTCCCTTTTGGCAAAAATCTGGAGTATTTCTGACTACAACGACATTGATTGCTTTAGATAAATAGGTCACCAGGTCTAGCCTGGTCCTAGGAGTTAACAATCTCAACAAAAGTCCTCTTATGCTATGTACTCTATTGTTTCACTTGAACAAAAAATAAAGGTGATATTTGTGTTTATTTATTTGAAAAGATTGAAACTTATGTAGTGGGGAGAATGACATTTTCTTTCAAAAATTTTTAAAGTCCTATGTGAGTTTAAATAGTGCTTTACAAGGCTCTGATATCCTTTTCTTAGATGGTATCTTTGGAAAACCATAATTTTCTTATTTTAATCAAATCTAATTTAACTATTTTTTTTAATTTTTAGCTAGTTCTTTTTGTATCCTATCTAAGAAACCTTTGTCTACCCAACGTTGTGAAGATTTTCTTTCAGGTTTTCTTCTAGAAGTTTTATAGTTTTAACTTTTATATTTGGGTCTATGATCCATTTTGAGTTAATATTTATAAACAGTATGAGGTAAGGGTCCAGATTCATTTTTTTCTAATTGGATCTTCAGTTGTTTCAGCACCACTTGTTGAAAACCCTGTTCTTTGCCCATTGAATTACATTGGCACCTTTGTCAACAATTCTTTGATTGTATATGTGTGGGTCTATTTTTGGACTATTCTGTTGCATTGATCTATATCTCTATCCTTATGCCAATGCCACACTGTTTGGATTTCTATAGCTTTACAGCAAACCTTGAAATCAGGCAGTGTAGGTCCTCTAACTTTTTTCTTTCTTTTTCAAGATTCTAAGATGGGTGCATTTCCATATATGTTTTAAAATCAGCTTGTCAATTTCTACAAAACAATCTTTCTGGGATTTTGAATTGGATTGCATTGAATATGAAGATCATTTTGGGGAGAATGGACATCTTAACAATATTGAGGGCCGGTCCCGTGGCATGGCGGTTAAGTGCGTGCGTTCTGCTGCTGGTGGCCCAGGTTCGGATCCCGGGCGCGCACCAATGCACTGCTTCTCCGGCCATGCTGAGGCCGCGTCCCACATACAGCAACTAGAAGGATGTGCAGCTATGACATACAAATATCTACTGGGGCTTTGGGGGGAAAAAAGTAAATAAATAAAATTATTAAACAAAACAAAACAAAACAAAACAATATTTAGTCTTCCAATCCATGAACAGGGCACATCTATTTATTTAGATCTTTAATTTCTCTCAGCAATGTTTTCTAGTTTTCAGAGTACATAGGACTTGCACATTTTTCTTTAAATGTATTCCTAAGTATTTATGCTTTTTGATGTTACTGTAAATGGTATTTTTAAACATTTTCTAATTGTTCGTTGCTCTGATCTTTTATTCCAGCCTTTCACTAGACTGGTCTCTAAGTTCTGCCACTTTTTCAGCTCCTACATCAGTTCTGCATCTGGTTTGGTTTCATTTGGAACATTGCAATGTCTGACTGGAATGAGGGATGGGGGTCTGGGAGAAGCTGACAGTGACCCAGGTTTGCATCCTGGATGACTGTGCTTGGCGTTTCCCTGGCTTACTATTTGACAGGCTTCATTCACAGAGTACCACATCCTAGGTGCTATGCTAATTGCTAGTGATGTGACTCATAGTCCCTGCCTCAAGGAGCGCAGAGAGCAGTAGGGGCACATTACAAGTAAAAAGGTGATTCAGTCAGGTGTACTAAGTATTGTGTTCCCATGGAACACCGAGCAAGAGAACTCATTGTCAGAGAACACTACATGGAGGAGGAGGTGACAATTCTTCTGAGTCTGAAGGGTCAGCCTTGGACACATCACAGAGACCATCCCAAGCTTGGTGGGCGGTTGGCTGGCCAGCTTAATAAACTAAACATGAATTCTCCCAAATACGGATATAAAAACTCCAACAGCTGGCCCACATGTGAGAGGCCTTTCTATAACTCTGAGCAAGACCCCACAGATGGTCAGGATACAAATACTTCTGGTCCAGCAGAAGGCAGCTGTGAGTTCTCCCAGGTAGCTATTAGAAAAGCAAAAACAAGAGACCTGAGATGATGGTGTCTAACCTCAGACTACAGTATCCTCTTGGCACTGAAGACTTTGGGGATGTATTAAAAAGAAGTGGGTTGCTAGTGGTCTGTCTACCTCTCCCTTTCTTGCTACATGTTCCTTCAAGATGCTGAGGCATGGGAAAAGTTGATCTAAGCTGTCTAGCCAAGGCCGCCTCCTCTACAAACCACACAGTGTTCTGTCTTCACAGAAAATCAGCATTTTTTTTTGCCCATACTCAGCCCTCCTTAGGGTTCCAATGACTAGAAATTTCTGAGACCCGAAAGGAGCCTGTTTCATTTATTTGCATAAGCTTACCCAGAATGCAGGCCTGTAGTGATCATTTGTTTTTTTGTTTTTCTACTCTTCAGCATCCCTTCATCCTTCTTTTGGTAATAGTACCCTGATTTCGCCCCCATTATTAGGGAAACAGTTCCCCTCCCCCATTTTCAGGTCCCCATCCCTGCCAGCTTCCAGGGTGGGCTCCTGACTGAGACCTGCTGGTAACTGAAGCCATGAGCATGGATGCGATTGCCTAAGGAGAGAGCACAAAGTAAGAGGAGAGAGCCCACAAATGAGCCTTGAGGAACCCCACCATTTAGTGGTTGTATAGAAGAGAATGAGTCTGCAAAGAACACAGAGAAGGAGCAGCCATAGAGGCAGGATTAAGACCAAGAGAGTCATGTGCTGTCATGGAATCCAATGGAATAAGGGTGATTCAAGGAGGAGGAAGGGGCCAATAGTGTCAAATGCTACTGGGGAATCAAAGAAGGTGAGATTGAAAAATATCCATGTGGCTTTGATGCGGAGGTATGGGTGACCTTAGGGTCATTTCAGTGGAAGAGTGATGGAATAGAATGGGAAGTTAGGAAGCAGGGAGAGGAAACACTGACAAGTTTCTAGTTGCAAAAGGCAAGAGATAGGATGGTAGGCTAGAGGGAGTGTGGGATTCATGTAGGTTTTGCTTTCTTCTTTTTTAACATAAGATGTGAGACACTTAAGCATGTTTAAAACCACGGCAATCATCTCGTGGAGAGGGACTAGTTGAACAATCTGGGGAGAGATGGGATAATTGAAGTGTAAGGTTCCTGAGAACACAAAACCCCAAGAGGGAATATTGTTTACAGCATTTCCCAAACTTACTTGAAGGACCATCCCCCTTCATGCAGAGTTTATTTTGATTAGTGTTCTGCATAAAGCACTGTGGCCCAAATTAGGTCAAGGGCCCATCCCCAAACCAATTAGTGTGGCCAAGGCCATACTTTGGCTTCAGCCAATCAGGATCCTCTCCTCTGGAGCTGGGGGTGGGCTCAACTCCACCCAAACTAAATGTCTGAGAATGAGGAACAGTTAAGTTGTAGAAAAGAGAGGGTATGCATCCGTGGGAGATACCACAGAAGGGACCTCTAAACCAGCCGAATGATGGGGAAGATGCAATTACCACATGGTGTTCCTTCCCTCCCAGTACCGTTGGTAACAAAGATCCTTGAATTAAATCCCACTGAAACTTTAGTATAAAGTTAGAATGTTCAAGGAATATGGTTTAAACCCCTTGTCTGTAGAATTCAGCGTAGCGAGGAGTAAAAGCTGGCTAATTCTAGGGTTCTCTTGCATCTCCAAAGACGCAATGAAACATCTAAAACCACTGTTAGTAATCCAAGATTCCCAGCTCAGGCATCAGGCCCAGGCCTGTTAAACCAGAGGTGATTTAGGAGCCAAGCAATCCCCAGCCCCCTGGGATAATTGTGCGTTTATTAACCCAACAGTTCCAGCTGTAGGGTCTTAAAATTGAAGAAGGACAGACAGAAACCATGTTGGCAAACTTCAGAGTAATGCCTGCTTTAACGTGTCCCGTAGTAGCTGAGGAGCATCATAAAAAATGCAGCATTTAGTGGAAGGTTGTTTCTCCAAGGTCCTCAAGATTGCTTTTTCTTTCCTCAGGTGATGGTACCATTTGTCTCGGGGCTCCCTCCCACTCTGCCGCAATTCAGCAAACACTTACAGGCACCTACTATGTGTAAGTTGACACACTATGTGCTGGAATGTAGTTGCATCCTCTTTTGCTGTTTATAAAGCACTTTCCTACACATGATCTCAATTTTGTGATTCTGAGAACAGATTTTGAGTCACAAAGACCAAAGTGAGGATGGATTCATCCACTTATCTGTGTGACCTTAGGAAAGTCATTTCCTTTAGGCCTCAATTTCCTTTCTATAAAATGGTAATAATAGAAGATCCTAGCCCAAAAGACTGTTGGGAGCTGGCCGGCCCAGTGGCATAGCAGTTAAGTGGTTAAGTTCATGTGCTCCACTTTGGCGGCCAGGGGTTTGCGGGTTCAGATCCTGGGCATGGACCTACACACCACTTATCAAGCCATGCTGTGGTGGTGTCCCATATAAAGTAGAGGAAGATGGGCACAGATGTTAGCCCAGGGCCAATCTTCTTCAGCAAAGAGAGGAGGATTGGCAACAGATGTTAGCTCAGGGCTAATCTTCCTCACAAAAAAAAGACTGTTGGGAGGAATAATGAGATAATGCATGAAAATTGCTTAGCATATAGTAACAATCAATTGAAAGTTGCCGTTATTATTCATTCTTGGTCCACTTTTTCACACAATAATCCTATGATGTTGATACTATTATCTTATTTCACAGACCTTCATTGAGCACCTAGTATGTTCTAGGTGCTGAAGACCCATAGTGACCAAAACAGCATTTAGATACAAAAGAGAAAGGAGCCCTCAGAAAAGGAAGAAGAGCCAGCAAAGAGGACTCAGAGGACATCCGAGCACTGAGAGAGTATCACGAAAACCAAGAGAGGTGCACTAACGAGGAGAGTGGCCAACTGTAGCAAACACCGAGAGGTCAGCAGTAAGACGAGGCCGTGAAGTGACCACTGGCTTCTGCAACACGGGGTTTCTAGGTTGACAGGTGGAAGCAGAAGCCCAACCCCGACTGATCTGAAGAGAAACTGAAGTTAATGTGGAAACAGCAACTGCAGAGAACTCACAAAGTTTTGATGTGTAGGGGAGCAAAAAAGTGGGGGAGGTGGCTGGAGGGAGATGTGGGATCAAGATTTTTGTTGTTCAGGCTTTTTTTTTAGGATACGAGATATTGGGGCATGTTATGTTAAGCAGGTGGGAATGATCCAATATAGAGAGAGAAATGGATGACTAAGGAAAGAGGGATCCAGAGTGCAAGCAGAGGGGTTGGCTCGGATAGGTGCACAGACCCCTCACTCACAAGCGGGGAAGGCAGAGAATGTGGGCAAGGTGCAGAGTTGTTGGTAGATGGACAAGAGGGTTCCTGTCTGATGGATTCTATTATCTCTGTGAAGTACAAGGCAAGCTCATCTGTTTAGAGTGAAGGATGAGAAGGGGATAAAGGAGGAAGAAGATTGAAAAATCATCATCGTAGAGTGTGGGGAATTGAAAATAGCAGGGAAATATGGTAGGGTGGATAGGCAGGATTGAGGGCTCGTTTAAAATTTGTGGACATCAACATAAAGTGACACCATTCACTTTAAATTTCCCAGCAATATAGGCAGAGAGTAGGGGAACAGCTCGCTTAACTGGGGTTGGGCAAGTTAGCAGAAAAGAGGGGGGCAGAGGGGTTACAGGTTTTTGCCAGGAAGAGAGTATAATGCTCATTACTAAGCTGGTAAGGAGGGAAGTGAGCGCAAGAAGGAAGATAAATGTGGAAATCTGGCAGGTCCAAGGTCTGCAGGTCTTGATGAGGTTGAAGAAATGCTTGTGTGTGATACTGTAGCAAGGAGCTTAAAGTCAGATTTGAGATCTTCGCGATTGTATCTTCTGAGATAGTGCAATTACTGGTGAGAGCAAGTCCAAGGTAAGACCATGGGAGTGGGTACCTGGGGACAGGGGAAGAAAAAACTCATTGGCAGGAAAGAAATCAGTAAACGAGGGGTCAATAAGATTTTTGATGGATTATGCTTATGGATGCTAAAGTTATAAAGGTGCAGGAGGGGAGGTGCAAGTCAGTTCCTGAGAGCAAAAAGGAGGGGTGACGGGTGGAAAAATAGGATAGTATGAACTTCAAGGGGGTTGAGTTTTTGAAAGAGGAGAAACAGTACTAAAAATATTTATGGTGCCTGCCCACCTACCCACAGCCCCTTGTAGGCAGTCATATTTAATGCCACATGCCCCCCTGCTCATAGCAATAGTTGGCTGGTCAAGGGGTGAGATCTGACCTATGTGCAGTCAATCTGTGGACTTGCCAGTGACCTGTCTGATGAGCTGTCATCATTAAAAGATGACCCAGGGCCTGCCCGGTGGTGTAGCAATTAAGTTCACATGCTCCACTTTGGTGGCCCGGGGTTCGCAGGTTTGGATCCAGGGCAAACACTGATGCACCGCTTGTCAAGCCATGCTGTGGCGGCATCCCATGTAAAGTAGAGGAAGATGGGCACGGATGTCAGCCCAGGGCCAGTCTTCCTCAGCAAAAAGAGGAGGATTGGCAACGGATGTTAGCTCAGGGCTGATCTTTCTCACAAAAAAAAAAAAAAAAAAGATGACCCAGAGTTGGGTCAACTGGATTCTGTCTTGGGACCTGAACTATGAAAAACAAAAAAAATTTTCCAGTTAATAGAGCAAGCTGATGCAGAGAATAAAGAGGGGACAAAGGCCACTAGGATGGATCCCATGCAGGCTGCAATGTTAAGGCAATAGTGTTACACGCAGGCTGAGGATGCCAGATAGGAAAGGAAGAATGTAGCAGATGCACCAAAAGAAGCAGAAATGGGGCTGCATGAGCGAGACGGACTAGCCTGTCACTGAGTTCTGGGTTGGTTCCTGAGCCCTCTTATTACAAGATAACTTAACTTTCACAAGCTTTTGAGCAGGGAAGCAACGTGATCAGATCTGAGGTTACGAGTGTGGGCTCTGGTCCCAGACTGCCTGGCTTTGAACTCATTAGCTATCTGATCTTGGGCAAGTTATTTAACCCCTCTGTGCCTCAGTTCCCTCATTGTAAAATGGGAATAATAATAGTACTATCCTCATAGGGTTGTAATGAGGATTAAATGAGAAAATATGTCATGCATTTTGAACAAGGCTTTCTTTCAATATTATTTTCAAGTAAATGATTCAAGTGTCACTTCTTTCACAAAACTTTCCCTCATGCCCTTACCCCTTGGCCTCCCAGTGGGACACCGCCTTCTCTTGGTCCTCTTCCTGCCTCCCAGGTCACTTCTTCTCGGTCTCCTTGCTGGTTCCTCTTTGTCTTCTTGACCTCTTCTCTCTACAGTCACCTCCTACGTGAGCTCACCTAGATGTCTTGTGCTTTTAAGGACCTTAAAATATCATTTATTAGCTGACAGTTCTCATAAATTTATCACCAGCTCCAACTTCTTTCCCCAACTCCTGACTCCCATATCTGATTACTTATTTGACATCTCCATTCAAATCTCCAACAGGCATCTCAAACATAACTTGCCCCAAAATGACTCTTATCCCCCTCCAAAAACAACAAACACACCCCTGTTCCTTGTACACTTTTCCACAGATCAACAAATGGTTAAATCCTTCTAGTGTTGAGAAAGCTAAAAATCGGAGTATCATCCCTGATTCCTTTCTTCTTCTCATGCCCACCAGCAGTCCATCAGCAACTATCCAGAATATGATCTCTTCTTTTTTATTTATTTATTTATTTTCCCCCCAAAGCCCCAGTAGATAGTTGTATGTCACAGTTGCACATCCTTCTAGTTGCTGTATGTGGGACGCGGCCTCAGCATGGCCGGAGAAGCGGTGCGTCGGTGCGCGCCCAGGATCCGAACCCGGGCTGCCAGCAGCAGAGCGCGCGCACCCAACCGCTAAGCCACGGGGCCGGCTCTATGATCTCTTCTTGTCATCTCCAATGCTACTATCCTGATGTAAGCCACCTTCATCTCTCTGCTGTGTGACCTTGGGCTTACCTATTTAGGCCTCTGTTATGAGGATTAAACGAGTTATTATTTGCAAAGTGCTTAACAGTGTCCATCACATGGGAAGCCCCTTATACGTGCTTTTTAAATAAAGAAAAAAATGCCTTGAATACAGAAGTAGCTTTCTACCCGCCCTAGTCCCCCTACAGTCCATTCAGAACACAGCAGCCTCCTGATCCTCTCAAAGCTCAGGCCAGATCCTGTCACGGCTCTGCACCTCCTGGATCTCAGCTCCCACTGCTCTCCCCTTGTTCAACCTGGGCCAGCCATCTCAGCCTCCTTGTTCCATGAACACACCAAGGACTGTCCCCATCCGGTCTCTGCCCATGCTGTTCCTTGTGCCTCTGCTGTCCACATGGCTTGCTCCCTCTCTGTGATCAAATGTTACTTTCTAAGTCAGGCCTTCTTTGGCCACCCTCCAAAACACAGCCCCACTTTGCTAACCTGCCAGCCTATTCCTCCACATCTCTAATTACCACCTGACACTATATATTTAATATATATATATATTTACTTAGGAGCTATATAACATATATATATAAAATATATATATATTTACTTAGTAGCTGATTGTCTCCCCTCCAATGTTCAAGCTCTGCAACAACATGGGCTGCCTGGTTCACTGCTTTATCCCTAGAGCCTAGAACAGTGCTTGGTACACAGTAGGTGCTCAATAAATACTTACCAGGTGAAAGAATTCCTAATTGCCACTCTCCTCTGAATTTCTGTAATACAGGTCTGAATCATTCTTGTGGGACTAAGCTCTACCACTTTTTATGTCGGTGGCAGCTTTTACTTGACTATGAGCTCCCTGAACACAGAGGCCTAGGACATGGCCTGGTTTGTGGTAATAATTCCTGTCATTTGTGCAACACTTCACAGTTTACAATCCTCTCACATGTGACCTGATTTGATTCTCACAAGAGAGAGGAGCAAGCCAGGGATGGCAGATATTATTAGCAGGACTAGCATTCCAGGACTCCTGCCTTCCAGACCAAGCTCAACAAATATTTGTTGAATGAAGAAAAAAAGGATTTCTGAGTCACTTTGTGGAGTGAGGCAGCCCCACTGGGTAAATGTGCTAGGTCTCTGTAGCATATATAAAAATACAACACCTAACATTTAGTGAGCCCAGTCTTCTAACCTCTACCTGTGTGGTCCTCACAGCTAACATGTAACATGAAGCTATGAGGGCATCTTACTATACCTGGTTCACCTCTGTTATCTTTTGGCGCCTCAAACAAGGCCTGCTATACAGTAGGTGCTCAATGAGTGTTGTGGCCCGAGGCTCTTTTTTTAGAGATCGGGCCCAGGTGAAGCGACTAGCTCCAAGTCCTACACGTAGCAAGTGACAGCGCTGCCACTCCATCTCAGGTTCGCTCCCTTCGCTCCTCGGGGCTGGGCCGGGCCCGCGGGCCGCTCCAGTTCCGGGTCCGCCGCAGGAGTGAGCGCGTGCACCGGGTGGGGCGGGCAGTCCCTCCCCGCCCCACTGCCTTCCGCATCCCCGCCTGGGAGGCCCGCGGGCACGGTCCCTCTGCCGCCACCGGCTTCGGCAGCCGCAGAGCGAGTGGTAGGGTGTGGGTGCGGCGGAAACGCCCTCCCGGCCCCGCGCCTCCAACCCCGGGCCCTGACCTGGACCCCCAGCCCGCAGCCCCCGACCCGGGCCCGGGCCCGGGCCAGCCCTCCCCGCCGGCCGCCGCGCCCCGCCCCGGCCGCGCAGGCCTCGCCCCCACTTCCCCGTCCGGCGCTCCTCCCCCCGCGCGGCGCTCCATACTTGGCGATCGCCGCGGCCCTGCGCGCTCATTGGCCGAGAGCCGGCTGCGTGGGGGGCGGGCCCGGGCCTGGCCGGGGCGGGGAAGGAAGGTGGCGGCGGCCCGGCGCGGGGGGAGGGGGGCGCTGACCCGGATGTTCACTCCTGGGCACCCGGGGAAGTGGAAGCGCCGGGCCCTGCTGCGGGGGGGAGAGCCTCAGACGCCGGGACCGGGACCGCCGCCGCCGCCGCCACCATGGTAAAGGCCCGACATCACCGTCCCCCAGCCCTGGGGTCCCGTCGGAGCTCGCGTCCCCCTGCCCCGCCGACCCCCGGCCCGGGCAGGGTGGGTTCCGCCGGGTGGGGGAGGGGCGGGGTCCCGGACCGCAGGTAGACACCATCCCTGCCGGCTCAGGAGGGGGCCGCCGCCCGGGCGCGACCCTGCCTCCCCGTCCCTGCCCCCGCCCTTGGCTCACGCTGGAGTCCCAGTCTCCACTTCTGGGTCCAGGCTGGTTTCCCTCATAGCCCAGGCTAGACCCTCCTGGACCTGTGGCCCAGGCCAGGCACCCCCTCCGGGGGCCCAGGCGTGGTCCCCCTTCCTTCTCCCCATGGCCCGGGCTAGGTCCCCTTCCCTGGTCCCTAGAGCGCGGGCTAGGCCGTCGTTTCTCCCTCCCATGGTACGGGCTAGGCTCTCTTCCTCTTGGTCCAGGCTAGGCCTCTGTCCCCCCTCCCTTCTCCATGGCCGCAGTTTGGACCCCCGTCAACCCCTCCTCTAGTGGCCTCAGCCTAGATTTGTTTCCCTTCTCCTCCATGCTTCAGCCTGAATCTTCTCTTCCCTCCGTGGGCTGGAGTCTGGACCTCCCCATCCTCCGCCGATGGCCCCCTCCTGGACGTCACCCCTCCTCCTTGATCCCCTTCCCCGGACTTCCCACCACTCTTAGGGTAGTCTGTGTCAGCCCCGCTGTGTCCTGGGCTTCCCCTCCCTCCTGGGCCCTGTCCCTGCCCTGCCCCCGACCCAGGTGGTCCCCTCCCCTCACCTAGGGCGAACCTTCTCTGCCGCCTCTGGGAAGCGAGGGGCGCTCTCCAGCCCGGGTGGGGCTGGGCCGGGGCTGTGCCTTCTCAGGTTTGAGGGTTGCCCCTTCTGGGGAGGCCTCCTCGGAGCGAGCGAGGGAAGGGCGGGCGTCTGTGTGCCCGGAAGGCAGCGCGGCGCTCTGCGGGCCCTTCCCGCGGCCGCCGCCTCCGTGCTGCGGGTGCGGTGCTTGCGGGGCGGCCGGTTCCCTTGGCGCTGGGGCCTGAGTGGGAGCGGAGGGTTGAGGGTGGGGGAGCCGACAGGACGGGAATGAACACACAATCGCCCTTGTGAGGCCGCAGCCCTTGGGGGGCCAGCAGGCCCCGAGGCCAACATACGGCCAGGATACGATGCAACCCTACAGGCGCAACCTCCCTTTCCCCCTGAACTGTCAGCTTGTGAAGGTTGGAACTGCCGGTTATGGACGTGCCTCGGGTCAGGTGAGCCCGACTCCGAGGGAGAGCTGGCTTCACTCGTGGTGTTTGTTTTGGTAATGAAGGCAGGTGCTCTCTGGGCGCTCTGACTAGCCTGAGGTCTCCCATAGGCCCCACACATGAGCCTGCCCTCCTGGCCACCTTGGAACTCTCTGCAGGGCAGGCCAGCACCCAGTTTGGAAGGACCAGAGGACTTCTCCCTCACTCGGCCAAGGAACCTCTGGAGAGTGCGCTGACACAGCTCAGGCCTTCCACCTGCTCCTCTGCCCAGTGCAGGCAGATGTTTGCATGTGGACTTTGAGCCCCAAAGGGTTTTGAGGATCTTGGTTCCTTGTTTAATGAAGGGATGTTGCTGCTGAACTAGGGTGACTAATTCAGACTGGCTAATAGTTTTTTTCTTCATGCCTTCCTGTGTCTTGATTAAAAACACAGCGGTGCCATTTTTAACGCTATAGGACTTCCTCAACAGTGGTGGCTGAGAACTGGCTGCGTGGAGGGTGGAACAGGCCGGGGTGGGGAAAGACTTCTCCAGGACAGATTTGAGTGAGGACTTTAAAAGTGGAGCGAGGTTTTATAAATTAATTCTCAGGGCAAAAGCAGAGGATGATGGGGGTGGCTGGGTGGGGCTGCTCAAGGCAGCATATCTGGCAGAGAGGGCATCTTGCCTTGGCCCTGGGAGCCTGATTCTCCATCTGTGATGGGAAAATGCCTGTGATGAACCAGGAGGAGCACGATGATACATGAGGCTTCTCACGAGTCCTGTTTTTGGGTCTTATTTGGATAATCTGAAAGGACTGTGGAAGGGGTGGAGGAAAAGGGCTAACATTTCCTGAGGGGCCACTGGGTGCCAGGCACTGTGCTGTGCCCTTCCCCTATATGAGCTCATTTAATCCCCTTTGAGGTGGCTGCAGTCCCCATTTTACGGGTGAGGAAGCTGAGGCTCTGGGGGTGGCGTAATGTAAGGTGTTGCTCAGTCAGTGGAAACACATCTAGCAGGCTCTAAACTTCGTCCTTCCTGTTGTCAGGCTGTTTATGTGTTGGAAGATATAAAGGACACTTTAGAAAACAATACAGTCACGCTTGGCTTGAGGATGGGGATACATTCGGAGAAATGTGTCGTCAGGCGATTTGGTCATTGTGTGAACATCATAGAGTGTTCTTACACAAATCTAGATGGTTTAGCCCACTACACACCTAGGCTATATGGTACTGATCTTAGGGGACCACCATCATCTATGCAGTCCGTCATTGACTGAGATGTTGTTAGGTGGTGCATGACTGTAATGGGGTACTCAGAGATGCAAGGGAGGATCGGCATTTATCGACTACCAATTGCATACTGAGTCCTTTGCAAAGGAGGGCTCATTTAATAGTGAGATAGTAGTGCGGTGATGCAGGCATATTTAGCATGGGCCAGAACGTGAGCTCTTTGGAGAGCAGGGATTTTCATCTTGTGTTTTCCATGGCCGGATCCCTGGGGCCTAGAACAGCACCTGGCACTGAGGGGAAATGGCTTGGAGTGCTCTCTTTTGAGGCGTGTCTGTGTTCATGAACTTAACCACTTGGATTTTATATTTATTCTTTCAGTAACTTGTGCTTAGTATCCCCTAGGCTTATCAGTAATTTCTGACTGCTTTTTGTCAGATTTGTCCAATACTTGAGTACTGTTATAAACCAGTGTAGATAGTTAGGGTAGGACAGAAGTGGTGGCGTGGGGTTGCCTCGTAAGTAAATGAATTAAGACCACTCTGGGTTTTATTTTCAGTAGGTGTGATGATAGAGAAAACAGATCTCAGTTATCCATGGAGGGAAATAGTGATTTGAGAATCTAAGATGCATTGGACTTTGGAGTAAATGCCGTGATTTTTGTTGACATCAGTTACGAATGCATAGGCAAATGGAATTTATTTGCATTCTCTTAGCAGGTAGTAGTAATCTTAGCACTGTCTGTAAGTGCTTTACAGTTTCAAAGCACTTCTCCTTACACAGCTCTACCTTCTAACTTAGAGGAATTATTATTCTGACTTAGAGTTAGGATTCTGGTGGTGGATGGTGGGGCTGTGGCTGTGAAGGAACAGGCGAGTCCCACTCATGAGTTGTCCCTCCAGCTCACAGATGGTTTTGCCTGACAGGAGCTGATAGGAAAAGCCTGTCATATTGTTACAAGGTGAAACAATATAGGTGATACTGATGTGTCTTGGCTGGTCTCCTGGTGTTAGTGAGATACATAGTGTAGCTCAGAATCCACATGTATATACATTCCTGTTCATATAAACCCAACTGGTGTCTCTTTGGTGGAATGCTTGAAAAAAGTAGCCAATGATCAATAGTTAGAGAGTAAGAAGAGGATAAATCATATTTTTGAAAGCAGGTATTCCTATTTATAACTCAGAAGTCCTGTACTTCTTTTACATTCCATGGGGGAGAGAAGAGGACAGGTGACTGATGGTACAGGGAAACGGTGGTGGGGCAGGTACATTGGCCATTGAGACTCCTGCTTCCCAGGCTGGGAAATGCTTACCATTAGCCAAATACAGGGATGCGTTAGAGGGTACCTGAAGCTACGGGATAACATAAATTCAGTGTGTGTTTGTTAGCTCCTTCTCTGTGCTGCTTTGTGTGCTGAGGATGCAGTGGTGAGCAAGGCAGACAAGGGTCCTTGCCCTCACAGGTTACATTGTGGGGCATGGGGAGGGCGAGTCACTCTTAAATAAAGTTTCAGGAGGAAGGGCTTTGTTTGACATAACTGCAAGCATATTTGCATGAGATATGGCAGGAGACTTAAGAGAAAGTTGGGCTTGTGCCAGGCTTCACTCCCAGACCTTTTGGCATGTGCCTGCTCTGGTCTCTGCCATCGCCGTGGAAGTGAATTGCACTGCACACACAGTCTGTTCCTCTGCAGACTGGAAGTTCTCCCACCCAGTAATGTAACCTTGTGGTGCCATGGAAGTTCTGCCCTTTTAAGCTAGGTAGCTACCATTGATGGAGGATCTACTGTGATCCAGAAACGTGGGTTAGGTTATACCTCATCCCTTGTTTTTCTTACGAGGCACCGGAAGCTTGAGAGGTTGAGTGACCGCTGTGAGTGGCAGGCCTGGGATTCAGCTTTGGGTCCACCTGATTCCTGTGCTGGACACTGACTCTTTCTCAGAAACAGTGAGCAATAGGGTGCGTAAGTACAGGATCTCGTCCCATTTCTGCTTGCAGCAGATCCCACCAGTGAGAGTGGGGTGTGGAAGCCCAAGGGATGCAGTTGCAAGATCACCGGTGTTGGGACCAGCTAGAGCAATGCTGCGTCCGGACCTAAGCTTTTACAGATCAATGTTTCAGCGTAAGGAGGTGGAGACTAAATGTTTTTATGGCACCAGCCATGTGCCATGCACTCTGCTAGGGGCTCTACCCCACTGACTCCTCCTCACAACAGCCTGCCCAGGAAGGTTCAGCCTTAGGAGGGAGGCAGCATAGTATAAGTTAGGATTTAGGAGCCAGACTGCCTTGAGATAATAACAGTACCTCCTCATAAGGCTCTTAGGAGATTAAATGAGATAATACATGTCAGGTGCTTCAAACAGCATCTGGCACGTAATTATATAAGTACTAATTATTATTATCATCACCATTTTACAGATGAGGTTCAAAGGGGTATGTGGTTAGTCTCTCTACAGCTACTAAATGGAGGAACTGGATATTCTGACTCAAGAGCTAGACCACTTTCCTCCATTTCTCACTGCCTGCTGAAGGCTGTTTGAAGTTTGCTTGGCTTTGGGCTGTGCCTTGAATGAAGAGCTTCCTTAGTGGAGCCTGAGGCTGAACTTCATCACAAAAGACAAGCCCCCTGTGCTCTGCACACCACATAGCCTGAGGCCGTAATCTTGGGTCTGGGTGTCTCACCTCTGCCCAGTGGAGCCTCTTAAGAACTGAGAGTTCTTGCCCTCTTCCAGGTCTGGAAGAAGAGGGGCAGGCCTGGGGACAGAGCCTGTGGGCTCCGTGAGAGCAGTGCCCTTGTCTGTTTGGTTCCCGCTAACTGCCCCACACCTTGCACTGGCCACCTGGTGCTTAGGAGGCGCTTCGTAAACACTGAGTGAGCGTGTGGTGAGTGGCCAGAGGGCTGCCTTTTGTTTGCTGCCTGCTCCGCAGAACGTGGACTCTGGAGTTGGGCAGATCTGGGTTGGAGTCCTGTCTCTGCCACTCAATATGTGACCTTAGGTAAGGTGGCCTACGCCCCATGGTGCACGGCTGTGAGCACAGGAGGGCAGAGGTTGTAGGCAGCGCCAGGGCCCGCTGGTTTCCTGCACTCTGACACCTTCCCTGTGCCTTCCTTGGCCTCCACTCCTGTCTCCACAGGGAAGGTAGGAAGCTGCTTGACTTCCCTTGAGTGAATCCTAAAATTCCAGTGGATGTGGAGGGAAGTGAGTGGGCAGCCACTCTGCTGTGCCCGTGGGGTGAGCAGCTTGCTGTTGTATGCCCAGGCCCAACTGGCCTATGCTGGAAAAACCTTCTTCTTTTTTTTTTTTTTTCAGATTGTTTTTTTTCTGGGGAAGATTCGCCCTGAGCTAACATCTGTGCCATTCTTCCTCTATTTTGTATATCGCCACTACAGCATGACTGCCGACAGTGGTGTAGGTCCTTGCTGGAAAATGAACCCCAGGCCGCTGAAGCGGAGTGCGCCGAACTTAACCACTAGGCAACCAGACCAGCCCCTGGAAAAACATTCTTGAGGTGTGCAAATTGCCCTGCTCGGCCCCAGGGTCTTGATCTGTACCGTGAGGGTAACGTTTTATAGGGATACCAGGAGTAGGAAATGAAATCTGTGATGTACTTAATCCAGTGCTTGGCATATGGTAAGTGGTAGCTATGATTGTTATTTGTCCTATTCTGCATACCACAGAGTAAGAGACACAAACACAAGCCATAATCCCTGTCCTCTAGAAGGGGAGCCAAATGCACCCTAAAAGTTAACTGCAGCAGGAAGGAAGTTGTATAGAAAAGACTTAACAGGGGCCACAAGTCTGCCCATCGCTGCATGCTTGGCTGCCTCCACAAAGCCCTGCAGACCACTGCAACTCACAGGGCGCTTGGGGGCTGGGTGTGAACCCCGGGGAGGCCTTGTCCAGGCAGAGAGGATGGGGTGGGGTGCAGTCAAGGAGAGGCCACTCCAGGCAGGGGCCTGGAACAAAAGCAAAGCTCAGGTATGGCCATCCTCGTGATTTTGGGGACCAAGCACGGAGTGGACTGAATGAGCAGGGCTACCTCGGTCTCAGGAGTGAGTTGTGGAGCGCCTGAGTTGCTAAGCTAAGGAGTTTGCATTTGATCTGGGACAGTGTGGAGCCAGTGAAATTTTTGACAGGGCAGGTGGAAATTGGAGGAGGCTGGCAGTGTAGCGGTGTTTTAGGAAGGGTCATCTGGCCGTGGTGTGCAGGAAGGACCTGAGAGGTGGAAGAGATGGGAGGGAGGCGTTCACAAGCAGCAGCCTGTGAGATTATGAGGGTCCAGCCACCGTGCGGCTGAGGGTGTGGAAAGGAAGGGGTGGCTGAGAAAGATAACGATAGGAAGGCAGAGTGAGATGTGATTTACCACCTCTGGGGCTGAGGGGGACGCTTCTGTCCCCAGAGTTCCCCTGTTTAGGCATTCTGATAGGATGGCTTATCACTGAGCCAACACTATTTCTGGTCAGTTTAAATCCCAGATAGTGGTGTCTGCAAGGCCTTGATATCCTTTAACAACTGAGCAGGGATTTGAGTCCGGTTAGCCCAGTGATTCCGTGTCTGCAGGAGGCACCAGGTTCTGCTCCACTTGCACAGCAGTAGGCTCTGGGCTCATAAACGCCCAAGACACTCAGTCTGCTGAGGGGACGAGCCGAGAGCTGCAGGTGGAGGTGCTGCGTGGTGGCTGTGATAGTTACAGGAGCTCGTTTTTGCTGGCGGGTTTTTAATACCTAAAGCAACGCTGTGAGGCAGGTTCTCATGTTACCCTCATTACGCAGGCAGGCAAGGAAACTGAGGCCTGCCTGGGCAGTCTGGCCCTGGAGCCCGGGCTCTGGGCACCAGGCACCGCTGACTCTAGGGTTTTTTTTCCATCAGGTCATTCATTCCGTGGACACTCACTGAGCAGGTCAGGTAGACCTACTAGAATATGAGTCTTAAAGTTAAATGAGGAGGCAGATAGAAACAGGTAAATCTAAGATTCTGACCAACTCGGGCATAAGTGCAGAACCAGCGTGGCAGAAGTCCACAGCACTCGTGGGCGTGGGGGGCTGCTGGCCTTCCCTTCTCTCTGCTTCCTCCTGCTCTTCCCAGGTATTGCTGTCGTCTCTGGAAAGCTGTGAAAAGGAGCCTTCATCTACAACTTTCTAGTGATAGACTGCCAGTCCAGCAGTCCTATTTCTTCCAAGGCAGCAACCCTGGTGGTTTCCATCCACCTGCCCCATGGGGGTTACTGTGAGGATTAAGTGAGTTTTTATGTGGAAAGTGTAGGTGGTGCCTGGCCTTTTGTAAGTGCAACCAGGGTGTTGGCCATTAGCTGATTATTTTATTACTTTGGATGGTTGATAAGTGGTGTTTCATTTTACTTCCCAGCCATCCTGGAAGGCAAGTGGTAGCCCCCTGTTCTGGTGAGACTCCAAGAAGTAGAGTCCCTTGCCCAAGGCTGGCAATCTGCAGGGCTTCCAGCACTGTGTTTTCTGGCGACAGGGTTTTTACCACACTGCAGATAGCAAGCAGTCCTTAGCACTGGCTTAGACCCTGAACTTCTCTACCCACTGCTTAAACTGCTCTGCTTCCTGTTCTAGCGCTGAACTCAGGGGGCCCCTTCTGAGTTACGATCTGCTCCTAAACCATTCTGTTGTTGAGCATTATTTGGGCTTACTGTCTCAAAGGTTTCTTTTTTTTTTTTTTTTAAAGATTTTATTTATTTTATTTTTTCCCCCCAAAGCCACAGTAGATAGTTGTGTCATAGCTGCACATCCTTCTAGTTGCTGTATGTGGGACGCGGCCTCAGCATGGTCGGAGAAGCGGTGCGTCGGTGCGCGCCCGGGATCCGAACCCAGGCCGCCAGCAGTGGAGCGCGCGCACTTAACCGCTAAGCCACGGGGCCGGCCCCTCAAAGTTTTCTATAAGAAGATTTGGGCAGAGGACTCATAACATTTACGAAGTGAAATATCTTTAATTAAAAATATTAAGCTTATGAAAAGATGCTTTTGCCTGTACTCTTTCTGCTGGGTTAAGTGACTAGCAAGCAGCCTTCGATTGGAAGTGAGCATTTCCTAGTGGTACCAAATGCCCTCTTCCCTTCCCGTATTAGCTGGGATTGGTAGATGGAGAGTTCAGGTCTGGCATGCTCACATCTCATGTTGCTACTCAAGACTTCTCCATTAGGAGGCTTTGGCCATGATGGGGTGTATCTGGTTTCACGTGGTCGAGCTTCCTGCATGCAGTTTTGTGCTCAGAAACTGAGAGGAGCAGCTTTTACCCACGGCACTCTCCTGGTGAAAAGTCTAATTTTAAGGCAGTGTGGCCACTGAAGGAGCTACTCTTGAATTTCTCTCGGTCTCACTGGTGGCTTTGTGTTTATCAGTCGTTTGCTTCTCTGCTGAGCACTGCTTGACCTCCCGGTCAGTGTGTGGTCCCTGGGGCTGGATGTGGACTCATCACTGAGGAACACGGACCCTGACACAGCAGTGGCCGGGCTGGCCATTTCAGGTGCTGTGCTCTGTTGAGAATTTCCAGTGTGTGCTGTCCTGGCTTCCTTGTGTATTGTCCTCCAGATACACAAGCTCCCGTCTTGAAACTTCTTTCAGCCAGGGGGAGGTGCGGACCTCTGGTAGTCCTGAGATTTGAGGCCTCTGACTTGGTCTTGAGGAGTGTACCATGGAGCAGGAGTTGGAGGTGCTCTGAGATGGCAGTCTTCATTCCTAGGTTATTAAGTATTCCCTCCTGAATTCTCTGTTCTTTACGACAGTAGCACCTTCCTTCTGCCAGTGTCTCTGCTGGATGCGCAGTCGCTGTCTCTCATTCTCTCAACCCCAGCCCTGTGAGGTCCGTTTCCTCATTTTGCAGCTAAGGAAACTGAAGCTCAGAAAGGTTTAGTAACTTGCTGAAGGGCCCCCAGCTAGTTAGTGGCAGAGTTAATGTTCTGATCCAGGTCCACCCACTCGACAGCTCTTGCTTACTGCGTTCTGCTGTCCTGCCTCTCATGCACGGGCCCACCAGGATGCTTATTTTATAGAGGAGGAAACTGAGGTAGAGAGAGGCTCACCTCTACGTCAGCCACAGTGGCTGAGGAAGTCTGGGTTTAGTTTAGAAGTTAGAAGGTGTTTTTGGGTTCAGGTTGTTGAAATGAAAGCAGATGGAACTTTCTGAGCTGCAGTCTGTCTTTAGGAGGATGCCTGCTGAACCTTCAGGTGTTAGGTATGTCTCAGCCTGCGTCTCGGCATTCTGGGCAAGTTGTTCCTTGTGTACATCCTAGTTCTCGTGACCGCCCCTCGTGGGTGACTGTTGGTTGATGAAACCTTGTGGGGTTCCCTTGGCTTTTTCTGTGAAGCCCCCTCCCAGCCCTGGACATATACAGCGTCAGGTTGCAGGATTTCTCATGGGAAGAGCATCCTGGCCCATTTGAATAGTCACATGACCTTGAGCAGGTTGAGTTGGTTACTTTCACTGCCTGGAAAGTTCTGTTTGTAATCTTTAGGAGGGGAGACGAATGATAAGTCCCGCTCTCAGAGATGTGAGTGCTCTAGGAATGTTACACTGTCCCTGGCATGCAGGCCCTTGTGCCATAGTGTTTGTTGAATGAATGAATGTCTGGTAGGTCCTTAATAAATGCAAGTGCTCCTCCTCCCATTAGGCTGAACCACATGAAATTGCTGTTTTCTTAGGTCAAAACTGGTGGAATATCAGCATTTCACATGGTTCAGTCTAATACAGACCAAACGCTAGGGCAGGGCTATTTCTAATGGGACATTTTCTAGCAGTGTCCAGCTCTCCCTTTGGACTTGAGCTCTCAGCCAAACCTGGTTCTCATGAAGTGTCAGTGTTGGGCTTCTGGTCGGTCGGTGTCACTTAGGGTGGGAGTGACAAGAACGGAAGGAGCTGAGCGGCGTCTCCCTCTGAGATTGGATCAGCACACTCTAGCAGTTCAGGCCTCCCCTGGCATTGAAGACTGTCCAGCGGTGCTGGTGGTGGCGGGGTCGGGTCTTGGTGGGGACAGTGATAGTAATTGCGTGGACATCACTGGTGGCTCAGCATGCACGTGGTGGGCGCTGAGCAATTGGCCCAAAGGCACACGACTGGTCATCCTTGGAGCTTCCGAAGGATCCCAAGCGGTCTTGATTCCGGAGTCCAGGGGCAGTGAAGGGTGGGTTCTGGAGCCAGACTGCCTGGGTTCAGGTCTGAGCCTGCAGACTTGGGCAGCTTCCTTCACTCTGCCTCAGTTTCCTTGTCTCGCCATGAAATGATGAGAATGAAAGTATCTATTTCTGATGGATTTTATGAGGATTAAATGAGTTATTACACGTAAAGCCAGATACATGGTAACATTATTATTAACATTAATAGTAACATGATGTCATTATCAGTGACATGGACTCTTAGCATGCTGTTAGAGCCAAGAGACTTCCAATGTGGAAACTCCCTTTGCTTTGTGTTGGAAGGAGTTTGGACTGTGTCGAGGGTTTATCTCCCAGAGGAGGCCTTGCTTCTCCCAGAGCCCGCTGGAACTCTTGTTAGTTATGGGCCTTGCAGAGCATGCACCTGCCTCTCCGTGAGCAAGTCGTTTGAGATGGTGCTTTTGTTCCAGGTTATAATAAAAGTCACTCTTCTGGAAAATGGTTTAATATTTTTCTTTCTCCTGGCATGAGTGGTCAACCCTGGAATGCTAGTTACATGTTGTCCCCAGGGCCTTTGAGGAGGGCAGGGCGTGGTGCTCACCAATGATCCTCATCACACCCCCCACCCCCGCCCCCCACCCGCACACAGGTCCTGTGCTTATTTTATGATCAATTTTCTCCTTTTTTGAAGGTGGCGGGTTTTCATAGGTGCTCTCAGCTTCTGCTAACTAATGCTGCCATTTGTGAACTGCCACAAACCTGCAAGACTTTGCTGCCTCAGGGTTTGTGTTTTATTTTAAGGACATGTGTTTGATTTTAAGGCATGTAGAGTGTTGGGGTTTAGGGGTATAAGAAGGAGGCAAGATAAAGGAAAATGGGGAAAAAGTACCCATTGTTGGAAGGCAGCCTGGTATAGGATAGTGGCAGGAGACTCCTGGATCTCCTGTGGACCACCGGGGCTGCTCATGGACCATGTGAGCTTGAACTAGTTGCTTCCTCTCTCTGAGCCTCAACTTCCTGATCAGTAAAAGCAACATAGTATCCACTTCTTCACAGGGTGGTTGAGAGAATTATATCAGAAGAATGTCCGTGGAGTGCTGGAGCTCGGGCCTCATTTGCGGGCACTTAACACAGGCTCATTATCTATGGAATTTTATCATTCATCATGGAAATTAGCACCATTCCACAGGGAAGAAAATTGGATTGAATCTAAAAATCGCTGTATTAAGGAATACTGTAAATGTAAATTGCAGGTGTAATGACCACACTAAGGAGAGGCCCTGACTTCTCGGCTGCCGGGGTGCTTGCTCTTGGGCCCCTCCTTTAAGCCGAGCAGGCCTCTGCATGTTTGCTTAGAGGATTTATCACACAAAGGGACCTGCACTGGGCCAGCCCCTGTGTGCTGCACGTTATAGACACAATCTCATGGAATCTTGACCATAGCCCTGGGCATGCCCCCCTTTTGCAGATGTGATATGGAGCCCTGAGAGGTTAAAAGGTATCTTGTACAAGGTCACACAGCCAGTAAGGGGAAGAGGTGGCCTTTAAACTCGGACCTTCTGATTCCAAAATCCAGCCCTCAATACACACTGGAGGCTGGTCCAAGGAGGCCATTTTTATGTGCAGAGGAAAGTGCTTTTTGTTGATGTTTCTAACAAATGTTCTTTAGCACTTTTTATTTTTTTAAAAAAATTTTTTGTTTATTGCAGTAACATTGGTTTATAACATTGTGTAAATTTCAGGTGTACATCATTATACTTCTATTTCTGCATAGATTACATCATGTTCACCACCCAAATACTCATTACAACCCATCACCACACACATGTGCCGAATTATCCCTTTCACCCTCCTCCTTCCCCCCTTCCCCTCTGGTAACCACCAATCCAATCTCTGTCTCTATGTGTTTGTTTATTGTTGTTATTTACTACTTAATGAAGGAAATCATACGGTATTTGACCTTCTCCCTCTGACTTATTTCACTTTGCATCATACCCTCAATGTCCATCCATGTTGTCACAAATGGCTGGATTTCATCGTTTCTTATGGCTGAGTGGTATTCCATTGTGTATATATACCACATCTTCTTTATCCATTCGTCCCTTGGTGGGCACTTAGGTTGCTTCCAAGTCTTGGCTATTGTGAATAACGCTGCAAGGAACACAGGGGTACATGTATCCTTACGCATTGGTGTTTTCAAGTTCTTTGGGTAAATACCCAACAGTGGAATAGCTGGATCATATGGTAGTTCTATCCTTGATCTTTTGAGGAATCTCCATACTGTTTTCCATAGTGGCTGCACCAGTTTGCCCTCCCACCAGCAGTGTATGAAAGTTCCTTTCTCTCCACATCCTCTCCAACATATGTTGATTCCTGTCTTGTTAATTATAGCCGTTCTGATGGGCGTGAGGTGGTATCTTATTGTAGTTTTGATTTGCATTTCCCTGATAGTTGATGATTTTGAACATCTTTTCATGTGTCTGTTGGCCATCTGTATATCTTCTTTGGAGAAATGTCTGTTCAGATCTTTTGCCCATTTTTTAATTGGGTTGTTAGTTTTTTTGTTGTTGAGATGCATGAGTTCTTTATATATTTTGGAGATTAAGCCCTTATCAGATGTGTGGTTTGCAAATATCTTCTCCCAGTTGTTAGGTTGTCTTTTCGTTTTGTTGATAGTTTCCTTTGCTGTGCAGAAGCTTTTTAGTTTGATGTAGTCCCATTTGTTTATTTTTTCTATTGTTTCTCTTGCCTGGTCAGACATGGTGCTTGAAAATATGTTGCCGAGACCGATGTCGAAGAGCGTACTGCCTATGTTTTCTTCTAGAAGTTTCATAGTTTCAGGTCTTACATTCAAGTCTTTAATCCATTTGGAGTTAATTTTTGTGTATGGTGTAAGGTAAGGGTCTAGTTTCATTTTTTTGCATGTGGCTATCCAGTTTTCCCAACACCATTTGTTGAAGAGACTTTCTTTTCTGCATTGTATGTTCTTGGCTCCTTTGTCAAAGATTAGCTGTCCATAGATGTCTGAGTTTATTTCTGGGCTTTTGATTCTATTCCATTGAACTGTGTGTCTATTTTTGTGCCAGTACCATGCTGTTTTGGTTACTATAGCTTTGTAGTATATTTTGAAATCAGGGAGTGTGATACCTCCAGCTTTGTTCTTTTTTCTCGGGATTCCTTTAGCTATTCGGGGTCTTTTGTTGTTCGATATAAATTTTAGGATTCTTTGTTCTGTTTCTGTGAAAAATGTTGTTGGAACTTTGATAGGGATTGCATTGAATCTATAGATTGCTTTAGGAAGTATGGACATCTGAACTATGTTAATTCTTCCAATCCAAGAGCATGGAATATCTTTCCGTTTCTTTGTGTCCTCTTCAGTTTGTTTCAGCAGTGTTTTATAGTTTTCCTTATACAGCTCTTTCACCTCTTTGGTTAAGTTTATTCCTAGATATTTTATTCTTTTTGTTGCAGTTGTAAATGGGATGGTATTCTTAATTTCTCTTTCTGCTACTTCGTTGTTAGTGTATAGAAATGCAACTGATTTTTCTATGTTGATTTTGTATCCTGCAACTTCACCATATTCGTTTATTACTTCTAAAAGTTTTCTGGTGGATTCTTTAGGGTTTTCTATATATAAAATCATGTCATCTGCAAATAGTGACAGTTTTCACTTCTTCCTTTCCAATTTGGATCCCTTTTATTTCTTTCTCTTGCCTGATTGCTCTGGCTAGGACTTCCAGTACTATGTTAAATAGGAGTGGTGACAATGGACATCCTTGTCTGGTTCCTGTTCTTAGAGGGATAGCTTTCAGTTTTTCACCATTGAGGATGATATTAGCTGTGGGTTTCTCATATGTGGCCTTTATTATGTTGAGGTACTTTCCTTCTATACCCATTTTATTCAGAGTTTTTATCATAAATGGATGCTGTATCTTGTCAAATGCTTTCTCTGCATCTATTGAGATGATCATGTGATTTTTACTCTTCATTTTATTAATGTGGTGTATTACGTTGATTGATTTGCGAATGTTGAACCCTCCCTGCATCCCTGGAATAAATCCCACCTGATCATGGTGTATAATCTTTTTAACGTATTGCTGTATGTGATTTGGTAGTATTTTGTTGAGGATTTTTGCATCGATGTTCATCAGTGATAATTGGCGTGTAGTTTTGTTTTTTTTGTGTTGTCCTTGTCTGGTTTTGGTATCAGGGTAATGTTGGCTTCGTAGAATGAGTTAGGGAGCTTCCCCCCCTCCTCAATTTTTTGGAAGAGTTTGAGAAGGATAGGTATTAAGTTTTCTTTGAATGTTGGGTAGAATTCACCATGGAAGCTGTCTGGTCCTGGACTTTTATTTTTGGGGAGGCTTTTGATTACTGTTTCGATCTCCTTACTGGTGATTGGTCTATTCAAATTCTCTACTTCTTCTTGATCCAGTTTTGGAAGGTTGTATGATTCTAAGAATTTATCCATTTCTTCCAGATTGTCGAATTGGTTGGCATATAGCTTTTCATAGTATTCTCTTATAATCTTTTGTATTTCTGAGGTATCTGTTGTAACCTCTCCTCTTTCATTTCTGATTTTACTTATTTGTGCCTTCTCTCTTTTTTTCTTGGTGAGTCTAGCTAAAGGTTTGTCAATTTTGTTGATCTTTTCAAAGAACCAGCTCTTGGTTTTATTAATTTTTTCTATTTTTTTTTGGTCTCTATTTCATTTATTTCTGCTCTGATTTTTATTATTTCCCTTCCTCTACTGATTTTGGGCTTTGTTTGTTCTTCTTTTTCCATTTCCTTTAGGTGCATTGTTCGATTGTTTATTTGAGATTTTTCTTGTTTGTTGAGATAGGCCTGTATTGCTATAAACTTCCCTCTTAGAACTGCTTTTGCTGTATCCCATAAATTCTGGCATGTCGTATTTTCATTTTCATTTGTCTCCAGGTATTTTTTGATTTCTTCTTTGATTTCTTCGTTCACCCAGTCGTTGTTCAGTAGCATTTTGTTTAATCTCCACGTATTTGTGGCTTTTCTGATTTTCTTTCTATAGTTGATTTCTAGTTTCATACTGTTGTGGTCAGAAAAGATGCTTGGTATTATTTCAGTCTTCTTAAATTTATGGAGACTTGTTTTGTGGCCTAATATGTGATCAATCCTGGAGAATGTTCCATGTGCATTTGAAAAGAACATGTATTCTTCGGTTTTTGGATGGAATGCTCTGTATATATCTACTAGGTCCATCTGTTCTAGTATGTCATTTAAGGCCAATGTTTCCTTATTGATCTTTTGTTTGGATGATCTATCTGTTGGTGTAAGTGGAGTGTTCAAGTCCCCTACTATTATTGTGTTGCTGTCTATTTCTGTTTTTGTGTCTGTTAATAATTGTGTTATATATTTAGGTGCACCTACATCAGGTGCGTAGATATTTACAAGTGTTATATCCTCTTGTTGGATTGTTCCCTTGATCATTATGTAATGCCCTTCTTGGTCTCTTTGACAGTTTTTGTTTTAAAGTCTATTTTGTCTGATATGAGTACTGCTACCCCAGCTTTCTTTTCATTGCCATTTGTGTGGAGTATCTTTTTCCATCTCTTCACTTTCAGTTTGTGAGTGTCTTTAGGTCTGAAGTGTGTCTCTTGTATGCAGCATATATATGGGTCTTGTTTTTTTATCCAATCAGCCACCCTATGCCTTTTAATTGGAGCATTTAGTCCATTGACGTTTAAAGTAGCTATTGATAGGTATGTACTTACTGCCATTTTTAAACTTTTTTTTTCTTAGTGTTTTAGTAATCCTTCTCTGTTTCTTTCTTCTTCTATACAGAATTGATGATCTCTTTAGTTCTGACCTCTGTCTGAAAGCTCTACTCTTTAACTCCCCTTCTCCCTCCTTTTATGTTTTTGATATCATATCTAACCTCTTTTTTCTGCATTTGTATCCATTATCCTCTTATCATGGAAATAGATAATTTTTCCTATTTGTGGTCTTCTCTTTTCCCCTTAAATCAGTCCCTTTAACATTTCTTGTAGCACTGGTTTCTTGGTGACAAACTCCTTTAATTTTTGCTTGTCTGGGAAATTTTTTATCTCTCCTTCCATTTTGAATGATAACCTTGCTGGGTAGAGTATTCTTGGCTGTAAGTTTTTTCCTTTTCGCACTTTAACTATATCGTGCCACTCTCTTCTAGCCTGTAAGGGTTCTGCTGAGAAGTCAGCTGATAGCCTTTTGGGGTTTCCTTTGTATGTAACTTGACTTTCTTTTTCGGTTTTTAGGATTCTCTCTTTGTCTTTAATTCTGGACATTTTGATTACGATGTGTCTTGGTGTGGGCCTCTTTGGGTTTATCTTGTTTGGGGCTCTCTGTGCTTCCTGTACCTGGATGTCTGTTTCCTTCCTTAGGTTAGGGAAGTTTTCATCTATTATTTCTTGAAATAGATTCTCTGCCCCTTTGTCTCGCTCTTCTCCTTCTGGGACACCTATAACACGGATGTTAGTGTGCTTGATGTTGTCCCAGAGGTCCCTTAGACTGTCCTCACTCTTTTTAATTCTTTTCTCTTTTACCTGTTCAGCTTGGGTAATTTCTTCTAGTTTTTCGTCCAGCTCACAGATCCGTTCTTCTGTATCCTCTACTTTGCTTTTGAGTCCCTCTAGTGAATTTTTCATTTCCAGTATTGTATTCTTCATTTCTGATTGGTTCTTCTTTATATCTTCCATTTCTTTGTTGACATTCTCACTGAGTTCGTCTATTCTTCTCCCCAGATCAGTGAGCATCCTTAACACTCTTTGTTTGAACTCTCTGTCAGGTAGGTTGCTCATTTCTGTTTCACTTAGTTCCTTTTCTGGGGTTTTGTCCTCTTCCCTTACTTGGAATGTATTCCTTTGCCTCCTCATTTTGCCTCTTTCCCTGTGCTTGTGTCTACGTATTAGGTAAGTCAGCTACGTCTCCTGCTCTTGGATAGGTGACCTTATGTAAGTGATGCCTTAGGAGGTCTGCAGTGTGCTTCCCTCAGTTCTCAATGTTCCAGGGGTGACCCCTATGTGGGCTATGTGTGTCCTTCTGTTGCAGCGTGGTTGCTCTCCCTGTAGGCACCCAGGGAGGCTGAGTCGTGCTCCTGGCCAGCTGTTGTAAAGCTCAGCTGCTTGTAGTTGTTGTGGGCCCTTCAGTGTCTTTATCAGGTGTGGGGAGCCCCAGCGCAGTTGGCTGCAAGTGCTAATACCACATTTGTGTTGCAGCATTTCTTTTAAGTGAGTAGGCCCCCAGCGTGGCAGGTTCTTAGGCTCAGGGCCTTACAATTGGTATAAGCCTCTAGCCTTTAGGGCTCTTGTCAGCTCTCTGAGGATTGCAGCTGGGTGGGGCTGGCCTCAGGCTTGGGAGCACCCAGTTGTTTCAAGGTTTGGAAGGTGGGGCAGCCCCCTATGTGGGTCTTTGAGAAGCACAAGTCTTCTGCAGCTGACAAGCCCTGCTGCCCACAGGTCCACACACACAGTCAACACAGTCCTGCCCCGTGTGTGTGCCCCGACCTCCCGAAGTGGACCCAGTCTCTCCACGGCAGGAGCCCCACACACTCCACCACCTCCCCACACTCTCCACCCGCTCCTTGTGCATGCCCTGCCCCACTGAAGTCGGCTCAGTTGCCAGGCTGCAGAGAATCCAGTCACCAATCTATACAGGCCCACCAGTTGCCTGAGGGCTTGTTGGGTGGGGCCAGTCTCTAGAGTGGGCTGCCTGCCCTGGCTGAGCTGGATTAAATCAGTGCTCTAGCGGGTAGGGCAGACCCTGGGCTAGCAGGCCTCAGGGAGAACGCCAATGGCGTCTGTGTCAGCATGCCCACACCAGGCCACAACAATGGCCGCCGCCAATGTCCCTGTCCCTGGAGAGGTCCCACCTCCCACCGAGATGCACCTAGGGCCCACCAGGTGAGTCTGTTTTCACCAAAGCACTGTGCACCTTTCTTTCTGATGATTTTAGGATGCTTTCTGAAACGGATGAGTTTGCGCGTGGGCCCTTTAAGAGCCAGTTTTAATTTCTTTGTGAACCAGCTTTTTGGGGGTACTCCCCAATGTTTTAGTAGCAGGCAAAGTCAGATATTATGCCACTCGTCTGGATTGTGCTGGGTCCACAAAATGCCCACAGCGGGGGTGCTCCCGGCTCAGGGCCCTGTGCCTCCAGGGAGGGCTGCGGACCTGTGGGCTGCTCCCGGGCGGCCGTGAGGCGCTGCGGCTTGTGAAGGCGGCGTTTTTCCTCTCCAGAAGGGAGTTTCTGCCTCTTTTACCTCAGTTAGGATTGTCCGTTGTTGCAGGAGTTCCTCTTATCCAGTTTTCAGTTCTGTCTCAGGGGTAATTTTTCCACGAGTAGTTGTAAATTGGCTGTGTCCATGGGAGGAGGTGAGTTCAGAGTCTGCCTACGCTGCCATCTTGATTTCTCTCCTTTAGCACTTTTTAAACTTTTCGCAGCTCAAAGCAGACTGTGTTAGGTGGCTGCCACTAGTCTTGCTTTGATAACTTGGAGCCCATCTTAAGATGTGACAGGAATGAGCTAGCTGTAGTTGCAGTTCTTCATTTAAAAGGGAACCTCGTTTCCCACATAGTGACTTGTAACCTGTAGTCCGAGTTTGGAATCACTTTTGAGGCCCTGAGTGCTGTATGGTCTTTATTCCTCCGTGCCCTGTCTCCTCTCCTCTGTGCACATCCAGGCTTGCTCTGAAAGAATGCAGCATAGTATGGGGATAATAGCTGTCAGTGACCAAGCTGGCATTCAAACTTGGGACCAGCTGACTCCATGCCTGGCTTTGTCACACCTGCATCTGGGGCCAGAAATGAGCAGAGAGGCCATATTGGTTGCCTACGTAGGTAAATGGTGGATGACTGATTAGTCCAACCCCAAGAGGTAAAGCCGTACAAAGGTACTGAGAGAGGTTCCTGACCTCAGAGTGCTTATTAGAGCACCAGGCTGTGGATGTCAGCACCTGCCTGCGGGGTGGCAGCATCTCCACATCCTCAGTTCATGCCAGGCTCTATGCCTTTCCATCTTATCTGGCACAAAGTGATGTTCCTGGGAAATGGGCCCAGTCTTCACATTTCCTTAACCACCTTGATTTCTTCATTCCTTCTTTTAAATAACTTCCTCCAGAGGCATTTATCTACCTGCTAGCTAGAATACCATTATCCTTTGATTACCATAAAACTGGCTTTTCAGCCTTGTTCTCGTGTTGATGGACTGTGGTCGTTCTTTTTTTTTCTTTTTGGAATGTTTGGGGTTAACTTTTTTTTTTTAATTGAAGTATAATTGACATACAACATTATATTAGTTTCAAGTGTACAACATAACGATTTGATGTTTGTGTATGATGGACTATGGTTTCTAAGCTGCTGAATTCCAGATGGAGAGCACACAGAAGCATCCTGGGAATTTTCCCCAGGATCCTGCTTTTATTTTGATTCCACAGTATCTGTTTGGTACATATCGATTGTTGAAGAAGCATTTCTTGAAATAACAGAAAAGAACTGGTTGCCATGGCCCCCAAGGAAAGGCCCTCCTATCATGTGACTAATTGGCAGAACATAGATGCATAAATAGAGTGTTGGACCTTTGTATGGTGAGCTCAGTGCTTTGTGAGGGTTGAATCTTACTCCAGTATCCTTGTGAGGCCTTGGAATAACTGATGAAATTCTATGAGTTGAATTTTATTACATGCCAGAATCTCTAAGGAAATGAAAAAATGATTTCCAAGCCTTAGGTGATGGGCTGTGTATTGGAACAAGTACAACCAGATTCCAAATCTGCTGAAGCGTTCAACAGCCCTCAGAGTTAACAAGGAAAGGAAGGCAGTAGCATCTGTTATGGCATACTTTACTCAGCACTTTACGTGTGTTATCCTATTTCGTTCCCAGAATTCTCCGAAGCACAGGATCCTGTGAATTTAGGACTTTATGTAAATTTAGAGACTTCATGTAAATTGCTAATAAGTGGCACAGCCAGGACTTGAACGCAGCTGCTCTGACTTTAAAGCCTTTGCCCTTAACCTCTGCTGTGTCATGGAGTTTTACTGTTACAGGGCTTGTGGCTTGTCCAGATCCCACAGTAAATCACTGGGCAACAGGGACTGGGGTCCTGTGACTAACACTGTAAAATCTGGACTCTACATTCTGGAGTAGGCTGTTGTCTTTTCTGCCACATAAACTTATGCCCGTTTGAAAACTCATCTTTGAACGTGCTTTTCCAGTGATGCATGGAAAGACCACACTTTCCAACATGACATTGTGAGAGAGCTTCATGGCAGTTGAGTTGACCAATCCAGAAAGCCAGTACCCTGAGTTAAAGAAGAAATCTAGGGACAGGTCAGAGTCAAACCCAGGTCCCTTCCTCGTATAGCTCCTATTTTGTTGCAGTGTACGCAGGAGACATGAATTGCAGTAACGACACTGGAGAAAGTGGATGTCCAACTGGGTTGAAAAATGGTGGTACATCAGTACAATGGAATGTAGTAGTGCAGCCACTAAAATGTGAGCTATGAAGACTGTGTAGCAGTATGGAAAAGGTTTGTGACAGTGTTGAGTAAAGCAAAATACTGTCTTGTCCTCATAGCTCTGTAAAATGCTCATGTTAGAATCCTACCTCATGGGATTATGGTGAGGATTAAATCAGTGAACAGTTTGTAAGCCCTTGACTGTACTCTCTGTTAGAGGCAGTGGATATATATATATATATCTGTTTATCTACACACACACATATGTATGTATGTATATATTTTATGTATATATTTTTCCCCTCCTTCTTTTGAGTCACTTCCTTAAGATAAATCCTCAGGAGTGGGATTGTAGGGTTAAAGAGAACAAGTGTTTTTCTCTCCACGCCTTCTTCCCAGTCACTTTGCTCTAACAAGTGCCGTCTTAGTAGCGTCTGCCTCGCTGGCTGTCCTCCAGGGCCCTCTGAGCTGACCTCACCCTCCCTGCCTAGCAAGCTTCATTTCCTCAGTCTGGCTCCCTGTTCTGGCCAAGTCAAGAGAGCGCCTTGCTTTCCTGCAAAAATGTCCTATTCTAGGGTTAGGCTTCGTGGTTTTTGCCACATCTATCTCCATATTAGAATCACTAATTAATTTTTCTTTAAATTACCTCATCTTTTAACTTAAATTATTTAGGAGGGGAACTTTGTCATTACCATAAATGGAAAACCAATATAAATGGCCGTAGATAGAAAGTACATATTGAAATAAACATATATAACTATCGATATAAAAGGTGTTCACGTGCGAACCACTTGAAATCGTCTGGTGACCACCAGTGTCTGGCTCGTTCCTGAATCTGGCTTCAGCTTGCAGCATCCCTTCCTTGCCTTCCTCCGACTTACCTTCCGGGCCTGGCTCTATCCCTGTGCTGCCACCAAGCCTTCTCTGACTCCCCCAGGCCCCCACATCTATCTGCCCATCCATCCATCCATCCATCCATCGAAATAAATATTTAGCAATAGTATGTGCTCCGCTTGGGGGTGGGCCTCAAAAGATACTTTCCGTATCTACAAGGAGACCATTTGAGTGGGGGACAGTCTGACTAAAGAACCTGTAGGATGAAAGATAATCGCTGTAAGGGGGTGTGTGCCGGTGTAGCAGGTGCACTGAAGAAGGTGTCTGGCTGAGGGAGTCAAGGCAGGTGTCCCAGGGGAGAGGTGTTTTGTTGGAGCCGAGATGAGAGGACTCATTTGTCAGGAGGACAAGGGGTGGGTATAGACATGGCCGACAGAGAGAACAGTATGTGCCAAAACTCAAGAGGTCTAAGAGAATGTGGCCTGTTGAGGGGAACTGACAATAATTTAAACTTGTTGGAGCCACAAGGTAGGAGTGGGAGAGCTTGATGGGACTGGGCAGGGAGGCGGGCCGCCTTGTGAAGGAGGTCCTGTGTCATGGAGGAGGCTCCGATGGCGATATTACCCTTGCCCTTTTCAGCGCCCTCTCCGTACCCTGCCCTGACCTATGACTTGAGCAGCCTTTCCCCATGACTTTGGCAGTTGACTTTCTTTCCTTGAGTGTTGTTTGGTGTTGGTTCACTGCCCCCCCCCCCCCCAATCATTGTTTGCTGGGTGCCTCCTATGTGCCGTGCTCTGTGCCAGGCCCTGGGACACTGAGCTGAGTAAGGAGGTCCCTGCCCTAAGGAAGTCACAGCCTAGTGGAGGGGAAAGATGGCCATCTAGTTGGGTGTGAACACCAATGGCAGGGCTTGGGAAGCTTCCTGACCCGTTCCCAGCCATCAGGGGATGCCTTTGGGATCTGCCAGTATTATTAAAAAAAAAAAGTTACAGTGTTTTTTTCTTTTGTTATAAAAGTAGTGTGTTCATTATAGAAAAGTTGGAAAATATAAAAAGGAAGAAGAAAAATTGCCCATAATCTTACCCTGCCAGCAGCTACTGTTAACCTTTTGGTCTGTCGCTTCAGTGCCTTTGTCTGTGCATGGTTTTTAAAGGTTTTTCATGTGACGGAGTTCAAATTGTCTGTGTTATTTTTATATCCTGCTTTTTTCACAAGAATTTTCTTGTTATAAATTCTTTGTGAACATTTTAAATGACTAATATTTCAACTGGTTAATACTGTCATTTGCTTAACCATTCCCTATAGTTGGGCAAGTGGAGGTTTCTAACTTTTCCTTATACATTGCACTGTACCAGTCTTTGTACAGCAATCTTGTTTGGTCCTCCTCTTCTTTGCATATGTTATGACTTTCTCCTGTAGATTGTGTCTTGAGGCTATGAACTCTCTCTCCCTGCCTGTGTTTATGCAGTCTGTTCGTGTTGCTCACGGTTGTCATTCTATAAAGGCACTGTGAACACTGAAATTAGCAAGTCTTGAACCAGTGCTCATAGGGGAAATACAGGGTGACGTTCCTGGGATGCTCTGGTCACAATAGTTTTGTCATCTGATTAATACATAACTGGGAAAGACAAATACTGCATGGTGTCGCTTACATGTGAAATCTTAAAAAAAAAAAAAAAAAAAAGCCAAACTCATAGAAACAGAGTAGACAAGTGGTTGCTAGGGGATGGGGGAAATAGAGGTTGGTAAAAGGGTACAAACTTTCAGCCAAAAAGTGAATAAGGTCTGATGATCTAATGTGAAACATTAAAAAAAAAACCTTGTTTTCTGTGTGTGTCTGCTTAAGGACACCTACTTTAACATATATTGGTGATTCATTAACATTGACATCACGGCAAATAGCACTGTAACTCACGTCCCAACGACGCCTATCTAACGCACGTATTTTCTCCGTAAGGCATGTCACAGCCTTCTTGTGCTTAGGAGCACTAGACAGCACTGTGCTTGAAGGCCATTTTTAAACAGCGAAATCGACACAAAGCACAAAAATGTGGAAAACGTGGCACTAAATAGACTGCAAAAAGGACTCTGGTTTCCAGTGCGAGAGGTGAAACAAGAAGGCAGAGCATCGCCTTGTTCAGACTTAGCTGAGAATGTGCACGTCAGTGACTCAGACTTTTTGCCACTCTATGCGTGTCTTTGGATGACCGTGAGAGTACCATGAGTATTGATTTTGGGGTTACAAATAAATTTTAGCAAGTAGACAAATTTGCAAATATGGAATCAGCAAACGACAGGGTTTGACTGTCCACATAAAGTGCCCAGCAAGCCTGGTGTGTGGCCCGTGTGGTACCTGCCTCTGAGGTAGACGTGGTTACGGTGATGATGCTTTAAAAAGATTTTGGGGGCTGGCCCTGTGGCATAGTGGTTAAGTTTGCGCACTCCACTTCGGCGTCCCAGGGTTCATGGGTTTGGATCCTGGGTGCGGTCCTACACACCACTCAGCAAGCCATGCTGTGGTGGCGCCCACATACAAAGTAGAGGAGGATGGGCACAGATGTTAGCGCAGGGCTAATCTTCCTCACAGAAGAAAAAAAAATTTGTAATAGAATTCTTCCCTAAATTTTGAAATTTTGGTTTTTCTTTGTTGGGGGGGTTGTGGGGGAAGGTGTAATCCCTGTATTTGATACATAGTTTTCTAGTGAATGAGTGAATTTTTCTCAAAGTCTGATGAGACTTGAGTGTTTGGGGAGGCACTTTTCTCCTGTCTTAGAGCAGGTGCGTGCTCCTGTCTCTTGGAGTGGGCTGGACTCTGGTGGGATCACAGGCCCTTTGTGTCCCTGGCGATTTTAGAGGAGCTTTCACTCTCAGGACCTGCAGGGTGGGCTGGGCGAAGCTCTTAAGAGCCCTCCTGCCCTGCCGTTTTCCGGCTTAGCTCCCGGCATCTGAGGTTGTTGTGGAAACAGATGTGGGAAAGTGTAACGAGGTGTAATGTGAACCTGAATTGTTCAGCCCTGGTCATTTGGGCTCTTGTGAGCTGGGAGGCTTTGAGGGGGGACTTGTGGCCTCCTGTCCTGGGAGCTTAAAGGAAGCCTGCGGCAGAATGGGAAGGAGCATCTTGTTGTGACGTCTGCATCACTGGGGCATGGAGATGGATGGAGTAAACATGTGCAGCTGGCTCCAGTATGGGGGGAGAGGAAGGCCGCCATGACGGTGGCCTTGGGGCGGGGGGCTGACACATGGTGATGCGTGGTGTTTGGACCTGAGCATGTTGGGTTGGGAAGACTGCTGGCTTAGGCTGGATAAGCTTGGGAGGGGGGAGTGTGGCACCTGGCTGTCCTACGCTGCGGGGCACTCACTCCCCGGTGTGGAGTATCTGAGGTAACTGCGGGGACCACGGCAGGACTCCGCACTCCTCTTGTTCTTTGAGCTCTCTCCATTCCCCTTTCTCCTTCTGTTTCATCTTTTCCTCTTACTTCTTGCTTTACCCTGCTGCTGGGGTAAACCCAGAATCATGCAGAATGTTTCCCTACTTGACCATCTATCAGCACAACGTTTGCCATGTTTTTATGCTACCTTTATTATTATTTAATGTTTTTCTTTAAATTGGACTGATCTTAACACCACAGTGTACTTTAGCCTCTTCCTAAGCAGAAACATCTGTAAAATCACATCTGATGTGCTAGTAATATTTTTTGTATACACGTTAAAAATAGGTAAGCGCTGAATTGCATTTGTCCATATTCTCTAAAACCTCTCAAACCCCAGTGATCTGCACACCACACTCTGGGAAATGTTGGAGGGGCAGAAAGAGCACTGCACCAGGAGTCTGGAGCCCCTGACGTCCTGTGTGATGTTGAACGACTCCTCTCCTGACTCTGGGCCTCATTTTCTTCTTCGTTTTGGACTGATGCTCACCAGGGTCCCTCTAGGCTGAAGGATTCCAGGATGCTGGAATTCCAGCACCCGCATGGTTTCCCTGCCCCTCCGACAGGAGCTCAGGACTCTGACCTGGTCATG
Source organism: Diceros bicornis minor (assembly GCF_020826845.1). NCBI lineage: Eukaryota > Metazoa > Chordata > Mammalia > Perissodactyla > Rhinocerotidae > Diceros > Diceros bicornis. Next base: position 36,728,988 of record NC_080752.1, on the reverse strand, counting down.
TAGTTCATTTGCTCAAAGAAGTAGAGATTTAAAAATCTCAGGAACGTTTTGTCTTCCCACGTGCTGCTTATTTTTATTTGGGTTTCAGCTCTCACAGCTTGTTAGCCAAGGAAGCAGCTTGGTTGAGTGCAAAGAATAAGGGCTTGGAGCCCGGCAGCATCCTGAATCCCTCCATCCTTCTGGCTACTCCTCTCTAATGTGGGGATGTGAGACCCTCACGCAGGCCTCTTGTGCTGTGGAGGAGGCCAGGAGCACAGAGCTGCCTGGTGTCTGGTGTGGGTTCCCTCCCCACCCTCAGCCTACATGGCTGTAGTGGTTAGTGTTGCCTCTGTGCCAGTAGCAGGGATGTTGGACGGAGATGTAAAGCTTGGCTTCTGGAGCCAGGCTACTTGGGTTTAAATCCTCGCTGTTCCACTTTGTCAGCTGTGTAGCTTTGGGCTTCATTTAACTCTCTGGGACTGGTTCCTCATCACAGGGTCTATTTGAGGTTAATTAAACAAAATAAAGCAGGTAGAATGCCCGCCAATGTACCTAGCATGTAGTTAGGACTCCATGCTTGTTGTTGTTGGTTTTATCATTATTAATGACATAACACGTGTCAAATGAGTAGTAACACCTGGGATATACTAAGTGCTCAATAAATGGAGCTGTTGTTTTTCTAACGTGGTGGCAGGAGGCCCGGGTCAGGGAGTGCTGGCTTCTGGGAGGAGAGGAGGAGATGGGTGGTTTTCAACATCCGGCTCTGGTTGGATCCAGACACTTTTCATTACCCCACCCCGTTTAAGCTTTTCATGCCTGTAGCCCACCAGCAAGGACCCAGCGTCAGACCACAATGCCCCAGCTGAGCCGCTGCACAAAGCCCTCCTCTGCATTTGGCTTTGAAAGAATTGTAACTGAGTTTTGGCTTAGGCAGTACAAGCACAAGTTTCAGAAGTAAAAGTATAGGCATAAAACACCGTATGAAGAAAATCTCCCTCCTGTTCTTGCCTTCATATGCCCGATCTCCTCCAGCTGCCGCTCCCTCCCCAAGTCCTTGATGCTTGGGAACCACTGTTAATATTTCTAAGGGCTCTTTTTGTTTTGTTTTATCAAGGCATTATTTACATACAATGAAATTCACCAGTTTTAAGAGAATGGTTTAATGAATTTTGGTTATAATCATGTAGCCACCCCCACAGTCAAGTTGTAGACTAGTTCCCTTATGCTACAAAGTTTCCTTGTGCCCCTCCGCACTTGCCCCACCCCTAGAAAACCACTGATCTGCTTTGTCACTGTGGTTTTGCCTTTTCTGTAATTTCATAGAAAGGGGATCACAGTATACGGCCTTTTTGCTTGACTTCTTCCACTTAGCATGATTTTTTTGAGATTCATTGCTGTGTGGATTCTATAGTATTCCATGGTGTGGGTATACCACAGTCTGTCCATTTACCAGTTGATGGACATTTGGGGTTGCTTCCAGGTTTTGGATGTTATGAATACTTCTGCTATAAATCTTCATGGATAAGTTTTTGTGTAGATGTGTCTTTTTTCCCCCTCATTTCTTGAGGCATAACAAACGAATACAAATAAATTCTACTTCCCCTGCTTTTTTACATAAAGGGTGGACTATTATAAAAATGCTTCTGCACCCTGTGGTTTTTGAAAGGGCCTCACTACCAGATGAGCTGACTCATATGGAATCTTCAACTTGGTCATGTGTCCTAGGGTCACAGGAGCTAAGGGTTGCCAGGTGGCCTTCTTGTCTCCTGGAGGGGGTGCCAGCCTGCTGGGACCTCAGAGAAGGTGATGGAGGTGGGCGTGGCAGCAGAGAGACTTACTCTCTGGTCTCATTCCATCTACTGCTCTCTGGACCGTTGAAGGGAGGCATTGTGCAGCCGTGCTGGGTTTAGGTGGGGTCACATGAGTATTTTGGCATCAGAATTAAATTGTAAAGGAAATTAGCTGGTGCACTGATCACATCCTGTTGCAAAACCACAGCTTAGCAGAGGTGAACTACCCGCTCTTCTGTGGTCCTTCTGTGCGAGTGAGGCTCGGAGGGTGGGCCGCTGACCTAGTTTGTGAATGTTCAGTTTACTGATGTCAGGACAGCGACGCAAGTCACGTGTTTGCTCAGCACATGTTTTATTCATGTTGTATTTACTTCTACCCGGCCCTGTCCTCCCCATTGCCTTCTGGGCCCAGCACCCGCTCCCAGTGATACACTGTTTTGAACTTTTTGAGGGATATTAAGCTTAATAAGAATATGCAGATTTGCATAAAAAAAGAAGGCTAGTGAGGTCCTTTCCTTCTTATCTTCTGGTATTGCTATTAGCGGACAGTAGAATTTAGGAAACCAAATCCACTGTTGAAGAACAGAAATGATACATTGCTTAAGGATGTCTTCTCACTTCTACAGCTGTGCTGTCCACTAGACCTTTCCATGCTGATGGAAATGTTCTGTATCTGTGCTGGCCACTAGCCCCATCTGGCTCTTGAGCACTTGAAATATGGCTAGTGTGATCGGGGAACTGAATATTTAGTTTTATTTAATTTTAGTTAAATTTTAAATAACAACGTGTGGCTGGTGGCTACTGTGTTGAACAGTGCAGGTCCAGATGAATGTAGACTCCTGCTGAGAAATTTTCTTTAAAAATTATTCTAGATAGGAGCCATAGGGAATACCATTAAGCTGGACCTGTGTTAAATGATTTTTAAGCAGATTAGGTGAATATGTTGTTTTGTATGGGTATATTTATACAGTACATTTACTGGTGCCCACTATTTATGAGGCACCGTGGAAAGTGCTGTATTGGATAATCAGAAGTTGCCTAACAAACCACCCTCCACGGGCCTCAGTTTCCCCCTCTGTAATGAGGGTATGGGACTAGATGGGCTTTTTAAAGGCCTTTCTTGTGCAGTCATTTTTATGATTTGTGTCTTTATAGCAATAGCACTTATTTGTTGAACACCCCTGTGTGTTAGGAATAGATTTCAAGACATTCAGTAAATGTGTTGTCTCATTTAAATGAAATTTAATCTTCATTCCTCCTAATGAGACTAGGTGTTATTATCCTAGTTTTATAGATGAGAACATTGAGGCTCAGCGAGGTTAAGTAATTTACCTGTGGTTATGTTGCCAGTTAATTGTAGAGTTCAGATTCCCACTCAGGTCTGCCTCATTCTAAGCTTATTTTCAGTTAAATCTTTATTTAGGCAATGGCTGTTTTAAAAATAGATATGTTTCCTTAAACATTTAAAACTTTGTTTTAAGTAAATTTCAATCAGGTTTTTAAAGAAATAGGCTTTACGGTAGTGCTGCAGTTGTGGTCAGTGGCTGTGCAGGTTTAGGAGGGAGGTGAGCAGGTGCTGTGGGTGGAGGCCAGCTCATCTGGCACGCTCCTGTCCGCCTCCACGCATATCCGTGGAAGGCTTGCTTTGAACACGCTCCCACTGGAGTGCCCTCTGAGCCCATGCTCAGCTCAGGTGCGGCAAAGCTCAGCTTCTGCCGGGAGCTCCAGGGGATGGCGCTGGGCTGGCGGAGAGAGGAAGAGGCAGAGCTTGGTCCTGAAATGTTCTCTCGCTCCTCTGTGTGCCACGAAGCAGTGGAGACCCATGGCAAGGCTCGCTGGTTTGGAGCCCAAAAGTTGACTCTACCACTAGCTTACAGGCTGGGTGACCTTCTGCAAGTCACGCCACCTCCTGTAGCCTGTGAGGGTTCACTCTTGCGTTCACCAACAGGACTTCTGGAGTCTCTCCCTTGAGCCATACACTAATCTGGGTGTCAGGGACGATAAAGGAAGACTCTGCCTCTTGAAGCTTGCGTTCTGCTTGACGATGAGCTTTCCTTTCTTATCCTTGAAAAAGGGACTCCGGTCTCAGGAACATATCTCATGGGGTGGTTTTGAAGAGCAAGTGACATACCTGACTGATAGAGCTCCCGGTGCCCCTCCCCAGAGCTGGTTCCTCCAGGCCAGTGCTCTCTGTCAGTTAGTGGGTTTCTAGCTGGAGTCCTTGGCAGCCTGCAGATGCTGCTTCTGAAGGGGTGGGCAGTGCACTCCTCAGCTAAGCCAAAGGGCAGATGATGGGGATGCAGCACTAGTACAGTGCCGGCCTGTGGTGGGCTTCCAGGACCTGGTATTTCTTCCTCCCACCCCCTTTCCCTTTTCTGGGTAAAACAATTCTGTGTGGGAACTATGAAGTAGAGGCAAGGAGCCTGAGCAAGGAGTGGTAGGAAGTTTAAAAAAGAAGTAAATCAAAGCAGATCTCCCATTCTCTCTTTTTAAAAATACTTCAATTTCCTTATTGTTTTTCTGACTACAAAAGTAATACATATTCTATTTAAACAACGTAGAAATGTGTAACTTGGAAAGTGAAACCACCCCTTAATTCTACTTCCAGAGATATTGCTGAGAGTTTGGTATACGTATTTATCTAGATATGCTTATCTGGATAAATTATCTAGATAAGACATGTGCTTAGTTTTTTATGGTTTCACCTATACAGACAGTTTTTCAGTCTACCTTTTTTACAGTGTGCCTTCCTGTCCTTCAGATGCCGTTTTCTGGACACAAGGAATCATGGTGCTTTGTTGAATAAAATTAGCCTTGTCCTGAGGGCAGAAAAGGGAAGCAGACATCCTCTAAGACACTGGCCTGGGAAAGTGGGTCCTGGTTGGAGGTGAAGGAGGCCTTTGGAAGGGTGGGCAGAAGTGGGAGGGGAAGTCCAGTCGGGGTAGAACTTTCCTCTTACCGCACCCTCCTGCAAAAACGCTCCCATGTTTAACTTCACATCCTAGCTTTCCTGACCCAGAGAAGGCTTCCTGCCCTTTGAATTTATAGCATAGAAGTGCCATCTCCATGTGGTAGTGGGTGGAGAGCCTGCCTGCATCTTTCAGAATTGGCCTTAAATATGGTGAAACTGACTTGCACCGGCTATTTTTTTATCAGCTGTTTCACATCCTCTTAAGAGAATTTCTTTACTTTTTTGCATTATAGAATTCTAAAGGTTGGCTTTTAGACTGGTCAGCTTGTTTGCCCACATGTGGAGATGTTTCTTTAAGAGTGGGTGGTGGTGTAGAATAAGGACAAAAACTGTGAATGCCTGAAGTTACTAAAACATTTTAATTATAAAACTGTTAGGTTGAACCATATGAAATTGCCATTTTTGTAGGCCAAAAATGGTTGACCATTAGCAATTTCATATGGTTCAACTTAATAAAGCTTCATTGTGGGAAGTTTGGATCATAGAAGGAAAAAGTCACTTGTAACAGTTTCTTTTTTTTAATAAGTCCTTTCATTTTTCATACACGTGGTTTTTGAATAGTTATGGTCATAGGCTACATAGTTTATCATCTTCCCTTTTGAGGAAGATTGGCCCTGTGCTGAGATCTGTTGCCAGTCCTCCTCTTTTTCTTTTCTCTCCGAAAGCCCCAGTACATAGTTGTGTATCATAGTTGTAGAGTTGTAGCTCTTCTATGTGGGACGCCGTCCCAGCATGGCTTGATGAGTGGTGAGGGGGTCTGCGCCCAGGATCCGAACCGGCGAACCCCGGGCTGCTGAAGCGGAACGTGCGAACCCAACTGCGACGCCACTGAGCCAGCCCTATATTATCTTCCTTTTTAAAAATTAATGTGACCAAACAACAAGATACTACTACACAACTGTTAGAATGGCCAAAATCCAGAACACTGACAACACCAAATGCTGGCGAGGATGTGGAGCAACAGAAACTTGGCTTCATTGCTGGTAGGAATGCAAAATGGTACAGCCACTTTGGAGACAGTTTAGGGGTTTCTTACAAAACTAAACATACTCTTACCATATGATCCAGCGTTTGTGCTCCTTGGTATTTACCCAAAGGACTTGGAAACTTATGTCCAAACAAAAACCTGCACACGAATGTTTATAGCACCTTTATTCATAATTGCAAAAACTTGAAAGCAAGGAAGATGTTCTTCGATAGGTGACTGGATAAACAAACTATGGCACATCCAGGCAATGGAATTATTACTCAGCGCTAAAAAGAAACAAGCCGTCAAGCCATGAAAAGACATGGAGGAACCTTAAATGCATATTACCAAGTGAAAGAAGCCCATCTGAAAAAACTGCATACTGTATGATTCCAACTATATGACATTCTGGAAAAAACAAAACTATAGAGACAGTAAAAAGATCAGTGGTTGCCAGAGGTTAGGGGAGAGGGAAGGGTGAATAGGCAGAGCCCAGAGGATTTTTAGGGTAGTGAAACTACTCTGTATGGTGGGTACATTCATTATACATTTGTCCAGATTCACAGAATGTAGCCAGGAGTGAACGCTAATGTCAGCTGTGGACTTCGGGGGATAATCATGTGTCATTGTAGGTTCATGAGTTGTAACCAAGGTACTCCTCTCGTGGGAAATTGGATAGCAGGGGAGGCTATGCATGAGTGGGGGTAGGAGTTATATGGGAACTCTACCTTCTGCTCAGTTTTGCTGTGAACCTAAAACTTCTCTAAAGGGTAAAGTCTATTAAAAAAATTAATATGGCTTGGTTATGATGACTTTTTCCACATCACTAAGAAGTCTTCATAACCATCATTCCTTAATGGCTGCTCAGTACTCTGTAGAGAAGATGAGGTAGACATAGCAGTAACTTCCTCATAGTCTACCTTTAAGTTGCTTCTGGTTTTTTGCATTATAAACAGTGTTACGGTGACTGTGGTCCTTTATGCAGTTTCCTTGTATTTGGGTTCTTTTGTAGGATGGACTCCCAGGAGTAGTAGTATTGTGTCAGAGTTTGAACACTTCCACAGCCTTTGACAAATACTGCCAAATTGTTAACAAACGTGTCATGCTGAGTCACAATGCCACCAGCAATATGTGTCAGTTTATTGCTTCCTTGTCAACCTCGGCTGTTTTTCTCCCTTAATTTCTAATTTAATAAGCAATAAATAGTACCTTATTTTTCATTTGTAGGTTAACAAGGTTGAATATTTTTGTCCACATGTGTGTTTGCTAGTTGCCCTCAATGTCGTTCCTCCCCACCTTTGAGCCGTGCGTGTATATATGCTGTACCAAATAAGAGAATTATCCGTAAGTAGTATCTTAAGAACAGAGCTCCCCAAGCGTATGTGGTGGATTACCCAGCGCCCTCTGAGCCGTTGTTTGGGGGAATTAGAGGTGCCTAATTAGTTCGGATCAAGGCTGGAAGCAAGTGCTGTGGGCCTTGTCTGCAGTCCCTGGGGCCCAGTGGAGATTTCAGTGCCATCTTCCACCTTCAGCTGTTCCGTGAACTCAGCTGAAATTTGATCACATTACAATATGGCTAAGGGGCCTAATTAGCCATAAACCCCAGGAAATTCAAAAATTAAAGAGTCCATGAATCCCAAGGCTCCCCGTTTGTGAATGGCTCTAATTCCCCTTGGGTTCACTTGGTTTTCTTGCTGTGCTTTAGTTCCAACAAGACTTGGATAGAGTGACAGCCTTTTTGCTGGAACTTCCCGCCTTTCAGGGGTTAAACGTAACCCTTTAAGGCCCCCCCCCCCCCCCAGCCAGTCTCTAGGTGGTAGTCTGGAATGCTGGTCATTATTCCATTTCCTGGATGAAAATCCTCAGAAAGGTGCCCCGTTCAGGTGAGTATAATAACCCTTATTATGCCTCTTCCCATCTTGTGCCCTGGAGGAACAAAGATGACCTGTGCAATAGCACCTCTTGCTGAAGTCATGTTTGAGACGAAGCCTCCTTGTTCCTTCTCCCTTACAGCGTTAGTGGTCTCTGCTGTGGTTTAGATTCCTGTGGTCTGAGCAGTTCTTGTCCTAGACTGCTCTGTTCTCCCTTCCCAAGTAGACCCCGTGGGCAGCCCCAGCGAAATACAGTCTGTTTGAGGATGTTGTACAGTTGGATGGGCAGATACTTAAAGACAGGCGGGGCCTGTGAGTCACGTGTGCCTTTCTGGACAGTACAGCCGGCATGGGTAGGGATGGTTCTGCATTCCATCTGAGGCAATTTATGTGTGAACTAAGGGCACCTGTGTGTAAGGGCACTCAAGACTGGGGTCTTGAAGCTAGTGTTGTTGGAAAGATGTTCCTGTCTGCCCGCCTCTGTATGAAACTGGAGATCTATTGTGTGTGTGTGTGTGTGTGCGCGCGCGTGCGCACGTGCAGGCGCGCGCGTGGTTTTTTACTAGTTTTCTACAGAATACCTGATCCTGCCTTGGATTTGCAGCTGACCTTCTTCTAAGAGGTTTTATTAGTATTCAAAGATTATTTTTGTATTTCTTTTATTTCTGAAAGCTCTTGCTTCTCTCTTCAACCTGTTTCATTTACTATAGCAGCAGATTATTGGTTGCTTTTAAAATTATGAGCCTTGTGTATAAGAACCCTATAAAATGTAGGAAATTGGTCTTTATTTTTCTCATGTAAGTAACTTGCTCTGAGATTGTGACCTCTTTGTGGCTTGGAAAGAAAGCATTTGGTAGCCTCTGTGATGCTAGATGTGACCATGTCTGTGGACCTCTGAGTCAGCCAGCCCTTTTGGAAGAATTTAAGATGAGCGGCACATTTGGGCATTGGGGCTGTTCTCTTCTCTCTCTGTAGCTTGTCAGCAACTTTTATAGAGCAGGATTGCAAATCCAGAGGCCCACCTTGGCAAGTAGATGATACGAGTGAGCTGGCCAGGCTGAAGAGACCCGAGGTGGGGCAGGGCCGTGATAGACAAGTGGGTGTCCTACTTGTCCTAAGCCACCAGTGTGTTACAAGATAAATTAAACCATGTATATTGAAGGCTAACGGTCCCAAGCCATAACGTGGGGATCAGTGAGGGATTCCTGCGTGTCTGGACTCTGTTACCTACTGGACAGACCCGTCTGTGGGCACACAGAGGTCCTCTAAAATTGGCCTCTTTTAGAGAATAAAGTTTATTTATTGAGGTAAAAAACAGAAATGGAAACAGACTATCCCCAGAGTCTCTGATGCTCTGAGCCCTGGGGAATCCCAGGCGCCTGGTTAGCAGGTGCTGGTGTGGAATGCTCTCGTCACCGCCCTGCACTCTTATTAGCCCCTACTCGGCACGACTTTGGCTTTTCGTATTTCTTAGATGGCCACAATTGCTTCCACTTTGCTGGACACCCTTGCCTGCTCGCTGGACGGGAGGCCTTAATTGCCTCCGTCTGCCACTCGGTCGCTCAGAGCTTGCCTGCTCCTTCCTCTGGGCCGGGCGCCTGCAGCTGTCAGCCTCTCTTGGCCCTCCGCTTCCTGGCTGCTTGGGCTGCAGATCGGCTTCCTCTTTGCAGGATGGTTCTGTGAATCTGCCGTTTGAACTCACCCACTCCGCCCCTCCTCCTTCCCTTTACCGAGAGTTTATTACGGTTCCTGCTGACGTTTGCAGTTCTTGCCAGAGGAGCTGTAAGCCGGGGTGGGGCACTTGAACATCATTAGAAGAATGGTACTTCCCTCAAAATGTTTCTGCCTTTGTCTTGTGGCCTCAGAGCGCTACTGCTTGAATGAGTACTTTTAAGTCATTTGGAGAAGATTGTGACAACTTTCTGAAATGTGTTATTAAAGCTTTTGGGGTTAGGATAAGGAATGCAGGTTTGCAGGCTGGTGGCCTGGATTTCCCGCCCAGCTGCCGTGTGCCCGTGGACAGATTCCCACACATCACTGAGCCTCCGCTCAGTTGGGATGATTGGGTGAGCCTCACAGGCTTGTAAGGATGGAACGAAGATTGTGTGTAAATGTGTAACATATCAAAACAATTAATAGTAGTTCTTAGTAATCGTATATAACTTTCCAAAGTAAAAGCAGTGGGAAACTCCCTCCAAGTGTCATTTGCTTGACTTTCTGTGGAAAAGAGTTTCTAAAAATCATGATGTAGCTATTATCAGCTGACATAGGCAAGCTTATTGGACAGACTTGCTCTTTGGGATGGGGGGAACTTAAGTGATCAGGACTTCATGCCTCTTCCCACCTGAGAGGTGGCCTCGTCCTTGTGAGTGTGGGTGTGAATTTTAAACATGTGAAGAGGGTGCTGCTCGCTGCCAGTCTTGCCTGTCTTTTGTACGACTTTCCTGGCTAGGGCCTCTCTGCTTGCTTCATTTATTTCTGAGCTTTTATCCAGGACCTCCTATGAGAGTGCCTGACCCCAGGAAGACAGCTGCCACTAAGACGTGGTGCCTGCTCTCCAGGAGCCCCTGTCCCCTGTGGGAGACAAGTGTGTCGTCCAGTGAAGCACCAGGAGGCAGCCCCCGTGGGATAGATGCTGGAGCTGGCTGCCTGGGTTTGAATCCCATGTGCCCCATTGTCCTTCTTTGTTCCTTACTTTCCTTGTCTGTAAAATGGGGACAGGGTTGTGTTTTGGGGGATGAGTGAATGCATCTCAGGTGCTTCTCTCACTGCCTGGCCCAAGGAAGGGCTCAGTAATTGTTTGCTGTAAACGCTGTAAGAGGCAGTATTCGCTGGGATAGGGAATAAGACCGAGTCCCTGCTTTCTTGGGATGAGACAGATCATGAACAAACATGAGCATTTGTAATCATAGTGCTGTGAAGAAGCAGAGCAGGGTGATGTGCTAGGACCTGAGAGGAGGAGGAGGGCTGGGTGGGCAGGGAAGGTGAGATGAGGCTGCTGAGAAGGAGCCAGCCACAGGGACCTCTGAGGGAGGGACAGCTGGTGCCAGGGCGCCAAGGCGGAGGAATAGAACAAAGGGTCTAGTGAGCAAAGCGCCATGTCCAGTTGCCAGGGTCAGCAGGGCCAGATTACGCAGGGCCTGTGCATCAGGTTTTATTCTAATGGTAGCAAGAAGCCATAGGGTTTTAAGCAGGGGAATACTGTGATCTTATTTATGTTAAAATGAGTTATTCTGACTGCTGTGCAGATAAAGGGTTGTGAGAGGCTAGGGTGGAAGCGGGGGGAGAGCAGTTAGGCGGTCCAGTGAGAGAGAGGGTGGTGGAGTGGAGGTGGACAGAATTGGGGTTTGTTCAGAATCATAGGACTTGAAGGTTGACATTGATTCCAACCAGAAGGCACCTGGGGTTTGTCTGTGGTTGAGTGATGGACACCTGCAGGAACGGTCACCATCAGGCCTGATTAGGATGTGCTGACTCCACATCTCCAGTGCTCTTCCTGCACCTCCCCAGGGCTACTCACCATCCTTGCTGCGTTCCTGTGATGGTGGAAGGCCCGCCTAGGATCGGAAGCCCGCTTTCAGTCCCTTCTTGGTGCTCAAGCAGATAGCAGAGTCGTTGATTTGTTCCTTGAATGTTTATTCACTGACCATAAGTTAAACACTGTGCCGGACCCGGGTGTTACAGAGGTGACCAAGAAGGACATCATCCTTGCTCTCCTGGAGCCTACAGCCTAGTGGGGGAGACAGACACCAACCAGATGGTCACGGTGCACAGAGGGAGGCATGCTGCCACAGGAGGCGGTATGGGGGCGTTTGGCATAGGGATGGTCAGGGAGGGCTAGGCTTGAGATGAGGGAATAGCCGCCCAGGCAGAAGGAAAAGTGTGTGCAAAGCCCTATGGCAGGAAGGAGCTCTAGCGATTATGAGGGACCAAAAGAAGACAGGTTGAGGAGTGGGGTGAGAAATGAGAGTGAGAGGTGGGCAGGACCCTCTTTCTAGACCCCAATGGGGGGTTTGTCTTTATCGTAGAAACCTTTGAAGGGTGTAAGCAATGAGGGGGTGAGCAGGTTTAGTCCTAAAGCTTGCTCTGACCAGGTCTGCAGAAGGGAGGGGGTTGGGGCAGGTGTGGGTCAATCTGGAGGCCACTGGTAGACCAGGTGAGACATGATGGTGGCTTGGGCAAGGGAGGAGGGTTGGTATTGGGGATGAAGAGAAATAGTAAAATAACAATTATAATACCTAATAAGTTAACATGCTTCATGGAGTTATTACTGGCATGTGGTAAATGCTCTCAATAATTGTTAGCTATTATTTGCATGATAATTGATAGGTTTTGGTGCAGGATACCACTAATATTTCCAAACTGTCCTGTGCAGAAGCGTGCTCACCTTCTAGTCCCAGCCTTGTCACTGAGTAGCTATATGACACTGGGAATGCTGACCTCCCAGGGCCTCTGCTTCCTCTTCTGTAGAGTGGAGATGGTATTACCTACCTTACAGCTTGTTTGAGGGTCCAGTAACTAAGGGGGAAGTGCTTTGCAGGCTCTTAGTTGCTGCACACATGTGGGGTGGTATTTAGTATTATTTTATCCGTTGTTATACGTTCCTCTCCCTCCTTCCACGGTATATTAGTTGGAAGTAGGAAAAAAGCTTTCATGTTTTGCCGACGGCAGGATTGTTCACTTCTACTCTTAAAGGCTTTTAGTCTGCCATCTGTAAAGTAAGTTCTTTTTCTCCGTCCACAGTCTTCCCCATTTGTCTCCTGTTTTTGTCCTCCCCTTCACCGCTCCCCTTCCTTGTGACATGATCCAACCCCCAGAATCATAGTGGATTCTCCTTGGGAACTCGTGCTGACTCGGTGGGCATTTCAGCTGCTGAGGTCGATGAGTTCTCGGATTAAAATGTCTGTAAGGCCTTAAAGTAAAATAGGAACAGCTGGTACTAATGAGCGGCAGTAACAGTCCCTCCACGTAGCTGATTTGGAGGGAGCAGGGTGCATATCAGTTCGCCCTGTAGTGTGACACGTATTGGGCAATGATAACTTTGCAAACTTTGTAATTCAGCAGTCTTTCCTTGGCATCAGATGAGAGCAGTCCTAGGATGCAGGAATGAGTCATGTAATAGCAAAGATAATCCTTACAAATAATAAACTTCCCTTGCTGTTCCAAAGACGAACATTGGTGGTGGTGTCACCGGGTTTTTCATAACCTTTTGTGGATTCTTGACTGGTCTTTTCCAAAACAAGCGTGGTGAGTGTCTGCGTTTTAGATGCATCCATCACTCCCTTGCCCCTCTATCCTTCAGAAGTGCAAGATTTTCCAACACAAGCATAAATGTCAGCTGACATTGCAGAGTGTAAAAGGATCATTTTTTTTTTTAAAGATTTTATTTATGTATTTTTTTCCCCCCAAAGCCCCAGTAGATTGTTGTATGTCATAGCTGCACATCCCTCTAGCTGCTGTATGTGGGACGCGGCCTCAGCATGGCCAGGGAAGCGGTGCATCGGTGCGCGCCCAGGATCCGAACCCAGGCCGCCAGCAGCGGACTGCGCGCACTTAACCGCTAAGCCACGGGGCCGGCCCAAAAGGATCATTTTTAAGGGCTTTTGTTTCCAAAAGCTAACATCTCTTCTTTTGGACTCAGTTTTCTTGTTTGTGAGATGATGGTGTGAACCTTGATAACGTCCAAGTGTCCTTCTTCCTCCTGCTTCAAGATGGATCCAGTTGAGGTGGCCTTTGCTCTTTGACTGTAGAAACACTCCTGAAGTGTATAGGAAGTAAAATGGACTTTTTGTATATCAGATCCACACCATATAATGAACTTGTTTTAAATTTTAAAAAATGAGAACAACTTCTGCCACATGTGACTAACTGTAGCAGCAAGTCTTGTTTGGGAGGTCAGGGGAGGGACTAGAATGATCATATGCTCAGTTTCCTAAAGCAGAGGCCACCTCTGCTAGTGGGTGAGGCAGCATCATCGAAGCGTGGTCCTGCTTCCAGAGGTCCGACTGTTGACCTTTGTGAGAGCGCCTCTTTGGAAGCGCTCTAGTGTCCAGTTCTGCAAATGGACGCTTGTTCTCCACTGTTCCAGACTGTAATTCACAGCGATGCCATCACTGTTACCCATCTGAGCTTCCTGAGGTTGAGCTTTTCGTTCTGTTGGGGAGAACTGGGACTAGTGGCCACTGGCAGAGTGTGTATTTAAAGACCAGCATACCACTGTCACCTAGAATCAAGTATACCGAAATGGCAACCACAGTCTTTTCTCCTGAATTCAGTGCCAAAAGATAGACTGCTCCTCTGTGTGGCTTTAGGAGGGGAGGGCTGAAGCTTGCTCCAAGACTGTCAGCATCAATCTGTCTACAAACTTGGACTGAGTTAAGGACAGTTAGAGGGTAATTGAACCAGGTGGATCAGGTTTCGAGTGTCAACAAAGATACCGAGCGAGAACTGCGTTGTAATTATTTCCGTGTGAGGCATGCTCCCTCCTCCGTGGGCCCTAAGGAGCCTGGAATGGTTGAAAACAAAGGTAGCAGCCCAGAAGGAGGAAGACGGTGAAGAGAAGCCCCAGGTGGTGGTACCCTGTTTGTCTTCACGTGGAACTTGATGTGAAAGGGAAGCAGGGATGTGGAAGAAGCGTGGGCCCTGGAGTTGGGCAAAGCTGATTTGAGTCTTGAGTCAGCCTCTTCCAGGCACCATGGCTCTGGGCAAGCTCTTAAGCCTTATTTTCTTCCTTCTTCCCTTCTAACCAAGAAGTTAGAGTTGACTCAATGTATGTTACGTGTCTAGTAGGGTGGGCATCAAAAAGTGGTAGCTATTGTTATTATGAGTAACGTTTTGGGCCCCCTGGAAAGGATGTGATTATTTCGATGCTAGATTCTGTGCCAGCTCTACCTATGAGCTCATTTCATCCTAACAAGTCTCTGAGGTTAGGTAGTGAGGGGTATTCCCATTTCACAGGTTAAGAAAGTTGTGTGGGGGTGGTAGTGGGGTTTGAGTAATTGTATGAAAGTTTCGTTGATTACTGGCAATCCCTAGTGCCAGCACACTGAGTATCTTTTTTTTCCTAAGGACTTAAAAATGATAATAGTCATGGTCTCCTTCTGATTTTGTAAGTTGTAGAAAATTTAGAAAAAGAGCAAAGTATAAAAAAAGAAAATAAGGGGCCGGCCCGCTGGCATAGTGGTTAAGTTCACATGATCTACTTCGGCGGCCCGTGGTTCCCGGGTTTGGATCCCGGGCGTGGTCCTACGTGCCACTCATCAAGCCATGCTGTGGCAGCATCCCACATACAAAATAGAGGAAGATGGGCACAGATGTTAGCTCAGAGCTAATCTTCCTCAGCGAAAAGAAGAGGATTGACAATGGATTTTAACTCAGAGCCAGTCTTCCTCACACACACACAAAAATAAAATAAAATAAAAATTACCTAATCCTACCACCTAGACAAAACATTTGTTTTTTTGGAGTATCTCTCTCTGACCTTTTATTTTTATTATTTAATTTTTTGGTGGATATATACATAGGTACTATTATGTATATATTATATTGTGGGTGGCAATATAGAATGGCAGTTAAAAACACGGCTTCTGGAGCCAGGCTGTCTGGGTTCATATCCCAGCTCTGCCACTTACAGCTCTGTGATCTTTGATAAGTTCCTTAACGTCTCTGTACCTCAGTCCTCTCCTGTATGAAATAGGATGAATATTAGAAGCTATCTTACAGGCATGTTGTGAGGATTGAATGAGTTAACATGAGTTAACATGTGAAAAGAACAGAAAACCCTTTGTCAGTTTAACTATTATTATAATCATAGTCATGATTTTTCTGTATCATTACATTTTCTTTATAAACCTGATTTCAGCTGTTTCATGATATTCCATTGCATGGACATACGGTAATTCACATTGAGGACCTGCTTGTTCTGTCATTATCTTGAGCATGCTAGCAAATGGCTGAAAGACAAGGTCCAGTTTACTGGCCGCTTCAGTGTGAGACAACATGCAGGACATTTAAGAATCCTCTCCCTGATTCCTTGACTCCAGTGCCAGACTTTGATTCACATCTTGTCAGGCCAGTGCATTTCTTTTTCTTGGCTGTCGTCGGAGTTTTCAGGCATCGAGACCCCACTTTGTTCTTGTACCCCCTGGTTCCGGCTGTGGAAAGTGTGGCCTTTCCATCCTGCTCGGGGATACACAAGTGTACTTTGTGTCTGTCAGCCTGATGTCGACTCCGAGGTCAGGAGGTTTGTGGCGGTGGAGCTGCTGGGGCTTCATCTGCAAATGAAAACCACCTGGCCAGCTGCTCTGTCAGATGGAAGCCAGATGGGAGAAGTCAGGAGGGGGCACGCGGCAGCCTGGAGCAGAGTCCGAGTGTCCTGTCATCTTTCCACTTCCCCAGGCCTCCTCAGCCTGCAAATGATTGTTTTTAACCCGGCGTCTCCTCCGTGCCCAGATAGTTCCACGATACAGGGTTCTTCCATCCAGGCCATGGCTGGCCCAGAAGCTGTGACCCAGAACCTAGAGAGCTGACACACATGTCAGATCTGACGGAGGAAGAGGAGCAACAGATGGCTAAGTGGCCACCAGGGTGGAAACTCTAACTGTTGTGATGAAGGGAGATAGTAGGGAAAGTAAGTTGCAGAGTTAATGGAATCCACACGGCACACAGGTAGGAGAGCGTTTTGAGTGTGAGCAAGGCCAGTGATTAAACTGACAGACACTGAAAACAGTCCCCCCAGGAAATGTGTTGGCTGAGTGACAACTTGTTGCAAACTGGGGACTACAGTGTGTTGGGTCACCAGGCAACTTGTAATGTGAATCATTTGCAGTTGAATTTAGGGGGAAAAAAGCATTTATCATAGGTAAGAGGTGGCATAACACTTTGCATCTTTCTTTGGTCCAAATTGTCACAGTTGCCACCGGGTTTTGATTCGTGTTTCAGAAAGAGAAGAAGTAGTTTGGGAGTTTTTACCTCTGGGCTTTGTGGATTAAGGAAGTTGCTGGAGTGGGAAGTCATGTGTTCATCTCAGTCTCTGAACACTCTTCAACTTGGAGCAACAAAAGTAGAAAAATATGAATCAAATACTCACCTTGAAGGGTGGAAGGGAAGAGAAGAGGAGATAGCCCATTCAACTTGATTTACATCTAGAAGTAAAAGTCCTGCTACTTTGAAAAGGAAGAATCCCCTCACAGGTAGAAAGTGCCAGGAGAGAAAGCCGGCATTCTGGATGTTTACCTTCGCCTTTGGAGCGGCCCCAGGGTTCCTTTCCAGGCCAGAGGCACAGCGCCCTGCTTCCTGTTTAAGGAGCGGGCTCTGTAGCCCCATCTGACATGTGATTACTTAGAGAGTGTTTGGCTTTCCATCTCTATAGACCAGGGCTCCTTCACACTTGATCAGCTGATAGGTCAGCTGGCTAATACCCCTCCAAAAGGAAAGCCCACCCACACCCTGGCTGGGAGGCACCCTCGTGCCCCACCCACTCCGTGGTCCAGGCTGGAGTCTGCACAGCCTGCTCTGTTAACTCTGTCTCCCCCTCTTTGCACACATTGAAGAAAGCTCATTAGATTGCAGGTGAGAGTGTCATAATTAGAGATCTAACATCGAATCTGTTGTAATTCTTAAACATAAAATAAACTTTATTCTTTAATTACAGTTAGTCGCAAACAGCTGAGTTGGCCCCAGCGCATCAGTGTGGCACAACATTCTGGTTGAGGCCTCCAAGCAGAGGAGCAGAGGGCTTGCGAGCTCCTCCTGGGGCTGTGTTGACCTGGGCCTGTTAGCTGTGCCTCCTCCGCCAGTTCTCAGCTGAGCTCTGGCTGGACTGCTCCAACCCTGACCTCGGAGTGGTGTCCCTGGGTCACTTCTGTTAAATTAATCTGCCAACTAAAATCATTTAGCTGGATTGCTGCATCCACAAAACACTCTTAGGAAGGCACAAAGATCTTGTGGGTCCAACTTCCTTCTTGGTGAAATGGGGTTTCCTCAGGATTAGGTCTGGTCCTGCCCAATGACTCTGTCTACATTGAGTTTGAAATTTGTCGGTCTTTTTCTTTCCCACATTCAAACAAAGCCACAGCAACTACAAAATCCTTATCTCCAAAGGATGATAGAAGTTTTACATGCTTCTAGTAGAGATTATTCTCAGTGAGGGCTGGGGTCAGCGGCACCCCCCCCCCCCGGGGCCTCCATCATCTTGTGCGTGGCACTTGTCACTTTTTGATCATGGTGGAATTCTGTATCCGGAAAATAAAGTAAAGCCTAGTTTCTACACAATACAAACCCTGGAGGGTAAAGTTAACAAAATCCAATTGGCAGATGCATCATAGGTTTTTAGAGATTAAGAGATACTATTATAAAAAATTTGCAAAGTTTGGAGAAATAGATAAAAGGAGGAAAAAAAAATCGCTAAATCTCCCTACCGAAAGAAAAACACTGTTAACGTTTTCATTATCTTATTTCTCTCCAGGGTTTGGACATTTTTTTTCTTAGTTGAGATTAAATTTGTATATCCAACTTTGCTAATTTAATATAAAATAGGCATTTTCCCATATTTTTAAGGACACTCTATGCAAACATTGTAATAGTTACAGACGATTTGGTCATTTCCCTCTTGTTGAGGAGGTCATTTCCGATTTTTTGCAGCACAGCAGTTGGCATATTTGTGCCTAAACGTGAGTGGCTTCTTCAGGGTCCCTAGAAGGGTATGAACACTTTGAGAGCTTTTGATACATAATTGCCAATTACTTGCTAAGAGAATTGTCCCCATTGACACCCTTTCAGGCTTCCAAATGCTTTTCTGTTCTGTAGTCACTGCACCCTTCATGGAATGCCTCATCTTCACTCACCTGCTCTTCCTGGATGGCTTATTGTCATATTATTCGTCTTAACTTTGGCCCATTTCTTTTCACCTTTGAGTATTTCCAGGGAGTAGCATCTTGTCAGGGGCGGCTGTAAAGTTCCTGTTGAGTGAGAGCAGTGTTCTCCGTTTCCCAGCACACAGCACGTCCTGAGCTTCGTAAGATGTCTGGGCACTTGGGCCAGTGCTCTGTCTCCTCCACCACTTGTCTCTGAGGCGAGCCTGGCAGCTCAGCTGGAGCCTTATGAATGGCTTTTCAGGGCCAGTGCCTTCCTGCCTCCCCTGGAACTGACCTCTCCCCCCACGCCCTCACAGTATCTGGTGAGCCTCTCGTGCAGTCGGTGTGTCCAGGGATCCCTGAGAGGCCGCCAGCTGCCTCTGTTCCTGCCACATGGTCTTGCCATGTGCTCTGGAGAAAAGCAGGACACTCAGCCAGGGGCCACTCCCTCACCCTCCCACAGTGCCAGTGCCTCTAGTCCTGGCACTGTTGTGTTGGGGTTTTTTTCAACTGCTTTATAGAGGTATAATTTACGTATCATAAAATTCCCTGGTTTTAAGTATGATTCAATTTTGTAAATTTTTTAGCAAATTTACAGAGTTGCGGAGCCATCTCCACAACCCAGTTTAACAACATTTCCATCACTCCAAAGAGATCCTTTGTATCCATTTGTGGTTACTCCCTGTTTCCACCCTCTGCAACGACTAATCTTTCTTTCTGGACGTTTCACGTGTATGGAATCATATGGATTGTTTTATAAGGAACTTGTTTGATTCTAAACATGATGCTTGTTGGGAAACAGCTGGAAGAAGGGAAGCCGAATGAGTAGTGCTAGTTACCTTTGGGGAGTAATTGCCTCTGGGTGGCGGGATTGTAGGAGGACTTCTTGTTTTCTTTAGTGCTTGAATTTCTTACAGAGAGCCTGTGTTACATTTCTAATCAGAAGAAAAAGGTAAAGGGAAAAAAGCACGTTTCATTTGTGGAAAATGCAAAAAAACTATAAAGAAGATGAAAACATAAGTCACTCAAAATTCCCCCTCTCATAGATAAAGCCGGTTTTACTTTGTGTGTTTTTTTTGTCTTCTCTGAGCATATTTTTAAAATACAGGTTTTATGCTTTAAACTTTGCATCCTGCTTTTTCTTATTGGCATCACATAAATCTTTTTCTCACTTAACACACCTCTGCTAATTTCTTGTTAGTGCTTATACAGTGGTTCATCTATGGTTGTCCCTTAATTTACTTACACTGGGCATACGGTTGTTTACTTTTTGCTACTACAGATAATGCTGACATGGATGTCCGTATACAAGCTTTGTGTAAGACTTTCGTAGAATTCTGGGCCAGGGGGTTTGTACCTGAAAAAAATTTTTTTCTCCCAATTTGGAACAGTTTTGCAAAATTGCTTTCTAGATTTCTTTACTGAATTTCACCTACTTTGTGAAATTACATATTTTGGGTCCAGGATCCTGTCTGGATTTCCAGGAGATTCTCCTTTATGTCAGATTGAGGTATGAGATGGAAAGTGGCAGAGAAATGAATGGAAAAGCCAAAAACCAGGACCGTGAAAATGGCAGTGCCCCCAGGCACCAGGATGTAGCTTGTTTTAGCGAAGTCTTAGATTTATAATCTAGACAGGGTCAGGCATGTTCTGTTTTTGTAAATAATCCCTTTTGGTTCATCCTTAGTTTTCATTCTAAGGGTTTGTTCCTTTATATGGTGGTGGGGGAGGTGGCAGCATACATATCTATGAGACCTAGGTGCTGGGTGTTGGAAACAGACTGTGAGGGGCAACCCCATGGCACAGGCAGACTTCAGGAGAGAGAGGTCGAGGCCAGGTACACATATGCCCCTTTCTGACTGGAGACCCTCTTGCCAAAGTGATCAAAAATCCGAACAGAGATTTTTAACCTGGAATGTTTGGGGGATGAGAGGAGTCTGTGACCCCACCAAATATCTTATTCAAACTTTTGTATGTATGTGAGTTTCTCTGCGGAGAGGGTCTGTAGCTTTCATCACTTTATCCATCACTTTATCTCTGGCCTCACAGAGGGTAGGAACCATGAACTACCCTAGAGAGTTTTGTGTCTTCCTTAAAGAGGAGGGCTGTGTTTGGTACATACCCCACCCTGCAGCCGCCACACATCCACTGTGTGCTCTTGGTCAGGTGACCTAGCCTCTCTGCACCTCCATTTTCTCATTTGTGAAGTGCTTGGCATGCTGGAGGCACTCACATTAACATCACGGTGATTATTTGAGTTTTGGCTCATGAAGTTTTTAAAGGCAGCCATGGACCAGAAACTGACCTGAGAACCTTGTATCACCTTCCAGCTGGGCCCTGAGCAGGGTGATCTTAATGTGGTTCTGGTATGTAGTATCTTGTTTATGTTAAAATAAGGAATGGATTTAAAAAAAACTCTTTTATAAAAGTAAGACATGCTCAATGAGAGAAGGATGTAGTTGTTAAGTTTTTTTGGAGGGAAAGAGATATGAAATCAAACTAGTGCTAGACATCTACGTGTTTACTCCTTCTGTACACTGATGGAATGAATGCAAATCATGCAGACTTGACTTTTAGTGCAGTTGGTGTGGAGTTAATTTCCACAGCACAAAGGAGGTGTATTTTTGTCATGTACAGAAGGCAGCCAAATGAAAGCCAGAAGCAACAGAACTTTCCTAAAAACAAACCAGAGTTGGGGATTCTAGAGTGCCTGGTGGCATCTTTACAGGAAACAGTGAAAGCAAAGCTCTCTAAGTTGAAAGATTTTTGAGGACCCTATGTTTTTTCAGCCCTTTAAGAACCTGGGCCGCTGCAAATCATCTTTAGGCCTTCCTTTTGCTACTCCCTTAGGAGGGCTACCCTGGACCTGGTGCAAGTGGGAGAAAGTTGCCTAAAGTCGAGTAAACTTTAGACTCATACTGGCCTGGAGGCCTGCAGGAGCCTGGCTTAGATGGCAGCTGGGGCTTCATGCAAAGGAGTGTTGCCTATTTTAAATTTTTAAAAAACTTTTTGTTACGGAAAATTTCAAGTGTGTAGTATAATGAGCCCCCATTTACCTATTGCCATGGCCAATCTTGTTTTATCTATACCCGCCCCTTCCACCTTCCCCTAGCTTAACTTAGTTTGAATCAGATAATCTGGTTTAATTTTAGTGAGCAGTCTGGGTCTCTCCATTCTGAGAACAGAATTCTCCTACACACTGTACCAGGTCTAAACGACCAGAGTGATCGCTGGCTTTTGTTTTTGAAAATTGTCAGTTTAAAAATTCTTAAGCCTTTTCATATGGTAAAAAAAATAATACATGCCCATTATAATTGGAAATCACAGACAAAGTGTACAGATAATAAAGCCCCCCATAATTCCACCATCTGGAGATATCCACTGTGATGATTTTGAAGGGCCCCTGTGGATACTTCTCATGTGCTCTTGTGTATCTCGGGGTTGCTGTTTGCCTTTTTCTGCTCTGGTGCCCCCAGTAAAGCCACCCCTCACCCAGCATCACCGTTGCCTCTGCCACTTTGGAGCCTGGGGAGTCTGAAGTGGTCTTCTCTTTAGTTCTAGAGTTCTGAGTGTGTTGGTGATACACTGGGTTTATGTTGTGCAAAAGGGGTGAACATACCCATTACCACCCTCCTACTCAGTAGTTTGTTCTTTATATACATGGTGGATGCTCAATGAATGAAGTTAAATGATTGTGCTATCCCCCACTCCCACCAGGTCCATAGGGCTTTCTGTTTCTGCCTTGAAACCCTCCTTTCTCCGGGCTGCTTGGGCAACAAAGCTGAGCCCCAGAGAAAATGTAGTGCTCTTGAGTACACCTCCCACACTCACTTTACTTCCAAGAAAAGTCCTCAAGCAAGTTAACTTCTGGTGTGCTCAGGCCACTAGTGTGCCATGTGTCCCCACCCTCTGAATGCAGGGAGGGGGTAGACCCCAGGCTCTAGCTGGGACACAAGCTGCACAGCCAAGAAGTGCATGGCGAACTAACTGGGATTCGCTCTTAGAGTTTTCAGTCCTGCTTAGTATCATGTGTATTTTCTAACCTCATTAACTGTTGTTGGAAAGCATGGTTTTGAATATAGTAGTCTGTCTTAAGGATGAACTAGAGTAATTAGTAGAGTTGGATGCAGTAATACCTATCCAGACACTAATTCTGAGTCACTCCACCTAGGGGACCTCAGCATGGATGTCTGTGAACTTTCCCTCCTTACGTTGTTCATTGGTGCACAAAGCACACATCCTAGCAACATGGCAGCTCTCTGCTTTGGATCCAGGGCTTGCCACCCAGAGCAGTTGGCCTTAGGCTGGACTGAAATTTACCTTTTCACTGTGAGGAAAAGGTTGGACTGAGCTGCCGGGGTTGGATTCAGGAGAAATGCATAATCTACATAAGAGAGCAAATTGTTTTTACATCATCTCTCCCAGCATCTATTTCTAACACACATTCATTACACATGCATCTTGTATTAAAGTGTTTCCTGAATGATTATACCTCAAAATACTTCCTAAGCAATTTATTGGACTTGTGAGGAATACACGTATCTTTTACTTCAGCTGTTGGGAAAATCAGGAGCGTGCTCCGTCCCTGTCCTGCTTTCTTATGCCTGGGGCGAGGATGTGGTGGCTGCTGGAGAAACTGCTGAAGTACTGGAGGTTAGGGCCTTGATTCCCTCAAAAAAACCAAAAAGCAAACTCCAAGGGCTGAATCTAACAGCAATAAGATCTAAGATGAGTGACACATAGTAGGCACTCAGCAAGTCAGTGGAATCAACGCTGGGGGACCCCCGATGGTGAGTGGTCTCAGAATTGTCTCATATGCAGAATGCGGCAGAACTAGGAGTGTTTAGCCGGGAGATGAGCTGCCCTGTGAGGAAGGACGTGATGGTTTGCTTCAGGTGTTTGAAAGGATGTTCCATGGGCCCAAACTTGCACATCTCTGGGATGGCTCAGAGGACAGGACTGTCAGTGGGTGGCAGTTGCGGGTGTGAGGAAGAGCTGCTTAACAGCCGTGCTCTGTGAAAACAGGCTGCCCTGGACATAGGGACATTTCCACCCCTGCGAATGATCAAGCAGATGCTGAAAGAAAGGCACAATGCTTTAGGGATTTTGTAAGGGGAAGTGGGACTCTGAGGTCACTAAAACTCATATTCTGGATTCCTTAAGAACAAAAGACCTTTAACTCAAAGACTTTACTAGCTGATACCATCTTTTCCCATATTAGTACAAATGTTTGTGGTTGTGCTCTACAGGAAGGAGGTTGTAGTTGTCTAAGATGTTTTTAAAACTTTTCCCATAAATGTAGAGTATTTACATGAGTGGGGCAGTTCTGTACTTATCTCACCTTTCCTTTTGGGAAGTTTTTGGAATACCTTTCAAGAGAAGAGTTGTTTCCTCTCTCTCCGCAGGGCTAGCCCAAGGCCAGAAGATGGTCTTTCCCACAGGCTTCTCTTATTCAGGGTGTGCCACCACACTCCACGTCTCCTTGAACTTTTGTGATCTAGGGTGGAACTAGCCAAGTTTTACATCTTGCAAGAATGAATCCTGCCTGATGAGTAAATCCGTTTTCCATCATTGATTGGAAACGGATTCTTACCCCTGCCCCCTTGCTCTGGATTTAATCTTCCTATGAGAATCAGCTAGGCCATTTCTCCCAGTCAGAGAACATCCCAGTGTTGACCAGCTGCCTGCTGTTGGTTAAGGGAAACCAAAAAAAAGAGAGCAGGCAGCTCTTGCTGATGATCTTGAAGGCTGTTAAGGGCCTGTCAGCCTCCGACGACGGGGAGTCAGGCGCACATCTGTGTTATCACCTGCCTGAACACCTCGGTGTGTTTGAGAGCTGGCGTCCTAACTGGGGCTGTCTTACATGGCCACTTATTCCTGTGTTGAGTCTTGCAAGTGAAGCAGCACAGGAAAATGGAAAAGGTGGAACAGATCTGGGGCTGGATTCTAGTTCCACGTGTCAGCTTGGGCCAGTCCTATGGCCTCTCTGGGCTTCGGATTCCTGAGAGAGCCATGGGACGCGTCACTGGCCATTTTTCAGAGGACCTTGGTGTGCTGCTTGGTGCTGAGATGCTTGAGAAAACACTCAGCCTGCTCTGGGTTTTCTTAAGTTTACTTCCTAATTGAATTTTCTCATTAAAACCTGCTTTCCCAAAGCTGTTGGGCAGCGGTGCACTTCTGAGGTGGTAGGCGAGTGGCTGGCTCTCTATTTTTTCCTTTTCTCTAACTTTATTGAGGTATGATTGAAGTGCATAAGTGGCACATATTTAAAGTGGACAATTTGATCATTTCAGTTTGTTTTATGGTAACATAGAACATCTGCCTCCCTGCGCTCCGCTTCCTCCTGTGTCTGATCCCATACTCCCTAGCTTTCCAGCCTCTTAGTAAGCAGCGATTCCAGCTGGCAGAGCTGTAACAAGTGTTTCCGTAAGCATTCCCACGATCCTTTAAGTGAGGAGCGTGACCTCGGAACCATGTGCCCGTTCCCCTCCCCTGCCGTAGGAGGAGGTGAGAGGTAAGAACAATACGTGGATGGATGGGTTCCCTGTCTGGGGCACTGCCGGAAAGCTGAGCATTTGTAGGCCATCCAAATACTAGTGTTCTCCTGGGATTCAAGGGTTAGAAGGGGAAAGTGAATTGATTTCTCCCTTCATGTTAGAGGAAAGAGCCTAGCAAAACATACCCCTCTGCTTTTCTAAGCTCTCCTGCGTTGCCTCCCATTCATTTTGGTCACGAACTTGTGAGCTAAGTATAAGAAAATTGGCGAAGGAAAGCCAAGATGTTTTCTCTTTGTGTTATGAAGCTCTCCCACTGGTGAGGTTTGAGGCTTGCTTTGCTGAGGTCCCTGGTAAACAGTTTATTCGGTTTCCCTGGGCTGGTGGGAATACAGGGAGGATGCATTCCTAGCTTTGGAATACTAGAAGGGTGTCTTGCTGTGACAGTACCTGGAGTGAGTTTTGCTGCCATTGTGTTTTGTGCCTAATCGCTTTTCCAGTTGTAGAGATTCTCCATTTCATAGCAAGTCTTTAAGACTGTGCAGAAGGTGCACAAGCTTCCAGGCTGGCTGACTTTGCATTCTGTATTTATTCAAGTGACCAAGAGACAGGAAATAATTGATGTTACTGTTTATTTCCTTTATTGGAAATACCCACTCAAAAACTTATTCAGAAAAGTGTGTCTCCTGGGGCTCACTGCATACTGAGCGTGGCCCTGACTGTAGTTTTCCTCTGTCGGTGAGGAGCCTACTAACCGGAGGTGATGGGGTAATAACATCCCAGCCCTTGAGTTGTTCAGCACCTTGTCCTCAAATTTCTCCCTGTCCTGGCAGGTTGTGAGGGCCTTTGGCCTGAGCCCAAGTGACATTTATTATATTCGTGGAAGACCTTACTCACTTAATATTACAAGACTGTTTGCTTTTAATGAAAACTATTAGTCAGTGGATTTATATCTGGATGAGAAACAGTTTTATCTCCCATGGAACAGGAAAACGCTATTCTGAGAAATCGAACATTCAGATTCATACAGAATTGTCGTATAAGCCATCCCTGGATTTCTGCTTTATAGAGGTGTATGCTGAAATAGGCTCAGCCCAGATCTCCATGCCTGGTCTCGCCCTCCTCTGATCAGACAGTCAGGCAGTCAGGCTCTGCAGGCCCCCAGAACTTCCTGGTGCTCACAGTCGCCGCCACGCTGTGGATCCACAAAGTCCAGCACTGTTTTCTAGAGGTTGGCAGGAGGTCAGAGAGGCCTTTATTTTGAAATTTTAGGTTATATCCTTTTACTTTTTTCCCCCCTCCTTCCTCTCCTCTTTTGATTTAACATGGACAATTTATGGAGCAGTGACTATGTCCCAGGTATGTGCTAAGTGCTGTATAAGGATTACCCCCACTTGATCCTTAAAATAACAGTATGAAGTATGAGCTATTATTATCCTCATTTTATAGATTGGGAAACCTGGGACTCAGAAGAGTTTAGTCACTAGGCCAGGGTCACACAGCTAGAACCTGGTAGAGTCAGGATTTGAATGCGGATGACCTCTCTCAAACCTGTACCTTTAACTAGAGTGCGTAGCGCCCCCCGCACTTGCCGCTCAACTGTGCAAAGCAGATGGGAAAGTAACCAGCTCCTCCTCTTTAGAGCCTTGAAAACAAAGAGGTGGCCGTGGTTTTCAGGACAAGAAGGGAGCATGGTGGCAGCAGGAGAGTGGCTGCACACAGTACAGAGTAGTGATTAGGCACATAGCTTTGGGGTCAGATAGACCTGCCTTTGAATCCCAGCTCCACCGCCGTCACAGGCATAACCTCACCATGTGCTCTGTGTCGCCGTCTCCCCACCTTACCTCCCAGCACTTACCTCCCAGGGTTGTTTTTAAGGTTAAACGAGATGTTGGCATGTAAGGCACTTCGAACAATGCCTTAATAAATTTTAGCTGTTATTAATGTGTTTTAAGCTCTAAGTCTGAGCCTGCCATGGAGCAGCTGCCCGGTGGAAGTTGTTGTTTGTAGCGGTTGTGTTGTTGGCAGAGCCTGCTTTAGGTGGTAGTGTGAGAGATGGCAATAATAGTACTATTTGTTCAGTGTTTGGGTTTAGTTCCTGGTTATCAAAAAGATATTTTGGAATTGGAACTTGTTGCTTCCCTTTCTTTAATTCTTTTTGCTCATTGAAGGACTTTAAGCTTCTTAGCCGCCAACTTTCTTGAGACATAGCACTCAGCATTCAGTTGAGGGTGGAAGGAAAGAAGGTTTTCAGCTTGTGAAAATGCCTCATCAGCAGGTGTTCGCTAGCTCTAAGGAAACTTGTCTGTTGATGGAGGAATAGTGT
Source organism: Diceros bicornis minor (assembly GCF_020826845.1). Lineage (NCBI taxonomy): Eukaryota > Metazoa > Chordata > Mammalia > Perissodactyla > Rhinocerotidae > Diceros > Diceros bicornis. The sequence continues at coordinate 36,701,737 of NC_080752.1, read as the reverse complement.
TTTCCCTCCGAAAGATCACTTTCATCTAGCCCAAAAGAACCAAAAAGGAGTGGCCTTGACTGACCTGATTTTCAGGCTCTTGTTGCATGGCCACCCACTTGAGTGCCCCCAGGTAATGTTAACTACCTAAGGGAAGGGGTGTGTGTGTTTTAATCCCCTATAGGAACTTTAGAACCTTGTGCCCTCTGGGACTAAACTCTGTGTAAGAGGATGGTGATCATACCTATTTTTTTATTGAGCACTTAATATGTTTCAGGAGCTGTGCGAGTTTCTTTACGTACACTTTATGATATTGTCCTCAAAACAACACAGCAAGATAGGTGTTATTATTCCCACTTAACAGATGAAGGAATTGAGGCTCGGGAAGGTGAAGGACTTGTCCAGACCTCCGCTGCTAGAAGTGGCAGATGAAGGATTTAAATCCTTGTCTGAATGAACTCACAGGCCGGCAAAACTGTATCTTAGGTCTTAAATATTGAAGCCAGAAGGACCTCATTTTTAGGCATCTCCTCTCCCTGCGTGGTGGATCCTGACAGCTGGAAGTGGGGAGCTTTGTGACAGGTTTCAGTTTAGATTTGCAAATTGATCACAGGTTGGTAAAATGTTGCATTGTGCCTTACCGTCACCAAAGTATATGAAAGCTTTGGTGATGTATTTGGGATGCTAGAGGGCTGGTTGTCGGTGTAGGATACTGTTGTACTGTGATGTGCTGTGCCCATGGTTGACAGTGTAGAGTGTGTACCAGAATAAAGAGCTTCCCTCGAGTTGGATAGGGCAAGTGAGAGTCTTCCATGTTGATTCACATGCAGGCATCTGCAGTAGGAGCTCAGGAAACCAGGAAAGAAATGGCCCAGCTGCTTTGCTTGATGTGTGAGCATTGTGTTCTTCTCTTCCTCAGGCCTCCCTTTGGACGTAAGTCAAAAGGCAGCATCGCCCCTTTCTAGATGAAATACTTGGGTGGATGGAGCCTTTGCTTTTCCCAAATTCTTTTATCTTGCTGCTTTCCCATTGTGACTTGTCCATTTGCGCTGTTTGCGGGTTGGACTCCCGCAACACCTTTGGAAGCAGTGTGTGTGCAGTGTGTTACTGGTTTACACTCGTGGCCAAATGTTCCAGATATCGTCCAGGCCATCTTATAAATCAGTTTGGGAGAAGGTTTATGTGAATTGGCTACTTCTGCTATGAGAAAGAGAGTTTACTTTTCGTAGCCTTCGTCAATGAGCATGTGGACGATGTTTTTTCCAAACTGTTTTTTTTTAAGCTCTTGTTTGGAATACAGGGACACTCTGCTTTTATCATCGTTGACTTTCCTGAAAGGCTTCTTGAATTTCTTGTGCCATCCAGGTGGAAATGGACAGCATGTATGCCATCCGTTGAAGACATCTCAGGGTTGCCCTAATTACGTGTCTAACTACCAGTTGACAAAGTGGAGGGATTAGTTGCCTGTTAATGAAACCAGCCAGGATCATGCAGAGGCAGCAGCTGTAGACATCTGTGAAGCATTAATGATCAGACAGTAGGTAATGGCGCCTTACAGATCTTCTCAAGGGGTCCAGGAAACCATCAACCAGAGAAACTGTCTGAAAAGGGCTTTAGTGTTTTTGAGAAATCCACCCATCAGTGATAGTGTTTGTGAGAACAGAGTCTGTAATCCCAGGTGACAGGAGATTTCAGAATTTGGTAGTAGGTAGAATTGTCCATAATTTGCCCAGCCTGGGAGAAGAGACCATTGCCCCATCTGATTTGGTGAGCTAGCAAGTTCTTCTCTAAAAGTCATTTGAAATGAATTTTATTTTAGTTTGCGTTGTTTGACATTCTCTAGAGAGCATTTGGTCATGGGAGGCAAACCTTGTGTTTTTGTCCTGTGTCATTCAGTGTTCTGGATCTGGGACGAGTCACTTAACCTTTCTGAGCCTTGGTTTACTCATCGTAAAACTGGATAATAGTGCCCATCTTATGGAGCTGAGTGGGGCTTTCCCAGCCCACACACGCAGGGCCTGGTCCACAGTGGGCTTTTAGTAGATGGTATATTTCTTCCCTTTCCCTTTTGAAATTGGTTTGTATTTTCGATATTTTGTATTCTTAATAAAGAATGATTAATTTGGAAAGTAAAATAAAATTATCTGGACGATATATAAGTAGGCTTAATAATGCCATTGTTAGTTCAAATAATATAGAATTTTATTAAAAATAGTATTTTTTTGGATAAATCCAGCCCCATTCTTGAATTTTGACCTATGATTAAACTGTAAACAGATGGAAGGCACCAAACTGTATAAAAAAGAGATTTGTTTTCTGATGCTGGTTCACTTGCTGTTTAGTTATACGATAAGTCTTAATTAGTTATGGATAAGCCTGGGCCTCAATTTTCCTTATTTTAAAAAGAAGTTACCGATGAGATGGTTTCTAAGATCCCCTTTAGCTTAACATTTCTATGATTCTGTGTTTTAAAATCTGGAGAGGTAGAGGGAGGCACACCCGAGATAAAATGCTCCACTTCACCCCGCTGGCTCGTTAGCAGAGCCAAGAACAGTGCGTGAGAAATCTGGCAGGCGCGATCCGGAGCAGTGGATTTGTCCATTGTCATCTGACCTGGGGTGTTTCCCTGCATCAAGTCATCCCCTCTGCTTTGCTGGCAGGGTTGTAAAAAGCAGACTGCAGTTGCCTTGAGGTTGAGTGCTGCTTGGGAACCGAGTTTCATTATGCAGAACAGGGGTCAGCGAGCTTCCTGAGGTGTGGTGGGATGGGCAGAGGCGGAGGATGCAGGAGGAAGAGGGCATCTGCCTTGCAGGGGAGGTAGAAGAGCACCAGGTACACCTGTGCTCCCTCCCCTTGCTGAGCAGGGCTCTGCTTTGCCAGTTAGAATGTGCTCGCACAGTCGTGCCTCCTTCGGGCCCCCCGCTTTGCTAACTCCTTATTGAGAATTTTTGCCATTCCAGCAAGTTTCCTAGGTAAAATTTGATCCCTGCAGAGAAACCGTTCTGTGTTCTGCAGTTAGAGATTTTTTGAGCTGTAAACATTGAAGAGGTTTTCCAAAACCTTTTTCTTACCCGCATTACAGCAAAGATACAGCTCCACCTCCTGAGTGTGATTCATTTTGGGTTTTTCTCTCCCTGAAGGGATGTGTAAGGGAAAAATCAGCTGATGGCTGTGGTAGTATTTGACACAGAGCCTGTATGTAGGTTGCTAAGTTTTGCTCTGGAATAAATATACTGGGGAGAGAGGCACTTGGAAAGTCTCATTCCTGGGTGAGTAGTTGAGATAGTTTAGGGACTCTGCTAGGGCTGTCCCACTTGTCTGGTTTCGATGGCCTCAGAGGGTCTTGGGAACACCAGTAAATAGGGAGGAGGTGAAATAGTGGAAATATTTCTTGGTGCTCTCCTGGGCTGGAGAGATGGGTCAGAGGGTTTCAGAAAGAAAGCGGAAAAGGAGAGAACAGTACAGTACAAAAAGGAAAAGGGAAGATCTTTTGTGGGTGAATATGGAATTTGGTCAACTGTTACTGTTTTCTGCCCAGAAGGTCCTTTCCCTTCCTCTCATTTTGGCTTTAGGGGAGCCCCCGGTCCCATGCACTGCATCGTAAACAAGGCAGGAGGGGGCATTGTGTGGGGTGAGGGCTGTGGAAGTGGGCCCTCCTTTGTTGGTGCTTAATGACTTGGAAACTGAAATAACACTCCGCCTACCTTTCTAGAGACTCCTGGCAGCCTAAATGGAAAACCTGCATCACATGAGCAAAAAATCAGGGAGGAAAGGGCCCTTGGGCACCCAAAAACCGTTATGTAAAAGTCCTAGCAGATAAGCCTGTGCTTTACACTCCATAAGAGTTCCTCCCATTTAAGGAGGACGGACTACAGGGACGTCCTCGTGGGTCAGAGGCTGTGCCAGACATGTTACCTCACTCTCCGTGGCCCTGCAAGGTGGAGAGTGTTTTCAAGTCTTAAAAGCCCATGTTTTCAAGTCTTAAAAACTGAGGCTCCAAGAGATTAAGTGGTGACTTGCTTAGTTCCACCCTGCAGGTTAAGTGGGAGAACAGGAATTTTTATTATTAGGTCACATTTGTGCCATTAGAGTCTGAGACTTTGAGAAAAGGATGAGGCAGTGGGCCCTTAACCTTGGATAAATGTGTGTGCACACACACAGACACACACATAGACACCCCTACCGTCACACACTGTCAGAGTGCTCACAGAACTGTGGGACCGTGACTCTGGACCACAATATGAACCTGTGCTTTAGTCCCTCTCTCAAAGTTGTTTCTTTTTTGTTGTTTTTAAAAATTGATTTCTAATTTCCTAATCCATAGCAGATTAGAAGAAGTGAGATAAGAGCACATGAGTGAGTGTAGCTGACGGCCTGACAGAAGAGGCAGAAAAACTTAAAAAGCAGACCCAGGGCCACGTTTCAGGAATGGATGCTCCTAACAGTGTCCCACAGCCAATGAGAAATGGTTTGACTGTGTTCATTGCTTTGTCCTTGGTATAAAAACATGGACCTTGTAAAACATTTTAGAGGCATTACCATCTTTTAGGACTAAAAGAAAGCTGGTACCTTTGTTATCTGGAAAAGTCACTGGAGGAGTGGAGAGTGGGATGCTGTAGTCTTCTTTTCCTGTTGTTTTTTCCTGGCTGTCTTCTTTCTTAGATCACAGGCTCCTTGAGGGCAGGGACCATGTCTGACTAGTTCAGCTCTGCGTGCCCAGTGCCTGCCCATCACTCACACAGTTGCTCTGTGACTGAGCCAGGTGGAAAGAGCGAGTGTGGGGTGTAGGAGAAAATCTCTCAACGTGAAGCTGTGTGTTCAGGTGCTGATTTTGCCACTGACTGTGTCACCTTATAAAACTTTTTCTAAACCTCATTGTTTGTCTGTAAAATAAGGGGGCAGGACTTAGATGAACTTGAAAAGGCTGTCTAGATCTAAATTTCCGTGATCATGGCAGAATTTTTTTTAAAGCAGAGACTTGTAAAGCAATTATGTTTTCCTGGCAATCAAAATGACATTGAGTGGTTTTCACCTCAATTTTAAAAAGATGACATTGACCCATCTGTGATAATATATACTAGACCCCAAAAGGTTGAAGGAGGCTTGATCTGCCAAATGGGCACTCACTGTGGCTTTGATTCATTTGATGTAGAGTGTTGGATATTCCCATGGGAACGAAAAGTCACCCAAAGGGAATGCTCATGTTTGTGTTTGATGAGCCATCTCCCTCCATGTGTGGCTGTCATCACCATGTCCCTCCCAGAAGATTCAACCAGAGGGCAGTCAGTCAGTGGAAGAAATACTTGTCTTTTTATTAATCCAAACTGTGCAGTTTTTCAGAGTGACCTAGAGATGGGTTGTTGGCTGGGCTGGCCGGTGAATCTTTCCCCAAATAGCCCCCAGCACAAATTGTTCCTGAGCCACAAGGCAGAAAACAGATTTAACTTTTAAACAAAGTTGCTTGTTGGGTCACAGATTATACAAGACAAACGCTGGATAAATTAGACTCCATAAATTTGTGATAAGTCAGCCTGGGCTCCAGTGGGGTTTACCTCTGTCTTGTCTGTGAAGTAAGTATTTGCTAAGCCTCTGGGGAATGTAAACGAGTGAAGGTCTTGATGAATTTAAGAACAAACTGTGAAGGCCTTGAAGCTTTGGTTGGTTGTTTATGTATAGACAGATGCTGTTAAGTACAGATCTGCCTCAACCAGTCGCTGGAGCAGGCCAGGCAGGACTTCTGCTCAGAAATCCAAGCAGTTTGAGCTACTGCTTGTCCTTGAAATTACAACTTTCTTAAAAGGGGACACACAGCCCATGCACACATGCACATAATGAGGCTGTGGCATGATCGTCCAGCAGGTGGTCCCCTCTAGAAAACTAGTCATCTCAGACTTCTTGGGCTGCCTCTCATTTCCGGTAGGTAACCTTGTCCTATCTGTTCTTCCTTGTCAAGTCCTTGGCCCTCTGCCTCCTCTCCAGCCATACAGCCAGAGCCCTGGTTGCTGTGGAGGAGCCTCTGCTGGCCCTCCTGCCCCCAGTCCCTTCTCTGGTCACACTGTCTCCCCAGAGTCACCAGAGGCATCCTTCTGTATCAGTTACTATTGCTGTCTAACAAAATCACCCCCAAACCTAGTGACTTAAAATAACAGTAATGATTTCATTATTTTCAGTGGTTTTCTTGGGCCAGAAATTCAGGAGGGTCTTGGCGGCTGGGCGGTTCTGGCTTGGGGTCTCGTGCTATTGCAGACAGACAGCTGAAGCTGAAACAGTGGAGGCCTGGAGCACCTGGCGGCTGGCTGGGTACCGCACTTCAGAGAGTCTCAGGGTCTCGGCGTGGGCTGGCTTGGGCTTCCTCACAGTGTGGTGGCCTTAGGGCAGTTGACCTGTTTACACTGCAGCTTGGGGCTCCAAGCATGAGTGTTCATTCAGCAAGCAAGGTAGAAGATGAAATGTCTTTTATGGCTTGGCCTCACAAGTCACAGAGCATCAATTCTGCTGTTCCCTGTTGATAAAGTCACCAAAACTCTCCCTGTTCCAAGGGGAGGGGACGTGGACTCCACCCCTCAATGGGAGGAATGTCAAAGTCACATTGTAAGAGGGACACATCAGGTGGGGAGAGCTTGTGTTATGGCCATTTTCGGAAAATATAATCTGCTTCACCTTCTAAGACACAACAATATTTCTGTCATTCCTCTGTGGAAGAATCTTTAGGGGTTTCTGACCCTTCTGGAGAAATAGATTTTAAAGTTTTAAAGGCCAAACAGCGTGGCACAGAATCCTTACCTGTAAAGTAGACAGAAGCAAAACTACTGGGAGAAGTGAGGTTCTGAGCCCAGAGCCTGGAGCTCTGTGGAACGTGGAGCCTCCTTAGAAAACCGCTGCGCAGTTGGGGCACGATCTGGCCTCACTGCGGGCCCCTCCTGACAAGTGCCACTCACCACCGTACTACCCTTCCTCCTGAGCTCACCTCGCTCATGGAGCGTGTCAGTGTGTCCTCTTCCATACCTCTCCTTTTGTCTCACTGCACCTCCTGCCTGGAAACGCCCCTTGTGTCTGCCTAGGGCACCCCTACTCAGCCAGCGATAACCGGCTCATGTACCCCCACTTCCGAGAAATCTTTTGAGGTTCTCTGTGCCACTTAGTATGTATCTTTACTATAACATTTTTTGTTTTTGTGCATAGGTGTGTTTATTGTATTAAATGAGCTTGTCACAGATTGGGACATATCCTGTTCTTTGCACCCCCACCTAGGGACTGAATAAATTTTATTTGATAATGATTTCCAAATTAGTCTTTGCCCTTTTAGTGCGTTTAATAGACCACGTTTTACTCTGTGCAAATGATTGACAACACTGTCAGGTGTCTGGAAATTCCTTGGTAGATTTTTTAAGCTGTAGTGTTTTATTTGACTTATTTATTATTCTGAAAAATTGTTCTAGTCTGTATTAACAGTTGTTTTACTTGTTGTAGGGTGATTTAAGCAGTTTGTTTTTCCTTAAGTCATGTGAAAACCAGCAGAAAGTGAAACATTCCCTAGCTCAGCTTATATACTAAAAAAAAACAACCAAAAACCTAAACCAACCCCTGGTGCCTCACCAGCTTAAAGTGGGGTAACTGTCCCTTCCTTCTTCTTTGACATCCTGACAAGGACTCGTCCTTGATTTTTTTCTATGTGGGTTTTGACTGCACCATAAGTCCCTGAAGGACGGGGAGGGACTTTGTTATGTTCTCCATTCAGCATGAGAAATAGTGCTTGTCACCTAGGAAACACTCAAATAATTGTTGAATGACTAATTGAATGGGCAGAGAATTCTGGAGAGTGAAGTGAAATGGGCATTCTTTTACTGTTTACCTTTCAACCCGGAAAACACCACCAGTGGAAGGTGGAATTGGTGAAGGTCATTTTATGAAGGAAGTGTCTGAGATCAATTAGGATTTTGAAGGAGCCATCTCATCTCTTGGAGAGCCCTTAGTTACAGGAAGACAGTATACAAAATAAATAGAGAGCCAGGTAGGGAAGGTAACCAGGGTGGGAAATCCTGGGGAAGTAATTGACACACGAAGTGCAGATCAGTGTATTGTGAACTGTACCTCGTCTCTGCACCCTCTGTGTGCCGTTGTGGTACACATCACACTGCCTGGTGATTGTTTGCTATTTTGTGGATGGTTCTGAGGGTTGGGACTAGGTTTCATTCATTGAGCCTAGTTCAGGGCCTGGCCATGGTTGGCACTCAACACGGGCTTGTTGAATTGGAACCTGGTTGTGGGCCTGCAGGGGGCTGTTACAGGGCAGGGCAGCTGCGACGCAGGGGGAGCATCTGCACTTGCGCAGGATCCAGGGCGCAGTCCATCTAGAAAGAGTCTCAGGCCGTCTAGCCCAAATCCCGGGCTACGAGATTAAGAGCGCAGCTCAGGTTGCACAGACGTCTGTGACATAGCAGACCTTGGACTCTGAGCTCCCAAATCCAAATTACTGTCCTTGCTTGCTCTTGTTTGTATTTTTTTCTGTTACCTTGAAAAAAATATTTAGTGAGGTGCAACAGTGACAAACAGAATAGAGAGCCCAGAAATAAACCCCTGCATGTATGGTCAATTAATTTACAACAAAGGAGCCAAGAATATACAATGGGGGAAAGGACAGTCTCTTTGATAAATGGTGTTGGGAAAACTGGACCCAGTCTTACACCATACACAAAAATCAACTCAAAAAAATTTAGATATCTGATAACTATAAAGGATCATATTAACATATATGTAAGTTTAAGCATCATGATATTAATAATACCCTTGAACACACCATTCCATGCAAGACCTAGATAAATATCAACTTTGATCTTCCCCTAGTGGCTTTTTCCCTTATAGCTACTCTTCTCACTCTTCTGAATTTTGTATTTACTGTTCCCTTGTCTTGGCTAATAAGAAAAAAAGCCTTGCTATATTAGTTTAAAATGCAGACAGAAACACACACATGCATACAGGCACACGTGTGTTTATGTCTCAATGATACAGAGTTGAGTATTTCTTGTTTTTGAGCTTTTTGGTAGCATCCTGGGTAGTCCCCTGGGACTTGCTTCCCCACCCCACCGTCATTCTATTTCTGGGGTCACTTGTGTATGCTGTGGATCATCCACGTTTTCTCTTGTGCTGTTTCCTGTTTGGACCCTCAGAATTTGGGATGACTCCCAAGTGAAGGGCTCCAGTTAACTCTAGTTTTAACTTTTTACAAGCTGTCATTAAGCTTTCCCATGTTGCTTGGCTTATGGGAAGCTTTTAGTCATTTACTACTTTAATGATAGTTAGACATCCTTGGCCCTAGAAATTTATGGTGAAATATTTCCAATTAAGATTAACTGGAATTAATGCAAAATATGAATTAGAACATTTTGCGATAGTATTTTAGTGGTTTCGACTAGATATAATCAGACAGAGGACTGTCCAGAAGGAACCCTTTATGCTACTGGCACTCTTGGGGTGAGGCTGTGATCAGCATATTTGGGGTTGGGGGTGTGAACAGGCTCAGGGAAGGGTTAAAACAATGTCTTTTATGGTCAAGTTACGACTTTTCTTTTCCTAGCCAATACACTGCTCAGCTTCTGGTTAATCCCTTCTGAATCCCAGTATGTTCTGGATTAAAGTTTCAATGTAGCTAGACTTACTTATATCTAAATTTGTTTTTTAGTTCTCAGAAAGATTGTTAATATCCAGTTGAGAATATTTCCAAAGACCAGAAGATTTTAGGGTTATGAGTGGTCTGTGAATTAGAATTGTATGTAGAATGTTCCTGAGTATGTGCGGCTTTTGGAGGCCTTAGCTTTGATCAGAGACTGGGAGTCTGCTGTCCCCAAAAATGATCATTTTAAACCAGGGTTTCTCAAACTTGACTCTACTGACATTTTGGGCCAGGTTGTTGGGGTTGATCCTGTGCATTGTAGGATGTTTAGAAGCATACCTAGCCCCTACCCATTAGATGTCAGTAGCTTCCCCTTCTCCAGTGATGACAACCAGAAATGTCTCCATACATTGCCAGATGTCTCCTGGGGGTTTGCAGGGAGGGCACAATCAACCCCAGTTGATAACCAGTAGTTTACACCTTTTTTTTTTTTAACAGACTTAATTTTTTAGAGCAGTTTTAGGTTCACAGCAAAATTGAACAGAAGTTACCATGCCCACAGAATCTCTGCCCCCACACATGCATAGCCTCCCGCATTATCAGCACCCCCTACCAGAGTTACAATTGATGAACCTACATTGACGCATCATAATCACTCAAAATCGTAGTTTCCATTGGAGTTCACTCTTGGTGTTGTATGTTCTGTGGGCTTGGACAAATTTATAATGACACATATCCACCCTTATGGTATTATATAGAGTAGTTTCACTGCCTTAAAAATCCTCTGGGCTCTGCCTATTCATCCTTCCCTCCTCTCCAACCTCTGGCAACCACTGATCTTTTTACTGTCTCGGTAGTTTTATTTTTTCCAGAAATGTCATATAGTTGGAGTCACATAGTATGCAGCCTTTTCAGATTGGCTTAAAATGTATTTGAGGTTCCTCCATGTCTTTTCATGGCTTGATATACCTCATTTCTTTTTAGCGCTGAATAATATTCCATTGTCTGGATGTATCAGTTTGTTTATCCATTCACTTACAGAAGGACATCTTGGTTCCTTCCAGGTTTTGGCAATTATGAATAAAGGCGCTATAAACATTCATGTGCAGGTTTTGTGTGGACGTAAGTTTTTCCTTTGCGTAAATACCAAGGAGCATGATTGCTAGATTGTATAGTAAGAATATGTTTAGTTTTACAAGAAACCGTCAAACTGTTTTTGAAAGAGGTTTTGCATTCCCACCAGCAATGAGTCAGAGTTCCTGTTGTTCCACATCCTTTTCTGCATTTGGTGTTATCAGAGTTCTGGATTTTGGCCATTCTAATAGGTGTGTAATGGTATCTCACTGTTTTAATTTGCGTTTCTGTGGTGACGTATGACCTGGAGCATCTTTTCATGTGCTTATTTGCCATATATATATCTTCTTTGGTGAGGTGTCTGTTAAGGTCTTTGGCCCATTAGTTTACATCTTTTAACTAGTTTGATTGCATCTTTTAGGGTTTTCTATTCGTGCACAGCCAAGGGGGTACATGGTTATTTGTGGAGTTTGAACACCTAACTCCAGCTTAGTCCAGGAAAGACTTCAGACTTGAATTGAGTGGGGCAAATGTTATAAAATATATTTTAAAATACTTAAAACATGTGTTTACACACATACACAGAAAATACTCCCATTCAAACACATGCTACTATGTATTAAACATTTCACAGGTATTAACCAAATCATTGCAACAATCCTATGAAGTAGATGCTGTCTTCATTTTATGGATAAACAGAGGCTTATAGAGGTTAAGAAATGTGCCCAAGGTCGTAAGTTAATGAATGGCAGAACTGGGAATTGAATATAGATCTTTCTAATGTCAAACCAGTTTATCTGTGTTCTCTAGCCCAGAAGTGGTGTTAAAATGTCTTCCCATGCCAGCAGGCCAGACCCATGTCACCGTGGCCTTGGCTGGCATAGATGGCATGGCACAAGTAGAGAATTCATGGTTGCTAGAATGTTTCACTAAGCAAAACAAGTGCCACAAGGTTTCTGGGGGGTGTGTGTGTGTGTGTTTCTTTTCGGGGTAGCCAGTTTGTTGTGTGTCCCAGAATAAATTGTCACTGATAACCATCTTGGGCAGGGAACAAGTTTGTTTTTTTTGCTTTTTTAAAAACAGCCTGCCAGGGGCCGGCCTGGTGGCGTAGTGGTTAAGTTTGTGTGCTCCGCGTCGGCAGCCCGGGTTCACGGGTTCGGATCCCAGGTGCAGACCTGCACCACTCGTCAAGCCATGCAGCGGCAGCAACCCACATACAAAATGGAGGAAGATTGGCACAGACGTTAGCTCACAGGCAGTCTTTCTCAAGCAAAAAAGAGGAAGATTGGTAACAGATGTTAGCTCAGGGCCAATCTTCCTCACCAGAAACAAACAAACAAAAAAACCCAGCCTGCTGTATGTGCCATATCAATTACCTGAAAATGAAATTGCCTCCAGTTAACTTAATGTTACGTGTTAAGTTAAATCAACTTGATGTGTTATGTTTTTGGTGAATAAAAAGTGGGTCCTTGTCCCACAGCCTGTTTGTGGTTAATATACCTGGAGTGTAGATGATTATATTCAAAGATTATATTTCATTACAGTCAAATGTGGCATTTCCAGGATTACTTTGTATATTTTATGAAGATTCTTTAGCTTGTTGATTTAGCACTTTTAAAAATCCTGAGATCGGTCTCAGCAGACCAGATTTGCAATACAGATCAGATGGTGCCTCTGATTGGTTGTACTGGGGCCTCCGCCTGCCTCACTTGCACTTCTTAGAGTCGCGTGCAGTGGTCCTCACCGCTTTACCTGGCCCACCTTTCTTGCCTTGTTTCTTGTTGCTCCTTCTGAGGTCTGGCCTTTGGTGTTATAGTCTGCCGTGCTCTGAAGTTACTTGGCACTTTACCAGTCTTCCTCCCACTCAATTCATTCCTTCCTGCCTCCCTGCCTCCATTATTTATTGCATATCTATGGTGACTGGCATATGGTGGCTCTCAGTACATATTTGCAGCGTGGATATTGAGTGAGGAGAGTACTGTGAAGCACACAGTGCATAGCTGCAAGAAGGTGCTCAGTAAACGAGAGTAACCTGTATCCTCTCGGACCCCTGCGGCAACACTGGCCCCAGTTTATTGCTCCTGTAGTTCGCTTTGCCAGGTAGAGTGAGCTCTTGGCTGTAAGTGGTCCAGGTCTTGGTCTACTTTGCAAGGACCTGGCACCTGGAGAAATGTACCAAGCTTTAGTTGAATGACTGAAGCACTTGAAACCTTTGTGTGCATCTGACCGCTTGTTCTTTGCCTGGCTTTGTCCCTGGCTTGGGGCTCATCAGAGACCCTGGCCTGGTGATATTACCTGACGTTTATATCCAGGTTACAGCAAAGGATAAAGCTTAATCTGCTACTTGAGCATGCTCACCGCAGAACCAGTTGGGAGTTAATACATCTGCATCTCCCATGGTCTGTTGAGTTGGAGAGGGAAAGCCAATGAGGTTTTGAGATGGGGGTGGAACAGGACAGCTGTCTGAACTCTCCGGCCTCTTCCCACTTCTCTGAGTATCTTTTGGATGCCTTCACTTGGGGTAGAGACTGCTATCAAACCAGCATCTCCCTCCAGGAGGTGTGTCAGAGGGTCCAGTGGAGGCCTGTTTGGTCTCAGACTACCCTGAGCAGGCTGAAACTACAAAAATGCTTTTTAAAAGGGAGTTCTTGGTGTTTCTGTTGGCAAAATGACTTAGACACTTCTGTTTCTCTTTCACAGAGTGACCAGCAGCTGGACTGTGCCTTGGACTTAATGAGGCGCCTGCCTCCACAGCAAATCGAGAAAAACCTCAGCGACCTGATCGACCTGGTATGTGCTTTGTTCTTATGGTTTCATTTGGGTGTGGCTCCTAATCGGTTGCTTTTGTGTATCTTTTTCCATGCAGAATTCAAAACACACAAGAAACCTTCTCTCTCCCCAGCCAGACACCACCACTGAGCCACGAGATTCCTCCAGACAGAGAGAAGATGGGTTTCACGTGGTTGTCTTTCTGGCAGAGCTTTCTGTTAGCAAGGCCCAAGATAGGAGTTCTCAAGTTGATTACCGTTGTCCCCTTCCCCAAGCGCCTTGTTTTCAGTTTCTAGAAGCTTGCATTTAGGCATGGGGGAGAGGAGGCCACTTGCAGCCAGCAGGTGTTCAGCAGTGCACAGTACGAGGCTGTGTGAGTTTCTTTGCTATTGTGGAAGTTTCTCCAGCCAAAGCAGTACAGGAATCTACCCTGTAAAATGCTTCGGTGGCTTTACTTCTACTTTGAAATGGTATAAAACACAAAAGTTGGCTTTTAAAGAACCCATCACATCTGTTTTTTAAGTATTTAATTCTTTTTCTTTTTTTTTAAGATTCAGAATGATTGGTCTCAAAATGATGCCTCTGATTAACTGGCACCATAATATTATTTGAAAATTCTCAAAATGTTAAAAACATCTATAAAGCTATGGGAAATATTGAAAAGAAGTAAAATAAAATCAGACCCAGCTGAGTTACTAGATCATTTGGCCAGTGAGTTCTGGCTCTGGGTCTGGAACCCAGGCTCCCTGAGTCTGAGTCCTCTGTTCTTTTCACTGCATCTTGTGTCTTGGATGTAATTATCAGTTGCCAACCGTGGCTCATCAATGAAGTATCTTTTAAAATAGTGGTTTGAAAACTTGTCCGTATGCTGTAGTGATATATTTAATTCCATTCTATGAATTCAGAACAGTTTTACTAGGAAAAATACATGGCCGCAGGAGGCTCATGTCATTCACAGGTAGAACTCTTCACAGCAGTCTGGCGGGACCTTCGTGTAACTATTTGTGTATTTATAGGGACACAAACTCCCAGTTGAGAGGCAGCCGTGTGAGATGGAGTCGGGCCTATTGAAAGAGCTGTGAACTTGCTATCTTTTACATGTAATAACTCAGGAAGTGAGAAGGAGGAGGTTTCTGGAGGTAAATGCCCTGAGGAGCAAGTCAGCGACAGGTGCTTGTGATGGGAATGAAGAGAAGAAGGTGGACGTAGCAACGTGATGGGTCCTGGCTGGACGAATAGGTGTTTCAGATGAGTACTAAAGAACAGAGGGTTGAATTGTGATGCAAAGGAACCTACTGTATGCTCAGAATCGGGGATCACAAGCCAAGATCCGGGGAGCTGACATAAATCACTGAAATGGACGTAGTGTAGGAAAAGGGGTTCGGCGGGCAGGCCTCATTTGAAAGAGCAGTGGCCCCTTTGCACCAGTCGCTTGTTGCCCTGTGGGAGTAGGATCCTCTGTGGCTTGTTTTCAGGCTTTTCTGGAGGAGCCATACATTTTTTGTTTTAAGTGAAATATTCTGATCTTTCAACATTGGCCCAAACATTGGATTGGTTAGATTTGATTTTTTGTAGAATCTGGGCATGAGTGTGTGAAATGTGAGTTGGGGGGACAGGAAGGTGGGGGTAAAGAAGAGGATCTTTGTTGGGAAATAATGAAATGTAAAGTTGGATAGTTAAGAGGTGTCCTTGAAAGTCAGAAAGAGGGCTTGAGTTTGATGTTGCAGTTATCACCACCGTCAGCCCACACGTTGTGCTGAGCAGTTCACTGCATGGCCTTGTGTAACGCGCAGCAGTCCGTAAGGTAGCACGGCAAGATGCAGTCTGGGAGGGGCTATACGTCTTTCTGTTTTTCTTGGTCGGAGATTTTTCTTTTTTTTTTTTTTGGTGAGGAAGGTTAGCCCTGAGCTAACATCTGTTGCCAGTTCTCCTCTTTTTGCTGAGGAAGATTGCCTCTGGGCTAACATCTGTGCCCATCTTCCTCTACTTTATGTGTGGGACGCCACCACAGCATGGCTTGATAAGTGATGCATCGGTCCACGCCTGGGATCCGACCCTGTGAACCTGGGTCCACCAAAGTGGAGCGCATGAACTTAACCGCTCTGCCACCAGGCCGGCCCCCAGAGATTTTTGATTGTTTGTGTGTGGAAGAGATGGTGAAAGTTGAAGGTATAGTCAGATCCCTAATTTGGTCAGCTGCAGAGGCTTCTTTTTCTTTTAAACTTAGCCTGAAAGTGTGCTTGGCTAAGTTTAAGTTTAGTTTGCCAATTTAGTTATTACTGTATTTTAGAAATAAACCAAACATAGAAGTAAGAACTCATGAGCAGATTTTTCTCAGTAGACTCTTCTTCGTGTTTAACAGGCTGTTTTGTTCTTATGGCAACTGAACTGTTTTACTACAGCTGTGTGTTTTCTTTGTGACTCCTTTGTCCCTCTTCATTTCAGAGAGGGCACATCGCTGCTTTTATGGAAACCTGGTCAGCTGGTTCCCTTGCTTATTATGCCAGTTTTACTTGGGCTCCACAGGGAAATGGCAGCATTGATGGTAAATGAAGGAGAGCATCAGGAGCCGTCTTTCACCTTAGCCAGACACTGAGGGAGGGAGGTTGGCCCTGAGGTTTAGTTTGCAGGAGAGTACCCAGACCCTGCTTGGGTGCCACACTGTGTCTGTCCCTGTTCTGTGATGCAGTATGTGGCATCCTGTAGATGACCGTCAGAGTACACTGCTTTTCCACTTGTAACTTTGTCTTCTGTAGGATGTGGCTGGAGAGGATGGAGGCAGACACAGGCTGTGGGTTGACAGCTAACGTTTGTTGAACGCCTACTGTGTGCCCAGGACTGAGCTGGATGCTTCTATTTGTCTTATCATTTATCAGATTTTTATAATACTCCTTTAATGAACCTATGACTACTTCACCTTTTTTGGATGATTTGACTTGTGAGGAAGAAGCCAGAGTGGTGGTGTGGCTAAGCAACACCAGGAGACCTGATTTCTCTTGCTGGGGTAACTCTGCTGGGTGCCTTTGGGTCCAGTCACCTACATTCAAAGCCACAGATTAAATATGGTACATCTTTCTGATGTGTCGGTCTTACTTGTTTGGGGAAAAAGTGTTAAATAATGTAATTCATTAGTGATCTAAAATACTAAAACATAGATGTATTATGGAGAATAATTCAAAATTTACATAATTAAAACAAAACTAGAGACTTGAAAGACGTAACCTTCTTAGAGCCAGGCCACTTAGGATTAGCGGTTACTGTTGTCCGTTGCTTCATGGGGAGGCTGGAGAGGCGCCGACTCCCCTCGCCAGGTTGTGTGGAGGCCAGCCTCGGGCCCCGTCTACCTCCTAAGGCTGAACAAGAGGCCATAATAGATTCTCATCATCCAGAATGGGCTGGGGAATTGGTGTTCTCATTAATTTTTTAATTTGAAGTATGATGAATGTCAAAATGGAAATGGAGCATGACTTTTCAACGAATTAGGATCTGGTAAAGCATGCCTCATTAAAACTGTATTGACATGCTTCAAAAGCCACTTTTTGATTAATGGTCTGGCTTCATCAAGTTCCTTGCTATGTACCATAGTATATAAGGGGCATCTGGGCTGGTTTTGTACTGGGTCCTGTGACCAGTCCTAGAAATTACTTCTTTGAATGTTTTCTTTTCATCGCTGCTATTTTTCTTCTGTTTTCCCTGGGAATGACAGTTCTTTTTTTCTTTTTAACTGAATTTGCAAAATTCTTTTGTTTTTGTAAGAATTGGTCTGTGCCGAGTGTACTGCTGGGGCTCTGAAGTTCACTTGCAGTTTTAGTTTCTTTCCAAAGCTGTAATTTCAGAAAACTCGCACCATATGGGGCCATCTAGAAGCAGTGTATCCGGGCCTTTGTTTCATGTAATCTGGGATCAGTGAGATGCTTTCAGAGCAGCTCATGCCCTGCTCGGTGCAAATTACAGTCATTCCTCCTGTGCTCACCTGCCTAAAATAATGAAGGAGAGGTGGTGGTTTTCAAGAAAAGTCTCCAATTTTAAGACTGATAGGAATGTTAGGATTTGCCAGCATTCCCCATGAAAGGAATGGCCTCGCTTAGATGTCGAAGCCAGAGAACCGTAGGGGAATTTATCCGGTCCACCAGAGGTCTGGTTACAGAGCAGTATTAAAGAGAAACGTGGCGTATGCTTGGCAGCTAGGCCAAGGCAGCCCAATTTATCGTGCCAGATCAGCTTTCTTTTTTCTTTTTTCTTTCGAGCATCAGAGCTTTTGCTTCCTTGGAATTATGGTGCATGCTGTGATTGGTAGAAAATGACCTTCCTTTGCAGATGGCCAAAACATCATTTTATTACATATTAATCCCATTGTACCAGAGCAAAGCCAGCCGAAATCCATTGTGAAGCTGTTTCAGGAATACCTACGTGTCCCTCTGGGCCAGGAATCATATGATGTTAAGATGCTCCCTTGGCTTCCTAAACTTTGACCTTCTATGGCTTTACTCTGCACACTGGCAGCAAAAGCAGAAACTTCTTGGCTGGAGTGCATTTTGAGCCCTGAGCTGAGAAAGGAGTTTGTTTCTGCAAGTTGGCACCCAGCAGGCCATCCATCCTTTGCCTTTTTAAGAGCAAACCAAAAATAGCCCTAAAACTGTTTAACTGGGCAGAAAAGTCTTTGCTTGCAATCGTTGGTCACTTCGCTTTTTAATTCCTTCTCTCTTCTTTGCTATAGTCACCCAGAAGTCCAGCTCTGGGGTGTCCCCAGACTTCACTCAAGCAAGGAGGAGGGCATCAGAGCTGGGGAAGCGCCCGAGCCGTCTGGGCCGGGCCTGTGGGTTAGAGGTGGAAGAGACATCCTGATGTTCTGACCAGGGAGTTGATTACTTGATCGCTTTTCGTTTTAGCATATTCCTCTTTTTAGCAGCCAGAATTGCCCTCCAGAAATAGAAAGGGCCTGCTGGGTGCAGGGCTTTCCACTGCCAGCCTCAGCAGTACCTACACTTCGAACAGCTCTCAGAAATTGTCCGCCTCTAGGCAGTGTGAGGTCGGTGGGGGCGTGAGGCCCGTGCTGTGATTCTTCCCACTTGACAGGTTAGAGGACTGGGGTGTGCTTAGGCACTGGGGGCTCAGCGAACGAGCGAGTGGAGAGCTACAGCTTACATTTCCAGGAACCTGCTCTCCATGAAGCAGCCCATGCAGTCAAGCTCACATACGTTTGTGGTGGGTGAAATTAAGGCTAATGTTATATTTAATAGTTCATTAATATATCTGATTTCTGATAAGCATTGTTACTCAGCTTTTGATCTCTAATAGTTGAATCATTTTGAAATCTGGAAATTATTTTTCCAGTGATAGCTGTATGGATTGAAGCATCAAACTCAGTTCTATCCCCAAGTGATGAGGATGTGCTGGGCCTGGGGACCCAGGTGCTGCCCGTGCCCTTGGGCCTCTTGAACACCAGATAGGATCTGGTTTGTCTGTGTTCCCGAGTGAGCAGGCTTGCGTTTTCTTCTTGCTTAGTTTCCCTATTATCATCGCCATTTAAAACAGTCTCATACCAGCGTTTTGTCCCCTTTATTTCAAAGGCAATTTTTAAAATGTCTTCTCCTTTCTAAAGGGGTCTTTGCTTAAGTAGGTGAAAAGTGAATGGGCTCAGTCAACATTTACTAAGCGGGCACTGTGCTCAGCCCTGGGAGGAAATGCAGCCTTTATTCTTTGGCTCCCCATCCATAGGAAAAAAAATGCAGAGATCCTAAAACTTGGTCCCTGATAAGAATGCCCTTGGTTGGATTCTCTCGGCCCTTTGGTCTCCACCGGTGGGTCAGCTCCAAGGATGACGATCAAGAGCTGCAGAACTGAGTTATTCTTTCTACAATTATTTAGCATCTGCTATGTGCCAGACACCATTCTCAGGGCTGGGGTACAGGATGAAAGGCCTGCTCTGCCGAGCTGACATTTAATGGGGATTCAGGGGAGATTTTCCAGAAGAAGGAAGACTTGGCCGTGGCCAGCCTTGCACTCTCCGTGTCTCTTGAGTAGATACACAGAGGCGTGTCTGTCTTTACTTTTGAGTAAAGGTGTCGTAGGCTCTTTGATGGTTGTGCCCAACTAGCAGGGAGTTTTTGTCCTCTCCCTGATCTTTCACTCAGCCTCTTACTTCTCAGATTCTTTCCCCAAGGCATTCCTGACAATAGAGGAGAGCAGATGCATATCTTTGGAGTTTTAGGGGCAAATCCCAAAGTGGCTGCCCCTAGTAGAGAATTTTATGTTTTGTCTTTTTTAAAAATTTCCTTCCGATTCATAACATGCCCACATGCAAGATATTTTAATGTAAAAAGAATGCTTTCTCCACCAAAGCCTTGAGTCAAGTTGATGCCTGGAAAGCCGGGCTCTGGGGCGTTGTTTGGAGACGCTCAGCTGGGTTTTGTGCCTGGGCCTCCCCACAGAGCTTAGTCTCCCTCCTGTTGGGCACCAGGAGCTCAGGGAGGGGGGCTCCCCCGTGACGCACACCACTGATGCACAGGACTATAGCCGCATGGAGCCCTGGCCTGCTCTGTAGCCCTGCCAAGCGAGGAGGGGGTCTGTGCTGGACCCCATTCGTTGGTACCTAGGAAGTTCCCTGTGGGTTTATATTGGGGGCGGGGGAACTTGGCTTCCACTCTGCTATTTGTCGTAAGATCTGCCGGGAAGTTTTCTCTCCTTGGCCGGATATTGTCTCTGGAGCAGAAGCATGGAATGGATCGAAAAATTGGTAATTATGCACCAACCTCTGCACAGTCTCTGTTGTGCTGATGTTTCTGAGCTTTTCTGCAGGCGACACCGTGCTGCAGTTCCAGTTTTACAAGGGGAAAAAGCATTCCAGCCAAGGGCCTCCAGCAGTATTTTAATGAACTCCATTCCTTGGAAAGTTGTGGTGAGCCTTTTCATGCAAGTGTTTTGCTCTTTGAATGGACTGCAGCTGTGAAGACTAAAGCAAGGGAGATCGAGAATGCAGACCCCCGGACTGTAGGTGCTGAACTGGCTCTCTGTTCGCCGCCCAGGGCTGCCTCTCCAGGGGAAGGTGGCCCTTCATGACCCCAACCTGCTGCTGAGGCGAGGACCCTGCCACCTAATGGTGCGGCCTCTGATTTGTGTCAAGGTGGCAGCTAGGCAGCCCTTCTAAACTAGGACAAAATGGTGTGATTGGCTTTGAAAGAGGAAATGGGGCTTCCTGGGGTGCTCTCACCTGACCTCCTTCTCCATAGATATGGCCAGAAGGTGTTTGAAATTCTGATAAGTTCTGTTGTGTGCAGAATAATAGACCCTCATTCGATCCAATTAAGAATGAGGTGAATTGCCTCCTGCACAAGCAGTCCAGACAATTGAAACTTGAAACCAAATGACGGACAGGGGTCATTTGCCTTCTTTTATGTGTGTGTGTGTTCCTTGGGGAGCCAGGACTATTTCCCAGAGGCTGTAATGATATGTCCACTGGTCCTGAACAGTTCTGGACCAGTAACAGTAGTTACTGGGTAACAGCAGTTACCCATTATGACTGGGGGTTGAAATTCTCCAAAGCTAGGTCATTTGAAAGTTAGCTGTCTCCCATCACCTTTAATGTCACCACCCAGTATGCTTTTGTTATTTTTCAGAGGAGATTATAAAGTTGAAAACAGAAATTATTTTTTGTTTCGTCTCAGATTTAGAATTTGATTCTTCCCTCTTGTCATTCTTCATAAAAGCTTTCTCAGTGAATGACATGGAAAAAGAAATAGGTTTGGTGGAGATCCATCAGATGTCAGATGCACTAATGTGGGCCTCATTCTTTTTTTTCTGTTTATTTATTTTTTAATTGTGAAATTTTTGCCGTACATTATCGTCAGTCACCATGTAAATGCATCCCTTCACCCCTTGTGCCCACCCTCCTGCTTGCCCCTGGTAACCACTAAACATTCTGTCTGTCCCTGTGTTGGTTTATCTTCCACAAATGAGTGAAGTCATGCAGTGTTTGTCTTTCTCTGTCTGGCTTATTTCGCTTAACATAATACCCTCCAGGTCTATCCATGTTGTTGCAAATGGGACGATTTTGTCTTTTTTTTATGGCTGAGTAGTATTCCATTGTATATATACACCACATCTTCTTTATCCAGTCATCAGTCGAGGGACACTTGTGTTGCTTCCATGTCTTGGCTATAATGAATAATGGTGCGATAAACATAGGCGTGCATAAGCCTCTTTGGATTGTTGATTTCAGGTTCGTTGGGTAGATACCTAGTAGTGGAATAGCTGGATCCTAAGGTATTTCTATTTTTAATTTTTTGAGGACTCTCCATACTGTTTTCCACAGAGCCTGCACCAGCTTGCATTCCCCCCAGCAGTGGATTAGGGTTCCCATTTCTCCACAGCCTCTCCAGCATTTGTTGTTTTTTGTCTTGGTGGTTATAGCCATTCTAACGAGTGTAAGACAATATCTTAGTGTGGTTTTGATTTGCATTTCCCTGATGATTAGTGATGTTCAGCATCTTTTCATGTGCGTATTGGCCATCTGTATATCTTCTTTGGAGAGGTGTCTGTTCATTTCCTCTGCCCATTTTTTGATCAGATTTTTTTTTTTCATTGATGTTTTAATGGTTTCTAACATTGTGAAATTTTGGGTTGTACATTTTTGTTTGTCCATCACCATATATATGACTCCCTTCAACCCTTGTGCCCACCCCCCACCCCCACTGCCCCTGGTAACCACGGTCCAGTTTTCTCTGTCCATGTGTTGGTTTATATTCCACATATGAGTGAGATCATACAGTGTTTGTCTTTCTCTTTCTGGCTTATTTCACTTAACATAATACGCTCCAGGCCCATCCATGTTGTTGCAAATGGGACGATTTTGTCTTTTTTTATGGCTGAGTAGTATTCCATTGTATATATATACCACATTTTCTTAATCCAATCGTCAGTCGAGGGACACTTAGGTTGCTTCCACTTCTTGGCTGTGGTGAATAATGCTGCAATGAACATAGGGGTGCATAAGCCTCTTTGGATTGTTGATTTCAGGTGCGTTGGATAGATTCCCAGTAGTGGGATGGCTGGATCATAGGGCATCTCTATTTTTAATTCTTTGAGGAATCTCCATACCGTTTTCCATAGAGGCTGCACCAATTTGCATTCCCACCAGGAATGCATGAGGGTTCCTGTTTCTCCACATCCTCTCCAACATTTGTTGTTTTTGGTCTTGGTGATTATAGCCATTCTAACGGGCGGCGTGAGGTGGTATCTTAGTGTTTTAATTTGCATTTCCCTGATGATTAGTGATGTTGAGCATCTTTTCATGTGCCTATTGGCCATCTGTATATCTTCCTTGGAGAAGTGTCTGTTCATTTCCTCTGCCCATTTTTTGATCAGGTTGTTTGTTTTTTTGTTGTTCAGTTGTGTGAGTTCTTTATATATTATGGAGATCAACCCCTTGTCAGGTGTATGTTTTGCAAATATTCTCTCCCAGCTGGTTGGTTGTCTGTTCATCTTGATTCTGGTTTCATTTGTCTTATAAAAGCTCTTTAATCTGATCAAGTCCCACTTGTTTATTTTTTCTTTAGTTTCCCTAGTCTGGGTAGGCATGTCATCCGAAAAGATTCCTTTAAAACCAATGTCAAATAGTGTGTTGCCTATATTTTCTTCTATGAGTTTTATAGTTTCAGGTCTCACCTTCAGGTCTTTGATCCATTTTGAGTTAATTTTTGTGAGTGGCGATAGCACATGGTCCACTTTCATTCTTTTGCATGTGGCTGTCCAGTTTTCCCAACACCATTTATTGAAGAGACTTTCCTTTCTCCATTGCATGTTCTTAGCACCTTTGTCGAAAATTAGCTGTCCGTATATGTGTGGTTTTATTTCTGGGCTTTCAATTCTGTTCCATTGATCTGTGTGTCTGTTTTTGTACCAGTACCATGCTGTTTTGATTACTATTGCTTTGTAGTATGTTTTGAAGTCAGGGATTGTGATGCCTCCTGCTTTGTTCTTTTTTTTTAGGATTTCTTTAGCTATTCGGGGTCTTTTGTTGCCCCATATAAATTTTAGTATTCTTTTTTCTATTTCTGTGAAGAATGTCATTGGGATTCTGATTGGGATTGCATTGAATCTGTAGATTGCTTTAGGTAATATAGACATTTTAACTATGTTTATTCTTCCAATCCACGTGCATGGGATATCTTTCCATTTCTTTATGTCATCATGGATTTCTTTCAATAATGTCTTGTAGTTCTCATAGTATAGGTCCTTCACCTCCTTGGTAAGATTTATTCCTAGGTATTTTATTCTTTTTGATGCAATTGTAAATGGTATTATCTTTTTGAGCTCTCTTTCTGTTAGTTCATTATTAGCATATAGAAATGCAACTGATTTTTGTAGATTGATTTTGTACCCTGCAACTTTGCTGTAGTTGTTGATTGTTTCTAATAATTTTCCAACAGATTCTTTAGGGTTTTCTATATATACAATCATGTCATCTGCAAATAGTGAGAGTTTCACTTCTTCGTTACCTATTTGGATTCTTTTTATTCCTTTTTCTTGCCTAATTGCTCTGGCCAAAACCTCCAGCACTATGTTGAACAGGAGTGGTGAGAGTGGGCAGCCCTGCCTCATTCCTATTCTCAGAGGAATGGCTTTCAGTCTTTCCCCGTTGAGTATGATGTTGGCTGTGGGTTTGTCATATATGGCCTTTATTATGTTGAGGTACTTTCCTTCTATTCCCATTTTATTGAGAGTTTTTATCATAAATGGATGTTGTATCTTGTCAAATGCCTTCTCTGCGTCTATTGAGATGATCATGTGGTTTTTATTCTTTGTTTTGTTGATGTGATGTATCACGTTGATTGATTTGCGGATGTTGAACCATCCCTGCGTCCCTGGTATAAATCCCACTTGATCATGGTGTATGATCTTTTTAATGTATTGTTGTATTCGGTTTGCCAATATTTTGTTGAGGATTTTTGCATCGATGTTCATCAGCGATATTGGCCTGTAATTTTCTTTCTTTGTATTGTCTTTGTCTGGTTTTGGTATCAGGGTGATGTTGGCCTTGTAGAATGATTTAGGAAGTGTTCCATCTTCCTCTATTTTTTGGAATAGTTTGAGAAGGATGTGTATTAAATCTTCTTTGAATGTTTGGTTTGTTTTTCTTTTGTTTCCCTTGTCTGTGGGCCTCATTCTTAATACGTTTTATCCATCACCTCATTTAATCTTCGCAGCCACTCTGTAAAGTGAGTGGGAGGATCCCCTTTTATAGATGAGGAAACTGAGGACATCCCAGAGTCCCATACCTGATAGTGACCGAGGGGAAAGTCAAACCCAGCTGTTGATTCCAACATATTGCCCACTGAATTACTGTCTTAAAAAGGAAAACATTACACTATGTTGTTTCTCATATGGCCTGCTAAAGTTAAATTATCTTTTAAGGTGCAATTTAAGGTAAAAGAAATGTTTGATGAGAGCAGCGTAGTTACCATGGAACCTGTAAGTACCTCAGGAAAAAAGACTTTTCTCTTCCTGCCTCTTCTGGTATGAAGCTCCTTCCGAGCCTGATAAACAAAGAAACTGCTTTGATAAGCAAAGAAACTGCTTTCACCCGGCCTAGCTGTTGGGAACAGCGGTGTGGAGGTGAAACCTGCTTGAGCTAACTCCCCTCGCCCCCCAACACACACACACACACACACACACACTCACTCACTCACTCACTCACTCTGCGTTGTGTGTGTTTGGGCAGGGAGTGCTCTTTAAAAAAGCATTCTGCCCAAACACAACGTTTGTCACTATTTCTTCTTTCAGTTAATAGAGCAAATCTAAAAATTTTAGGAAAAGCAAGTTCTTGCACCACAAGAAATAAAAGGATGGGTCAGTAAGGTAACTGCCTTTAAGTCAGATGTACCAAAATCAGCATACACCCTGGCACACACCAGTTAAGAGTATATAAGACGCCAGGGGGTGGGAGGACAGGATCCCGTTTGTAACAGCAGGACAACACCCCCCCGGGAATAAGCTTCCCAAGAGGCAAGTGGGCCGTGCGTGAAGCCCGCTGTGGCGCACTGAGCTGAGAGCGGAGGTGAGTGGGGTCGACGGCTCAGAAGCAGGACCATGATGTCAGAACTTAGGGTATAGTACATGAGATGCTTGTATTTCACTGTGAGAAAATAATTGATTATGCAATAAAATTGCTGAAACTAATAATTTTGCGGGAAAACAGGCTAAATATCTGTTGCACAGCATGTACTTATACTCCTGATGGACTAAAGAGCTGATATTAAATGAGCAAGAAAGAACCAGAGGGAAGACAGGGATGACATTTGATATTGAGGTGGAGGAGGCTTTATAAGGCGCAGAAGCTAATGCCAGAGTGATGGCTTTCTTATATGCAAATTTAACTTAAAAGTTTAAACAAAATAAAATGTAAAATGTAAATAAAATGCAAAGAACAAACTCTGAAACATATTTGCCCTTTATGGCAAAGAGTGTATCTCCTTAAATGTTCAGAAAACACTTTCTGAGGTTGTTACTATCATTGTCCCCATTGGACAGAAGCAGCAGCAGGGGCTTCGGGAACTTGTCCAAGGTCACCAGTAATGGTGGAGCCAAGCTTTGAACCCAAGCAGTCTGACTCCAGGTTCTCAACCACTGTGTGCTCTTGTCTCCATCAATACGAAAAGTGGAAATACTGTGTTGGAACAGAGAGCTAGGTACAGTCAGGTGATTCACAGAGGAGAGTGCAGACATCTAATACACAGACCTTTTGTCCTTTGTCAGAGAAGTGCACAATGAAACAAGATAGAATGGCTGGAAAAGTCTCCTTCACTGATGACCCCTCTTACTGCTCATTGCATGGAATCATATTTCATGCTGGATGCAACCTACACTTTTCCTTACTTTCATGAAGTTGGTCAGCACATCTTGGTGTTCAGTCTCTTGAGGGACAAAGACAATGAGTAATTGGGGAAACAACGGCACACTGATTACCCTCTAGGAGCTTCACCATCCATATTGTCATATTAAGGATTCTTAGAAGTCCTGCAGTTAAAAAAAAAGAAAAGAGGGGCCGGCCCGGTGGCGCAAGTGGTTAAGTGCGCGCGCTCCGCTGCGGCGGCCCGGGGTTCGCTGGTTCGGATCCCAGGCGCGCACCGACGCACTGCTTGGTAAGCCATGCTGTGGAGGCGTCCCATATAAAGTGGAGGAAGATGGGCACAGATGTTGGCCCGGGACCGTCTTCCTCGGCAAAAAAAGAGGAGGATTGGCGGATGTTAGCTCAGGGCTGATCTCCTCACAAAAAAAAAAAAAAAAAAAAAAAAGAAAAGAACTTATTTTCCTTTATCTAGCATTTCTCTTACTCACTTTCATGGAATCCACTTTGGAAAACATTGGTTTCCTGGAAAGGTTCCTAACCTATACGTCAGATGACCTGGCTTCTAGACCCTTTTTGGCAGGGGTCCTAAGTGTGGTGTTAATCAAATTTTAAATTTTCATAACTGTTTGGTAAAATGGCATAGAGAGAAACATAGCTTTCCTTGTTTTCTTTTTTCAAATAGAGAACTGCTTCAGAAAACTTGTAGCTCCTTCAGTAGGAGGGAAGAAGATAGGTGGGAAAAAAGCATTGTGTACGTTATCAAATCTTAGTGGAAGTCAGGACACCCGGCTTGTAGCTTTGGGTCTGCCACTAACTTGCTTTGTGATCAGCACGCCTCTGGATCTTGGGCTCCTTTTCTGTGACCTGAGGGCCAGATGGTCTCAGTCTCAGAATCTGAGTTCTGTTGCGTAAAACTAAAAGAACATCACCATGGATACCCTTATGTTGATGTCACTACTTTTAGGATCCCCTTTTGTTGGCAGAAGAGGCATTGATTTCTCGCAGGTCTGTGACCATATAGCCTGCCCTGTATGGTAAATACACAGAGCCGAGCAGGCAGGGGCTTCTGGCGCATATCCCCCAGTCAGTCTTCATTGCCTTGGCAGCTCACTTTAGTGGGCAGAGTTAGGCTGACGGGGACTTGAATCCCGCCTCTTGTGCCTTCCGGCTTTGAGACCTCAGGCAGGTCGCCTCAGCTCCCAGTTTCCTCCAACATACAACATTGGGATAAGAAAACTGAATTCCTGGGGCCGTTGCGAGGATTTGGGGAAGTATATCAAGTGCTAACGTGCACGTAAGACAGGTGCTTAGTAAATGTCAGCTGATGCTTTTATTACTTTCTCTGGCTTCCTGGGACCTGTTGCTAACCTCTGGGTGCTGCCTGTCCAGAGGCTGTGCCCTGATGCCCCAAGCAGGCTTCCTGTGTTTTCACAGGTGAACACAGTCCTGGTCTTGACTTCACGGGGGGTGTTTTATAACCCAGTGCACGATTGCAAGGACTTGGTTTGTTTAACCTGGAAGGGAGGAGATGAGAAGGCCCTCCACTGAGGCATTTTAGGTGGTCATGAAAACCAATCCCCAACCTTCCCTGAACTATCAAGGTGGGGATTCCTGAACAGGACGCTGGGAAACTCCACTGCCCTCCCTCAACCCCAAAGCGAGTAGAGGAGGTTAGAGTAGAGGAGGTCAGAGTCGGAATGTGGCTGACTGGTTTCATGTAACACCCTTTGTCCTTCCACAGAGATAGAGGTAATCTAATACCATGCTTCCCTTCTGCCCTGGCAGGGGGCGGGCTCCCCGCCTGGTCTGGGTCTTCTCCACTCCCTTCCTGATTGCCTTGGCAGGCACTCTTCTCCTGCTCCCAGTTATCATTCAGAGTTCTCAGGAAGCCCCGGAGGAAAACTAAACAAAGAGGTTAGATGGTCTGACGAGGTGGGAGGGGGTCTTAAGGTTGATCTCAGTGTCCAAGGACCAAGCAGCCAACATTGTAGCCCCACAGGTCATTTGACCTCAGTGCTTTCACATCAGCCACCCAGAAGTGCAGGCCAGCACCTGTACGTCACCCAGGACAGGCCACCTGTGGACTCTGAACCCTCAGCATCCCTTTCTCTTGTCCAGTTCCTGCTTTTGTGGGCCTTCACTTCCTTTTAGTTTACACTTCCACCTGATTAAGACTGCTCATCTCTTGTTCCTGACTTGAACCCCTGTCGGTAATTGCCCCTGCCTCCCCCATATTGCCAGTGTAACCCCCAGGTACCCCCTCTCCAGCATGAGAACCCGCAAGTGCACATCTGAGGGTCATTCACAAGTCACTCAGCAGTAGTCCTCTGTCCCACGGCTTTTTCCCTCTCGCCTCTCCTGAGTGTTTCTCATGGTGGGGAGGGGATTTTAGCACCTCACCTGCTACTGCCTCTTCCTACCCCTGAGGGAGAAAATGCCAGTGAGGTGCCACCAGCTGAGTGGGAATTTGGGATGGGCTAGAAGCAGAGCGCCTATTCATTTTGAACATTCCTTGGAAACAGATTGGGTGTTTCAAGGTCCACCCCCTACCCCCCCCCCCCCACCGCCTTTTATTTACCAGGTTACAGAAGCCTATTTTAGTATACCTGGGGATCGAGTTTCTATAAAATTTTTGGTTAGGTGTTTTTAGGGCAACTGTCAGTCTGCAGTTGGATGCCTGAAATGTCCGCTTAGGAGCACTGGGATGTGATATGGTTGAGCACCTTGAAATCGAAAGGCCCAACCAAACCCTGCTCTCATCTTCCTTGCATCTTAGCTGTGTGACCTCTGGGCCTCGATCTCCTCATCTAGAAGATGTGTGTGATGACATTAACCTTGAGAACTAGAGATCATGTATGGAAAGCTTCTAGCATAACACCTGGCTTATAGTAGCTGTCTGCATGGGGTTCTGAGGTCACATCAGACTTGCACAAGTTTGTTGTAGCCATTGTACAAATGAGTAAAAACCCTGCTGGTCTCCTGGTTTTTAATAAGGGACTATCAGATGGCAGGTACTGTTCTAGACCCTTTACATACTTAGTTTATTTAACCTGCATACCACAAGGTTAGCCTTCTACCCCCATTTTACAAATGAGGAAACAGGTTTAATGAGTTGAGCAGAGCCTCACAGCTAATTAGTAAGTAGCAGAGTCAGGATCAACCGCAGGCCCATCTGACTCAGGCCTGTTCTTCTCCTGCCATGCTGTCTGTGCCGGCACCTTCTCCAGGAACAGCTTTCTCCTTGTCACTGCAGGTCACCAGCGGATAGCTGACTCTGAATGCAGATATCGTCACAAAATTAGCGCCAGCCAGAAGTTATTCAGTCTTCACAGAGTGTAACTTCCCCCTTCCCATGTTGAAAGGGCATCCTGGTCTGGCCTTCCATGTTAAAGGATGGAGATGGCAGCGTCCATGGTGTGATTCCCCACGTCCAGGCTGCCACCACCGAGCAGCATTGCCATCCCTGTTCTTTTTTTGTTGGGAGACTAGAGGTAGGGTACACTTCCAGTATACCCAGAGGCTGCCCATTGCTTGCCTAATGGAGTCAGGGCTTTAGAAAGGGGGCAGGGGTGAGGAATGATTCCGCCCCCCTCCTTTTTTGGGTCACTGGCCCTCATCAGGCTGGATACTTTTTATTCATTAGTCAGACGGTTTGTGGTTGTCCCTTTGCCACATCTGCCGCTGCCTTCCTGGGCCTGTTGCACTCACAATTAAGGTTCATTAGAGACCCTGTCAATCACAGCATGCACAGAATCTGCCTGTGACAGGCCTCACGCAGGGGCTTCCAGCCCTGTGGCCCCCCCCTTTGCAAATGATTACTGACCAAATTCTAGATGCTTGGTGTGCAGGAGAGAGGGATGAACAGCACTTGTGAAACTCCAGACTTTCAGGTCCTCGTGGGACTGTTACCTTTTACGTAATTGAAACCTTCAAGCTAAGACCAGAATTGATATTGCAGATGGTGGTGGTAGGAGTTTTGTCAGATGGAGGCTTTGGAATAAGTATCTGACAACAGGCCACTCAGAGGAGAGATTCAAAGCCAAATACAGAAGAGATTTAATTATCGTTAATCTCCCTGTCCCCTCTTTCTGGAATGTATAGGCATACTTAATTATTATTGACTGGAAGCTAAAATAACACTCTTGGTTCAGAACAAAACCCTTTAGGAGATTTGCCCCAGGCTAGAAACGATTATCCTTCATACAAGTGGATTTCCCCCTCTTTCTGACTGTGCTGCATGTAGGTTGGGAGTAGAGGCGTGCATCAGCCACTTTGAAGTTGCTTACTGCTTCTTCCCAACGTTTTCATACCTGTTTCATTGACCTTCCTACTGCTGAACACTGCATGTCAGGGGAAGCCACGTCTCCAAGTTGTGTCGCTCAACAAGGGTTGTCTTAAAGCACTTCCTATTAATTGTGTGCTGTAATTTGGTATTATTAGCAATGAAGGGCCCTCTGGCTTCAGAGCACCTATGGAATGTAATAATGCTCACCGGTATCCCCAGACCTTACACAGTGCCTGGGCACATCGTTGACACTAAGTAAATATTAGTTAATGATCCAGTAAACCCACCCATCCACAAACTCTGAGAGGAGAGGACTCTTCATAGTATACTTTCTAAGCTGTGTAATCTGAGGCAGAGAGATGAAAGGGACAGAGATGCCTCAGGAAGCCGAGACGTAGCTCAGGAGACCTCAGCCCGATACCCAGGGCTGGTGGCCTTGGCAGGTGGCAGTAAATCATTGAGAGTCTTTAAGATCACCGGAGTTGTGAGTTAGCTGGGTCTGGGTGTACCCTGAATATTGAAGTGACCTTGAGTAAGCTGCTTAGGTTCTCTGTGCCTGAGTTTCCTCATCTGTACAGTGGAGAGAATGATGAATTTTCTCATTCTCACAGCGCAGTGGCGAGGATTAAAGGAAGCAGTGTGTAGCATGCTTAGTGCAGCATTGGGTGCGTGAAGTGCTCAGTGGATCAGGGTAACTGCTGTGACGAAGGAAAACGAGATGATGGTGAACTCTCCTTGTGGGCTCTTAGGACAACACATAGTGAATGGAGGAGAAACTCAGTCACTGGAGCAGCTTGAATTCTTTGCCTTTCCCATTACAGTTCAGCTGTCCTTTTAAGGAGGAGTGTGCCCCTTGTCAGAAGTGGGCTGCGTTTTCCTGGTTGGCCAGGGCGGTGGGTGAATGCTTCTTGATCAGGCTCTAGGAGGTGGTGCTGTCTTCCAGCCAGGAATGGGGCATTGTGGTGTGCTCAGATCTTCTCACAGTAACGAGTGGCCTTAAATCCATTACCTCTAGTTCTTTACCTCTTGGGCTTGACAGTGAAGGCGTTAAGCAGGGTGTGACGTGTGGAAGAACTGTGTCTGGGAGTCCAGGAGAGAAGCAGGCCCCAGGGGCACTGGGTGCAGCTCAGGGTGTTGGAGGCTAGTGACGCATGGTTCCATGTGCTCAAGTGGTCACTTTTAAAGAGTGCCACCCACCCTCATCTAGCCTGTTGGGTGAAAGTGTGTTTATCCTCATTTTAAAGCAGTTCAGTGAACATTTATTGCTGCTGCCCCACCCTAGATTTCTGGATGATTCTAACAGCCCCTGGACCTCCCTGCTGTAGTCCCCCACCTGCCCCATCTCACCCTCTGCAGTCAGAGTAACCTTTCCAAAATGCAGATCTGATCATGACCCTCCACAGCCCTTCATGACTCCACACTGTCATCAGAATCGAGCCCAGAAACAGTGTGGGTTTAAGAACTCTTGATCTGGCCCTGTCCGCTTCCTCCTGCCTCTGCCAGGGCCCCTCTCCTCCAGCCGTACTGACCTGCTATAGTGTCTCCCAAAGGCCCGATGTTCTGTCCTGTGGGATCGTTGTACATGCTGTCCCCTTTACTGGGCACATGTCTCCACACCAGCTCTTGCTTGTCTTTCAGGCCTCTGTCTGGGTCTCCCTCCCACACCCTGGGCCACTTGGTCACCCCAGCCATGGCACTGGGCCTTATTCTGAGTTGGAATTGCTTAATTATATGACTCTCGTGCTGCCCACTAAGCTCTCTGAGGGCAGGCATCTTGCCTGCTTTGTTCCCCTTTGTATCGCCAGTGTGCAGCACGTAAGGGACACTCAGTGAAGGCGTGCTCCTGCCCCTGCTGAGTGCTGGAGCCTGAGCTGAAGCCCCGGGGTCAGAGTGATAAGTAAGACAATAGTTGTGTCTTTAAAGGCTCATAGTCGTGGAGGAGACAGATACCCGGATGGATAGAATACAAGGATCCCGATGGAGAGGAACACAGATCACTGTGGGAGCACCATGGAGAGGCACCCAGGCCACCCTTGGTGGGTGGGTTTCAGGAAAAGCTTCTCGGAGTAGGTGAAGCCCACCCGAGACACACCCTAACTGGGTGACAGGAAAGGAGCTAGCTGGGCAAGGATTGAGGAGGAGCAGTGTGTTCTGTCCAGATTAGAACGTGTGAATTGAGGCCTAGGGAGCTTTGGGCGTTGGTTCAGGCCTCGTGGGTTCCTTGCCAAAAAGCAAGTGATGGACACGCACTCCAGTTTTGCTGAGGATCAGCTTTTAGTCGCCACTCAGGCTTCCTAGATAAATAAAGGGATGGACGGAGATCGATTATCTGCGGGTTTAAGATTAGAGCTGGGAAATGTGCATTTTCCCTAGATTGTACTTCATGGCTGCCTCTGCAAAAGCACACATCAGTCCTTTCCTGGGAGGCAGTGACCTCCTGGATCTCTCAAGACCGCGTGCGTCAGGAGCTGCTCATGCCCCCTGCCTTCATCTTGTCTGATCTCACAGGGACCTAGGACTTGCCAAATCAGATCGTGCAGGTGCTCTGTCAAGTCCTGCTGTCTCCTCCTCAGCCCTGGTTGGTGACCGCTGCTGCTCCTGAGGGAACCCAAAGTCAACTGCCGACTTTCCATTTTTCCTAAACTCCTAGGTTTTGGTGGAGGAGAGGGAGGCAGAGTCTGTGCCTTTGTTCGTTCGTTCATTCATTCATTCATTTATTTATTTAATTTACTTATTTAATTAATTTATTTTCCCCCAAAGCCCCAGTAGATAGTTGTATGTCATAGCTGCACATCCTTCTAGTTGCTGTATGTGGGACGCGGCCTCAGCATGGCTGGAGAAGCGGTGCGTTGGTGCGCGCCCGGGATCCGAACCTAGGCCGCCAGCAGTGGAGCGCGCGCACTTAACCGCTAAGCCATGGGGCCGACCCCTGTGCCTTTGTTCTTGATCCCTGTTATCCTTATAACTTAAGATCTGGTAACTCTTCTCATAACTGCCAGGGGACTCGGGGTGTCGTCCGAAGTAGAGTTAAATTACCTGTTAAAAAGACTGCGCCCCAGTGCCGTGCTGAACATCGTGGTGTCCCCAAAAGAAGAGAATCGACGTGGGTGTCGGCTGTTTGGGGAAAACCACTGCTTCCGCCACTTGGGAGTCAGATGGGCGAGTGTTCCCTCTGGATGCAACAAGAGGATGTCATTTTTCTATTTTATTACGGATCATCTGCCCGTGTGCAGGATATTTAAGTCCATTGGAAATACTTGTGAAAGTGCCATATAATACATGCAAACAGGGGCCGGCCAGTGGCGTAGTGGTTAAGTGTGTGTGCTCCGCTGCTGGCGGCCTGGGTTCAGATCCCGGGCATGCACCGATGCACTGCTTGTCAGGCCATGCTGTGGTGGCGTCCCATAAAGTGGAGGAAGATGGGCACAGATGTTAGCCCAGGGCTGATCTTCCTCAGCAAAAGAGGAGGAGGACTGGCATGGATGTTAGCTCAGCGCTGATCTTCCTTACCAAAAAAAAAAAACGGGGCCGGCCCCGTGGCTTAGCGGTTAAGTGCGTGCACTCCGCACTTAACTGGTGGCCCGGGTTTGGATCCCGGGCGCTCACCAACACACCACTTGTCCGGCCATGTTGAGGCGGCATCCCACATATAGCAACTAGCAGGATGTGCAACTACAACATACAACTATGTACTGGGGCGTTGGGGAGAAAAAGGGGAAAAAAGGAGGAGGATTGGCAATAGATGTTAGCTCAGGGCCGATCTTCCTCAGCAAAAAGAGGAGGATTGGCATGGATGTTAGCTCAGGGCTGATCTTCCTCACCAAAAAAAAAAAAAAAAAATACAGTCCCTAGGTCTGAGGGGGTGTTTAGTTTTCCCTTGAATTATGTTTCTGCCTTAAAACTCCTTGACAGAAGAGCTTTCCTGTGTGCTGTGTGTGAGAAGCACCCTTAGGAAGGGGAGAATCCAGCTCATCTTCTTCCAGGCCAGGTGGTCCTCTTCTGTAGCTGTAAGGGACCACCAGGACTACCAAAGAGGTGGCAAGGGACAAGACCATGTGCTTCATTTTTGATGAGAGTGTCAAGCAGAATTCGAACTTGTGGATTACCCATTGGTTTCCACATTCTTTCCATTCCCAGACCATGGGAAGAGTTGCCGATGCTCCACAGGCTTTGCAAATCTTTCCCTAATTAAGGGCCTCCCAGCTGTGTGCATAGCTCTTCTGCCTCAAATCTCTGCCCTTTTGTGTTTGTGTTTAAAATTCCATCTTTCCAAAATGTTTGCCACTCAGCAGATCTCCTTGAAAGCCCCGCTTTTGTTTGGGGAAAATTTTTCCCTTTATGGTTTTTATTCTGCCTATGTACAGGAAATTTAAGTCTCTTTGGGATTATTTGTGCAAATGCTCTTCGGTCATTTTTCTGTTAACCTTGATGTGTGTATCTTATCACGCCATTGCGAGATGGCAGTGGATACTCCTGGTATATGTGCTGTAGTAGCTTCTAGGTGGATGAGGGACTGGAGTATCACTTTGGTTCCACTCTGGGCAAAAGGAACAAAAGAGCTTGGCCTCCCTGGTTCTGTTTAGTGGGCAGCAGTACTGCCAGGTCGGGGAGGCACTGTGGAAGGACTCTGAGCTAGGTGAGAATCGGGGTACCGCAGCAGAAGGCTGAGCTTTCCTGAGGTGAAGAACATACTTGGTTCTTGTCAACTGGGGCCAGAAGGCCTATTTCATCTGAAATGCGCAAAGACCCCATCCTTGGCCTTGCCCTCATAGAACTTCCTAGTAGGAGGTCTGTCTAGCTCCTGCATTTCAGGAACTGTGTGGCATCCTGTTGCTGGTGGACCCGAGAGAGCAGTGTTTGTGAAATGCTTGGAGAGCTTCTGCTGAGGAGGTCTGAAGAGTCTCTGAGTCTGATCGTGCCTTCTGGTTGATGAGAGATGTGGGACGTAAAAGTAAGTTGGAGAGAGATTCCACTTTCCAGGACCTGAGGAGGCAGAAAGCATTTCCTCTCCGAGATCTGTCAGGAGCCCTGTGCACGTCGGCAAGCACTAGTGCTGGATAAGGAGTGCCTGGTCACCCCCTGAGGACACATCTGGTTTGGGAAACATTAAAAACACTTGAGAGGAGCCTGGCATGCTCAGCCTGCTTTCCCTGACATTTGAAATAGGCCAGGGATGTGGGCCAGGCCGTGGAGGAGCCTGCGTGTCCCGTGGGGTTTATAGTTGGGGCTGTCTGGCAAGAGCCTGGCGTTTCTGATGCGTGTCTATCACCAGCCCCTTTAACTGTGCTGAGTGCCAGTGACAAGGTCTCAGGTAAATGAAAGGGATGCTTAAATTGATAAAGATCCATGCTGTGGGCAGTGGGGAAAAAATGGGTGAATAGAATTGGGGTGGGGGGTTCTGTGGGGCAGGAGATCACTTCTGGAAGAGAGAAGGGGAGGTAATTTGGGTTCTGTATACAAATAGAGAAATTTCCTAAGAATTTTAAATTTGAACATGGAATTCAGAGGAGAAACTCATGCAGTAACAAGCCTTTGTCCTTCTTCCTCGTGTCTGTGTCCTAAGGCTGTGCACCTCGGAGGCATGCTCAGACTCACAGGGGTCCTTGCTCAGTAGATGTTTTGTTTCAGGAAGAACGTCACAAACTTTTGATTAGCTCTTAAAGCCATTTCCTGGTTGGTTATAGAGGTAATAAGTAAGTAGACTAAGTCTTGAACTATGAAACTTTGTAGGATCTTAAAACTAAAATGAACCTTACTGGTCATCTTGTCTAGTGGTTTTCAGACATTTTTAAAATCACTGGAGCCCTCTTTTCAAACTAAATCTTATACGAACCTTGAATGAAACAGACACTGGTAGGCCCAGACTTCCACACTTACTTAAAACTCTTGTCACCCTGAGCCCCTCTCTCTACACCAGCATCCCACCAGGTGCCTCTTGTCTGCCTTGGAGAACCATAAAACCCAGCCTGTTCAGTTGGTCCATGTCAGAGATGAGGAATCGAGGACCAGTGGCAGCTGTGGCTTATCCAGTGATCTAGCCCCTTCTTGCAGACCCAGCTCTGGCTGCCAGGCTGGTGATGTGTCCCCTGCAATGTGCTGCATTAATTTATGTTGCTGCAAGGAAGCTCTGGGTTGTAAGATCGATAGTCAGGTACAACTGAGAGAGAAGAGACAGATAACACCACTCCCGGTGCCTGGTGCCCAGACTCACTTTTTACTAACCTAAAGTTAGATCACGTAACATATTCGTATCTCCTGAAAACCTCGGTTAATTTTTTTTGCATTTGCATTGAACTTATAGTTCCCTGGATTTACCTGTACTCTCTGCCTGGAATATTCTCTCTTGATTCACTTTTCTTTTTAAACAACAGCTTTATGGAGATATAGTTCACTTACTATAAAATTTGCCCTTTATTTTTTTTATAATTTTATTTATTTATTTTTCCCCCAAAGCCCCAGTAGATAGTTGTATGTCATAGCTGCACATCCTTCTAGTTGCTGTATGTGGGACACGGCCTCAGCATGGCTGGAGAAGCGGTGCGTCGGTGCGCGCCCGGGATCCGAACCCGGGCCGCCAGCAGCGGAGCGCGTGCACTTAACCACTAAGCCACAGGGCCGGCCCCGCGCTTTTAAATAAAGTGTACGATTCAGTGGTTTTTAGCACATTCGCAGAGTTGTGCAGCCATCGCGTCCGCGTTTCACGCTGCACTGCTTGACCAGTGGGCGTTCCCTGCGCCTCAGTCCCGCAGGCTTCTTTGTGACCTAGTCTGCCACACTCGTGCTTCACTTCTGTAACTCAGCTTGGTGTTAGCTCCTCAAGACGTCCTCCCCGGTCTCCCTGCTCCTTCTCACCTCCCAAGAAGCTCTGGGCGGCCCTCCTGCTCGTTTCCATGGCCTCCTGTACTTGCCCCTATCCACAGCACAGAGCACGTGGTACTGCATTTGTGCCCCTCTCTCTCCTCTTGGACGCTGAGCTCCTGGAGGGTGGGGGTACTGTATTTGATCAGTGGATTTCATCTGGAGCTACAGCTTTGAGTTTCACTTCCTAATGAGCCAAAGTGAAGAAACAGAGCAGCTCTTGGTCCGGGAAGACCCTGCCAATGAAGGGGACACAGCAGTTGCTCCTGAGTGGAGCTGACTCCTTCCCCAGTAGGAAGAGTTACACATTTTTTCTTGTCCATGCATGGTCATTTTCTCTGGGTGACTCAGTGAAATTAAAACAAAACCTGATGAGACATCCATCCAGTGGAAGGAATTCAGTGTGAAATGTTGTGGTCGGCCAGCCAGGATGATTTTTGTGCTAAGGGAGGGAAAAAAAGCCACCGCCTTGTTCTGGGTGTGCCTCACAAAACGTGGCACATCAGTGCTGGCCCCCACCCCTACTCAGACACGCAAACGGCAGAAACACGTCTGCTGGAAAGGAACCAGCAGTATCGCTGGACTTCTGGAAGATGGTTGGCAGTATTTAGGAGTTTGTGGTCTTGAGAGTTTTGGGAAAATATTGGTGGAAAGAGCCAGGACTGTAGCATGTGACTCAGTGGCTGCGTGGCTCTGAGCCTCTGCTGCTGCTTCAGAGGTTGGTGGCCTCCCAGGGTGGCTCTAAGGACCCTGGGGTGACAGGAACAGCATCAGCCTGGCTCATTGCAAGGCCTCAGCAGGTGATGGTTAGAGTGCCTTGGTCTGCCTAAACGCACTGGCAGCCTCTCCCTTGTCTTGGAGTCTGGGGAAACCCTCTTGAACTTCAGGGTGTTTGTGGGATTTCACGATCAGAAATGCTTCCTGACTTGCCGTCGCCTGTGTTTGGCCTGGCTCGGTGATTCCTTGTCACATTTCGCCACGGCTGTCCCTTGACTGCTCAGCTGGACATGTGATTTCCTTGGACTTTGCCCTTCGCCGTGTCACGTGGCTGACTGTCAAGCGATTTGCCCTCTTCAGCCATGAATGCTCCCAGATGAGTGGTGAAGAGCAGTTGTTTTCTGCATTTCACTACATTGCTCTGTCTGCAGCTCACTTCTCATTCAGGGGCATATGTCCTCTTGTCAAAGATTTCCCTACCAGAGTCTCACTCTGTATGCTCCATGGTAGCCCGTTCAGAGCTTTGAGGAAGGTTTAAAGCCTGAGTCCGGGCCTGAACCAGAGCATCTAGTGGTGAGGAACTGGACTGAGTTTTCCATTACCCTCTGCAGTTAGACCTCACTCTGCAGTTTTTAGGAGAGAGATTCACACTGACCTAATCATGCAAAAACCCCCTTTACCAAGTACTTCTCTCTGCCACCATTCAATTGATGAGTCTTTCAGCTTAAATATTTTTGTCCCTGGGTTACTTGCCTGGCAACATGCTAGAGGTGACACTGGCTGAGTGGTTGAGGGCTCTGGCTCTGGGGTGGGATTGCACGGGTTTCATTGAATTCTGGCTCTGCCACCTCCTAAGTGTGTGACCTTAGCCAAGTTACTTAACCTACCTATGCCTCAGTGTCTTCATCTGTAACTAATAATAATTTGGGATAACAATGATACCACTGCCTCATATAGAGTTGCCGTTACGGAAAACGCGAGTGCGTGTTACATGCTTAGAAGAGTGCTTCGTGCGTAGTAAGCATTTGTAACAATGTATGTTGTCATTAGGGTCATAGCTTGTATAATACTAAAATAGAGGATGGAGATCCCCTGTCCTGCCCATGAAATTACAGTGTCTTAGCAAAAAGATCATCTTATAAAATGATGTATTGTTTTCATGTATTTTTACCTGGTCTTTTTCCCAAAAAGATTCGAGGTAATTTATAAGAATGCAGCCAATGTAGTAATACTTGAACAACATCGACTGAGAAAGCAGGACCGAGGGCCATCTAGGAAGAGGATCACAGCTCTGTGTCCACGCTTGCCTTCCTCTCACAGGCACGGCTGTAGGCATGGCTGTAGGCTTGGCTTCAGGAGGCGTCCATGTGGAGTGTGAGGGGCAGGGCCAGCCCCACAGGTCCTAGCAGAGTGGTAGTCCACACCCCGAGGGTGTGAGAGCTTGAGTCTCCATCCTACTTGGGGGACCGCTGGTCACAGTGGTGCAGTGCCATCCCAGGTCATCGGTCTCTTGCTCGCTCTCACCCCCATCAACCCAGCCAGGCCCGTAGTCCCATAACCTGGAGGGGCACTGAAGAACATTTTGGGCTCTTTCCGCCACCTTTCTGTACTGCCACAATGGTGCGCGTGAGCGTCCTGGCTGATGCTCTCAAGAGCATCAACAATGCAGAAAAGAGAGGCAAACGCCGGGTTCTCATTAGGCCGTGTTCCAGAGGCATCGTCTGATTTCTAACTGTGGTGATGAAGCGTGGTTACGTTGGCGAATTTGAAATCATTGATGACCACAGAGCAGGCACGATTGTTGTGAACCTCATGGGCAGGTTAAACAAGTGTGGAGTGATCAGCCCCAGATTTGATATGCAATTGAGATATCTAGAAAAATGGCAGAATAACTTGCTCCCGTCCTGTCAGTTTGGTTCACTGTACTGACAACCTCAGCTGCCATCATGGACCATGAAGAAGCAAGATAAAAACACATAGGAGGGAAAATTCTGGGATTCTTTTTCTAGGGATGTAATACATACATGCAAAAAAATGCTTCAAAAAAAAAACATTTTGGGAGCTTGCTTCCCACTGAGACACACATGGCCTTCAAAAGATCAGGACTCAACCTGAGTAGCCCTGCTTTTCCACAGTTCAGTGCTGAGGAAGCCCTGCCTGCATTTCGCTAGGCACAAGGCTGCAGACATCTCTTCCCTGCCCTGAAGGAGGACACCCCATCCCGGATCTGCGAGGCCAAGTCTTGTATAGTCCTGTGGCAGCATAGCCCAGGGCTCATAGATGGGGGAACTGCCTCCACTAAAGAGGCGTTGGGAATGTCTGGAGGAGGTGGACCTTGCAGGATAACTGAAGTCATTAGATGGCATTGGGAGAAGGACCGAGGATCCTGGTGGGGATAGTGGGCACGGTGTGGAGAGAGTGTCCAGGATGTTGGGGGCAGGGGCGAGGGGCTCTTGGAAGAGCAGTGAGACTGCGGTGGGAGGCTTGGGCTGAATCGGTGAGCCTCCCTGCTGCTGCTGTCTAGGCCGAGGCAATTGTCTGCTCTCTGTGTGGCAGCCTCTGCTACCAGCTTGGTGGCTATGTGCAGTTCTCAGTATTGAGTCCAAAATAACTTATATCCAGTGAGTTTTCCACCTCTGGCTTCTTGAAGGTGCTTGAGTATTGTGCGCCATCCCTCAGGGACCAGCCCTTAATTAAGAGGAGCAGGCGTCCCTCTGTGCCGGCACAGGTGATGGGCTGTGCTCCTGGCCAGTGAATGGTTAATTTAATTAGGCTCCAAGTGCCTGTTCATCCCCTTGGGGGAAGCGTAAGGTTACATGTGGACAACGGGAGCCTTGTGTGTGCGAGGTTGACTCACATATAGTGATTTTAATTTCTCCTTTCAATTTGTTTCTCTTTGTCCTGACCCTTCCTTTAGAAAACCATTCTGGCCTCTTATTCCAGGCTGAGAGCTTCCAGAAGGCAGAGCTTGAGTATGAATAGCTGAAACCCAGCCCAGGAAGTTTGCCTTTGTTTATTATTTATCTCTGGGGTGGTTTGGGGCACCTGCCTAAGAAAAGAAAGTGGGGGGCGCGGGGGTCCTTATTGTTTCTTGAGAAAGCTCTTTGTTGTTAATGGCATGTGAAACATTTGAAGTAGAATAAAACGTTTGTTGGTCAAAAATGGTTTCTAAATGTTGGCCCTGTTTGCCCGCCTCATCAGTGCGGGACCCTAAGTGACTGTAACCCCAGCCAACGGTTGTGTGCCTGCTGGGAGTGAGCGTTCAGTCTGCCGGTGGACTT
Source organism: Diceros bicornis minor (assembly GCF_020826845.1). Classification (NCBI taxonomy): domain Eukaryota; kingdom Metazoa; phylum Chordata; class Mammalia; order Perissodactyla; family Rhinocerotidae; genus Diceros; species Diceros bicornis. Next base: position 36,660,317 of record NC_080752.1, on the reverse strand, counting down.
CACGTACCGGCGTCGCGAATCGAAGGTGCACGGTTCACTCTCGTTTTAATGTTTCTGAAATTGAGAAATTGCTTCTTACGCTTAACATGTACATTTAGCGGTGTTCTCATTAATAGTACATCTTACAATTTACAGTCTTCAAATGAAGAGTACAGTCTATACTTAAAGAATATTCTGAGTCGAGTGATAGCTGAATTAGAAGAGAGGCTAGGTCTGAAATTGGAGGGTGGGCCGGCACTCCTGTGTGTGGTGTTGGGGTGGAGGGCCGAGAGGCCTCTGTTTCAGCAGGTGCCAGGCTCTGAGCGGGGTGGTCTGTGCAGAGCCCCTGCCCGCAGTCGGGAGTGGCTGCAGTGCAGTGGCTGCAGTGCGTGTGGGAGGGCTGGGTGGGCGGAGCGGCAGGGGAGCCCCGCAGTGCAGCCCCTTCCTGGGCGCTGGCTCCCTGTGTCTGCTCTGGCCAGTGCCTGGAAGGAGGCTTCGATCCACACAGACCCGTATTTCTCCCCGATTCACTTCCCTTCTCGCCCCCTTTCCTCTGGCCCAACTGGAGGGTGTGGGAGCTCCTCACCTTGTTGGCCCGGCGGGTCCCCTGCTTTGGAAGAGCTGGATCAGAATTCCGAATTTAGATTCCAGTTCCCCTGCACGTCCCGCTGGCTGTGTGAGCTGGACAGGCAGCTTCCCGCGCTTGGGTTTCCTTATCCACGCGGTGGGGAGGGTGCCACCAGTCCTGCCTCAGATGACAGTTGACCAGATTGTGGGGTCATGCAGGGCACCAGTTTCGCCTCGGAGCAGGTGCTTGATAACATTGGCTTGTGTGATTTTTATCCTGTGCTGACGTGTTTTGATGCCTCCCAGGATGAGCAAGGCTCCCTGGAGGTTCGTGAGGGCCCCTGGGCTCCTCTTTGGCTCATTAAGGTATGCTGTTGCCGAGTCTCTTGGAACATCAACTGCTTCCCATCCAAAATAAGCTTAACACTCTGAGTGGGACTTACAGGACAGGGTGAGGTTGCAGGCTTGAAGTGCTGTCTCCTAACAGCGGGGCAGCCACACTCAGAGAGGCATTAGGTAAAATTGCTCGAAAACTCCAAGATTGGTTCATGTGAAAACTATGCTTCCATGGCCCACAGTGTCTCTGATGACAAACTAAGGTCCTTGTAACAAAGCTGCTACCGGGGAACTTGGCAGAGGACTTGTGCTTCCTCCACACTGGGCGGTGGTGAGGGGTGGGGGGCGTCTCTCATTTCCACTAGGCTGTGGAGGCTGCCCGCGCCCACGTAGATGGACGGGCTGGTTCTCAAGTGCATCCTTCTTTACACCTGGGAGCTAGGGATCCTCCAGCCTCCAAGCCCCTCATTGGGAGGCAGGGATGAGGTGGGAGGGAGGCTATCCCTTGCATGTGCTCTTGTATCTTTTTGAATTTTGACCTGTGTGAATGTATTACCTATTATAAATAAATAAAAACACTTAGAGGGGCCCACAGGTACTGCCCCGCCTGCCCCGGTCCCACTCCAGCCACACTGGTGCCCCTCTCTTCCTTGCAGTCCCCTCGGGGGCCTTTGTGCCGGCTCTTCCCTCCCTTTCCAGTGCCACTCCTTTCCTTCCTTCATGTGTCATCTCCGTGTTACCTCCTAGACCACTGGATCCCCACAGTCCCACTGTTCTGTCTCCATCAGGTTTGCTTCACGAAGCCCTTGCCGCTTGGGATGGCTCCTGTGCCTTGACTGTTTCCGGTGGCTGGAGCGTGCTTCATGGGAGCAGGGCCACATATGTCCATCTTGTCTGCCACTGAATCCTCCTCAGATAGCGTGGGCATTCAGCATTTATTGAGGGAAATGAATTTCTCTTTGAGGACAGTGTTGTAGCTCCCAGTTCTGGGATTTAGGATGGTTACACTCAGCCAGGAAGTGGCAGACCAGGGATTTGAACTTGTGTTTGATTTCCAGGTTGGAGTTTTCCAGAATGCTGTACTGTAGATTGTGTTTCTGACACTATCGTGTGTGTCGCTAAAAACACTCTATTTTCTTTTTTCTTTTTATTAGGGAAAAAAAGGGAAAGTGTGGGGCCTTGGAAAAAATAAAAGGAACAGATTGTAAACAGAGACCTCTGCTGGCCACCGGGAGGGAGCTCCAGTGTCCTGATCCTTTGCTGTCTGTCGAGAGTGGGGCTGTTCTAACTCGGGGGGTGGGGGGGCAGAGGGGGACGGCCAGGACTCTGCCCAGCCATGGTTTCACCAACATTACTCATCTGAGTGTGCGACCCAGTGAACAGGGCCTGTTTTCGATTCTTATCTCTCTAGTGGCAGGCTCTCAGCCAACGGGTAGATCAAAAGACGGAATATGTTCATTTGGCCATTTAAAAAAAAAAACTGAGGTACCAGGGTGCACTCCTTAAAGACAAAGGCGCCGTGGATTAGATTATCCGTGGAGCTGAACTGGTCTGGCTTTTGTGCTTTTTTTTAAGGGTTCATCTCAAGTTTCTTTTTCTGGTTGAACAATTTTTTTCAACATTAATAACTAATGGAGAAGGGGAAGAGACAAATTAGAACCATATGGCGGCACAAACACAAACCTCACTTGTGGCCGGAAGCTTCTGATTTGTATCTCTTTTCATGTGATCAGCTGTTGGGTTAGATAGTAGAAAAGTATTCGGTTTGGGGCAACAGCAAGAGTGGGTGTAATTTTTTTTCACCTTGCTATACTGTATCTCCTGTGTCCTTTCTCAGGCACTGGCTTGTAGCTCTGTGATTTCGGGCAATTTATTTCTCTAAGGCCCTGCTTTCCCCTTCTTTAAAATGGAGATGGTAACCGTACCTACGTCTAGGGCTGTTGTGAGGATTAAAGGAGGTGATGCCGGTAGAGTTTCTATAGTACAGTGCCTGGCGCACACTACCAGGCGTTGGCAATTACGTCCTCCTCCTCTTTACCCTCATTATTATTAAGGTGTCACCTGAGGCAGTTGTTCATGGCATCCTAGCCTCTCCTTTACTTTCTGGGTCTTTTTTTTTCTTCCTGCCTGAGTTTGCTTTATTTCCTTTCACCCTGTCTTTTCACTGGCCTCCTGGGCACTGCTGAGCTAGGTGCGGGTATCAGTGGTGACGGGCATGGTGGTTCCTGCTGCCTGGGTTCTGGGACTAAGGGATTTGTGGCAGTGGAGAAATTGGTGGAGCCCTGAACCTCACCACCGGAACTACGACGGGAACACTGTCCTGGCCAGTGCAGCGTTGTTTATTATTCCAAGTCGCTTGGAATTAAGTTTAAATCCCCCCAACAGCCTGGATTGAGCTGACACCTTTCGTGTTATCTGAACATTCCTTACAGAGGCTCTTAAGCAGCTGAGATGGGCATTTTGGACAGAAGGCATCCGGCCCTCTAGTGTTGGCACCAACCACGTGTTCTTACCAGGGGCCCTCCTTGGCTTTGGAGGCAGCAGAGCAGATGACACACACACCCCAAAGTGAACTCTTGGCTTTGTTTGGACCTGTCCTTTCATTCATTCATTCATTCATTCATTTATTTGTGAGGAGATCAGCCCTGTGCTAACATCTGCCAATTTATTTATTTTTTGCTGAGGAAGACTCGCCTTGGGCTAACATCTGTGCCCATCTTCCTCCACTTTATATGGGACACCGCCACAGCATGGCTTGCCAAGCGGTGTGTCGGTGCATGCCTGGGATCCGAACCAGCGAACCCCGGGCCGCAGCAGCAGAGCGCATGCACTTAACCGCCTGCGCCACCGGGCCGACCCCTGTTCTTTCATTTAAATTGCTCTGCAAACTCATGATCCATGAGACTTAATGTGATTTCTTCCACTATTCTAAGCATTTGACATGACTAAGAGGTGGGGGTGGGAGTAGAGTTGGAGTTGAGTGTAGGGAGAGAGTCCTTAACTAATTGACTAGATTACTGAGATAAACTGCCTTTATTCTGGGTCTATAATATGACCTCAGATCACAGAATTAATACCCACTTGCACAGAAGTCAACAAACGTACGGGAGCACCCACCACAGTGTGCGTGTCCCTGGGCTGGGTCTGGGGACTGGGCCCTGCCTCTGCAGGTGCAGAGTCAACACTCGAGGAAGAATGTTCAGTAGCAAGGAAGGAATAAAATGATAGCTGATGGCAATATTAGAACAACTATCTCTGAAGCATTTGGGATTCAGTTGACATCAGTGTTACTGCAGGAATACCAAAGAATTTGGCATCTTGATAAAGAAGTCAGAATTTGGGCTGGGCCCTGAAGAATGGCAGGATTTAAGAGAGGAATGGGGATAGGTTGCTAGGTTAGCAAATAAAAGTATATGTCCCGTGTATTTGAGGTTCATCGTCTATCTGAAATTAAAATTTAACTGGCCCATCCTATATTTTATCCGTAAATGGGTAAGTTTTTAAGTGAAAGAACGAATGTGCAAACTTGCATGTTCAGGGAGCAGTGAATAGGACAGCGTGGTTGTTTGAGAGGGTTCAGGAGGAAGTAGAGGGGTGGGATGGGATGGGAGTAAGACGGACTGGTAGGTGGTGCCAGATCATGACTAATGCACCCTTGGGCAGCTAGCTGCTCTGGTACAGATCTCTGGGCATGCCATGTAGGGCACACTGCTCGTTCTCCACGACGACAATTAGGTTATACTTCCAGGGCATTTTATCTTTGATGAAAGAAACAGGATGATAGAAGGAAATAGAATACAAAAATATGGCCCAACTTGAGAGTTTATCCAAAAGGCGAAAATTGTACCTACTTGGGTAAAGTTGGCCATATCACATCCCAGGTGCTTTTCATGGTAGGACAAACCATACGCCATTCATGAGTTCTGTGTTTTTCTGTGCACTGCCATAATTTTTTGAGTGACGGTTTAGATGTGTGTTGTTCTGAGGTTGGTCAGTCCCTGGTCAAGGACTTTGAAAAGCTCAGGCACAGATCTTTAAGGGTGACTGGGTCTAGGAGCTCAGATAATATCACCGTAGCTCTGCACTGCCCAGAGGCTCAGGCAGGTGCTCTCCTGATGCCTGCTGCAGCCCAGGAGCCTCCCGCATCCCAGCTTCCCTGGCAGAGAGACGATGAGCCATCCATCTCGCCATAACCCCTAGAGAAAACTAAGAGAGGTCTCCATACCTGAATAGGCCAGGGGCTGAGGCACTCTGACTGCCCATGGGCGGTGGTGGAGTAGAGGTCAGCCTTGCCCAATACATGGGATGAAGAGCTTGGTGACCAAGAATAGGAAAAGTAGGCTGGGCAGGCGATAAGAGTGGCTGTTGTTGATGGCCGGTGCCACAGGCCAACCCCTTGCACTGTTGCCTGAGTCAGCTTTGGGCTTTGAAGGATGCGAGTCACAAAGTGGAGAAGTGGAGTCACTTCGAGTCCTTTACCTTGAAAGGACCCTGATCTACTTCGACGGGCGGGGAGGGCTGGATCCCATTTTCTAGACCAGTGGCTGCCGTGTTTTTTGATTCCACAGGTCAGAAACATAAAAAAGAAAAAAAGAAAAAAAAAAGAGGAGGAGGAATAGGTCATTGGGTTGCCAACCTTTAAAACAAAAACAAAATAAACATATCATTTCATAAAATTAAGGACATCTTAACTCCTCCCCCAAAAGGCATCCTCCAAATAAAGGATGACTACAGTGATCCATATGAAGAACTTAATGTCATTTTGATTATAGTCTTTCTTTACCTGAAGTATTTTCACTGGAGCAGTGAGACTCTTATCACAGCCTAGTCAGTCTCTGATGCTGCTCACCTACCATGTCTCACAAATGGCCAGCCTTGGGCAGAGCCCAGTTGCGTGGCCGGTTGATAGCAGAGCAGAAGCTAGAACCCGGGTCTCTTAGTTCTCAGTCTTGTCATCTTTGCCATGCTGCTCAGGGTCATAGATTAATATAAATGCCAGGACTTTAACTAAAACTCCCGTTCTCTTTGTCTAATGTTTTTCCACCACGTCATGTTTGTTCATATTTGAGAATGCCTGGTTGGAACCACAAGTGAAATTGGTCCTTGGTGTCCATCAAAATTTAGTTTTTGGCAACAAACTCTTGGTAAAAATTCTTACTGCACACCAATTTATTAATTTAAAAATAGAGCTGATGGGTGTTTGGGAGGCTCCATGCTGTAAAACTCCTCCTTCCCTGCCTCCCAAATATCTTGAGCACTTGCTGTGTGTCAGGTGCTGCCATAGGCACTGGGATGCAGCAGTGAACCAGGTTGAAGTCCCTCCCCTGATAAAATCTACATTCTGTGAGGGGAGACGGACAACAAATAGATTATAGAATCACTTCAGGTAGTATAAGTGCTTGGAAGAAATTATTGAAATACTTTTGATCTGTGGATTAACCTTTAGATAGTAGTGAAGTCAAGCCTATTTTATACCAAATCCCATTATCTTGTAAGCTTTCTTGTGTTGGAGGACTTAGCTACAGGCAACGTGACTGGTGAGAATGGGGAATCCAGGTGGAACTGGGGTTAAGAAGAACTGGGTCCTCGAGGGTCTGTTTTCTCTGGTGACTGGAGCAGTAGAGTGAATTCAGGTGGGGTCTAGGCTGGCATTGCGATCTAGGAATAACAGCCAGCGGATGATGCTGAGAGCCAAGCAGAAGAGTGGGGGTTGCAGTGTGTCAGTTACTGACGTGCACACATTGCCCTGTGCTGGGTGCTGGACTGAGTACTGAATGCGTTATCGCATGTGATCCCCAAAGCCACAGTGAGTTCCTTTTTTATCATCCCCACTTTACAGGTGAGGAAATCGAGTCTTAGTAGAGAAGTAGAACGACTTGCCCAAGGCCGTGAGGACAGTAGTCGAGGATGTCTTATTTCAGAGCCTATTTGCTTAGTGTCTACCATAATCCGGGATAAACTGGGGCAATACTGTCAGGGCCCCAACCAGTTAGAATGGAGTTCTAGGCAAAAGTCAAGGCCCAACAGAATAAATGATGGCGCCTCGGGAAGGGGTGACGTGATGGGCAGGTATGGAAATGCTCAGGGCGTTTCACTGGGCCAACAGCAGGAAAGCAAGACCACTTCTAAATCCCAGCTGCCGAGGTGGAAGCCATTGAAATCTTCCTTGCCTCGGCCGGGACATTCTTCCAGGCTCCGTGGCCATCTGTAGCTGGGCGGGGATGGGCATGGAGGGGGTTATCTACCACTAGAGTGTGCCTTTGCCTTGCACTGTCCTTCCTCTTAGCTGTCTGTAAAACCAGAGTTATCGGCAGAGGAGATTTCTATCTTTTCTGCTTGCTTCTTGTGTGGGCCTTGGGCAATTCATGACTCTGGCCCTCAGTTCTTTAAAATGTAAAATGGGGATAATGCATACCTACTTCACAGGATGAGTGTGAGCTTTCAGGCAGACAATATGCCACGTATAAAGGGCCTAGCATAGTGCATGACACATGGCGGACGCTTGGAAATGCTATGGAGGGGGGGTTGATATTACCATCACCAAAACTAACTTTGAAAATAGCCCCATTTTTGTTTGTCTGTTTGTTTGGGGGAGGGAGATATACATGCAGGTGTTGCGTGGAGAAGAAATTCTGAAAATAAGCAGGTTGTATGCGGGGGTTCATGATGCGTGTGTCTCTTGGGGGCCCTGATGACTGATGCTGCTCCGTGTATGAGAACATTTCACTGAGGCCGGAACTGCTGTGAGCTACCAGACAGGGCAGCGTCCTACAGCTGTGCCAGACAGTGCCTTACAGGCTGAGTTCTGGAACACCCTGGGGGTCAGCAGAGAGGCCTTGAGAAGCCCACGGAGGCTGGGTGATCTCTGGGGTGGCAGTGTTGCCTGTCCCTGTCTTCCTGGTGGTGGGAAGGGGCTTCTGGAACGGCCGCAGCTGTCAGCCCTGTGCTGAGCTGCTCTTCTGGGTGTCTTTGCTACGTGATTTAACTTTTCCATTTGGAGGGGTTATTGGTGCAGTTGGCAGCCACTTGCCTGGTAAACGATATGGTGGGGCCTCCATAAACCCAGGCCCGTGAAATGAGTAAGTCAGCACACTGAGAATATAGCATGGAAGTGACTCAAGCCTGAAGGAATCCATTTCTGAAAGCACTGCCATCCCTTCCTGGAATATTTTGGTGGAAATTGATGTTTGAGTTGGGAGGAGGAGGCCAGCGGCCTGGTTAGTTGCAGGGCCGTGTGTCAAATTAAGCAGCATTTGCTCTGGGATTCAGCCCTGCCTACCCTGGACCATGGGGCCCTCCCTCTCAGTGAGGTGGCTCCAGGCCTGCCAACCTGAGATGAGCCAGCTGGAGCACGGCGTGGTGGGGAGCTGGGGGCAAGCTACCTTTGCAGCAGGTAGGGTTGACTATGAGCCAACCTGGTAATGCTTGGCCAGGGGCCTGGAAAGTATTGGAAACTCCGCCCAGCATGGGAGCCTGTGGGAGTTCTCTGGCGCGGATGGGTTATTCTTCTCAGAGTTCTTTGGATTCCTGTGTATTTAAGATGTTTACCTTCTTCTCGGACCTTCAGCTTGTGCTCTGCCCACCAGAGACCAATACCAAGCATATACGTACTTACGTGTCTTAGACCACCCTGGCGAGCAGGTAATTAAAGCTGCACGCAGATTTGGAAGGAAGGCTGTGTTGGAAGTCACGCTCCACTGTAATTCAAGAACAGGTTTCTTTATAGAGGGACACAGTTGGTGTCAGACATGTGGAAAAGAAAAGAACAGGCACATAATTCTGGCAGGGTACCAAGGGCCAGGTGTTAAATGTGCTGACCAGGACATGGCTGCCGTCACGTTAGCCAACCTGGATTTGATGTATTATTTTAACCCCTGTTTCTGCCTTTTCTTTCTACCAGGTCCCCAGTCTATGTGAAGATCTCCTGTCTTCTGTTGACCAGCCACTGAAAATCGCCAGAGACAAGGTGGTGGGAAAGGATTACCTTTTGTGTGACTACAACAGAGATGGGGACTCCTATAGGTGAGCTCCCACCCCAAGAACGCAGCAGCCCTGCCAGGCCACACCCTGGACCCATCATTACCGCCTGTCAGCAGCACCAGGACCACTGAACTTTGACAGTCTGACACCCTGTCAGTCTTCTTTCCTTTTGTCCTTCAGCTAGTCCTTCCTCCTTCTCTCCCTCCTTACCTTGCTTCCATCCAATCAACCAGTAGGTGTTTGTGGAGTGCCTTTAGTAAGCATTGGAGATTCAGCAGTGAACAAGAGGCCCCTGCCCTGGGGCAGCTTACAGTCTAATGGATGAGGGATGTTGTTACAAAATAATCAGCGTTTCATTATAATTGCAGTAAGTCCTGCCAAGGGCACAGTGCAGGGTGTGTACGTGATGGGGATCCTGAGCACAAGGAGGTCCTGTGTGGTTAAGGGACATTTGAATGAAGCTCTGTCATACAAATATGCAACTCTCCTTTCTTTTCTCATCACCATGCTGTGGGCTGTAAATAACTCAGTTGACATTAGTCTCTGCACCAGGTGATCACTGGTCTAGAACAGGAGACGTACCCAGCAGCTGATTACTGTATGATGTGATCCATGCAGCCAGTGCCAACCTTATTCATGATTTGAGAGTAGCATAGACGAGGCTGGGGTTGACTCTAGGAGGACTTAGAGAGGCAGATGATGTCTGAGCTAAATTTTTAAGGCTATCTAGGAGTTCTGCCTATTAAAAAAGATTGGGAATCCCTAAACCAGTCTAGTCTTTCTGTGATGGATTGCTGTAGTCTGTGCCTTGGAGAATGGTGGAGGAGCGCTAGTCTGCTTTAGAAAAAGCCACAGAACCTTCAAGCTTCAGCCTCATGCTCTTTTGGAGGAGGAGGTGGGGTCTGAAAAATGGAAGCAGGAAAAAATATCTGGAGTCAGCCAGCCTTGGCTCCAAACCACCACTGCCCCCTCTAGCAACAGGGATTGGACAAATTATCCTCTCTGGTCTAGTTTTCTCATGTGTAAAATGAAAGTAATAGTGTTCATTCTTTGAACGGAGTGCTCAATAACACCTCTATAGGCGTGTACTGTGTATGCCAGGCGCTCTTCTCAGTCCCTCTTCTGTAGAGCTTGTATCCTAGTGAGGAGGCCAGGGAGTAAGCAGATGCATAAATAATATAGATTGTGGAAAGTGAATAAATAAAAGAAAAGAGGACAAGGGGAGGGAGAGGTGGATGGATAGACAGGAGAGACCCTTCCGTTAGTGGTAGTGTCTGAAATGAGACTTTAGGATGGAAAGGTCAGTCACACACAGGTCTGGGAGAAGAACTTTCGGGTGTAAGGGCCCCAGGTGGAGATGAGCTGGTCAGGGTTGAGCCCTGCAGGGAGGCCAGAGTGGGAGAACGCAGTGAGGGCAGTGAGGGTGGGCCTCGAGGTCAGAGGTGTGGCAGGGGCAGATCGCATAGGGCCTTGAAGGCCAGAGTGAGGGTCATAGGACGTAGCACAGGGTTATTGGGGGTTAAGAGAAATACCACATGTGAAGTACTGAATAGCACAAAATTTGGTGTAAATTACAAAGATTTAATTAATACTGACTTTTTGAAGAGAGTAGACAAGTGTTTTATAATCATGTCCCTTTAAATAGAAGCTAGGTAAAGTTAGCTTTAAATGGAAGTTAGGTAAAGAGTATATTCTGGCCTAATCCAGGCCAGAGACTCGAGTAGAGATGGTGAGAAGCAGTTGGATTTGAGTAAGTTTTAAAAGCAGAGCCAGCTGTGTTTGTGGGTGGATGGGGTGTGGAAGAACGAGTAGGGCGAAGAGGGGTTGCAAAGCTTGGAGCCTGAGCAGCTGGAAGGTGGGTCACTGTTGAGGTGAGGAAGACTCAGAGAGGGGCTGATATGGGGGCATTTTAAGCTTGAGGTGTCCATCAGATGGAAGTGGAGATGTCAGGTAGGCTATGGATAGTCTGGAGTTTCAGGAGCCAAGTCTGGGTAGAGATGGCGATCCAGATGTGGGAGTCCCCAGTGTAGACCTGGTGAGACAGCCCTGAGGTAGATCAGATTCAGCCTTGAAGGGCCAGTCGCTGTTCCGGTTGTGGGCATAGGTCCAGGCCTAGTCCTCAGTGGGAGAGTGGTCCGTGAGGGTGTTGAGTGGTCTGACAGACCAGGAGGCATATCGCTGAAGGACAAGCAGCCTCACCAGGCCCAGGGGTCAGAGAAGGCTTTCTGGAAGAGGTGATCTGTGAGCTGGGTCTTGCTTATTCAACATTGTCGTTATAATTCTTTTTTCCACCTGAAAACTCCAGCTTGCTGTGTGAGGCAGCCGTTCCCCAGCAGCCTGTGGAAGGCTGGGATCATTTCCACATCCAGGCCAAGGCTGGGCTTTCCGGGGACTGGGTACCTGCAGCCCCTCTAGGTCCCTGCCAGCTCTGCCCACGTTCCCAGGGGCCCTTAGCCAAAGAGGAGCCCAGGGTGTCCAGGCACAAGATTTTCTTTCCTTTCCCCTTCTCACTGTAAAACTTCAAGGTCTTCTGAGTTTCTCGACACATTTCCATCCTAACTGTGTTTGATCGTTTGCTTAAATAAGATCCTTATGGCGTGGCCGTTGCCAGCAGCACTGTTTGAAACCTGTTAGCTGAAACAAAAAGCATTCTCTGAGGGAAATGAAAGCCCTGACTTTTGAAATCTAAGCGTTCCTGTCCATCTGTCTTTTTTCAAATGGCTTCCATTTAAGCTCTTAAATGTGTTCTGAGTGCCCCTTCCACTAAGAATATTCTGGGTAATGTTATGATTTTTCCCCCAGCTACAATTACTGTGGCTCCAGGACTAACAGCTTGAAATGCTGTCGTCTATGAGCCAGGAGAGATGTGAGTTACAGGCTTCTTGAAAATTCCAAGCCCCGAGTCTGCAAGAAAGATGGGCTCTTATGTCTAATCAGGTCGCCTTAAATGAAGTCCAGTTGGGTGGGTCTTCTAGGCCCACAGGAAAGTGATGGCCGTTTAACCGTGGAAATGAAGGTCAGAGCTCTGGGTGTGGTGGAGTCTCAAAGAGGGCACGTAGGTGGGGGGTCGGTTTCATATTCTCACGCTCAGATTCTTTTCCACTCCCCCTGGCTAGTGGGGGAGCCAAGCCTAGTTTACAAATAAATAGCGGTGGTGACAGCACTCTTCAGCTGTGTCTTTGGATCCAGTAAGAGGCCTTTGTTGATTTTTTTTTTTTTTTTTTAATGCTTAGGTGTCCCTCAGCAGAAAAAGCGGAGGGTCGCTCCATCTCTGTTGGGAGGACCACCAGCAGAATTCCTGTGGGTCCTTTCTTCCCCACCCCGTGCTGTGAGGCTTTGGCCCCACGTCAGCACTTACTGCACACGAACTCCATGCTAGGTCCTGGGGCACGAACAGCACAGGCTCCCCTCTCAGAGTTCTCCTGCAGTTTAGGGCGAGGGGAGGGTAGGAATGTGACAGCTCTAAGAATCGACATCTGTAAGGCAGTGAGGGGACAAGGAGGCAGGAATAGTTTCTTCTGCTTTGCCAGGGGGAGGTGCAAGAATTTATTCATTCTTCTCACAACAGTTTTTTTAAGTGAGCTTGTGGTTGAGTACCAGGCACTGTTCTAGGTGCTGAGCAAACGGTGGAGAACAAGACAAAAAAGACTCTTGCCCTCTTGGAGCTTAGGTTCTGGAGTTGGCTATCTAAATTTAAATTAATTCAAATTAAAATAAAAGTTCAGTCAGTCAGTTGCACTAGCCACCAGTCCTCAGTAGCCACATGAGGCTAGTGGCTGCTGTTTTGGACAACACAGATACAGAACATTTCCATCCTTGTGGAAAGTTCTGTCGGGCAGCACTGTTTTGAGGGATAAACAAGACGCATTACAAGAATAAGAACAGCCACGTCAGCCCATGCTCGGAAAGGGAGAGGCCTCTCGGAGGGTGGAAACCCAGTGTTGGTTTCACACCTGCTCTCCATGCCAGATAGGGTCCTGGCTTGTTGGACAACTCTTTCCTATGGTGTGTGCACAGTCCAGTGTGACCGCAAGAGCTGGCTGCTGATCATGGGGCAGAAGGGAATGTTTCACCTCATTCTTGTAAAGTCTCTGCCACCAGTGTGGTGAATGGGAATAGTCAGCTTGGAAAGAAGGGTTTCCGAAAGTTCCTTCTGCTTCGAGGTAGTCAGGGAGTCCCTCTTGGGACACCAGGCATGGCAACTCTCCCCCCACTCACCCTGTGGACTGGGCAGCCAAGAAGTTAGGACTGCTGTCTGCAGGTGGCTCCGAGAAGAGGTCACCCAGCTTACTCTGGTTCCATACTTGTGATTTGCCAACGTAGGTGCCTGATGGGGCACCGGTTACCAAAAAGAAAGATGTTTGTGCACAGAATTTGTTAAAACTGGGCTTCAGAAGAGAGTGATACGTTTTTTCCTTAACATCAATCCCAAATCAGAAGGTTCTTTTGAGTCCTGAGTGATGTGAAGGTTTGTTGTCAGAGGGGGACATGGGAAAGGTGGTGGGGGTTCCTTACAGTGGACACGTTGAGGTGTTTATGCCCAAATGTGTCAAGGACTTTGTCCAAATTCCACATTGTCTTCTCCTCCTCTTCATTCCTCTCTCACCTTTTTAATTCTCTTTCTTCTCTCGGACCCCCAGCTCTCTGAACTCCACCTGTAGGAATTAATGAGTAGATATTTCCCTTATAACCTCCTTTCCACTACTCTCAGTGATTAAATGCTTTCCTGAAATGTGGCAAAATAACATTTTAAAAAATGCAGCGAGTCTTCAGCCTGGCAAAAGAGAGGCTGGTTCTCATTACTTAACACTCTTTATAGGTGTGCCTGGCCCTTGGGTGTTGGGAAAGCTGTCCTCTGTTCGTGTGAGATCTCGGGCGCTCAAGGTTTCTTGTGTGCAGTCAGCGTGTCCCTGTGGGGCTGGGTCTCTTGCCTGCTTCCGTTAACGGACAGCTCGCTTCTTAATCCTTAACTATGTAAGAAGGTCTGTGGAGCACCCGTTTATCCAGAGCTGCCAGCAGGTCAGGGAGGAGAGAGGGGCATCTGTTGATCAATACAATGGTGAAAACAAAGGAAAATGAGAAAAAAGGTAAGAAAGAAGTTAGATTTTTTGAACACTTGCTACATGCTAGGCTCTAGTCTCGCACTTGGTATCTTTTTGTCCTTTGCTCGTCACAGTAGCCCTGTGGTTAGCAGATAGTGGCCTCGTTGTGCTCATGGCAGGTGAGGCTCAGAGAAGTCAGGACACCTGCTGGAAGTGCACAGCTGGTGAGCAGTGGCGCCCAGGGCTGCTACCTGAGCTGCCTGCTGCTGGGCCCTCACTCTGCAAACCTTGAGAAAGCTGTGTTTGTTCCCAGGGTCTGGGAGAATCTTTGCTGTGAGTAGTAGCTTTTTCTCTGAAATTTCAGAGAGCTGGCGCTTGGGCTGAAGGCTCGTAGGCCGTGTCTGCCTTGACAGTTCACGGGCTGTTCTCCTCCTTCCTCTCCTCCAGGTCACCGTGGAGTAACAAGTATGACCCTCCTTTGGAAGATGGGGCCATGCCTTCTGCTCGGCTGAGGAAGCTGGAGGTGGAAGCCAACAACGCCTTTGACCAGTATCGAGACCTGTGAGTCCCTCGCTCCCTTTGCACTTTAGCTCCCATGGTTTTGATAAGTAAATCATAAATGAGAGCTTGACCAGGCCAGGTGGTCTCCTTGAACCTATCACCTGGCCCGCCTAACTGATTAGAATTCTAAGCACCCGTAGCAGGACTCTGGGCACTGGGTTGGTAATGGGGTCGGTTATGAGACAGCTCGGTGACAGAATGCTGCCATAGACAGACTCGCCTATGCCTTACTGCGGGTCGTGATTCATAGTAATGGCAGGTACCATACTTAACTGTGTGTAAGACACGGTGCCAGATGGTTTTCTCCACAGCGTCTCCAGCCCTCACAAACATGATAGCTGTTTTAGTCCCTGGTTTTCAGATGAAGAAATTAAGACTCAGGTAGATAAGGTGTTTGTTCAAGGCAAGAGGCAGAGTCAAGAGTCAGACTGAGATCTGTCCGTCTCTAGAGGTCCCTCTGATATTTACCATCCTGTATGCTCTGAGCCAGTTCTTACCTGGAGCTCAGGGGCACCTGCTTCCAGACCAGTCGCCAGGGCAGGACGGGTAGAGGTCCTCACGTGTGGGACTTTGGTGGCCCCTCTCTGAGCTGATATTTTGCTGACTGCGTTGTTTAGGGCCTCAGCCCCAGCCTTGGGAAGTGGTTTTGCTGGATCCTCTTAGGTTCCCACCTCTCCCTTCTGCTTCCATTCAGTCCTGCCTCCCACCACACCACCAAAAATAGTGGCCAATGGATTGATCAGCCTTGCAAGGAAAGGCTCCAAGGTTATCCTCTGAGCTATTTTTTTCTATCAACAAAATCTCATTTTACATTAAGTTCTATACCGAAAAGATAGCAGAACTGTAAATATGCAGTACTACCTCAGTACACATGAAGTCATCTAGGAGAGGAGTCGGCAAACTTTTTCTGTAAAGGACCAGATGGTAAACATTTCAGGCTTTGCAGGCTACATATCTCTGTCACTTACTCTTTGCGTGGTTTTTGTTGTTGTTTTTACCTTTTAAAAGTCTAAAAACCACCTCCTGAGTCGTGAGGTAGGTGAGATCAGCCCTCAGGCTGTGGTTTGCCCACCGCAATCTAGGATATCGGCAAGGAGATGGAAATGAGAGAAACAAAGGCAGCTGAGCAGCTGAGACCTGGTAATGTTGCAGAAGGCTAGTGGTGGTACCCTTGGTGTAAGCATTTCAGGTCTCTGCTCTGCGGACAGTTGGGATGCTCTTCCCCTTCATAGCAGATTTGATACAACACATTCTAGGAAGAAGTTTTTTAGAAACTGCTGCGGGAGGAAAAGTGACTTCTGAGTCTGACACAAAGAGAAACAACCCCACAACATTGAGCGTGTGAATGAAATACACAAGCACAGCCCTAAGGAAACTGGAAACAAATGGGCCACAGCATTTCCTTCGCCCTGAATATATCGCTGTGTGATTCAGCTTTATCTTCGGTATCTGGCACGGGCCGGTATTTTATCTACATTATCTTTAATCCTTACAAAAACCTCTGGGGAAGACAGTTTTGTCCCTTTTATACGGACGAGGAGACTGGGGCTCCGAGAGGCTGAATGACTCAGACTAGGCCACAGGACAGAGGCAGAGAGCTAGGATTTGAGTCCATATTTGCCTGAAGTTTCCACAAATTATTGATTCTCAGAGTTAAAATAAATTTCAGTGTTTAAAGAGCTCTTCCCTCTAGAATTTTGCCCTGTTGTAGGACGTCATGCTGGGAAGTTGACTCATTGCTGTCTCGTAGTTTATTTGCAATTGTTTTTTTACTATCTTCTTTTACGCAACCATTGGGAAGAAGCCAAATCCAGCTGTTAAACTAGGATTCCCAAGTGGAATCAGTTTCATGTTGTAGTGATAATGTTGGTAATAAAACGGCAGTGATGATAACAGCTGATAACAGCGGTTACCAGCCAGTGACTGGGCACACCCTGTGTTAACTGCCTCCTGGTCTTCATCTCATTCAGTCCTCACAACAGCCTGTGCGAGAGGATTACCCTCATTTTACAAGAGTTGAAAAATTGAGAGAGGTCGAGTAACTTGCCCAAGTTCATGTAGCCGGTAAGTGATGGAACTGGGAAAGAAAGCCATCCTCATCCAACTCTAGAGTCCAGAATTTATTCCTTTACTCGACCGACATTGAGGGAGCTTGCCACGAGCACTTGGCTCACTAAATACTGGGGCTGTAGGTACGGCTTTGAACACAGCATCCCAAGTCCCTGTGCTCGGGGTGCATCCAGTGTGGAGAGACAAACACTAGCGTGTCAACAAGTGCCATGATGGGTGACGGGATCGGGAGTGACTTGGCCAGGAAGGCATCTCCAGGAGGTGATGTTGGAGCTGAGGTCTGATGCCCAGAAGGGGCCAGCCCTTCTGGGGCTGGAAAAGAGTGGTTCAGGCAGAGGGGCTGTTTGTGCAGGCGTCTCTAAGGCAGGGTGGCTCTTGGATTCTCCAAAGATGAGAACGAGCATGATTTCTTGTAGACTTAAACGTTCGGGTTGTCAGTTCCTGAATAAAGTGATTCAGATGCGTTGCCTTGTGCTGCCCTTTGGGGCCAGACCTGGGGAAGAGCCCCGTGTCGTTTTTAACTTCTCCTTCCTTCTTTCTCCCTCCTGTCTCGCTGGTTCACGTATATAACAAACCATGTGTGGTCACTCTTAGGTGTGTGCCTTCTCTGGGGTCTTGATTGGCCTGGTATGGTGAGCTTTTCCCCATTATCATTAAAAATCTTCAGAGTGATCCCTTAATCCTAACAATAACTCTGTAGGATAAGTGGGAGTGATCTCATTTACCAGATGATGAAACCGGAAGTCCTCAAGTGGTTCATCTGCTAGAAAATAGTAAGAGCTGGGTTCACATGCGAGGTCTAACTCTTTACACCGCCTTCCTGGGCAAAAGTGCACTTTTCAGGTGGTTTTTAAGCCTTAATGAGCCATATTTCTGTGTACCTCTGCATGTGCCTGCATGCTTCCCTGAAGGTGCGCTGACCTGCTGGGGGCTTGAGAGTGGTGACAGGACAGCTCTGTGCACCCAAGTGGGGGATTGAACTGGAGAAGCCCCAGACCCTGAGGCTCTGTGACAGTTTGTAATGGTGGCATCCCAGCCCAGGAGATGCTGTTCTGTCCCCAGCAGCATCAGTGTGCTGCTTCAAGGGGGGAGGAGGGAGTACAGGCCTCTGGGTGGCACCCACAGAGGTGGGCAGGGAGGCCGGTTCTCCCCGTGTGACAGCAGCCACAGGCCACTGGAGGGATGGTGGTTAGAGCTGTCATTGGGGACCTAGAGTCATCAGTTTCAAACCACCCTGTGTTATCAGAGTGTGCTGAAGAACACTCTCTCCTGAGACCATATGTGAGGACAGCTAGACCACACATGATGAGCCAACCCATTTCTGGTCTACAAATTATGAAAACCAGTCTCCTTTCTTTTCTTTTCTTTCTTTTTTTTTTTTTTTAAACATCTTGGTACATTGCTCACCTCCGGAAGTTTCAGTTCTCAGAGTGCCCCGTGAGTTGTTGGCGGCCACATCAGTGATGGTGGTAGGATCCAGAGCATGAGCTCTTTCGCCGTGGTTTTGGAGCAGATGGAAATCAGCTGGGGGCTAGAAGGTCTTGTCTCTGCTTTGAGCGGCACTGGGTTTTCTAGGGACCAGATTGTTCCATGGGATGAGGGGGCAGAAGGTCATGCCTTTCTCTTTGTCTTTCATCCCTGCCCCTCCCCAGTATAGACCTCTTCCCATTGGAAGACTCACTTCCCAGTGAGTGAAGCCACAGAGCGCCTCCATGGATTCTGCCACCTGCTTACTTTCATATTGGCAAAGGTCACTGAGGGGAGGCCTCCCCCTCCCTGACACTGCATCCTGTCTGCTGGCTCTGGTCACCGAGCTGTTGCACGAGGGGCCTGGTGAGAGATGCACAGAGCCTCAGGCAGACCCACCCCTGCCAGAAAGAGAGGGGGTGATTGCGAGTAGGACGGGCACCATTGTGCCCAGCAGGGCTGGGTAAGTCAGGCTGCCATTTCCCGGGCACCCCGTTCTGAACTGGAGCGTGGCCTGTGCCCCACAGGTGAGGGTGAGGAACGTGAAGAACACCGTCCACTATGCAAACCCTGTCTTTAATTCCTGACCGCCCCAGATGTTTCTGAAGTCTTGGGTCCTGATGGATCGCAGACTTAGGACCGAGTTTGGCTTGTGCTCCGGCCTCTTGACCCATCACGACCTCGAATGACTGCAAGCTGCCAGACTCCAGCCACGTCAGGACTCAGAGTCCGCTTGTGGTGGGTGCTATGCTGTAGGAGCCTTCAGGGAGCTGCTTGTGTGGATCCCTGGTGGGAAGGACCCTTGCTCTGTACTGGGAAGCCCGCAGTGAACTCAGCTCACACAGAGATTTATCCTCTTCATTATCTGAAGTGCTGGGGATTTGACCAAGAAATAGAAAACAAGAGACCTAAGGTGCTCTTCCTGCCACTCCCCCAACCGCTTCCTCCCATTGGCTTATGCCTCACGGGTGAACTTGTGGGAGTTTTTTGTTGTCATCCAACAAACAGGCCGACGCAGCTCTGCCAGCACCAGCAATGTGTGTGTGTGTAGCAGTGCATACAGCTTCCTGGTTCTCTTTCCTCCCTTGCTGTTGTGGACCCATTAACCTTGTTCTTGATGTTCTCCTTAAGAAGGTGAGGAGACCTCAGTGAAGGAGACCTCAGTGAGTGCACAGACTTAAGGCTGAACCGAGATCCGGACCAGGTGTCCTAGAGCCACACAGGCCTTTCCAGAGAGGGAGAGCTCACTGTCCCCAGTGTAAGCGTTCAGTCTGCCACAAGAGATATAATCTTCATTAGCATCATGAGGGAGAACCTCGGATTCTGTCCTCAGGTTCTGGGCTTTGATCCCTGCGTCTGCAAAGGCTTTGACTGTGTAGGGAATTGGAAGTAATCATCAGCACATGGAGTTGGTATGGTCAGAGTCAGGGAGCTGGGGAGGGATTGACCAGCAGGCGCTCGGCTTGTAACTCTTATGGGGTGTGGCACCCCTCTCCCCTGCCTGCACTCAGCATTTCACCGTCACGCAATAAATGTGCCACTGGTTGGGAGCTGACTCTTTTCCCCAAGGTGGGCAAGAGACAAGTAGGGGCCCAGGGAGAGGAGCTGTGTGTCCTGCATGATCCCTTTGAAGCCGATCAGCTCCTGTTTTACCCCTCCTCACAGCTCCTCTGCTACATTGTCACCCTCCCGCCCGCCAGTCCCCTCTCAGAAAATCCCAGATTTCCTTCTTTGCCATCATCAGTGGCAGAAAGGACTCATGGCAGTAACTTTCGCCAAGGAGGATAATTGTCAAGCAACTGTTGATGGCACTGCCCGAACAACCCTGTTTTTAGATTAAAATTGTCCATTTGCTGAAAATGTTAGGAGATGAGAGGCGATTTTCCTGGACTGCTGGGGCTGGGTGAGGCCTTTACTCTCATGGCATCTTGAATTTCCTTACTTCCCTTCCCCAAGCCCTGCCACCCTGGTCCCCAGCATCTAGGCCACTCTCCTTCTCTACCAAGCCCCAAGACGGTTTTCTGCCTCTGCTTCGTGGGCCTGGCCCAGTCCAGGAATGTCATTAGATCCTAGCCCCTGGGGAGTGGGAGAGAGGAGCAGAAAAGGCAGCTCTTCGGTGCTGGCTCATGGGATCGCTTCTTTGTTGGCAGAGTTGACTGCTTTTTTAAGCCCCAGCCTGGGAGAGTTCATCAGTCATAAAGCCTCATCGCTTGACCTAAGTCATCCGTCCTTCTCGGGAGAGACTTAGCAGTGGGCCCTCAGTGTAGGGTAGGCCCTTGAAGCTGCCAGAGAAACGTCTTGCATGTGGTGTGATCCACCAGTTGGCTGCCATGAACCCCGAGATCAGTGCTTTGATCTTCAGGTTCTCGGAGAAGACGGGAAACCTTCCCTGCTCTGGCTTTCACGTTGAGTCTCCTTCTTGCCTGTCGGCTCAGGTTCTGCCGACACCAGATGTTCTAACCGAAGGGGCTGGCACTGCTTTCTTCCAAAGATGATTATTCCCATCTGTGCCAGACATCTTGTACTGTGCTCTGCGATCCTTGGCTCTTGGCTCGCAGAAGATAATACCTTGAAACATGCGGTTGCAATTTATTGGCCTTATAAGTTAATTTTAGTGGGTGTGCAATTGATTGAAATCAAAGCTTAATGAAGGCCAGAGTCTGGGGGGTGAAGGAGCAGGGCGGGAAGGCATTTTGTGTTCTTCCTTGCTTCGGGTCTGAGATAATCTTCAAAAGCTTTAATTAGCTTTTCTAATCAGCCCTTCTTGTCTGGAAGAGGTTTACAGAGTGAAACAAGGCTGGAGTCCCTGTGGCAGTCCCAGAAGCCCACAAGCCTCTCCGGGAGCAGCCAGGGTGGTTGGCCGATGGGCCTTCCCTGGCTCCCTGCCTCCTCTCCCCTTTCTGGGGCCACATTAGAATTTGGTTGTTGCCGCACCTTCCTTCCATTCTCCGTCCCTCTGTCATTTGACATTTGAGTAACGCTGGCCTGGGAAGGGCAGGGCATCCATATTAATGTGTGAAAAAAGTTCCCTGCCTTGGTTTCCTGGGTCCCTGAAACCCTATGTTCCCTGCTGCCTTCCCAGACTGTGGGCCCGGTGCTCCTAGGTGTTACCCCTTCCTTGGACATGAGCATTGGGCCTGGGGAATTTTGGTGTTTCAGTCCTGGTGGGAATTGTAGAAGGCAACGGGAGATTTTCTGATGAAGTTGCAGAAGTAGGGGAGCAGGTAACTGATGGTGGGCGGCGCTGTCTGGGCAGGAGGCACAGACACCTCCCATAGAGGTCTCTGACCCCACCGTTGTGTCAAGGGCAAGCTGCAGGATGGGGAGCAGCTGGGCTGTGAAAGAGATCTGGACTCGATTCTCTCTTCTGTCCTTAGTCGCAGACTGCCTTTGGACAAGTAAGTAAACTCTCTGAGCCTCTGTTTCCTTATCTTTTGGAAAGGTGCCGCTGCCCATCTTGTGGGTTGAGGGGGCCTTCAGTGAGGTGCTGTTAGTAAGGCTCCCCTCGCACTGACTCGTCCTGTCCACTCGGTGACCTTCACACTGTCAGTATAATAGGATGATTCTAATTTTGCGGCACTTATCTGGTGGATGTCTTATATTCTGTCCATTTGTGGGTGTGGGGCTGTTTGGGTGTGGACGTGGCGAGGTAGCAGGCTGTGATGATGCTGGCCACGTAAGAAGGCTGTGGGTTCTGGTCGGGGCTCTGCCAGCAGCCCATAGTGAGACCTCAAGTAAATCTCTGTCTCAAAAATGGAGTGAAGGGAAGGGCCGGCCTGGTGGCGTAGCGGTTAAGTTCACGCAATCTGCTTCGGCGGCCCGGGTTCGGAGCCTGGGCACACACTGATGCACCGCTTGTCAAGCCATGTTGTGGCGGCATCTCATATAACGTAGAGGAAGATGGGCACGGATGTTAACCCAGGGCCAATCTTCCTCAGCAAAAAGAGGAGGATTGACAACAGATGTTAGCTCAGGGCTGATCTTCCTCACAAAAAAAAAAAAAAAAGGAGCGAAGAGGGGCCAGCCCGGTGTAGCGGTTAAGTTTGTGTGTTCCACTTTGACAGCCCGGGGTTCGCCAGTTCAGATGCTGGGTGCAGACCTACTTACCACGCATCAAGCCATGCTGAGGCGGCATCCCACGTAGAAAAGCTACAATTCTAGGATATACAACCATGTGCTAGGGCTTTGGGGAGCAAAAAGAAAAAGAGAAAGATTGGCAACAGATGTTAGCACAGGGCCAGTCTTCCTCAAAAAAAAATGGAGTGAAGGCGTTCCCATCTGTGGTGACGGGAGAGAGAGTACTGACAATCATTCCACGAGTACTTACTGAGAACCTGCCGTGCTCTGAGGGCTGAGGGTGCAGTGGGGAGTGGGTCCAGCGCAGCCCCCACCCTTGGGCTCACGTCTTAACAGGGGTGAGGAGGTGCACACAGGAATAAATGAACAAATGAACGACGTACTTGCACAGCTGGATAAGTGCTGTGAAGGACCGAAAACCAGGTGTGAGGCAGGGAGGAGCAGAGGGGCTGACTCCAGATGGGGGACTGTGCGTTGACTGTAGCGGGTTTGCCCTTGTGCAGAGGAGAGCTGTCCCAGCAGGCCTGAGACCGCTGTCCTTGCAGTGGGCCCTGGGCTGCTTCTGGAGGTTGGATTTCGGGAGGGTTCCCACCGTTGCCTGTTACGAATGGCTCCGACGCATAAGCTGCTTGTGGAAACACCGTGGTTTATGCCAAGCTCCTGCTTCCCTTCTGGGCGTCTGGTATTTGGGTGTGTGCTAGGTAGACCGTGCTGGTCACCTAGTCTGGTGAGCTTCCCTGGTAGACAGCGTTTCACACGTGTTGTCACAACTCGTCGCTGGAGGAATTGACCACGTCCTGTGCGACCCCTCGGAGAGAGCCCTTGGAAGCTTGCGTCTGGTTTCCTCGGGCCTTCCCCTGTGTGCCTTTTCCCTTGGCGGCTTCTGCCCTGTCTCCTTTCGCTGGAATCATAACTCGTGGCAAGGAGCACGACTCTGTGCCGAGTCCTGTGAGTCCTCCTAGTGAGTCCTCCTAGTGAGTTCCGGAACCCCCGGGCTGGTCTTGGGGAGCCCGGGCTTAGCCACGTAACCTGGCGGGGTGGTGGGGGAACGATCGAGGCAGTGCTGTGAGCAGTGGGAATGGCTTGGGCGAAGTCCTGAGGTGGTTCCAGGTTGTGTGGTCACTGAGTGAAGGCCAGAGCAGGACGTGAGCCGTAGGGAGAGGTACACAGGCCCTTGTCAGGCGTGGGCTTGGGGTGCCATTCAGTGCACTGGGAAGGGTCTGAAGGGTCACGGGGTGGGGTACGTAGGACAGCTCTGACGTACATCCAAAAAAACTCCCCCACACGCGGGTTGGGGGCTGGATTGGAGAGGCGGGGAGTGGAGAGACCCTGACCCCGACTTCCCTCAGTCTGGCTGCTTCATCCTCACTGCTTTCCCCTCGGTCCAGCTGAGTGACATCTCTAGTTTAAGGTTACCCAGTATTTCCCACTGGCAGAAACAGCCAGGCCCAGTTACTTGCAGTCTCTGGAGTCAGAACCCCACTGGGAAGTGGGTGACAACACGGAGCAGAGTAAGTCTGAGGTAGTGGGAGAATTGTTCAGGAAAGTTCTGGTGCTGGATGAAACCTGGACCATTTGGTTTGGCACATCTACCCTCGCTCCCTGCTACTTCAGATAGGTCTGAGTGGCTCACGATGCATAAAGCTTTTTCCCCTTGCCCAGAGGTATAGGGCCTCTTCCCAGATTTAAGGGTCTCCAGAAGGATCCTGCCACAGGGGCAGCAGGGTAAAGACAGGGGAGTCTTGTCTGGCTTTCAGCTTGTCAGCAGCGTAATTATTGTTTGGGTTTTCACATATATTATTTGTATCTTCAGCCATGCGTACAGAGGGCCTCTGAGAACCTGCCCTGCCTGCTGTGGGACTCCAGCTTGCCACAGCTTTGGGCTCGTGTGAAAGTGCTAGGAGCAGTTAATGGGGAAACCCAAGGTCTCCTCAGTTGTGCTGTTTTAATTGAATAGGGAGATGCATCGAGAGAAGCCCTGTCAGCTCTCTGGAGGGGTTGAGTTGAGTCTATGAGTCTGCATCCTGCTCTCAGGATGAGTGTCAGCTCTCTTGTGACCACAACTCTTAAGCAGGAGTGTCAGCTTAGTGTCTAGAGCCCCTAAAGAGTGGATCTGGACAAGATGCACGTGGCCTCTCAGCCCGGAGGCCAGTGAGGGAGCGTCCACTGCAGGTCCCCTTTGTCTGGCATCCTAGGGCTGCAGTCCAGGGTTGGAGTTGCCTTGGCGTGTACTGTCTGATTTTCGTCTGCTAAAAGAAAGTTAAATAGAAAACAGGAGTGTGCGGAAAACAAACTCGTTTACAAACATGATCCCCCGAGTTAGCGTCAGGGATCTGATTCCTCCAGAATTCTTCCGTTCTTGTAACCATATGGCACACAGTCACGCCTTGGGTTATGCAGTTCCACGTGTTGGGGTGAAGACACCATCTGCAAGCAAAGGACCAGCTCCCTCCAGTGGTCAAGCTCCTCTGTCTTGCCAGAGACCCTGTGCACCCTGGCTGAGCTGCTTTCTAGGCTCCTGGCAGATCCCTCGTTTCTGGGACGCTGTTTTGTGGAAGTATCAAGGATGAGTGGTCTAACAGAGGTTCAGCCAGCAGGCCTCAGCTACCTCACTGAGGTGGAGGACCCCTCTTTCCAGAATTTCCTGTGCAGGTTGCTCAGTGATGTGCCCCGAGTCCTGGCCACTCACTGTATCCTCCTTTCCTTCTCTGACTTCCTCCTCCACCTGGAGGTGGCATTGTGTACAGTGGCATGGTTGCAGGTCTGTTTAACTTACCTGAACTCAACCTCGCAGGTGAACCAGGGCCCCCTGAGGCCCGGTCTGGCCACCTGCACCACATGTGGTACCCCCTCCCACATGAGGCCAGCCAGACCCCAGGTCCCATCCCAGCTCCCCCCTTCCCTTTTCAGCTGTGTGAGTCAGGCATTTTCCTTTCTCTCTCTGGGTTTCAGTTTTCCTAACTGTAAGATAATGTGTGCAAAGCCCCTGACACAGAATGGGGTCTCAAAAATGGCAGCTCTTGGACAGTGGTGATGGCTTTGAAACTCCAGAAGGCCTCGACCGTCAGCATTCTCATGAGGTGGGCTGAGTGGGGCAGCAGTATTTCCACGGGGAGTCCAGAGGGGCAAGAGATGGCCGGGCGTGCTGAGTGTGGCGGTTTGGTCAGGTCCCAGAGCCAGGTTGGCGGCCCCTGCAGCGGCTCCATTGTTTCCATAGAGGCTTCATTATTTCTCTTCAAGTGAAAAAAAAGAAAAGCCTTGTAAAGAGAGGCTGTAAAGTGTGGCAGCCGCAGTCCAGATGTGCACTTCTAAGTGCAACTGGCATTAAAGTCACACATGCCTAAGCTGATCGGTATGTGTGCTCGGGGGATGCTGCACCTGTGTGTCCTAGAAGGAGTTTCTGCAGAATACCTGTCCCGTGTCCACAGGCAGACTCATGGACACTTTTCGCAAGCCGTGGTGAAAACAGCTGGTTTCAACACATAGACGAGGGCCATTGGGTTTCAGTGGCAAATCTGGATATGGCCAGCCCAAAGCCAAGTGTTGATCTTTCTCCATTTTGTGCGGAGGCAACTCCAGCCCCGGGGCTGTGCTCACAGAGCAAGCAGGACCTTGCTTTGTGGAGGTTCAGGACATGTCAGGGCTAGGAGAAGAAGGGAGATCTGCCTTCTCAGCCCAGAGAGAAGGAGCCCTAGGAAAACGAGAAGCCTCCAGTGGCTGCGTGCCTGCTCTGTGCCAGGCTCCACGGCCAGCACTGCCGGTCCACTGTTTCCTGTGTGCTTCCTGGTGCCTCCAGGAGGTGGTTTCCAGGTACACCCTCAAGGGAGGCTGGTACCCACTGGGGAGGAGAACCCCCATTCCCAACCCCTCGTAGTTGTGGCCGTCAGCCTGCCTTCTGCAGCTCCTGTGGACTTTCCAGAAGCTGTACCCATTGGGCAGCACCCACCACCTCCTGTTGGACAGGGGATATGCTTAGCTTCCTGATGGTGACTGGTTGGGAACCAACGAAAAAGGAATGTCGGTCTGCACTGCCAAGGAGGCCAGGTTTTAGATGCCTCTCCAAGCAAATTGAAGATTTTTCTTTTTTCCTAAGATGGAATTGAATTGTTCCCACCAGGTGCCTTTTTATGTTGTAAGGATGTTAAGGATGATCAGAAAAACAGCTACTGCTGGTAGCTGGGGATTTTATTTTCTTTTTAGGCTGAGAGGAAACAAAAAGGTATTGTTTGGGGTCGGAATCTCAGCCGCTGGTGGAATGGCTCTGCCTCTGGGTTTTATTCTCCCTGTCTTTGCCATAAAATCAGTCAAGCATGGGAGTTTCTGTTTGAATGAGTGCCCAAATGACCTCCTCTTCACTGTCATGATGGAGCGCCAGTTACAATCAAGAGTGGCCCTCATGGCCATTTGTCCCAGGTCTTGCTGCTGCTGTCTATTGAGATCTCAGAAGCAGAACAGACCATATATGTGACAGAAGGACACAGAGCGGGAGAAGAAAGAATCTCGTGGAACCTTACAGCTTTGCGCCTTTTAAGGGCCACTGTTGCTAGCCAGGCACTAGATAATAGAGGGATTCCACTTGTTTTTTTTTTTTTTTTTTTTAAAAGCTACTATTTTATTTTTTATAAAGTTCTTTTTTTTTTAAATTTTTTTTTCCCCCGCAAAGCCCCAGTAGATAGTTGTATGTCATAGCTGCACATCGTTCTAGTTGTTGTATGTGCGACGTGGCCTCAGCATGGCCGGACAAGCGGTGCGTCGGTGCGCACCCGGGATCCGAACCCGGGCCACCAGCAGTGGAGCACACGCACTTAACCGCTAAGCCACGGGGCCGGCCTGATTCCACTTGTTTTAATTGCACTGACATTTAAACAATTTTTTTTTTTTGGTGAGGAAGGTTGGCCATGAGCTAACATCCGTTGCCAATTTTCCTCTTTTTGCTGAGGAAGATTGTCCCTGAGCTAACGTCTGTGCCCATCTTCCTCTATTTTGTATATGGGATGCCACCGCAGCATGGCTTGATGAATGGTGCATAGGTCCACACCCGGGATCTGAACCTGCAAACCCTGGGCCGCCGAAGCGGAGCGCGCGAACTTAACCACTATGCCACCGGGCCAGCTCTAAACAATTTTTAGTCTGACCTCTTCATCTGGCGTTTCAGCCAGGCCCACCTTGTGTGTTCCCTTCTGTCTCTCCCTCACACACCCTAACAGTCCCTTTGACTCCAGTCAGAGTGGAGGCCGGGGGCATTCCCAGCTTGGTACTGGCCCCCAGCTTAAAAGAAGTGTCCAGACCATAGCCATCCTTCCAAGCTGACATCAATTTCTCCACAGAAGCCTCACTCCAGCCTACAGTACTCTTTCTAGAGAGTCTTGGAATTCTGTAGTTAGAGTCCTGGTCCACACAGTTTGGAACTCGGTTGTATACTCATTTGGATTGCATCCACTTTGACATATATTCCCACATGGAAAAACCTCCAGGGGAGGGTGGCTTGGATAGTGGGATACAGATGACAGATTCAAAATCCTAAAAGATATGTTGAATGGTGAAGCCATGTCTGGGAGAATTAAATATAACAGACTTGAGTGGAAAGTGGTATTCTTGGGTCCAGTATACCAAGTTCTCACAAGTATAGGGTGTGGGAGACAGTTTCATTTGTCTGAGATGACTGCAAACTCGGTGTGTGTCAGTGTGAGGGAGGTGTGATTGCCGAGAGAGCTGATTCGGTCTTGAGCTCCTTGGTGGAGAGCTAGCCCCTTGTCCCAGAGATGTGCCGTCTCTACTCTGCGTTGGTGAACACGTAGTCGGGGCGCCGATTTCTGCTCTCGAGCTCTTACGGAGGAGGATAACCAACATATGGGGACTTGAAATCATGTCTAATGAAGATAATATAACGACAGGAAGGCCAGAAAAGAGAAATCTTGGGGGTTATGTAAGCTATCTTTCGATATTTAAAAGAACTACATGAGGTAAAAGGGCATTAAATTCTTATTTTCTGTGGTTCTGCAAGGCAGTAGGTAGAAGTGTTCACCCAGGTCCGGTGAGAACTATTTGAATTGTTCAAAACAGAAGTGTTTGCCTTAGGAAGGTGGTAAGTTCCCTCTCACTGGTGGTGTGTAAGCAGAGTTTTGACCAACTTGATTAAGACGTTAGGATTGGTGCTGTGGTGCTGAGTCTGCCTTGTACAGGCCCTGATGCAGCCATCACATCCTGGAGTCTCAGAGCTGGGAGAGACCTAGTGGGCCTCTGATCCAGCTCTCTCATTTTACAAATGGGAAAACAGTCTTTGGCACCACATGGGTGCCAAATAAGTGTTCCTTGACTTTATTTAATGAAGCTGACTGTAGAAGAAAGCCCCCGCATGCTCCAGCATCTAGGGGGCTTACCTTGTAGTGCCCGCCTGACTTGTCTGGCTTTGGAGGCGACTGCCTGTGCCTCGGCATTACAGAGGTCTTGGCCAGAGGTCCAAGTCTACTTGAGCCTCCTGGGTCGGTCCCGTGAAGGCGGCCCAGCCCCTGATGGCTAAAAGACCACATCTGATTGAACTCAAGAAAGGCCTGCTCCCAGCAGACCCCACCTGGCTTTGGTTCTTTGCAAGAGGTCATGGCATGTGACTCATTACCTGTGGGGGCCCCCCGTATTAGAACCGTGAATCCGGCCATTCTCCTGGGAGGCGATTTGAAAGGAAGGAGTAAAGGCCAGCTTCAGAGTCCCTTCCAGGCCCATTTTCCCTGTTGCGTTTGTAGCCCGGTCTTGGCTAAGACGGAATTGGGTAATTCACAGTCACAGCTCAGATTCCTGAGACAAGTTTCCATCCTAGGTCTCCATGCATACCTCAGCTTCAAACACTCCATAAAGCTTTGGGAGCTGAAATATTTTCTTTCTTTCCTTCTTTTGTGAAGTAGGTCATTTTGAGTGTGAAGTATTATGCTTTCCCATTTTTCTCCTTCTCCCCAGAAGTCCTGTGGTTGAAGGTTATGGACATAGAATCTGTATATGTGACTCTGACATTATTCAAGTGGAAGAGTGATTTTCAGGGAGAAATGACATAGAACTCGGAGAAGAGAAGAATTACTGACACATTAGGCTTTTCTTGTGTGTGTGTGTGAGGAGGACCAGCCCTGAGCTAACGTCCGATGTCAGTCCTCCTTTTTTTTGCTGAGGAAGACTGGCCCTGGGCTAACATCCGTGCCCATCTTCCTCCACTTTATATGGGACGCCACCACAGCATGGCCTGACAAGCAGTGCGTCGGTGCGTGCCTGGGATCCGAACCGGCGAACCCCGGGCCGCCGCAGCAGAGCGCGCGCACCTAACCGCTTGCGCCCCCGGGCCGGCCCTGACACGTTAGGCTTTTAATTGATCCAAGTTCAGGGATCTGAAGTTGACCAGACGCTAAATTATAATTGACTGTGCTGATAAATAGCCAGCCCCACCTGAGGGTCTTGCCTTTTGCTCTTTGGTCATCCAGCGCAGAGGTGTCCTCTGGTGACGCGACCTTTGGAGTTTATGAAACCTGTATCTGCCTGTTGTAGTCAACACACTGTTTTTCAAATGGCCACCCAAAGTGGCCCCGTCTCCTTAGTCCCAGCTGTCTGAATTCTTGGCAGTTCTGTTTGCCTTAGAAGATGTTAGTCTTTCCTGGGAAAGTCTTGAAAGCCACCAGGACTGTTTGTGGAACCAGTGGTGCTCTGTTGCAGGAGTTCGCTCCCCCGTGGACACCAGCACACTGCTGTGCTCCGGGTCCTGGGTTGCTCTGTCATTTCACCCACTCCTGCTGTCCTGGAGCTTTCAGCAGCTTCAGCACTTCACGGTTCACGACTTTCCAAGGTGGTTTCTCCAGTCTCCCCGCAGATTGTCCCTGTGTCATCGGGCTAACAGATCGTTTACCCTCCTCGCCGTGTGTGTTTATTTCAGGCCTAAGAAAAGCCCCTGCTTTCATCTTGGAGCTTCCACATTTTACAGATGTTCTTCCAGCTGCCCCCCTGACCAGAGACCTCACTGCAGGAATTCTCTGGGCCTTCCCTCTTCAGCCCAGATCAGCTGAGCTGTGGCAGTCGGTGCTGGGCCTGTCCTTCCCCCTCCGTCCCTCCCTGGAGAGCTGGGGATTTTGAAATGATCAAGCACGGGCAGAGCCCAGGGCAGGGCCGGGTTCATTCCTCTGCAGCCCGCTCTCGGCGCTGGGCCACATTTGATCGTTCATTCACACTGATGTGTGAGCCCCGAGAGCGAGGCACTGGTGATGGTAGAGCCACCTTATTGAAATAGCATGTTAGCATTTAAACAATATTAATACTATTTGACTCATTAAATATACAAAGGCCAGTTAAAGTACTTCCATGTGTGCGCTGTTAGTTCTGGCGGGTGACGCCTCAGATCGCTTTATGTGGTTTCAGACAACATTTTAGCACATTCTTAAAATGCCCACAAAAGCCTTTATGTAAAAACTCATAAATGTGAACCACATAAAAATTATTTTTTTTCCTGTTTCATGTCATTATGATCAAAGTACAGTAGGTAAGAATAAATTTTCAAAAACTTGTTGAGGTCCCTCTTTAGTTAATGCTTCACGCGCAGAGCACAGCCGTAAACCATGTGATGGGGGCTATCTGTGTGCCCCGCAGTCGCCTTGCCACTGGCCAGGCACACGGCGGTCCTGACGGCGCTTGTGCACATGGCGGTCCTGACGGCGCTTGCCAGAGAGGCTGGTGTGTCTGGGAGGTTCTGTAATGGCCCTTTCTAATCACTCAGGCCTCTGCTCCCTTTGTCTTGGAACATCAGGTTGAGACTTGCGGCCCCTCAAGTCCCTGGAGATCCCTTTTGGTGAATGGAATGCAAGTTCATTCTTGAATGGTTGTGGTGTTGGGGCGTACCTGTGAAGGCCAAGCTTCAGCACGTCCGCCTCACCTCGAGAGGAAACGCCCTGGTGGAGGAGGGAGCAGATTCGGTGAGATCAGCCATGTCCTCGGACTCTGCTGCTGTCATCTCTCTATTATAAGTCAAATTGACTGTAAATTAGGATGCTGCCCAATGGAAGACTGTCCAGCTATTAAAAACAATTATGGAGATCATGTGGCTCCATGGAAAAGTGCTAATGATTCCCTGCCAATTGAAAAACGCCCAGCTCAACACAGAACCATTGCTGTGCTTATAGTTCTATAAAAATTATGCCTCTGGACAAAGACTGGAAGGGAATTTGGAAAAATCAGATTTATGGGAAAAGTCGATGTATGATATCGTGGGCTAATTTTTAAATTTCCTTTTTTTATAACGTTCTTGCAATAAATTTTTTAATTTTGGAGAAAAGACTAGTATTCCACATGGAGATCAGAACTGAGCTTGTGTTTTTACCTCCTTTGTCTCCACCGTTTTGAAACTTGGGGCCCAGTCAGTGTGGCCCGCAGAGGAAGCTGAGGCTGCCAGGGAGAAGCTGCCCAGAGCGGGAGCCAGTCCAGGGCTGCGACGTTGCAGTGGAAATGGCCAGTTCCACCTTATAAAGCATTAATACCGTTGTTTTATTTTTCTAGAAAACAAATCTCAGGGATGGGACTGAGGGGGCTCAGCCTGGGCCACCTGGTGCTTTTGAATGGGTCGCCTGGTGGTGGTGACAAGAGCTGTGAAGCCCCCAGGATTTCTCCTGGATCCCTTCCAGGGCAGCCTGACCTGCTCTCTGCGGTGTTTCAGCACCCAGAGGGCGGCGAACCTTTGACAGGAACAACACCGCGCTCTGGTTTGGGGAGACACAGGAGGATCGGGGCCACAGCTGTGAGGGGGCGGAAGGGTGGAAACGCCTGCCGGGCCTCAAGCCTTCGTTCCAGGATGGCCAACGGAAAGGAGGAATTACTGGCCCATCCTTTCTGCCGGCACAAGAAAAGCCACGGTTTTTAAAGCTGGTGTTTTTTTCCTTTTGATGTGTGGCTGCTCTGCTCCAAGCAGACTAAAAGGTGGGACTGTGTTAGAGCCCAGCCGTCTGTCACCAGCAGGACGGGTCTGCGTGGGTCTGCTGTGGCTGCTCTTTCATCAGTAGTGTTGCTGTGCCTCCTGGTGACCTATGAGCCGAGGGAGTCACCAAAATCCAGGAGAACAAGCTGCAAAGGCCCCTGGAGTCCCTGCTGCAAGCTCCCCCGAGCACTGCAGGGGCTCTAGTCTGGAGGTGACAGATGCATCCCCACATGTCCCAGGAGCATTCCGGGACCGCCTGTGTGTACCCAGCTCCCTGCAGGGCCGGTCCAGACCAGGATGGCCCCACGGAGGGAGGTGGGGCCTCGGGTCCTACACCAAAAGGCTTACCTGTTTCTCTGCTCCTGCCCAGGGAGGTGGGGTTGGAGAGAGATTTGGAGAATAGAAAGAGCCTTCCTGAGTGGGGTCCCTAAGTGCCCAGTGTTGGCTGACTTCCTGGACGTCCCCTAGGATGGCGCTGAGCTCCAGGCCCTGCAGGTGTGTCAGCTCACTCACTGTGCTTTTCCTCTCGCAGTACTTCCCTCTGCTGCACGTACCTGGAGCGAAACCCCTCTCCGCCTCCCTTGTTGACTGACCTTTAGCTCTGGGCCTGACACGTCTGTCCAGCAGTTCCTCACTGAGTGTCTCCTGTGTTAATCTGGCAGGCCTGCCCTGCCCCCCCAGGGACTTGCCAGGGGAGGCAGAGTTGTGACTTTCATGACAACTTAATCACAGTGGACAGTGTGGACAGAGAAGTGGGGATGGGGTGTGGTGGCAGTGGCAGCGGGCTGGCCCGTCTGCCTGAGGAACCGTGGCGGGGAGGGAGCGAGGGTAGCAGACCTTGGTGTGGGCCTGTGCGGGTCAGAGCGAGGGGACAGGACGGCCAGGCCCCTGCAGCTCACGGGCACGTGCGGGAGGAAGGGCTGCTGCCTTGTCTGATCCTCTCGGCCACACTCTGGCATAGAGCTCATACTGACCTTTGTACAAAAACTTTTTAGTTTGAAATAATTTCAGATTTACAGTAAAATTACCCCCCAAAAAAGGGTACAAAGAATTCTTCTATACCCCTCATCCATATTCTCTAAATATTCATATGTACCGTGTATATTGTTTATCATATACCAGCTTTATTGAGGTATAATTGATAGCTGTGTTTATTTTTAGTACTTGTTATTAAAATTAGTAATAATCATTTGTCAGGTGTCTTATTTTCCTATATTGTTTTTGTCTCTCAGCAATCCTATAAAGTAGATGTTATTGTCCCTCTTTTATAAAGGAACTAAGGCCCACTTCACACAGCTGGCACCTGGTAGCCTTAATAAATGGTCGTCACATGGATAGATGCGTGAACGTAGCTGGTGACTGGAGGGGCTGGTCCTGGGGACCTGGCCTCCCACGCCCACGCTGGCTGCGGTGCCTGCCCGGCCGCTCACGTTGAGGTTGTGGTCGCAGGTGGCACCACCCCCTGAGCGAGCCCCAGAGGGTGCCTGCACCTTGGGTCTGGGGGTTAATTGGGGTCGGAGAGGCCACGGACTTTCTGGTAAAGAATGTGCTGGCCCCCGGAGACGAGGTTTCTGCAGTGTCTTAGTTGGTTGTCAGCAGAAGTCGAGGTACTGCACGTCAGCTGATGCCCTACCTTTGCTTCCGAGCTCCTCGGGTCGCTGCTCACAGCAGCCTAACTCGGTCAGCTGCTGGCTGGGGTTCCTTGGAA
This sequence comes from Diceros bicornis minor, assembly GCF_020826845.1. Taxonomy (NCBI): domain Eukaryota; kingdom Metazoa; phylum Chordata; class Mammalia; order Perissodactyla; family Rhinocerotidae; genus Diceros; species Diceros bicornis. The sequence continues at coordinate 36,626,596 of NC_080752.1, read as the reverse complement.
TTGGGATCCTAGCCTGATTTCCTGTTCTCCTCTGGTCTCTTCTTTCCTTCTTGCATTTGATCCTAATCAGGAATTTTTCCATATTAATTCAGACCCGAGGAGGAAGCTGACGTGCCAAGGCCATCCCAAGCTCAGGCCTTCATCTCTGGCTAGGGTTTTGCAGCAACAATGTTGCTCTGAAAGAAGCCCTGGTGTGCCTGGGCTCTGGAGGGTTCTGGGTGGGCAGGAGTTTGTTGCTCTAGTTTTTTCTCTTTATCTCCCCTGTAAAATAGCCATCCCAAAAGATAGCAATATTGAACAATAACAATTACTCAATAGCAGTGACCCCCACTGAGTACGTATTACACATCACACACTTTGCTAGATCCTTCCTCTGGGAGGAATCTGAAGCCCAGAGAAGTTTAGTAAGCTTGCCAAAGATCACGAAGCTAGAGGAAGTGGCAGAGCTCAAACTCAAATTTGTCTATAGGACTCCTAAGCCCGTGTTCTTTCTGCAACCCCACAAAGGATGCTACACACCCTCCCTTGAGCAACTGATCATCAGAACACTTTCAAGATCAACCCTGGAACCATTGCAGGGAGGGTCCTGAATCCCAGGCAAACATTTAGATGAATCTTTGCTGAATGGCCACCCCTGGGATCTGGGCTGATGATCTATAATTTGATGGGCTTAACATCTAATGGGCATGTGGGCCTGTTTGCTGCAGGTATTTTGAAGGCGGCGTCTCATCTGTCTACCTCTGGGATCTGGATCATGGCTTTGCTGGAGTGATCCTCATAAAGAAGGCTGGAGATGGATCAAAGAAGATCAAAGGCTGCTGGGATTCCATCCACGTGGTGGAAGTGCAGGTACAGCAGCAGCAGCAGCAGCTGGTGGCCGGGCCTGAGTGCAGGTGCTGTGCCAACCAGTGCAGCCCCGTTATGTAGCAGATGCTTCTTAGAGGGGGGAATACTGTGATATATAAATCCCTGCTAATTCCTAAAAATGCCCTGAAGCCATTGGATAAAGATAAGTCAAGATCACAGTAGTCACTGATAATAAAGATCCTAGAAGAACTGAATACACATGATTGCAGATTCAGTCGCTTTAAAAACCAGTTGGGATTTTATAAGAAAATTGGTGTGGTCGTGTCTTAAGAAGGGACACGTTAGAATGCCCCTGAATTCAGGGGGCCGCTTCAGGCTCTCCACAGCTCGGGGTTGCTCCCAAGGTTCTGATCTCTGTATCATCCCCCAGGAGAAGTCCAGTGGTCGCACAGCCCATTACAAGCTGACCTCCACGGTGATGCTATGGCTGCAAACCAACAAGTCTGGCTCCGGCACCATGAACCTTGGAGGCAGCCTCACCAGACAGGTAGGGTTGCCAGTGCTCCCTGTGCCAGCAGCAGAGCTGACGGACGCCGAGATACATGAGCGGTTGCCCCCACGGAGGGGGCTGGGGCAGCTCTGTGCCGGACGTGGTCTCCCCGCAGGCCTCTTGGGGATTCGTGAGATTCAGCCATGGGAGGTTTTGTCTTTGGGTCAAGGTGTTTTCATTAAAATGCTCCTGTGATGTTTAGGACATACTGCTGATGACATTTGAGACCAAATTAATTTCTCAGTTGTGACTTAGATCATCAATTAGGACTTTTGGTTGCAAGTGACAGAGGTAAACTCTGACTTACGCAAAAATGAAAATGAGTCAGCTCACGTAACTGAGAAGTTCAGACTTCGTTCAGCATGGCTGGGCTAGTCTAGGACACAAATGATGTTGTCACGACTCTGTATCTCCATGTGATGGCTCTTGGCAGCCTCTAGCTTACTGCTTACCTCTGGCAGTCCTGGGGGAAAGAGCTTCTCTTTTAAAATAGGTCTCCCATAACCCCAGAAATGTCTCACTGGTCTGGATTGGGTTACTTGTCCATCACGGAATCATTTCCTGAGGCCAGAGGGAATGAAATAGTCTGGCCAGACTTAGGTCTTATGACCCATGGTGGGGTAGGTGGAAAGGGGTGTTGATTTCCTAGAGCAATATCTGGCTGCTTTTTCGCAGTAGAGGGAGGAATAGACACGAGCAGGCAGCAGGCATTGGACACAGGTGGAGAGGTGCTTTCTGCAAGAGAACTGATGGACATATCTTGCAGGTGAGGGTAAAGTGACACCAGAGCCAGAGGGTCGGCCTAGATGGTTGGTAACAGGCTGCCAGAAGAAGAGGCTAAAATAAAAGCGAAGAGGATGCAGAGAGGGAGTGCCTCCTTTAAACATCTCAGCGGGTTTACATGCCCCGCCATGCAGGTGCCCAGTAGTGACTGGTGACCAGCAAGCACTGTGGCAAGCCTGCTCTCTACTCTGCTCTGGCTCCCCACACAGCCGAGCTCCAAAGACGGAACTGAGTGCCATTTGCTGGAATCCTCCGATGTAGGCCCAAGCAGAGTACTTGTCAAAAGTCAAAGCACTCCTTCAGCTCGTAAAGAGACAGTGAGTACATTTGGCCAAAGCAGTCAGAAGGCTGCCTGAGTCACGAGATCCTGACAAATTGGGCGAGTTCAGGAGTTACCTCCTACCCTGACAGGACTTGGGTAGGACCAGAGAGCTTGCTGCTTTGAGAGATAGCCCGTTCCTTTTCTGTCAACCTCCATAAGAAGATGGCATCCAGAATAGATCCCGTCCTCCAGAACGTGCCCAGGATTGCCTTGCCTGGCACTTCACGAGTGTGCACTTGACTGAACGGTCACTCGCTGGCACCCCCACCCGCATCTGTTTTTCGCATGAGCCACTGAGGGTCTGGGGAATTCCCATTCTGTTCTTGTCTATCGATCTTTTTTTAAATGAGATTTTACATTTGTCCTCACATTTTGTTTTTGCTCATTCTGCCCATGACAGTAATGTCGAATCTTGGTTTCTGTCATCAAGGCATTAGCTGTTTATTCTGGCTTTGTTACTTACACATTTACTAAGATGACATTAGTATTATTATTAGCTCAAGGCCAAGTTCAGAGCCCTCCAGCATGGCTACCAGAGACATCCTTAGAGGGAGGCATCAGTCTGATAATGATCTTTCTTAGGGTACTTTTCTTTAGAGTGAGCTTGTTAGCCAGCTGCAAACCCACTGTCTAAGTCGGGCTTCACATTTCTGGATAAATGCCCTTTGAACTGTCTGTAGTGTTTCAGTACCTGCCGTTTCCCGGCTGGCTTCCTGCCTCAGTAGGACCAGGTGGCTGCAGGCTGGGCCATGGTTTTCTTCTCCTCACCCTCATCAAGGCTCACTGTGTCTCCGTACCTCAGGCTGTTGTGTGCTGTGAGAAGCAGTGCTTTGCTCCATTTCCCATCTCTGTGGTCATGAACAGCCCGTCAGGCAGGTCGCTCTCTGAGCCTCTCCTCTGCAGCTCAAGAGGATCTTTGCCTTGCTGCTCACAGCCTAGTCTGGGACCAGCATCAGCATCACGAAAGAGCTTGTCAGAAATGCAGAAATCTTGGACCCTACCCAGACCTGCCAAATCAGGATCTAAATGTAACAAAATTCTCTAGGTAATATGTGCACATTAAATTTAACAAGTGCTACTGTGTACCTTTCTCTCCCTATTTTTGCTTAGGTATCATTAGCAACCATCTCCAAGATGTCTCTTCCAGGTGTATCTGAGGTGAACTGGGAGCTTGGACTGGAAGGCGCAGCCTCCCCGCAAGCAGATTTGTCCTCAGTTCTACTTGAGATGCTACTTTAAGCGTCTAAGCAGGTTTAAGACTCTTGTTTAAGGGGTCGTGTTGAGGACCCTTGACAGCCCCTCCCAAGGAAAGGCCTTAACCTTGTGCCAGTGCAGTGCGGTGGGGTGTCTTTGTGGAAAGGGAAGAGAAAATACAGACCATGTCACACGTGGCCTCAGGGAAGTCATGGCAGTATCGGCAGAAGAGCAGCCTCCGTGAGAAGCCCCTCAGGAGGGAGCCTTCTTCCGCGAAGATCGCCTTCCCCGTTCCCATTCCAGTAGTGCCTGACTTGATGAGGATTCCTTTTAACATCAAAAACGTTTTCTCAATAAGATGATAATTATACTTTTAATAGCCATTGCTAGCAAAAATATATGGCAGAAAGGATACATTTAGTAACTCTTTTAAGTGAATTTGTATTCTAGTCACAAAAGCATCTCCATGCATTTGAAAAAGGTCGTGCAAGTGTGTAGTCGGCTAATGTGCTTGGGATCCATGCCAGAGCCTAGACTCCTCATGCGAGACCTCCACGACCTCTATGCGTCAGAGGGACCTGAAGCCAGAAGGGATCTTGGGGGTCCCTTTCTCTGGCCTTTGAGCAGGGCTGTCCCCACACCATCCCAGAACCAAGGCTAGTGTTCAGTGGGGCAGAGCCCGTCTTTTTGGGTGGAAATGGGCCATTGTCTTCCGGGAGCCATTGACCGGGGAAGGGCAGCCGAACCCCCAGGCAGCTAGCTCTACCACAGCCTGCCTCCCCCACACCCTGCCACCTGGGGAATGGTGGAAAATCCTAAATCTGTATCCGGAGACTTGTTTCCTGCATCACTTACCGCTCCAAACTGTTTATAATTCCACCCGGTTTATAGTGACCTGGACAAATATTTAATCCTCAGCCTTCCTAATAGTTTAAATCAGAGCTGTCAGCCATGGCCAGGGTCTGGTTCCGGCTTGCCGTTAACAGTGCCTCCTGCCAAGCCAAACGCAGGCCTGATGAGTGGCTGTCCTCGGCACACTGGTCCCGGGCCTCGGGCCTTGTTTGGATTGCCTTGTGCTCTTGGGCTTTAATGAGGAAATTCATGCTTCTGTCATGATCCTAACGGCCGGTCACATAACTCATCTGAGGTGCATTAAAGCTGGGGCTGGCTTCCAATGTAAGTAACTGTAAAGGGAAGGGCAGGGCAGCAACGAGGGAGACAAATCCAAGTTAATGATGCGCGGCTTCTGAGCAAACGGGAAATGAGGGTTGCCAGTTAGCTGTGTGTCCCAAATGAGCCTTGGAAAAATGTCTGTGGTTTCCTTGGATGGGAGATGAAGGGGTTCCCAGAAAGTTGAGCACATCAGTGATAAAGAGGGAACACGCATGGTTGTGCGGGCTGTCTCCTTTGATTAGACTGTAAGCAAGATAGAGTTATTCCCATTTAACAGGGGAGCAAACTGAGGTTCAAGCTGTTTAGTAATTTGCCCACGATGCCTTGTCTAGTAGGAGACAGAGTCAGGATTTGAACCCCGATTTGTCCACCTAAAAGAAAAATAGGCTACTTTCTACCATACCACACTTTTTTGGTCTTAATCTATCCCCTGTACCTGGCATTCAGTAGATTCTAAATAAACATTCTAACGGAAATGTATTGAGCAGTCAGACACTACCCTGGGGACACCCAGTGTTCCCAGAAACAGGCACCGTGGTGGGGCCAAAGCTGTGGAGTCCCGTGGAGGGGCAAGCCTCCTGGGAGTATGCTCAGCAACACCCCCTTTGGGTCCCTCCTTCAGGTGTTCATGTGGCTTTAAGGTTGATTCTCCTGCAGGAAGCAAGTTGACTCATGAGATACATTCACCACCAGAGGTAGCGAAGAGGGTTTTAAGATTTTTAGTATTTGAGTGATCTGATCAGATTTGTGTTTTCAAAAGGTGGCTTTGCTGGCTGACATGGAGGATGGGTTGGCAAGAGAAGACTGTTAGAGTCATCCAGGAGAGAAGTGACCAGGGCCTGGATGGGGGCAGCCCTGGGAGGGCTGGAGGGGACAAACCTGTGGCCAGGAGGTTAGTGAAGGAGCTGGCTTCGGCCTGGAGGCAGGATCTACTGAAGAACGGCAAAGGCAGGAGGAGGAGAGCAGGAGGGACAGCTTGGGAGACAATTTGGAGTAGAGTGGTCAGGGCTTGGGGTGACCACCAGGATGTGAGCAATAGGGGGTCCAATGAGGGTCTTACTCCCTTGAGCTCCTCCATTAAACCGTACTGGCAGTGCCCCAGGCCTAGGCTTTTCTTCTGGACACGAGCCTCATTGTAGTCACACACTTGCCCCCGCACTCTCACACTTGCCCCAGGTGCCTCAGGAAGGAAGGAGCTGTCTCACCCGGCCCAGGGTGCCAGGCGCCGACCCTGCAAGCCGTTCTGGCCAGCCGTCAGGAACACTCAGCAAGGCCAAGCAGGCCAGGACCCAGGGTTCCCAGTTGCACGTGCAGCGCACAGAGGCCGACAGCCTGTTGAGTCACGTACCCCCACCACCCCTGAGACCGAGGGGCCGCCACACAGCAGCACAAGGCGTCCGCACCCAGGCAGCGGCCGGCCCAGGTCACCCTTCTCTGGGCATGGCCCCCAGGCGCTCCCCTGCTGTCCTGTTCCCCTGTCCCGTGTCCCATCCCAAGAAGGGCCACGGCTTAGGCTTGGTGGAGGCTCTCCATGCAGGTCCCTCCCATCCCTGGGCATTCAAGGCTTTGCTCCCAGTTCCCTCCTTTCTCGCTTTAGACAGCTTATGGGGGTGCAAGTGAGTGAGGTGGAGAGCTGCCCTCACTGACTTTCTGTAAATCGTTGGTGAATTTAACAATGACAGATTTATTGCTTGAGCCTCATTTCACACCTGGTCATGACACTGGGTGTGGAGACCGCGGCGGGCTCAGACCCAGTGCACACTAGGCCATGCTCCCTCGTTGGCTTCATCCTGGCTCCTCCACCGTGGCCTTTTGTTCCCCCACTCCCACCAAAAGATGTCTCTTAGGGATGTCAGCTGGAAGGCGAAGTAGGTACAGTGTTTTGGCAAAGCCCTGCAGCTGTGGGGCTGTGGGAGGAAAGGTGATCAGTGAGTGGTGTTTGTGGACGCTCATCCCGGCCAGATCGGATCATCCTGTGAGGGGAGGCGGGCGGAAGGTGCCCTTTGGCGGACTGCCACCTGGGCCCCAGTGGGAAGGCTGTGGAGCAAGTCAAAAAGTGTTGCGAGCCAAGTACCAACATGTTGAGAAGGAAGTTGCATTGAGAGGTCACTTCTCCTGTGTGACAGCTGGAGACGTGGGAAAGAGGCAAGATGGTAAATCTCTGAAAGAGATCCAGGGTTTCTGACCTGGGGACGGGCCCTGCAGATGTTCATTTGACATTTTTTTCAGATTCTAAATATTTAGAAATGAAGGTGGAATGTTTTGTCGAGTGGGAGTTTAGGCCGGTCATTTGCAAGCCTAGCTCTGTGCTTGCTCAGCAATAGGTGCCCCATATAGTGACCTATCTTCAAGCACTGAAACTCCAGCAGAGGCCCCTGCCTGGGGTCATAGCAGGGAAATCCTCTTTGGCTCATGCTTGGCAGTTAGGTGAGGCCATGTCTTTTAGCAGTGGGGAGAGGCCCGTGACCTGCCTTCCAGATGTGGGGAACAAAGGGGGCCACGCCTGGGAGTGCTCTCTCGCCGGGGGAGGCACAGCCACGCTGCAGCTGGGCTCCTTGTGCTCCATGAGGTTGCCCAGGTCGAGTGGGGAGATGCCTGAGCAGCGTGGCTTCTAGGGGCAGTTTGGTTTTGGTCAGATGACCCGGGGTGGAGTGACCCAGTGCCTGGATGAGAAGGAATGCTGTTGTGAGACCGCCTCCTGGCAGCCGTCGCCCACTGGGAGGAGTGGGCAGGAGAGGACGGGATCGGAGAGATGGACGCTGCTCGGAATTTCCGAGCCCTGTACTGTGGTTTGTCCTTGGTTTTTCTGGTAAAGAACGTGAATGAAGTTGAGCAAATGGAGAGGTCTGATGGAAGAAAACAGGTTCAGAACCATCCAGACGCTAACCAGTTACTTTCCAGCTGGGCGACCTAGATAAACCACTTGTCTTCTCTGAAACTCAGCATTTTCATCATAGAGCTGCTAATGCTTCTTTGGAAAGATTGTTGTAGAGTAGAGGTAAAAAGCCATTTTGACACATAGTTTATGCTCAGCAAATAATAGCTATTACTACCACATATCTCGTAAGCAGAGACTTTTCTCTCTTCTAGAATATATACAGTCTTAGGCTTAATTAAAATTTTCCTAAACTGGGCAGACCTAACCTTCCTTGAGAGGCTGTCTGACCACCATCTTCTGGCCTGACAGCGTGTTAACGTCCCGGCCTCCTGCCCAGCCTCTTACCCAGAGCACAGCTTGGTAATCAGGACGCCGCCGCTGGCTTCTGGCCAAGAGCCAGGACCAGAAGAGTCCTGGGAATGGAGCTGTCGTTCGGCCGGTCACCGTTCTGGGCGTTGTGCATATATCAGCTCATTTAGTGGGAGGTAGAGGCAAGGAAATTGAAGCCAAGCTAGGCCAGGACCCTGGCGCCTCGGGCTCGAGAGCAGAAGCTGGGGAGCAGGGGCTGGCTTCCTTCGGGGTCCCACCCTCCGGGCTGTGTGCTCTGGAAGGTGCACATGGCAGTGGGAGATACCGTATGGAGATGGCCTGCTTTCCAAACCCCTGCGTGTGTCCTCCCCATCTGCAGGCCACGGAGAGGAGGAGAGGTGCTTGATGGGGCCGAGTGGGCTGGGCTGTGACTTCAGCCTCGGTTGGAACCACCTTGTGGAACATCTGTGCGGCCACAGCACATAAAAATGTTTTCCTTCTGGCAGCCACTTTTATAAGGATGTAATAATATATGCATTGCGAAAATAGTTCTATTTTTGGTGGGTCGGCGTTTCCAGCAAGCTGACCCTGACCAGGTGTGGAGGGAGTTGGCAGGGGTGTGGGCGAGGGGGCTGTGGAAACATGTCTGTGTGTGCCAGGGCCTCTGCCCCCACCCCCAGCCTACCTTCTTCCTTTCCTCCCCTGTCCCTGCTGGGCCTTTTCCTTGGGCTCAGATCCCCTGCCAAGAGCTTAGGGACCCCTTGTGTCCTCCTAGGGAGTCAGTCTGCTCCTGCCAGAGACCCAGCCTTCTCACTCCCCCGTTTCCCCCCAAGACTTCTTACCTTTGAGCATCCAGTGGTTTCAGCCTTTCCATCGTCGGAAGGGGGAGGCCTCTTGATTTTTTTTTTTTTTTTTTTTTTGGTGAGGAAGATCAGCCCTGAGCTAACATCCATGCCAATCCTCCTCTTTTTTTTTGCTGAGGAAGACTGGCCTTGGGCTAACATCCATGCCCATTTTCTCCACTTTATATGGGACACCGCCACAGCATGGCCTGACAAGTAGTGCGTCGGTACGTGCCCGGGATCCGAACCCCGGGACACCAGCAGCAGAGCGCACGCCCTTAACCACTACACCATGGGGCCAGCCCGGCCTCTTGATTCTGAAGCACAAAGATGATGCCCAAGAGGTTGGGGTGCTGATGTGACTTTGCTTACTCTGATGACCAGGGCCCTTTGCCAGCAGTCCTGGCCTCATTATGGGCTGTTGGCGCTCATTTAAAATGGGCCCTCAATGAACTCAAAGCCTCGTCGCTTCCCTGGGGTTGCCAGAAACCTGCCATCTGCGTGGAGCTGGGGAGTGAGAGAGACCATAAGGACAGAATTCCTTTGGATCAGACTCCCAGGCTCCTCCCTGCCCAGAAGAGCAGCTTTCTGAGCAGCCCTCAGTCTGGGCACAGGAACCGTTTCCATCCAGGGAGAGAACACACAGCCCCAGTGTGTTAGCCTCCAAAAATCTCTTTTAAAAATGGGTGGACTGGGCCGGCCCCGTGGCTTAGTGGTTAAGTGAGCGCGCTCCACTGCTGGCGACCCGGGTTCGGATCCCGGGCTCGCACCGACGCGCTGCTTCTCTGGCCATGCTGAGGCCGCGTCCCACATACAGCAACTAGAAGGATATGCAGCTATGACACACAACTATCTACTGGGGCTTTGGGGGGAAAAAATAAATAAATAAAATCTTTAAAAAAAAAAAAAAATGGGTGGACAGTTGGGGCCAGACCCATGGTGTAGTGGTCGGGTTTGCGTGCTCTGCTTTGGTGGCCTGGAGTTCGCGGGTTCTGATCCCTGGCGCAGACCTACACACCGCTCATCAAACTGTGCTGTGGCAGTGTCCCACATACAAAATAGAGGAAGATTGGCAACAGATGTTGGCTCAGGGTCAATTTTCCTGACCAAAAAAAAAAAAAAGGTGGACAGAGTGCTGTCCTTCCTCCTGAGTGTGCTCCCAACTCCTGTTCAACATCACACCCTCCAGTTGTCTGGCAGCAGGGTCCTGCTGAGGGCAGATGATGTCCCAGCAAACACTGCGGCTCTGCCCGGAGTGGGGTATTTATTAGACCTGAAATGCTGGGGAGTAGCTCTCCCTTTTAAGTTCATGGACACTCTCACTTGTCTTGTGGGGACCCTTAGAGTTGCTGAGGATCAAGACTCCCCAGGATCGCTGGCCAAAGAGTGCCTGGGACAGTTCAGGTCCAGTTGCGGGCAGAGGCCGACCGTTCTAGCATCTCGCTCCCTCTTGTCCATTTGGCCAATCCTCAGCCAAACAGTCCTGCCAGAACCAGACGTCTTTGTTGTGCAGAGGTTTAGTCTCATAACTCGGAAGGGCCTTGCGAGGCCATAGTCCAGATTGTCACTCTACACCAGACTCCCTTCTTGTAGCGTCTTGCCAAGTAGGCCCCCCATTTCTCCTCAGACACCTCCAGGGATCTGGGGCAGATGCCTCTTACAGACAGGTCTGTCATCCTGTGATGTTCCGTTGCCCCATGGTCCCTCCGCTGCCCTTGGCAGTGACGTGGATTGGGTCTGCTCCCCCTGCGGGAGCACTGCCAGGGTCTCCTGAGTCTTTCTCCTCCCAGCCTGAAATATCCCCAGTTCTTTCTCATTTGTTGGGGTCAAGGTGTTCAAACCTTTTAAGCAGATGAACTCTAACATGTCCATGGCTCTCTTAACACCCAGTGCCCTAGACGGAATCCAGCCCTGCAATGTGGCGGGGCCAGCACAGGGCGGAGGGGCCGTTGCCTTCCTGAGCGAGGAATGGGCCTTGCAGCAGCAGCTTCTTTGTGGTGTGCTGGGGTAGGAATGCTGCCCCTGGTCTGGCACCAGTGGTAGTTTCGTTTCCCTACCTAAAGTGGCATGAAAGCAGTCGTAGCAGCCACAGCACATTCCTGTCAGGCTTGAAATCGTCTAAAAACCGTGAATCTCTTCACAAGACTTGTTCCCCATTTTGTACTCGTGAGATTATGTTTGAGCCGAAGTATCTGGTTTGCATTTGCCCAGGTAAATGTGGTCAGCATACCGAGGCAGGGAGAGCAGAGGCATTGGGGTCCAGCGGGGCTGTGATCTGGGCAGGTTACTTGACATCTTTAAGCTTCAGTTTCCTGGGTTTAAAGTAGAGTTCCTATGAAGACTAAAGGGAGTGAGGTGACTGCCCCCCGGGAAGCGCTGCACGCTTGGTGGCTAACCCATGTTTCTGGGTTCTGTGGTGACCCTTCTGATCATGTCGACCCTTGATGCTGCTGATAGGATGCCGATGAACCCTCTCAGCTGTACCTTCCTTTAAGTCCTGGACAAAGAGGTTGAGCCAGGGCCACGTAGAGACTCTTACAGGATGCCACAGAGGCCACCCTAGGGACATGGCATTGGACCCCTCTCGTCAGAGGCTCCATTTGAGTGGCCGTCGTCCAGCCCACACGTCAGCCACGGCCGCAGGATATTAGATGGAACCTGCCAAAGTGATGTGATCTTACCAGAGAAGATCTCTGTTCTTCCAGTCCTGCAGCCTCATCGAGATAGGAAATTAGAGATTCTCGTGGCGGAAGTTGTTCGTAACAAGCCCATACTGGCTCCCGGAGATATCTGATTTTAAAATGTGCTAACAGATGATTTTTAACAGTCCCATCAAAAATTGTTGTCTGGATCAGTGTCAAACTAGTGTTTAATATCCAACTCTAATCTTCCTTCTTTTGTAAAAGTAGCGTCAGCCTCTGCCCTCCCCTAGCATTCTGGCACCTCTAAAGGGCGCCGTAATCTTGCAAGGATGGCTGTGTCACAGAATCGGATTAGTCTGACCCTGGAAGCCTAATCATTTAAAGTGACTTGGTTCTCTCCTACCATCTGCTCGCCTGTTTGTGGCTTCATCTCCCTCTTAATGGGGTCTGTTCTACATTTCCTGGCCTGGAAATCATCCTCCCTGATGGAGAAGAGAAGCAGCGGGGGCCTTTTACCTCTGAACACACCGCCGCCACCCCAGGCATCTGCCTTGGTCTTCTGGTTCTGAAGACAGTTGGCCTCCCATCTTTGCTTTGCTTTCTTTACTAGTCTGAATTCATTCTGAGCTCTAGCCTTCCTGATGCTTCTTTTATCTTTTCATCCTGTTTCTTTATTACCAATTTCGGCTTCCGTATTTTATTGCAACAAGCAATGGTAGGGTAGCTACATGTTCTTGTTTTCAGTTTGGGAACAGTGAGCATTTATATGCTCACCACTCTGCTAGGCACCCTGTGAGGTGTAAAACAGGTAAATCTCTCCTCAAGGAATTTATAGTCTTGTGAAGGAAATCAGTATAAACAGAGGAAGAAAGTACGGGAAATCCCTAATTCGTGAATAAGCGTGCATGTCAGGATTCACCAGTTCCTTCTTCCTTCCCTGCTCCCTTTCCTTTCGATACTCAGAGTCTTGATTATTGGGCCAGAACTGACTGCCCGAGGCTCGACTTGCTGGGTCCCGTCCTAAGCTAGGCATCTAGATTGAGATTCTCTCACTCAGATTCTGCACGGTCACTCGGCCAACCCTGCAGCCCGCAGAGTGAAAGAGTGCAGGCTCTGAAGTAAGAAAGAGTGTCACCCAGGTTCTGCCACTGCTACCTGTGTGCCATTGGGCAAGTCGCTTCATCTCTCTGAGCCTCCTGTCGCCCAGGGTTGGCGCTCCCTCCCTCGGTGGCTGTCATTACAGGAATGGGCAAGGCGCAGCAGCGTCATGCCGCAGTGGAGGCTCCCCTGCAATATCAGGCCCCGGCCTGGGGCCAGACAGCCTGCACCTGCACGCCTGCCTGCCTGTGAGCAGTGGTGTGAAGACAGACTGAGCAGGTCGTCTCCAGTTGGCCCTGGAGGAGCCAGTGCCTAGCAAAGGTGGTCACCTTTGCCCTCCCGGCTGTGGGCTTAGGGGGTGTCTGCTCCACGAAGAGCAGCAGCAAGACACTCTCCCCTAGAATCAGTGGCTCGGGCTTCTGCTGGCTGGGCTGTTGATGACCTGGAATTTAAGTCGTGTTGTGCTTGGGTACCCCCACTGAGGAAGTGGCCTTGCACCACCTGCAGGGCCTCCAGAGCTGCCAGCGGGAATAATGGGCTCTTTGCAAACCGTGGAGGTGGGCCATGCTGTCGGCAGAGGCTGCCGTTCTCGGAGCGCCCGGCCCCCTCTGACTTGGAGGAACGTTTTTGTCTTTTGCAGATGGAGAAGGATGAAACTGTGAGCGACTGCTCCCCACACATAGCCAACATCGGGCGCCTGGTAGAGGTGAGTGGCCGGGCTCTCTGGCTCTGGTTTGCTCCCACAGCCTGTGACATTTTGTCCCTGAGGCCTGTCGGCCGGCATGCTGGCTTTCTCCTTTGCTGCTTTCTTCCAACTCCATAGCAGCCAGCAGCGGCGTCTCATTTTTTTGCCCTGGCCTCGTGTTTTCGGAGCCTTCTGATCTGGAGAAGCAGGGCTCAGCTCCAAAGACGCCCCCTTCCACCGCCCCCAAGCGTATGCCCCCAGGAGACTCTGCCCTGGAAGCTCCGAGTCCGGTCTCCCCCCGTCCTCGGGGTGCGAACAGAGGCCTGAGCTTGAAAAGCAGACGGGTCCTGGAACGCCAGGGGCTCTGGAGGAGCTTCAGCTGTGCTGCCTCAGCCTTCCCTTCACCACGCAGCTTGGAAGGAGGGGCAGTGCTCTCTGGTTTCACAGAATTGTTCACAAAATTGGTGGGAAGGCTGAGGGGTGGTGATGTGGTTTAGACCAGCTCCCAGTAGTGGTCAGCGTTGGCCACCAGTACCTAGGTATTGGCTTCCTCGCTGCCTGAGGATGGGAGAGCTCTCGGAGCACAAGTTATGGCGGGCTCTTGGCTGCTGGGGCTCACGCCCCCTAGTCGTGGCGCAGTCGTGCGCCTCCCCCCTGTGGTCACAGCGGGGACTGCAGGGGAAGCTGGTGGGAGGTGGCAGGGAGTGGACCTCAGGACCCCTGTTTGCCATGTGTCTGACTGACCTCCCTTCCCAGGACATGGAAAATAAAATCAGAAGTACGCTGAATGAGATCTACTTTGGAAAAACAAAGGACATCGTCAATGGGCTGAGGTAATGTACCAGAAGCACAAGCTTTGGAAGCAGAATGATGTGGATTTGAATCCTAGGTCTGCTGCTTAATAGCTCTATGGCCTTGGGTCTCAGTTCCCTCATTTGTAAAACAGGGTCAGAGTACCCACCTTACAGGACTGTTCTGCAGATTTTCAGGGGTAAAGCAGCTTGTACGTAGTCGGCACGCTCAGCAGATGTTGGTTCCTCCCTCCACTATGTTTGGTCTCTGGGGCTCATTCACCTTAGCACCAGTTGGTGCCCTCGTCCCTGGAGTCGGCCTCCTCTCAGTTCCCAGCCTGTCAGTCCCATCTGAAGACTCTGCCCAGCCCCTTAGGCTTTGGGGTCTGAGGGAGCCTTCAAATCAGACCCTAAGACACACGAGGGAGTGCAGACTGCTCTCTGGTTGGGTGGTTTCAGGGCAGCAGAGAGTATCCTACAGAAAGAGCCCGTTCCACCTGCTGCTTCCTGGGGAGGGCCGCAGCCACTCTGCTGTCCTCTGCCAGGGCTCTCTTGACTGTGGCCAGGGTCCTGAGCTGCCCCTCCCCCCCCATCTCCTGCCTTCCGTTCTGCAGCGTCGTCCCCAGTGAAGGCCAGAGCCTCGTGGGGGTCAGTAAAGGCGGCTGTGGGGCAAGCACTGTCTGTGGAGTCCAGAGGCCAGGATCTGTGGACACTGTCACCCTGAGCTGTGTGACCTGTGATGTCACTCAGCAGCCCTCGTCTGTCAAGGAGGCAGGGCTGCTGCAGGGATTAGATGAGGCAGTGGGGTCTTTGTTCTGCAGCCCAGCACTGCTCTGCGAGTCCACGGGCTCGTGCTCTTCCAGCCCTCGAATCCCTTATTCCGCGTACACACCTCTCCTTACGCGCTGAAGGGAGAGGCGGGAAGCAGCTCTGGGGCTGCCCTGGCTTGTGAATTTGTCCAGGAGACGGATTTTTAGTTTCCTACTCAGTTTTAAAATAGCAAGGAGACCCCTTTGGACTCAGCTTTCCGATTTCCCACGCCACCTGTGGGGAATTGGATCTGACCCCTCCCTGGTGGGTTTAATTCCCCCCCACTGGCGACATTGCCCTCTTCAGGCTGTTGAGCCTGAGGCCTCCTCAGTCACCTGTGCCCAGAGCTTCCTGGCCTGCGGCCACTGTACCATCCACACCAGATACACCCTCCCAACCTGCACGATCCCGGGCAACCGCTGGAAAATAGGAGAGAGACACAAAGAGCCTACTGGGTGGTGGTCGTGAGCCCCCGAAAAGCGGGACCACCGCCAGCGTAGGCTCTGCAGCTACGACCTCCGCACCGCAGCCCGAGCGGCCGTGGCCTTGGTGACGTTCCCCTCTTTCTTCTGCCTGTGTGTTCCCCTGTATCTCCTGAGCTGTCACCCCACCCCTGTGCTCCTCGATCCGTGTTGTCCTCCACCCCTCCTGCTGCAGTCATCTCTGAACACTCTCTGTAGATCTGTTGACGTTATCCCTGACAACCCCAAGTTCCAGCAGTTGCAGAGGGAGCTTTCCCAAGTGCTGACCCAGCGCCAGATCCACATCCAGCCTGATAATTAAGCCAATCCAGGTACCCTGCCTGAGAGGCGTGAGCACCCCCCACTAAACAGGACTCATCAACCTGCCGAGACCCCGCCTGTCTGGCTGTTGCCGCACAGCCGTTTAAACCACCACTAACCCCCGTGACCGCTCACGGCTGTGAGCAGCCACATTAACGTGTAGACTCAGCCCCATGTAACATGGACCCATATCACGTGTGTGGTGTGTGTGCTATGCACTCTGGGTGGAGGTGGGGGTGGGGCAGATGGGTGGTTCTGGCTTGGGCTCCTGAGGAAGCCCGGTCCGGGGGACTCACTCTGCCTCTCCAGCAGAAGCCGCCTGTCTGCACTGCTCTGATGGGCTGCGGAGCAGGGTCTGAGCCCTGCCCTCTGCTCACCCACATGCTTCAGTGTGGCCTCTCTGAAGCTGTTCTATGTGCAGCTGGGTCCTCCTCGACTTTTTCACCAGAGATCCCAGAAGCCAAATAAGCCCCGTTCTCAGGGGGAAATGGACTGTTCGTGGCTAGCTGATGTTAAAGGGGTGTATGGCTCTGGGTCTGAGGACGGAGCACAGGGTGGGGGCTGTAATCCCCCTGCCAGCCTGATGCACCCCCAGACCGGTTGCTGCTGGAGCTGCCTGGACCAGACTAACCTTCCGCCCGTAACCAGCCGCAGCTGTCCTCTTAAACGCCTCACGCTGATGGAAAGGCAAATAGTCTGCTTGTTGATAATGGCCAAGAACCATAACTTGAGCTTGTGACAAGCACAGGTGTATGAAAGCAGTTGCATCCCCAGAGAGGAGGAGGGAAACAGGTTGCAATATAAGGCGTTTGGAAACCCACGTGGGCAGGCTGCGGAGCCCAGGGCTTACGGGCTTACCCCAGCCCGGGGGCTAGGCCCTGAGGGCCCCACCCAGATGAGGCTCAGTGGGATTTCGGGGTGGGGTGGGGGTGCTTACATAACCGGGCAGAGCTGCTCTTCTGGGTCCATGGAACTTTGGCATGTTGATGTGGTCTGTATGTGCGCCATCTTCAGGGTCCAGGCATCTGTCAGCCTCCAGCCTCATGCTGGGACCATCATATTCCCATCACGACATGGAGAAAACCCCTTTTTAAGGTGTTCCATGACAGTGCCGTTTTCTCCCCAGCCCCTCAGCCGTTAGGGTGGGTCTAGAGTCTCCTGGATCCCTAGCCTTGGCCAGTCCAGTCCCGTGGCCACCCACGGGAGGCTTTCCAGCATAGGAGCCCTCTGCAGCAGTGGGCGGCCTGACAGCCCGTCTGTCCAGGACAGGTCCCACGCTGAGTGCTTCCTCCAGGCATTGGCTCAAGGTTGCTTGGCAGTGACCTTCCAAGCTCTATCCCCTAAATGAGGGCCCTGCTCCTTATGCCTTATACCTGTAGCAGCTCTGTTACCTGATTCTAACTCTGGTTCTAACTCTGAACTCTGGAACTTTCTCCTTCACGTGGGGTCGAGGGCTGGGCACAGTGCAGGCCAGGGAGCCAAGTGAACCGCTGCTCACCCGCTGTATCTTCCCCTGGTCATGTTAACCTCCCAGTGGGAGCTTTTCCAGAAGCCCCTAGTGGACTGGCTGAGATTTGGAGCCCGAGGGCCACCAGGGCTGGTGTCTGACCCTTCCTTTGGCCACTGCAGAGCCAGGGACAGTCCAGGGCAAATATTCAGAAATGTGTGTTTTGGCAGCATCAACCAAAAGTGTTGATGTTTCTCATGGAATTTTTTTTAGTTGTGTGCACATTCTTTCGAAGTCTTGACTATGCCACCCTCTTACCATTTGGAGGATCCAAGTAGCCCATGGTTTTTCTAGGATTCAGGAGCCAGAATTCAACTTGGGATACTGTTGTTTCTCCTGGGTCCTGCTTCATTTTACTTGACCCATTTTCGGCATTTGGGGATGATTGTTTGATCCTCCTTCCCACTCTTGTTCACAGTCAGTGTATGTCAAACTCGAGACTCCCATGGAGCGTGCTGTGCACAGTGCTCCTGCGAGGCAGCTTTCTGCCCTCTCTTTCCACTGCTTTGAAACTGTTATAAAGTTTATAAATGGTTTAATAAGTTCTTGGTTAACCAACACATTGGGTAAATTTGACAAAGTGGTCATTGTGGGGGACATTTCTCTGAGCCTCAGTCTCCTCATCTGAGAATAATACTGAGACCCCTCCAGGATGCTCGTGAAGAGTTGGATAAGAAAAGCGTGTGAAGACACGTTGTAAATTGTACAATCTCTACAAAGCTTGGTTGTTGGTAGCTTTGTTGAAGGGTGTTAACAGCCATGAGGAAATGCACTAATGCTTCCCCACAAGTCCAGGATTTGACAGCAGGGACCCCCAGGGCCTCTTACCTCAGTCCTATGCTGCCTCTGGAAATCCAGGCTGAGGGGATTTCTTGGCTAAGTTGACAGCTGATGGTGCCTCACGGCAGAAGGCAGAAAGCAGCTCTCCGTGTGCTGTCCTGGCCCTGAACCCACTGTGCACAGACATCCAGAGGCGCTGGTTCCTAAACATTCACTGTGTGGGGTACCACTGCACCCCACACTTGTGGGGTGAGCAGCGAGTGTCCTCTGCTGGGCAGGGTGCTGAGGGGCGAGCTTTATGGCAGGGTCCTCCTGGCCCAGGGTCCTTGTTCTCAGCCCCTGGCCTGAGTCCACAGCTGGGCTGAAGCATGGAGGGCCTTTGGTGTGTTGTGCTTGGAAGCCCAGAAGGGCTTCTGGTTCAGGCTGATGTTGGGACCTGTGCCCAGAGGAGTGGATTAGGGTTCTGGTGCCTACGGCCAGGTCACCCCCACCTGGTGCAGAGCCGAGCATCACAGCATCGGTGGGCTGTGTGCCTCTGTGGTGCCCAGTGAGGTGCTGAGGGTACAGGTCTTGGACTCTGTGCCCCCTCCGCCCCTGTCCAGCACTGCTCACGCTTCTAGAGAGGATCAGCAATGCCCAGTGCCCGGCCCGTGATCCAGACCCTTGCCTGGGGAGGTCGGTCTCCTGCAGGCAGCTTCTCCGAGCCAGGCTCCAGGGCAGCAGTGCCTGGCCCTTCACTACCACCTCTTCCTGTTAAACCTTCTAACAACAATTCTTTTCCTCCCTGGCAGGTCTGTGCAGACTTTTGCAGACAAATCAAAACAAGAAGCTCTTAAGAATGACCTGGTGGAGGCTTTGAAGAGAAAGCAGCAATGTTAAACCTCTCCTTCCCGCTAACGGACACGCCATGCACTCGTTAGATTCCTTTCTTAGAAAACTCGTTTTCTGCTCCCTCCCTCGTCCCCTTCCTCCCCGACAGGTCACGTAACAACTTGCATCACAGACCAACCGCACAGCGCCATCTCTCCCCGAGAATAAAGCCCCATAAACGCCCTTCTCCGTCTCCGAGGCCTACTTCCCACCACGTTTTGCTATCCAAACACTCGATGTTTCCATGGAAACCATGTGTTTTTTGTTTGCCCCAGCCCCCCATCTCCCCCACCCACCCATTTATAGGCATAAAATACACTGTCTGTCTGCCTCCTCTTCCCTCCCACCTTTTTGTTACATTGGTGTAAAAAATGTAAAACAAAAAAATTTTATGAAATAACTGTGGTGTGTGAAAGATAGAGGAAAAACTGGAAATCTGATTCCACGTGTGTTTGGGAGTTGCTTGGGGTTAGGGGTTGGGGGGATAGGGGACAGCTCTGGGAGAAAGGAGAGGTGGCCCTCAGCATTGTCCTGCACAGACTGGCCCCTGTCCCACGGAGACCATGTTGTGGGGGTGCGGGGGGTGGGGACTGCTGACCGTTCTGCTCTTCTGGCCAGGTGCTTTTCTGTCAATTTTTATGGAATGCAAAAGGAGTTTTTTGTTTTATTTTGTTTTTTTGTAAAGCTTAAAAAAATCTACATCTTATACTTGAGCTTCCATACTTAAAAAAAAAAAAAAGAAAAAAGAACAAAAAAAATAAAAAGAAACTGGGACGCAGTTGGCACTGGCCTTGTGTTCTTTCTCGCCTGCCTCACTTTCCAAGCACGTGTGGCCTTGGCCACGAGGGCTGACCCCACGGGACATGTAGCAGGCCTCACTGGGGTGTCGGGCAGAGAAGAGTGGGCACCCGCACAGTGAGTGAGGAGGAAAGGGGTCCTTGCAGAGCCCGGAGCTGCTGCTCTCGGCCCTCCCTCCGTGCAGACCCCAGCCCCACCGCCCTGCAGAGCCGGCTCCACTTGAAGTCGTGCTGGGTGTGATGAGGTGGAAGTCCCGGGCCTTTCGTCTCTGCTCCTCCTCAGCCTGCTCCCTGCCCTCCTGTCATCTCAGCAGACACCTACCATGCGTGGGTCTGTCCACGCGCATCCCGCTCTGTCTTCACCACGGCCCTCAGCAATGTGATGAACAGGGCTGAGGTGACATGCCCAGAGTCCACGCTGTCCTAGGTGACACCGGGCGGCCATGTGGCTGGTCAGGAGGGTCCACACCCTGGCTACCCCTCTGGTTTGAGGTTCTGGATCCTTGACACCCGCGGTCCGGTCTTGGCTTCTCTCTGCTTGGTCTGATGAGGGAGTTCCCAGATGGGGCACATCCTCATTGGGTGCACAATATCATGGAGATAGAAATAGGTAACAGTTCTGAGAAACCCCTGCCGTCAGTTCCTTTCAAGTACCAGGGGAGAGGATGAGGAAGGCTGGAAAGAAGGAAGGGTGCAGCTCTCGACTCCTCAGCTGTGGGACCCTGGGAGGCCAGACCCAGAGCCTGTCTCCTTACGTGGATGACAGAGGTGACAGCCTCATGGGGTTGTGTTAGCAGAGTGCCTGGCACACAGAAGGTGCTGAATCACTGAGTTTTCATTTTTATTAGGTGTTCAGTTGTGTGACCAAAAGTAACACGAAACTCAGAAATAGTGGCCGTGACATATGCCAGGCCTGATCTCACTTTGCCTTCTAGAATCTTCCACAGGTGCCATCACTGCTCTTTTACTGATGCTAAATTGGGCTGGTGAGACTGGGAACAATGGGCTCTGATACCGGGTTTCTTAGGTGAGGGGCAGCTGGAAGCAAGTGGCAAAAGAGGAGTGCTCGTAGCCTGGCCTGGGGCCCCCTATGGCTACCCCTTTCCCTGCTCCCACTGAGGCAACACAGGAAGACAGCCTAAGGAAATGGCAGGAAGGAGCTCTGGAGGGTTGACTAGCCCTCTGGGTCCATGTGCTGCGGGTGGCCGACTCCCAGGTTTTGGCAGCAGCAGAGCGTCCCTCCGCCCCCGTGGGCTCATCAGATGCTTCCTGATGGTGCCCTTTGGTGCCAGTTAACACAACAGGAGGCAGTCTTGGTGAGGGTGCAGTGGCAGGAGCCCTGGTCTGGGAGTCGGGAGCCTGCCTTCTGGTCTTGGCTCTGCAAGAACTTAACTGGCTCCCCTGCATGGGTTATGGTCATGTCTAGAAGTGTGAGGGCTCAGGTGGATAATCTGGGGATTCCTGTTTCTCCAAAGCCCTTCCCTTTCCCTCCCCCCTTGCTGTGGTCTTGACAAATCAGCCTCTTGGGGCCCTCCGTGAGGTCCTTCAGGGGCCCCAGACTCCATGACTCTCTGTCTCCAAACTGTCTCATTCATCTGAGTCATTGACTAAGCTGCTGCTGTGTGGCAGGCCCACTGGGACACCCCCTGCCCCGCCATTGCGGGGGTGGAGCAGGCATTGTGGACCTGGCCTCAAAGCCGTTGTTCTTTTTCTTGATGCCACCCTGCCCGTGCAGCCTCGGTGCAATGCAGTCGTGGCATTCCCTCCTTCCCCTTGCATGACCCACACCAAGCCAATTAAGATGTTCTCTCTCGAGGCACTCCTCCCCCTCCCTGGCAGCAGTGATCCAGGACGCAGGTCCTCACACAGCAACCGGCACGACTACGAGGAGGCAAGGGCAGCCCAGCCCACACAAATGCTTTCAGAGTTGTAGCCTGGCCCACAGGAGTGCCCACCATGCTGCAGCGGCCCTGCCTGTGGGAATGCTCCCCACCGAGAGATGCAGCTCAGCCCCCAGGAAGGAGCCCCCACCAAGCTCAGCAGCTCAGCTGAACTGCCCGAGTGCACAGCTGAGCTCTTCCGCACACGTAAGAAAGTGCCCCTCCCCTCCTGCCCAGTGCACCAGCTCAGCCTATCTGCTGCTGAGCACAGTGGTCCTGCACCAGAGCAACCTGCTGGCAGAGCACAGAGGGCCCGCCTTTGTGTGCATGCATGACCTGCCAAGCAGCTACGGCCAGCACGCAAACACAGAGAAGCCCTACGGGCACAACTTCCAGCAGGTGGGGTGGGATCAAAATACACAGCTCCAGCCGCCCCCCCCCAGGTGGGAGGTGGAATCCTCAACCTGATACTACCACAGAGGCACTGGCAAAGGATCAATTCACCACACACCATGAAGAACCACATTAACACTTCAGAGCAGAAGGAAAATGACAAGTCTCCAGAAACCAATCCTGAACTCACAGAAATTTACAATCTAAATAACAGAATTCAAAATAGTTATCATAAAGAAACTCAACGAGTTACAAGAAAACTCAGACACTTCAGTGAGCTCAGGAATAAAATTAATGAGCAGAAAGAATATTTCATCAAAGAGATTAAAACCCTTAAAAAAAACTATACAGAAATTCTGGATATGCAGAACAAAATTAACGAGATAAAAATAATTTAGAATCCATAAAAAATAGAGCTGATGTTATAGAAGACAGAATTAGTGATTTAGAGGATAGAAATATAGAAATGCTTCAGGTGGAGGAGGAGAGAGAACTAAGATTTTTAAAAAATGAAGAACTTCAAGAAATATCCAACAATTAGGAAAAGCAATGTAAGGATTATAGGTATTCTAGAGGGAGAAGAGAAGAAGAAAGGAGCAGAGAGCTTGTTCAAAGAAATAATAGCTGAGAACTTCCCAAACCTGGGAAAAGGAACTGCACTTACAAGTACACGAAGCCAATAGAACTCCTATTTACATCAATGCAAAAAGACCTTCTCCAAGCCATATAATACTAAAACTGGCAAAAGTCAATGACAAAGAAAAAATATTAAGGGCAGCAAGGCAGAAGAAAATAACCTACAAAGGAGCCCCTATCAGGCTTTCAGCGGATTTCTCAGCAGGAAACTTACAGGCTAGGAGAGAATGGAATAATGTATTCAAAATACTGAAAGACAAAATCTTTCAACCAAGAATACTCTATTCACTGAAACTATCCTTCAGATACAATGGAGACATAAAATCTTTCCCACATAAACAAAAGCTGAGGGAGTTCATCACCACTAGGCATGCCTTACAAGAAACGTTGAAGGGAGCCCTCTCATCTGAAACTAAAAAGCAAAGGTACCTTGAGCAAGGAAATAAATGAACAGAATCAGAAAATTGAAGCTCTATATCAGAATAGATTAGTAAACAATTATAACACAAAAGACAAAGGGAAGGAAAGCATCAAAAATAACTATAAACACTTCAATGTAGTCACCAACTCCAACATACAAAAGAACAACTTGTGACAACAGTAACTCAGAAGGGGAAGAGGAAAGGGATGGAGCCTGCAGAGGAAGATGGAGATAAGAGGCCATCAGAAAATGGACTATCTTATCTATGAAATCTTTTATACAAACTTCATGGTAACCAATAAATAAAAAATCAGAGCAGAGTCACAAATCGTAAATAAAGAGAAAAACTGAGAAAACCATCACAGAAAACCACCAAACTAAAATGGCAGTCAGAAATACAAGGGAAAAGAAACAATGGAAACATAGAACAACCAGAAAACAAGAGATAAAATGTCAGTCTTAAGTCCTCATATATCAATAATCACTCTAAATGTAAATGGATTGAATTCTCCAATCAAAAGCCACAGAGTGGTTGGATGGATTAAAAAACAAGACCCAACAATATGCTGCCTCCAGGAAACACATCTCAGCTCTAAAGACAAACACAGGCTTCAAGTGAAGAGATGGAAGATGATACTCCAAGAAAATGGCAAGCAAAAGAAAGCAGGTGTTGCCATACTTATATCAGACAAAGCAGATGTCAAGATAAAAAAGATAATGAGAGATGAAGAAGGGCAGTATATAATGATAAAAGTGACATTCCACCAAGAGGAATATGTATGCATGTAACACAGGAGCACCAAAGTACATAAAGCAACTATTAACAGACCTAAAGGGAGAAACTGACAGCAACACAATAATAGTAGGGGACCACAACACCCCACTTACATCAAGGGATAGATCATCCAGACAGAAAGTCAACAAGGAAACAGTGGCGTTAAACACTAGAGCAGATGGACTTAATAGATATATATAGAACATTCCATCCCAAAAAAGCAGAATACACATTCTTCTCAAGTGCATGTGGAACATTCTGAAAGATAGACCATATGTTGGGAAACAAGGCAAGCCTCAATAAATTTAAGAAGGTTGAAATCATGTCAAGCATCTTTTCTGACCACAATGCTATGAAACTAGAAATCAACTAGAAGAAAAAGGCCGGGAAAGTCACAAATATATGGAGACTAAACAACATGCTGCTGAACAACCATTGGGTCAATGAAGAAACCAAAGGAGAATCAAAAAATAACTGGAGACAAATGAAAATGAAAACACAACATACCAACTCTTATGGGATGCAGCAAAAGTGGTACTAAGAGGGAAATTTATAGCAATACAGGCCTTCCTCAACAAACAAGAAAAATCTCAAACAGGTAATCTTAAACTACACCTAACAGTACTAGAAAAAGAAGAACAAACAAAGCCCAAAGTCAGCAGAAGGAGAGAAATAATAAAAATCACAGCAGAAATAAATGAAATAGAGACTAAAAAATCAATAGAAAGGATCAATGAAACTAAGACCTGGTTCTTTGAGAAGATAAACAAAATTGACAAACCCTTAGCCAGACTCACTAAGAAAAAAAGGGAGAAGTCTCAAATAAATAAAATTAAGAATGAAAGAGGAGAAATTACAATGGATACCACAGAAATACAAAGGATTATAAGAGAGTACTATAAAAAACTATATGCCAACAAATTGGACAGCCTAGAAAAAATGGATAAATTCTTAGATTCATACAAGCTTCCAAAACTGAATCAAGAATAAATAGAGACTCTGAATAGACCAATCACAAGTAAAGAGATTGAAACAGTAATCAAAAACCTCACAAAAACCAAAAGTCCAGGACCAGAAGGCTTCACTGGAGAATTCTACCAAATATTCAAAGAAGATTTAATACCTATCCTTCTCAAATTATTCCAAAAAATTGAAGAAGACGGAATTCTTCCTAACTCATTCTACGAGGCCAACATCACCCTGACTCCAATGCCAGACAAGGACAACACAAAGAAGGAAAAGTACAGGCCAATATTGGTGATGAATGTAGATGCAAAAATCCTCAACAAAATATTGGCAAACCGAATACAGCAATACATTAAAAGGATCATACACCATGATCAAGTGGGATTTATACCAGGGACACAGGGATGGTTCAACATCTGCAAATCAATCAATGGGATACACCACATTAACAGAATGAGGAATAAAAATCACATGATCATCTCCATAGATGCAGAGAAAGCATTTGACAAGATCCAACATACATTTATGATAAAAAGTATCAATAAAAGGGGTATAGAAGGAAAGCACCTCAACATAATAAAGGCCATATATGACAAATCCACAGCCAACATCATACTTCATGGTGAAAAACTGAAAGCCATTCCTCTGAGAAAAGGAACAAGACAAGAGTGTCCACTCTTGCTGCTCCTATTCAACATAGTACTGGAGGTTTTGGCCAGAGCAATTTTCAAGAAAAAGAAATAAAAGGGATCCAAATTGGAAAGGAAGAAGTAAAACTCTTGCTGTTTGCAGACGACATGATTCTATACATAGAAAACCCTAAAGGATCCACCAGAAAGCTATTAGAAATAATCAACTACAGCAGAGCTGCAGAGTACAAAATCAACTTACAAAAATAGTCGCATTTCTCTTTTCGAGTACCATGTCTACTCAGGCAAGGGAAACAAAAGAAAAACAAATGGGACTACCCGACTGAAAAGCTGCTGCAAGGTGAAGGAAACCATGAGCAAAATGAAAAGACAGCCCACCAACCGGGAGAAAATATTTGCAAATCATATGTCCAACAAAGAGTTAATTTCCAAACTATATAAAGAACTCATACAACTCAACAACAAAAAGACAAACAACCCGATCAAAAAATGGGCAGAGGCATCAACTGACGAATGGATAAAGAAGATGTGGTGTCTATATGCAATGGAATACTACTCAGCCATAAAAAAGAAAAAATTATCCCATTTGCAACAACATGGATGGACTTTGAGGGTATTATGTTAAGCAAAATAAGCTAGAGAAAGACAAACACTGCATGATTTCACGCGTGTGGAAGATAAACACATGGACAAAGAGCACACTAGTGGTTATCAGAAGGGAAGGGGGCTGGGGGTGGGTGAAAGGGGTAAAAGGGCACATATATATGGTGATGGATAAAAATTAGATTATTGGTGGTGAGCACAATGCAGTCTACAGAATACTGATAAATCATAATGTACACCTTAAATTTCACAATGTTTTAGACCATTATGACCCCAATAAAATTTTTAAAAAGCAAGAAAAAATGGGCAGACAATATGAACAGACATTTTTCCAAAGAAGATATACAGATGGCCAACCAGCACATGAAAAGATGTTCAGCATCACTAATCAATCATTAGGGAACTGCAAATCAAAATAACACTAAGATATCACCTAACACCCATCAGAATGGCTATAATTAACAAGACAAGAACTAATAAGTGTTGGAGAGGATGTGGAGAAAGGGGAACCCTCATACACTGCTGGTGTATGCAAACTGGTGCAGCCACTATGGAAAATAGTGTGGAAATTTCTAAAAAAATTAAAAATAGAAATACCATACGACCCAGCTATCCCACTACTGGGTATTTATCAAACGAACACGAAATCAAGATTACATTACAAAGAGATCTATGCACCCCTATGTTCATTGCAGCATTATTCACAACAGCCAAGAAGTGAAAGTAACCCAAGTGCCCATCAACTGATGACTGGATAAAGAAAATGTGGTGTATATATACAATGGAATACTACTCAGCCATAAAAACGACAAAATCAGGGGCTGGCCCTGTGGTGTTGTGGTTAAGTTTGGTGCGTTCTGCTTCAGCAGCCTGGGTTCGTGAGTTTGGACCCTGGGCACTGACCTACACCACTTGTCAGCCACACTGTGGCAGTGACCCACATAAAAAGTAGAGGAAGATTGGCATGGATGTTAGCTTGGGGCTAATCTTCCTCAGCAAAAAAAAAAAAAGAAAGAAAGAAAGACAAAATCCACCCAACTGCAACAATATGGATGGATCTTGAGGCTATTATGTTAAATGAAATAAGCCAGACAGAGAAAGACCAACACCGCATGACTTCACTCCTATGTGGAAGATAAACAAACACATGGTGGGTGGGCGAAAGGGGTAAAGGGGCACATTTGTATGGTGTCTGATGAAAATTAGACTGTTGGTGATGAGCACGATGCAGTCTATACAGAAACTGATATATAATAATGTACACCTGAAATCACACAATGTAATAAACCAAAATGACCTCAATAAAGTATAATAATAGATTAAAAAAACAAAACAAAGATGTTCTCTAGAGAGACTCTGATGCTTCAACAGGTGGAACCGTTTCATCCCCACAGGGAGGGTTTCCTGCTCCCGACATCCCCGGGGCAGCCTTGGTGCCTGTCTTCCAGATGCCGATGGCTCACCGTCTCCTTCCCTGTGAGCTTCCTGTGAGCTCCCCACGGCCTGCCAAGAGCTTCCTCTGTTGCTCGCTTAGTGAGTGGGTTTCTGCTTCTGGTGACCAGTGAACCCTAGAGAGGCTGGAGGAGAGAGGGCACCTGTGTTGCGCACCTACTTGGGGCCAGTCGCTGGGCCTGGGGGTTGGCAGTGGCACTGAACCCTCACAAACCAAAGAGGCAGACACGTCGACTCCCACGTAACAGTAAGCAGGGTGCTGGGATATGCGCCCCCTCTGCTCGGCCCCACTACCCCTGGCTGGCCCCTCCTGCCCACTTCTGAGTTCCAAGAGAGGATCTTTTTCTCCTGTTGTCTCATCAGTTTTTGTTTGTTTTATAAGCCACTACAGCAAAATCTTTTAAAATTTAATAAGAAAGGATGTCTCATTCCAAATAACATTATAAGTTAATATTATGAATTACATATTATAGAAGTTAAATATTAAGTAAAAATGTCTCATTTTATAATTATTTTCTTTTCCCAATATAACTAAAATTTGTAAAACCTTCCGTAGGAAAATCAGATTACTTAATCACACCTTGTCAAATTGTTACTTCAATCAAAACTTACCTGTTTCACTACCAATATTTGAGTTAGAGTTTTGTTACCTATTTTGCAATTCACTTCTCGGCCCTTTAGAAAGCAGATGATCTATTAAATAGATATTTCTTTGGAACAACTTGGTGCTGTTTTTTTCTTGTTTTATAAAAAGTTTGCTTATAATCTGTGTCCCTTCTACTCTGGTTATTCAATTAGCTTTTTTAAAAAAGATAAAGTTCAGAATAAAAACATTACTTTATATAAACTCATAATTTAGAGAAATTTAAGTTTCTGAAATATTTAAATGTAGTACAATATTTTTAAGGTTTTATGTGAATTTTCTTTCTTTTTTTTTTTGTGAGGAAGATCAGCCCTGAGCTAACAACCGTGCCCATCTTTCTCCACTTTATATGGGACGCCGCCACAGCACGGCTTGCCAAGCAGTGCGTCAGTGCACACCCGGGATCCGAACCTGTGAAGCCCGGGCCGCCAAAGCGGAGCGCACACACTCAACCGCTTGCGCCACCGGACTGGCCCCTGAATTTTCTATTCTTAGTTATTTTCAGTTTTTTAAAATATTACTGGGCTGGCCCGGTGGCTTAGCGGTTGAGTGCGCGCACTCCGCTACCGGCGGCCCGGGTTCGGATCCCGGGCACGCACCTACGCACCGCTTCTCCAGCTATGCTGAGGCCGTGTCCCACATACAGCAACTAGAAGGATGTGCAACTATGACATACAACTATCTACTGGGGCTTTGGGGAAGGAAAAAAAATGAGGAGGATTGGCAATAGATGTTAGCTCAGAGCCAGTCTTCCTCAGCAAAAAGAGGAGGATTAGCACAGATGTTAACTCAGGGCTGATCTTCCTCACAAAAAAAAAAAAATTACTTCACAGACACACACTCTGATTCTCATTGTCTCTACCTTGTTTGTGAAACTTTTCAGTTTGGAATAAGTGCTCCATAAATGCTCCGTGGAACAGACAGACTCCATCATCTATGTGTACATCTCTCTCTCTCTGACCCGTCTAAGTGAATGAAATCCTTTCCTCCTCTCGCACCTAAGTGACCACCAGTTCCGCACGCATATCAGGCATTCAGATTACTTTGTAACAACTATATATGAGCAGAAAAGTTGCAAGATGTAATCTCTTCTCATTACCCATAACTTCCCATTCAAATTTTAATAATAGCTAATTTGATATTTTTTTCAAATAGCTTTATTGAGATATAATTCACATATGCAATTCACCCATTTATTTTTTATTTTTATTTTTTTTAAAGATTTTATTTATTTATTTTCCCCCCAAAGCCCCAGTAGATAGTTGTCTGTCATAGCTGCACATCCTTCCAGTTGCTGCACGTGGGACGCGGCCCCAGCATGGCCAGAGGAGCGGTGCGCCAATGCGCACCGGGATCCGAACCCGGGCCGCCGGCAGCGGAGCGCACGCACTTAACCGCTAAGCCACGGGGCCAGCCCTGCAATTCACCCATTTAAAGTGCACAAATTCAATAGTTCTGTGATTGCTGGTTCACCAAGCATTTATTGAGCACCTACTGTGTACTGGGCATATGATGGTGAACAGGAGCGGTCTCTGTTCATACTGCTTGGTGGGGGTGGAGAATTACTTATTAAGAACAATAATCTTGGGCCGGCCCGGTGGCTTAGCGGTTAAGTGCACGCGCTCCGCTGCTGGCGGCCCGGGTTCGGATCCCGGGCGTGCACCAACGCACCGCTTCTCCGGCCATGCTGAGGCCACGTCCCACATACAGCAACTAGAAGGATGTGCAGCTATGACATACAACTATCTGCTGGGGCTTTGGGGGAAAAAAATAAATAAATAAAATCTTAAAAAAAAAAAAGAACAATAATCTTTATTGAGCACTTACATGTGGTAGGCACAAAGCTACTGGTAGGTGGCTGTGTCCTCAGGGCTGTCACAGAGCTGGGGGACTGATCAGTAGTTATCAGTTGAATTGAGTTAATCAGAAGCAAAAGGCAACCCCTGCTCCCCACCATAGGGTGCCCGGACATCTGGGACCGTTAGGGCTCAGTGCCTGGCTGTTTACCCAGGGGCCTCTGCGGTCCCAACATTCAGCTCCAATGAAGCCAACAGGAGAAGGGGTGAAGAGAGGGGTGAGCTGTGGATTTCTCCCTTTTCTCAGCTTTGGGGACTGAAGGCCATACTGTCTGAGCTGTGGCTTCAAAACGTCCCAGGTCTGCTAAATAACCAAGGGGAACCCTGGGCTGGGAGGGCCTGGGCCTGGGTGCTGAGGACGGGGCTGCTGGGCTGTTCCTTCTGCTTTGCCAGAGAATGCCACCCGCAGCCAGCTTTTCCTGCAGCCATCCCCACCCAGCCCGGGAGTTGGGGAACACCGGGGCCAGGCATCGTGTAAGGCATTTTCATATACGGCATCTCATTCCATAGCTAATATATAACCCGCCAAGACAGGGATCTTTGTGGGGTGACTGTTCCAGCCTCCTGCTCCCCATGAATGTCCTAAGAGAGAAACCCTCCTGGACAAGGGCAGCTGGTAAGTGTGGTGCCACTTTTTTGGCTGAGCCTGGGCCAGAAACCAAATGCAGAACTCTGCTGGGGCCACACTTCAGGCGGGAGCGAGGACTGGAGGTGAGGGCTCTCATCCCTTCAGGCCACACCTGGAGACGAGGACCTACCAGCCCTCGCCTGCAGCAAGGAGCAAGAGGTGTGAGCCTGGGGGAGAAAGGAAATCCACCTGGGGACCCTTCACCTCTGGGACCCCACCTGCCAGCAAGCATGGCCCAGTCGGTGCAGTGGAACCCGTCAATCAGACTGGCCCTCCGTTCTTTGGGAGGAACCTGGGGAGGTCCTGGGTACTGGTGGACGAGCTAACACAGCCATCATTTATTTACACACACGTGCCAGGTGCCGGAGCACGACCCGACGAGCCCATCTCACTTAACCACAACTATGTTCTCCATCAGGGCACTCCGTGGGGCAGGGGCCACGTCTCCCCCATCAGACTGGGGGCTCCCCGAGGAGGAAGAACCCACAACTCTCAGCAGACTGGGCAGCGCCTGAAAGGAAGAGCCATCACCCCTTGAGACAAAAGCACCCGGTGCTTCCCGGGAGGAAGGCATCGTGTCACCCCATCAGATGGGGCTTCCCGGGCAGGGGCTGTGATGGTTCGTCTTTCTCCCCACTCAGCTCTAGTTCAGGCCCGTCCTTGGGGTTCATGCTGCCATACTGAGCCCCCAGCTCTTCAGGCTGAGAGGGCACCAGCTGGCCCCAGGTAACTGGCATTGAGCCAGGTCACAGCCCTGGGTGGAGCCAGACAGCTGGCTGGCAAAGGGCACCTGAACCAGGCCCAGGCCAGGGCCAGCTGGGACCTAGGGGCCCCTTCTGCTGCGACAAGGCCAGAGGCTGTGGGAGCCACCGCTCAGGACAGTGGGAAGGGGCCTGAGTCCAGCAGGGCTGGGCTGCTCTCCAGGGCGAGGGTGAGGCTGGACTGCCCCCGGCCCGAAGCCCTGGACCCTGAGCCAAGGACAGAGGGAGGGAGGGGACTCTGAGAGCCCTCAACCCTTGCTGGTGTGAGACGGCCCCTGCAGCCGAGGGACCTAATGTGAATCACACGCTGCCACTCCTAGCAGGGCGACCTTGGGCAAGTTGCCTAACTCCTCAAAGCCCGCTTTCTCATCTGTAAAATGGCCACCATGATTGCCCCTACCGCAAAGGGGGCTGGGAGGACCGAATGAGACAGCGCCCAGTCCAGCCCAGCACACAGCAAGTGCTCAGTGAGCGTCGACTGCTGCCAGTTACACCTGGGGCGCCGCAAGTGTGTCCCCGCATAGGGCAGGGGAGACCAGCCCTACCTGCCCTCACTGCCCACCTGAGCCCCAGAGGTGTCCCCTCCCTGGTCTCCCCAGACCCAATGCCCTCCTCCTCTTCCCCAACCAAACCCAGTCACCTGCTGTGAGCCGCTGCCCCCACGACCCTGTCCTCATGTCGGCCTGGCCTGGCTTTCAAGGCTCTTCGTAAGTGGCGCCCCCTTGGGAGCAGCCCAGACTCCCACCTCCAAGCCTTGGCACACAACCTTCCCTTTTCCTGACTTGCCCTTCCCTCTCCCTTCAAGATTCAGCTCCAGAGCCACTCCTCCAGGAAGCCTTCCCTGGTTGAGTCTCCCGGGGCTGCTCTCATCCCCACTCCCACGACACTTTGTACCTTCTGGTCACAGCCCTTCCCACCAGGGCCCGGCCACCGTGCCCCCTCCTTGAGGGCAGGGACCAGAGCAGGCTCACTCCCATCCCGGACACCCTGCACAGCGTGGGCTGAGCGTGGAGGGCTGCGCTCTGCAGATACTGGTGGCACAAACCGGGCAAAGGCGCCCCCTTGTGGCAAAGGCTGCGGGCCCCTTTGCTGGGCTCCTTCCTTTCTCTGGGGCTGGAAGACAAAGATTCTGAGAGAGGGTGAGGTGCAGCTTCTCGCCCACCTGGCACCAGTCCACCCCGATGGCTCTGGGGACCTGAGGTGGGGTGTGTGCGGGCGAGAGGCGGCCAGCACAGAGTGGAGCCAGCCCCTCTGTCCTCAGGCACCCACGGGGTCATGGCCAACAGGAAAGTGGACTCCAAACGGGGTCTGGGCGACAAAGTGAGGCTGGGCCTGGAACTGGGGCCCTCCTCTCCTCCCCTCCCCCGCTCTCGCACCTCCCCTTCCTC
Source organism: Diceros bicornis minor (assembly GCF_020826845.1). Taxonomy (NCBI): domain Eukaryota; kingdom Metazoa; phylum Chordata; class Mammalia; order Perissodactyla; family Rhinocerotidae; genus Diceros; species Diceros bicornis. The sequence continues at coordinate 36,593,924 of NC_080752.1, read as the reverse complement.
CCACCTGCAGCGCACCCCCCCCCTTCCCTGGCTATCTCTTGCTCATCCTCCTGCCATGTCACCTCCTCCAGGAAAGTCTCCCTGATCTCCAGGGAGATCTGGTTGTCCCTCTCCTCCAACTAAAAAATACTCAAAGCTAACCTTTATTGATTTCTTACTACTTGCCAGACTTTGGGACTAAACTCTGTAATTACACCACTTTGATCTGAACCTTAACTATTCTTCTCCCTGAGCGCCACGGTGCAGGGACCCTGTTGGAGTGTCCCCACCACCAGGTGTGGGGCTTGTCACAGAGAAGCAGGCTGAAGAAACCAGAGGCCCCTGGAGCTGGCCAGCAGACTTGGTCCCCTTCTGCTGGGCTCTCCCACATGCTAACCCTTTAGGCCCCACCTGGGCCCTGGGGGGTGTGGCCCAGATCCCTTCCACCGCAGTTCCCCAGAGCAGCCCAGACCCCAGCACCCTGGGGAAGGAGCAACAGAACAGGCCCCCCTGGGAAGTACCATTTACTCGGCTCTCTGCAGCCCACAGGACAGTCTGGCTGCACCGGGCTGTGCTGTGTCCCCCCAGGGGTGAGCAGGCAGAATGAGGTAGGTGAGCTGAGGGGCAGCCTCACTGTCTTCTGTCTCAGCTGCAGCCCCCTCCCTCCAGGCTCCCAGGGACAGCTGCCTTAGACCCTGGGAGGTGTGTCCCAGGGGAGGACGAGCTGGCACTGGGGGCCATCTCCTTCCTAGAAGAGTCAGTCAGTCAGGGCTTCTGGAAAAGTCAGCCCACGGAGGTTTCGGACGCACGGGGGGAGACGGCTGGGCCAGGAATTCTAGGCCTCGCCAGCTTCTTCCACGGCCTAGTCCAGGGTCAGCAGCACCGTGACTGCCCACACTTCTCCCTTCCTGGCGGTGGCATCTGGAGGTCCTTGTCATCTTGGCCTGTGTCCTGGTCAGCTGGGGAGGAGGGGCTGGCGCTCTGAGGAGGTGGCGGTGTTCCTGTACACCAGGAACTGTATGGAGATCTGGAGGGGCCGATGTCAAGGCCTAACTGAGCAGAGACAGGGTTGGACCTGCCCTGGGGTGGCCCATGCTCCATCCGGAGGCTCTTCTCTCTTCCCTCCCTCTCGCCCCAACTCTGGCAGGTGGGAGGGGTCAGCCCTGACCTCCCAGCCTCTGTTCTTGCTGTGCCCTCCACTCTGAATGCCGTCCCCGCTCCTCAACCCCTAGCTGAACTCCATTCATCTTCCAAGTCCAGCATTGGGGCCCTCTTCCCTCAGGCACCGCACTGCCACCCCCCACCCCCCAAACCTGGCCCCAGGATCTTGCCTTCCTCCACCCTACAGCATCCTGGGGGTTTCACCAAGCGGCTGGGGCCATTTGGGGTACTGGAGCTTGAAATTTTCTTTATCTCTTGTTGCACCCAGCAGGGACTCAGCAAATGTTGAAACAAGACCCACGTTTACTTCCTCCCAAACGAGATCCAAATAACGGCCCATTCAGTCAAATGTTAGCAAACATTTACTGAGCGCTCCCCGTGTGCTGGGTTGGGTGCTGAGTGTTTCTGGGTACCTCATCTTACGTAATCGTCCCATTATCCTGGTGAGACAGCGACTGTTATCTCCACCACGCATATGAAGATACGCAAGCACAGCGAGGTTAACGGTTTGCCCCGTTGTCACACAGCTATGTAGTGGTGGAGCCGGGATTTGAACCCCGGTTTTTCTGACTCTAACTCACATGTGTCTCCATGTTCCAGCTTTCATTCCTCCGGCCTGGATGGGCTGGTTTTTTCCCTGTTCCTCGGGGCCTTTGCACAAGCTGTGCCTGGAATATCCCTCCCTTGACTCTGCCTGACTCCTTCTCCTTCAGGGCACTGTTTAAATGGCACTCCTGGAGGCCTCTGCTGAACCTCTAAACCAGGACAGCCCCCTGGCTCAAACTCTCTCACAGTTTTCTCTGTGATCCTTACTCATTGCCACTGCAATGAAGTAACTATTTGACAATTACGTGTCTGCTGACTGCCTCCCCACTGAGCTGTAAGCTTCCTGAGGCAAGGGCCATTCTGTTCTTGCTCACTACTGGATCTGTGTCTAGCGGGGTGCCGGGAACCCAGGAGGTCTGACTGTTGGATGGATGGATCGATGGATGGATGGGTGGGTGGATGGATGGATGGGTAGATGGATGAACGTGAATGGATGGATGGGTGGGTGGATGGATGGGTGGGCGGGTGGGTGGATGGATGGGTGGATGGATGGATAGATGGAAGGATGGGTAGATGGATGAATGTGAATGGATGGACGGATGGATGGATGGGTGGGCGGGTGAGTGGATGGACCGGTGGATGGATGGATGGGTGGAAGGATGGGTAGAGGGATGAATGTGAATGGATGGACGGATGGATGAATGGATGGACGGATGGGTGGATGGATGGATGGAAGAAAGGAGGGGTAGATGGATGAATGTGAATGGATGGACGGATGGGTGGGTGGCTGGATGGATGGGTGGATGGATGGATGTGAATGGATGGATGGGTGGAAGGATGAGTGGGTGGATGCATGGATGGGTGGATGGATGGATGTGAATGGATGGATGGGTGGAAGGATGGGTGGGTGGGTGGATGGATGGGTAGATGGGTGGATGGATGGATGGGTGGCTGGATGAATGGATGGGTGGTTGGGGGGATGAAGGAATAGACAGTGATGCCGTGTGCAGGCAGAAGCTGCCGCTGCCATGCCCACCCCACCCTGCCCCACCTGCCCTGAGCACCCTGAAGGATACGATGGTGTCGAGTAGCAGCACGCCCAGGCTGCCCACAAGCCAGGGCAGGTGATGCAGCAGGTAGCTGCCCTCGCTCTGGCCCACCTCAGGGTTTTTGAGCAGCACACTTAGTCCATACAGGGTGTTCCCCAGCATCACCAAGGCAAACAGCGAGTAGGAGATCCCCTGGGTCGACTTCCGCAGGAACTGGAGGTGAGGGAGTGGGGACAGAGACCTCAAACAAGACTCATCACTCTGGGCTGTAACTGTCCACGTGTCTGTCTGCCCCATCATACTGTGCATGCTCTCAGCTGAGTGTTCACTGTGTGCCCAGTGTCTGACATGGGCCTGGCACACAGACCAGTCCCTTCCAGGGCCTGACTCCTCATCCCCACTCCAACGACCTCTCCCAGGCCCCCCACCCAGGTCCATAGGAGACCGTGGCTGCCACATGCGCTGGCCCCACCAGGCCTGCTCTCCAGCCCCATGCTGACGTTCACTGCCCAGCAAGCCTCCCCATCCCTGATTCCCCACTTTCTCCTCTCCTCTCAGGCCTCTCAGCTCAGCCCCTCACTCTCACCTTCCCTGAGAACACACAGGGCTCACCCGGGCCCCTGACGGCAGGCATCAGCATGCCCACTTTCCAGAGGCAGAAACTGAGGCTTGGAGAATTGGACTAACTTGCTCAAGTCAACAGTGAGTTTGGACCCAGACCTTCTGCACGAAGACTCCCGCACCATGCTACCCCTCAACCCAGCGGGCCCGAGCTGCCAGGCCGGCTCCTCTTCGATTCGGCCCCACCTGCCCCTGCCCGAGGCTCACGTTGGTGCGGATCTGAGGCAGCCGGGAGAGCAGGTACAGCATGCTGGAGATGGAGCCGATGACAAAGCCAATGATTTCCTGCCGAGTGAAGGGCTGAGAGGGCAGAGGGGGGTGCTCAGTGCCTCGTAGGGGCCGGAGGTGCAGGGTGAGATCCCCAAGCTCCCTCCTAGAGGGCAACCTCCCGCCCATGAGCCAGGCCCCGCCCCCACTGTACCGTCGAGTACCCATACCTCACCTTACTGGTCGGCTCCACAGACAGGAGCGTCCGCCCCCGGAAGACCTCCCTCGGGGCAACCACAGAACCAGCGCTGCTCAGCAGCGGAGTGATACACGTCAGCCCCAAGATGAACAAGAGCACAGAATTGATGGAGGCAGACACTGGACGTGAGGTAGGAGGAAAGCCGCGGTTAGGGATCTGAGTGGCAGCAGACAGACTAGGACTTGAGCCCTGGCCTTGGCCCTCAGTGGCTGTGTGACCTTGGGCAAGTGACCTAACCTCTCTGAGCTTTAATTTCTCATCTGTAGAATGGGTATAATAACAGTACCTAGGGTGGTAAGGGTGAAATGATGAGGGCAGTAGGGTCAGGAGGGGCTTATCCAAACTGGAAATGCTGAGACAGCCCCACCCCCAAGTGCCTGGTCTTGTATAGCCCCCGACCTGACCTTGGCCATCACCCTTTCTGGATCCTCAAGGGCAGCAATGGTCTGTGTGCCTTGTCCTTGTTTCCCCAGCTCCAGGCCCAGTTGGGCACGGAGGAGCAGCTGAAGTCATGTTTGCTGAATGACAACTCAAGGGTGGGGGACTCCCTGTGGGCCTGCCCGGATGTGCTCACTGCCCACTGGCTTCTATCTTGGCCGATCAGGGCTCAGGCTTTCAGATAAGGCCCAAGAAAGCCTTTCTGAGGTTTGGTTTATCACTCAGCAATGGGAAACCTGCTTCCTCCCAAGCTCCCAGCCCTCCCGGGTGCCCCTCAAGCACCCGACACAGAGAGACCCCCATACTCACACGCAGTGGGGCGTTTCTTAAACTTGTAATGAAAGTACAGTGACAGCATCAGCAGGTCTGCCAAGACGTAATACACTGCGGTGTACGTCTGCAAGAGAAGCAGGGCCCAGGGCGTTGGCTGCGGTCCCAGGCTCCGGGGACCACACCTCGGCAAGTCACTTCACCTCTCTGAGCTGTTTCTTCATCTGGAAAGGAGGGGACCACAGCTCCTACCTGGCATAGAGATCAGGTGGGCAAAGGGCCCGGCCTGGGCAGTAATGGTGGCTAGCTCCACTAGTCAGGACAAGAAGGCACGCAGAGGGGAAGTGAGGGCTCTGGTTTGGCCTGACACAGGAGCAATTAAGACTTCACAGCCCTGCTTGGGAAGACAATGGATTCCTGATGGCGATTCAGCTCCGCCCAGCCACAAGAGGATGGCAGCACCTGGGCCTCCAAGGGAAACTTTCCTCCTCCGGGGCCCCACACCCCAAAAGCTTAGTGTTGACCATAGCACAGGTGAAGGAGCCCAGCGATCCTCTGGCCGGATGCGCTCATTCTGCAGAAGCAGAAGCTGAGGCCCAGAGAAGGGCGTTGATCAGCTCTCTGTCACGCTGCGTGGCAGGGCAGAGGGCTCTCTTTACAGAGTGGGGCCCTCCTGAGATGGAACGATGGGTCAGGATTCTGGAGCCCGGGCCTCCCCTGCCGGCTGCCCCAATGCCTCTGCCATGGCTGTTTTAGGCAGCCCACCCCACCCGGGGGCCGGCCCACCTGCAGGGGCAGCTGGTCAGCGAGGAAGGAGCCAATGAGGTTGCAGGAGTCTCCGCCGATCCAGCCCAGGAGGAACCACAGAGACAGGGCCTGGTCCATGCTGCCTGTCTTGCAGGCCGTGATGTACTGGCTGTGGCAGAGGAGGGAGAGGCACGCTCAGGGATCGAGGGCTGTGACGCTGCCTTGGAGGGTAAAGGAGGGAACAGCCCCCACCCCAAGATGAGACAACCACAGAACAGTAGGGCAGGGTCAGCGGAAGCACAGAAGGTCGCCTGGGAGCCAATCCTTCCCGCAGGCAGAATCCTCATGAGCCTTTCTTTGCCCTCTGGAGATTCCCTTCCAACCTGGAAACTACAGGATGTGCATCTTCCCACAGAGATCCATAGCATTACTCAGATTCTCCTCCACAGCACCCTGGGGTGTCCCAGCGGGGACTTTGTGTTTTTACAGGGTCCTGAAGTTTTGTGTTAGGCCCTGAGAAGCACTTCATAGAGACCCTGGATTCTTTCTTCTATGGAGGCTGTGGGGGTTTCAAAGAAGGATAGTGGTGGTGGCAGTGAGCCCAAGGCTTGGGCACCGCCCCATCTCCAGGAGCGCTTGATGACAAGATGGGCTGAACCACAGCCTGTTATCTTCAAAGGGCAACAGAGAAGGAGGGGCTGTGGGGCCTGGAGCTATGCTTTCCGTTACAGTAGTCAGTGGCTTTTGGTACCTAGGTTGTTTTCCTAAAGGTCCTTGGTGCTGGGACCCTCTCTTTGGACCTCTGGCCAGGTCTCAGCATGAGTCCAAAGCTGACAGTGGCAACGGGGCCTCGGGTGCAGCTCCAAGCCCTTCGTGTGTATTAATTCATTCCGTCCTCACAGCCCCCCATGAGGTCAAGTCTATTTTGACGAGCCTCCTCACTGGAGACTGAACAAGTCATGTCACATACCTAGGGAGTCTTGGAGCCAGGATTTGCACCCAGACCCTGAGGCTCCAGTCTCGCTCTTAACCATCCCACACACTGCCATTTACTGTTACATTCCTTTTAATCATCTGTGTGTATGTAAATAAGAACAAGGTAAGTAAATGGCACCTCTGCCCATCCATCACCCAAGCCAGAGACTAGGAAAGCTGGGCATCGGCGCAGGGTCTTCCCTCAGCTGTCGTCCCATCTCCATCTCCTATCGAGCCCCCTCCACCCACCTCTCGAGGTCTCCTAACCAAGCCTTGTTCCCCTCAAATCCATCCGCCCTCTCAGGATCTTTCTAAAACCCCAATCTTGCCAAAATCTTTCAGAGCCTTCCACTGCTTTTCAGTAAGGACCCACATCCTCCTGAGCACGCCCTTACAAGGTCTCCAGGTCCAGCTGTCCCTCTGCCCTCGTCCCCTCCCCCAGGACTGTGGTCCCTTCCTCCAAGCTCATCATCTGCAGACATCTGCCACCCCCTCCTCTCCATCTTTCAGGAAGTACCAGTGCCTCCTCCGAGCCTTCCTTGACGTGAGCTCACGGGCATCCTCTCCTTCCTCCTTTGTAACACTGGATGTCCCCGTCCCTCCGGGACTCAAGCTTCCTGAGGGCAGGGACAGTGCCCAGCACAGGCCTGGCACCGAGAAGGCCCTTAATTAAGGTTTATCACGTGGCCCTTAAAGCTCCTTCTGGGACACTGTGACTTGCTGTGTCTCCTTAAATCGCAGGGAAACTGATTTTGTCACACCCAGGAAAGGCAGAGTCCTGAGGAGGGGCAGGAAGGTGGCTGCCCTTCCTGTCATCACTTGGGGCTCTCTCCCAGGCCTCTGACCCCTCTCACTGGTTAAACTGGTTAGGGCCAGCCTTATGCCATGGCAGGAAGGGGAAGCCTCAGCCAGCTCCTCAGATAGTTCTGGGGAAGCTCTCACTCCAGGACAGGGAGTCTCTCTTCCTCGACCTCCATCAGTCACCCACACCTGTCCAGTCTGCCTCCTAAGGGCCTCTCCAATACCCCCCGATATCACTGCTTGCTGGACGTCTTACACAGCCTCCGAGGTGGCCTCCCTGCCTCCAGTCTCTCTCCTTGTCCCTCCAGTCCTTTTTCCCTGTGATTCTCAGACTGTCTTTTAAAGGGTGCCAGAATGGAAGCTCTGCAAAGGCAAGGATAGTGTCTGTTGTGCTTACTTGCACCACACCTACTATGGCACCTGGAACAAGGTAATTCCCAGTAAAAATGTCAGCTCTTGACAGTGTACTAGGAAGATTCAACAGGGGAAGGACAGTCTTTTCAACACACGGTACCTGAACAACTGGATATTCCCGTGCAAAAGAATGAGCTTGGACCCCTACCTCACACCATATACAAAACACAACTCAAACTGGATCAAAGACCCAAATGTAAGAGCTAATTTGTGATTTATAATTAAAAAAACATATTTGTGGTCTTCTTCCCTGTTCTTGGCACAGAGTTTCTAACACCCTTGTAATTTCCTAAGTGATGAGAGCAATAGAAGTGTCTTCTGTTATCTTAATTAGGTGACTTTGGGAAAGCTCCTAGGTCACTTGAGGGGGGAGCTGATTGTCAGGGAAACCAACCATGTGATTAGAGGGGTGGAACTTTCATTTCCACGCCCCTGACCTCCGGGAAGGGGAGAGGGGCTGAAGATTGAGTTCAATCTCCAACAGCCAATGATTTTTTCAACCATGCCTATGTGATAAGACCCCCATGAAAACCCAAAAAGATGGGGTTCGGAGAGCTTCTGGGTCAGTGAATATGTGGAGATTTGGGGAGTGGTGCACTTGGAGGGCACGGAAGCTCCAAGTGCCTTCCCATGTGCCTTGCCCTATGCATGTCTTGCATCTGGCTGTTCCTAAGTTATATTCTTTTATAACAAATCAGTGATCTAGTAGTTAAATATTTCTCTGAGTTCTGTGAGCCACTCTATCAAATTACTCAAACTCGAGGAGGGGTTGTTGGAACCTCCGATTTATAGCAGGTCAGTCAGAAGCACAGATGACAACCTGGACCTGAGACGGGCATCTGATGTGGGGGCGGTTGGGGGGTCAGTCTTCTAGGAATGAGCCTTTAACCTGTGGGATCTGATGCTGTCTCCAGGTAGTGTCAGAACTGAGTTAATTGCTTGGTGGTTTGGGAAAAAAACACACATCGGAACTGGTGTCAGAATCAGATAAATCTATGAAACCCTCAGAAGAAAAGATAAAGGCATATCTTTGTTACTTGAGTTAGCCTATGATTTCTTAGATATGACACCAAAAGCACAAGCCACAGAAGAAAAAATAAATTGAACACTATCAAAATTTATAACTTTTTTGCTCCGAAGGACACAATCAAGTGAAAAGACAACCCGCACAGGGGCCGGCCCTGTGGCGTAGCGGTTAAGCGCACGCACTCCGCTGCTGGCTGCCCGAGTTTGGATCCTGGGCGCGCACCGACGCACCACTTGTCAGGCCATGCTGTGGCGGTGTCCCACATAAAGTGGAGGAAGATGGGCACGGATGTTAGCCCAGGGGCCGGTCTTCCTCAGCAAAAAGAGGAGGACTGGCATGGATGTTAGCTCAGGGCCGATCTTCCTCATACACACACAAAAAAAGACAACCCACAAAATGAGAAAATATTTGCAAATCACATATTAGATGAGGGTGTTGTATCTAGAATATATAAAGAACTTGCACAACTCAACAACGAAAAGACAAATAATCCAATTGAAAAACAGGCAAAGAATCTGAATAGACCTTTTTCCAAGGAAGATATATAGTTGGCCAATAAGCTCATGAAAAGCTACTTAACATCACTAGTCACCAGGGAAACAGAAATCAAACCACGGTGAGATACCACTTTCCACCCCTAGGACGGCTATAATAAAAAAGATAGAAAATAACAAGGGTTGATGAAGATTTGGAGAAACTGGAACCTTGACACACCGCTGGGAATATAAAAATGGTGCACGTGCTTTGGAAAACAGTCTGGCAGTTCCTCAAAAGATTAAATGTGGAGTTACTATATGACTCAGCAATTCCTCTCCTAGGTATACACCCAAGAGAAATGAAAACATCTGTCCCCACAAAAACTTGTACATGAATGTACATAGCAGCCTTAATCATAATAGCCAAAAAGCAGAGACAACCCAAATGTCCACCAATGGATGAACGAATAAATAAAATATGGTCTACACATACAATGGACTATTATTCGGACAGAAAAAGGAATGAAGTACCGAAACGTGCTACAACATGGATGAACCTTGAAGATGTTATGTTAAGTGTAAGAAGCCAGTCACAAAAGGCCACATACGTATGATTCCATTTATACGAAATGCCCAGAATAGGCAAATCTATAGAGACAGAAAGGAGACCAGTGGTTGCCAGGGGCTGGGAGATTTAGGAGGAAATGAGGAATGACTCATTTGTTTTGGGGTCTCTTTTTAGGGTGATGAAAATGATCTAAAACTGACTGTGGCGATGGTTACACAATTCTGTGGATATTCTAAAACCATTGAACTGTGCATTTAAGTGGGCTAATTGTATGGTATGTGAACTCTCTCTCAAAAAACCTATTTAAAACAATGTCAAGCCCCTGAATAAACCCTTATCTTTTCCCCTCAGGATAAAGAGCAAATTTCCTAACAGTGGAGAATGCCCTTCCATGACAGGGCCCTCGATGACCTCCTTGACCTCACCCCTCCCTGGCCCCCTGACCCTCACACACCCCGTCCAGCCATGCAATTGAGCATGCATTGTGCAAAGGCCCTGAGCTGGGTGCTTTCTGTACACACCCCCCGTGCCATCCTCACAGCAACCCTGGGAGGTGGAGAATGGCATTCTCATTTTACAGATGAGGAAACTGAGGCACAGAGCAGCGAAGTGACTTGTCCAGGTCACATTCTCCAATCACGGCACTGGCCACACTATTTTGTAATCGCTGCTTGTCCACCACCAGACTGTCACAGGACAGAGGCCGTGTCTCGTGCTTCCCAGCCCTCCCAGCCCTCCGCCTCCTCTCACTAGCTGTGCAACCTAGAGCAAGTTCCTTAACCTCTCTGGGTTTCCGTTTCCTCGTGAAGTAGGGATAGTAATTGTTCCTATTTCACAGGGTTGTTATGAGGATTAAATGAGGTAAAAACATGTCAAGTGCTTAGAACTGAGCCAGGTACACAGCGGGCACTCAGTAAACAGTAGCAACTATTATCTGTTGTCAGAATTGCCCCCAGCACAAAGCGGGGCCTAGGGTGGGGTTCAGTGCAGAGCCCCTCAAGGTGGGGTGGAAGTCAGTGAGTGGGGGTGGGGGAGGGAGCACACTCGGCCTGGAGTCTGGAGAGGCCCACGCCGGCCAGGCAGCCCCTCCTCCCTGCAGTCCCCAGAGCCCCTGCCCCATGCCTGCCACCCTGACACTACTCACGGGAAGGTGGACGCAGCAAAGCAGAAAATGGAGATCAAGCCCAGGCCCACACTGGCCTCGTCCCAGCCGTCCTGGGCACACTCGCCAAACACGTCCCATATCCACTGGCGGGAGCCGTTGGGGCAGCTGGAGAAGTTGCCGGAGCCCAGTTTCTTCCAGACCATGGCTGCTGCGGGAGGGAGGGGGCGTTCTACAGGGAGAAAGAAAGGGGGCCTTTAGCCTTGGGAGGCCTGGATCCTAGTCATGCTCCTGCCAACCTAAGCCCATGCCAGCCTTATCACCTGGCACTGACCAAGCCCAGGAACCAGAGGACACAACTAGCCTCAAGAACAGAGATCAAAGCAAACACATGGCAACCACATGTGCGGATAGAATGCTGGATCTGTGGTCAGGGAAAAGTGCCCTCAAATCCCAGCTTTACCACTCATTAATGCTGTGATAGCCCCTCTGTGCCTCAGTTCCCCCATCTGTACAATGGGGTGATAACAGTGCCTCCCTCGTACAGCCGTGAGGGTTAAATGAGTTCATAAATAGAGTGTGGAGAACGGAGCCCTCAAACAATGTCACCTTTGCTGTAACTCTTGAACATTTAGATGGTTTCCAATCTTTTGTTATTGTAAATTACACTGTGACGGTCTGCTGAGACCAGGCCCATTCAGTATGTTATCTCACTTAAAGAAGGCTTGTCCCCCAACATTGGTCGGATGAGGCAAGTGGAGAATCAGGTCCAGGTGAGTCCCAAGGTTGCACAGGTGGCTGGGATTCAAGTGTGGTGCGCTCAAGCCGTATTCTCCCAGGAGCTCATGTGTGTGAGACACCTGCTGGCAAGGAGTCCACAGCCACCTCCCCATTCTCACCACCGACAAATCCAGAAGATGGGGGTTGCAGGGGCAGGCAAGGAAGGACCCTCCTGTACTCGGGCACCCTGGACAGTGACTGCCCGTGTGACGGTCCCAGAGAAGGGAGAGACAGTAGAGCCTGCGGGAGCCATCCCTACCACACAGAGTCATCATAGCCCCCGATCACTGAGCTCCTTAGCAGCTCTGTGCTAAGCACCTTGCAGGCACTGACACATCTAGCTTCACATCACCTCTGCGAAGTGGGAGCTACTGAAACATCTGTGAGGAACCAGGGAAGTGAGTTGCCAGGGCCATCCAGCCAAGAAGCAGCAAAGCCAGGAGTCAAAACCCAGACCGGGACCCAAACCCCTCCTCACAGCCACCAGGTCACACTTCCTCAGGCACTCTGTCCCTGGGCACAGCAGAATCCTCCTGTGGTCTGGCATAGCCGCCCAGATTCTTGTACAGCCAAAAAGCGAGCTTCCCCTTTCTTCACTGGGCTCAGAGGGGCCCTCCTCACCCAGGCTGAGGCTCTCTCCAGCCACCTTCAGTTCCTACTTGTGTCAGGAGCCCCACGATCCTCATAAAGCAATGCCCTGTGCTATAGACTGAAGGTTTATGTCCCCCGCAAATGCAATGAAACCTAACCCCCAACGTGATGGTGTTCTGAGGCGGGGCCTTTGGGAGGTACTTAGGCCATGAGGGCAGAGCCCTCATGAATGCGGTGAGTGCCCTTATAAAAGAGAACCAGACAGCTCTGGCACCCCTTCTGCCATGTGAGGGCACAGTGAGAAGACAGCCATCTATGAACAAGAAGTGGACCCAGACATTGAATTGACTAGCACCTTGATCCTGGATTTCTCAGCCTCCAGAACCATAAGAAATAAACATCTGTTGTTTCTAAGCCACGCAGTCTACAGTATTTTGTTACAGCAGCCCAGACGGACTAGAATACCCAGGCTGAACCCATGCAACTGCTGAGCCTGCAGGGATCTGAGAGCGTCAGGGAGGGACAGGAAGCGAGTCAGCTTCTTTTCTTAGGAAGCTCCAGGCTCTCAGCCCTGACGTGACTAGCAGAGACCCCGGAGCTGGAGACGAGGGCACCCCAGGTCACCGCCTGCCTGGTTCACTGCAGCATCTCCAGGGCCCAGCAAAAGTGGCCGAAAACCTCTTCTTGTACCTTGGTGACCCACCTTGATGACCTTCAGCACAGCTGATGTTGGAAAAATTTACCTGACGTCCTGCCACCAGCACCTACAAGGCCACCCCAGGATAACATACCGTCCGGGTGAGAACTGTATCTCGGCAATGCCAAAGGCATTTCAAATCAAGTCCTTTTGTTCCCCAGCCACCCCGCAACGGGACTGCCTCCTCACCCCGCCCCAGATTCTGATCAAGCCACTGCAGTCCATCACGTGTTAGTACACTGCCATCCTCGTAACTTCCCTGTCAGATGGGGAATACTGCCCCCATTCTACAGATAAGGTTGAATGGCCCTGAGCAAGTGAGTAACCTGTCTGAGCCTGTCTATAAAATGAGGATAACGACACATTCTTTGGGGCTGTTGTGCAGATGAAATGCACATAAAGCTCTGAGCCCAGTGCCTGACATACTGCATGGTAGTAACTGTTTGAGGATGAGAGTCCAGTATCTCAACCACTCTGAGGCCATTCTCTCACTCCCTCTTTTCACCAAGTTGGGAAAGTAATGAGGTGGACACATGCCCAGTGAGGGAGGGGGTGTCCTGAGGAATGTATCTTAGCTCACAGGGCCCAGGGCACTGGGCGGGTGGTCTCCTGTCCATGCACAGCGCTGTGTGCAGCTCGGGGCTCAGTATGATCTGAGACACACCTGAGCCCTGAACAGAAGACGCCTTCCTCTGAGGGCCGCTGTGCATACGGCCCTTCACCTGTAGGTTCTGAACCAAGAAGGGAGCCAGTCTGGGCCCAGGCCTTGCTTCTGAGAATAGGCTCACCTTCTGGACACACAGCACGAAGCAAACGGATGTCCAGGGTTGCAACAAAGCTTGACCTCCTCCATAAGTTTAACAAGGACCACAGCAGGGGTCCTGGGAGGACACGTGTTCAAAATTCGAGATCAGTGTGTCTGGGCTGGGAATCAGGGACCTTGCGTTTAAGAAGCTCCCCCAGCTGATTCTGGTGCACGGGGCCACACTTTGAGAAAGGCTGCACTGGAGAAGGCATCTTCTGCCACCTCCAAGTGCCTCTCCCAGATCCCAAGCTGAGTCAGGGAGATGCTGTCCACCGAAGCCAGTCAAGTGGCCACCTGCATCTACTAGATCAAGTCCAAATCCCTTGAGGCAAAGCCCTATGGTACTCCAAGAACTGCCCTCCCCACTTCATCCCCTGTCCCTTAAATAGTCATTCTCAGGCCTCCAGGCTTCTGCACATGCTGTCTCTTCCCCTAGGAGTGTCCTCTTCCCCTGGAGGGCCTGATAAAGAGATACTGAGACCCAGTCCACATTGCTCTCTCAAAGAGGCCTTGCAAGAGCTGGCTGGATGACACCTGTCATCTCTTGCCCCCCCTTGTCCACACACCTGAAGAATCCTCAGCGAACATTGCTCTTTAAGCCCACTCATCTTCCATCACCCTGGTTGTAAACGTATTCTCAGGGCCTAGACACACCAGCTGCACAGTAAAGGTTCAGAAAGCAGAGAGAGACTAGAAGGGAGAAAGAAAGAGAGAAACAGAGAGAAAGGAAGGAAGAAAGGAAGGGAGGGAGGGAGAAAGACCTAGTTGTGAGTTGGGATGGCCTAGGGTTGAAGAGAAAGCACTTTGGAACTGACCTGCCTGATGCCTACTAGTATAGAACTCCCGGGCAAGTGATTCAGCCTCAGAGTTCCAATCTGTAAAGTGGGGGAATAATGCAACTATCCATCTCCCAGGCAGACTGCAGAGTTAAATGAGATAATCCTGGCCAAGGGATCAGAACGGTGCCTGGCACAGGTTAGTACTCACTCAGTAGTAACAGCCAGGGATGGCTATTATTCTGTTCTGGCTGTAGCTCCCCCCGCTCCCCGCTGGGGTCCCTGGCACACAGCAGCCATCAGTAAGTATTGAATGGACAATACCCGCGCCAGTCCTCACACTTCCAAACCCAGACTTCCCAGGTACACACTTGGAAACTTGCCCTAGGCATGGCATGGGGAGGAGGCAGTCTGGGCAGACCTGGGGAGTATACCGAGGAAAGGAGCGTCCGGCTTGGGGATACCGCCCACTCCAGGCCTCCGGGTCCTGGGTCACAACTCCCTCCTGGTGACTCAGCCCAGCGCGAGCCGCCTGTTTGGCGGGGATAATGACAGGGCAGCCGCTGGGGTCAGCGCTCAATCGCCGCGAGGCCCCCTCCCCTAGTCCGCCCTGGGGAAAACAAAGCCGCCAGAAGCGAAGGGGCCCGTCGGCCCGGACCAGGAGGTGAAAAGGGGACCCAGACCCCAATCCCCGGCCAGGCTGGTCCGAGAGGCCATGATGGTCGCCCCTGAGGAGGGGAACATGGGCCCCGGAGGGCCACCCAATCCCGGCCCAGAGCCCCGTCCCAGGATCTCACGCCCCAAGGAGGAGACAGGAGCCCCAGGATGGTCCAGGGTTTGGAGGAGGGTTTGGAAAGGCGTGGCAGGGAAGCCCCAGAGTCCCGACCCGCTGCCTTCGCATTTGCCCCCAGCCTCAAACCCACCTCACCGCGTCAGGATTCGCCACCCGAGCCCGGCTTCTGGGTTCGGCCTCCACTGCCGGGGTCAGCTGACCCGAGGCCCCGCCCCCCGCGCCCGGAACCCGCGGCTCCGCCCCTTGCGCCGCGCACTTGGCGGACGATCCCTGGAGGCGCCGCGAGCCCGCCGAGCGTGCGTGGGGGGGCGCCGCGCTCCTTGTCCTCGCTCCCTTGCAGCCTCCGGGGCTCCTCCCCCGCGGCGGGTGGGCGGGGCCCGAGGCGCCCCAGCGCGCAGGCGCCGAGCTCATGTTGGCCGCAGCGTCACGTGCCGTGGTGCGTGCCCTGGCTCGCTCCGGGGTCAGCTGCCAGCGTCTACCCCGGCTGCCCGAGGCTCGGACCACCGCTGCCGCTATGTCGCGGTCGCCGCAGGCCTCCTTGGGCGCCGCAGTCCGGCCCGCCACCGTGCTGGGCACCATGGAGATGGGGCGCCGCATGGACGCACCCGCCAGCGGCACGGCCGTGCGCGCCTTCTTGGAGCGCGGCCACACGGAGCTGGACACGGCCTTCATGTACAGCGACGGCCAGTCCGAGAGCATCCTGGGCGGCCTGGGGCTCGGGCTGGGGGGCGGCGACTGCAGAGGTAAGGCCTGGCGCCCGGCGCCCCGGCCCCCGGCCCTCCCCCTGCACCGCGCCCCGCTGACCCGACCCCAGCCCTGCACCGACAGCAGTCAGGACCAACAGCTTCGTCCCCACCTGGGCACCATCCTCCTCTGGCCCCCCTGCAGCTCTGTGAACCCCAGCTCCTCAGGCCCCGTGCACGTCTAGACCCGGACAGCTGGACAGGGCTTTGTCCTGACCACCTTCCCCTCCCCTTCACCTTCCTCTGGGGGTTGCAGCGCGGGAACCCCCGAGTCCTACTCCGAGTCTGGTCTAGTCTGTCACTTCCTACCCCTGTTGCTGTCTTGGTGCATCTCTGTGTGGCACTGGTCCCCAGAGCTATGCAGTCCCTCCTCCAGCCCTGCCAGGTGCCCATAACCAGGCTCCAGGCGCTCTGCCTACGCCTCTCCCGTTGCCCTCGCCTCCCATGCGCTCCTGGAGCACCCTTTTCCCATCCTGGTCCTTGGTCAGACTCTAGACTTTGTTCAGTTGGCAGTACCCCTGACTCTCTCAGGGAGAGCTATAGCAACGCTGCAGACCGGGCTGGGGAAGCAGGGACGGTAGGGTGAGGGGCGGGGAGGTGTCAGAGGGGGTAAGGCCGTTCTGTCCACTTATGTAGCCCTGTGCCAGGCTTTGTTGTGGGACTATAGGAAGGAAAGTGACTCTAACCCACCACCAGGGAGCTCACAGTCTAATGGGGAAGATTGAAGCAAATGATTGCTGAGGATGCCAGAAGAGGAAGCCCTTTTGAGGGGGGGGGGATGACCGGGACAGGGAGAGACAGTAAGGAAGGTTCAGAGAACACTGGAGCTGGGCCTGAAAGGATCAATAGTAGTTTGCTGGGCAGAGAATGAGGAAAAGGGGCTTTAGAGGTTGAGGGCATAGCTGTGCAAAGACTGGGCTCGGAAATGTAAAGGGCGTGGTGTGTGGAAGGATGGCCAGTAGGCACATGTGGCTTGAGTGAAGGATGTGTGTGTGTGTGTGTGTGTGTGAGGGACTGTCCCTCATTAGCCTTGTGCCATTAGATGTGCCTAGGAGAGTGCCTGGCACGTAGTGGGGCACAGTAAACGTTAGCTATGATTATTACTACCACACTTTGCCTCCTCTTTTCCACCCTGAGGCTCTTCCTTCCCAGCCCTTGCACATGATACCCTCTGAGTCCTCCTTGGATTCATAGCTTGGTGGATCTGGAGGAACAGAATGGGAACACGTCTCTCATGCCTACAGTTTCTAGTTCACCGGGCTGCCTCTCCCTGATCATGAAGATTTTGTTTCTGAGTTGGTTTTCCTCCTCCAGCCCTTCCCTGCTTCCCTACTCGAGTCCAGCGCTCTCTGAGCCAAAGTCCTCAGGTTGGAGCTGAGGCAAAGTCCACGCTAAGATTGCAGGGGAACTGAGAAGTGTGGGGGAATGGAGAAAATCTGGACAGGAACCTGTGGGACCACGTGGTCTGATGACTCCCCTGCGACCTGTTGAGTTGCCTTTGCCAAGTGTGAAGAGCGCAGAGTCCCTCCATCCGTCAGTCCAGACAGCCGGCGTCCTTTATGGCACTAAGCTGTTTGCGTGGCAGAACACTGTCTTGTTCTCGTGGGGATTGTGTCTGCAGTGGATGTGCACGCTTCTGTGAGTCTGGAAGGGGAGGGGGAAACTATACTTAACCTTCTGCTTGTTTTGCCTTCTACTTGCCTCTCAAATGGATCTCAGGCATCTCTTTCCTGACTTCTTGCAGCAGCATCTTTACTTGTCTCCCTGTTTCCACGCCTGCCCCCTTGAGTTCTTTCTCTGTACTGTAGCCAGAGTGAACATAGCTGACCGGTCCCGTCAGAAAACCTTGCATGATGGTATTTGAGAAAACCCTTGGGATTAGGTCTGTGCCCCTTCTCTTGTCTCATGTCCCACTGCTCCCTGCTCACAGGCTGTGTTTTCTTGCCTTTGTGACTTTGCCCACGTTCCCATGCTCTGGAATGTGCTTCCCACCCTTCCTCATTGGTTATGGAGACAGCTCCAGGTCAGGGGTCATCCCCTACAGGAAGCCTTCTCTGCAATTCCCAGGTTGGCCACACACCTCTAGTCTGGGCTCCTTTAACACTAGGTGCTTTTCTCTAGTGCACTTACCATACTGTAACATCACCTTCTAGACTGGGCGCTCCTGGAGGGCAGAGATCAAGTGTTGGAAGTGTTAGTTCATCTCTGTGAACTCAGTCTCTAGTGCAAGGCCTGGCACAGCCAGCAGTTTGGTGACTGATGATAGTGATATAACAGCAGTGAGCATTGAGAGCTTATACCAGACATTATTTAATCCTCATATCTCCCTATGAGCACAGTTTCACTGTTATATCCCCGTTTTACAGATTAGAGAATTGAGGCTCAGAGAACTTAAATGATTTAGGCAGGATCATGTGTTAGTAAGTGGTTATAAGTCTCTTAACCATTCCATTCTCCCCCCAAGTGAAAATCGCTACCAAGGCCAATCCCTGGGAAGGGAAGTCACTGAAACCTGACAGTGTCCGGTCCCAACTGGAGACGTCACTGAAGAGGCTGCAGTGTCCCCGGGTGGACCTCTTCTACCTGCACGCACCAGATCACAACACCCCCGTGGAGGAGACGCTGCGTGCCTGCCACCAGCTGCACCAGGAGGTGAGGGTAGCCCCCGGAGTTCTGGGAGGAGGTCTCCTGCTCCTCTCCTTGCTCTGTCATTACCCAGGAGAGGGGAGGGTGCAGGCCTGCCCCAGAGTGCAGCTGGAGACAGACCGCATCCCAGGGTCCCCACCCCGGTCTCCTTTTCCTGGTCTCCTGGCTGCAGTGGGTTCTGACGGCCGTGTCTCCCCTGCAGGGCAAGTTTGTGGAGCTGGGCCTCTCCAACTATGCCTCCTGGGAGGTGGCTGAGATCTGTACCCTCTGCAAGAGTAACGGCTGGATCCTGCCCACCGTGTACCAGGTGAGGGCCAGGGCTGCAGAGGCCTCAGTCTCCAGGGCTCCTGCTGATCCCGGGACTCTGGGCCCCTCTGACGGCCCGCATGCCCACCCCATAGCAGCCGGTCCCTACTCACAGCCTGTAGATGGCTCCCAGGTGCCCTCAGGGTCACATGCACGCTCCTCAGCCTGGCCAGCAGGCACGTGCTCGCACCGGCCCTGGCTCCCCTTCCTGCCCGCGTGTGCACCTTGTCCTGTCCTTCCCGCTTCCTCGGCCTCACTGCAGCCTGGAGCCCTCCTTCCCCTCCTCCCCTGGTAGCAGTGCCTAGGGTTCACTTAGATGCCTCGTCCTCTGGAAGCCTTTCCCTCCACCCAGTGGAGCCCCGTCTCTCCAGACCTCACCTTTGTGAATTCAGTGAGTATTTTTGAGCATCTGCTATGATCATAGAACCCACCTGATCATCTGTCTTCTGTCTGTGTGTTTTTTTTTTTTTTTTGTGAGGAGATCAGCCCTGTGCTAACATCCGCCAATCCTCCTCTTTTTTTGCTGAGGAAGATGGCCCTGGGCTAACATCCGTGCCCATCTTCCTCCACTTTATATGGGACGCCGCCACAGCATGGCTTGCCAAGCAGTGCGTCGGTGCGCGCCCGGGATCCGAACCAGTGAACCCCGGGCCGCCGCAGCGGAGCGCGCGCACTTAACCGCTTGCGCCACCGGGCCGGCCCCTTCTGTCTGTGTTTTTAACTGGACTCTAACATCTCTTAGAGGCGGAGGCAGAAACCTTGCTGGACTTGTTCATGTTTAGAAACCCAGTGTGCAGCCCACGGTTGGCACCCACAGACATTTGTGGAATGATATATCCAGTCAAGTTTCCCTACCTTGGGCCCAGCACCGTCTCCCCGTTCCCTACCACCACTAGTGATTTTGCAAATCATTGCTGAAGTCCTGGGCAGGTTTTGACTGAGGTTTTAAAAGAGGCTCGGGTCTTCGCCTTGACACGTGCACCCTCTCCACCCGGCCCTTCTCCCGCCAGGGCATGTACAACGCCACCACCCGGCAGGTGGAAACGGAGCTCTTCCCCTGCCTCAGGCACTTTGGATTGAGGTTCTACGCCTACAACCCTCTGGCTGGTACGGGCTGCAGGGGGCCGGGATCCCCCTGGGGGGAGGGATTCCTGGCCCTGTCCTGTCTCTGCCTCCTCCTGACCGGAAATCCCGGCCCAGGACCTGGGAAGCAGAGAGGGGTTTGACCACAGGCTGGGCTCTCCTCCATCCCTCCTGGCTCCCCCACCATCCCCCCGAGTCCAGAGCGGCCTCTGGGCACAGTGCGGTCAGCGGGTCTGATGGCAGCCTTCCCGCAGGGGGCCTGCTGACCGGCAAGTACAAGTATGAGGACAAGGACGGGAAACAGCCTCCGGGCCGCTTCTTTGGAAACACCTGGGCTGAGGTCTACAGGAATCGGTGAGCTGGGGACGTCTGGTCAGGGTGGGGGGCGTTGGGAGGTCCTCCTTATCTGCAAAGGAGAAGTTCTACGCTGCTTTCCCAGGGGCTCCAGGCCTCCCTTGCTGCCTGGACCTACATCTCTTGATTCCAGTGGAAATACCAAGCCCTCTGTGGGGTTTCTTCTTATTTTTGTGGGACCTCTATGAGGAAATGAGGATCCCTGGACTCTGTGCCAGATCTTTCAAGTCAGGGCTCTTCCCTGAGAAGTGCTCATCACCTGCCCGGAAGGAAAGAAAGCCCTGGATTGAGGCTTTGAAGGCCTGGGGCCCAGTCCTGCCCGCCTTTGTTTTACTAAGTAAAGTAAGGGCAGGCTTTGAGTTCTTAGGAGTAAAGATGTCGCTGTGGTCTCTGGTGAGGGAGCCAGCATCATGGGTGGTTCTGCTGCCCAGTAAGGCAGGAGACCCACTGCTAGAGAGGACACTGACCCCTCCGTGCTGCAGAGTTGGGGTAGGGGCAGCTGCCCTGGTTGGCTCTTTGGCTGTGGTCCCCCATGTGACCCCATGGTACTGACCCCTGCACCACCCTCCTCACCTACCCAGCTTCTGGAAGGAGCACCACTTTGAGGCCATCGCCCTGGTGGAGAAGGCCCTGCAGGCTGCCTATGGGACCAGCCCCCCAACCATGACCTCAGCAGCCCTCAGGTGGATGTACCACCACTCACAGCTGCAGGTAACCAGCTGTTTCCTTTATGGACGCTTCTACTCCTTTAGGGCAGCCAGAATTACCTTTAGGGGATTTCTGGTTTTATTCTTCTGAAATTTCTCTCTGTTCCCATTCTCATGGCCGTCTTCCTGCTGTTCTTAGTAACTGTCTGGGTGCCAGGCTCTGTGCTGAGGACTTTACAGACATGGATCTAGTCATTAGCTAGGCCTGATGAAGTGTGATTATCCTAGGTATACTGATGAGGAAACGGGTCACACAGCAGGGAAGCAGGTAGAACTCTATCACAGATTTGACTGAAAACCCATTAGTGGCTCCTCTGGTGGGAGTTGGGGTTTCCCTCTCTGTTTGGTGTCTCCTGTCTTCTGGGCTGAAACTTTTCTCCAGCTTTAGCCTTATACAGTTGCATACTGCCTGGCATATATAGAAGGTTCTCAACCAGTGGGAGCTAAATGCTTTACGTAGTTTCTCATTCCCATAACCCGGCTGAAAAGAGAGTGGAATGTTGAGTCTCAGAGAGGGTAGATAACTAAACCAGGTTTACACAGCTGCTGAGGGGCAGATCTGGCCTCTGCATGTAGTTCTGTCTGAGGATGAGCCATGTGCCAGCAGGGGAAAGAAGACGGGGATTGGAGACTCATAGTTACAATTGTTGAAGGCACTGTAAGTTCTCTGTAGAAGTATGTAGGCATGAATGAACATCAGATCCCACCTCTTGGCAGGGGCGAGGCTGGGAGGGGGAGTGGGTGTGACCAGAGTCACTGTGCTACAGAAGTGTTTTGACATCTGGTCAACTCCCTTTGCAGGGTGCCCACGGGGATGCGGTCATCCTGGGCATGTCCAGCCTGGAGCAGCTGGCACAGAACTTGGCAGCGGCTGAGGAAGGGCCCCTGGAGCCGGCCGTTGTGCAGGCCTTTGATCAAGCCTGGCACCTGGTTGCCCACGAATGTCCCAGCTACTTCCGCTAGGCCCCCAGTGGCTCAAGCGGCCAGAGGTTTCTTTTCTTTCCTCTCACTTCTTCTGTTCTCTACCCTGGCCAGTCTTTGCCTTAAGCTGATTCAGTGTGATCTGTCTTGATTGTCTGGATCCATGCATTAATTTTCTAGATTCCTGCCTTGCTCCCAGTTGCCTTCATAATGTGTAAAGGCCGGGGCTGAGCCCTGCTCGGACAGTTCCTGCCTGAATAAAGCGGGCACTTGACCTGGCTGTAGCCCAGGCCCTGATAAACCCCACAGACTCGTCTCCATGACTGTTTGCAGCTTGTTTCCATCCTGCCTGTGGGCTAACTGCCAAAGGGGCAGAACCATGAGCTGGAATCTTCCAAGGGCAGAGGTCGTGAGCAGGTCTCAGGGCACACTGCCCTCATGAGGCCTCCCCAGGGTCCTCTTCTGAACCCAGCCTCACGTCTCCACAGTGGGGCTGGAGGTGGCCCTCACTCCTGTACACACAGTAATAAAAGAGGGCTAAACGCCCTGAAGTGGATCTTCTCTCATTGAGAAATGCCCTCACTGAATATTTACAAATAGAACAGTCCTGGCACAGCTTGACCATTAGTGTCACCACCAAGAAGACTAAAACCTCCCAGGATGCTGGGGAACATTTTGAACAGATGCTCTCAAGTTCAGCGGTGACTTTAGTCTTAGTTGAAGCCTCCCGTCTTCTTGTCATCCATCAGGTTCGCAGCCCTTGTCCTGGGCCTGCTGCTCTTGGGAGTGGGGGTGGGGCGTGGGCAGCCAGGGTCCCCATTTCTCTCAGCAAATCCCTACTGTAAGCAGGAGGCACCCAAAAGCTGGAGGAGAAAAGAAATCCCAGGTCTGGTGGTTGACGTTTGACTGTTCCCAGTGCAGAGAAATCCCTCCAGCCCTGGGCGGAGGGGTGGGCGGGCCCAGCAGCAGAAGTCGGCTCTTGGAGCTGGCTCATCTTGAAGTGGTGAAAGGGGCTCCTCCTGGGAATCCAGACAGAACCACCATCAAAGACTCTTTGTTCTAAGAAAAGTCCCATTGGTCATCTAGAGGGAGACACCCTAGGGACAAAATATATTCTCTCCAGAAACAAATCCATGTCCTTTGTGTTCATCCATGATAAAATGATGTTTCCTTGAAGTGGGCTGGTGTATCGTTATTGCACAAGAAGCCACCCCAAAATTGAGTTGCTTAAAATGACAGAATCCCCAAAATTAAAGAGTCAATGCAATCTCTATCAAAATCATAGTTGATTTTTGTTTTTTTTTTTCTTTCCCGAAATTGACAAACTAATGCTAAAATTTATGTGGAAGTTCCAAGGACACAGAATAGCCAAAATAATCTTGAGTAAGTCCTATAACTCTTGATTTTAAAACGTATCACAAAGCAACAGTAATAAAGACAGCTTGGTACTTGTGGAATAATAGAAAAATAGATCAATAGAATAGAATTGAGAGTCCAGAAATAAACCCTTACATGTACTGTTAATAGATTTAATACAAGAGTGTCAAGACAATTCAATGGGTAAAGACTAGTCTTCAACAAATGGTGCTGGGCCAACTGGACATCCACATGCCAAAGAAATAAGTTGAACCCTTCTCACGCCATACAGGAAATTAACTCGATGGAATGTAGACCTCAATGTAAAAGCTAAAACCATAAAACTAAAATATAGGAGTGAATCTTCATGACCTTGGGTTAGGCAATGGTTTCTTAGATAGGACACCAAAAGCACAAGGAACAAAAGAAAAAAAATAGATAAACTGGATATTACCAAAATTTAAAATGTTTGTGCCTCAAAGGACACCATCAAGAAAGTGAAAAGACAACCCTCAGAATGTGAGAAAATATTTGCAAATCACATTTCCTGAGGAACTTATATCAAGAATATAAGTTGTAAAAGAACTTTTACAACTCAATAATAAAAGAAAACCCGATTTAGAAACAAGCAAAGGATTGGAATAGACCTGTCTCTAGAGAAGATACGCAAATGGCTAATGAGCATGTGAAAAGCAGCTCAGCATCATTACCCATCAGAGGACAGTAAATCAAACCCACAAAGATGCCACTCGACACCGGTAGGAGGGCTATAGTGACAAAAAACAGTGACAGGCGTTGATGAGAGTTTGGAGAGATTGGAAGCCTCATACACTGCTGGTGGGAATGTAAAATGGTGCAGCCACTCTGGAAAACAGTCTGGCAGTTCCTCAAAAGATAACGTGAGTTACCATATGATGCAGCAGTTCCGCCCCTTAGGTATATAGCTAGGAGAAATGAAAACGTGTCCACACAAAAACCTGTACATGAATGTCCATAGTGGCATCATCCATGATAGCCAAAGTGGGACCAGCCCAAATGCCCATCATCTGGTGAGTGGATAAATAAAAAGTGGTGTATGCACACAATGGAGTACTTTCAGCAATAAAAAGGAATTAGGTAATGAAACATCTACAGTGTGGATGAACGTTGAAAACATTGTCCTAAGTGAAGGAATCCAGTCACAAAATGCCTCATGTTGTAGGATTTGATTTACACGAAATGTCTACAGTAGACAAACTATTAGAGACAACAAGTAGATTAGTGGTGGCCTAGGGCTGGGAGGGGTGTTGGGAGGAAACTAAGATTAACTGCTAATGAGTCCAGATTTCTTTTTAGGTTATGGAAATACTCTAAAATTGATTGTGATGGTTGTACAACTCTGAATACACTTAAAACCCTTGAATTATATACTTTAAATAGGTGTATAATATGTGACTCATGTGTCAATGAAGCTGTTTTTGTTGCTGAAGGTGTTTTTTGCTGAGGAAGATCAGCAGTGAGCTCACATCCATTGCCAATCTTCCTCTTTTCTGCTTGTGGAAGATTAGCCCTGAGCTAACGTGTGTGCCAATCTTCCTCTATTTTTTTGTATTGGGGCACCACCACATTGTGGCTGGTGAGTGGAGTAGGTCCACACCCATGATCTGAACCCGCGAACCTGGGCCGCTGAAGCGGAGCATGTGGAACTTGAACCACTTGGCCACGGAGTGAGGCAAAATGAAGCCATTTATTTTTTCAAAGAAAACACCAGTCATTTAGCTCAGAAGCTGCTGTTTGGGCAGGGCTCTGTGGAGAATACTCATCTGTTCCCCAAGGTTTGAGAAGTCACCTTAGATCTGGAGGCTAGAATCACTGAAGGCTCATTCACTCACGTCTGCCAGTTGATGCTGATTGTCAGCTGGAATATCGGCTGTTGTAGTCAACTGGGACACTGACACGTGACCCTTCCATGTGGCCTGGGCTTCCTCACAGCATGGCAGCTGGCTTCCAAGGGTGAGCATCCAAGAGAACCAGACAGAAGCCGTAATGCCTTTTACGTCCCAGCTTCTGAAGTCCGTAGCATCCTTCTTGCCTCATGGGAGGAGTGTCAAAGTTGTGTTGTAAACAGAGGATGTGAGAGAACAGAGGGTCATGTTTGGAAGATAAACTGTCCCGGGAGCAATGGTCCTGAGTGGTCAAGTGGAGAAGATGAGCGTCTTGTCTGGCTGGGAGACCTTCAGCCTTGAGCATCCCGGTCAGGGAGGTGTTCTCTGCTAGGTCAAGTCCCATCCGTTAGAACCTTTCAGAGAGCGTATCTCACACATATTTGATGGTCACTGGAATTCAGCCAGTTCCTACCCAGAGAGCTTTTTCAAAAGACGAAGGGACAGAATTGCATCTGGAAACTGGCAACATACATTTAATCAACCTCAAATTAAGGAAGCCTTTCAGTCAGTAGTGTGTAAAAAGCTGCAGGATGAGTGGGTGTGGGTGGTGTGTGCGTGAATGAATGCACAGAACAGGGACTACTGACGCTACAGGCGGGAGCGAGGGCATCTGGGCTGACCTGCTTGCTTCCTTTCCCTTCTGGCCTGCTTTTTACTGGTGGTTGTGATGGTTAACGTCACCAGGGCCTCCAGTCTGCATTCCGAATACCTCTTAGAAACGATAAAGAAGGTAGGACTGTCAGGACGTAATTGCTTATGAGAAAGTACATTTCTGCTCCATAGATTTTTAATTTAATGAGACTGTTTTGAACACAACACTGTGCCCCACCAAAATTTGTAAGTGTATGTCCTCCACAAAAACATTTTTATCATCAGTGTTGAACTTTATAACTGAATTTAAAATAGCATTCACAGTAGTGTCAGATGTTTTACCTTTGACAAAATGAACTTCAAAAGCTTTATTTTGGGTCCATGAATTGGATGGAAGGAAAGTTTATTATTGGAATTAACTGATTTTCTGTTGGAAGTATCTGGCACTGACATAAAACTGGTGTTATTTTCTACTTGTGAAGTATTTTATTGATGCCAACACATCAACAGCTACCGCCTTACTCTTCGGACATGCATAAGGAAACTTATAATGAAAAATGAGCAAATTTAGTTGGGAAGAACAGTTATTTAATCTAGATCAAAAATTATGTTTCAGGGCCGGCCCGGTGGCGTACTGGTTAAGTTCCCAAGCTTAGCTTCGGCAGCCCAGGCTTCGCAGATTTGGATTCCAGGCACAGACCTATGTGCTACTCATCAAGCCGTGCTGTGGCAGCATACCATATACAAAGTACAGGAAGATGGGCACAGATGTTAGCTCAGGACCACTTGTGTTCACCAAAAAAAAAAAAAAGTTATGTGTCGTAGTGATAAGAAAATGGACCTTATGTGTTGCACAAGTTAAATCATAATCTTCAGACACAATCTTCTACTTAAAAAATCAGGGATTATATCAAGATGTTCATGCCGGTCGGCCTAGTCTGTTCAGGCTGCTATAAGAAAATACCATAGACTGGGTGGATTAAACAACAAACATTTATTTCTCACAGCTTTGCAGACTGGGAAGTCCAAGATCAGGGTGCCAGCAGATTTGGTGTCTGTGAGAGCCCTCTCCCTAGTTTGCAGACAGTGGCCTTCTGGTGCACCTGCACATGGTGGGAGAGTGCTCCAGTCTCTTCCTCTTCTTTTAAGGACACTGATCCCCTCATAAGGGCTTCACCTTCATCACCTCACCTAACCTGATCACCTCCCAAAGCCCCCGCCTCCTAATACCATCACATTGGAGGTTAGGGTTTCAACATACGAATTTTGGGGGCACTCAAACATTCAGTCTGTAACACCAGTTTTCTGCTTGCTTGTGTTTTCTGCTTTTTGTGTGGCCAGTGCTATCATTCCATTCCCCATGGTAGATGGGAAATGTTGACAGATATTATGAATAAGTTATACATTTATTGTCAACTTTCCTGCGAAATGGAAATCTGGTATTTAATATTTGATTAACTAGGCATCTGGCTCTTCCAAATTGGGAATTCCTTTGACTCTGATTCTTTGGCTAACCCTGTGACAACGATAGCTCTTCTGTACTGACGTATACCCTTAAGGGAGGAAACGCCAAGAGCCTGAGAGAGTAGCCTAGGTTTATGACAAGGTTGGGGGGGAAAAGGATTCTCCCCAGAGGTTTCCTTCACGTAGAGTTCTGTTGCTCTGGCATGTGGATAAGGGACTGGTACCTATGCCCTGAGACTGAAGTTAATATGAGAGCTTTTGAGTATTTTTCCTGGAGTGCAATGGCCATTCCCTTACTGGACTGCATGTTTCATATGTCCATTTAGTATTGTTTGAGCAAGGTGCAAATGCTTTGATGTGCTGGTTAGAAGCAGTCATGATCCCCATGGAATTGCTCCATAAATTCAGCAGAAAGCATTAAGGGAACTGTCTATATTCCAAAGCCTGTGCCTGTCAAGGATTTCTAACAGCATCACATCCAGGAGAGAAAAAAGTGCTCTCCTCATTCAAGGATTACTACAGTGCTATCTCAGGTTAACAGCCCTGTCTGGTAGGTGAAAAAATATTGTAGTGCAGGCAAATCATTGTGGACTATTGAGGTTTAAGTAAAAGGTTGCCACTCCCTCAGCACTGAACATGGGTGATTAAATTGTTGCCACTACTGGCACTTGGTTTGTGAGCTTGGATTTTGCTAATGTCTTCTCTTCAGTATCCATTCAGGCAAGTATGCTTTCACCTGGCAAGGTATGCCATACACATTCTCTTCCTTTCACTGGGTTATTTAAATTCCCCTGGATTATTCCACTAATGGGTCATACAAACACTAGTACAATAATATGTGATGACAGATGTGGAAACATTTCATTACAATAATGAAATTAAGCAGCATATTCTGATAGCGGTCCCCATGGAAGAAAATGCTCTCATTGCATGCCATCCAAGCACAGCTAAACAGAAATGGACAGGTCTTGAATGAGGACAAAATCCAAGACCTAGCCTTCAAATAATCTTTATGAGGGGTAATTAGGTAGCTTCCAACGGCATTTCACGACTTGTATTAGACAAATTATTGGCTCATGCTTCCCGATCATGAAGGATAAAGACGTACATTATGATAGCCTGAGGACAGCACATTCTATATCTAGAAATTGTGTTAAATCTTCTGTATCAAGTTATCAGACAAACATCTAAACGAGAAAGGAGCCTCCTGAAGTAAAAAGCTTTGTAAGTGGTCTAGGCAGCAGTAAATCCAGCTCTACTTTCTGATCCTCTATCCCTTTCAAACCCTAAAGAATTACAGGTATCTAATCCCATAACTAATTAAAGGCTGTGGCATTTAGATACTGTTGGTATTTGTTTCAGCTTTGAACTTGATCTTCCTACTGCGCAGTACACATCCTTTGAGCTAATCTATTACTAGACCCTAAGAGAGAGATTGTCTGATTTAAGAGGAAGCTCTAATTCTCTGATCCAACATTCCCATCCTTAATAAGCTCTTTCTGAATCAAAACCACATAAATTGGATCATGTCCAAAACAGAACTATTGTGATATGGTATTAGAAGTTCCAATCAAAAACAAAGCTTGGTCCCCAGAGCCTTAGCTATGTTCATGAATCAGTAGTTGTTCAACCTTTAGACACAGAGACCGTCTAAACTGCTTTACCCAAACCAATGGCTCTAGGGAGCCTTATCTACAAGACTTGCCCTCTGATAAGAAAGCATGACTCAGTACAGTAGTGATCAATCAGCAATGATGCTTAAGTAGTTATTACTTGAAGTTCTTTTAATTTTACCTACTCTTATGGGGAGTGTAATGGTATCTCATTATGGTTTTAATTTGCACTTAGGAATAATATAAATCTTTCACAACCAGGTTTATTGTACAATTTACATACAATAAACAGCACCAATTTAAGTATATGGGTGATTCCTCATGATCCTTTGTAGTCAGTTACCTCCCCAACTCTGCTCCTAGCGACCACTGCTCTGCTTTCTGTCACTTTTAATTTGCCTTTTCTAGAATTTTATATAAATGGAATCATGGAATATGTAGATTTTTGTCTCTGGTTTCTTTCTCTTAGCTCAATGTTTCTGAGATTTATCTGTGTGTTGTTGTTGTGTGTATCAGTAGTTCATTTCTTTATATTTTTGATTATATTGTATTCCATTGTACGGATCTACCACACTTTGTTTATCCATTAGCAAATTGATTGCTTTCCAGTTTGGAGCTTTTATGAATGAACTGCTATGAACATTTGTGTATAAGTAGAAATAAAAACTCCAGGTATTATGTATAACACAAACAGAGGAGGGCTCTGAAAGATGGAAAGCAGCAGCAAGACTAGCTAGGGATCTCAGGACTCAAGGAATAACAGAGGTGAGTTTCCTGTATTTTCGCATCAGATATACCAGAGTGGGAGCTGAAGAAGCCAACAACCTGGAAATGCCAACCGGCGCAGACAGAAGATGCCGAGTGAACACCTGCCTTCTCTAGCCAGAGGACTAGGAAAGTGGCAGCCTGGCAAGCCAGGAAAGTTTTAGGAAATAACTGCTTTACTCCAGCCAAACACCATATAACAAAGATTGTGATCACTCACTACCACCCATGCCAGCAAATGCCAAATGGGGAGCCTAGACTTCCACGCTTGCCAGCCAATAAGGAAGCACCCCAACCCTCTGATGGAGTGGTGTCAGAGAGGATGAATAGGGAGCCGGCACTTTCATCCCCAACAGGCAGTAACAAGGCCTCCCAACCCTGCACCGTGCAGTATCAGTGGAGACCACACGGGAGCCTGGGTTTCCACCCCCACCTTGCGGTAAGGAGGAGCCCTTCCCCTTCCCCACTTGGGTGGTGTCAGAGAGCCTAGTGGAGAGTCAGGACATTCATCTCCACCCAGTGCTAACGAGGTGACCCACCCCCCTGCCCCAGTGGTGTCAGTGGAGGCCACATGGGGAGCAGTAGGGAGGCACTCCTACCTCCTAGCCAGGGAGGTGTCCGTGGAGGCCTAGTGAGGAACCTGAATTCCTACCCCCACCTGGCAGTATTGAGGCCCAGAGCAGTGTCAGGATAAACCCACTAAAACAGAAGGTGCAAATAAGATCAAGAGTCACATAACATATTAACCAAAATGTCCAGGTTTCAATAAAAATCACTTGTCATACCAAGAATCAAGAAGGTCTCAAACTAAATGAAAAACACACAAATCAATCAATAGAAGCTGATACCAAGATGACAGAGATATTAGAATTATCTGACAAAGATTTTAAAACCAACATCATGAAAATGCCTCAATAAGCTATTACAAACATGCCTGAAGTGAAAAAATAGAAGTCTCAGCAAAGAAATGAAAGATATAAAGAACTAAATGGACATGTTAGAACTCAAAAATACAAGAAAATAAAAACTCGGTGGATGGCCTCAATAGCAGAATGAAGTGAGCAGAAAAATGAATCAATGAATTAGAATAAAGAATAGTGGAAATTACACAAGCTGAACAATAGAGAGAAAATACGCTTCAAAAAAAAGAGCAGAGTGTCAGGGACTGTGGGACTAGAAGACGTGATCTGACATCTAACATTCATGTCATCAGAGTCCTGGAAGGAGAAGGAGAAACAGGGCAGGCTGTAAAGGTATTCAAAGAAAGAATGGCTGAAAATTTCCCAAATTTGACAAGAGATATAAACCTACACATTCAAAGAGTGAAATGTACTCCAAACAGCACAAACACCCCCAAATCACACCAAGACACATCACAGACAAGCTTCTGAAGATTAAACACAATGAATAAAATCTCAAGAGCAGAGAACAAGAGAGAAATGACACCTATAGGGCAAAGACAATTCAAATGACAGCAGATTTCTCATCAGGAAACACGGAGGTTAGAAGGACATGGCACAACATTTTTGCAAGTGCTGAAAGAAAAGAACCATCAACTCAGAATCCTATACCCACAAAATAGATCCTTCTGGAATGAAGAGAGAATCAAAACATTCTAGGATGAAGAAAAACTAAGAGACTTTATTTCCAGCAGACCCACCCTAAATGAATGAAAAGAAAATGGTAAAAGAAAGAATCATGGAACATCAGGAAGGAAGAAAGAACATGGCAAGCAAAATATGGGTAAATACAATAGGTTTTCCTTCTCTTGAGTTTTCTAAGTTACATTTGATAGTTGAAGCAAAAATTATAACAGTGTCTGATGTGGTTCTAAATGCATGTGCAGGAAATATATAAGACTATTATAAATAGGGAGAGTAAAGCAATGGAAAAGGAGGTAAGGTTTTACACATAAACTTGTAAAATGATGCCATAAGTAGATTGTTAATTGAGAGCCATCATTTAAAAAGCTATACAAAGAGATATACTCAAAAACACTGCAATTAAGTCAAAATAGACTCCTAAAAAAAAAAGTTCAATTAACCTACAGAAAAGCGGGAGAAAGAAAATAGAGAAATAAAAAACAGAGAACAAAACAATAAATGAAAGGCAAGCTTAAGCCGTAACAGGTTAATAATTTCATTAAATGTAAATGGTCTAAATATACCACTTAAAAGGCAAAGTTTGGCAGAGTGGATTAAAAAGTTGACCTCACTATATGCTTTCCACAGAGGCTCACTTCACATGTAATGAGGTAGGCAGGTTGAAAGTAAAGGATGGAAAAAGATATATCATGCAAACATTAGTCAAGAGAAAGCAGGATTTCCTATATTTATATCTGACAAAGTAAACTTCTGAAGAAAGAAAATTATCAGAAACAAAGACAGCACATAATGATGAAAAGGGTAAACCCAGAAAGAAGGCATAGCAATCCTAAATGTGTAAGCATGAAACAGAGCTGCCAAAATATGTGAAACAAAGACTAATAGACCTGAAAGTAGAAATAGACAAATCTACCATTACAGCTGGAGACTTCCACACCTCTCTCTCAACAACTGATACAACATCTATGCAGAAAATCATTAAGAATATAGAAGAACTCCAAAGAGCCATCAACCAGCAGGATCTAAACAAGATTTGTAGGACACTCTTGGTATTCTGTATTATACTGCATATATTCTGAGATACTCCATAGTCTCAGACTTAAAAACTCTATCTTGATTGATTCTGGCAAAAATCAATAGATGGAACCATAAAATGAAAGATTGATGAGGAGTCAATAAATTACCAAATAAATTGACTGTTTGATCTGAGCATTATTGGGAGTGGGTCAACCATGCTATTTGTGCCTCCTTGATGTGATACTTCAAGAATTACATAACACCCTTGATAAAGTCTTATTACAAAAAAAAAAGAAAAGAAAAGAAAAAGAGAAAGAAGCGGACCAGCGCCAGTGGCCTAGTGGTTAAGTTCAGCACACTCTGCTTCGGTTTCCTGGCATGGACCTACACCGCTCTATTAGTGGCCATGCTGTTCTGGCAGTACACATACTGAAAAATAGAGGAAGATTGTCCCGGATGTTAGCTCAGGCAAATCTTCATCAGGAAAAAAAAAGAGAGAAAGAAGCTGAACTAGAATGTGATCTAGTCTTTAGCACTAACTTCCATTTGACAAGAATTATGAGGGGATAGAGGAACATGTTGATTGAAACTATGACTATGCAAACAGAATGTGGGACATACTGTAGCCCAACTGCTGGGTCCCTTCAACAAGTAAATGCATTAAAAAGGAATGGGGAGATGAGTGGGTCTGCTGAAGTTTAAAATAAGACTTAAGGAATATAACAACCAAATGCAATGTGTAAATCATGTTTGGGTCCTAGATCAAACCAACTGAAATGCACATTTTTTGTGTGTGTGAGGACGATTGGCCCCGGGCTAACATCTGTTGCCAATCTTCCTCTTTTTATTGAGTTAAGATTAGCCCTGACTTCACATCTGTGCTCATCTTCCTCTATTTTGTATAGGGGAAGTCACCACAGTATGGCTTGATGAGCAGCGTGTAGGTCCATGCCCGGGATCCGGGCCCACGAACCCTGGGCCGCCAAAGCAGAGCATGCGAACCCAACCACTACACCACCAGGCCAGCCCTTGAAATGCACGTTTTTAAAAACAATCAGGGATATTTGAATATGGATGTGGTATTAGGTGACAGCAGAGAATTGTTAATTGTGTTAGGGTGGCAAAGGCATTGTAGTTATGCAGAAAATTGTCTATCATTATTACTCATGCATGGTGGAATATATTGGGATAACTAGTATTTCCAGTACAATGTTGAATAAACGTGGTGAGAGCAGACATCATTGCCTGGTTCCCAATCGTGGGGGAAAGCTTTCTGATTTTCACTATTAAATATGTTAGCTGTAGGCCTTTCTATGTGCTCTTCATCAGTTTGAGGAAATTTCCTTCTCTTCCTAGTTTGCTGAGAGTTTTTTACTTTTCTTCATGAATGGATATTGAATTTTGTTAAATGCTTTTTCTGCATTTATTGAGACGATCATATGGATTTTATTTTTTAGCCTGTTAGTATAGTCAATTATGCTGATTGACTTTCAACTATAACGCCAACCCTGTATTCGTGGGATGAAACTCACTGAGTCCTGATGTATTACCTTCTTATAAATCACCATACTCCATTTGTTCAAGGCTTGCTAGAGGATTTTTGTGTCTAGGTTCATGAGGGATATTGGTGCGTAGTTCTTTTTTCTTTGTCTCATTTTGTATCTGGGTGATGCTGGCCTCATAAAATGAATTGGGAAGTGATCCTTCCTTTTCTATCCAGCAGAAACATTTGTGTAAGAATTGATATTGTTTCTTCCTTTAATGTTCACTAGAATTCACTAATGAAGGCATGTAGACCTTGGGGTTTTCCTTGTGGGAATATATATATATTTTTTTGATTTTTATTGATATTTTAATGGTTTCTAACATTGTGAAATTTTGGGTTGTACATTTTTGTTTGTCCATCACCCCATATATGACTCCCTTCACCCCTTGTGCCCACCCCCCACCCCCCCTTCCCGGGTAACCACAGTCCAGTTTTCTCTGTCCATGTGTTGGTTTATATTCCACATATGAGTGAGATCATACAGTGTTTGTCTTTCTCTTTCTGGCTTATTTCACTTAACATAATACGTTCCAGGCCCATCCATGTTGTTGCAAATGGGACGATTTTTGTCTTTTTTTATGGCTGAGTAGTATTCCATTGTATATATATACCACATTTTCTTAATCCAATCGTCAGTCGAGGGACACTTAGGTTGCTTCCACTTCTTGGCTATGGTGAATAATGCTGCAATGAACATAGGGGTGCATAAGCCTCTTTGGATTGTTGATTTCAGGTGCGTTGGATAGATTCCCAGTAGTGGGATGGCTGGATCATAGGGCATCTCTATTTTTAATTCTTTGAGGAATCTCCATACCGTTTTCCATAGAGGCTGCACCAATTTGCATTCCCACCAGCTGTGTATGAGGGTTCCTGTTTCTCCACATCCTCTCCAACATTTGTTGTTTTTTGTCTTGGTGATTATAGCCATTCTAACGGGCGTGAGGTGGTATCTTAGTGTTGTTTTGATTTGCATTTCCCTGATGATTAGTGATGTTGAGCATCTTTTCATGTGCCTATTGGCCATCTGTATATCTTCCTTGGAGAAGTGTCTGTTCATTTCCTCTGCCCCTTTTTTGATCGGGTTGTTTGTTTTTTTGTTGTTCAATTGTGTGAGTTCTTTATATATTATGGAGATCAACCCCTTGTCAGATGTATGTTTTGCAAATATTCTCTCCCAGCTGGTTGGTTGTTTGTTCATCTTGATTCTGATTTCATTTGTCTTATAAAAGCTCTTTAGTCTGATAAAGTCCCACTTGTTTATTTTTTCTTTAGTTTCCCTAGTCTGGGTAGGCATGTCATCCGAAAAGATTCCTTTAAACCCAATGTCAAATAGTGTGTTGCCTATATTATCTTCTATGAGTTTTATAGTTTCAGGTCTCACCTTCAGGTCTTTGATCCATTTTGAGTTAATTTTTGTGAATGGCGATAGCACATGGTCCACTTTCATTCTTTTGCATGTGGATGTCCAGTTTTCCCAACACCATTTATTGAAGAGACTTTCCTTTCTCCATTGCATGTCCTTAGCACCTTTGTCGAAAATTAGCTGTCCGTATATGTGTGGTTTTATTTCTGGGCTTTCAATTCTGTTCCATTGATCTGTGTGTCTGTTTTTGTACCAGTACCATGCTGTTTTGATTACTATTGCTTTGTAGTATGTTTTGAAGTCAGGAATTGTGATGCCTCCTGCTTTGTTCTTTTTCTTTAGGATTTCTTTAGCTATTCGGGGTCTTTTGTTGCCCCATATAAATTTTAGTATTCTTTTTTCTATTTCTGTGAAGAACGTCATTGGGATTCTGATTGGGATTGCATTGAATCTGTAGATTGCTTTAGGTAATATAGACATTTTAACTATGTTTATTCTTCCAATCCACGTGCATGGGATATCTTTCCATTTCTTTATGTCATCGTAGATTTCCCTCAATAATGTCTTGTAGTTCTCATTGTATAGGTCCTTCACCTCCTTGGTAAGATTTATTCCTAGGTATTTTATTCTTTTTGATGCAATTGTAAATGGTATTATCTTTTTGAGCTCTCTTTCTGTTAGTTCATTATTAGCATATAGAAATGCAACTGATTTTTGTAGATTGATTTTGTACCCTGCAACTTTGCTGTAGTTGTTGATTGTTTCTAACAGTTTTCCAACAGATTCTTTAGGGTTTTCTATATATACAATCATGTCATCTGCAAATAGTGAGAGTTTCACTTCTTCGTTACCTATTTGGATTCCTTTTATTCCTTTTTCTTGCCTAATTGCTCTGGCCAAAACCTCCAGTACTATGTTGAACAGGAGTGGTGAGAGTGGGCAGCCCTGCCTCGTTCCTGTTCTCAGAGGAATG
This sequence comes from Diceros bicornis minor, assembly GCF_020826845.1. Classification (NCBI taxonomy): domain Eukaryota; kingdom Metazoa; phylum Chordata; class Mammalia; order Perissodactyla; family Rhinocerotidae; genus Diceros; species Diceros bicornis. The sequence continues at coordinate 36,557,865 of NC_080752.1, read as the reverse complement.
GCTTTCAGTCTTTCCCCGTTGAGTATGATGTTGGCTGTGGGTTTGTCATATATGGCCTTTATTATGTTGAGGTACTTTCCTTCTATTCCCATTTTATTGAGAGTTTTTATCATAAATGGATGTTGTATCTTGTCAAATGCCTTCTCTGCGTCTATTGAGATGATCATGTGGTTTTTATTCTTTGTTTTGTTGATGTGATGTATCACGTTGATTGATTTGCGGATGTTGAACCATCCCTGCGTCTCTGGTATAAATCCCACTTGATCATGGTGTATGATCTTTTTAATATATTGTTGTATTCGGTTTGCCAATATTTTGTTGAGGATTTTTGCATCGATGTTCATCAGCGATATTGGCCTGTAATTTTCTTTCTTTGTATTGTCTTTGTCTGGTTTCGGTATCAGGGTGATGTTGGCCTCATAGAATGATTCAGGAAGTGTTCCATCTTCCTCTATTTTTTGGAATAGTTTGAGGAGGATGGGTATTAAATCTTCTTTGAATGTTTGGTAAAATTCACTGGAGAAGCCATCTCGTCCTGGACTTTTATTTTTTGGGAGGTTTTTGATTACTATTTCAATCTCTTTACTTGTGATTGGTCTATTCAGATTCTCCATTTCTTCTTGGTTCAATTTTGGGAGGTTGTATAAGTCTAAGAATTTATCCATTTCTTCTAGATTGTCCAATTTGTTGGCATATAATTTCTCATAGTATTCTCTTATAATCCTCTGTATTTCCATGGTATCCGTTGTAATTTCTCCTCTTTCATTTCTAATTTTATTTACTTGAGCCTTTTCTCTTTTTTTCTTAGTTAGCCTGGCTAAGGGTTTGTCTATTTTGTTTATCTTCTCGAAGAACCAACTCTTTGTTTCATTAATCCTTTCTACTGTTTTTTTGGTCTCAATATCATTTATTTCTGCTCTGATTTTTATTATTTCTCTCCTTCTGCTGGCTTTGGGCTTTGTTTGTTCTTCTTTTTCTAGTTCTGTTAGGTGTAATTTAAGGTTGCCTATTAGGGCTTTTTCTTGTTTGTTAAGGTGGGCTTGTATCGCTATGAGTTTCCCTCTCAGGACCGCTTTTGCTGCGTCCCATATGGTTTGATATGGCATGTTATCATTTTCGTTTGTTTCCAGATAGTTTTTGATTTCTCCTTTAATTTCATCAATGATCCATTGGTTGTTCAGTAGCATGTTGTTTAATCTCCACATTTTTGTCACTTTCCCAGTTTTTTTTTCCTGGTTCATTTCCAGTTTCATAGCCTTATGGTCTGAAAAGATGCTTGTTATGATTTCAATCTTCTTAAATTTATTGAGGCTTGCTTTGTTTCCCAACATATGGTCTATCCTAGAGAATGTTCCATGTGCGCTTGAGAAGAATGTGTAGTCAGCTGTTTTTGGGTGGAGTGCTCTGTATATGTCTACTAGGTCCATCTCGTCCAGTTTTTCATTTAAGTCTAATATTTCTTTATTAACTTTTTGTCTGGATGATCTATCCATTGCTGTAAGTGGGGTGTTAAGATCCCCTACTATTATTGTGTTGTTGTTGATTTCTCCTTTTAGGTTTGTTAATAGTTGTTTTATGTACATTGGTGCTCCTATGTTGGGTGCATATATATTTATAAGTGATATGTCTTCTTGATGGAGTGTCCCTTTTATCATTATATATTTCCCTTCTTTGTCTTTCTTAACCTGTTTTATCTTGAAGTCTACTTTGTCTGATATGAGTATGGCAACACCTGCTTTCTTTTGTTTGCCATTAGCTTGGAGTATTGTCTTCCATCCTTTCACTCTGAGCCTGTGCTTGTCTTTAGTGCTAAGATGTGTTTCCTGAAGGCAGCATATTGTTGGGTCTTGCTTTTTAATCCATCCTGCCACTCTGTATCTTTTGATTGGAGAGTTCAATCCATTTACATTTAGGGTAATTATTGAAATATGAGGGTTGAATGTTGCTGTTTTGTCACTTATTTTCTGGTTCTTTTGCATTTCCTTTGTTTCTTGTCCCATTTGTTTTGGACTGCCAATTCAGTTTGGTTGTTCTGTCTTATGATTCTTCTAGTTTTCTCTTTGTTTATCATATGTGGTTTTAATTTGATTATTTGTTTAGTGGTTACCTTGACGTTTGGGCGAAAAATCTTCTGTATGAGATAGTCCATTATCTGATAGCCTCCTATTTCCTTATACTAAGTCAATTCAGTCACTTTCCTCTTCCCCTTCTAAGTTGCTCTTGTTATACCTTATTCTATCTTGTGTTGTGGCTGTGTGTTTACAGTGATGAGGTTAAATTTATTTTTGGTGAATTTCTTCCTTTGATCTTTGAGTTTAGTATTTAAGTGGTTGCTAACCTATTCCGGTAAAGATCTACTATTTCTCTGATTTTGTCTACCTACTTTTCTCCTTACTCCAAGCTTTGTGTTCCCTTTCTCTTCTTGTTTTCAGGCCTGAGGGCCTTCTTGAGTATTTCTTGTAGTGGCGGTCTCGTGGCCATGAACTCCCTTAGCTTTTGTTTATCTGGGAGAGTTACTATTTCTCCATCATATTTGAAGGATATTTTTGCTGGATAGATTATTCTTGGCTGAAAGTTTTTGTCTTTTAGTATTTTGAATATATCATTCCAGTCTCTTCTAGCCTGAAAAGTTTCTGTTGAGAAATCCGCTGAGAGCCTGATGGGAGTTCCTTTGTACGTTATTTTTTGTTTTTGTCTAGCTGCCCTTAATATTGTTTCTTTGTCGTTGACCCTGGCTAGCCTTACCACTAGGTGTCGTGGTGAAGGCCTTTGTCTGTTAATATATATAGGAGTCCTGTTGGCTTCGCTTACTGGTATTTCCTGCTCCTTCCCCAGATTTGGGAAATTTTCAGCTATTATTTCCTTGAATAGGCTCTCTGTTCCTCTTTCCCTCTCCTCTCCCTCAGGAATACCTATAATTCTTATGTTACATTTTCTAATAGAGTCCGATATTTCTCGGAGTCTTTCTTCATTTCTTTTTAGTCTTAGTTCTCTCTCTTCTTCCATCTGGAGTATATCTGTATTCCTATCCTCTAAAGTACTAATTCTTTCCTCCATATTGTCAGCTCTGTTCTTTAAAGATTCCAGATTCTCCTTTATCTCCTCCATTGTGTTCTTCATCTCCATCAGTCCTGATAGGTTTTTCTTTATGATTTCAATCTCTTTTGTGAAGAAACTCCTAATCTCATTTAATTGTTTGTCTGTGTTGTCTCGTATTTCGTTGAGTGTTTTTATGATAGCTATTTTGAAATCTCTGTCATTTAGTTTATGGATTTCTGTGTCTTCGGGGTTGATTTCTGGGTGCTTGTCATTTTGTTTCTGGTCTGGTGATTTCATATATTTTTGCATTGTGGTTCCTGTGTTGGTTTTGATTTTCCTCATCCTGGAAGTCTCTGGTTGCAATTTCCACCTGCCGCCACTGTGTGGTGGTAAAGGGCTGTGTAGTCTAAGCCCCCTGCGCTCTGCCCCAGTTTTTCTGCTGCGATCCGCAGTTTTGTTTTGTTTTGTTTTGTTTCTTTTCCCCACTGCGATCCACGGGTCCAGTCCAGTTTATTCAGGTCTGCCTCGGACCGCTAGATCTGGTCGAGCTGCAGACTCCGGGTTGCGGGGAGGGGGGAGCTCTCTCTTTTGCCCTCTGGGTCCCTGACGTGGGAGGCTTCTCATTTGCCCCTCTTTATCCGCTCTCTGGGTTGCTCACATGTTGATGGTAGCCCTGTGGCTCCTCTGAGCCCTCTGTGCGGGAGTTTCCCACTGGCTGAGAGCGCCCGAAGAGCTACAGTTTCCCGCCGAGGGCCGCCCCTCCCCCCTCTCTGGGAGCCGCGCGGACCGGATCGCTGATCTGATGGGGAGGGAGCAGAGTTCTCCTTACCTCTCCCCACTTCCTCCGGGGGCCCAGCACGTTCCGCTCTCAGATGTGCGGCAGTGTGGATCCCTCCGCTCCAGCTTTTGACTGTCTGGGATTCCGTTGTTGGTCTGTGGCTGTTACTTTTGTTGTATTTTGTGGGGGAAGAATTCACGGGAAAGCTCACTCCGCCATGATGCTGACGTCCTTGGGAATATTTTTTTAATTAAGAACAATATCTTTAATATGTATAATATGATCCAAGTTATCTATTTCTTTTTGAATGGGCTTTGGCAGTTTGTGTCTTTCAAGGAATTTTTCCATTTCATGTAATTTATCATATTTATTAACATATTCATAATGTCCTCTTATTGTCATTTTCATTTCTATAAGATTCGTAGTGATGTCTCTTCTTTTGTTTGTGAAATAGAAAATTTGTGTATTCTCTCTTTCATTCCTGATCAGTTTATCTAGAAGTTTATCAATTTTATAGATCTTTTCAAAGAACCTGATTCTGGTTTTATTGATTTTCTGTTTTGTATTTCAGTTGTTTTTGCTTTTATCTGTATTATTTCCTTCCTTCTAACTTTGGGTTCAATTGGCTCTTCTTTTTCTGGTTTCTTAAAGTAGAAGCTTAGATCATTGATTTGAAACATTTCTTCTATTTATTTATTTATTTTTTTCCCCCCAAAGCCCCAGTAGACAGTTGTATGTCATAGCTGCACATCCTTCTAGTTGCTGTATGTGGGACGCTGCCTCAGCATGGCCAGAGAAGCGGCCCGTCAGTGCATGCCCAGGATCTGAACCCAGGCCGCCAGCAGCGGAGCGCGCGCACCCAACTGCTAAGCCATGGGCCGGCCCCATTTCTTCTTTTATAATATGTCCACATAGTGCTATAAATTTCCCTGTTAGCATTACTTTAGCTGCATCTCAGAAAATTTGATATGTTATATTTCCACTTTAATCTTGTTCAAAATATGTTCCACTTTCCCTTGTGATTACTTCTTTGATCTATGGGTTGTTGAGAAGTGTGTTATTTAATTTCGAATACTTGAAGATTTTTCCAGAAATCAATCATTTTGCTATTGATTGCTAGTTTAACACCATTATGGTCAGAGACATCCTTTGTATGATGTGAATCCTTTTAAATTTATTAACTTGTTTTATGACCCCAAATATGGTATAACTTGGTGAATGTACACTTGAAAAGAATGAATATTCTGCTGTTGTTGGGTATTCTATTAATGTTAATTATGTTCAATTGGTTAATAGAGTTGTTCAGGTCTTTTATATCTTTACTGAGTATTTGTCAATTTTGATTAAGTACTGTTCTACAATTACAGTCATGTGCCACATAATGATGTTTTGGTCAATGATGGACCCCATATACGACAGTGGTCCCGTAAGGTTAGTACCATATATCCTAGGTGTGTAGTATACTATACCATCTAGGTTTGTGTAAGTACACTCTATGATGTTCATACACTGATGAAATTGCCTAATGATGCATTTCTTAGAACATATCCCCTTCATTAAGCAACACATGACTGTACTGGGGGAGGAGTGTTGAAATCTCCAACTATAATTGCCTTTTTGTTTATTTCTTCTTTAGTTATATCAATTCATTTCATGTATCTTGATGCTCCATCATTAGGTATATACACCTTTAAGATTGTTATGTCTTCTTGATTAATTAACCTCTTTGTTGTTCTGAAATTTCCCTGTTTCTCTTTGGTAGTATTCTTCTGAAATTTCCTTTGTCTGATATTCCTTTGTCTAATATTCCTTTGTCTAAAAGCCACTCCAACTTTCTTTTACTTAGTTTTGTCAGGGCAACTCTTTTTCCATTTTTTTATTTTTAACCTATCTCTCTTTATATATTTCAGTGGGATTCTAGCACTTACCATATAGTTGGGTTTTGCTTTTTTTTCCAGTCTGAGTATCTCTGCCTTTTCTTTGGGAGTGTTTATATCATTTATATTTAATGTAATTATTCATATGGTTGTGCTTAAATCTATCTTGCTTTTTATTTTCTATTTGCTCCATCCATTCAGTGTTCCCTGTTTCATCTATATCTGCCTTTTTTTGGCTTAATTCAATATTTTTTATGATTACCTCTGCTGTTGCCTTCTTAGCCATACTGCTTTGTTTAATCTTTTCAGTGGTTGTTTTAAGGTTAATGATTTACATTTTTAACTTATCACAGCCCACCTTCAAATCATAGTACACCAGTTCACTTATAGAATGAGAACCTGAAAACAGTATACTGCCATTTCATCCCCCATTTCCTTTGTGCTCTTATTTTATTTCTACCTTTGTTACAAACTACCCTTTTACAAAAAAGAACAATACACCATTTCTTTAGACAGTCAAGTATCTTTCTTTTCCAATTTTTGTATTAATATATGATATACATGTTGTAATTTCACCCTTTTTAGTGTACAGTTCTGAAAATTTTGAAGAATGTGTAGAGTCATGTAATTAACACCACAATCAAGATATAGAACAGCTCCCTGACCCCACAAAACTCCCCATATTCTTCTCTCCTTCTACCAGCAGCCTCTGGTAACCACTGATCCGCTTCTGTAGTGTTGCCTTTGCAGGAGTGTCATATACATGGAAGCCGATAGTATGTAGCCTTTGGAGGCCGGCTCAGGCGTTGAGATTCATCCACGTTACTGTGTTTCCCAGTAATTCATTCCACTGTATGAATATAGCACAGTTTATTTGTCCATTCTGCCGCTGAGGGGCAGTTGGGTTGTTTTAAGGTTTGGGCAGTTACAAATCAAGCCTCTAGAAACACTTGTGTATAGTTTTTTGTGTGAAGATAGGTTTTTGCTGAGTCATATGGTAAGCCTATGTGTAACTTCATAAAAACTCAATGATCTTTTTAAAAGGTCTTTTATATTTACCCACACGCCATCTGCCCTCCCGCTGCGTACGCCGTGGAAGCGCAGACAGTCCCCCTGGTCGGCGGGAGCTGCTTGCGGGGGTGGAGGGAAGCGCCGCGCACGTTTTGGCGGCTCCTCCTCTCCCCGGGATCCCCCGCGCGCTCCGCCCCCAACGCCCGTGGGCGGGGCCCGACACCCCCTTTCTAAAGCGGCGTCCGGACCACGCACCGACAATTGTCGCCGATCGCTGCGCCCGCTCCCCTGCTGTCCGAGTGTCCCGCCGCCCCATGTCCCGGCTGCTGTCTGCCCCGCGGGCCGCCTCGGGCGCCCCGGTCCGGCCCGCCACCGTGCTGGGCGCCATGGGGATGGGGGACAGCTTGGACGCAGCCGCCAGCGCCGCGGCCGTGCGCGCCTTCCTGGAGCGCGGACACACCGAGATAGACACGGCCTTCTTTTACACCGGCGGCCAGTCCGAGAGCATCCTGGGCGGCCTGGGGCTCGGGCTGGGCGGCGGCGACTGCAGAGGTAAGGCCTGGCGCCCGCGCCCCGGCCCCCGGCCCTTCCCCTGCACCGCGCCCCGCTGACCCGACCCAGCCCTGCCCCCACCGCGGTCAGCACCGACAGCTTCGTCCCCTCCAGGGCACCGTCCTCCCCTGGCCCCCTGCAGCTCTGTGAACCCCAGCTCCTCAGGCCCCGTGCGCGTCTAGACCCCGACAGCCGGCCAGTGCTTGGTCTTGACTCCTTTCCTGTCCTTTTCCCTTCTGAGAAGGTAGCCCAGGACCCTCCCTCCAGCAACGTCCCAACTCTGGTAGAGCCTGGACCAACTTGGCTAGCCGTTCTCGCAGGCACTGCAAACGTTGGAGTCTGGAGCTGTGCAGTCCCTGCCCTCCTTCCCGTGCCCCGCAGGTGCCCCGTTCTGACCTGATCTGCAGGAATCCTGCCCTTACGACCCTGGGGTTCCCTGACACAACCCCAGATCAGAATTTGGAATGGGTGAGGGTTCTGCTTCCTCCCTGCTCTGGGCCCTAGACTTTGCTCTGTGGAGCTCCGGGCGCCTTGTTCCGTTGGCAGTGCCTGTGGCTTCACCAGGGTGGCAGCATGGCAGTGGGCGTGGTACGGCGTCTAAGTGCCCTATGCCAGCCTCTGTCTGAGGCTGTAAAAGGGAAATTGACACCAACCCACTGGAGGGAGCTCAGATTCTAGAGCTGGCTGGAGAGCCCAGAAGAGGAAGCCCTTCCTGGGAGGGGCTACTGAAGAAAGCTCAGAAAAGGGCACTTTAGAGCTTAAAGAACTGAGGGGAGTTTTCCAGGAGGAGTAAGAGGAGAAAGGGCCTTCCCGGCTGTGGGCAGTGCCGAGAGTGTTGGAGCAGGCAGATGTAGCTCAGTGGGGGGTGTATGGGAGCAGGGGGGCCTCCCTCTTCAGTCTGATTCCGCTCTAAGTGCTTAGGACGGTGCCTGGCAGGCACAGAGTGAGAGTTCAGCAGTGTCAGCAGATAGTGTTATGGTTGTTATTAGGATATTGTTAGCACACTGCGAGGACTTTCACTCGGAGGCTCTTTTCCTCTCTCCTCTGGTAGAGTCTTGCTTGGTTTCTCCTGTGCTTAACAGCATGGGGGATCGGGAACAAATCGAGAATATGGTGCATCTCAGAGTCTTCGCTCATTCTCCATCACCTGGCTGCCTCTTCGTGACAACTCTGATCTTACTTCTGATTGCCTTTTCTTCTCCAATCCCTCCTTCAGGCCAGAGCTGGCTGGGCCCAGGTCCTTAAACCTCAGATCTGAAGGTCCATTCCAATCAAAAAGTGGTGGGGCAGAGGGTGAGGAGGCGGTGGGATGGGAAAATTCCCAATGAGTAGTTCCCCAGCCTGCTGTCTCTCACCTCTCAAGGGGTTGGGTGACTGCCCTCCAGCCTGAGAGGCGACTTTCCGAACCTGAAAAGTGCAGAGAGGGCCTCCTCTCACCCACCGGTCCGTCACCTGGGATTCTTACTGGGCGTTGGGGAGAAAAGTGTTTATTCACTGACTCCTGACTCAACAGATGGCAGAACACCGGCCTCTTCTCAGTGGGCTATTTCTCTAAGGGATCCCTGCCTTTCCTCCTCTGGGGCCAAGATGAGGCCTCTTGCACCTGTTTCCTGAATTCCTGCCGCAGTCTCTCCTTGCTGGTCTGCCCGTTTCCAGACTTGCCCCTGAGCTTCTCCATCTGTGCTTCATTCAGAGTCATCTTTCAAGACTGCAAAACTGACCACTCAGCTCCCTGGCTGAAAAGTGCTCAGAGGCTCTCCCTGCCCCCTAACGTCTGGATTCCCTGGGGTGCACTCCAGCCCCTTTGCATCTGGTCTGGCACCTTCCTCATGTCCCCCTGGATGTGGTGCACTAGATCCATGGAATCGAGGCATGGTTTGTCACACACCACATTTTTGCCTCAGGGTGGCCCTGACGTCCCTTTGGAGATTCTGATTCAGAGTCTAAGGAAAGCCTCCCTGAACTCCTGGTGGGCCTCACGACTCTGCTCTGGGCTCCTCTGCCTCCTTATGTGTATCTCTGCCTCGCTTACTGTATAGTGGCCCTTAGACAGTGAGTCATTAAGGGCAGGGATGGAGTGCTGGGTTCCTTTAGCCCTGGCACGTCCAGCTGCCTGGTAGAGAATCATCATAGTGAGAATGTTAGCAGCTCATAATGAGTGCGTCCTTCCACCTTCTGATCTATCGTCAAACCTCGTTATCAGATAGTACCATTGTCACTCTCAATTTACAGTTGAGGGGATTGAGGCTCAGAGAGGTTAAGTAACTTGGTGAAGGTCACAGAGCTAGTAATGGCAGAGCTGGGATGTGACCCCAGGTCTGTCTGTTAACCATTATGCTACACCCTTCCCAATGTTAGCTAAACTGGCCTGAACTTTCAGTGCTTTCCTTCTAAAGTGAAAGTCGCCACCAAGGCCAACCCACTGGGTGAAAATTCACTGAAGCCTGAGAGTCTCCGGTTCCAGCTGGAGACGTCACTGAAGCGGCTGCAGTGTCCCCGGGTGGACCTCTTCTACCTGCACCTGCCGGACCACAACACCCCCGTGGAGGAGACGCTGCGCGCCTGCCACCAGCTGCACCAGGAGGTGAGGGCGGCCCCCAGAGCTCTGGGAGGAGGTCTCCTGCTCCTCTCCTTGCCCTGTCATTACCCAGGAGAGGGGAGGGTGCAGGGCTGCCCCAGAGTGCATTTGGGCCCCATCCCACGGCCCCCACCGTGGTCTCCCTGTCATGATCTCCTGGCTGCACTGGGTTCTGACGGCCGCATCTCCCCTGCAGGGCAAGTTTGTGGAGCTGGGGCTCTCCAACTATGCCTCCTGGGAGGTGGCCGAGATCTGTACCCTCTGCAAGAGTAACGGCTGGATCCTGCCCACCGTGTACCAGGTGAGGGCCAGGGCTGCAGAGGCCTCAGTTTCCAGGGCTGCGGCTGTTCCTGGGGTCTGTTGGCTGTTCTGACTGCCCCCATGCCCTCTCCATAGCAGCCCTCCTACTCACAGCCTGTAGATGGCTCCCTGGTGCCCTGCGGGTGACGTATAAGCTCCCCGCCTGGCCAGCAGGCACCTGCTCGCTTGGGCCTTGGCTCCCCTTCCTGCCCGCGTGCGCACCTTGTCCCGTCCTTCCCACTTCCTCGCCCTCACTGCAGCCTGGAGCCCTCCTCCCCCTCCTCCCCTGGTAGCAGTGCTCGGGGCTCACTTAGATGCCTCGTCCTCTGGAAGCCTTTCCCCCCACCCAGCGGAGCCTGAGATCTCGGGCTCTCCTTATCTCCTCTGCATCATTCAGCAAATGTTTGTGCAGCTGCCTGGTGCCAGGCACTGGTCACAGAACTCACCAGTGTATTATGATTGCCTCTGTTCTGGAGCATACCTGTCACACTCTCCCTTGCTGTTACATCTCAGAGGGCGGAGCTTTGTCCTTTGGCTCCTGGGTGGAAGTCTGAAGTCCAGCCCGTAGGTGGTGCTCAGAAATGTTGGCTGAATGAATGAATTTTCCTTGGGCACGAGCCCCCTCTGACGCCACCGCTAAGTATGTGCCCTGATTGTCAAGGTCCTGGGATTGTTAGGGTCTGATCTGATGGCTCCCCTAGGGGAAATTTGGGATCCCTCCTTGACAGGCGCACCCTCTCCAGCTGGCCCTTCTCCCTGCAGGGCATGTACAACGTCGTCACCCGGCAGGTGGAAACGGAGCTCTTCCCCTGCCTCAGGCACTTTGGATTGAGGTTCTACGCCTTCAATCCTCTGGCTGGTACGGGCTGCAGGGGGCCTGGCTCCCCCTGGGGGGAGGGATTCCTGGCCCTGTCCTGTCTCTACCTCCTCCTGACCAGAAATCCCGGCCCAGGACCTGGGAAGCAGGGAGGGGTTTGACCGCAGGTGGGGCTGTCCTCCATCCCTCCTGCCTCCCCCACCATCCCCCCGAGTCCAGAGCAGCCTTTGGGCACAGTGTGGGCAGCGGGTCTGATGGCAGCCTTCCCGCAGGGGGCCTGCTGACCGGCAAGTACAAGTATGAGGCTGAGGATGAGAAACAGCCTGTCGGCCGCTTCTTTGGGTACAAGTTTGCTGATATCTACAGGAATCGGTGAGCTAGGGACGTCTGCGTCAGGGCAGGAGGTGGCCTGGATCCCCTTAGTGTGAATAGGGAGTCCCTGGGCTGCTTTCTTGGGGGCCGGGACTTGTCCTGGTGCTCAGACCTAGGCCCCTGGATTCCCCTGGGGTTTACTGAGCCCCCTTCCCCTCCTTGAATATTCCGTGTGTCACTGGGGAGGGATTGGGGGCCTCGATTGGGAATGTGGATCCCAGGGCCTTCTGCCAGGTCTGCAAGACACTGTCTCTACCCTGGGAAGAGCTCACCCCCTCCCCACAGTGGGAGGGGAAGCTAGCATTGGGACTAGGGAAACCCGGGATGTGCTGCTGCCCCACGACTAGCTGGCCTGTCACCTTGGGCCAAGGGGGCCAAGTTTTGTAAACTCTTGGCAATGAAATTGTCATCAACGTCTAAAGGTATAGGGATGCATCTGTTGGGAACAGCATTCCACCTTTTTTCACATTGTAAATTTTAAAAAATTAATCACAGTAATACAGTACTTGTTCATGGTTAAAAGCACCCCTATTCCATCTGCACTCCTCAGAGGGGCTGATTTTAGACTCTTACAGCTGTCTTCCCTCTGGCATTTTATCTCTAAAGGATGCACTTCATTGCTCTTTCTTAATTTATCAAATTTAGGCATCATCTGTGGACTGATGGAAAGCTCATTTTTCTAGATTTATAGAAGCCGAGTGTCCAAGGTTAATTTCTCTGTATAATCTGATCGCTTTGCCTCTTTTGTTTTTTCTCATCTGGGAGGAGAACAACAAAGCAAGCTCCGTGCACGGGGCTCTAATGCACGTTTTATGGAAACAGCCAAGGACTTTTTAAGGGGTGGAGTGTCTAATGTTTGGCTTCACTGTGTGTGCACTGCTGTGATTGAAATCCTAATCCAGCCGCCTCTCCCCAAGGGTCTCTGGTGACCCTGGCCACTTGTAGGGACCATCGCCCTAGGCAGTATTTCTCGAGGATCTTTCACACACCGGGGCCTGGGCCTCCGCCTGGAGAATCGAGGCTGATGGTTCCCACCTTGTCTGCTCTCTGTAGTTTACAGAGCATCGTCAGGTCCTTTTTCTCCTCTCCATGTTGCACTCGGTGTATGGGGCTGGCGTGGGGTGTTTCCTTTCCTCACTGGGCAGTGAGAAAAGTGAAGGCAGGTGGCTCAGCCAAGGCTAGAGCCAGAACTGGAGCCTAAACTTGTTGAGGGTCCAGTCTGTGACCGAGGCTCAGGGGTGGTGCTGTGTCTGCTCTGGGTCCTGATTGGGGGGTCGTGTTGGTTACATCTGGTGAACATGTTAAATGAAAAGATTCTTGCCCACTGCATCCCCTCTCCTCCCGCCACCAGACTGAAAACAGCACCCTGATGAAGGGCCCAGAAATGTACATGCATTCTGCCATGCAAGGATGTAAAACCTCCACTAGGAGCTCTGGCCCCGCAGAGCCTCAGAGACTGGGTTGGGGGTGGCAGCTGTGGAGTGACCTCATGGTATTGACCCCTGTGTCACCCTGCCCACCTGCCTAGCTACTGGACGGAACACTACTTCAAGGCCATCGCCCTGATGGAGAAGGCCCTGCAGGCTGCCTATGGGACAAGTGCTCCCAGCATGACCTCGGCTGTCCTCAGGTGGATGTACCACCACTCCCAGCTGCAGGTAACCCGGCCATCTCCATTATGGATGCTTCTACTCTTTTAGGGCAGCCAGAATTACCTTTTGGGGATTTCTAAATAGTTTTATTCCTCTGAAATTTCTTTCTGTTCCCATTCTTGAAGTAGTCTGTGCATTGTTCTTAGTAAGTGTTTAGGTGCCAGGCTCTGTGCTGAGGGCTTTACAAACATGGATCTAGTCATTACTTAGGCCTGATGAAGTGTGATTATCCTAGTTTTACTGATGAGGAAACAGGTCACACAGCTGGGAATGGGGTAGAAAATGTGTCACAGATTTGACTGAAAACCCACAAGTCACTGCTCTGGTGGGAGTTGGGGTTTCCCTCTCTGTTTGGTGTCCCCTGTCTTCTGGGCTGAAACTTTTCTCCCACTTAAGCCTTATACAGTTGCATACTGCCTGGCATACACATAGAAGGTTCTCAACCAGTGGGAGCTACGTGCTTTACGTAGTTTCTCATTCCCATAACCCGGCTGAAAATAGAGTGGAATGTTGAGTCTCAGAGAGGGTAGATAACTAAGCCAGGTTTACACAGCTGCTGAGGGGTAGACCTGGGCTCTGCACATAGGTCTGTCTGGAGATGAGCCGTGTGCCAGGAGGGGAAAGAACCAGGGTTTGGAGACTCGTAGTTACAATTGTTGAAGGCACTGTAAGTTCTCTGTAGAAGTGTGTAGGCATGAATGAACATCAGGTCCCACCTCTTGGCAGGGGCGAGGCTGGAAGGGGGAGTGGGTGTGACCGAGTCACTGTGCTGCAGAAGTTTGTTGACGCCTGGCCATCTTCCCTTGCAGGGTGCCCACGGGGACGCCGTCATCCTGGGCATGTCCTGCCTGGAACAGCTAGCACAGAACTTGGTAGCGGCTGAGGAAGGGCCCCTGGAGCCGGCCGTTGTACAGGCCTTTGATCAAGCCTGGCACCTGGTTGCCCATGAATGTCCCAACTACTTCCGCTAGGCCCCCAGTGGCTCAAGCTGCCAGAGGTTTCTTTCTTTCCTCTCACTTCTTCTGTTCTCTCACCCCGGCCAGTCTTTGCCTTAAGCTGATTGAGTGTCATCTTTCTCGATTGTCTGGATCCATGCATTAATTTTCTAGATTCCTGCCTTGCTCCCAGTTGCCTTCACAATGTGTAAAGGCCGGGGCTGAGCCCTGCTCGGGCAGTTCCTGCCTGAATAAAGCGGGCATTTGAACTGGCTGCAGCCCAGGTCCTGATAAACCCCACAGACTTGTCTCTGTGACTGCTGGCAGCTTGTTTCCATCCTGCCTGGGGGCTAACTGCCAGAGGGGCAGAGCATTGAGCTGGAATCTTCAAAGGGCAGAGGTGGTGAGCAGGTCTCAGGACATACTGCCCTCATGAGGCTGCCCCAGCCTCCTGTCTTGAACCCAGCCCGACCTCTCCACTGCGGGGCTGGTGGTGGCCCTCACTCCTGTGCACACAGTAATAAAAGAGAGCTAAACCCCTGAAATAGGTCTTGTCTCGTTTAGAAATGCCCTCAATATTTACAAACAGTAAGTCTGGGCACAAACCTACCATTGGTGTCACCACCAAGAAGATTGAAACCTCCCAGGACACTGGGGAACATTTTGAACAGATTCTCTCAAGTTTAGCAGTGAATTTATTCTTGTCTTAGCTGAAGCCTCCTGTCGTCTGGTCATCCATCAGGTTCCCGGCCGTTGCCCTGGGCTTGCTGCTGTTGGGGGTGGGGGTGGGGCATGGGCAGCAAGGGTCCCCATTTCCCTCAGCAAATCCCTACTCTAAGCAGGAGGCACCCAGAGCTGGAGCAGAAAGGAAATCCCAGGTCTGGGGGTTAACGTTTGACCGTTCTTGGTGCAGAGAAATTCCCCAGCCCTGGGCAGAGAGGTGGGCGGGCCAAGCAGCAGCAGAAGTCAGCTCTTGGAGCTGGCTCATCTTGAAGTGGTGAAAGGGGCTCCTCCTGGGAATCCAGACAGAACCACCAATCAAAGACTTTGTTCTAAGAAAAGTCCCATTGGCCGTCTAGAGGGAGACACTCTGCAGACAAAATATATTCTCTCCAGAACCACGTCCCCCTCCTTTGTCTTCATCCGTAATAAAATGATGCTTCCCCCAAGTGGGCTGCTGTATCAGTAATTGCACAAGAAATCACCCCCAAATTGAGTTACTTAAAACGACAGAATCCCCCAAATATAATCTGAAGAGTCAATGCAATCCCTATCACAATCCCAGCTGGTTTCTCTCTCTCTTTTTTTTGTTTTTTTTTTACAGAAATTGACAAACTGACCCTAAAATTCATATGGAAATTCAAAGGACACAGAATAGCCAAAATAATCTTGAATAAGTTTTGTAATTCTTGATTTTAAAACACTACAAAGCTACAGTAATAAAGAGAATGTGGTACTGGCCTAAGGATAAACATATGGATCAATAGAATAGAATTGAGACTCTAGAAATAAACCCTTACATGTACTGCCAATAGATTTTAGAGAAGAGTGTCAAGACAATTCAATAGGAAATAAATAGTTTTCAACAAATGGTGCTGGGACAACTGGATTTTCTATTTGAAGTATCTGACACTGACACAAAACTGACGTTCTTTTCCACTTGTGACATATTTCTATTATTCGTGCCAACATATCAATGGCTACTGGGTGCTTTACTCTTCTGACGTGCATAAGGAAACAGACTGAAAAATGAGCAAATTTAATTGAGAAGAACAGGTATTTAATCTAGATCAAACGTTAAGTGTCCTAGTGATAGGAAAATGGACCTTCTGCATTGCACAAGTCAAATCGTAGTCTTCAGACACGATCTGCTACTTCAAAAATTAGCAATTATGAGGCGTGATGTCAGCAACACGGCAGAGTGAGCTGTTCCCTTTGTCTCTCCTCCTTTGAACTACACCTAAATGGACATTGATCGGTACAGGATACACACACAGCACATCAGGGAGCCTGAGAGACCTGCGCAGCTATACATCTGGATCTGAAGGTGGATGGACTACCGCCAGGGAGGTGGTGGAGATAGGTGAGCACTCTCTGGCCCCCTGGCAGCCCTGTACTCGCATGTGACGGCTCTCCCGGCTGGAGTGCCCGTAGCACCGCTGCAGCTCTAAGGGTGGGAGCGCGCCTCAGTGTGACTGTGGGAACAGATGACGGCAGCCCTGATTGCTTTCCCATCTGGTGAGAGAGCCCCCAGTGCCGCTGCAGTCTCCAGCGAGCATCTCAGGCTTGGATGCTGTGGGGAGGCCCCGCCCACCAAGCACCATGGTTGTACACTGAGATGTGATCTTGGAGGAGATGGTGGTGGACCTGCGCACCAGGGCAAACAAGTTCCCTGCTGCCACAAATGCCCGTAGCACTGCTGCATACCAAAAGGTGGGAGCATATCTTGGCAGGACTGTGGGAGCAGGCCCCAGTAGCCCTGAGCCCCCACGTGATCACTCTCCTGTCCGGTGGGAAAAAACCACAGTGCTTCTGCGGCCTCCAGGGATAGGACAGGGCTCAGACTCAGTGGGGAGGACCTCCCCACCAAGCGCAACAGCTGGTGTGCCCTAGGAGGAGATGGCGGTGGATCTGCATGCCTGGGCATACAAGTTCCCGGCTGCTGTGAAAGCCCATGGGGCTGCTGCAGCCCTGATGGGGAGTGTGTCTTGGTGGGACTCTGGGAGCAGGTGGCAGCAGCCCTGAGGCCCACGTAATGCTTTCCCATTCAGTAGGATAGCCGACAGGGCCTCTGTCGTCCCAAAGCGTGGCCCAGGCTTGGCCAGGCACCACTGACAGGGATCGTGGTGGGCTCAGAATACACAGCTCCCGCCCTCAAGGGGCAGCAGGTGGAATCTAAGGCCAGATACTATCACTATGCAGAGGCACAAATCCACCCCATCAAATGGTATGAAAAGTATTTAAACAGACCAGAAGGAAAAAGACAAACACCCAGAAATCAATCCTGAAGGTACAGAAATCTACAATCTAAATGAAATAGAATTCAAAATAGCTATATCCTTAAAAAAACTCAATGAGTTACAAGAGAACTCAGAAAGACAGGTCAATGAAATCAGGAACAAAATTAATGAACAAAGGAGATCTTCACAAAAGAGATTGAAATTATAAAGAAAAACCAGTCAGAAATATTGGAGATGAAAAACACAATGAATGAGATAAAACTCTGGAGTCTTTAAATAACAGTGCTGATATCATGGAGGACAGAATTAGCAATTTAGAGGATAGGAATATAAAAATGCTTCCAATGGAGGAGAAGAGAAAACTAAGACTA
This sequence comes from Diceros bicornis minor, assembly GCF_020826845.1. Taxonomy (NCBI): domain Eukaryota; kingdom Metazoa; phylum Chordata; class Mammalia; order Perissodactyla; family Rhinocerotidae; genus Diceros; species Diceros bicornis. The sequence continues at coordinate 36,540,623 of NC_080752.1, read as the reverse complement.
AAAAGAAATGAGGAAATTCTCCAAGAAATATCCAACTCAATTAGGAAATATAACATAAGGATTATAGGTATTCCAGAGGGAAAAGAGAGTGAAAAAGGAGCAGAGAGCTTGTTCAAAGAAATAATACCTGAAAACTTCCCAAACCTGGTGTAAGAGCTGGAATTACAAGTAAAAAAAGGCAATAGAATTCATAATTACATCAATGTAAAAATTCCTTTTCCAAGGCATGCATTAGTAAAACTGGGCAAAGTCAATAACAAAGAAAAAATATTAAGGGCAGCAAGGCAGAAGAAAATAACCTACAAAGGAGCCCCTATGAGGCTTTCAGTGGATTTCTCAGCAGAAACCTTACAGGCTAGGAGAGAATGGAAAGATATATACAAAATACTGAAAGACAAAAACTTCCAGCCAAGAATGCTCTATCCAGTGCAAATATCCTTCAGATGCAATGGAGAAATAAAAGCTTTCCCAGATAAACAAAAGCTGGGGGAGTTCATCGCCATGAGACCCCCTCCTCCCCCACAAGAAATGATCAAGAATGTCCTCATACCTGGAAAATAAAAAAAAAAGAAGGGGTCTACAAAGCCTTGAGCAAGGAGATAAATAGGCAGACAAAATCAGAAAATTACAACTCTCTATCAGAACAGATTAGCAAACAAGAGTAACATTAAAGATAAAGGGAAGGAAAACATCAAAAGAAATATAATCACTTCATTTTGACCACAAACTCACAACACAAAATGGAATAAGTTGTGACAACAATAACTTAGGGATGAGGAAAGGGATGGAATGTGCTTAGACTAAGGGAGTAAGAAGCTGTCAGAAAATGGACTATCTCATCTACGAGATCTTTTACACAAACCTCATGGTAACCACTAAACAAAAAATCAGAACAGAGACACATGATAAATTAAGAGAAAACTAAGAAAACCATCATAGAGAGCCACCAAATTGAATTAGCCGTCTGAAATCCACGGGATGAGAAACAAGGGAATAGAGAACAACCAGAAAACAAGTGATAAAATGGCAGCATTAAGTCCTCATATATCAATAATCACTCTAAATTTAAATAGATTGAATTCCCCAATCAAAAGACACAGAATGTCTGGATGAATTAAAAAATAAGACCCAACAATTTGCTGCCCCCAGGAAACACATCTCAGCTCTAAAGACAAACACAGGCTCAGAGTGAAGAGATGGAAGATGAGACTCCAAGCTAATGGCAAACAGAAGAAAGCAGGTGTTGCCAGGTATATCAGACAAAGCAGATTTCAAGATAAAACAGGTAATGAGAGACAAAGAGGGGCAATATATAATGATAAAAGAGACACTCCACCCAGAGGACACTAACACATAAATATATATGCACCTAAGACAGGAGCACCAAAGCACATGAAGTAAGTATTAATTGACCTAAAAAGGAGATATTAACAGCAACACAATAATAGTAGGGGACATCAACACCCCACTTTCATCAATGGATAGATCATCTAGACAGAAAGTCAACAAGGAAATAGTGGAACTAAGTGAAAAACTACACCAGATGGGCTCAATAGATGTATATAGTACACTCCATACAAAATCAGGAGAATACACATTCTTCCCAAGTACACATGGAACATTCTCAAAGATAGACCATATTTTGGGAAACAAGGCAAGCCTCAATAAATTTAAGAAGATTGAAATTATATCAAGCATCTTTTCTGACCATAATGCTATGAAACTAGAAATAAACTACAAGAAAAAAGCTGGGAAAGCGACAAACATGTGGAGACTAAACAACACGCTACTGAACAACCATTGGATCAATGGAGAAGTCAAATAAGAAATCAAAAAATATCTGGAAACAAATGGAAATGAAAATGCATCATACAGACTCTTATGGGATGCAGCAAAAGCGGTTCTAAGAGGGAAATTCATAGCAATACAGGCCCACCTCAACCAACAAGAAAAGTCTCAAGTAATCTTAAAGGACACCTAACAGAAGTAGAAAACGAGAGGAACAAAGCCCAAAGTAAGCAGAAGGAGAGAAATAATAAAAATTACAGGAGAAATAAATGAAATAGAAACCAAAAAAAAAAAAAGAAAGAAAGAAAGAAAATAGAAAGGATCAGTGAAACCAAGAGCTGGTTCTTTGAGAAGATAAACAAAATTGACAAACTGTTAGCCAGACTCACTAAGAAAAAAAGAGAGAAGGCCCAAATAAAATTTAAAAAGAAAGGGGAGAAATTACAACAGGTAGCACAGAAATACAAAGGATTATAAAAGAATACTATGAAAAACAATATGCCAACACACTGGACAGCCTAGAAGAAACACATAAATTCTTAGACTCATACAACCTCCCAACAAAGAATCAGGAGGGAATAGAGAATCTGAATAGACCAATCACAAGAGATTGAAACAGTAATCAAAAACCACCCAAAAAACAAAGTCCAGGACCAGATGGCTTCTCTGGAGAATTCTACCAAACATTCAAAGCAGATTTAATACCTATCCTTCTCAAACTATTCCAAAAAATTGAAGAAGACAGAACTCTTCCCATTCATTGTATGAGGCCAACATCACCCTGATCCCAAAGCCAGACAAAGAGAACACAAAGAAGGAAAATCACATGCCCATATCGCTGATGAACATAGAGGCAAAAATTCTCAACAAAATATTGGCAAACTGAATACGGCAATACATTAAAAGGATCATACACCATGATCAAGTGGGATTTAAACCACAGATGCAGGGATGGCCCAACATCTGCAATTCAATCAATGGGATACACCACATTAACAAAAGGAGGAATAAAAATCACAGGATCATCTCCATAGATAAAGAGAAAGCATTTGACAAGGACCAACATCCATTTATTATAAAAACTCTCCATAAAATGGGTATAGAAGGAAAGTACCTCAATATAGTAAAGGCCATATATGACAAACCCACAGCCAATGTCATACTTAATGGTGAAAACCTGAAAGTAAGCCCTCTGAGAACAGGAACAAGACAAGGGTGCTCACTCTCACTACTCCTATTCAAGATAGTATTGGAGGTTTTGGCCAGAGCAGTTAGACAGGAAAAGAAATAAAAGGTATCCAAACTGGAAGTGAAGAAGTAAAACTCTCACTGTTTGCAGACGACATGATTCTATATATAGAAAACCCTAAAGAATCCACCAGAAAGGTATTAGAAATAATCAACAACTATAGCAAAGTTGCAGGATACAAAATCAACTTACAAAATCAGTTGCATTTCTCTTTTCAAATACCACATCTACTCAGGTGAGGGAAACACAGAAAGAATAAACACAAATGGGACTGCATCTGACTAAAAAGCTTCTGCAAGGCAAAGGTAACCATGAACACAACAAGAAAACAACTCACCAACTGGGGGAAAATATTTGCAAATCATATATCTGACATGGGGTTAATCTCCAAAATATATAAAGAACACATACAACTCAATAACAAAAAACCAAACAATGCAATCAAAAAATGGGCAGAGGATATGAACAGACATTTTCCCAGAGAAGACATACAGGTGGCTAACAACCACATGAAAAGATGTTCAACATCACTAATCATCAGGGAAATGCAAGTCAAAACTACAATGAGATATCACCTTATACATGTCAGAATGTGTAAGACAAAAACCAAGAGAAAAACCAACAAATGTTGGAGAGGATGTGGAGAAAAGGGAACCCTCACACACTGCTTGTGGAACTGCAAACTGGTGTAGCCACTATAGAAAACAGTATGTAGATTTCTAAAAAAAAAATTAAAAATAGAAATACCGTATGACCCAGCTATTCCACTACCGGGTGATTATCCAAAGAACTTGAAATCAACAATGCAAAGAGACTTGTGCATCCCTAGGTTCACTGCAGCATTATTCACAATAGCCAAGATGTGGAAGCAACCCAACTGCCCATCAACTGATGAATGGATAAAGAAGATGTAGGATATGTATACAATAGAATAGTACTCAGCCACAAAAAAAGACAAAATTGTCCCATTTGCAACAACATGGATGGACTTTGAAGGTATTATGTTAAGTGAAATAAGCCAGACAGAGAAAGAGAAACACTGTGTGATTTCACTCATATGTAGAAGATAAACAAATACATGCACAAAGAGAACAGATTAGTGGTTACCAGAGGGGAAGGGGTTGGAGTGGGCATAAGGGGTAAAGGGGCACATATATATGGTGACTGACAAATAATAATGTACAACTGAAATTTCACAATGTTATAAACTATTATGACCTTGATAAAATAAAATAATTAGCAATTAATTCAAGACGTTCCTGCCAGTAGTCTTAGTCTGTTCGGGCCGCTATAACAAAATACCATAGACTGGGTGGATTAAATAACAAACATTTATTTCTCACAGTTTTGCAGACTGGGAGGTCGAGATCAAGGTGCCAGCAGATTTGGTGTCTGTGAGAGCCCTCTCCCTGGTTTGCAGACAGCGACCTGTTTGCTGAACATTCACATGGGTGGAGACAGAGCACTCTCATCTCTTCCTCTTCTTATAAGGACACTGATCCCATCATAAGGGCTTCACCTTCATCACCTCACCAAATCCTGATCACCTCCCAAAGCCCCCGCCTCCTAATACCATCACATTGGGGGTTAGGGTTTCAACCAATGAATTTTGGGAGCACTCAAACATTCAGTCTACAACACTAGTTCAGGTTTGTGTTTTCCGCTTTTTGTGTGGCAAGTGGTATCCTTCCATTCCCCATGGTAGATGGTAAATGTTGACAGGTATTATGCAAAAGTTATATATTTATTGTCAACTATCCTGAGAAATGGAAATCCAGTATTTAATATTTGATTAACTAGGCATCTGGCCCTTCCAAATTGGCAATTACTTTGACTCTGAATCTTTGGCTAACCCTGTGACAGTGATAGCTCTTCTGTACTGACGTATACCCTTAAGGGAGGAAACGCCAAGAGCCTGAGAAAGTAGCTTAGGTTTATGACAATGTTGGGGGTGGAAAAGGATTCTCCCCAGAAGCTCCTCTCATGTAAATTTGTGTTGCTGTGCCTTGTGCATTGGTACCTATGGCCTGAGACTGAAATTAATATGAGAGCTTTTGAGTATTTTGTATGGAGTGCAATGGCCATTCCCTTACTGGACAGCATGGTTGATATGTCCGTTTAGAATTGTTTGAGCAAGGTGCAAATGCTTTGATGCGCTGGTTAGAAGCAGTCATCATCCCCATGGAATTGCATCGATAAAAGCAGAAAGCATTAAGGTGATCTGCCTGTATTCCAAAGCCTGTGCATGTCAAGGAACTGTAACAGCACCGCACCCAGGAGAGAAAGAAGTACTCTCCTCATTCAAGGATAACTAGAATGATATCTCAGTTTAACAGCCCTGTATGGTACGTGAAAAAAGACAGTAGTTCTTGACAAATCATGTGGACTATAGAGGTTTAAGTAAAAAGTGGCCACTCCCTCAGCACTGAACATGGTGATTGAATTATTGCCATTGCTGGCACTGGTTTTGTGACCGGGGATTTTGTTAATGTCTTCTCTTCAGTATTCATTCAGGCAAATATGCTTTCCTCCCCTGAACTTTGAACTTGTTCCTCCTACTACACATTGCACACCCTTTGAGTGAAATTGCTAGACCTTAAGAGAGAGATTGTCTCATATAAGAAGAAGCTCTAATTCTCTGAACCAACATTCGCATCCTTAGTGACCTCTTTCTGAATGAAAACCACATAAATTGGGTCATGTCCGAAAAAGAACTATTGTGATATTGTATTAGACGATCCAATCAAAGACAAAGTCTGGTCCCCAAGGCCTTAGCTATGTTCATGGATAAGCAGTCGTTCAACCTTTAGACTCAGAGACCATCTCAATTGCTTTGCCCAAACCAATGGCTCTCTGGGGCCTTGTCAACAAGACTTGCCCTGTGATAAGAAAGCATGACTCAGTACAGTGGAGTGCTGTAGCCATCAATCATGATGATGGTAAACTAGTTGTTACTTTAAGTTCCTTTAATTTTACTTATGCTCATGGGGAGTGTAATGGTATCTCATTGTGGTTTTAATTTGTATTTGGGAATAAGTCTTTCACAACCAGGTTTATTGTACAATTTATATACAATAAAATTTCCCAATTTTAAGTGTAGAGTTGATTCCTTATGGTCCTTTGTGGATGATTACCTCCCAAACTCTGCTCTTGGCAACCACTGCTCTGCTTTCTGTCACTATTAAATTAACTTTCCTAGAATTTTACATAAATAGAATCATGGACTATATAGAATTTCATGTCTTGCTTCTTTCTCATAGCACAATGTTTCTGAGAGTCATCCATGTCGTTGTGTGTATTGGTAGTTCATGTCTTTTTATTGATGATTATGTTGTATTTCATTATATGGATATACCACACTTTGTTTATCCAGTCATATGTTGACTGGTCTATGGTCTGGGGCTTTTATGAATGAACTGCTATGAACATTTGTGTCTAAGTCTTTGAACATATATTTTTATTCCTCTTTGGTACATATTTAGAAGTGGGGTTGCTAAATCATGTGCAAAGTATATTTGTAACTTCGTTTTTTAAATGCCAAAATGACTTCTGCTTTCCGGAAAATGGAATAGACATACTTTTCCTTATTCCTCCTGCCAAGTAGAAATAAAAACTATGTATATTATGTATAACACAAACAGAAGAGGACCCTGAAAGATGGAAAGAAGCAGCCAGACTAGCTCGGGATCTTAGGACTCAAGGAATGACAGAGGTGAGTTTCCTGGGTTTTCTTTTTGCCTCATATATGCCAGAGTTGGAGCTGAAGAAGCCAACAACCTGGAAATGCCAACCAGCTCAGACAGAAAAGGTCCCAACCAAAGCCTGCTTTCTCTAGCCAGAGAACCAGGAAAAGGGCAGCCTGGCAAGCCAGGAAAGTTTTAGGAAATAACTGCTTTACTCCAGCCAAACACCACAGATTAAACATTATGACCCCCCCACTACCACCCATGCCAGCAAACGCTGAATGGGGATCCTAGACTTCCACTCCTGGCAGGCTGTAAGGAAGCATCCCAACCCCCTGATGGAGTGGTGTCACAGAGGATGAATAGGGAGTTGAGACTTTCATCCCCACCAGGCAGTAATGAGGTCTCCCAAACCCCATACTTCACTATCAGTGGAACCACATGGGAGCCTGGACTTCCACCCCCACCTTGCGGTAAGGAGGAGCCCTTCCCCTTCCCCACTTGGGTGGTGTCAGAGAGCTTAGTGGAGAGTCAGGACATTCATCTCCACCCAGTGCTAACAAGGTGACCCACCCCCTCGCCCCAGTGGTGTCAGTGGAGGCCACATGGGGAGCAGTAAGGAGGCATGCCTACCTCCTAGCCAGGGAGGTATCCATGAAGGCCTAGTGGGAGCCTGAATTCCTACTAGAATCTGGGTCCTGAGACCCAGAGCAGTGTCAGGATAAACCCACTAAAATAGAATGTTTAAATAAGATCAAGAGTCTCATAACATAATAACTGAAATGTCCAGGTTTCAATAAAAATCACTTGTCATACCAAGAACCAAGAAAGTCTCAAAGTAAATGAAAAATACACAAATCAATCAATAGAAGCCAATACTAAGACGACAGAGATATTAGAATTATCCGACAAAGATTTTAAAACCACCATCATGAAAATGCCTCAATAAACAATTACAGATATGCTTGAAACAAATGAAACAATAGAAGTCTCAGCAAAGAAATCAAAGATATAAAGAACAAAATGGACATTTTAGAACTGAAAAATACAACAAAATAAAACACTTGGGGGATGGGCTCAATGGCAGCACAAGGGGGGCAGAAAAATGAATCAATGCATTTTAAGAAAGAATAACAGGAATTCCATAATCTGAATAATAGAGAGAAAATAGACTTTAAAAAGGAGCCCAGTGTCTGGGACTGTGGGACTAGAAGACGTGATCTGACATCTAACATTCGTGTCATCAGAGTCCTGGAAGGAGAAGGAGGAACAGGGGAGGCTGACAGGTTATTCAAAGAAATAATGGCTGAAAATTCCCAAATTTGACAAGAGATATAAACCTACACATTCAAAGAGTGAAATGTACTCCAAACAGCATAAACACCCCCAAATCACACCAAGACACATCACAGTCAAACTTCTGAAGATTAAAGGCAATGAATAAAATCTCAAGAGCAGAGAACAAGACAGAAATGACACCTCTAAGGGAAAGACAATTCAAATGACTGCAGATTTCTCACCAGAAAACATGGAGGCTAGAGGGACGTGGCACAACACTTTTGCAAGTGCTGAAAGAAAAGAACCATCAACCCAGAATCCTATACCCAGAAAAGAGATCCTTCGGGAATGAAGAGGGAGTCAAGACATTCTAGGCTGAAGAAAAACTAAGAGACTTTGTTGCCAGCAGACCCACTACTTGTTTTGGCTCTTGTCTGTCTTATATCCTTCCTTCTAATCGTGGGTTCAATAGGCTCTTCTTTTTCTGGTTTCTTAAAGTGGAAGCTTAGATCATTGATTTGAAACATTTTTTCTTATATAATAGGTCCACATAGTGGTATAAATTCCCCTGTTAGCCCTACTTTAGCTGCATCTCAGAAAGTTTTATATATTTCTAGTTTCTTTTAGTTAAAAATATGTTCCGCTTTCCCTTGTGATTACTCTATTGATCTATGGGTTATTTAAGCACGTGTTATTTAATTTCCAAGTATTTGGAGATTTCTCCAGAAATCATGAAATGATTGATTCCTAATTTACAGCCTTTATGGTCAGAGACATCCTTTGTATGACATGAATCCTTTTAAATTTATTAATGTTTGTTTTATGACCCCAAATATGTTATATCTTGGTGAATGTGCACTTGAAAAGGATGAATATTCTGCCGTTGTTCGGTGTTCTATTAATATTAATTGTGTTAAACTGGTTAATAGAGTTGTTAAGGTCTTTTATATGTTTACTGAGTTTCTGTCAACTATGATTAATGATTGTTCTACAATTATAGTCATGTGCTGCATAACACTGTTTCACTTAATGACAGATCACATATATGACAGTGGACCCATAAGATTAGTATCATGTAGCCCAGGTGTATAGTACACTATACCATCTATGTTTGTGTAACTACATTCTATGATGTTCACACAATGATGCAATGGTCTAAGGATGCACTTCTCAGAACATATCCCCTTCATTAATCAACATATGACTGTACTGGGGGAGGAGTGTTGAAATCTCCAAATATAATTGCTTTTTGTTTATTTCTTCTTTAGTTATGTCAATTCTTTTCATGTGTTTTGATGCTCCATCATTAGGTGCATACACCTTTAGAATTGTTATGTCTTTTTGATTAACCTCTTTGTTGTTATGAAATTTCCGTTTGTCTTTGATAGTATTTTTTGTTCTGAAATCTACTTTGTCTGAGATTCCGATAACCACTCCAATTTTCTTATACTTAGTTTGTCAAGGTGGGTCTTTTTCCATCCTTTTACTTTTAAGCAATCTCTGTTTATATATTTCAGTGGGATTCTAGCACTTATCATATAGTTGGGTTTTGCTTTTTTATCCAGTCTGACAATCTCTGCCTTCATTTGGGAGTGTTTATATCATTTCTATTTAATGTAATTATTGGTATGATTGTGCTTAGATCTGTCTGGCTATTTGTTTTCTATTTGCTCCGTCCATTCCTCGTGACTTTTTACATCTTTATCTGACTACTTCTGCCTCAATTCAGTATCTTTTATGTATAATTTTACCTCTACTGTTTCTTATTAGTCATACCGCTTTGTTTCATCTTCTCAGTGGTTGTTTTAATGTTTATGATTTACATTTTTAACTTATCACAGTCCACCTCCAAATCATAGTACGCTAGTTCACATACAGAGTGAGAACATGAAAACAGTATACTGTCATTTCATCCCCTCATTTCGTGTTCTTCTTTTCATATATTTTACTTCTACCTTTGTTACAAACTACTTTTTGTAATAAACAACAATACATGACTTATTTTTTCTTTCAACTGTCAAGTATCTTTCTTTTACAATTTTTATATTAATATGTAATATACATGTTGTAATTTCACACCTTTTAGTGTACACTTCTGAAAGTATTGATGAATGTGTAAAGTCATGTAATTAACACCTCAATCAAGATATAGAACAGCTCCCTGACCCCACAAAACTCCCCATGATTCTTCTCTCCTCCTACCAGCAGCCCCTGGTAACCAGTGATTAGCTTTTCTAGTGTTGCCTTTGCAGGAGTGTCATATAAATGGAAGCGGATAGTATGTAGCCTTTGGAGGCCGGCTCAGCAGTTGAGATTCATCCATGTTACTGTTTCCCAGTAATTCATTCCACTGTATGAATATAGCACAGTTTATTTATCCATTCTGCAGCTGAAGGGCAGTTGGATCGTTTCCAGGTTTGGGCAGTTACAAATCAAGCCTCTAGAAACACTTGTGTATAGTATTTTGTGTGAACATAGGTTTTTGCTGAGTCATATGGTAAGCATATGTGTAACTTTAGAAAAACTCAATGATCTTTATAAAAAGTTAAAAATGAGAAAGGGTCTTTTATATTTACCCAGGTTTTCCATTCCGAGCAATCTTCATTTTTTGGTGTCTAAACCCAAATTTCCTTCCGTCTAAAGAACTGTTTCAAATACTCCCTCTAACCAAAGTTTGCTACTAGGAATTCTCTCCCCTTCTGTTTGTCTGAACAAAGTCTTCATTTAGCCTTCACATTTGAAGGTGTTTTCGCTTGGGTAGAGAATTAGAAGCTAATAGTTCTATTCCTCTAATACTTGAACATTTCTTTCCACAGGGACGCAGGCTGGAGCTACTGGCAAGTGACAAGGAGACAACTACAGAGCCGACCTCTGTGACCGCATGGCGGCCGGACAGCCCCGAGGGCCACCACACGTGAGCCAAGGCCTCATTTTGGGACCTTCAGCGCTTGGGAGAGCCCCATCCGGGAGGGCTTAGGGACCCCGGAAGAGTTCAGGCAGGAGGCCAAGGAGGTGGGGAAACGTGGCAGGGAGACCCCCGAAGTTCCAGCTCTCAGCTTTACGGTTCGCTTACGCAGCGGAAGCGCACACGGTCCTTCATGGTCGGCGGCAGCCGCGTGCGTGGGGGGCGCCGCGCACACTTTGGAGGCTCCTCTGCTCCCCCTGCTCCCCCGCGCACTCCTCCCCCAACGCCCGTGGGCGGGGCCCGACAGCCCCTTTTTAAAGCGGCGCCGGGATCACGCGCAGACACTTGTCCTCGCCAACTGCGCCCGCTCCCGTGGTGTCCGAGTGTCCCGCCGCCCCATGTCCCGGCTGCTGTCTGCCCCGCGGGCCGCCTCGGGCGCCCCGGTCCGGCCCACCACCGTGCTGGGCGCCATGGGGATGGGGGACAGCTTGGACGCAGCCGCCAGCGCCGCGGCCGTGCGCGCCTTCCTGGAGCGCGGACACACCGAGATAGACACGGCCTTCATTTACACCGGCGGCCAGTCCGAGAGCATCCTGGGCGGCCTGGGGCTCGGGCTGGGCGGCGGCGACTGCAGAGGTAAGGCCTGGCGCCCGCGCCCCGGCCCCCCGCCCTCCCCCTGCACCGCGCCCCGCTGACCCGACCCAGCCCTGCACCGACAGCAGTCAGGACCGACAGCTTCGTCCCCTCCCGGGCACCATCCTCCCCTGGCCCCCTGCAGCTCTGTGAACCCCTGCTCCGCAGGCCCCGTGCACGTCGAGACCCCGACAGCCGGCCAGTGCTTGGTCTTGACTCCATTCCTCTCCTTTTCCCTCTGAGAAGGTAGCCCGGGACCCTCCCTCCACAAAAGTCCCAGCTCTGGTCGAGCCTGGACCGACTTGGCTAGCCGTTCTCGCAGGCACTGCAAACGTTGGAGTCTGGCGCAGTGCAGTCCTTGCCCTCCTTCCCGTGCCCCGCAGGTGCCCCGTTCTGACCTGATCTGCAGGAATCCTGCCCACGACCCTGGTGTTCCCTGGCTTAGAATGGGCGGGGTTTCTGCTTCCTCGCTGCTCTGGGCCCTGGACTTTGCTCCCTGGAGCTCTGGGTGTCCTGTTCGGTTGGCAGTGCTTCTGGCTTCACCAGGGTGGTAGCACCTGGGGGTTGGGGCAGTGGGCATCGTACTGTGTCTACGTGCCCTCTCTGTGCCAGCCTCTGTCTGAGGCTGTAGAAGGGAACCTGACACTAATCCACTTCAGGGAGCTCAGATTCTAGAGCTGGCTGGGGAGCCCGGAAGTTGGAGCACTTCCTCTGAGGGCTATTGAAGAAAGCTCAGAAAAGGGCGCTTTAGACCTTGAAGAACTGATGGGAGTTTTCCAGGAGGAGTAAGAGGAGAAAGGGCATTCTCGGCTGTGTGCGTGGGCAGTGTGTGTGCAGAAGGTGTACAAAGGCGGGGAGATGAGGCAGTGCCAAGGGTGTTGGAGCAGGCAGATGTAACTCAGTGTGAGGTGTATAGGGGCTCGGGGGCGTCCCTCATGAGTCTGATGCCTATCGAAGTGCTTGGATGGTGCTTGGCAGGCAGTAGTGAGTCTCGGCGGTGTTAGCTGTTACTCTTGTGGTTGTTATTAGGATATTATTAGCACACTGCACCGACCTTCAGTCAGAGGCTCTTTTCTTCTCTCCTCTGGTAGAGTCTTGCTCGGTTTCTCCTGCAATTCACAGCATGGGGGATCTGGAACAAAACGAGAACATGCATGCATCTCAGAAACTCGCTCTTTATACATCACCTGGCTGCATTTCCGTGACAACTCGGAGCTTATTCCTGCTTGCGTTTTCTTCTCCAACCCCTCCTTCAGGCCAGAGCTGGCTGGGCCCAGGTCCTTAAACCTCAGATCTGAAGTTCCATTCGCATCAAGAAGGGGTGGGGCAGAGGGTGAGGAGGTGGGGGGATGGGAAAATTCCAAATGAGTAGTTCCGCAGCCTGCTGTCTCTCTCATCTCAAGGGGTCCGGTGACCGCCCTCTGGCCTGCGAGGTGACTTTCTGAGCCTGAAAAGTGCAGAGAGGGCCTCCTCTCACCCACTGGTCCATCACCTGAGATTCTTACTGGGGGGCGGGGAGAAAAGTGTTTAGTTCAGTGACTCCTGACTCAACAGATGGCAGAACACTGGCCTCTTCTCAGTGGGCTATTTCTCTAAGGGATCCCTGCCTTTCCTTCTCTGGGGCCAAGATGAGGCCTCTTGCACCTGTCTCCTGAATTCCTGCCCCAGTCTCTCCTTGCTGGTCTGCCCGTTTCCCCACATGCCCTTGAGTTTCCTTGTCTGTGCTTCATTCAGAGTCATCTTTCAAGATTGCAAAGCTGACCACTTAGCTCCCTGGCTGAAAAGTGCTCTGAGGCTCCCCAGGTCCCCCTAACGTCCTGATTCCCCAGGGTGCACTCCAGCCCCTTTGCATCTGGTCTGGTCTGTTGTCATCCTCTTGTCCCCCTGGACCTGGTGCTCTAGATCCATGGACTGGAGGCATGGCTCGTCACACGCCACGTTCTTGCCTCTGAGTGGCCCTGACGTCCCCATGGAGATTCTGATTCAGAGTCTAAGGAAAGCCTCCCCGAACTCCTGGTGGGCCTCACGACTCTGCTCTGGGCTCCTCTGCTACCTTGTGTGTATCTCTGCCTCGCTTACTGTATAGTGGCTCTTTGACAGTGAGTCCTCGAGGGCAGTGATGGAGTGCTGGGTTCCTCTAGGCCTGGCACATCCAGCTGCCCGGTAGAGGATCATCATAGGGATAATGTTAGCAGCTCATAATGAGCACGTCCTTCCACCTTCTGATCCATCATAGGGACCCCGCTATGAGATAGTACCATTGTCACTCTCAATTTACAGTTGAGCAGATTGAGGCTCAGAGAGGTTAAGTAACTTGGTTAAGGTCACAGAGCTAGTAATGGCAGAGGTGGGATGTGAACCATGGTCCGCTTCTTAAACATTACGCTAGACCCTTCCCAATGTTGGTAAAGTGGCCAAAACTTGCATTTCTTTCCTCCCAAAGTGAAAATCGCCACCAAGGCCAATCCATTGGGTGAAAATTCACTGAAGCCTGAGAGTCTCCGGTTCCAGCTGGAGACGTCACTGAAGCGGCTGCAGTGTCCCCGGGTGGACCTCTTCTACCTGCACCTGCCGGACCACAACACCCCCGTGGAGGAGACGCTGCGCGCCTGCCACCAGCTGCACCAGGAGGTGAGGGCGGCCCCCGGAGCTCTGGGAGGAGGTGTCCTGCTCCTCTCCTTGCCCTGTCATTACCCAGGAGAGTGGAGGGTGCAGGGCTGCCGCAGAGTGCATCTGGAGACAGACCACGTCCCAGGGTCCCCGCCCCGGTCTCCCCTTCCTGGTGTCCTGGCTGCCGTGGGTTCTGACGGCCGCGTCTCCCCTGCAGGGCAAGTTTGTGGAGCTGGGCCTCTCCAACTATGCCTCCTGGGAGGTGGCCGAGATCTGTACCCTCTGCAAGAGCAACGGCTGGATCCTGCCCACCGTGTACCAGGTGAGGGCCAGGGCTGCAGAGGCCTCAGTCTCCAGGGCTCCTGCTGATCGCGGGTCTCTGGGCCCTTGTGACGGCCCGAATGCCCTCCCCATAGCAGCTGCTCCCTACTCACAGCCTGTAGATGGCTCCCTGGTGCCCTGCGGGTGACGTATAAGCTCCTCAGCCTGGCCAGCAGGCACCTGCTCACTCGGGCCCTGGCTCCCCTTCCTGCCCGCGTGCGCACCTTGTCCCGTCCTTCCCACTTCCTCCCCCTCACTGCAGCCTGGAGCCCTCCTCCCCCTCCTCCCCTGGTAGCAGTGCTCGGGGCTCACTTAGATGCTTTGTCCTCTGGAAGCCTCTCCCCCCACCCAGTGGAGCCTGAGATCTCGGGCTCTCCTTATCTCCTCTGCATCATTCAGCAAATGTTTGTGCAGCTGCCTGGTGCCAGGCACTGGTCACAGAACTCACCAGTGTATGTTGATTGCCTCTGTTCTGGAGCACACCTGTCACACTCTCCCTCGCTGTTACATCTCAGAGGGCGGGGCTTTGTCCTTTTGGCTCCTTGGAGGAAGTCTGATGTCCAGCCTGTAGGTGGTGCTCAGAAATGTTGGCTGAATG
Organism: Diceros bicornis minor; assembly: GCF_020826845.1. NCBI lineage: Eukaryota > Metazoa > Chordata > Mammalia > Perissodactyla > Rhinocerotidae > Diceros > Diceros bicornis. Next base: position 36,525,558 of record NC_080752.1, on the reverse strand, counting down.
AATGAATCTATCTTGGGCACGAGCCCCCTCCACCACCACCACTAAGTAGGTGCCCTGATTGTCAAGGACCTGGGATTGTTAATGTCTCACCTGAGGGCTCTCCAAGGGGAAATTTGGGGTGCCCCCTTGACAGGTGCACCCTCTCCAGCTGGCCCTTCTCCCTGCAGGGCGTGTACAACGTCGTCTCCCGGCAAGTGGAAACGGAGCTCTTCCCCTGCCTCAGGCACTTTGGATTGAGGTTCTACGCCTACAGCCCTCTGGCTGGTACGGGCTGCAGGGGGCCAGCCTCCCCCTGGGGGAGGGATTCCTGGCCCTGTCCTGTCTCTGCCTCCTCCTGACGGGAAATCCTGGCCCAGGACCTGGGAAGCCGGGAGGGGTTTGACCAGAGGCTGGGCTCTCCTCCATTCCTCCTGGCTCCCCCACCATCCCCCCGAGTGCAGAGTAGCCTCTGGGCACAGGGTGGGCACTGGGTCTGATGGCAGCCTTCCCACAGGGGGCCTGCTGACCGGCAAGTACAAGTATGAGGACGAGGACAAGAAACAGCCTGTGGGCCGCTTCTTTGGGCATGTCTGGGCTGAGTTCCTCAGGAATCTGTGAGCTGGGGTCATCTGCGTGAGGGCGGGAGGTGGCCTGGGTCCCCTTAGTGTGAAGTAGGGAGTCCCTGGGGCTGCTTTCCTGGGGGCTAGGACTCCCCCTGGTGCTCAGACCTAGGACACTGGATTCCCATGGGGTTTACAGAGCCCCTTTCCTCCGTGAATATTCCGAGTGTCTCTGGGGAGGGATTGGGGGCCTCGATTGGGAATGTGGATCCCTGGGCCTTCTGCCAGGTCTCAAGACACTATCTCTTCCCTGGGAAGAGCTCACCCCCTGCCCACAGCGGGAGCGGAAGCTTAGATGGGACTAGGGAAACCTGGGCCGTGCTGCTGCCCCATAACTAGATGGCCTGTCATCTTTGGCCAAGGAGTCTAAGTTTGTAAACTCTTGGCATAAAATTGTCATCGTCGTTGAAGGTATAGGTCAGCCGCTGTTGGGAACAGCGTTCCTCCCTTCCTTTTCCACTTTTTAAATTTTGAAAAATTTATCGAAGTACAAGCCTTGTTCACAGTGAACAGCACCGCTTTTCTAAGCTACACTCCCTAGAGGGGACGATATTAGTTCTTACAGCTGTCTTCCCTCTCGCATTTTCTCTCTAAGGAGACACTTTATTGCTGTTTCTTAATTATCAAATGTAGACATCATCTGTGCACTGCTGGAAAGCTCATCTTTCTAGATTTATAGAAGCCAAGTCTCCAAGGTTAATTTCCTTGTATAATCTGATTGATTTGCCTTTTCTGTTTTTTCCCATCTGGGAGGAGAACAACAAAGCAAGCTCCGTGCACGGCGCTCTGATGCGAGTTTTACGGAAATGGCCAAGGAGTTTTTAAGCGGTGGAGTGTCTAATGTTTGGATTCACTGTGTGTGCACTTCTGTGACTGAAATTCTAATCCAGCCCCCGCCTTGCCCCAAGGGTCTCTGGTGACCCTGGCCAGGTGTAGGGTCGGTCATCCTGAGCAGTGTTTCTGGAGGAGCATTCACACCACCAGGGCCTGGGCCTCAGCCTGGAGAATCAAGGCTGATGGTTCCCACTGTGTCTGCTCTCTGGAGTTTACAGAGCATCCTCAAGTCCATTTTCTCTTCTCCGTGTTGCATTCAGCGAACCAGGCTGGCACGGGGTGTTTCCTTTCCTCACTGAGCGGTGAGAAAAGTGAAGGCAGGTGGCTCAGCCAAGGCCAGAGCCAGGACTGGAGCCTGATTTGTCGAGGGTCCAGTCTGTGACCGGGTCTCAGGGGTGGTGCTGTGGCTCGTCCTGGGTTCTGATTGGGGGGTTGCATAGTTCACATCTGGTGAACATGTGAAATGCATGGATTCTTGCCCACTGCATCCCTTCTCGTCCTGCCACGGGACTGCAAACAGCACCCTGATGAAGGGCCCAGAAACCTACATGCATTCTGCCATGCAAGGATGTAAAACCTCCACTAGGACATGCTGACCCCTCAGAGCCGCGGGCACTGGGGTGGCGGCGGCCACCCTGGAGTGACCCCATGGTACTGACCCCTGTGTCACCCTGCCCACCTGCCCAGCTACTGGAAGGAGCACCACTTCAAGGCCATCGCCCTGGTGGAGAAGGCCCTGCAGGCTGCCTATGGGACCAGCGCCCCCAGCATGACCTCGGCCGTCCTCAGGTGGATGTACCACCACTCCCAGCTGCAGGTAACCCGGCCGTCTGCTTTATGGACGCTTGTGCTCCTTTAGGGCAGCCAGAATTACCTGTAGCTGATTTCTAAATAGTTTTATTCCTCTGAAATTTCTCTCTGTTTCCATTCTTGTGGCTGTCTTCCGGTTGTTCTTAGTAACTGTCTGGGTGCCAGGCTCTGTGCTGAGGGCTTTACAAACATGGATTTAGAGATTATGTCGGCCTGATGAGGTGTGATTATCCTAGGTATACTGATGAGGAAACGGGTCACACGGCTGTGAAGTGGGTAGAACTCTATCACAGTTTTGACTGAAAACCCAGTAGTCACTGCTCTGGTGGGAGTTGGGGTTTCCCTCTCTCTTTGGTGTCCCCTGTCTTCCGGGCTAAAACTTTTCTCCAGCTTTAGCTTTATACAGTTGCATACTGCCTGGCATTTCCATAGAAGGTTCTCAACCAGTGGAAGCTAAGTGCTTTACATAGTTTCTCATTCCCATAACCCGGCTGAAAATAGAGAAGAAGATTGAGTCTCAGAGAGGGCAGATAACTAAGCCAGGTTTACGCAGCTGCTGAGGGGCAGACCTGGGCTCTGCACGTAGCTCTGTCTGAGGATGAGCCGTGTGCCAGCAGGGGAAAGAAGACAGGGATTGGAGACACTTAGTTACAATTGTTGAAGGCGCCGTAAATTCTCTGTAGAAGTGTGTAGGCATGAATGAACATCAGGTCCCACCTGTTGGCAGGGGCGAGGCTGGGAGGGGGAGTGGGTGTGACCAGAGTCACTGTGCTGCAGAAGTGTGTTGACGCCTGGCGGTCTCCCCTTGCAGGGTGCCCACGGGGACGCGGTCATTCTTGGCATATCCAGCCTGGAGCAGCTGGCACAGAACTTGGCAGCGGCTGAGGAAGGGCCCCTGGAGCCGGCCGTCGTGCGGGCCTTTGATCAAGCCTGGCACCTGGTTGCCCACAAATGTTTCAACTACTTCCGCTAGGCCCCCAGTGGCTCAAGCTGCCAAAAGCTTTCTTTCTTTCCTCTCACCTCTTCTGTTCTCTCACTCCAGCCAGTCTTTCCCTTAAGCTGATTGAGCCTGATCTTTCTTGATTGTGTGGATCCATGCATTAATTTTCTAGATTCCCGCCTTGCTCCCAGTAGCCTTCACAATGTGTAAAGGCCGGGATGGAGCCCTGCTCGGGCAGTTCCTGCCTGAATAAAGCGGGCGCTGGACGCGGCTGCAGCCCAGGTCCTGATAAACCCACAGACTCGTCTCCGTGACTGCTGGCAGCTTGTTTCCCTCCTGCCTGGGGGCTTCCTGCCAGAGGGGCAGAACCATGAGCTGGAGTCTTCCAAGGGCAGAGGTGGTGAGCAGGTCTCAGGACACAGTGCCCTCATGAGGCCTCCCCAGCCTCCTGTCCTGAACCCAGCCTGACCTCGCCACTGTGGGGCTGGAGGTGGCCCTCACTCCTGTGCACACGGTAGAAAAAGAGGGCCAAACCCCTGAAACGGATCTTCTCTCACATAGAAATGCCCTCACTGATTATTTACAAATAGAACAGTCTGAGCACAAACCTACCATTTAATCACCAGGAAGACAAACCTCACAGGACGCTGGGGAACATTTGAGCAGATGCTCTCACGTTTAGCAGTGGCTTTACTCTAGTCTTAGCTGAAGCCTCCTGTCGTCTGGTCATCCATCAGGTTCCTGGCCGTTGCCCTGGGCCTGCTGCTGTTGGGAGTGGGGTGGGGCACGGGCAGCCAGGGTCCCCATTTCTCTCAGCAAATCCCTACCTTAAGCAGGAGGCACCCAGAGCTGGAGCAGAAAAGAAATCCCAGGTCTGGGGGTTGACGTTTGACTGTTCCCAGTGCAGAGAAATTCCCCAGCCCTGGGTGGAGGGGTGGGCGGGCCAAGCAGCAGCAGAAGTCAGCTCTTGGAGCTGGCTCATCTTGAAGTGGTGAAAGGGGCCACTCCTGGGAATCCAGACAGAAGCACCATCAAAGACTCTTTGTTCTAAGAAAAGTCCCGTTGGCCGTCTAGAGGGAGACAACCTGAGGACAAAATATGTTCTATCCAGAACCACGTCCCCCTCCTTTGTCTTCATCTGTAATGAAATGATGCTCCCCCCAAGTGGCTCGTGTTTCAGTTATTGCACAAGAAACCACCTCAAAATTCTATTGCTTAAAATGACAGAATCTCCCAAATTAATCTAAAGAGTCAATGCAGTCCTTATCATTCCCACCTGAGTTTTCTGTGTGTGTTTGTTTTTTTTACAGAAATTGACAAAGTAACCCTAAAATTCATATGGAAATTCAAAGGACACAGAATAGCCAAAATAATCTTGAGTAAGTCCTGTAATTCTTGATTTTAAAACTTACTACAAAGCTACACTAATAAAGACAATGTGTTACTGGCATAAGAATAGACATATAGATAAACAGAATAGAATTGAGAATCTAGAAATAAACCCTTACATGTACTGTTGATAGATTTAATACAAGAGTGTCAAGACAATTCAATGGGAAAAGAATAGTCTTCCACAAATGGTGCTAGGCCAACTGGACATCCACATGCCAAAGAAGGAAGTTGAACCCTTCTCACACCATACAGGAAATTAACTCAGTGGAATGTAGACCTCAATGTAAAAGCTAAAACCATAAAAATCTCAAAATATAGGAGTAAGTCTTCATGACCTGGGCTTAGGCAATGGTTTCTTAGATGCAACACCAAAAGTAAAAGCCAAAAAGAAAAAACAGAGAACTTGGACATTATCCAAATTTAAAATGTGTGTGCTTCAAAGGACTCCATCAGTAAAGTGAAAAGACAACCCACAGAAGGGGAGAAAATATTTGCAAATCACATTTCCTGAGGAACTTATATCAAGAATATAAAAAAAACTCTTACAAGTCCATAATAAAAGATAGAAAACCCAATTTAGATACAGGCAAAGGATTGGAATAGACCTGTCTCTAGAGAAGATATGCAAATGGCCAATAAGCACGTGAAAAGCAGCTCAGCATCATTACCCATCAGAGGACAGTAAATCAAAACCACAAAGATTCCACTCGACACCAGTAGGAGGGCTATAGTGACAAAAGACAGTGATAGGCGTTGATGAGAATTTGGAGAATTTGGAAGCTTTATACACTGCTGGTGGGAATGTAAAATGGTGCAGCCACTCTGGAAAACAGTCTGGCAGTTCCTCAAAAGATAAAGCATGAGTTACCATATGACTCAGCAGTTCCACCCCTCAGGGATATGCCCAGGAGAAACAAAAACATGTCCACACAAAATCCTGTACACGAATGTTCATAGCAGCATCATCCATAATAGGCAAAGTGGGAACAGCCCAAATGCCCATCATCTGGTGAGTGGATAAATAGAAAGTGGTGTATGCACACAATGGAGTACTTTCAGCAATAAAAAGGAATTAGGTAATGACACATCTACAGTGTGGATGAATGTTGAAAGCATCGTCGTAAGTGAAGGAATCCAGTCACAAAACACCTCATGTTGTAGGATTTGATTTACATGAAATGTCCAGAATAGACAAACTGTTCGAGACAACAAGTAGATTAGTGGTGGCCTAGGGCTGGGAGGGGTGTTGGGAGGAAATGGAGATTAACTGCTAATGAGTACAGGTTTCTTTTTAGGGTGATGAAAATACGTTAAAATTGATCCTGCAGTTTGTATAACTCAGAATATGCTTAAAACCATTGAATTATACACTTTAAATGGGTGTATCATATGTGAATTATGTCTCAATGAAACTGTTTTTAAAACAACAACAACAACAGACATTTGGCTGAGCAGCTGCTGTTTGGGCAGGGCTCAGTGGAGAATGTTCATCTCCTCCCCAAGGTCTGAGAGGTGACCTTGAGCTGGAGACTAGAATCACTGAAGGGTGATTCACTCACGTGTCTGGCGGTTGACGCTGACCGTCAGCTGGAATATCGGCTGTTGTAGTCAACTGGGACATTTACATGTGACCCCTCCATGTGGACTGGCTTCCTAACAGCATGGCCGCTGGCTTCCAAGGGTGAGCATCCAAGAGAAACAGACAGAAGCCGTAATGCCTTTTACATCCCAGCTTCTGAAGTCCGTAGCATCCGTCCTGCCTCATGGGAGGAGTGTCAAAGTTATGCTGTAAACAGAGGATGTGAGAGAACAGAGGGGCACGTTTGGAAGATAAACTGTCCCGGGAGCAATGGTCCTGAGTGGTCAAGTGGAGAAGATGAGTCTCTTGTCTGGCTGGGAGACCTTCAGCCCTGAGCATCCCTGTCAGGGAGGTGTTCTCTGCTAGGTCAAGTCCCATCCGTTAGAACCTTTCAGAGAGCGTATCTCACACATACTTGACGGTCACTCGAATTCAGACATTTCCTACACAAACAGCTTTTTCAAAAGACGAAGGTACAGAATTGGATCTGGAAACTGGCAACATACATTTGATCACCCTGAAACTAAGGAAGCCTTTCAGTCAGTAGTGTGTAAAAGCTGCAGGATGAGTGGGTGTGGGTGGTGTGTGCATGAATGAATGCACAGAACAGGGACTACTGACGCTACAGGCGGGAGCGAGGGCATCTGGGCTGACCTGCTTGCTTCCTTTCCCTTCTGGCCTGCTTCTTACTGGTGGTTGTGATGGTTAACATCGCCAGGGCCTCCAGTCTGCATTCCGAATACCTCTTAGAAAGGATAAAGAAGGTAGGACTGTCAGGACGTAATTGCTTATGAGAAAGTACATTTCTGCTCCATAGAGTTTTAATTTAATAGGACTATTTTGAACACATCACTGTGCCCCACCAAAATTTGTAAGTGTATGTCCTCCACAAAAACATTTTTATCATCAACGTTGAACTTTATAACTGAATTAAAAATAGCATTCACGATAGTGTGAGATGTTTCACCTTTGACAAAATGAACTTCCAAAAGCTATATTTTGATTCTATGGATTGGATGGAAGGAAAGTTTAATTATTATTGGAATTGACTGTTTTTCTATTCGAAGTAAATGACACTAACATAAAACTGGTATTATTTTCTACTTGTGAAGTATTTCTATTATTGATACAAATACATCAACAGCTACCACCTTACTTTTCAGACATGCATAAGGAAACATAGAATGAAAAATGAGCAAACTTAATTGGGAAGAACAGGTATTTAATCTAGATCAAAAGTTATGTGTCATAGTGATAAGAAAATGGACCTTCTGTGTTTCACAAGTTAAATCATAATCCTCAGACACAATCTTCTACATCAAAATTAACAATGATCTCAAGATGTTCATGCCAGGTGTCCTAGTCTGTTCGGGCTGCTGTAACAAGATACCATAGACTGGGTGGCTTAAATAACAAACATTTATTTCTCAAGCTTTGGAGACTGGAAATCCAAGATCAGGGTGCCAGCAGATTCGGTGTCCGTGAGAGCCCACTCCCTGGTTTGCAAACAGTCCCTTCTGGTGCACCTGCACATGGTGGGAGAGTGCTCCAGTCTCTTCTGCTTCTTATAGGGACACTGATCCCATCATAAGAGCTTCACCTTCATCACCTCACCTAACCTGATCACCTCCCAAAGGCTCCGCCTCCTAATACCATCACATTAGGGGTTAGGGTTTCAACCTATGAATTTTGGGGGCACTCAAACATTCAGTCTGTAACACCAGTTCAGCTTTGTGGTTTCTCCTTTTGTGTGGCCAGTGCTGTCATTGCATTCCCCATGGTAGATGGAAAATGTTGACAGATATTATCAATAAATTATACATGTATTGTCAACTATCCTGATAAATGGAAATACTGTCTTTAATATTTGATTAGGCATCTGGCCCTTCCAAATTGGCAATTACTTTGACTCTGATTCTTGGCTAACCCTGTGACAGTGATAGCTCTTCTGTACTGACGTATACCCTTAAGGGAGGAAACAGCAAGAGCCTGAGAAAGCAGCTTAGGTTTATGACAAGGTTGGGGGGAAAGATGGATTCTCCCCAGAAGTTCCCCTCATGTAAAGTTGTGTTGCTCTGGCACGTGGATAAAGGGACTACTACCTATGGCCTGAGACTGAATTAATATGAGAGCTCTGAGTATTTTGTTGGAGTGCAATGGCCATTCCCTTATTGGACTGCATGGTTGATATGTCCCTTTGGAATTGTTTGAACAAGGTGCAAATGATTTGATGGGCTGGTTAGAAATGCTCATGATCCCCATGGAATTGCATCCATAAATTCAGCAGAAAGCATTAAGGAACTGTCTATATTCCAATGCCTGTGCGTGTCAAGGAATTGTAACAGCGCCACATCCAGGAGAGAAAAAAGTGCTCTCCTCATTCAAGGATTACTGCAATGCTATCTCTGTTTCCCAGCTCTGTCTGGTAGGTGAAAAAAGATAATGGTGCTTGGCAAATCATTGTGGACTACTGAGGTTTAAGTAAAAAGTGGCCACTCCCTCAGCACTGAACATGGGTGATTGAATTGTTGCCACTACTGGCACTTGGTTTGTGACCTTGGATTTTGCTAATGTCTTCTCTTCAGTATCCATTCAGGCAAATATGCTTTCACCTGGCAAGGTATGCCATACACATTCTCTTCCTTTCACTGGGCTATTTAAATTCCCCTGGATTATTCCACTAATGGGTCATACAAACACTAGTACAATAACATTGGATGGCAGATGTGGACAGATTTCATTACAACAATGAAATTAAGCACCATATTCAGATAGTGGCTCCCGCGGAAGAAAATGCTGGCACTGCATGCAATCCAAGCACAGCTAAACAGAATGGACAGGTCTTGAATGAGGACAAAATCCAAGACCTAGCCTTTAAATCATCTTTATGAGGGGTAATTAGGTAGCTTCCAAAGGCATTTCACAGCTTGTATAAGACAAATTATTGGCTCATGGCCCCCCGGCCATGAAGGATAAAGACTTACATTATGATAGCCTGAGGACAGCACATTCTATATCTGGAAATTCTGTTAAGTCTTCTGTACCAAGTTACCAGACAAACACCTAAATGTGAAAGGAGCCTCCTGAAGTAATAAGCTGTGGAGGTGTCTAGGCAGCAGCACATCCAGCTCTACTTTCAGGTCCTGTGTCCCTTTCACACCCTAAAGAATTACAGGTATCTATGATAATCACAGAACTAGAAATTTTGCCATTTAGATTCTGTTGGTGTTTGTTTGAACTTTGAACTTGATCCTACCCTGAAGTTTGAACTTGATCCTCCTACTGTCCAGTGCTTACCCTTTGAGCTAACCTATTACTAGACCCTAAGAGAGAGATTGTCTCATTTAAGAGGAAGCTCTAATTCCATGATCCAACGTTCCCATCCTTAATAATTTCTTTCTGAATTGAAAAACCATAAATTTTGTCATGTCTAAAAATGAACTATTGTGATATGATATTAGAAGATCCAATCAAAGACAAAGCCTGGTCCCCAAGGCCTTAGCTGTGTTCATGAATAAGTAGTTGTTCAACCTTTAGACACAGAGACCGTCTAAACTGCTTTACCCAAACCAATGGCTCTATGGAGCCTTGTCGACAAGACTTGCCCTGTGATAAGACAGCATGACTCAGTACAGTGGAGTGCTGTAGCCATCAATCACGATGATGGTAAACTAGCTGTTATTTTAAGTTCTTTTAATTTTACCTGTTCTTCTAGGGAGTGTAATGGTATCTCATTGTGGTTTTAATTTGCATTTTGGCATAACATAATTCTCTCAGAACCAAGTTTATTGTACAATTTACATACAATAAAGTTCACCAATTTTAAGTGTATGGTTGATTTCTCATGCTCCTTTGCAGTCAATTACCTCCCAAACTCTGCTCCTAGCAACCACTGCTCTGCTTTCTGTCACTATTCATTTGCATTTTCTAGAATTTTATATAAGTGGAATCATGGAGTATGTAGACCTTTGTGTCTGATTTCTTTCTCTTAGCACCATGTTTTTGAGATTCATCCATGTCGTTGTGTGTATCAGTAGTTCATTTCTTTTTATTGCTGATTATTTTGTATTCCACTATATGTATATATGACACTTTCTTTGTCCATTCACATGTTGGTTGGTTTCCAGTTTGGGGCTTTTATGAATGAACTGGTATGAACATTTCTGTATAAGTCTTTGAACATACATTTTTATTTCTCCTTGGTACAGATCTAGAAGCGGGGTGGCTAAATCATTTGCAAAGTGTATTTGTAACTTTAATTTTTAAACGCCAAAGTGACTTCTGCTTTCAGCAAGATGGAATAGACATACTTTTCCTTATTCCTCCTGCTAAGTACAAATAAAAACTCTGTGTATTACGAATAACAGAAACAGAAGAGGACCCTGAAAGATGGAAAGAAGTCAGACTAGCTCGGGACCGCAGGACCCAAGGAATGACAGAGGTGAATTTCCCGGTTTTTCTTTGTGCCTCATATATGCCAGAGTTCGAGCTGAAGAAGCCAACTACCTGCAAATGTCAACCAGCTCAGACAGAAAAGGCTCCAAGCAAAACCTGCTTTCTCTAGCCAGAGAACCGGGAAAGGGGCAGCCAGGCAAGCCAGGATAGTTTTAGGAGACCTTTTACTCCAGCCAAACACCACAGAATAAAGATGCGACCCCCGCTACCACCCACGCCAGCAAATGCTGAATGGGGAGCCTAGACTTCCACCATTGCTAGGCTGTAGGGAAGCACCTCAACCCTCGATGGAGTGGTGCCAGAGAGGATGAATAGGGAGCTGGACATTCATGCTCAACAGCCAGTAACGAGGCCTCCCAACCCCCCACACTGCTGTGTCAGTGGAGACCACACGGGAGCCTGGATTTCCACCTCCACTTTGCAGTAAGGAGGAGCTCTTCCCCTTCCCCACTTGCATGGTGTCAGAGAGCCTAGTGGAGAATCAGGACATTCATCTCTGCCCAGTGCTAAGGAGGTGACCCACCTCCATGCCCCAGTGGTGTCAGTGAAGGCCACATGGGGAGCAGTAAGGAGGCACTCCTACCTCCTACCCAGGGAGGTATCCGTGGAGGCCTAGTGGGAGCCTGAATTCCTACCCCAACCCGGTACTACTGAGGCCCAGAGCAGTGTCAGGATAAACCCACTAAAATAGAAGGCTTAAATATGACCAAGACTCTCATAATATAATAAGCAAAATGTCCATGTTTCAATAAAAATTCAATTGTCATATCAAGAACCAAGAAGGTCTGAAATTAAATGAAAAAAAAAGAGACAATTAATCAACAGATACCGATACCAAGATGACATAGATATTAGAATTATCTGACAAAGATTTTAAAACCGCCATCATGAAAACGCCTCAATAAATGTTACAGATATTCTTGAAACAAATGAAAAAACAGAAGTCTCAGCAAAGAAATCAAAGATATAAAGAACAAAATGGACATTTTAGAACTGAAAAATACAACAAAATAAAACACTTGGTGGATGGGCTCAATGGCAGCACAAGGGGGGCAGAAAAATGAATCAATGCATTCTGAGAAAGAATAATAGGAATTCCACAATCTGAACAATAGAGAGAAAACAGACTTTAAAAAGGAGCCCAGTGTCAGGGACTGTGGGACTAGAAGACGTGATCTGACATCTAACATTCGTGTCATCAGAGTCCTGGAAGGAGAAGGAGGAACAGGGGAGGCTGACAAGGTATTCAAAGAAATAATGGCTGAAAATTTCCCAAATTTGACAAGAGGTATAAACCTACACATTCAAAGAGTGAAATGTACTCCAAACAGCATAAACACCCCCAAATCACACCAAGACACATCACAGTCAAACTTCTGAAGATGAAAGACAATGAATAAAATCTCAAGAGCAGAGAACAAGACAGAAATGACACCTATAGGGGAAAGACAATTCAAATGACAGCAGATTTCTCATCAGAAAACACGGAGGCTAGAGGGACGTGGCACAACATTTTTGCAAGTGCTGAAAGAAAAGAACCATCAACCCAGAATCCTATACCCAGAAAATAGATCCTTCTGGAATGACAAAGGAATCAGGACATTCTAGGCTGAAGAAAATCTAAGAGACTTTGTTGCCAGGAGACCCACTACTTGTTTTGGCTCTTATCTGTCTTATATCCTTCCTTCTAATTGTGGGTTCAATAGGCTCTTCTTTTTCTGGTTTCTTAAAGTGGAAGCTTAGATCATTGATTTGAAACATTTTTTCTTATATAATATGTCCACATAGTGGTATAAATTCCCCTGTTAGCCCTACTTTAGCTGCATCTCAGAAAGTTTTATATATTTCTAGTTTCTTTTAGTTAAAAATATGTTCCGCTTTCCCTTGTGATTACTCTACTGATCTATGGGTTATTTAAGCACGTGTTATTTAATTTCCAAGTATTTGGAGATTTCTCCAGAAATCATGAAATGATTGATTCCTAATTTACAGCCTTTATGGTCAGAGACATCCTTTGTATGACATGAATCCTTTTAAATTTATTAATGTTTGTTTTATGACCCCAAATATGTTATATCTTGGTGAATGTGCACTTGAAAAGGATGAATATTCTGCCGTTGTTCGGTGTTCTATTAATATTAATTGTGTTAAACTGGTTAATAGAGTTGTTAAGGTCTTTTATATGTTTACTGAGTTTCTGTCAACTATGATTAATGATTGTTCTACAATTATAGTCATGTGCTGCATAACACTGTTTCACTTAATGACAGATCACATATATGACAGTGGACCCATAAGATTAGTATCATGTAGCCCAGGTGTATAGTACACTATACCATCTATGTTTGTGTAACTACATTCTATGATGTTCACACAATGATGCAATGGTCTAAGGATGCACTTCTCAGAACATATCCCCTTCATTAATCAACATATGACTGTACTGGGGGAGGAGTGTTGAAATCTCCAAATATAATTGCTTTTTGTTTATTTCTTCTTTAGTTATGTCAATTCTTTTCATGTGTTTTGATGCTCCATCATTAGGTGCATACACCTTTAGAATTGTTATGTCTTTTTGATTAACCTCTTTGTTGTTATGAAATTTCCGTTTGTCTTTGATAGTATTTTTTGTTCTGAAATCTACTTTGTCTGAGATTCCGATAACCACTCCAATTTTCTTATACTTAGTTTGTCAAGGTGGGTCTTTTTCCATCCTTTTACTTTTAAGCAATCTCTGTTTATATATTTCAGTGGGATTCTAGCACTTATCATATAGTTGGGTTTTGCTTTTTTATCCAGTCTGACAATCTCTGCCTTCATTTGGGAGTGTTTATATCATTTCTATTTAATGTAATTATTGGTATGATTGTGCTTAGATCTGTCTGGCTATTTGTTTTCTATTTGCTCCGTCCATTCCTCGTGACTTTTTACATCTTTATCTGACTTCTTCTGCCTCAATTCAGTATCTTTTATGTATAATTTTACCTCTACTGTTTCTTATTAGTCATACCGCTTTGTTTCATCTTCTCAGTGGTGGTTTTAATGTTTATGATTTACATTTTTAACTTATCACAGTCCACCTCCAAATCATAGTACGCTAGTTCACATACAGAGTGAGAACATGAAAACAGTATACTGTCATTTCATCCCCTCATTTCGTGTTCTTCTTTTCATATATTTTACTTCTACCTTTGTTACAAACTACTTTTTGTAATAAACAACAATACATGACTTATTTTTTCTTTCAACTGTCAAGTATCTTTCTTTTACAATTTTTATATTAATATGTAATATACATGTTGTAATTTCACACCTTTTAGTGTACACTTCTGAAAGTATTGATGAATGTGTAAAGTCATGTAATTAACACCTCAATCAAGATATAGAACAGCTCCCTGACCCCACAAAACTCCCCATGATTCTTCTCTCCTCCTACCAGCAGCCCCTGGTAACCAGTGATTAGCTTTTCTAGTGTTGCCTTTGCAGGAGTGTCATATAAATGGAAGCGGATAGTATGTAGCCTTTGGAGGCCGGCTCAGCAGTTGAGATTCATCCATGTTACTGTTTCCCAGTAATTCATTCCACTGTATGAATATAGCACAGTTTATTTATCCATTCTGCAGCTGAAGGGCAGTTGGATCGTTTCCAGGTTTGGGCAGTTACAAATCAAGCCTCTAGAAACACTTGTGTATAGTATTTTGTGTGAACATAGGTTTTTGCTGAGTCATATGGTAAGCATATGTGTAACTTTAGAAAAACTCAATGATCTTTATAAAAAGTTAAAAATGAGAAAGGGTCTTTTATATTTACCCAGGTTTTCCATTCCGAGCAATCTTCATTTTTTGGTGTCTAAACCCAAATTTCCTTCCGTCTAAAGAACTGTTTCAAATACTCCCTCTAACCAAAGTTTGCTACTAGGAATTCTCTCCCCTTCTGTTTGTCTGAACAAAGTCTTCATTTAGCCTTCACATTTGAAGGTGTTTTCGCTTGGGTAGAGAATTAGAAGCTAATAGTTCTATTCCTCTAATACTTGAACATTTCTTTCCACAGGGACGCAGGCTGGAGCTACTGGCAAGTGACAAGGAGACAACTACAGAGCCGACCTCTGTGACCGCATGGCGGCCGGACAGCCCCGAGGGCCACCACACGTGAGCCAAGGCCTCATTTTGGGACCTTCAGCGCTTGGGAGAGCCCCATCCGGGAGGGCTTAGGGACCCCGGAAGAGTTCAGGCAGGAGGCCAAGGAGGTGGGGAAACGTGGCAGGGAGACCCCCGAAGTTCCAGCTCTCAGCTTTACGGTTCGCTTACGCAGCGGAAGCGCACACGGTCCTTCATGGTCGGCGGCAGCCGCGTGCGTGGGGGGCGCCGCGCACACTTTGGAGGCTCCTCTGCTCCCCCTGCTCCCCCGCGCACTCCTCCCCCAACGCCCGTGGGCGGGGCCCGACAGCCCCTTTTTAAAGCGGCGCCGGGATCACGCGCAGACACTTGTCCTCGCCAACTGCGCCCGCTCCCGTGGTGTCCGAGTGTCCCGCCGCCCCATGTCCCGGCTGCTGTCTGCCCCGCGGGCCGCCTCGGGCGCCCCGGTCCGGCCCACCACCGTGCTGGGCGCCATGGGGATGGGGGACAGCTTGGACGCAGCCGCCAGCGCCGCGGCCGTGCGCGCCTTCCTGGAGCGCGGACACACCGAGATAGACACGGCCTTCATTTACACCGGCGGCCAGTCCGAGAGCATCCTGGGCGGCCTGGGGCTCGGGCTGGGCGGCGGCGACTGCAGAGGTAAGGCCTGGCGCCCGCGCCCCGGCCCCCCGCCCTCCCCCTGCACCGCGCCCCGCTGACCCGACCCAGCCCTGCACCGACAGCAGTCAGGACCGACAGCTTCGTCCCCTCCCGGGCACCATCCTCCCCTGGCCCCCTGCAGCTCTGTGAACCCCTGCTCCGCAGGCCCCGTGCACGTCGAGACCCCGACAGCCGGCCAGTGCTTGGTCTTGACTCCATTCCTCTCCTTTTCCCTCTGAGAAGGTAGCCCGGGACCCTCCCTCCACAAAAGTCCCAGCTCTGGTCGAGCCTGGACCGACTTGGCTAGCCGTTCTCGCAGGCACTGCAAACGTTGGAGTCTGGCGCAGTGCAGTCCTTGCCCTCCTTCCCGTGCCCCGCAGGTGCCCCGTTCTGACCTGATCTGCAGGAATCCTGCCCACGACCCTGGTGTTCCCTGGCTTAGAATGGGCGGGGTTTCTGCTTCCTCGCTGCTCTGGGCCCTGGACTTTGCTCCCTGGAGCTCTGGGTGTCCTGTTCGGTTGGCAGTGCTTCTGGCTTCACCAGGGTGGTAGCACCTGGGGGTTGGGGCAGTGGGCATCGTACTGTGTCTACGTGCCCTCTCTGTGCCAGCCTCTGTCTGAGGCTGTAGAAGGGAACCTGACACTAATCCACTTCAGGGAGCTCAGATTCTAGAGCTGGCTGGGGAGCCCGGAAGTTGGAGCACTTCCTCTGAGGGCTATTGAAGAAAGCTCAGAAAAGGGCGCTTTAGACCTTGAAGAACTGATGGGAGTTTTCCAGGAGGAGTAAGAGGAGAAAGGGCATTCTCGGCTGTGTGCGTGGGCAGTGTGTGTGCAGAAGGTGTACAAAGGCGGGGAGATGAGGCAGTGCCAAGGGTGTTGGAGCAGGCAGATGTAACTCAGTGTGAGGTGTATAGGGGCTCGGGGGCGTCCCTCATGAGTCTGATGCCTATCGAAGTGCTTGGATGGTGCTTGGCAGGCAGTAGTGAGTCTCGGCGGTGTTAGCTGTTACTCTTGTGGTTGTTATTAGGATATTATTAGCACACTGCACCGACCTTCAGTCAGAGGCTCTTTTCTTCTCTCCTCTGGTAGAGTCTTGCTCGGTTTCTCCTGCAATTCACAGCATGGGGGATCTGGAACAAAACGAGAACATGCATGCATCTCAGAAACTCGCTCTTTATACATCACCTGGCTGCATTTCCGTGACAACTCGGAGCTTATTCCTGCTTGCGTTTTCTTCTCCAACCCCTCCTTCAGGCCAGAGCTGGCTGGGCCCAGGTCCTTAAACCTCAGATCTGAAGTTCCATTCGCATCAAGAAGGGGTGGGGCAGAGGGTGAGGAGGTGGGGGGATGGGAAAATTCCAAATGAGTAGTTCCGCAGCCTGCTGTCTCTCTCATCTCAAGGGGTCCGGTGACCGCCCTCTGGCCTGCGAGGTGACTTTCTGAGCCTGAAAAGTGCAGAGAGGGCCTCCTCTCACCCACTGGTCCATCACCTGAGATTCTTACTGGGGGGCGGGGAGAAAAGTGTTTAGTTCAGTGACTCCTGACTCAACAGATGGCAGAACACTGGCCTCTTCTCAGTGGGCTATTTCTCTAAGGGATCCCTGCCTTTCCTTCTCTGGGGCCAAGATGAGGCCTCTTGCACCTGTCTCCTGAATTCCTGCCCCAGTCTCTCCTTGCTGGTCTGCCCGTTTCCCCACATGCCCTTGAGTTTCCTTGTCTGTGCTTCATTCAGAGTCATCTTTCAAGATTGCAAAGCTGACCACTTAGCTCCCTGGCTGAAAAGTGCTCTGAGGCTCCCCAGGTCCCCCTAACGTCCTGATTCCCCAGGGTGCACTCCAGCCCCTTTGCATCTGGTCTGGTCTGTTGTCATCCTCTTGTCCCCCTGGACCTGGTGCTCTAGATCCATGGACTGGAGGCATGGCTCGTCACACGCCACGTTCTTGCCTCTGAGTGGCCCTGACGTCCCCATGGAGATTCTGATTCAGAGTCTAAGGAAAGCCTCCCCGAACTCCTGGTGGGCCTCACGACTCTGCTCTGGGCTCCTCTGCTACCTTGTGTGTATCTCTGCCTCGCTTACTGTATAGTGGCTCTTTGACAGTGAGTCCTCGAGGGCAGTGATGGAGTGCTGGGTTCCTCTAGGCCTGGCACATCCAGCTGCCCGGTAGAGGATCATCATAGGGATAATGTTAGCAGCTCATAATGAGCACGTCCTTCCACCTTCTGATCCATCATAGGGACCCCGCTATGAGATAGTACCATTGTCACTCTCAATTTACAGTTGAGCAGATTGAGGCTCAGAGAGGTTAAGTAACTTGGTTAAGGTCACAGAGCTAGTAATGGCAGAGGTGGGATGTGAACCATGGTCCGCTTCTTAAACATTACGCTAGACCCTTCCCAATGTTGGTAAAGTGGCCAAAACTTGCATTTCTTTCCTCCCAAAGTGAAAATCGCCACCAAGGCCAATCCATTGGGTGAAAATTCACTGAAGCCTGAGAGTCTCCGGTTCCAGCTGGAGACGTCACTGAAGCGGCTGCAGTGTCCCCGGGTGGACCTCTTCTACCTGCACCTGCCGGACCACAACACCCCCGTGGAGGAGACGCTGCGCGCCTGCCACCAGCTGCACCAGGAGGTGAGGGCGGCCCCCGGAGCTCTGGGAGGAGGTGTCCTGCTCCTCTCCTTGCCCTGTCATTACCCAGGAGAGTGGAGGGTGCAGGGCTGCCGCAGAGTGCATCTGGAGACAGACCACGTCCCAGGGTCCCCGCCCCGGTCTCCCCTTCCTGGTGTCCTGGCTGCCGTGGGTTCTGACGGCCGCGTCTCCCCTGCAGGGCAAGTTTGTGGAGCTGGGCCTCTCCAACTATGCCTCCTGGGAGGTGGCCGAGATCTGTACCCTCTGCAAGAGCAACGGCTGGATCCTGCCCACCGTGTACCAGGTGAGGGCCAGGGCTGCAGAGGCCTCAGTCTCCAGGGCTCCTGCTGATCGCGGGTCTCTGGGCCCTTGTGACGGCCCGAATGCCCTCCCCATAGCAGCTGCTCCCTACTCACAGCCTGTAGATGGCTCCCTGGTGCCCTGCGGGTGACGTATAAGCTCCTCAGCCTGGCCAGCAGGCACCTGCTCACTCGGGCCCTGGCTCCCCTTCCTGCCCGCGTGCGCACCTTGTCCCGTCCTTCCCACTTCCTCCCCCTCACTGCAGCCTGGAGCCCTCCTCCCCCTCCTCCCCTGGTAGCAGTGCTCGGGGCTCACTTAGATGCTTTGTCCTCTGGAAGCCTCTCCCCCCACCCAGTGGAGCCTGAGATCTCGGGCTCTCCTTATCTCCTCTGCATCATTCAGCAAATGTTTGTGCAGCTGCCTGGTGCCAGGCACTGGTCACAGAACTCACCAGTGTATGTTGATTGCCTCTGTTCTGGAGCACACCTGTCACACTCTCCCTCGCTGTTACATCTCAGAGGGCGGGGCTTTGTCCTTTTGGCTCCTTGGAGGAAGTCTGATGTCCAGCCTGTAGGTGGTGCTCAGAAATGTTGGCTGAATGAATGAATCTATCTTGGGCACGAGCCCCCTCCACCACCACCACTAAGTAGGTGCCCTGATTGTCAAGGACCTGGGATTGTTAATGTCTCACCTGAGGGCTCTCCAAGGGGAAATTTGGGGTGCCCCCTTGACAGGTGCACCCTCTCCAGCTGGCCCTTCTCCCTGCAGGGCGTGTACAACGTCGTCTCCCGGCAAGTGGAAACGGAGCTCTTCCCCTGCCTCAGGCACTTTGGATTGAGGTTCTACGCCTACAGCCCTCTGGCTGGTACGGGCTGCAGGGGGCCAGCCTCCCCCTGGGGGAGGGATTCCTGGCCCTGTCCTGTCTCTGCCTCCTCCTGACGGGAAATCCTGGCCCAGGACCTGGGAAGCCGGGAGGGGTTTGACCAGAGGCTGGGCTCTCCTCCATTCCTCCTGGCTCCCCCACCATCCCCCCGAGTGCAGAGTAGCCTCTGGGCACAGGGTGGGCACTGGGTCTGATGGCAGCCTTCCCACAGGGGGCCTGCTGACCGGCAAGTACAAGTATGAGGACGAGGACAAGAAACAGCCTGTGGGCCGCTTCTTTGGGCATGTCTGGGCTGAGTTCCTCAGGAATCTGTGAGCTGGGGTCATCTGCGTGAGGGCGGGAGGTGGCCTGGGTCCCCTTAGTGTGAAGTAGGGAGTCCCTGGGGCTGCTTTCCTGGGGGCTAGGACTCCCCCTGGTGCTCAGACCTAGGACACTGGATTCCCATGGGGTTTACAGAGCCCCTTTCCTCCGTGAATATTCCGAGTGTCTCTGGGGAGGGATTGGGGGCCTCGATTGGGAATGTGGATCCCTGGGCCTTCTGCCAGGTCTCAAGACACTATCTCTTCCCTGGGAAGAGCTCACCCCCTGCCCACAGCGGGAGCGGAAGCTTAGATGGGACTAGGGAAACCTGGGCCGTGCTGCTGCCCCATAACTAGATGGCCTGTCATCTTTGGCCAAGGAGTCTAAGTTTGTAAACTCTTGGCATAAAATTGTCATCGTCGTTGAAGGTATAGGTCAGCCGCTGTTGGGAACAGCGTTCCTCCCTTCCTTTTCCACTTTTTAAATTTTGAAAAATTTATCGAAGTACAAGCCTTGTTCACAGTGAACAGCACCGCTTTTCTAAGCTACACTCCCTAGAGGGGACGATATTAGTTCTTACAGCTGTCTTCCCTCTCGCATTTTCTCTCTAAGGAGACACTTTATTGCTGTTTCTTAATTATCAAATGTAGACATCATCTGTGCACTGCTGGAAAGCTCATCTTTCTAGATTTATAGAAGCCAAGTCTCCAAGGTTAATTTCCTTGTATAATCTGATTGATTTGCCTTTTCTGTTTTTTCCCATCTGGGAGGAGAACAACAAAGCAAGCTCCGTGCACGGCGCTCTGATGCGAGTTTTACGGAAATGGCCAAGGAGTTTTTAAGCGGTGGAGTGTCTAATGTTTGGATTCACTGTGTGTGCACTTCTGTGACTGAAATTCTAATCCAGCCCCCGCCTTGCCCCAAGGGTCTCTGGTGACCCTGGCCAGGTGTAGGGTCGGTCATCCTGAGCAGTGTTTCTGGAGGAGCATTCACACCACCAGGGCCTGGGCCTCAGCCTGGAGAATCAAGGCTGATGGTTCCCACTGTGTCTGCTCTCTGGAGTTTACAGAGCATCCTCAAGTCCATTTTCTCTTCTCCGTGTTGCATTCAGCGAACCAGGCTGGCACGGGGTGTTTCCTTTCCTCACTGAGCGGTGAGAAAAGTGAAGGCAGGTGGCTCAGCCAAGGCCAGAGCCAGGACTGGAGCCTGATTTGTCGAGGGTCCAGTCTGTGACCGGGTCTCAGGGGTGGTGCTGTGGCTCGTCCTGGGTTCTGATTGGGGGGTTGCATAGTTCACATCTGGTGAACATGTGAAATGCATGGATTCTTGCCCACTGCATCCCTTCTCGTCCTGCCACGGGACTGCAAACAGCACCCTGATGAAGGGCCCAGAAACCTACATGCATTCTGCCATGCAAGGATGTAAAACCTCCACTAGGACATGCTGACCCCTCAGAGCCGCGGGCACTGGGGTGGCGGCGGCCACCCTGGAGTGACCCCATGGTACTGACCCCTGTGTCACCCTGCCCACCTGCCCAGCTACTGGAAGGAGCACCACTTCAAGGCCATCGCCCTGGTGGAGAAGGCCCTGCAGGCTGCCTATGGGACCAGCGCCCCCAGCATGACCTCGGCCGTCCTCAGGTGGATGTACCACCACTCCCAGCTGCAGGTAACCCGGCCGTCTGCTTTATGGACGCTTGTGCTCCTTTAGGGCAGCCAGAATTACCTGTAGCTGATTTCTAAATAGTTTTATTCCTCTGAAATTTCTCTCTGTTTCCATTCTTGTGGCTGTCTTCCGGTTGTTCTTAGTAACTGTCTGGGTGCCAGGCTCTGTGCTGAGGGCTTTACAAACATGGATTTAGAGATTATGTCGGCCTGATGAGGTGTGATTATCCTAGGTATACTGATGAGGAAACGGGTCACACGGCTGTGAAGTGGGTAGAACTCTATCACAGTTTTGACTGAAAACCCAGTAGTCACTGCTCTGGTGGGAGTTGGGGTTTCCCTCTCTCTTTGGTGTCCCCTGTCTTCCGGGCTAAAACTTTTCTCCAGCTTTAGCTTTATACAGTTGCATACTGCCTGGCATTTCCATAGAAGGTTCTCAACCAGTGGAAGCTAAGTGCTTTACATAGTTTCTCATTCCCATAACCCGGCTGAAAATAGAGAAGAAGATTGAGTCTCAGAGAGGGCAGATAACTAAGCCAGGTTTACGCAGCTGCTGAGGGGCAGACCTGGGCTCTGCACGTAGCTCTGTCTGAGGATGAGCCGTGTGCCAGCAGGGGAAAGAAGACAGGGATTGGAGACACTTAGTTACAATTGTTGAAGGCGCCGTAAATTCTCTGTAGAAGTGTGTAGGCATGAATGAACATCAGGTCCCACCTGTTGGCAGGGGCGAGGCTGGGAGGGGGAGTGGGTGTGACCAGAGTCACTGTGCTGCAGAAGTGTGTTGACGCCTGGCGGTCTCCCCTTGCAGGGTGCCCACGGGGACGCGGTCATTCTTGGCATATCCAGCCTGGAGCAGCTGGCACAGAACTTGGCAGCGGCTGAGGAAGGGCCCCTGGAGCCGGCCGTCGTGCGGGCCTTTGATCAAGCCTGGCACCTGGTTGCCCACAAATGTTTCAACTACTTCCGCTAGGCCCCCAGTGGCTCAAGCTGCCAAAAGCTTTCTTTCTTTCCTCTCACCTCTTCTGTTCTCTCACTCCAGCCAGTCTTTCCCTTAAGCTGATTGAGCCTGATCTTTCTTGATTGTGTGGATCCATGCATTAATTTTCTAGATTCCCGCCTTGCTCCCAGTAGCCTTCACAATGTGTAAAGGCCGGGATGGAGCCCTGCTCGGGCAGTTCCTGCCTGAATAAAGCGGGCGCTGGACGCGGCTGCAGCCCAGGTCCTGATAAACCCACAGACTCGTCTCCGTGACTGCTGGCAGCTTGTTTCCCTCCTGCCTGGGGGCTTCCTGCCAGAGGGGCAGAACCATGAGCTGGAGTCTTCCAAGGGCAGAGGTGGTGAGCAGGTCTCAGGACACAGTGCCCTCATGAGGCCTCCCCAGCCTCCTGTCCTGAACCCAGCCTGACCTCGCCACTGTGGGGCTGGAGGTGGCCCTCACTCCTGTGCACACGGTAGAAAAAGAGGGCCAAACCCCTGAAACGGATCTTCTCTCACATAGAAATGCCCTCACTGATTATTTACAAATAGAACAGTCTGAGCACAAACCTACCATTTAATCACCAGGAAGACAAACCTCACAGGACGCTGGGGAACATTTGAGCAGATGCTCTCACGTTTAGCAGTGGCTTTACTCTAGTCTTAGCTGAAGCCTCCTGTCGTCTGGTCATCCATCAGGTTCCTGGCCGTTGCCCTGGGCCTGCTGCTGTTGGGAGTGGGGTGGGGCACGGGCAGCCAGGGTCCCCATTTCTCTCAGCAAATCCCTACCTTAAGCAGGAGGCACCCAGAGCTGGAGCAGAAAAGAAATCCCAGGTCTGGGGGTTGACGTTTGACTGTTCCCAGTGCAGAGAAATTCCCCAGCCCTGGGTGGAGGGGTGGGCGGGCCAAGCAGCAGCAGAAGTCAGCTCTTGGAGCTGGCTCATCTTGAAGTGGTGAAAGGGGCCACTCCTGGGAATCCAGACAGAAGCACCATCAAAGACTCTTTGTTCTAAGAAAAGTCCCGTTGGCCGTCTAGAGGGAGACAACCTGAGGACAAAATATGTTCTATCCAGAACCACGTCCCCCTCCTTTGTCTTCATCTGTAATGAAATGATGCTCCCCCCAAGTGGCTCGTGTTTCAGTTATTGCACAAGAAACCACCTCAAAATTCTATTGCTTAAAATGACAGAATCTCCCAAATTAATCTAAAGAGTCAATGCAGTCCTTATCATTCCCACCTGAGTTTTCTGTGTGTGTTTGTTTTTTTTACAGAAATTGACAAAGTAACCCTAAAATTCATATGGAAATTCAAAGGACACAGAATAGCCAAAATAATCTTGAGTAAGTCCTGTAATTCTTGATTTTAAAACTTACTACAAAGCTACACTAATAAAGACAATGTGTTACTGGCATAAGAATAGACATATAGATAAACAGAATAGAATTGAGAATCTAGAAATAAACCCTTACATGTACTGTTGATAGATTTAATACAAGAGTGTCAAGACAATTCAATGGGAAAAGAATAGTCTTCCACAAATGGTGCTAGGCCAACTGGACATCCACATGCCAAAGAAGGAAGTTGAACCCTTCTCACACCATACAGGAAATTAACTCAGTGGAATGTAGACCTCAATGTAAAAGCTAAAACCATAAAAATCTCAAAATATAGGAGTAAGTCTTCATGACCTGGGCTTAGGCAATGGTTTCTTAGATGCAACACCAAAAGTAAAAGCCAAAAAGAAAAAACAGAGAACTTGGACATTATCCAAATTTAAAATGTGTGTGCTTCAAAGGACTCCATCAGTAAAGTGAAAAGACAACCCACAGAAGGGGAGAAAATATTTGCAAATCACATTTCCTGAGGAACTTATATCAAGAATATAAAAAAAACTCTTACAAGTCCATAATAAAAGATAGAAAACCCAATTTAGATACAGGCAAAGGATTGGAATAGACCTGTCTCTAGAGAAGATATGCAAATGGCCAATAAGCACGTGAAAAGCAGCTCAGCATCATTACCCATCAGAGGACAGTAAATCAAAACCACAAAGATTCCACTCGACACCAGTAGGAGGGCTATAGTGACAAAAGACAGTGATAGGCGTTGATGAGAATTTGGAGAATTTGGAAGCTTTATACACTGCTGGTGGGAATGTAAAATGGTGCAGCCACTCTGGAAAACAGTCTGGCAGTTCCTCAAAAGATAAAGCATGAGTTACCATATGACTCAGCAGTTCCACCCCTCAGGGATATGCCCAGGAGAAACAAAAACATGTCCACACAAAATCCTGTACACGAATGTTCATAGCAGCATCATCCATAATAGGCAAAGTGGGAACAGCCCAAATGCCCATCATCTGGTGAGTGGATAAATAGAAAGTGGTGTATGCACACAATGGAGTACTTTCAGCAATAAAAAGGAATTAGGTAATGACACATCTACAGTGTGGATGAATGTTGAAAGCATCGTCGTAAGTGAAGGAATCCAGTCACAAAACACCTCATGTTGTAGGATTTGATTTACATGAAATGTCCAGAATAGACAAACTGTTCGAGACAACAAGTAGATTAGTGGTGGCCTAGGGCTGGGAGGGGTGTTGGGAGGAAATGGAGATTAACTGCTAATGAGTACAGGTTTCTTTTTAGGGTGATGAAAATACGTTAAAATTGATCCTGCAGTTTGTATAACTCAGAATATGCTTAAAACCATTGAATTATACACTTTAAATGGGTGTATCATATGTGAATTATGTCTCAATGAAACTGTTTTTAAAACAACAACAACAACAGACATTTGGCTGAGCAGCTGCTGTTTGGGCAGGGCTCAGTGGAGAATGCTCATCTCCTCCCCAAGGTCTGAGAGGTGACCTTGAGCTGGAGACTAGAATCACTGAAGGGTGATTCACTCACGTGTCTGGCGGTTGACGCTGACCGTCAGCTGGAATATCGGCTGTTGTAGTCAACTGGGACATTTACATGTGACCCCTCCATGTGGACTGGCTTCCTAACAGCATGGCCGCTGGCTTCCAAGGGTGAGCATCCAAGAGAAACAGACAGAAGCCGTAATGCCTTTTACATCCCAGCTTCTGAAGTCCGTAGCATCCGTCCTGCCTCATGGGAGGAGTGTCAAAGTTATGCTGTAAACAGAGGATGTGAGAGAACAGAGGGGCACGTTTGGAAGATAAACTGTCCCGGGAGCAATGGTCCTGAGTGGTCAAGTGGAGAAGATGAGTCTCTTGTCTGGCTGGGAGACCTTCAGCCCTGAGCATCCCTGTCAGGGAGGTGTTCTCTGCTAGGTCAAGTCCCATCCGTTAGAACCTTTCAGAGAGCGTATCTCACACATACTTGACGGTCACTCGAATTCAGACATTTCCTACACAAACAGCTTTTTCAAAAGACGAAGGTACAGAATTGGATCTGGAAACTGGCAACATACATTTGATCACCCTGAAACTAAGGAAGCCTTTCAGTCAGTAGTGTGTAAAAGCTGCAGGATGAGTGGGTGTGGGTGGTGTGTGCATGAATGAATGCACAGAACAGGGACTACTGACGCTACAGGCGGGAGCGAGGGCATCTGGGCTGACCTGCTTGCTTCCTTTCCCTTCTGGCCTGCTTCTTACTGGTGGTTGTGATGGTTAACATCGCCAGGGCCTCCAGTCTGCATTCCGAATACCTCTTAGAAAGGATAAAGAAGGTAGGACTGTCAGGACGTAATTGCTTATGAGAAAGTACATTTCTGCTCCATAGAGTTTTAATTTAATAGGACTATTTTGAACACATCACTGTGCCCCACCAAAATTTGTAAGTGTATGTCCTCCACAAAAACATTTTTATCATCAACGTTGAACTTTATAACTGAATTAAAAATAGCATTCACGATAGTGTGAGATGTTTCACCTTTGACAAAATGAACTTCCAAAAGCTATATTTTGATTCTATGGATTGGATGGAAGGAAAGTTTAATTATTATTGGAATTGACTGTTTTTCTATTCGAAGTAAATGACACTAACATAAAACTGGTATTATTTTCTACTTGTGAAGTATTTCTATTATTGATACAAATACATCAACAGCTACCACCTTACTTTTCAGACATGCATAAGGAAACATAGAATGAAAAATGAGCAAACTTAATTGGGAAGAACAGGTATTTAATCTAGATCAAAAGTTATGTGTCATAGTGATAAGAAAATGGACCTTCTGTGTTTCACAAGTTAAATCATAATCCTCAGACACAATCTTCTACATCAAAATTAACAATGATCTCAAGATGTTCATGCCAGGTGTCCTAGTCTGTTCGGGCTGCTGTAACAAGATACCATAGACTGGGTGGCTTAAATAACAAACATTTATTTCTCAAGCTTTGGAGACTGGAAATCCAAGATCAGGGTGCCAGCAGATTCGGTGTCCGTGAGAGCCCACTCCCTGGTTTGCAAACAGTCCCTTCTGGTGCACCTGCACATGGTGGGAGAGTGCTCCAGTCTCTTCTGCTTCTTATAGGGACACTGATCCCATCATAAGAGCTTCACCTTCATCACCTCACCTAACCTGATCACCTCCCAAAGGCTCCGCCTCCTAATACCATCACATTAGGGGTTAGGGTTTCAACCTATGAATTTTGGGGGCACTCAAACATTCAGTCTGTAACACCAGTTCAGCTTTGTGGTTTCTCCTTTTGTGTGGCCAGTGCTGTCATTGCATTCCCCATGGTAGATGGAAAATGTTGACAGATATTATCAATAAATTATACATGTATTGTCAACTATCCTGATAAATGGAAATACTGTCTTTAATATTTGATTAGGCATCTGGCCCTTCCAAATTGGCAATTACTTTGACTCTGATTCTTGGCTAACCCTGTGACAGTGATAGCTCTTCTGTACTGACGTATACCCTTAAGGGAGGAAACAGCAAGAGCCTGAGAAAGCAGCTTAGGTTTATGACAAGGTTGGGGGGAAAGATGGATTCTCCCCAGAAGTTCCCCTCATGTAAAGTTGTGTTGCTCTGGCACGTGGATAAAGGGACTACTACCTATGGCCTGAGACTGAATTAATATGAGAGCTCTGAGTATTTTGTTGGAGTGCAATGGCCATTCCCTTATTGGACTGCATGGTTGATATGTCCCTTTGGAATTGTTTGAACAAGGTGCAAATGATTTGATGGGCTGGTTAGAAATGCTCATGATCCCCATGGAATTGCATCCATAAATTCAGCAGAAAGCATTAAGGAACTGTCTATATTCCAATGCCTGTGCGTGTCAAGGAATTGTAACAGCGCCACATCCAGGAGAGAAAAAAGTGCTCTCCTCATTCAAGGATTACTGCAATGCTATCTCTGTTTCCCAGCTCTGTCTGGTAGGTGAAAAAAGATAATGGTGCTTGGCAAATCATTGTGGACTACTGAGGTTTAAGTAAAAAGTGGCCACTCCCTCAGCACTGAACATGGGTGATTGAATTGTTGCCACTACTGGCACTTGGTTTGTGACCTTGGATTTTGCTAATGTCTTCTCTTCAGTATCCATTCAGGCAAATATGCTTTCACCTGGCAAGGTATGCCATACACATTCTCTTCCTTTCACTGGGCTATTTAAATTCCCCTGGATTATTCCACTAATGGGTCATACAAACACTAGTACAATAACATTGGATGGCAGATGTGGACAGATTTCATTACAACAATGAAATTAAGCACCATATTCAGATAGTGGCTCCCGCGGAAGAAAATGCTGGCACTGCATGCAATCCAAGCACAGCTAAACAGAATGGACAGGTCTTGAATGAGGACAAAATCCAAGACCTAGCCTTTAAATCATCTTTATGAGGGGTAATTAGGTAGCTTCCAAAGGCATTTCACAGCTTGTATAAGACAAATTATTGGCTCATGGCCCCCCGGCCATGAAGGATAAAGACTTACATTATGATAGCCTGAGGACAGCACATTCTATATCTGGAAATTCTGTTAAGTCTTCTGTACCAAGTTACCAGACAAACACCTAAATGTGAAAGGAGCCTCCTGAAGTAATAAGCTGTGGAGGTGTCTAGGCAGCAGCACATCCAGCTCTACTTTCAGGTCCTGTGTCCCTTTCACACCCTAAAGAATTACAGGTATCTATGATAATCACAGAACTAGAAATTTTGCCATTTAGATTCTGTTGGTGTTTGTTTGAACTTTGAACTTGATCCTACCCTGAAGTTTGAACTTGATCCTCCTACTGTCCAGTGCTTACCCTTTGAGCTAACCTATTACTAGACCCTAAGAGAGAGATTGTCTCATTTAAGAGGAAGCTCTAATTCCATGATCCAACGTTCCCATCCTTAATAATTTCTTTCTGAATTGAAAAACCATAAATTTTGTCATGTCTAAAAATGAACTATTGTGATATGATATTAGAAGATCCAATCAAAGACAAAGCCTGGTCCCCAAGGCCTTAGCTGTGTTCATGAATAAGTAGTTGTTCAACCTTTAGACACAGAGACCGTCTAAACTGCTTTACCCAAACCAATGGCTCTATGGAGCCTTGTCGACAAGACTTGCCCTGTGATAAGACAGCATGACTCAGTACAGTGGAGTGCTGTAGCCATCAATCACGATGATGGTAAACTAGCTGTTATTTTAAGTTCTTTTAATTTTACCTGTTCTTCTAGGGAGTGTAATGGTATCTCATTGTGGTTTTAATTTGCATTTTGGCATAACATAATTCTCTCAGAACCAAGTTTATTGTACAATTTACATACAATAAAGTTCACCAATTTTAAGTGTATGGTTGATTTCTCATGCTCCTTTGCAGTCAATTACCTCCCAAACTCTGCTCCTAGCAACCACTGCTCTGCTTTCTGTCACTATTCATTTGCATTTTCTAGAATTTTATATAAGTGGAATCATGGAGTATGTAGACCTTTGTGTCTGATTTCTTTCTCTTAGCACCATGTTTTTGAGATTCATCCATGTCGTTGTGTGTATCAGTAGTTCATTTCTTTTTATTGCTGATTATTTTGTATTCCACTATATGTATATATGACACTTTCTTTGTCCATTCACATGTTGGTTGGTTTCCAGTTTGGGGCTTTTATGAATGAACTGGTATGAACATTTCTGTATAAGTCTTTGAACATACATTTTTATTTCTCCTTGGTACAGATCTAGAAGCGGGGTGGCTAAATCATTTGCAAAGTGTATTTGTAACTTTAATTTTTAAACGCCAAAGTGACTTCTGCTTTCAGCAAGATGGAATAGACATACTTTTCCTTATTCCTCCTGCTAAGTACAAATAAAAACTCTGTGTATTACGAATAACAGAAACAGAAGAGGACCCTGAAAGATGGAAAGAAGTCAGACTAGCTCGGGACCGCAGGACCCAAGGAATGACAGAGGTGAATTTCCCGGTTTTTCTTTGTGCCTCATATATGCCAGAGTTCGAGCTGAAGAAGCCAACTACCTGCAAATGTCAACCAGCTCAGACAGAAAAGGCTCCAAGCAAAACCTGCTTTCTCTAGCCAGAGAACCGGGAAAGGGGCAGCCAGGCAAGCCAGGATAGTTTTAGGAGACCTTTTACTCCAGCCAAACACCACAGAATAAAGATGCGACCCCCGCTACCACCCACGCCAGCAAATGCTGAATGGGGAGCCTAGACTTCCACCATTGCTAGGCTGTAGGGAAGCACCTCAACCCTCGATGGAGTGGTGCCAGAGAGGATGAATAGGGAGCTGGACATTCATGCTCAACAGCCAGTAACGAGGCCTCCCAACCCCCCACACTGCTGTGTCAGTGGAGACCACACGGGAGCCTGGATTTCCACCTCCACTTTGCAGTAAGGAGGAGCTCTTCCCCTTCCCCACTTGCATGGTGTCAGAGAGCCTAGTGGAGAATCAGGACATTCATCTCTGCCCAGTGCTAAGGAGGTGACCCACCTCCATGCCCCAGTGGTGTCAGTGAAGGCCACATGGGGAGCAGTAAGGAGGCACTCCTACCTCCTACCCAGGGAGGTATCCGTGGAGGCCTAGTGGGAGCCTGAATTCCTACCCCAACCCGGTACTACTGAGGCCCAGAGCAGTGTCAGGATAAACCCACTAAAATAGAAGGCTTAAATATGACCAAGACTCTCATAATATAATAAGCAAAATGTCCATGTTTCAATAAAAATTCAATTGTCATATCAAGAACCAAGAAGGTCTGAAATTAAATGAAAAAAAAAGAGACAATTAATCAACAGATACCGATACCAAGATGACATAGATATTAGAATTATCTGACAAAGATTTTAAAACCGCCATCATGAAAACGCCTCAATAAATGTTACAGATATTCTTGAAACAAATGAAAAAACAGAAGTCTCAGCAAAGAAATCAAAGATATAAAGAACAAAATGGACATTTTAGAACTGAAAAATACAACAAAATAAAACACTTGGTGGATGGGCTCAATGGCAGCACAAGGGGGGCAGAAAAATGAATCAATGCATTCTGAGAAAGAATAATAGGAATTCCACAATCTGAACAATAGAGAGAAAACAGACTTTAAAAAGGAGCCCAGTGTCAGGGACTGTGGGACTAGAAGACGTGATCTGACATCTAACATTCGTGTCATCAGAGTCCTGGAAGGAGAAGGAGGAACAGGGGAGGCTGACAAGGTATTCAAAGAAATAATGGCTGAAAATTTCCCAAATTTGACAAGAGGTATAAACCTACACATTCAAAGAGTGAAATGTACTCCAAACAGCATAAACACCCCCAAATCACACCAAGACACATCACAGTCAAACTTCTGAAGATGAAAGACAATGAATAAAATCTCAAGAGCAGAGAACAAGACAGAAATGACACCTATAGGGGAAAGACAATTCAAATGACAGCAGATTTCTCATCAGAAAACACGGAGGCTAGAGGGACGTGGCACAACATTTTTGCAAGTGCTGAAAGAAAAGAACCATCAACCCAGAATCCTATACCCAGAAAATAGATCCTTCTGGAATGACAAAGGAATCAGGACATTCTAGGCTGAAGAAAATCTAAGAGACTTTGTTGCCAGGAGACCCACTACTTGTTTTGGCTCTTATCTGTCTTATATCCTTCCTTCTAATTGTGGGTTCAATAGGCTCTTCTTTTTCTGGTTTCTTAAAGTGGAAGCTTAGATCATTGATTTGAAACATTTTTTCTTATATAATATGTCCACATAGTGGTATAAATTCCCCTGTTAGCCCTACTTTAGCTGCATCTCAGAAAGTTTTATATATTTCTAGTTTCTTTTAGTTAAAAATATGTTCCGCTTTCCCTTGTGATTACTCTACTGATCTATGGGTTATTTAAGCACGTGTTATTTAATTTCCAAGTATTTGGAGATTTCTCCAGAAATCATGAAATGATTGATTCCTAATTTACAGCCTTTATGGTCAGAGACATCCTTTGTATGACATGAATCCTTTTAAATTTATTAATGTTTGTTTTATGACCCCAAATATGTTATATCTTGGTGAATGTGCACTTGAAAAGGATGAATATTCTGCCGTTGTTCGGTGTTCTATTAATATTAATTGTGTTAAACTGGTTAATAGAGTTGTTAAGGTCTTTTATATGTTTACTGAGTTTCTGTCAACTATGATTAATGATTGTTCTACAATTATAGTCATGTGCTGCATAACACTGTTTCACTTAATGACAGATCACATATATGACAGTGGACCCATAAGATTAGTATCATGTAGCCCAGGTGTATAGTACACTATACCATCTATGTTTGTGTAACTACATTCTATGATGTTCACACAATGATGCAATTGTCTAAGGATGCACTTCTCAGAACATATCCCCTTCATTAATCAACATATGACTGTACTGGGGGAGGAGTGTTGAAATCTCCAAATATAATTGCTTTTTGTTTATTTCTTCTTTAGTTATGTCAATTCTTTTCATGTGTTTTGATGCTCCATCATTAGGTGCATACACCTTTAGAATTGTTATGTCTTTTTGATTAACCTCTTTGTTGTTATGAAATTTCCGTTTGTCTTTGATAGTATTTTTTGTTCTGAAATCTACTTTGTCTGAGATTCCGATAACCACTCCAATTTTCTTATACTTAGTTTGTCAAGGTGGGTCTTTTTCCATCCTTTTACTTTTAAGCAATCTCTGTTTATATATTTCAGTGGGATTCTAGCACTTATCATATAGTTGGGTTTTGCTTTTTTATCCAGTCTGACAATCTCTGCCTTCATTTGGGAGTGTTTATATCATTTCTATTTAATGTAATTATTGGTATGATTGTGCTTAGATCTGTCTGGCTATTTGTTTTCTATTTGCTCCGTCCATTCCTCGTGACTTTTTACATCTTTATCTGACTTCTTCTGCCTCAATTCAGTATCTTTTATGTATAATTTTACCTCTACTGTTTCTTATTAGTCATACCGCTTTGTTTCATCTTCTCAGTGGTGGTTTTAATGTTTATGATTTACATTTTTAACTTATCACAGTCCACCTCCAAATCATAGTACGCTAGTTCACATACAGAGTGAGAACATGAAAACAGTATACTGTCATTTCATCCCCTCATTTCCTTTATGTTCTTCTTTTCATATATTTTACTTCTACTTTTGTTACAAACTACTTTTTTATAATAAACAACAATACATGACTATTATTTTTTCTTTAAACTGTCAAGTATCTTTCTTTTCCAATTTTTATATTAATATATTATGTACATGTTGTAATTTCACCCTTTTTACTGTACAGTTCTGAATGTATTGATGAATGTTTAGAGTCATGTAATTACCACCACAATCAAGATATATAACAGCTCCTTGACCCCACAAAACTTCCCATGATTCTTCTCTCCTCCTACCAGCAGCCCCTGGTAACCAGTGATTTGCTTCTCTACTGTTTCCCTTGCAGGAGTGTCATATAAATGGAAGCATATAGTATGTAGCCTTTGGAGGCCGGCTCAGCAGTTGAGATTCATCCATGTTACTGTGTTTACTAGTAATTCATTCCATTGTATGAATATAGCACAGTTTATTTATCCATTCAGCAGCTGAGGGGCAGTTGCATTGTTTCCAGGTTTTAGCAGTTACAAATCAAGCCTCTAGAACCACTTGTGTATACTTTTTTGTGTGAACATAGATTTTTGCTGAGTCGTATGGTAAGTGTATGTGTAACTTCAGAAAAACTCAATGATTTTTTAAAAGGTTACAAATGAGAAAAAGTCTTTTATATTTACCCACATGTTTTCCATTCTTAGCAATCTTCATTTTTTGGTGTCTAAAAATCCAAATTTCTTTCCGTCTAAAGAACTGTTTCAAATATATCCTATAGCGAAAGTTTACTACATTCTCTCCACTTTGTTTGTCTGAACAAAGTCTTCATTTAGCCTTCACATTTGATAGGTGTTTTTGCTGGCGTAGAGAATTAGAGGCTAACAGTTCTATTCCTCTAATACTTGAATATTTCTTTCCACAGGGACGCAGGCTGGAGCTTCTGGCAAGTTCCAAGGAGAAAACAGCAGACCCGACCTCTGGGACCGCAATTTGGCGGGACAGCCCCGAGGGCCACCACCCCTCAGCCAAGGCCTCAATTTAGGACTTTTAGCGCTTGCGAAAGCCCCATCCGGGAGGCACGGGGACCCCGGGAGGCTTCGGTGCAAAGGCAAGGGAGGTGTGGAGACATGGCTGGGGGTCCCCCGGAGTTCCAGCTCTCAGCTTTCGGGTTCGCCTTCCACTCTTCTGGGAACTAGCTCACCCACCCCGGCCCCGTGACCAAGACCCACGACACCCGCCCAAAGCCACAGTCCTCCAGCCACGTACGCCGTGGACAGACGAACCGCGGCCGTGGCTCCGCGGGAGCCGCGTGCGTGGACGGAGCAGCGCACATTTTGGAGGCTCCTCCGCTCCCTCGGAGCCCCGGGGAGTTCCGCCCCCAACGCCCGTGGGCGGGGCCCGACACCCCCTTTTTAAAGCGGCGCCCGGATCACGCACAGACACTTGTCGCTCACCGTGCGCCCGCTCCCGTGCTGTCCGAGTGTCCCGCCGCCCCATGTCCCGGCTGCTGTCTGCCCCGCGGGCCGCCTCGGGCGCCCCGGTCCGGCCCGCCACCGTGCTGGGCGCCATGGGGATGGGGGACAGCTTGGACGCAGCCGCCAGCGCCGCGGCCGTGCGCGCCTTCCTGGAGCGCGGACACACCGAGATAGACACGGCCTTCTTTTACACCGGCGGCCAGTCCGAGAGCATCCTGGGCGGCCTGGGGCTCGGGCTGGGCGGCGGCGACTGCAGAGGTAAGGCCTGGCGCCCGCGCCCCGGACCCCGGACCTCCCCCTGCACCGCGCCCCGCTGACCCGACCCAGCCCTGCACCGACAGCAGTCAGGACCGACAGCTTCGTCCCCTCCGGGGCACCATCCTCCCCTGGCCCCCTGCAGCTCTGTGAACCCCAGCTCCTCAGGCCCCGTGCACGTCTAGACCCCGACAGCCGGCCAGTGCTTGGTCTTGAGTCCTTTCCTCTCCTTTTCCCTTCTGAGAAGGTAGCCCAGGACCCTCCCTCCAGCAACGTCCCAACTCTGGTCGAGCCTGGACCGACGTGGCTAGCCGTTCTCCGGGGGTACTGCAAACGTTGGAGTCTGGAGCTGTGCAGTCCCTGCCCTCCTTCCCGTGCCCCGCAGGTGCCCCATTCTGACCTGATCTGCAGGAATCCTGCCCTTACTGACCTGGCGTTCCCTGGCACAGTCCCAGATCAGAATTTGGAATGGGCGGGGTTTCTGCTTCCTCTCTGCTCTGGGCCCTGGACTTTGCTCCCTGGAACTCCGAGTGTACTGCTTGGTTGACAGAGCCTGAGGGTTGGGGCAGTGGGCATCGTACTGCGTCTAAGTGCCCTGTCTGTGCCAGCCTCTGTCTGAGGCTGTAGAAGGGAGATTGACACTAACCCACTCCAGGGAGCTCAGATTCTGGAGCTGGCTGGGGAGCTCGCAAGAGGGAGCCCCTCCTGGGTGGGGCTACTGAAGAAAGCTCAGAAAAGGACGCTTTAGACCTTGAAGCACTGATGGGAGTTTGCCAGGAGGAGTAAGAGGAGAAAGGGCCTTCCCGGCTGTGCGCGTGGGCAGTGTGTGTGCAGAAGGTGTGTAAATGCGGGGAGATGAGGCAGTGCCGAGGGTGCTGGAGCAGGCTGATGTAGCTCAGTGGGGGGTGTATGGGGACAAGTGGTAACCCTCTTCAGTCTGATGCTGCTGGAACTGCTTAGGATGGTGCCTGGCAGGCAGTAGTGAGGGCTAGGCAGTGTTAGCTGTCACTCTTATGGTTGTTATTAGGATAATTATTATATATATATTTTTTAATAATTTTATTTATTTATTTTTTTCCCCCAAAGCCCCAGTAGATAGTCGTATGTCATAGCTGCACATCCTTCTAGTTGCTGTATGTGGGACACGGCCTCAGCATGGCCGGACAAGAGCTGCGTTGGTGCGCGCCCAGGATCCGAACCCGGGCCACCAGCAGCAGAGCACACGCACTTAACCGCTAAGCCACGGGGCCGGCCCTAGGATAATTATTAACACACTGCGCCAACTTTCACTCGGAGGCCTCTTTTCCTCTCTCCTCTGGTAGAGTCTTGTTCGGTCTCCTGCGGTTCACAGCATGGGAGATCTGGAACAAAACAAGACTATGTTACCTCTCAGAGTCTCGCTCTTTCCACATCACCTGGCTACTTCTCCATGACAACTCTGATCTTATATCTGATTGTGTTTTCTTCTCCAACCCCTCCTTCGGGCCAGAGCTGGCTGGGCCCAGGTCCTTAAACCTCAGATCTGAAGCTCCGATCGCATCAGGAAGGGGTGGGGCAGAGGGTGAGGAGGTGATGGGATGGGAAAATTCCAAATGAGTAGTTCCCCAGCCTGCTGACTCTCTCATCTCAAGGGGTTGGGTGACTACCCCCCCAAACACCCACTCTCCTCTCACCCACCGGTCCATCACCTGGAATTCTTACTGGGGGGCGGGGAGAAAAGTGTTTAGTTCAGTGACTCCTGACTCAACAGATGGCAGAGCACCAGCCTCTTCTCAGTGGGCTATTTCTCTAAGAGATCCCTGCCTTTCCTTCTCTGGGGCCAAGATGAGGCCTCTTGCACCTGTCTCCTGAATTTCTGCCACGTCCCTCCTTGCTGGTCTGCCCATTTCCCGACATGCCCTTGAGTTTTCTTGTCTGTGCTTCATTTGGAGTTATCTTTCAAGACTGCAAAGCTGACCACTTAGCTCCCTGGCTGAAAAGTGCTCAGAGGCTCCCCGGGGCCCCCTAACGTTCTGATTCTGCGGGGCGCACTCTAGCCCCTTTGCATCTGGTCTGGTCTGTTGTCATCCTCTTGTCCCCCTGGACCTGGTGCTCTAGATCCAAGGACTGGAGGCATGGCTTGTCATGCGCCATGTTCATGCCTCTGAGTGGCCCTGACTTCTGCTTGGAGATTGCGATTCAGATTCTAAAGCAAGCCTCCCCGAACTCCCTGTGGGCCTCACCACTCTACTCTGGGCTCCTCTGAGACCTTGTGTGTATCTCTGCCTTACTTACTGTATAGTGGCGCTTAGACAGTGAGTTCTTGAGGGCAGGGATGGAGTGCTGGGTTCCTCTAGCCCTGGCACGTCCAGCTGCCTGGTAGAGAATCATCATAGTGATATTGTTAGCAGCTCATAGTGAGCGCGTCCTTCCACCTTCTGATCCATTGTTGGGACCCCGCTATGAGATAGCGTCATGGTCACTCTCAATTTACAGTTTAGGGGATTGAGTCTCAGAGAGGTTAAGTAACTTGGTCAAGGTCACAGAGATAGTAATGGCAGAGCTGGGATGTGAACTCTGATCCATCTCTTAACCATTACTCTAGACCCTTCCCCATGTTTGGTGCAGTGGCCAGAGCTTCCATTTCTTTCCTCCCAAAGTGAAAATCGCCACCAAGGCCAATCCATTGGGTGAAAATTCACTGAAGCCTGAGAGTCTCCGGTTCCAGCTGGAGACGTCACTGAAGCGGCTGCAGTGTCCCCGGGTGGACCTCTTCTACCTACACGTGCCAGATCACAACACCCCCATAGAGGATACGCTGCGTGCCTGCCACCAGCTGCACCAGGAGGTGAGGGCGGCCCCCAGAGCTCTTGGAGGAGGTCTCCTGCTCCTCTCCTCGCCCTGTCATTGCGCAGGAGAGTGGAGGGTGCAGGGCTGCCCCAGAGTGCATTTGGGGACAGACCCCATCCCATGGTCCCCACCCTGGTCTCCTCTTCCTGGTCCCCTGGCTGGAGTGGGTTCTGACGGCCGCGTCTCCCCTGCAGGGCAAGTTTGTGGAGCTGGGCCTCTCCAACTATGCCTCCTGGGAGGTGGCCAATATCTGTACCCTCTGCAAGAGCAATGGCTGGATCCTGCCCACCGTGTACCAGGTGAGGGCCAGGGCTGCAGAGGCCTCAGTCTCCAGGGCTCCTGCTGGTCCTGGGGTCTTTGGGGCCCTCTGACTGCCTCCATGTCCTCCTCATAGCAATCGCTCCCTACTCACAGCCTGTAGATGGCTCCCAGGTGCCCTCAGGGTCACATGCACGCTCCTCAGCCTGGCCAGGAGGCACGTGATCACTTGGGCCCTGGATCCCTTTCCTGCCCATATGCGCACCTTGTCCCGTCCTTCCCGCTTCCTTGCCCTCACTGCAGCCTGGAGCCCTCCTCCCCCTCCTCCCCTGGTAGCAGTGCCTGGGACTCACTTAGATGCCTCATCCTCTGGAAGCCTTTCCCCCCACCCAGCGGAGCCTGAGATCTCGGGCTCTCCTTATCTCTTCCGCATCATTCAGCAAATGTTTGTGCAGCTGCCTGGTGCCAGGCACTGGTCACAAAACTTACCAGTGTATTATGACTGCCTCTGTTCTGGAGCATACCTGTCACACTCTCTCTCGCTGTTACACCTCAGAGGGCGGGGCTTTGTCCTTTTGGCTCCTGGGTGAAAATCTGATGTCCAGCTGGTAGGTGGTGCTCAGAAATGTTGGCTGAATGAATGAATTTTCCTTGGGCACGAGCCCTCTCCACCACCACCTCTAAGTATGTGCCCTGATTGTCAATGTCCTGGGATTGTTAGGGTCTGACCTGAAGGTTCCCCAAGGGGAAATTTGGGGGCCCCCTTGACAGGTGCACCCTCTCCAGCTGGCCCTTCTCTCTGCAGGGCGTGTACAACATCATCTCCCGGCAGGTGGAAACGGAGCTCTTCCCCTGCCTCAGGCACTTTGGATTGAGGTTCTACGCCTACAGCCCTCTGGCTGGTACGGGCTGCAGGGGGCCCGGATCCCCCTGGGGGGAGGGATTCCAGGCCCTGTCCTGTCTCTGCCTCCTCCTGACGGGAAATCCTGGCCCAGGACCTGGGAAGCCGGGAGGGGTTTGACCAGAGGCTGGGCTCTCCTGCATCCCTCCTGGCTCCCCCACCATCCCCCCGAGTGCAGAGTAGCCTCTGGGCACAGTGTGGGCAGTGGGTCTGATGACAGCCTTCCCACAGGGGGCCTGCTGACCGGCAAGTACAAGTATGAGGATGAGGACGAGAAACAACCTGTGGGCCGCTTCTTTGGGCATGTCTGGGCTGAGTTCCTCAGGAATCTGTGAGCTGGGGTCGTGTGGGTCAGGGTGGGAGGTGGACTAGATCCCCTAGTGTGAAGTAGTGAGTCCCTGGGGCTGCTTTCTTAGGGGGCCGGACTCCCCAGTGCTCTGACCTAGGCCCCTGGATTCCGATGGGGTTTACTGAGCCCCCTTCCCTCCTTGAATATTCCGAGTGTCTCTGGGGAGGGATTGGGGGCCTCAATTGGGAATGGGGATCCCTGGGCCTTCTGCCAGGTCTCAAGACACTGTCTCTACCCTGGGAAGAGCTCACCCCCTGCCCTCAACGGGTGGGGAAGCTTGGATGGGACTAGGGAAACCTGGGACGTGCTGTTCCCCCACACATAACTGGCCCTGTCACCTAGCGCCAAGGAGTCTAAGTTTGTAAACTCTTGGCATAAAATTGTCATCAACGTCTGAAGGTATAGGTGAGCAGCTGTTGGGAACGGCGTTCCTCCCATGTTTTACTTTTTAAATTCTGAAAAATTTATCGAAGTAATACAGGCCTTGTTCACGGTGAAAAGCACCCCATTAGCAGCTGCACTCCTCAGAGGGGCCGATTTTAGACTCTTACAGCTCTCTTCCCTCTGGCATTTTCTCTCTAAAGGATGCACTTTATTGCTGTTTCTTAATTTATCAAATTTAGATATCCGCTGTGGACTGATGGAAAACTCACCTTTCTAGATTTACAGAAGCTGAGTCTCCAAGGTTAATTTCTCTGTATAATCTGATCAATTTTCCTTTTCTGTTTTTTCACACCTGGGAAGAGAACAGCAAAGTGAGCGCCGTGCACGGGGCTCCGATGCAAGTTTTGTGGAAATGGCCAAGGGCTTTTTAAGAGGCTGGGTGGCTAATGTTTGGATTCACTGCCTGTGGACTGCTGTGATTTAAATCCTAATCAAGCTCCCACCACCCGCAAGGGTCTCTGGTGACCCTGGCCAGGTGTAGGGACTGTCACCCTGAGCAGTGTTTCTCGAGGATCTTTCACACCACCAGGGCCTGGGCCTCAGCTTGGAGAATCGAGGCTGATGGTTCCCACCTTCTCTGCTCTCGGCAGTTTACAGAGCGTCCTCAGGTCCATTTTCTCCTCTCCGTGTTGCACTGGGTGTATGGGGTGGCACGGAGTGTTTCCTTTCCTCACCGAGCAGTGAGAAAAGTGAAGGCAGGTGGCTCAGCCAAGGCCAGAGCCAGGACTGGAGCCTGACTTGTTGAGGGTCCATCTGTGACCGGGTCTCAGGGATGGTGCAGAGGCTGCTCCTGGGTCCTGATTGTGGGGTTGTGTTGTTCACATCTGATGAACATGTGAAATGAAAGGATTCTTGCCCACTGCATCCCCTCTCCTCCCACCACCAGAC
Source organism: Diceros bicornis minor (assembly GCF_020826845.1). Classification (NCBI taxonomy): domain Eukaryota; kingdom Metazoa; phylum Chordata; class Mammalia; order Perissodactyla; family Rhinocerotidae; genus Diceros; species Diceros bicornis. The sequence goes on along the minus strand of NC_080752.1, from coordinate 36,485,505 downwards.
TGCAAACAGCACCCTGATGAAGGGCCCAGAAACCTACAAGCATTCTGCCATGCAAGGATGTGAAACCTCCACTAGTAGAAGCTGGCCCTTCAGTGTCTCTGGGACTGGGGTGGGGGCGGCTACCCTGGAGTGACCCCATGGTACTGACCCCTGTGTCACCCTGCCCACCTGCCCAGCTACTGGAAGGAGGACCACTTCAAGGCCATCGCCCTGGTGGAGAAGGCCCTGCAGGCTGCCTATGGGACCAGTGCCCCCAGCATGACCTCGGCCGTCCTCAGGTGGATGTACCACCACTCCCAGCTGCAGGTAACCCGGTGTCTCCTTTACGGATGCTTCTGCTCCTTTAGGGCAGCCAGAATTATCTTAGGGGATGTCTAAATAGTTTTATTCCTCTGAAATTTCTCTCTGTTCCCTTTCTTGTGGCCGTCTTCCAGTTGTTTTTAGTAACTGTCTGGGTGCCAGGCTCTGTGCTGAGGGCTTTACAGACATGGATTTAGAGATTATGTCGGCCTGATGAAGTGTGATTATCCTAGGTATCTGATGAGGAAACGGGTCACACGGCTGTGAAGTGGGTAGAACTCATCACAGATTTGAGTGAAAACCCATTAGTGGCTCCTCTGGTGGGAGTTTGGGTTTCCCTGTCTCTTCAGTGTCGCCTGACTTCCAGGCTAAAACTTTTCTCCCGCTTCAGCCCTATACAGTTGCATACTGCCTGGCATACACACAGAAGGTTCTCAACCAGTGAGAGCTAAGTGCTTTATGTAGTTTCTCATTCCCATAACCCCGCTGAAAATAGAGAAGAAGAGTGAGTCTCAGAGAGGGCAGATAACTAAGCCAGGTTTACACAGCTGCTGAGGGGCAGACCTGGGCTCTGCACGTAATTCTGTCTGGGGATGAGCAGTGTGCCAGCAGGGGGAAGAAGACAGGGTTTGGAGACTCGTAGTTACAATTTTTGAAGGCACCATAAATTCTCTGTAGAAGTGTGTAGGCATGAATGAACATCAACTCCCGCCTCTGGCAGGGGCGAGGCTGGGAGGGGGAGTGAGAGTGACCAGACTCACTGTGCTGCAGAAGTGTGTTGACGCCTGGCCGTCTCCCCTTGCAGGGTGCCCACGGAGACGCGGTCATCCTGGGCGTGTCCAGCCTGGAGCAGCTGTCACAGAACTTGGCAGTGGCTGAGGAAGGGCCCCTGGAGCCGGCCGTCGTGGAGGCCTTTGATCAAGCCTGGCACCTGGTTGCCCACAAATGTTCCAACTACTTCTACTAGGCCCCCGGTGGCTCAAGCTGCCAAAAGCTTCTTTCTTTCCTCTCACCTCTTCTGTTCTCTCACCCCAGCCAGTCTTTGCCTTAAACTGATTGAGCGTTATTTTTCTGGATTGTCTGGATCAGTTCCTGCCTGAATAAAGCGGGCAGTTGACCCACCCGGCTGTCGCCCAGGCCCCGATAAACCCCCAAAACTGTCTCCATGACTGCTTGCAGCTTGTTTCCATCCTGCCTGGGGGCTAACTGCCAAAGGAGCAGAACCATGAGCTGGGCTTCCAAAGGCAGAGGTGTGAGCGGGTCTCAGGGCACACTGCCCTCATGAGGCCTCCACAGCAGCCTGTCCTGAACCCAGCCTGACCTCTCCACAGCGGGGCTGTGCACTCCTGTGCACACAGTAGAAAAAGAGGGCCCCACCCCTGAAATGGATCTTCTCTCATTTACAAATGCCCTCACTGAATATTTACAAAGAGAACAGTCTGTGCACACACCTACCATTGGTGTCACCACCAAGAAGACTAAAATCTCCCAGGACACTGGGGAACAATTTAAACAGATGCTCTCAAGTTCAGCTGTGACTTTACTCTAGTCTTATCTGAAGCCTCCCGTCTTCTTGTCATCCATCAGCTTCCCGTCCCTGGTCCTGGGCCTACTGCTCTTTTGAGTGGGGGTGGGGCGTGGGCAGCCAGGGTCCCCATTTCCCTCAGCAAATCCCTACTCTAAGCAGGAGCCTCGCAGAGCTGGAGCAGAAAAGAAATCCCAGGTCTGGGGGTTGACATTTGACTGTTCCCAGTGCAGAGAAACCCCCCAGCCATGGGCAGAGGGGTGGGCGGGCCAAGCAGCCGCAGAAGTCAGCGCTTGGAGCTGGCTCATCTGGAAGTGGTGAAAGGGGCTCCTCCTGGGAATCCAGACAGAACCACCATCAAAGACTCTTTGTTCTAAGAAAAGTCCCATTGGCCATCTAGAGGGAGATACCCTGCAGACAGAGTATATTCTCTCCAGAACCACGTCCCCCTCCTTTGTCTTCATCCATAATAAAATGATGCTTCCCCCAAGTGGGCTGGTGTTTGTTATTGCACAAGAAACCATCTGAAAATTGAATTGCTTAAAATGACACAATCCTCCAAATTAATCTCAAGAGTCAATACAATTGCTATCAAAATCCCACTTGAATTTTCTGTGCGGTTTTCTTTTCACAGAAATTGACAAACTGACCCTAAAATTCATATGGAAATCAAAGGACACAGAATAGCCAAAGTAATCTTGAATAAGTCCTGTAATTCTTGATTTTAAAACTCACTACAAAACTACAGTAATAAAGACAATGTGATACTGGCATAAGAATAGACACATGCATCACTAGAATAGAATTGAGAATCTAGGAAAAAACCCTTACATGTACTTCCAATAGATTTAATACAAGAGTGTCAAGACAATTCAATGGGAAAAGAATAGTATTCAATAAATGGTGCTGGGCCAACTGGATATGCATGTGCCAAAGAAGTAAGTTGAACCCCTTCTCACGCCATACACGAAATTACCTCAATGGGATGTAGACCTCAATGTAAAAGCTAAAACCATAAAAATCTCAAAATATAGGAGTAAGTCTTCATGACCTGGGCTTAGGCAATGGTTTCTTAGATACAACACCAGAAGCACAAGCCAAAAAGAAAAAACAGAGAACTTGGACATTATCCAAATTTAAAATGTGTGTGCTTCAAAAGACTCCATCAGGAAAGTGAAAGGACAACCCACAGAAGGGGAGAAAATATTTGCAAAGCACATTTCCTGAGGAACTTATATCAAGAATATAAAAAGAACTCTTACAACTCTATACTAAAAGATAGAAAACCCAATTTAGAAACAGGCAAAGGATTGGAATAGACCTGTCTCTAGAGAAGATACGCAAGTGGCCAATAAGCACGTGAAAAGCAGCTCAGCATCATTACCCATCAGAGGACAGTAAATCAAACCACAAAGATGCGACTCGACACCAGTAGGAGGGCTAAGGTGACAAAAGACAGTGACAAGTGTTGATGAGAATTTGGAGAGATTGGAAGCTTCATACACTGCTGGTGGGAATGTAAAATGGTGCAGCCACTCTGGAAAACAGTCTGGCAGTTCCTCAAAAGATAAAGCATGAGGCACCATATGACTCAGCAGTTCCACCCCTCAGGGATATAGCTAGGAGAAATGAAAATGTGACCACACAAAAACCTGCACATGAACGTTCATAGCAGCATCATCCATAATAGGCAAAGTGGGAACAGCCCAAATGCCCATCATCTGGTGAGTGGATAAACAGAAAGTGGTGTATGCACACAATGGAGTACTTTCAGCAATAAAAAGGAATGAGGTAATGACACATCTACAGTGTGGATGAACGTTGAAAACATCGTGCTAAGTGAAGGCAGCCAGTCATGAAAGGCCTCATGTTGTAGGATTTGATTTACATCAAATGTCCAGAATAGACAAACTGTTCGAGACAACAAGTAGATTAGTGGTGGCATAGAGCTGGGAGGGGTGTTGGGAGGAAATGGAGATTAACTGCTAATGAGTACAGGTTTCTTTTTAGGGTAATGAAAATACCTTAAAATTGATTCTGCTGTTTGTACAACTCTGAATACACTTCAAACTATTGAATTATACACTTTAAATGGGTGTATAATATGTGAATTATGTCTCAATGAAGCTGTTTTTTTTTTTTTTTTTAAAAAAAAAAGCAACAACAGACATTTGGCTGACCAGCTGCTGTTTGGGCTGGGCTCAGTGGAGAATGCTCATCTCCTCCCCAAGGTCTGAGAGGTGACCTTGAGCTGGAGGCTAGAATCACTGAAGGTTGATTCACTCACGTGTCTGGCGGTTGATGCTGATTGTCAGCTGGAATATCGGCTGTTGTAGTCAACTGGGACACTGACACGTGGCCCCTCCATGTGGCCTGGGCTTCCTCACAGCATGGCCGCTGGCTTCCAAGGGTGAGCATCCCAGAGAACCAGACAGAAGCCATAATGCCTTTTATGTCCCAGCTTCTGAAGCCCGTAGCATCCCTCTTGCCTCATGGGACGAGTGTCAAAGTTATGTTGTAAACAGAGGATGTGAGAGAACAGAGGGTCATCTTTGGAAGATCAACTCTGTCCCAGGGAGTAATGGTCGTGAATGTTCAAGTGGAGAAGATGAGCCTCTTGTCTGTCTGGGAGACCTTCAGCCCTGAGCATCCCGGTCAGGGAGGTGTTCTCTGCTAGGTCAAGTCCCATCCATTAGAACCTTTCAGAGAGCGTATCTCACACATATTTGATGGTCACTGGAATTCAGCCAGTTCCTACCCAGAGAGCTTTTTCAAAAGACGAAGGGACAGAATTGGATCTGGAAACTGGCAACATACATTTAATCAACCTCAAAATAAGGAAGCCTTTTAGTCAGTAGTGTATAAAAGCTGCAGGATGAGTGGGTGTGGGTGGTGTGTGCGTGAATGAATGCACAGAACAGGGACTACTGACGCTACAGGCGGGAGCGAGGGCATCTGGGCTGACCTGCTTGCTTCCTTTCCCTTCTGGCCTGCTTGTTACTGGTGGTTGTGATGGGTAATGTCGCCAGGGCCTCCAATCTGCATTCCAAATACGTCTCAGAAACGATAAAGAAGGTAGGACTGTCAGGACATAATTGCTTATGAGAAAGTACATTTCTGCTCCATAGAGTTTTAATTTAATAGGACTATTTTGAACACAACACTGTGCCCCACCAAAATTTGTACGTGTATGTCCTCCACAAAAACATTTTTATCATGAGCGTTTAACTTTATAACTGAATTTAAAATAGCATTCACGATAGTGTGAGATGTTTCACCTTTGACAAAATGAAGTTTAACAAGCTTTATTTTGATTCCATGGATTGGACGGAAGGAAAATTTAATTATTATTGGAATTAGGTATTTTCTATTGAAAGTATTTGATATTGACATAAAACTTGTGTTATTTTCTATTTGTGAAGTATTTCTGTTATTGATACAAACACGTCAACAGCTACCGCCTTACTCTTCTGACATGCATGAGGAAACTTGGAATGAATAATGAGCAGACTTCATTGGGAATAACAGTGATTTCTTCTGTTTAGTCTAGATAAAAAGCTATGTGTCATAGTGATAAGAAAATGGACCGTCTCTGTTGCACAGGTGAAATTGTAATCTTCAGACACAATCTTCTCCATCAAAATTAAGAGTGATTTCAAGATGTTCATGCCAGTTATCCTAGTCTGTTCGGGCTGCTGTAACAAGATAACAGACTGGGTGGATTAAGTGAACATTTATTTCTCACAGCTTTGGAGACTGGGAAGTCCAAGATCAGGGTGCCAGCAGATTCGGTGTCTGTGAGAGCCCTCTCCCTGGTTTGCAGACAGTGGCCTTCTGGTGCACTGTCTGGTGCACTTAACGTGGTGGAGAGAGCGCTCCAGTCTCTTCCTCTTCTTATAGGGACACTGATCCTGTCATAAGGGCTTCACTTTCATCACCTCACCTCACCTGATCACCTCCCAAATGCCCTGCCTCCCTATACCATCACACTGGGAGTTAGGGTTTCAACATATAAATTTTAGGGGCACTCAAACATTCAGTCTATAACACCAGTTCAGGTTTGTGGTTTCTCCTTTTCGTGTGCCCAGTGGTATCCTTACATTCCCCATGGTAGATGGAAAATGTTGACAGATATTATGAAAAAGTTGTATATTTATTGTCAACTTTGCTGAGAAATGGTAATCTGGTATTTAATATTTGTTTAACTAGGCATCTGGCCCTTCCGAATTGGTTAATTACTTTGACTCTGATTCTTTGGCTAACCCTGCTCTAATAGTAGGTCTTCTGTGCTGATGTATATAAGATGTATAAAGACTTACATTATCATAGCCTGAAGATAGCACATTCTATGTCTAGAAGTTCTATTACATCTTCTGTACCAAGTTATCAGACAAACATCTAAACGTGAAAGGAGCCTCCTGAAGTAATAAGCTGTGGAGGGGTCTAGGCAGCAGCACATCCAGCTCTACTTTCAGGTCCTCTGTCCCTTTCACACCCTAAGGAATTACAGGTATCTAATCCCATAACTAATTAAAGGCTGTGGCATTTAGATACTGTTGGTATTTGTTTGAGCTTTGAACTCGATCCTCCTACTGTCCAGTGCTTACCCTTTGAGCTAACCTATCACTAGACCATAAGAGAGAGATTGTCTCATTTAAGAGGAAGCTCTAATTCCATGATCCAACGTTCCCATCCTTAATAATTTCTTCTGAATTGAAAAACCATAAATTTTGTCATGTCTAAAAATGAACTATTGTGATATGATATTAGAAGATCTAATCAAAGACAGAGCCTGGTCCCCAAGGCCTTAGCTGTGTTCATGAATAAGTAGTTGTTCAACCTTTAGACACAGAGACCATCTCAACTGCTTTACCTAAACCAATGGCTCTATGGAGCCTTATCGAGAAGACTTGCCCTGTGATAAGACAGCATGACTCAGTACAGTGGAGTGCTGTAGCCATCAATCATTATGATGGTAAACTAGTTGTCATTTTAAGTTCTTTAATTTTACCTGTTCTTATGAGGAGTGTAATGGTATCTCATTGTGGTTTGAATTTGCATTTAAGAATAATATCAGTCTTTCAGAACCAAGTTTATTGTACAATTTACATACAATAAAATTCACTGATTTTAAGTGTATGGTTGATTCTTCATGGTCCTTTATAGTCAATTACCTCCCAAAGCCTGCTCCTAGCAACCACTGCTCTGCTTTCTATCACTATTCATTTGCATTTTCTAGGATTTTATATGAATGGAATCATGGAGTATGTGGACTTTTGTGTCTGGTTTCTCTCTCTTAGCACAATGTGTCTGAGATTCACCCATGTTGTTTTGTGTATCGGTGGTTCATTTATTTTTATTGCTGATTATCTTGTATTCCATTGTATGGATATACCACACTTTGTGCATCCACTAGTTGATTGGTTCCTACTTTGAGCCTTTTATGAATGAACTGCTATGAACACCTGTGTCTAAGTCTTTGATCATACATTTTTATTTCTCTTTGGTATATATCTAGAAGTGGGATTGCTAAATTATATACAAAGTGTATTTGTAACTTTATTTATTTATTTATGAGGAAGATCAGCCCTGAGCTAACATCCGATGCCAATCCTCCTCTTTTTTGCTGAGGAAGATTGGCCCTGGGCTAACATCCATGCCCATCTTCCTCTACTTTTCATGGGATGCCGCCACAGCATGGCCTGACAAGTGGTGCATCAGTGCATGCCAGGGATCCGAACCTGTGAACCCTGGGCTGCCAAAGCGGAGCACACACAGTTAACCACTGCGCCACAGGGCCAGACCCGTAACTTTATTTTTTAAATGCTAAAATGACTTCTGCTTTCAGGAAGATGGACTAGACGTATTTTTTTCTTATTTCTCCTGCCAAGTACAAATAAAACCTCTGGGTATTACGTATAACACAAACAGAAGAGGACTCGGAAACATGGAGAGAAGAAGCCAGACTAGCTTGGGACCTGAGGACCCAAGGAATGACAGAGGTGAGTTTCCTGGGTTTTCTTTTCAACTCATATACGCCAGAGTTGGAGCTGAAGAAGCCAACAACCTGGAAATGCCAACCAGCACAGACAGAAAAGGCCCTAACCAAAGCCTGCCTTCTCTAGCCAGAGAACCAGGAAAGGGGCAGCCTGGCAACCAGGAAAGTTGTTTTTTATTTATTTATTTTTTTTTGTGAGGAAGATCAGCCCTGTGCTAACATCTGCCAATCCTCCTCTTTTTTTGCTGAGGAAGACTGGCCCTGGGCCAACATCCGTGCCTCATCTTCCTCCACTTGATATGGGATGCCGCCACAGCATGGCTTGCCAAGCAGTGCATTAGTGCGCACCCGGGATCCGAACCGGCAAACCCCCGGGCTGCCACAGCGGAACGTGCGCACTTAATCACTTGCGCCACCGGGCCGGCCCAACCAGGGAAGTTTTAGGAAATCTTTTACTCCAGCCAAACACCATAGAGTAAATATTGTGACCCCCCTACTGCCACACACACCAACAAATGCTGAATGGGGAGCCTAGACTTCCACTCTTGGCAGGCTACAAGGAAGTACCCCAACACCCTGATGGAGTGGTGTCAGAGAGGATGAATAGGGAGCTGGGACTTTCATCCCCACCAGGCGGTAAGGAGGCCTTACAACACCCCACCATGCAGTGTCAGTGGAGACCACACTGGAGCCTGGACTTCCACCCCCACCTTGCGGTAAGGAGGAGCCCTTCCCCTTCCCCACTTGGGTGGTGTCAGAGAGCCTAGTGGAGAGTCAGGACATTCATCTCCACCCAGTGCTAATGAGGAGACCCACTCCCCTGCCCCAGTGGTGTCAGTGGAGGCCACATGGGGAGCAGTAGGGAGGCACTCCTACCTCCTAGCCAGAGAGGTGTCCATGGAGGCCTAGTGAGGAACCTGAATTCCTACCCCCACCTGGCAGTATTGAGGCCCAGAGCAGTGTCGGAAGAAACCCACTAATAGAAGGTTTAAATAAGATCAAGAGTCTCATAACATAATAACCAAAATGTCCAGGTTTCAATAAAAAATCATACCAAGAACCAAGAAGGTCTGAAATTAAATGAAACAAAAAGACAATTAATCAATAGAAGCTGATACCAAGATGACAGAGATATTACAATTATCTGACAAAGATTTTAACACTGCAATCATGAAAATGCCTCAATAAGCAGTTACAGATATGCTTGAAACAAATGAAACAATACAAGTCTCAGCAAAGAAATCAAAGATATAAAGAACAAAATGGACATTTTAGAACTGAAAAGTACAACAAAATAAAACACTTGGGGGATGGGCTCAATGGCAGCACAAGGGGGGCAGAAAAATGAATCAATGCATTTTAAGAAAGAATAACAGGAATGCCACAATCTGAACAATAGAGAGAAAATAGACTTTAAAAAGGAGCCCAGTGTCAGGGACTGTGGGACTAGAAGACGTGATCTGACATCTAACATTCGTGTCATCAGAGTCTTGGAAGGAGAAGGAGAAACAGGGCAGGCTGACAAGGTATTCAAAGAAATAATGGCTGAAAATTCCCAAATTTGACAAGAGATATAAACCTACACATTCAAAGAGTGAAATGTACTCCAAACAGCATAAACACCCCCAAATCACACCAAGACACATCACAGTCAAACTTCTGAAGATGAAAGACAATGAATAAAATCTCAAGAGCAGAGAACAAGAGAGAAATGACACCTATAGGGGAAAGACAATTCAAATGACAGCAGATTTCTCATCAGAAAACACGGAGGCTAGAGGGACGTGGCACAACATTTTTGCAAGTGCTGAAAGAAAAGAACCATCAACCCAGAATCCTATACCCAGAAAATAGATCCTTCGGGAATGAAGAGGGAGTCAAGACATTCTAGGCTGAAGAAAAACTAAGAGACTTTGTTGCCAGCAGACCTACTCTAAATGAATGCCTAAAGAAAGTTCTCTAAATGAAAATAAAATGGTAAAAGAAGGAATCTTGGAACATCAGGAAGGAAGAAAGAACATGGTAAGCACAATATGGGTAAATAAAGTAGGTGTTCCTTCTCTTAAGTTTTCTAAGTTACATTTGATGGTTGAAGCAAAAATTATTCACAGTGTCTGTTGTGGTTCTAAATTCATGTAGAGGAAATATATAAGACTATTATATTAAAAGCGGGGAGAATAAAGCAATGGAAAAGAAGGTGAGGTTTTATATTCAATTCAACCTTGTAAAATGATGCCACAAGTAGATTGTTGATGTAGAACAATCATTTAAAAAGCTATACAAAGAGACATACTCAAAAACACTGCAGTTAAATCAAAATAGATTTCTAGAAAAAAATTTAATTAACTTACAGGAAAGCAGGAAAAAGAAAAGAGAGAAACAAAAATCAGAGAACAAAAAATAAACGAAATGGCAGACTTAAGCCCTAACATGTCAATAATTACATTAAATGCAAATGGCCTAAATATACCACTTGAAAGACAAAGTTTCACAGAGTGGATTAATAAAACTGACCTCACTGTATGCTTTCCACAGACCCTCACTTCAAATATAAGGATGTAAGCAGTTTGAAAGTAAAAGATGGAACAATATATATCATGCAAACATTAGTCAAGAGAAAGTGGGATTGCCTATATTTATATCTGACAAAGTAGACTTCTGAAGAAAGAAAATTATCAGAGACAGAGAAGGACAGTACATAATGATGAAAATGGTCAACCCAGCAAGAAGGCACAGCAATCCTAAATGTGTAAGCACCAAACAGAGCTGCCAAAATATGTGAAACAAAGACTAACAGACCTGAAAGTACAAACAGACAAATCCACCGTTATAGCTGGAAGCTTCAACCCCTCTCTGTCAAGAATTGATAAAACATCTATGCAGAAAATCAGCAAGGATTTAGAAGAACTCCAAAGAGCCATCAACCATCGGGATCTAATCAACATTTATAGGACACTCCACCCAACAACAGCAGTATCTTGACTATATCAATGGCAGTATCCAGGTTATGATATTTTTGTATAGTTTTGCAAGATATTTCTACTCCAGGAAACCGGGAAAAGGGTACAAGGGATCTCTCTGTATTATTTATTACAATTGCATATGAATCTAACATTATCTCAAAAATTGAAATGTTTAATTAAAAATAACGAACAACTTTAATTATTTAAAAGTATTCTGAGGGCCGGCCCCGTGGCTTAGTGGTTAAGTGTGCGCGCTCCGCTGCTGGCAGCCCGGGTTCAGATCCCGGGTGCGCACCGACACACTGCTTCTCTGGCCATGCTGAGGCCGCGTCCCACATACAGCAGCTAGAAGGATGTGCAGCTATGACATACAACTATCTACTGGGGCTTTGGGGGGAAAATAAATAAATAAAATCTTAAAAGTATTCTGAGAGGTCATATATGTTAATCTATAGTCCTCAGGCCTGTGGTTAGAATGTACACAACATAATCTCAGACTTAAAAACTCTATCTTGAGCTAGTCCTGATGGCCTAGGGGTTAAAAGTTCGGCACTCACGTGGGTTCTCTTCCCGATTTGGAACCACATCCCCTGTCTGTCAGTTGCCATGCTGTGGTAGTGGCTCACATAGAAGAACTAGAATGACTTACAACTAGCATATACAACCATCTACTGGGGCTTTGGGGAGAAAAAAAAAGAGGAAGGTTGGCAACACATGTTAGCTCAGTGCAAATCTTTCCCTGCAAAAAAAAAAAGAAAAAAATCAACAGACTCTATCTTGATTGATTCTGGCAAAAATCAGTAGATGAAACTGTAAGATGAAAGATTGAAGGGGCACTTTACAGTTTATCACATAAACTCACTGCTTGATCTCAGCATTACTGGGAGTGGGTCACGCATGCTATTTGTGCCCCCTTGATGTGATGCTTCAAGAAGTACATAGCATACATAGAGTACCATTTACAAAGTACTCTTACAGAAAAACAAAAAGAAAAGAAAAACAGAAAGAAGCTGAATTAGAATGTGGTCTAGCCTTTAGCACCAACTTCCATTTGACAAGAATTATGAGGGGATAGAGGAACAAGTTGATTGCAACTATGACTATGCAAACAGAATGTGGGACAAACTATAGCCCAACTGATGGGTCTCTTCAACTAGTAAATGCATTAAAATGATTAAAATAAGACAAGAAATATAACAACCAGATGCAATGTGTAAATCATGTTTGGATCCTAATTCAAACCAATTGAAATGCACATTTTTTAAAACAATCAGGGATATTTGAATACAGACGTGGTATTAGGTGACACCAAGGAATTGTTAATTGTGTTAGGGTGGCAAAGGCATTGTAGTTATGCAGGAAATTGTCTATCATTATTACTCATGCCCAGTGGAATATGTTGGGATAACTAGTATTTCCAGTACAATGTTGAATAAAAGTAGTGCGAGCAGATGTCACGCCTGGTTCTCATTCTTGGGGGAAAGATTTCTGAGGTTCACTATTAAATATAATGTTAGCTATAGGCTTTTTCTATATGCTCTTTATAACTTTGAGGAAATTTACTTCTTTCTACTTTGCAGAGATTTTTTTCCTTCATGAATGAGTATTGAAATTTTTTAAATGCTTTTTCTGCTTTTATTGAGATGGTCATATGGATTTTATTTTTTAGCCTGTTAGTATAGTCACTTATATTGATTGACTTTCAAATATAAAGCCAATCTTATATTCCTGGAATGAAACTCACTGAGTCTCGATGTATTACCTTTTTATAGATCACTGTACTTCATTTGTTAAAGGATTGCTAAAGGATTTTTGTGTCTAGGTTCATGAGAGATATTGGTGTGTAGTTTTTTTTTCCTTTGTCTCATTCTGTATCTGGGTGATGCTGGCCTCATAAAATGAGTTGGGAAGTGATCCTTCCTTTTCTATTTAGCAGAAACATTTGTGTAAGAATTGGTATTGTTTCTTCCTTTAATGTTCAGTAGAGTTCATTAATAAAGGCATGGAGACCTGGAGTTTTCTTTATGGGAATATTTTTTTTTAATTAAAAATTCAATATCTTCAATTTATAGAATATGATTGAAGTTATCTATTTCTTTTTGAATGGGCTTTGGCAGTTTGTATCTTTCAAGGAATTTTTCCATTTAATCTAGTTTATCAAATTTATTCCCATAGAGGTATTCACAATATTCCCTTATTATCATTTTAATTTCTGTAAGATTCGTAGTGATGTCTCTCCTTCTGTTTTTGAAACACAATTCGTGTCTTCTCTCTTTTATTCCTGATCAGTCTATCTAGAAGTTTATCAATATAATTGATATTTTCAAAGAGACTTCTTCTGGTTTTATTGATTTTCTGTTTTGTATTTCATTTGTTTTGGCTTTTATCTGTATTATATCCTTCCTTCTAATTTTGGGTTCAATTGGCTCTTCCTTTTGTGGTTTCTTAAAGCGGAAGCTTAAATCATTGATTTGAAACATTTCTTCTTTTATAATATGTCCACGTAGAGCTATAAATTTCCCTGTAAGTGCTACTTTAGCTGCATCTCAGAATATTTGATATGTTATATTTCCATGTTCATTTAGTTCAAAATATGTCCCACTTTCCCTTGTGATTACATCTTTGATTTATGGGTTATTTGGAAGTCTGTTATTTAATTACCAAATACTTGGAGATTTTTCCAGAAATCAATAATGAAATTATTGGTAATAGAAATTATTGACTTCTAGTTTAATACCTTTATGGTCAGAGACCTCCTTTGTATGACATGAATCCTTTTAAATTTATTAAGACTTGTTTTATGACTCCAAAATATGTCATATCTTGGTGAATGTGCGCTTGTAAAGAATGAACATTCTGTTGTTGTTGAGTATTCTACTAATGTTAATTATGTTAAATTGGTTAATAGAGTTTTCTGGTCTTTTATATCTTTACTGAGCTTGTGTCAATTATGATTAATGATTGTTCTATTACAGTCATGTGCCACATAATGCTGTTTAGGTCAATGATGTACCACATCTATGACAGTGGTCCCATAAGATTAGTATCATGTAGCTTAGGTTTGTAGTATACTATACAATCTAGGTTTGTGTAAGTACACTCAGTGATGTTCGCACAATGACGAAATTGCGAAATGATGCCTTTCTCAGAACATATCCCCTTCATTAAGCAACACATGACCGTACTGAGGGAGGAGTGTTTAAATCTCCAACTATAATTGCTTTTTTGTTTGTTCTTTAGTTACATCAATTCTTTTCATGTATTTTGATGCTCCATCATTAGGTGCATACACCTTTAGGATTGTTATGTCTTCTTGATTAATTAACCTCTTTGTTGTTATGAAATTTCCATTTGATGGTATTCTTTGTTCTGAAATCTACTTTGTCTGAGATTCAGATAACAACTCCAATTTTCTTTTACTTAGTTTTGTCAAGGTATGTCTTTTTCCATCCTGTTACTTTTAACCTATTTCTGTTTATATATTTCAGTGGGATTCTAGCAGTTACCATATAGCTGGGTTTTGCTTTTGTATCCATTCTGACAATCTCTGCCTTTTACTTGGGAGTGTTTATATCATTTATATTTAATGTAATTATTGGTATGATTGTGCTTAGATCTATCTTGCTATTTGTTTTCTATTTGCTCTGTCCATTCCTTGTGTCTCTTTTCATCTTTATCTGCCTTCTTTTGGCTCAATTCCGTACTTTTTATGATTAATTTTACCTCTACTGTTTCTTATTAGTCATACCACTTTGTTTCATTTTTTTCAGTGGTTGTTTTAAGGTTAATGATTTACATTTTTAACTTATCACAGTCCACCTTCAAATCATAGTACACTAGTTCACATACAGAATGAGAACCTGAAAACAGTATACTGCCATTTCATCCCCTCATTTCCTTTGTGCTATTTTCCTATATTTTACTTCTACCTTTGTTACAAACTGCTTTTTTATACTAAACAATACACAATCATTATTTTTTCTTTAAGGAATCAATGATGTTTATTTTCCAATTTTTTATTAATATATGATACACATATTGTAATTTCACCCTTTTTAGTGTACAGTTCTGAAACTTTTGACGAATGTGTAGTCATGTAATTACCACCACAATCAAGATATAGAACAGCTGCCTGACCCCACAAAACTCCCCATGATTCTTCTCTCCTCCGACCACCAGACCCTGGTAACCACTGATCCGCTTCTGTAGTGTTGCCTTTGCAGGAGTGTCATATAAATGGAACCAGATACTATGGAGCCTTTGGAGGCCGGCTCAGCAGTTGAGATTCATCCACGTTATTGTGTTTACCAGTAATTCATTTCATTGTATGAATATAGCACAGTTTATTTATCCATTCTGCAGCTGAGGGGCAGTTGGGTTGTTTCCAGGTTTTAGCATTTACAAATAAAGCCTCTATAAACACTTGTGTATAGTTTTTTGTGTGAACATAGGTTTTTGCTGAGTCATATTGTAACCACGGGCCCATTTGGAGCCAGTTGGCACAGACCCCATCTCTTATCAACAAAGTGATTAAGGATTATCTTTCAGAAAAACTGCAAAGTCACGTAGCCAGGGCATGCACAAAGGAAGAAATCATGACCTGCAACAACCTCGGAACTAAAGATCCTCCTCCTTCAGAACCCAAGGACTGGGACATGCCCAGAACTTGAAAGCTGGACTCTTATCAGAAGCGAGGAGTCCCTCATTCAGGAAGATCCAGTGTTAAAATTCCTTCCCCACCTCATGCAGAATATTTAGAACCTCATCAGAAATGTTTAGAACTTCATCATAAATGTTTAAAACCTTACGATAAATACCTGAAGCCCACCAATCAAAACCTTTCACCCCAGCGTTTCCATGTGCCAACCTATTCTCCCTAACCTGTTAAATTTTGTCCCAAACCCTAACTGGGGAGACAGATCTGAGGGCACAGGCTCCATCTCCCTGCAGATCAATCTCACAGAATAAAAGCTGATTTCTCCCCTAAAGGCTGGTGCCATAATTAATTTGCTTGTTTATGCGCATCAGGAAGAGAACCCCAATTTTTTGCAGTAACGTTTGGCGACCACGAAGGGACAAGGTCCTATGACTGCCTGCCCAAGGCTCTGGAACCCCTGGCAGGGTGTGCGGTCTTTACACCCACCCTAAGCAGCTGCCTAGACAATTTCATCTAGAAGCTTGACTGATTGGATTCCCGTTTCCCTGCTGCAGTGCTCCAGGCCCAAAGGCATTTTTTTCCCTTTGGGAGAAGAAAACAGCTCCAGGATCGGATGTCTTTTGGGTGAGTGACCCCCTTAAAATGCATCTGTACCTAAAGTTGTCTAATATCTTGTCAGGATTGTGGGTTAGAGGCCCCACTGGTGAGATTTGGTTGCTGGATTAAAGTCCCAAGGCTAGGATTATGGGTTTTAGGGAGACAATATAAAAGGGTTACAGCTGCTGGGGCACTCAAAAGGATCGGGTTAGAGTCCCAAGCTCTGGGGTAGGGTCCCAGAGTATTGGATTTCTGTGTCTGTTTCTGTTTGTCTATGTTTGACTGTGTTATCTGTTAAAATTGGCTGCTGGGGACTGAAATTCTCAGTAACTGTAACAAACTGCCTTTTAGACTAATCTTATGAGGGTCTTCTGACTCTGAAGATAAGAGGCACTGTTCCCTCTGCTCCTTCGGGACATTCCCAGGTGACTGGGGACTTTACAGAGATGTTGTGGTGACTGCCCATGACGCGCAATGACCTCATAGGGACCCCACCTGAAGACCACATCTTACTGGGTCCTCATTGTTCATGGTGAGGCAATCAGCAATGGCAGCTCATCCGGGGCTTAAGTCACCTGAAGTTTGTGGGTGCCAGAATACGTAAGAGAAAGAGCCAACCCCTTGATTATTCTCGGGGGAGCTGTTCCCACAAGCACACCTTAAAACATCTTTCCCTAGAAAGGCTTGATTATTCTCGGGGGAGCTGTTCCCACAAGCACACCTTAAAACACCTTTCCCTAGAAAGGTTTTGTTGTGGCCACCTTGATAAAAGCCCCCTCAAAATGGGAAATAAAAATAGTATACCAGAATGTACCCCACTGGGATACATTCTTCAAAATTGTGCAATGTTCAGTTATAAGCCTATGGAGAAAAAGAAAATGATTTTCCTTTGTATTACAAGCTGGCCTCAATACTCATTGGAGTCAGATGAGGTATGGCCCCAGAACGGGTCTCTGACCTATAATACCAACTTGCAAGGAGACCTATTCTGTAAAAGAGAAAAGAAATGGGATGAAATCCCTTATGTATAGTCTTTTGTGTCTTTATGTCAGAATAAGATTTGGAAAAAAGATGTAAGATCATGATTCAGAGGGAGGATCCACAGAAAAAACCTGTTCTCCCAGAATCAAAGTCAGATGATGACCTTGTCTTTCCGAGTTTGCTGTCTCCTACAGTGCCTCCACCGTAGGCTGGAGGCTCAGTTGGAGATAACCAGGAAGGGCAGAATGACCCCCCCTGAAGCCAATGGCTTAGCTTTATACCCCCCTCTTCCTAATAGTCAGAGAGGAATGGTCTCCCCGCCTCATACCCATCGGGGTACCCAATTGGGCCAGGGGAATGTTCCACCCCAGGCAGGGCAGTTCCCCCTAAGGCAAGTTTTTGTATGTGCACACTCCATTTTCAACTTGGGACTTATACAACTGGGAAAACAACATGCCTGCTTATCCAGATGATCCCCAAAAGATGGAAAGTTTATTCACATCCATCTTTGCTACGCCTGAACCCAACTGGGCCGACATTCAGGCCCTTATGAACACCCTCCTCACCCCAGAGGAGCGCAGGATGGTACTGGACAAAGCTCACCAGGAGGTTGAGAGACTCCACGAGTTGCAGCCTAACAACCCAATCAGCGCTCCAGCGGTAGAGGCCATGCCCGGAGTTGACCCAGGCTGGGACCCCAATGACCCCCGAGGCCGGGCAAGGTTAAACCATTATAAAGCATGTTTAATAACTGGAATGCAGAAGGGGGTCCCAAAACCAAAAAGCTTAAATGAGGTCCAGGAGGTACAACAAGGGCAAAAGGAAAGTCCTTCAACCTTTCCGAAGAGAGTCTTTGAAGCCTACAGAAAGTACACTGACATTGACCCAGAGCACCCGGATAACATGAGGCTGATCAATATGACCTGTATCAGTCAGAATGCCCCTGATACAAGGAAGAGACTGCGAAAATTGGAAGGGGGATTAGGGACGCCCATCTCACAACTTGTTGAGATTGCGTTTAAGGTGTTTAACAGCCGAGACCAGGAACAAGAGAAACAAAAACAGCGGGAGATGCGGAAGTAAGCTACTCCACTCACTGCAGCCCTCTGTCGCAATCTGCCAGGGCCAATGAGAGCAGAGAGACAGCCATGGGTAAGACCCCATGTGCCCCCACCTTCCAACCAGAAGAGGTACTCAGGCCTGGGGCCAAGACAATGTGCCCTTTGTAGGCAGGAGGGATGCTGGAAACAAGAATGTCCCAACCCTCCTAGGCAGGAAGGGAAAGAGACTTGCCTCAAAGCTTCCTACCAGATGTCTCGGCTCACAGACAAGGACCAGGAATGATGGAGCCTGGGGGCTCCTTTAAAATCCATTAGCTCCATTGACATTTCCCACAAGGAACCAGGTCACAGTAGCAGTGGGAAAGAAACTGATAGACTTTCTAATTGACACCTGAGCTACTTATTCTGTACTCAACGCCAGGCAGGGCCCCCCCCCAAGACCACATCCATTACTGGTGTTTCTGGGGAAGTCTCCCATAAGCCTTTCCTACAACTGCTGGAGTGTCACATAGGGAAAACATATCTAAAGCACAGCTTTCTGTATATGCTTGGGTGCCCTATCCCCTTGTTGGGACGAGATTTGCTGACCAAATTAAATGCCCAAGTAACTTTTTCACCAGAAAAAGTAGACATTAAAGTCCTCCCAGATCAAGCCTGTGCCTTCCAAGCAGCGCTGTTACAACTGAGAGAAGAACCTCAATCAGAAGTCCCTGAGGAAATTCAGCAAAAGGTAAGAGTGGATGTTTGGGTTGACAGGAGGCCAGGAAGAGCCAAGACGGTGGATCCAATAGTAGTTAAACTGTGCCAAGACGCCAAGGCTCCAAACTTAAAGCAATACCCTTTCGAGAGACATGTGAAAGAGGGTATAGAGACTCTGATAGCCACCTTTCGGAAAGGCCAACTAATCTGACCTTGTCAGTCTCCATATAACACTCCCATCTTGCCAGTACAAAAACCTGGGACCGGAGACTATAGTTCTGTACAGGATTTGAGAGCCATTAACCAAATTGTAGAGGATATACATCTGGTGGTATCAAATCCTTATACTTTGCTTACAACTTTATCTGGAGACTTCTGCTGGTTTACAGTTCTGGACTTAAAGGATGCCTTTTACTGCATACTCCTAAATCCTGAGTCCCAGGAACTGTTTGCCTTTGAATGGGACGATCCAGTGACTAATGTAAAACAACAATATTGTTGGATGGTACTTACGCAAGGATTTAAAAATGCCCCCACCATCTTTGGGGAAGCCTTAGCCAAGGACTTAAGGGATCTCCAGTTAAGCGAAGGAGTCTTACTCTAGTATGTGGATGACATACTGATTGCTAGTAAAACTAAGGAAGCCTCAGACCAAAATACAATCCTTACTTTAAACTTTCTGACAAAAAGGGGATATAAAGTCTCTAAGAGAAGAGCACAAATTTCCCAACCGACTGTAAAGTACCTAGGATTTGAGTTATCAAAAGGACAAAGAAACTTACTGCCAGATCAAAGGGAGGCGTTAGCTAAGGTGGCTGTGCCCACCACCAGAAGACAGTCGCGAGGGTTCCTGGGTATGGCATGATTCTGCCGTATCTGGATCCCTAACTTTGGACTGATAGCCAAGCCCCTCTATGAGGCTCTCAAGGGTGGAGACAAGGAACCCCTTAAATGGACTGGAGAATGCCATAGAGCCTTCCAAACCATTAAAGAGAAGCTGCTTACGGCACCTGCTCTAGGCCTCCCAGACCTTAGAAAGCCGTTTGACCTGTCTGTCCATGAGAGGCAAGGAGTTAGCTTCAGGGTACTAGCCCAGGATTTGGGTAACAGGAGAAGGCCTGTTGCCTGCTTCTCAAAACAGCTGGATAAAGTGACTAATGGATGGCTGGTCTGCCTGAGGGCATCAGCGGCCACCTGTCACTTGTTACAGGAGGCAGAAAAGTTTACTTTGGGTCAGCCCGCCACTGTGCACACCCTTCACAGTGTACTTCCTCTTTTGGAACAGAAGGGAGGGGACTGGCTCACCTCTGGGAGGCCAGGCAAATATCACGCCATACTACTGGACAACCCGAATATAAAATTAAAGGCGGTCTCCACTCTAAATCCAGCCACTTTGCTTCCCACTACAGCAGGAGAACCTGTCCATGAGTGTCTACAAATAATTGAAGAAGTTTATTCTAGCAGACCCGACCTGACCAGCCTCTGGAGAATCCAGATATAGCAACGTTTACTGATGGGAGCAGCTTCATGGACCATGGACTTCGAAAGGCTGGGTATGCAATAGTAACTCATCAGGAAGTCCTAGAAGCAGAAGCCCTCCCTCCGGGTACATCTGCCCGCAAGGCAGAACTCATAGCCCTCACGAGAGCCCTGCATCTTGGAGCTAAGAGAAAGGTAACCATTTATACTGATTCTAAGTCTGCCTTCTCTTCGTGCATGCACATGGGGCTATACGGAAAGAGAGAGGTTTACTAACTTCAGGAAGAAAAGAGATTAAACACGCAGAAGAGATACTGGCCTTATTAGATTCTGTTGTGATGCCAGAAAAAGTGGCCATAGTACGTTTCCAGGGCCACCAACAGATCATAGTTATACAGCTAAAGGAAATAATTTGGCTGATCAGGAGGCAAAACAGGCAGCCAGAACCCAAACCCCAAATCCTAAGGCCCTCGCACTCACCCCGAGTATGGATTTGTCCCTGTTTAAGCCTCGGTATTCAGAAACGGATTTCAACAGAGCAGACGAATGGGGATTTCATACAGACTCTCGAAGGTCAGATGGTAATCAGTACCAAACAACTAATGAAGGCTGGATTTATAATGAACAGGGACTAGTGCTTATACCCAAGCACTTAATGGAAAAAATCATTACTCACCTGCATCAGGGAACCCATTATGGGACAGATGCAACCTATCATTGGCTACAAAAGTTTATTGTTGGTCCACAAATGCAAAGGACTATCCAGAAGGTAGTACAAAATTGCTTGATTTGTGCCAGAAACAATCCCCAAACCGGGCCACTGCCGATAATCAAAGGGGTGCAAACCCGAGGGACAGAGCCAGGAGATGACTGGCAAACAGACTTTACTGTTATGCCAAGAGCCATGGGGAATTATAGATATTTGCTGGTATTTGTGGACACGTTCACAGGATGGGTCGAAGCCTTTCCGTGCAGGACAGAAAAGTCTTCTGAAGTAACAAAAGCCTCACTAAAGGAAATTATCCCCCGCTTTGGGCCGCCTCTTTCAATTCACAGTGACAACGGAGGAGCTTTCATAGCCGAAGTAACACAAGAGGTGTCTGGAGCCCTCGGGATACAATGGAAATTATATGCGTCTTGGAGACCTCAGTCCACAGGAAAGACTGAAAAGGTGAACCACACCTTAAAGAAAACAGTTGCTAAAATATGCCAGGAAACCAACCTAACATGGGATAAGGTCTTGCCAGTTGCCCTGCTTAGGGTAAGAGTAGCCCCTAGAAGTAGGCTTCAATTAAGCCCTTATGAAATGTTATATGGGAGACCCTTCCTTAAGACTAAGTATTATTGCAATCTTGAAAATAGTCATGTTGTAAAAGGCTGGATGCTATAAAATGCGTACAGTCTCTAGGTGCTACTTTATCTGCTATACATAAATATGCCTCTAGCCGATTAACGTTTCTTACCGATGTTCCCCTGCATTGCATAAGCCCGGGGGATTGGGTCCTCCTCCAGACTTGGAAAAGTCAACACCCTGAGGACCAACTGCAGCCTAAGTGGGACGGACTCTATGAAGTCCTTCTGGGTACTCAGTAAATACCCTTCTGGGTACACAGTCTTCAGTAAAATTAAAGGGAGTTAAGCCTTGGGTACACCACTCACGAGTAAAAATATCACCCATTTCCAGCCAGGACCTCCCTCGTCCCCTTGATAATTCTCAAGCAGCTAACGCCCCTTAGGGACAGCAGGAGACGGAAGGACCAAATCATCCAAACACTGGGTGGGCATGGAGGCCTACAGCCAGCAGTTCTACCTGAGAGTATGCCTGTGAACCCCTAACTGGCCTTAAGTTACTTTTCAGAAAAAGCAACAAAAACTGAGGAAACTCTTGGGTCTCCAGGTACCAGGCTGAGTGGGTTTCAACTCCGTTACTGACACCTGACTTCGACTGACCAATACAATTACTTCCAAACCAGGATGAGAAGAAGATGACCTCTGTTGTAGACAGCTGTCCCAAGATTCCGGACCAGGCCTGCATTCTTAACCTTACATCTCCTCATTTAAATGCTTGTGAAGTTTAGACTCTGTATAATTGCTAAACAATTAATTTCTAGATTGCCTTACTTTTTACCTACCCCAATACCCTACCCCTCCAATACTATAAGATAGATTAGAACCTGATTACAAAACCCTTTTTGATTAACCACAGATATGCCATTTAAGATTTTCCTGATACTGTGTTTGTTTTTCCAGTCCACATCTGAATGGGCCTCTAATGGCAATGTTATTTTACAATGGGCTCACTCCTTTGCCACACACAAAAATCAGTCCAATTGTTGGATATGTGGCCAACTTCCCCTTTCTAGTACATCTGGGTTACCTTGGTGGGTTTCTCCCTTACAAGATATGGACTGGGAAGCTTTAAAACAATTTATTATGATGGAAAGATCTAATATTCATAGTACATCCAATATTACTAATTATGATCCTGAAACACGGCCAATACCCCACACTGTTAATGATACGGGGCACGGCTACTCTTTCTCTCTTACTCGGACTATACAATTATCCCAACAACTTGCAAAGAAACAAAAGAAGATAGATACTACTGCGAGAACTATGGGAGGTTTTACCCAAATCTGGGACGCATCTGTTTGGCTTACTCCTAGTTATGGATCTGTAAATACACCAGTACCCTTATGTTGGGAACAAAGAAATCATTCCAAACAAAATTTCCCGAATTGCACTCGAAATACGGGATGGCTATCCCCTGAGTGATGCCAAAATACTATCATACTTAAAGAAAGTGATTGGTTTGGAACAGACTGGTCTCGGTGGCCAGGCGTTTACTGGGGGGCTCCTAATGGAAGTCAGTGGTTGTGTGGAACAAACCTCTGGCCTTGGCTACCACGCAGATGGCTAGGACGCTGCACCCTGGGTTTCCCTTGGATGCGGGGAAGGATTCGCCCTGAGCTAACATCCATTGCTAATCTTCCTCTCCTTAAGGCCAGATGGGCTCATTCAGTGTACCACTGGTATGAAAACCTAGTGGCTATATTTGCTCTTCTGTGGGGCTAGAAGATGTCATAATACATGTAGAAGCTCTGACTAAATGTACTCAACAAGCCCTTAACGGTAGTCAAGCAGGAATAGCCTTGTTAAATATTGAAGTGTCTTTAAAGAGGAAGGCTGTCCTTCAAAACAGAATGGCCTTAGATATTCTAACAGCCTCCCAAGGTGGCACATGTACAATTATTCAGATTGAATGCTGTTTCTATATACCTGATGAATCTTCCAATGTGTCATCTTAAAGCACATGAGAAAGCAAGTGAATGCCTTGAGTGACCCCACACTCGGTCTTGATTTATTTGGTTGGCTTCCCTCAGGTGTTAGTTCCTTTTTGAGATCCGGATTACAATTTCTATTTCTGTTACTTCTTGGAATTCTTATATTAGTGATAATATTCAAACTACTTACTGTTTTCTTTACTCAGTGTTGTAAGACTAGTGTGCAAGCTAAAGTAATGATGGCTCAACAATTCGAGATGGTCGATCAATTTTATGACTCTGGGTGAATTTGTCTCTCTGATAAAGACTATTTCTGATAAACCATAAGAATTTATTTTAAAACTAGTCTTTTCTATCATTGTAGACAATGTAATCATAAAGAGTCACAAAAAGTACATGTACAATGCTTGCTCAACAATCTAAAACTAATTATGAAAACATATGAAGAGCTTCCTCTGCTAATATGTATATATATATATCTATGTTTATACACTACTTCCCCCCAACGTGGATAACTAGGAGAACCAATGAGATAAAGGCCTAGCACCGAGGGACTTGAGGGACCCAGGGCAGGCAGCAACCACCCTGGCACAGAGTGATGATATTTTGATCATCAATGCTTTCTATGGAAACATTACCAAAGAAGCGGGAAAATGAGAAATAAATGGAGAGCAATAGGATATGTTATAATATATGAGGGAGCCATTTGGTTTAAAATTAATTTGGCCTAACCCAATTTTTTACAAAAAGTCCTGATTGGCCTGTTGGGCAGGCTTTGTACATCTGCTTTAAATGTTTACAATGGCCCAAAGCCAAGATAGGGATGACAGCTTCCCTCTTACCCTGGCATCTCTTTATAAATAAGAATTTCTTCCCAATGAGGTATGGTTGTACTTACTAATAGGTCCTTTGGTCATGGTTTTGTTACACCTTCTGCTCAGGTTCAAGATTCTTAATCCTCTTGTCAAATCTATTCCCAGAGACCCAAGGATATCAATCGCTCTGGGAACAATGCTCTGGAACTTGTGAGTAGTTACCATTAAAAGCTAGTCATTCCTCAAGTCCTTGTTAGGCCTACGCCCCTTACGAGCAGGAAGCAGCTAGAGCTGTCATCAACCCATTCCCTCAAGATTGAGGAAAGAACAAAAAAGAAGGGGGGATTTGTAACCACGGGCCCTTTTAGAGCCAGTTTGAACACACCCCATCTCTTATCAACAAAGTGATTAAGGATTATCTTTCAGAAAAACTGCAAAGTCACTTAGCCAGGGCGTGCACAAAAGAAGAAATCGTGACCTGAAATGACCTCGGAACCAAAGATCCTCCTTCTATGGAACCCAAGGACCGGGCCACAACCAGAACTTGGAAGCCGAACTCTTATCAGAAGCGAGGGGTCCCTCATTCAGGAAGATCCAGTGTTAAAATTCCTTTCCAGCTCATGCAAAATATTTAGAACCTCATCATAAATGTTTAAAACCTTACCATAAATACCTGAAGCACACCAATCAAAACAAGTCCCCCCAGTGTTTCCATGTGCCAACCTGTTCTCCCTGACCTCTTAAATTTTGTCCCAAATCCTGAATCAGGGAGACAGATCTGAGGGCACACGCCCCCTGTGTCCCGGGAGATCCGTCTCGTAGAATAAAAGCTGATTTCTCCCCTCAAAGGCTGGTGCCATAATAGATTGGCTTCTTTCTGAACTTTGGGCAGAGAACGCCAATTTTGTGTGGTAACGGTATGGTAAGCGTATATGTAACTTTAGAAAAACTCAATGATCTTTTTAAAAGGTTAAAAATGAGAAAAGGTCTTTTATATTTACCCATGTTTACCATTCCCAGCAATCTTCATTTTAATGTGTCTATCCAAATTTCCCTCTGTCTAAAAAACTTTTTCAAATATATCCTATTCTGAAAGCTTGCTACTAGGAATTCTGCCTACTTTTGTTTGAACAAAGTCTTCATTCAGCCTTCACGTTTGAAAGGTGTTTTCACTTGGGTAGAGAATTAGAGGCTAACAGTTCTATTCCTCTAATACTTGAACGTTTCTTTCCACAGGGAGGCAGGCTGGAGCTTTTGGCAAGTGCTAAGGAGAGAACCACAGAGCCGACCTCTGGGGCCGCAAGGCGGCCGGACAGCCCCGAGGGCCACCACGCCTGAGCCAAGGTCTCATTTTAGGACCTTTAGCACTTAAGAAAGCCGCCGGCGGGAGGGCTCAGGGACCCCCGGACGGTTCAGGGGCGAAGCCAAGGGAGGTGTGGAGACCTCGCAGGTGGTCACCGGGAATCCCAGCCCTCAGCCTTCAGGTTCGCTTGCAACTCTGGGAACTAGCTAACCCATGGACCGGAGGCCAAGACCCAGGTCACCCTCCCAAAGCCACAGTCCTCCTGCCCCCTACGCGGTGGAAGTACAGATGGTCCCCTATGCTCGGTGGGATCCGCGTGCGTGGGGGGCGCCGCGCACGTTTTGGAGGCTCCTCCGCACCCCCTGCTCCCCCCGGGCGCTCCTCCCCCAACGCCCGTGGGCGGGGCCCGACACCCCCTTTCTAAAGCGGCGCCCGGATCACGCACAGACACTTGTCGCCGATCGCTGCGCCCGCTCCCGTGCTGTCCGAGTGTCCCGCCGCCCCATGTCCCGGCTGCTGTCTGCCCCGCGGGCCGCCTCGGGCGCCCCGGTCCGGCCCGCCACCGTGCTGGGCGCCATGGGGATGGGGGACAGCTTGGACGCAGCCGCCAGCGCCGCGGCCGTGCGCGCCTTCCTGGAGCGCGGCCACACCGAGATAGACACGGCCTTCCTTTACGCCGGCGGCCAGTCCGAGAGCATCCTGGGCGGCCTGGGGCTCGGGCTGGGCGGCGGCAACTGCAGAGGTAAGGCCTGGCGCCCGCGCCCCGGCCCCCGGCCCTCCCCCTGCAACGCGCCCCGCTGACCCGCCCCCAGCCGTGCACCGACATTGGTCAGCACCGACAGCTTCGTCCCCTCCGGGGCACCATCCTCCCCTGGCCCCCTGCAGCTCTGTGAACCCCAGCTCGTCAGGCCCCGTGCACGTCTAGACCCCGACAGCCGGCCAGTGCTCGGGTTTGACTCCTTTCCTCTCCTTTTCCCTTCTGAGAAGGTAGCCCAGGACCCTCCCTCCAGCAACGTCCCAACTCTGGTAGAGCCTGGACCGACTTGGCTAGCCGTTCTCCGGGGCACTGCAAACGTTGGACTCTGGCGCTCTGCAGTCCCTGTCCTCCTTCCGTGCCCCGCAGGTGCCCCGTTCTGACCTGATCTGCAGGAATCCTGCCCTTACGACTCTGGCGTTCCCTGGCACGGGCCCCAGACCAGAATTTGAATTGCGGGGGATCGCCTTCCTCCCTGCTCTGGGCCCTGGACTTTGCTCCCTGGAGCTCCTGGTGTCCTGTTCGGTGGGCAGTGCCTCCGACTTCACCAGGGTGGCAGCACCTGGGGGATGGGGCAGTGGGCGTGGTACAGAGTCTAGTGCCCTCTCTGTGCCAGCCTCTGTCTGAGGCTGTAGAAGGGAAACTGACACTAACCCACTCGAAGGAGCTCAGATTGTAGAACTGGCTGGGGAGCCTGGAAGACGGAGCCCTTCCTGGGAGGGGCTGTTGAAGAAAGCTAAGAAAAGGGCACTTTAGACCTTGAAGAACTGATGGGAGTTTTCCAGGAGGAGTAAGAGGAGAAGGGGCCTTCCCGGCTGTGGGCGTGGCAGTGGGTGTGCAAAGACGGGGAGATGAGGCAGTGCCGAGGGTGTTGGAGCAGGCAGATGTAGCTCAGTGGGGGGTGTATGGGGGCACGGGGGCGTCCCTCTTCAGTCTGATATCACTGGAAGTCCTTAGGACGGTGCCTGGCAGGCACAGAGTGAGAGTTCAGCAGTGTCAGCAGATAGTGTTATGGTTGTTATTAGGATATTGTTAGCACACTGTGAGGACTTTCACTCGGAGGCTCTTTTCCTCTCTCCTCTGGTAGAGTCTTGCTCGGTTTCTCCTGCAATTCACAGCATGGGGGATCGGGAACAATACAAGAATACGGGTGCATCTCAAAGTCTCGCTCTTTCTCCATCACCTGGCTGCCTCTCTGTGACAACTCTGATCTTGTTTCTGATTGCTTTTTCTTCTCCAGTCCCTCCCTTCAGGCCAGAGCTGGCTGGGCCCAGGTACTTAAACCTCAGGTCTGAAGGTCCATTTGCATCAAGAAGGGGTGGGGCAGAGGATGAGGAGGTGGTGGGATGGGGAAATTCCAAATGAGTAGTTCCCCAGCCTGCTGACTCTGTCCTCTCAAGGGATTGGGTGACCACCCCCCCGCCCCCACAACCCCTCCCCTCACACCCACCAGTCCATCACCTGCGATTCTTACTGGGAGGCAGGGAGAAAAGTGTTTAGTTCACTGACTCCTGACTCAACAGAATGCAGAACACTGGCCTCTTCTCAGTGGGCTATTTCTCTAAGGGATCCCTGCCTTTCCTTCTTTGGGGCCAAGATGAGGCCTCTTGCACCTGTCTCCTGAATTCCTGCCGCAGTCTCTCCTTGCTGGTCTGCCCATTTCCAGACCTGCCTCTGAGCTTCTTCGTCTGTGCTTCATTCAGAGTTGTCGTCCAAAACTGCCAAGCAGACCACATAGATCTCTGGCCTAAAAGTGCTCAGAGGCTCTCCCGGGCCCCCTAACGTCCAGCTTTCCCGGGGTGCACTCCAGACCCCTTGATTCTGATCTGGCCCCTTCTTTTCCTTGTGTCCCCCCTGGACCTGGTGCTCTAGATCCATGGACTGGAGGCATGGCTCGTCACACGCCACGTTCTTGCCTCTGGGTGGCCCTGACGTCCCCTTGGAGATTCCGATTCCGATTCCGATTCAGAGCCCGGTGGGCCTCATCACTCTGCTCTGGGCTCCTCGGCCACCTTGTGTGCATCTCTGCCTCTGTTACTGTATAGTGGCCAATAGACAGTGAGTTCCTGAGGGCAGGGATGGAGTGCTGGGTTCCTCTAGGCCTGGCACATCCAGCTGCCTGGTAGAGAATCATAGTGAGAATGTTAGCTGCTCATAATGAACACGTCCTTCCAGGTTCTGATCAGTCGTCAGGACCCTGCTATGAGATAGTACCATGGTCACTCTCAATTTACAGTCGGGGGCATTGAAGCTCAGAGAGGTTAAGTGACTTGGTCAGGGTCACAGAGCTAGTAATGGCAGAGCTGGGATGTGAACGCAGGTGTGTCTCTTAACCATTACACTGGACCCTTCCCCATGTTTGGTAAAGTGGCCGTAACTTGCATTTCTTTCCTCCCAAAGTGAAAATCGCCACCAAGGCCAATCCATTGGGTGAAAATTCACTGAAGCCTGAGAGTCTCCGGTTCCAGCTGGAGACGTCGCTGAAGTGGCTGCAGTGTCCCCGGGTGGACCTCTTCTACCTGCACCTGCCGGACCACAACACCCCCGTGGAGGAGACGCTGTGCGCCTGCCACCAGCTGCACCAGGAGGTGAGGGCGGCCCCAGGAGCTCTGGGAGGAGGTTTCCTGCTCCTCTCCTCGCCCTGTCATTACCCAAGAGAGTGGAGGGTGCAGGGCTGCCCTAGAGTGCAGCTGAGGACAGACCCCATCTCAGGGTCCCCACCCTGGTCTCCCCTTCCTGGTCTCCTGGCTGCCGTGGGTTCTGATGGCCTCGTCTCCCCTGCAGGGCAAGTTTGTGGAGCTGGGCCTCTCCAACTATGCCTCCTGGGAGGTGGCCGAGATCTGTACCCTCTGCAAGAGCAACGGCTGGATCCTGCCCACCGTGTACCAGGTGAGGGCCAGGGCTGCAGAGGCCTCAGTCTCCAGGGCTCCTGCTGGTCCTGGGGTCACTTGGCTGTGCTGAAGGCCCCCATGCCCTCTCCATAGCAGACTTCAGTACTCACAGCCTGTAGATGGCCCCCAGGTGCCCTCAAGATCATGTACCAGCTCCTCAGCCTGGCCAGTTGTCACCTGCTCCCTTGGGCCCTGGCTCCCCTTCCTGCCCGCGTGCGCACCTTGTCCCGACCGTCCCGCTTCCTCAGCCTCACTGCAGCCTAGAGCCCTCCTCCCCCTCCCCCCCGGTAGCAGTGCCCGGGGCTCACTTAGATGCCTCGTCCTCTGGAAGCCTTTCCCCCCACCCAGCGGAGCCTGAGATCTCGGGCTCTCCTTATCTCCTCTGCATCATTCAGCAAATGTTTGTGCAGCTACCTGGTGCCAGGCACTGGTCACAGAACTTACCAGTGTATTATGATTGCCTCTGTTCTGGAGCATACCTGTCACACTCTCCCTCGCTGTTACATCTCAGAGGGCGGGGCTTTGTCCTTTTGGCTCCTGGATGGAAGTCGGATTCCAGCCCGTAGGTGGTGCTCAGAAATGTTGGCCGAATGAATAAATTTTCCTTGGGCATGAGCCCCCTCCACCACCACCTCTAAGTATGTGCCCTGATTGTCAAGGTCCTTGGATTATTAGGGACTGACCTGAGGGCTCTCCAAGGGGAAATTTGGGGTCCCCTCTTGACAGGTGCACCCTCTCCAGCTGGCCCCTCTCCCTGCAGGGCATGTACAACATCATCTCCCGGCAGGTGGAAACGGACCTCTTCCCCTGCCTCAGGCACTTTGGATTGAGGTTCTACGCCTACAGTTCTCTGGCTGGTACGGGCTGCAGGGGGCCCGGGTCCCCCTGGGGGAGGGATTCCTGGCCCTGTCCTGTCTCTGCCTTCTCCTGACCAGAAATCGTGGACCAGCACCTGGGAAGCAGGGAGGGGTTTGGCCAGAGGCTGGGCTGTCCTCCATCCCTCCTGGCTCCCCCACCATCCCCCCAAGTCCAGAGCAGCCT
This sequence comes from Diceros bicornis minor, assembly GCF_020826845.1. Taxonomy (NCBI): domain Eukaryota; kingdom Metazoa; phylum Chordata; class Mammalia; order Perissodactyla; family Rhinocerotidae; genus Diceros; species Diceros bicornis. The sequence goes on along the minus strand of NC_080752.1, from coordinate 36,455,157 downwards.
CTGGGCGCAGTGCGGTCAGTGGGTCTGATGGCGGCCTTCCCGCAGGGCGCCTGCTGACCGGCAAGTACAAGTATGAGGACGAGGAGGGGGAAACAGCCTGTGGGCCGCTTCTTTGGGTATATCAGGGCTGAATTATACAAGAATCGGTGAACTGGGGACTTCTGTGTCAGGGCAGGAGGTGGCCTGGCGCCCCTTAGGGTGAAATAGGCAGTCCCTGCGGCTGATTTCTTGGGGGCCAGGATTCCCCCTGGTGCTCAGACCTAGGACCCTGGATTCCCCCTTCCCCTTCTTGAATATTCTGTGTGTCTCTGGGGCGAGATTGGGGGACCTTGATGGGAATGTGGATCCCTGCACCTTCTGCCAGGTCTGCAAGACTGTGTCTCTTCCCTGGGCAGAGCTCACCTCTGCCCTCAGCAGGTGAGGAAGCTTGGATGGGACTAGGGAAACCTGTGACGTGCTGCTGCCCCACGACTAGCTGGCCTGTCACCTTGGGCCAAGGACTCTAAGGTTGTAAAGTCTTGGCATAAAATTGTCATCATCGTCTGAAGGTACAGGTGAGCCGCTGTTGGAAACAGCGTTCCTCCCTTCCTTGTTCCACTTTTTATATTCCGAAAAATTTATCAAAGTACAGGCCTCGTTCACGGTGAACAGCACCCCGTTTCCAAGCTACACTCCTCAGAGGGGATGATTTTAGACTCTTACAGCTCTCTTCCCTCTGGCATTTTATCTATAAAGGAGACACTTTATTGCTGTTTCTATATGTATCATATTTAGACATCATCTGTGCACTGCTGGAAAGCTCATCTTTCTAGACTTATAGAAGCCGAGTCTCCAAGGTTAAAATCCCTGCATGATCTGATCTATTTGCCTTTTTTTTTTTTTTTCCCATCTGGGAGGAGAACAGCAAAGCAAGCCCCGTGCACGGGGCTCCGATGGGAGTTTTGTGGAAACGGCCAAAGTCTTTTTAAGCAGCGGAGTGTCTAATATTTGGCTTCACTGTGTGTACACTGCTGTGATTGAAATCCTAATCCAGCCCCTGCCACCCCCAAGGGTCTCTGGTGACCCTGGCCAGGTGTAGGGACCGTCACCCTCAGCAGTGTTTCTCGAGGAGCTTTAACACCACTGTTGCCTGGGCCTCACCCTGCAGAATCGAGGCTGATGGTTCCACTGTGTCTGCTCTCTGCAGTTTACAGAGCATCGTCAGGTCCATTTTCTCCTCTCCGTATTGCACTTGGTGTACGGGGCTGGCACGGGGTGTTTCCTTTCTTCACTGAGCGGTGAGAAAAGTGAAGGCAGGTGGCTCAGCCAAGGCCGGAGCCAGGATTGGAGCCTGACTTTTCGCGGGTTCAGTCTGTGACTGGGGCCCAGGGGTGCTGCTGTGGCTGCTCCTGGGTCCTGATTGGGGGCTTGTGTTGTTCACATCTGGTGAACATGTTAAATACAAGGATTCTTGCCCACTGCAACCCCTCTCCTCCCGCCACCGGACTGAAAACAGCACCCTGATGAAGGGCCCAGAAACCTACATGCATTCGGACATGCAAGGATGTAAAACCTCCACTAGTATCACTGGCCCCCTAGGACTCCGGGATTGGGGTGTGGGCGGCTACCCTGGAGTGGCCCCATGGTACTGACCCCTGTGTCACCCTGCCCACCTGCCCAGCTACTGGAAGGAGGACCACTTCAAGGCCATTGCCCTGCGGAGAAGGCCCTGCAGGCTGCCTATGGGACCAGCGCCCCCAGCATGACCCCGGCCGTCCTCAGGTGGATGTACCACCACTCCCAGCTGCAGGTAACCCGGCCGTCTCCTTTGTGCACGCTTCTGCTCCTTTAGGACAGCCAGAATTATGTTTAGGTGATTTCTAAATAGTTTTATTCCTCTGAAATTTCTCTCTGTTCCCATTCTCATGGCCGTCTTTCCCTTGTTCTTAGTAACTGTCTGTGTGCCAGGCTCTGTGCTGAGGGCTTTACAAACAAGGGTCTAGTCATTACCTCGGCCTGATGAAGTGTGATTATCCTAGGTATACTGATGAGGAAACGGGTCACTCAGCTGTGAAGCGGGTAGAACTCTATCACAGATTTGACTGAAAACCCATTAGTGGCTCCACTGGTGGGAGTTGGGGTTTCCCTCTCTGTTTGGTGTCTCCTGTCTTCTGGGCTGAAACATTTCTCCAGCTTTAGCCTTTTACAGTTGCATACTGCTTGGCATATACAGAAGGTTCTCAATCAGTGGGAGCTAAATGCTTTACGTAGTTTCTCATTCCCATAACCCGGCTGAAAAGAGAGTGGAAGATTGAGTCTCGGAGAGGGCAGATAACCAACCGAGGTTTACACAGCTGCTGAGGGGCAGACCTGGGCTCTGCACGTAGGTCTTTCTGAGAATGAGCGGTGTGCCAGCAGGAGAAAGAAGACGGGGATTGGAGACATGTAGTTACAATTGTTGAAGGCACCGTAAGTTCTCTGTAGAAGTGTGTAGGCATGAATGAACATCAAATCCTACCTCTTGGTAGGGGCGAGGCTGGGAGGGGGAGTGGGTGTGACCAGAGTCACTATGGTGTAGAAGTGTTTGGATATCTGGTCATCTCCCCTTGCAGGGTGCCCACGGGGATGCGGTCATCCTGGGCGTGTCCAGCCTGGAGCAGCTGGCACAGAACTTGGCAGCGGCTGAGGAAGGGCCCCTGGAGCCGGCCGTTGTGCAGGCCTTTGATCAAGCCTGGCACCTGGTTGCCCACGAATGTTCCAGCTACTTCTACTAGGCCCCCAGTAGCTCAAGCTGCCAAAAGTATCTTTCTTTCTTCTCACCTCTTCGGTTCTCTACCATGGCCAATCTTTGCCTGAAGCTGATTGAGTGTGATCTTTCTTGATTGTCTGGATCCATGCATTCGTTTCCTAGATTACCGCCTTGCTCCCAGTTGCCTTCACAATGTGTAAAGGCCGGGGTGGAGCCCTGCTCGGGCAGTTCCTGCCTGAATAAAGCGGGCGCTGGACGCGGCTGTAGCCCAGGCCCTGATAAACCCCACAGACTCGTCTCCATGACTGCTTGCAGCTTGTTTCCCTCCTGCCTGGGGGCTTACTCCCAAAGGGGCAGAACCTTGAGCTGGAGTCTTCCAAGGGCAGAGGTGGTGAGCAGGTCTCAGGGCACACTGCCCTCATGAGGCCTCCCCAGCCTCTTGTCCTGAACCCAGCTTGACCTCTCCACTGCCGGGGCTGGAGGCGGCCCATACTCCTGTGCACACGATAGAGAAAGAGGGCCAAAGGCCTGAAGTGGATCTTCTCTCCTTTAGAAATGCCCTCACTGAATATTTACAAATAGAACAGTCTGGGCACAAACCTACCATTAGTGTCAAAACCAAGAAGACTGAAACCTCCCAGGACGCTGGGGAACATTTTGAACAGATGCTTTCAAGTTCAGCTGTGACTTTACTCTAGTCTTATCTGAAGCCTCCTGTCGTCTGGTCATCCATCAGCTTCCTGGCCCTTGCCCTGGGCCTGCTGCTGTTGGGAGTGGGGGTGGGACACGGGCAGCCAGGGTCCCCATTTCCCTCAGCGAATCTCTACTCTAAGCAGGAGGCACCCAAAGCTGGAGGAGAAAAGAAATCCCAGGTCTGGGGGTTGACGTTTCACCGTTCCCAGTGCAGAGAAATCCCTCCAGCCCTGGGTGGAGGGGTGGGCGGGCCAAGCAGCCGCAGAAGTCAGCTCTTGGAGCTTGCTCATCTTGAAGTGGTGAACGGGGCTCCTCTAGGGAATCCAGACAGAACCACCATCAAAGACTCTTTGTTCTAAGAAAAGTCCCATTGGCCGTCTAGAGGGAGACACCTTGCAGAGAAAATATATTCTCTCCAGAACCACGTCCCCCTCCTTTGTCTTCATCCATAATAAAATGATGCTTCCTTGAAGCAGGCTGGTGTATCAGTTATTGCACAAGAAACCACCCCAAAGTTGAATTCTTTAAAATGATAGAATCTCTCAAATTAATCTAAAGAGTCAATGCAATCCTTGGCAAAATCCCACCTAAGTTTTCTGTGTGTGTCTGTTTTTTTTACAGAAATTGACAAAGTAACCCTAAAATTCATGTGGAAATTCAAAGGACAGAGAATAGCCAAAATAATCTTGAATAAGCCCTGTAATTCTTGTTTTTAAAACTCACTATGAAGCTACAGTAATAAAGACAATGTGGTACGGGCATAACAATAGGCATGTAGATCAACAGAATAAAATTGAGAATCTAGAAATAAACCCTTACATGTACTGTTAATAGATTTAATACAAGAGTGTGAAGACAATTTAATGGGAAAAGAATAGTCTTCAACAAATGGTGCTGGGCCAACTGGACATCCACATGCCAAAGAAGGAAGTTGAACCCTTCTCACACCATACAGGAAATTAACTCAATGGAATGTAGACCTCAGTGTAAAAGCTAAAACCATAAAACTCTCCAAATATAGGAGTAAATCTTCATGACCTGGGCTTAGGGAATGGTTTCTTAGATACAACACCAAAAGCACAAGCCAAAAACAAAAAATAGAGAAATTGGACGTTATCTAAATTTAAAATGTGTGTACTTCAAAAGACTCCATCAAGAAAGTGGAAAGACAACCTGCAGAATGGCAGAACATATTTGCAAATCACATTTCCTGAGGAACTTATATCAAGAATATAAAAAAAACTCTTACAACTCCATAATAAAAGATAGAAAACCCAATTTAGATACAGGCAAAGGATTGGAATAGACCTGTCTCTAGAGAAGATACGCAAATGGCCAATAAGCACATGAAAAGCAGCTCAGCATCATTACCCATCAGAGGACAGTAAATCAAACCACAAAGATGCCACTCGACACCAGTAGGAGGGCTATAGTGACAAAAGACAGTGACGAGTGTTGATGAGAGTTTGGAGAAATTGGAAGCTTTATACACTGCTGGTAGGAATGTAAAATGGTTCAGACACTCTGGAAAACAGTCTGGCAGTTCCTCAAAAGGTAAAACATGAGTCACCATATGACTCAGCAGTTCCAACCCTCAGGTACATACCTAGGAGAAACAAAAACACGTCCACACAAAAACCTGTACATGAATGTCCATAGCAGCATCGTCCATAATAGCCAAAGTGGGAACAGCCCAAATGCCCATCATCTGGTGCATGAGTAAGTAGAAAGTGGTGTATCCACACAATGGAGTACTTTCAGCAATAAAAAGGAGTGCGGTAATGAAACATCTACAATGTGGATGAACCTTGAAAACATCGTGCTAAGTGAAAGAAGCCAGTCACGAAAGGCCTCACGTTGTAGAATTTGATTTACACGAAATGTCGGCAGTAGACAAACTGTTCGAGACAACAAGTAGATTAGTGGTGGCCTAGGGCTGGGAGGGGTGTTGGGAGAAAATGGAGATTAACTACTAATGAGTACAGGTTTCCTTTTAGTGTGATGAAAATACCTGAAAATTGATTCTGAAGTTTGCATGACTCTGAATGCACTTAAAACCATTGAATTATACAGTTTAATTCGGTGTATAATATGTGAATTATGTCTCAGTGAAGCTGTTTTTTAAAAAAAACCAACAGACATTTGGCTGACCAGCTGCTGTTTGGGCAGGGCTCAGTGGAGAATGCTCATCTCCCCAAGGTCTGAGACGTGACCTTGAGCTGGAGACTAGAATCACTGAAGGCTGAATCACTCACATGTCTGGCAGTTGACACTGATTGTCAGCTGGAATATCGGCTGTTGTAGTCAACTGGGACATTTACATGTGACCCCTCCATGTGGACTGGCTTCCTAACAGTATGGCAGCTGGCTTCCAAGGGCGAGCATCCCAGGAGAACCAGACAGAAACCATAATGCCTTTTACATCCCAGCTTCTGAAGTCCATAGCATCCCTCTTGCCTCATGGGAGGAGTGTCCAAGTTTTGTTGTAAAGAGAGGATGTGAGATAACAGAGGGTCACCTTTGGAAGATCAATTCTGTCCCAGGGAACAATGTTCCTGAGTGGTCAAGTGGAGAAGATGAGCATCTTGTCTGGCTGAGAGTCCTTCAGTCCTGAGCATCCCGGTCAGGGAGGTGCTCTCTGCTAGGTCAAGTCTCATCCATTAGAGCCTTTCAGAGAGCATATCTCACACATATTTGACGGTCACTCGAATTCAGACATTTCCTACATAAAGAGCTTTTTCAAAAGACAAAGGAACAGAATTGGATCCAGAGACTGGCAACATACATTTAATCAACCTCAAATTAAGGAAGCTGTTTAGTCAGTAGTGTATAAAAAGCTGCAGGATGAGTGGGTGTGGGTGGTGTGTGCGTGAATGAATGCACAGAACAGGGACTACTGACGCTACAGGCGGGAGCGAGGGCATCTGGGCTGACCTGCTCGCTTCCTTTCCCTTCTGGCCTGCTTGTTACTGGTGGTTGTGATGGGTAATGTCGCCAGGGCCTCCAATCTGCGTTCCAAATACGTCTTAGAAACGATAAAGAAGGCAGGAATGTCAGGACATAATTGCTTGTGAGAATGTACATTTCTGCTCCATAGAGTTTTAATTTAATAAGACTATTTTGAACACAACACTGTGCCCCACCAAAATTTGTAAGTGTATGTCCTCCGCAAAAACATTTTTATAATCAACGTTGAGCTTTTTAACTGAATTTAAAATAGCATTCACAATAGTGGGCGATGTTTCACCTTTGACAAAATGAACTTCCAAAAGCTATATTTTGGTTCCAAGGATTGGACGGAAGGAAAGTTTAATTATTATTCGAATTAACTGTTTTTCTATTCGAAGTATCTGACACTGACATAAAACTGGTATTAGTTTCTACTTGTGAAGTATTTCTATTATTGATACAAAGATATCAACAGCTACTGCCTTACTCTTCTGACATGCATAATGAAACATAGAATGAAAAATGAGCAAACTTAATTGGGAAGAACAGTTATTTCGTCTAGATGAAGAGTTATGTGTCATAGCGATAAGAAAATGGACCTTCTGTGTTGCACAAGTTAATCATAATCCTCAGACATAATCTTCTACATCAAACTTAACAATGATTTCGAGATGTTCATCCCAGTTGTCCTAGTCTGCTTGGGCTGCTTTAATGAGATACCATAGACTGGGTGGATTAAACAACAAACATTTATTTCTCACAGTTTTGGAGACTGGGTAGTCCAAGATCGGTGTGCCAGCAGATTCGGTGTCTGAGAGAGCCCTCTCCCTGGTTTGCAGACAGTGGCCTTCTCGTGCACCTTCACATGGTGGAGAGAGTGCTCCAGTCTCTTCCTCTTATAAGGACACTGATCCCATAATAAGCACTTCACCTTCATCAGCTCACCTCATCCGGATCACCTCCCAAAGGCCACTCCTCCTAATACCATCTCATACGGGGTTAGGGTTTCAGCATATGAATTTTGGGGGCACTCAAACATTCAGTCTGTAACACAAGCTCAGGTTTGTGGTTTCTGATTTTTGTGTGGCCAGTGCTATCATTGCATTCCCCATGGTAGATGGAAAATGTTGACAGATATTATGAATAAGTTAAATATTTATTGTCAACTATCCTGAGAAATGGAAATCTGGTATTTAATATTTGAATAACTAGGCATTTGGCCCTTCCACATTGGCAATTACTTTGACTCTGAATCTTTGGCTAACCCTGTTACAATAATAGGTCTTCTGTACTGATGTGTACCCTTAAGGGAGGAAACAGCAAGGGCCTGAGAAAGTAGCTTAGGTTTACGACAAGCCTGGGGGAAAAATTGATTCTCCCCAGAAGTTCCCCTCATGTAAAGTTGTGTTGCTCTGGCATGTGGATAAAGGGACTACTACCTATGGCCTGAGAATGAAATTAATATGAGAGCTCTGAGTATTTTGTTGGAGTGCAATGGCCATTCCCTTATTGGACTGCATGGTTGATACGTCCACTTAGAATTTTTTGAACAAGGTGCAAATGCTTTTACGGGCTGGTTAGAAACACTCGTGATCCCCATGGAATTGCATCCATAAATTCAGCAGAAAGCATTAAGGGAACTGCCTATATTCCACAGCCTGCATATGTCAAGGAATTGTAACAGCACTACATCCAGGAGAGAAAAAAGTGCTCTCCTCATTCAAGGATTACTATAATGCTATTCTCTGTTTCACAGCACTGTCTGGTAGGTGAAAAACATAGTAGTGCTAGGCAAATCATTGTGGAATATGTATGGACTATTGTGGTTTAAGTAAAAAGTGTTCACTCCCTCAGCACTGAACATGGGTGATTGAATTGTTGCCACTACTGGCATTTGGTTTGTGACCTTGGGTTTTGCGGATGTGTTCTCTTCAGTATCCATTCAGGCAAGTATGCTTTCACCTGGCAAGGTATGCAATACACATTCTCTTCCTTTCATTGGGTTATTTAAATTCCCCTGGATTATTCCACTAATGGGCCATACAAACATTAGCACAATAACATCTGATGACAGATGTGGAAACATTTCACTACAATGATGAAATCGAGCAGCATATTCTGATAGCGGTCCCCATAGAAGAAAATGGTCTCACTGCATGCCATCCAAGCACAGCTAAACAGAATGGACAGGTCTTGAATGAGGACAAAATCCAAGACCTAGCCTTCAAATGATCTTTATGAGGGGTAATTAGGTAGCTTCCAAAGGCATTTCACAACTTGTATAAGACAAATTATTGGCTCATCGCCCCCAGTCATGAAGGATAAAGACTTACATTATGATAGCCTGAGGACAGCACATTCTATATCTGGAAATTCTGTTACATCTTCTGTACCAAGTTATCAGACAAACATCTAAATGTGAAAGAAGCCTCCTGAAGTAAAAAGCTATGGAAGTGGTCTAGGCAGCAGTAAATCCAGCTCTATTTTCAGGTCCTATATCCCTTTCAAAACCTAAAGAATTACAGGTATCTATAATAATCATAGAACTAATTAGAGACTTTGGCATTTAGATTCTGTTGGTATTTGATTGAACTTTGAACTTGATCCTACCCTGAATTTTGAACTTGATCCTCCTACTGCCCAGTGCTTACCCTTTGAGCTAATCTCTTACTAGACCATAAGAGGGAGATTGTCTCATTTAACTGGAAGCTCTAATTCTATGATCCAACATTCCCATCCTTAATAATTTCTTTCTGAATGGAAAAACCATAAATTTTGTCATGTCTAAAAAAGAACTATTGTGATATGATATTAGAAGATCCAATCAAAGACAGAGCCTGGTCCCCAAGGCCTTAGCTGTGTTCATGAATAAGTAGTTGTTCAACCTTTAGACACAGAGACCATCTCAACTGCTTTACCCAAACCAATGGCTCTATGGAGCCTTGTCGACAAGACTTGCCCTGTGATAAGAAAGCATGACACAGTACAGTGGAGTGCTGTAGCCATCAATCATGATGATGGTAAACTAGTTGTTATTTTAAGTTCTTTAATTTCACCTGTTTTTATGGGGAGTGTAATGGTATCTCACTGTGGTTTTAATTTGCATTTTGGAATAACATAATTCTTTCATAACCAAGTTTATAGTACAATTTACATATAATAAAGTTCACCAGTTTTAAGTGTATGGTTGATTCCTCATGCTCCTTTGTAGTCAATTACCTCCCAAACTCTGCTCCTAGCAACCCTTGCTCTGCTTTCTATCACTATTCATTTGCCTTTTCTAGAGTTTTATATAAGTGGAATCATGGAGTATGTAGACTTTTGCGTCTGATTTCTTTCTCTTAGCACCATGTTTTTGAGATTCATCCATGTTGTGTGTATCAGTAGTTCATTTCCTTTTATTGCTGATTATTTTGTATTCCACTGTATGGATATATGACACTTTCTTTGTCCATTCATGAGTTGATTGGTTTCCAGTTTGAGGCTTTTATGAATGAACTTCTATGAACATTTGTGTATAAATCTTTGAGCATACATTTTTATTTCTCCTTGGTACACATCTAGAAGTGGGGTTGCTAAATCATATGCAAAGCGTATTTATAACTTTATTTTTTACATGCCAAAATGACTTCTGCTTTCAGGAACATGGAATAGACATACTTTTGCTTATTCCTTCTGCTACGTACAAATAAAAACTCTGTGTATTACGTATAACACAAACAGAAGAGGACCCTGAAAGATGGAAAGAAGAAGCCAGACTAGCTAAGGACCGCAGGACCCAAGGAATGACAGAGGTGGGTTTCCTGGGTTTTCTTTTTGGCTCATATATGCCAGAGTTGGAGCTGAAGAAGCCAGCAACCTGGAAATGCCAACCCGTGCAGAGAGAAAAGGCCCAACAAAAGTCTGCTTTCTCTAGCCAGACAACTGGGAAAGGGTCACCCTGGCAAGCCAGGAAAGTTTTAGCAAACTTTTTACTGCAGCCATACACCACAGAATACAAATTGTGACCCGCCCCACACCACCACCCATGCCTTCAAATGCTGAATGGGGAATCTAGACTTCCATCCTTCCCAGAGTATAAGGAAGCACCCTGACAGAGTGGTATCAGAGAGGATGAATAGGGAGCTAGGACTTTCATCCCCAATAGGCAGTTTCGAGGCCTCCCAACCACCCCCCCCCGTCAGTATCAGTGGAGACCACATGGGAGCCTGGATTTTCACCCCCACCTTGCGGCAAAGAGGAGCCCTTCCCCTTCCCCACTTGGATGGTGTCAGAGAAGCCTAGTGGAGAGTCAGGACATTCATCTCTATCCCGTGCTAAGGAGGTGACACAGTCCCCCTGCCCCAGTGGTGTCAGCAGAGGCCACCTGGGGAGCAGTAAGGAGGCACTCCTACCTCCTAGCCAGGGAGGTGTCCATGGAGGCCTAGTGTGGAGCCTGAATTCCTACCCCCACCTGGCAGTAATGAGGCCCAGAGCAGTGTCAGGATAAACCCACTAAAATAGAAGGTTTAAATAAGATCAAGAGTCTCATAACATAATAACCAAGATGTCCTGGTTTCAATAAGGAATCACTTGTCATACCAAAAACCAAGAAGGTCTGAAATTAAATGAAAAAAAAAAGAGACAATTAATCAACAGATACCGATACCAAGATGACATAGATATTAGAATTATCTGACAAAGATTTTAAAACCACCATCATGAAAACGCCTCAATAAACATTTACAGATATTCTTGAAACAAATGAAAAAACAGAAGTCTCAGCAAAGAAATCAAAGATATAAAGAACAAAATGGACATTTTAGAACTGAAAAATACAACAAAATAAAACACTTGGGGGATGGGCTCAATGGCAGCACAAGGGGGGCAGAAAAATGAATCAATGCATTTTAAGAAAGAATAACAGGAATGCCACAATCTGAACAATAAGAGAAAATGGACTTTAAAAAGGAGCCCAGTGTCAGGGACTGTGGGACTAGAAGACGTGATCTGACATCTAACATTCGTGTCATCAGAGTCTTGGAAGGAGAAGGAGAAACAGGGCAGACTGACAAGGTATTCAAGGAAATAATGGCTGAAAATTTCCCAAATTTGACAAGAGATATAAACCTACACATTTAAAGAGTGAAATGTACTCCAAACAGCATAAACACCCCCAAATCACACCAAGACACATCATAGTCAAACTTCTGAAGATTAAAGACAATGAATAAAATCTCAAGAGCAGAGAACAAGAGAGAAATGATACCTCTAAGGGAAAGACAATTCAAATGACTGCAGATTTCTCACCAGAAAACATGGAGGCTAGAAGGACGTGGCACAACATTTTTGCAAGTGCTGAAAGAAAAGAACCATCAACCCAGAATCCTATACCCAGAAAAGAGATCCTTCAGGAATGACAAAGGAATCAGGACATTCTAGGATGAAGAAAATCTAAGAGACATTGTTGCCATCAGACCCACTACTTGTTTTGGCTGTTATCTGTCTTATATCCTTCCTTCTAATTTTGAGTTCAATAGGCTCTTCTTTTTCTGGTTTCCTAAAATGGGAGCTTAGATCATTGATTTGAAACATTTCTTCTTTTATAATACGTCCCCATAGTGCTATAAATTTCCCTGCTACCCCTACTTTAGCTGCATCTTGGAAAGTTTTATATGTTATATTTCCACTTTCATTTAGTTCAAAATATGTTCCACTTGCCCTTGTGATTACTTTGTTGATCTATGGGTTATTTAGAAGTGTGTTATTTAATTTACAAATATTTGGAGATTTTTCCAGGAATCAATCATTTCATTATTGATTTCTAGTTTAATACCTTTATGGTCAGAGACATCCTTTGTATGATGTGAATCATTTTAAATTTATTAAGACTCGTTTTATGACCCCAAATATGCTATATCTGGGTGAATGTGCACTTGAACAGAATGAATATTCTGCTGTTGTTGGGTATTCTAGTAATGTTAATTATGTTAAATTGCTTAATAGAGTTGTTCAGGTCTTCTATATCCTTACTAAGTTTCTGTCAATCATGACTAATAACTGTTCTACAGCTACAGTCATGTGTCCCATAATGCTGTTTCGCTCAATGACAGACCCCATATATGACAGTGATCCCATAAGATTAGTACCATGTAGCCCAGGTGTGTAGTACACTATACCATCTAGGTTTGTGTAAGTACACTCTATGATGTTCACACAATGACGAAATTGCCTAATGATGCATTTCTCAGAACATATCCCCTTCGTTAAGCAGCACATGACTGTACTGGGGGAGGAGTATTGACATCTCCAAATATAATTGCCTTTTTGTTTATTTTTTCCTTAGTTATATGAATTCTTTTCATGTATTCTGATGCTCCATCATTAGGTGCATACACCTTTAGGATTGTTGTGTCTTCTTGATTAATTAACCTTTTTGTTGTTATGAAATTTGCGTTTGTCTTTGATAGTATTCTATGTTCTGAAATCTACTTTGTCTGAGATTCAGGTAACCACTCCAATTTTCTTTTGCTTAGTTTTGTCAAGGTATGTCTGTTTCCATCCTTTTACTTTTAACCTATCTCTGTTTATATATTTCAGTGGGATTGTAGCACTTACCATATAGTTGGGTTTTGCTTTTTTATCCATTCTGACAATCTCTGCCTTTTACTTGAGACTATTTATATCATTTATATTTTATGTAATTATTGGTTTGATTGTGCTTAGATCTATCTTGCTATTTGTTTTCTATTTTCTCTGTCCATTCCTTGTGCCTTTTTACATCTTTATCTGCCTTCTTTTGGCTCAATTCAGTATTTTTTGTGAATAATTTTACCTCTACTATTTCTTATTAGTCATACCGCTTTGTTTCATTTTTTCAGTGGTTGTTTTAAGGTTTATGGTTTACATTTTTAACTTATCACAGTCCACCTTTAAATCATAGTACACCGGTACTAGTTCACATATAGAATGAGAACCTGAAACAGTATACTGCCATTTCATCCCCTCATTTCCTTTGTGCTCTTCTTTTCATATATTTTCATATATTCATATCTACCTTTGTTACAAACTGCTTTTTTACATGACTATTATCTTTTACAACAATACATGACTATTATTTTTTCTTTAAACTATCAAGTATCTTTATTTTCCAATTTTTACATTACTATATGATATACATGTCGTAATTTCACCCTTTTTAGTGTACAGTTCTGAAAGTTTTGACGAATGTGTAGAGTCATGTAATCACCACCACAATCAAGCTATGGAACAGCTCCCTGACCCCACAAAACTCCCCATGATTCTTCTCTCCTCCTATCAGCCACCCCTGGTAACCAGTGATTAGCTTTTGTAGTGTTGCCTTTGCAGGAGTGTCATATAAATGGAGCATATAGTATGTAGCCTTTGGAGGCCGGCTCAGCAGTGGAGATTCATCCATGTTATTGTGTTTCCCAGTAATTCGTTCCATTGTATGAATATAGCACAGTTTATTTATCCATTCTGCAGCTGAGGGGCAGTTGGGTTGTTTCCAGGTTTTGGCAGTAACAAATCAAGCCTCTAGAAACACTTGCGAATAGTTTTTTGTGTGAACATAGGTTTTTGCTGAGTCATATGGTAAGCGTATGTGTAACTGTAGAAAAAAATCAATGATGTTTTTAAAAGGTTAAAAATGTGAAAAGGTCTGTTATATTTACCCACATGTTTACCATTCCTAGCAATCTTCCTTTTCTGGCGTCTAAATCCAAATTTCCTTCTGTCTAAAGAACTGTTTCAAATATTTCCTCTAGCGAAAGCTGGCTACTAGGAATTCTCTCCACTTTTGTTTGAACAAAGTCTTCATTCAGCCTTCACATTTGAAAAGTGTTTTCACTTGGGTAGAGAATTAGAGGTTAACAGTTCTATTCCTCTAATAATTGAACGTTTCTTTCCACAGGGACGCAGGCTGGAGCTTCTGGCAAGTTCCAAGGAGAGAACTACAGAGCTGACCTCTGGGACCACACGGCGGCCGGACAGCCCCGAGGGCCACCACCCCTGGGCCAAGGCCTCATTTTGGGATCTTTAGCGCTTGGGAAAGCCCCATCCGGGAGGGCTTAGGGAACCCTAGAGAGTTCAGGCGCGAGGCCAAGGGAGGTGTGGAGACGTGGCAGGGAGACCCCCGAAGTTCCAGATCTCAGCTTTCGGGTTCGCCTGCCACTCTGGGAACTAGCTCACCCATCCCGGCCCTGCGGCCAAGACCCAGGTCACCCGCCCAAAGCCACAGTCCTCCCGCCGCGTACGCCGTGGAAGCGCAGATGGGCCCCCATGGTCGGCGAGAGCCGCGTTCCTGAGAGGCGAGGCGCATATTTTGGAGGCTGCTCCGCTCCCTCTGCTCCCCCGCGCGCTCCGCCCCCAACGCCCGTGGGCGGGGCCCGACACCCCCTTTTTAAAGCGGCGTCCGCATCACGCACAGTGTCTTGTGGCCGGCCACTGTGCCCACTTCCGTGCTTCCCAGGTGTCCCGCCGCTGCCGCCGGCCCATGTCCCGGCTGCTGTCTGCCCCGCGGGCCGCCTCGGGCGCCCCGGTCCGGCCCGCCACCGTGCTGGGCGCCATGGGGATGGGGGACAGCTTGGACGCAGCCGCCAGCGCCGCGGCCGTGCGCGCCTTCCTGGAGCGCGGACACACCGAGATAGACACGGCCTTCCTTTACGCCGGCGGCCAGTCCGAGAGCATCCTGGGCGGCCTGGGGCTCGGGCTGGGCGGCGGCGACTGCAGAGGTAAGGCCTGGCGCCCGCGCCCCGGCCCCTGACCTCCCCCTGCACCGCGCCCCGCTGACCTACCCCCAGCTGTGCACCTACAGCGGTCGGGACCGACAGCCTCGTCCCCTCCCGGGCACCATCCTCCCATGGCCCCCTGCAGCTCTGTGAACCCCAGCTCCTCAGGCCCCGTGCACGTCTAGACCCGGACAGCTGGCCAGTACTGGGTCTTGACTCTTTTCCTCTCCTTTTCCCTTCTGAGAAGGTAGCCCAGGACGCGACCTCCAGTAACGTCCCAACTCTGGCCTAGCCTGGACGGACTTGGCTAGCCCTTTTAGGGGTTTTGCACACGCTGCAGTCTGGGCCTGTGCCATCCCTGCCCTCCTTTCGTGCCCCGCAGGTGCGCGGTTCTGACCTGATCTGCACAGCCCCAGATGAGAATTTGGAATGGGCGGGGGTTGTGCTTCCTCCCTGCTCTGGGCCCTGGACTTTGCTCCCTGGAGCTCCGGGTGTCCTGTTCCGGTGGCAGTGCCTCCGGCTTCACCAGGGTGGTAGCACCTGGGGGTTGGACCAGTGGGCGTCGTACTGCATCTAGGTGCCCTCTCTGTGCCAGCCTCTGTCTGAGGCTGTAGATGGGAAACTGACACTAACCCACTCCAGGGAGCTCAGATTCTAGAGCTTTCCGGGGAGCCCGGAAGAGGGAGCCCTTCTTCTGATGGCTATTGAAGAAAGCTCAGAAAAGGGCACTTTAGACCTTGAAGAACTGATGGGACTTTGCCAGGAGGAGTAAGAGGAGAAAGGGCCTTGGGGGCTGTGTGCGTGGGCAGTGTGTGTGCAGAAGGTGCGCAGAGGCGGGGAGATGAGGCAGTGCGGAGGGTGTTGGAGCAGGCAGATGTAGCTCCGTGGGGGGTGTATGGGGGCACGGGGCCTCCCTCTTCAGTCTCATGCCACTCCAAGTGCTTAGGACGGTGCTTGGCAGGCAGCAGTGAGGGCTCCGCGGTGTCAGCTGTTACTGTTATGTTTGTTGTTGGGATATTTAATAATAATTAAATATATTATTTATTTATATAACTCCGACTTTCACTCGGAGGCTCTTCTTCTCTCCTCTGGTATAGTCTTCTTCGTTTCTACTGCGATTCACAGCATGGGGGATCTGGAACAAATAGAGAATAGGGTGGATCTCAGAGTCTTGCTCATTCTATATCACCTGGCTGCCTCTGAGTGACAGCTGTGATCTTGTTTCTGATTGCTTTTTCTTCTCCAACCCTTCCTTCAGGCCAGAGCTGGCTGGGCCCAGGTCTTTAAACCTCAGATCTGAAGTCCTGATTGCATCAAGAAGGGGTGGGGCAGAGGGTGAGGAGGTGGTGGGATGGGGAAATTCCAAATGAGTAGTTCCCCAGCCTGCTGTCTCTCTTGTTTCAAGGGATCCCACCTTCCAGCCTGGGAGGTGACTTTCTGAGCCTGAAAAGTGCAGAGAGGGCCTTCTCTCACCCACCAGTCCATCCATCACCTGGGATTCTTACTGGGGGGCGGGGAGAAAAGTTCACTGACTCCTGACTCAACAGATGGCAGAACACCGGCCTCTTCTCAGTGGGCTATTTCTCTAAGGGATCCCTGCCTTTCCTCCTCTGGGGCCAAGATGAGGCCTCTTGCACCTGTCTCCTGAATTCCTGCCACGTCTCTCCTTGCTGGTCTGCCCGTTCCCAGACTTGCCCTTGAGTTTCCTCGTCTGTGCTTCATTCAGAGTCATCTTTCAAGACTGCAAAGCTGAGCACTCAGCTCCCTGGCTGAAAAGTGCTCAGAGGCTCCCCCTGCCCCCTAACGTCCTGATTCCCCGGGGTGCACTCAAGACCCCTTGCTTCTGGTGTGCTCATTCTCTTCCTCATGTCCCCCTGGACCTGGTGCTCTAGATCCATGGACCGGAGGCATGCATCATCACACACCATGTTCTTGCCTCTGGGTGGCCCTGACGTCCCCTTGGAGATTCCGATTCCGATTCTAAAGCAAGCCTCCCTGAACTCCTGGTGGGCCTCACCACTCTGCTCTGGGCTCCTCGGCCACCTTGTGTATCTCTGCCTCGCTTACTGTATAGTGGCGCTTAGACTGTGAGTCCTTGAGGGCAGGGATGGAGTGCTGGGTTCCTCTAGGCCTGGCATGTCCAGCTGCCTGGTAGAGAATCATCATAGTGATCACGTTAGCAGCTCATAATGAGTTTGTCCTCCCACATTCTGATGCATTCTCGGAACCTCGTCTTGAGATAGTACCATTGTCACTCTCAATTTACAGTTGAGGGGATTGAGGCTCAGAGAGGTTAAGTAACTTGGTCAAGGTCACAGAGCTAGTAATGGCAGAGCTGGGTTGTGAACTCAAGTCTGCCTCTTAACCATTACTCTAGACCCTTCCCAAAGTTTGGTAAAGTGGCCAAAGCTTCCATTTCTTTCCTCCCAAAGTGAAAATCGCCACTAAGGCCAATCCACTGGGTGAAAATTCACTGAAGCCTGAGAGTCTCCGGTTCCAGCTGGAGACGTCGCTGAAGCGGCTGCAGTGTCCCCGGGTGGACCTCTTCTACCTGCACCTGCCGGACCACAACACCCCCGTGGAGGAGACGCTGCGTGCCTGCCACCAGCTGCACCAGGAGGTGACAGTGGCCCCCGATCTCTGGGAGGAGGTCTCCTGCTCCTCTCCTTGCCGTGTCATTGCCTAGGAGAGTGGAGGGTGCAGGGCTGCCCCAGAGTGCAGCTGAGGACCAACCCCATCCCAGGGCCCCACCCCAGTCTCCCCTTCCTGGTCTCCTGGCTGCAGTGGGTTCTGACGGCCGCGTCTCCCCTGCAGGGCAAGTTTGTGGAGCTGGGCCTCTCCAACTATGCCTCCTGGGAGGTGGCCGAGATCTGTACCCTCTGCAAGAGCAACAGCTGG
The DNA here is from genome assembly GCF_020826845.1 of Diceros bicornis minor. Taxonomy (NCBI): domain Eukaryota; kingdom Metazoa; phylum Chordata; class Mammalia; order Perissodactyla; family Rhinocerotidae; genus Diceros; species Diceros bicornis. Next base: position 36,437,160 of record NC_080752.1, on the reverse strand, counting down.
ATCCTGCCCACCGTGTACCAGGTGAGGGCCGGGGCTGCAGAGGCCTCAGTCTCCAGGGCTCCTGCGGGTCCCGGGGTCTCTTGGCTGCTTTGACTGCCCCCATGTCCTCCCCATAGCAGCCCTCCGTACTCACAGCCGGTAGATGGCTCCCAGGTGTCCTCAGGGTGATGTACCAGCTCCTCAGCCTGGCCAGCAGGCACCTGCTCACTCGGGCCCTGGCTCCCCTTCTTGCCCGCGTGCGCACCTTGTCCCTTCCTTCCCTCTTCCTCCCCCTCACTGCAGCCTGGAGCCCTCCTCCCCCTCCTCCCCTGGTAGCAGTGCCCGGGACTCACTTAGATGCCTCGTCCTCTGGAAGCCTTTCCCCCCACCCAGCGGAGCCTGAGATCTCGGGCTCTCCTTATCTCCTCCGCATCATTCAGCAAATGTTTGTGCAGCTGCCTGGTGCCAGGCACTGGTCACAGAACTCACCAGTGTACTATGATTGCCTCTGTTCTGGAGCACACCTGTCACACTCTCCCTCGCTTACATCTCAGAGGGCGGGGCTTTGTCCTTTGGCTCCTGGGTGGAAGTCTGATGTCCAGCCTGTAGGTGGTGCTCAGAAATGTTGGCTGAATGAATGAATCTTCCTTGGGCACGAGCCCCCTCCACCACCACCACTACGTATGTGCCCTGATGGTCAAGGTCCGGGGATTGATATGGTCTGACCTGAGGGTTCTCCAAGGGGAAATTTGGGGTACCCCCTTGACAGGTGCACCCTCTCCAGCTGGCCCTTCTCCCTGCAGGGCGTGTACAACGTTGTCACCCGGCAGGTGGAAACGGAGCTCTTCCCCTGCCTCAGGCACTTTGGATTGAGGTTCTACGCCTACAACCCTCTGGCTGGTACGGGCTGCCGGGGGCCAGCCTCCCCCTGGGGGAGGGATTCCTGGCCCTGTCCTGTCTCTGCCTCCTCCTGACCGGAAATCCCTGCCCAGGACCTAGGAAGCAGGGAGGGGTTTGGCCAGAGGCTGGGCTGTCCTCCATCCCTCCTGGCTCCCCCACCATCCCCCAAGTCCAGAGCAGCCTCTGGTCGCAGTGTGGTCAGCGGGTCTGATGGCAGCCTTCCCGCAGGGGGCCTGCTGACCGGCAAGTACAAGTATGAGGACGAGGATGGGAAACAGCCTCCGGGCCGCTTCTTTGGGTATATCAGGGCTCAGTTCTACAGGAATCGGTGAGCTGGGGACGTCTGGTCAGGGTGGGAGGTGGCCTGGTCCCCTTAGTGTGAAATAGAGAGTCCCCGGGGCTGCTTTCTTGGGGGCCAGGGCTCCCCATATGCTCTGACCTAGGCCCCTGGATTCCCCCGTCCCTCCTTGAATTTTCCGTGTCTTTCGGGAGGGATGGGGGGCCTCAATTGGGAATGTGGATCCCTGGGCCTTCTGCCAGGTCTGCAAGACTGTGTCTCTTCCCTGGGATGAACTCACTCCCTGCCCACAGCTGGAGGGGAAGCTTGGATCGGACTAGGGAAACCTGGGGCTTGCTGTTGCCCCACGGCTAGCTGGCCCTGTCACCTTGGGCCAAAGAGTCTAAGTTTGTAAACCCTTGGCATGAAATTGTCATCAACGTCTGAAAGTATAGGTGAGCAGCTTTTCGGAACAGTGTTCCTCCCTTCTTTCGCTTTTTAGATTTTGAAAAATTTATCAAAATTAATACAGGCCTTGTTGATGGTGAAAAGCACCCCTTTTCCAAGCTGCACTCCTCAGAGGGCACGATTTTAGACTTCTACAGCTCTCTTCACTCTGACGTTTTAACTATAAAGGAGACACTTTATTGCTGTTTCTTTATCATATTTACACATCATCTGTGCACTGCTGGAAAGCTCATCTTTCTAGATTTATAGAAGCCGAGTCTCCAAGGTTAATTTCTCTGTACATTCTGATCGATTTGCCTTTTTTTTTTTTCCCATCTGGGAGGAGAACAACGAAGAAAGCTCCGTGCACGTGGCTCTGATGCGAGATTTCTGGAAACAGTCAAGGGCTTTTTAAGCGGCCAAGTGCCTAATATTTGGAGTAACTGTGTGTGCATTGCTGTGATTGAAATCATAATCCAGCCCCCCCTCTCCCTAAGGGTCTCTGGTGACCCTGGCCAGCTGTAGGGACCGTTACCCTGAGCAGTGTTTCTTGAGGATCTTTCACACCACCAGGGCCTGGGCCTCAGCCTAGAGAATCAAGGCTGATGGTTTCCACCTTGTCTGCTCTCTGCAGTTTACCGAGCTTCCTCAGGTCCATTTTCTCCTTGCCGTGTAGGACTCGGTGTACGGGGCTGGCATGGCATGTTTCCCTTCCTCACTGAGCAGTGAGAAAAGTGAAGGCAGGTGGCTCAGCCAAGGCCAGTGCCAGGACTGGAGCCTGATTTGTCGAGGGTCCAGTCTGTGACCAGGGCTCAGAGGTTGTGCTGTGGCTGTTCCTGTGTCCTGTTTGGGGGGTTGTGTTGTTCATATGTGGTGAACATATTTAATGCATGGATTCTTGCCCACTGCATCCCCTCTCCTCCCGCCACCGGACTGCAAACAGCACCCTGATGAAAGGCCCAGAAACCTACATACATTCTGCCGTGCAAGGATGTAAAGCCTCCACTAGTATCGCTGGTCCCTCAAACTCCAGGACTGGCGTGGGGGCGGCTATCCCGGAGTGACCCCATGGTACTTACCCTGTGTCACCCTGCCACCTGCCCAGCTACTGGAAGGAGCACTACTTCAAGGCCATCGCCCTGGTGGAGAAGGCCCTGCAGGCTGCCTATGGGACCAGCGCCCCCAGCATGACCTCAGCCGTCCTCAGGTGGATGTACCACCACTCGCAGCTGCAGGTAACCCGGCGTCTCCTTTGTGCACACTTCTATTCCTTTATGGGAGCCAGAATTACGTTTAGGGGATTTCTAAATAGTTTTATTACTCTGAAATTTCTCTCTGTCCCCATTCTCGTGGCTGTTTTCCCATTGTTCTTAGTAACTGTCTGGGTGCCAGGCTCTGTGCTGAGGGCTTTACAAACATGGATTTAGAGATTATGTCGGCCTGATGAAGTGTGATTATCATAATTTTACTGATGAAAAAACAGATCACACAGCTGGGAATGGTGTAGAAAACGTATCACAGATTTGACTGAAAACCCACAAGTCGCTGCTCTGGTGGGAGTTGGGTTTTCCCTCTCTCTTTGGTGTCCCTTGTCTTCCGGGCTGAAACTTTTGTCCCGCTTAAGCCTTATACAGTTGCATACTGCCTGGCATATACATAGAAGGTTCTCAATCAGTGGGATCCATGTGCTTTACATAGTTTCTCATTCCCATAACCCCGCTGAAAATAGAGAAGAAGAGTGAGTCTCAGAGAGGGTAGATAACTAAGCCAGGTTTACACAGCTGCTAAGGCGCAGATCTGGGCTCTGCACTTAGGTCTGTCTAGGGATGAGCAGTGTGTCAGCAGGGGGAAGAAGACAGGGTTTGGAGACTCATAGTTAAAATTGTTGAAGGAACCGTAAGTTCTCTGTAGAAGTGTGTAGGCATGAATGAACATCTGGCAGGGGCGAGGCTGGGAGGGGGAGTGGCTGTGACCGGAGTCACTGTGCTGCAGACGTGTGTTGACGCCTACCCGTCTCCCCTTACAGGGTGCCCACGGGGACGCGGTCATCCTGGGCATGTCCAGCCTGCAGCAGCTGGCACAGAACTTGGCTGTGGCTGAGGAAGGGCCCCTGGAGCCAGCCGTCGTGCAGGCCTTTGATCAAGCCTGGCACCTGGTTGCCCACAAATGTTTTAACTACTTCCACTAGGTCCCCAGTGGCTCAAGCTGCCAAAAGTTTCTTTCTTTCCTCTCACCTCTTCTGTTCTCTCACCCCGCCAGTCTCAGCTTAAGCTGATTGAGTGTGATCTGTCTTGATTGTGTGGATCCATACATTAATTTCCTAGATTCCCGCCTTGCTCCCAGTTGCCTTCACAATGTGTAAAGGCCGGGGTGGAGCCCTGCTCCGGCAGTTCCTGCCTGAATAAAGCAGGCACTTGACCCGGCTGCAGCCCAGGCCCTGATAAACCCACAGACTCGTCTCCGTGACTGCTGGCAGCTTGTTTCCCTCCTGCCTGGGGGCTTCCTGCCAGAGGGGCAGAACCATGAGCTGGAGTCTTCCAAGGGCAGAGGTGGTGAGCAGGTCTCAGGGCACACTGCCCTCATGAGGCCTCCCCAGCCTCCTGTCCTGAACCCAGCCTGATCTCTCCAATGCGGGGCTGGAGGTGGCCCTCACACCTGTGCACACGGTAGAGAAAGAGGGCCAAAGGTGTGAAGTGGATCTTCTCTCCTTTAGAAATGCCCACACTAAATATTTATAAATAGAACAGTCTGGGCACAAGCCTACCATTGGTGTCACCATCAAGAAGACTGAAACCTCCCAGGACGCTGGGGAACATTTTGTACAGATGCTCTCAAGTTCAGCTGTGACTTTAGTCTTGTCTTAGCTGAAGCCTCCCATCTTCTGGTCCTCCATAAGGTCCCCAGCTCTTGCCGTACACCTGCTGCTGTTGGGAGTGGGTGGGGGGGGGGGCGTGGGCAGCCAGGGTCCCCATTTCCCTCAGCAAATCCCTACTGTAAGCAGGAGGCACCCAAAAGCTGGAGGAGAAAAGAAATCCCAGGTCTGGTGGCTGACCTTTGACCGTTCCCACTGCAGGGAAATCCCTCCTGCCCTGGGCGAGAGGTGGGCGGGCCAAGCAGCAGCAGAAGTCAGCTCTTGGAGCTTGGTCATCTGGAAGTGGTGAAAGGGGCCACTCTTGGGAATCCAGACAGAACCACCATCAAAGACTCTTTGTTCTAAGAAAAATCCCATTGGTCGTCTAGAGGGAGACACCCTGGAGACAAAATATATTCTCACCAGAACCACGTCCCCCTCCTTTGTCTTCATCCATAATAAAATGATGCTTCCTTGAAGCAGGCTGGTGTATCAGTTAAGTCACAAGAAACCACCCCAAAACTGAATTGCTTAAAATGATAGAATCTTTCAAATTAATCTCAAGAGTCAATGCAATCCTTGTGAAAATCCCACCTGAGTTTTCTGCGTGTGCTTTTTTTTTTTACAGAAATTGACATACTAACCCTAAAATTCATATGGAAATTCAAAGGACACAGAATAGCCAAAATAATCTTGAATAAGTCCTGTAATTCTTGATTTTAAAACTCACTACGAAGCTACAGTAATAAAGACAATGTGGTACTGGCATAAGAATAGACATATAGATCAACAGAATAAAATTGAGAATCTAGAAATAAACCCTTACATGTACTGTTAATAGATTTAATACAAGAGTGTCAAGACATTTCAATGGGAAAAAAACGTCTTCAACAAGTGTTGCTGGGCTAACTTGGTATCCACATGCCAAAGAAAGAAGTTGAACCCCTTCTCACGCCATACAGGAGATTAACTCAATGGAATGTAGACCTCAATGTAAAAGCTAAAATCATAAAGCTCTTAAAATATAGGAGTGAATCTTCATGACCTTGGCTTAGGCAATGATTTCTTAGATACGACATCAAAAACACAAGTGGAAAAGAAAAAATAGAGAACTTGGACAGTATCCAACTTTAAAATGTGTGTGCTTCAAAGGACAGCATCAAGAAAGTGGAAAGACAACACACACAAGGGGAGAAAATATTTGCAAATCACATTTCCTGAGGAACTTATATCAAGAATATAAAAAGAACTCTTACAACTCCATACTAAAAGATAGAAAACCCAATTTAGAAACAGGCAAAGGATTGGAATAGACCTGTCTCTAGAGAAGATACGCAAACGGCCAATAAGCACGTGAAAAGCAGCTCAGCATCATTACCCATCAGAGGACAGTAAATCAAACCCACAAAGATGCCACTCGACACCAGTAGGAGGGCTATAGTGACAAAAGACAGTGACGAGTGTTGATGAGAATTTGGAGAAATTGGAAGCTTCATACACTGCTGGTGGGAATGTAAAATGGTGCAGCCACTCTGGAAAACAGTCTGGCAGTTCCTCAAAAGGTAAAGCATGAGTCACCATATGACTCAGCAATTGGACCCCTAGGTATATACCTAGGAGAAACGAAAACATGAAGGTTCATAGCAGCATCATCCATAATAGGCAAAGTGGGAACAGACCAAATGCCCATCATCTGGTGAGTGGATAAATAAAAAGTGGTGTATGCACACAATGGAGTACTTTCAGCAATAAAGAGGAGTGCGGTAATGAAACATCTACAGTGTGGATGAACCTTGAAAACATCGTGCTAAGTGAAAGAAGCCAGTCACGAAAGGCCTCACGTTGTGGGATTTGATTTACCCGAAATGTCTGCAGTAGACAAACTGTTAGAGACAGCAAGTAGATTAGTGGTGGCCTAGGGCTGGGAGGGGTGTTGGGAGAAAATGGAGATTAACTGCTAATGAGTACCAATTTCTTTTTAGGGTGATGGAAATATCCTAAAATTGATTCTGCAGATTGTACAACTCTGAATACACTTAAAACCATTGAACTATAAATGGGTGTATAGTTTAACTGGGTGTATAATATGGGAATTATGTCAGAAGGAAGCTGTCTTTTTAAAAAACCCAACAGACATTTGGCTGACAAGCTGCTGTTTGGGCAGGGCTCAGTGGAGAATGCTCATCTCCTCCCCAAGGTCTGAGAGGTGACCTTGAGCTGGAGGCTAGAATCACTGAAGGTTGATTCACTCACAAGTCTGGCAGTTGACACTGATTGTCAGCTGGAATATCGGCTGTTGTAGTCAACTGGGACACTTACAGGTGACCCCTCCATGTGGCCTGGGCTTCCTCACAGCATGGCAGCTGGCTTCCAAGGGTGAGCATCCTAAGAGAACCAGACAGAAGCCATAATGCCTTTTATGTCCCAGCTTCTGAAGCCCGTAGCATCCCTCTTGTCCCATGGGACAAGTGTCAAAGTTTTGTTGTAAACAGAGGATGTGAGAGAACAGAGGGTCACCTTTGGAAGATCAACTCTGTCCCGGGAGCAATAGTCCTGAGTGGTCTAGTGGAGAAAATGAGCCTCTTGTCTGGCCAGGAGACCTTCAGCCCTGAGCATCCCGGTCAGGGAGGTGTTCTCTGCTAGGTCAAGTCCCATCCGTTAGAACCTTTCAGAAAGCGTATCTCACACATATTTGATGGTCACTGGAATTCAGCCAGTTCCTACCCAGAGAGCTTTTTCAAAAGACAAAGGAACAGAATTGGATCTGGAAACTGGCAACATACATTTGATCACCCTGAAACTAAGGAAGCCTTTCAGTCAGTAGTGTGTAAAAAGCTGCAGGATGAGTGGGTGTGGGTGGTGTGTGCGTGAATGAATGTACAGAACAGGGACTACTGACGCTACAGGCGGGAGCGAGGGCATCTGGGCTGACCTGCTTGCTTCCTTTCCCTTCTGGCCTGCTTGTTACTGGTGGTTGTGATGGGTAACATCGCCAGGGCCTCCAATCTGCCCTCTGAATACCTCTTAGAAACGATAAAGAAGGTAGGACTGTTGGAACATAATTGCTTATGAAAAAGTTCATTTCTACTCCACAGTTTTTTATTTTTTTATTGAGGAAGATTGGCCATGAGCTCACATCCATTGCCAATCTTCTACTTTTTGCTGAGGATGATTAGCCCCGCACTAACATCTGTGCATGTCTTACTCTATTTTTGTATATGGGACACCACCATAGCATGACTTGATGAGGGGTGTGTATGTCCGCACCCGGGATCTGAGCCTGCAAACCCCAGGCTGCCTAAGCAGAGCGCACAAACTTAACCACTATGCCACTGGGCAGCCCCAATTTCTACTCCATAGATTTTTAATTTAATAAGACTATTTTGAACACAACACTGTGCCCCATCAAAATTTCTATGTGTATGTCCTCTGCAAAAACATTTTTATCATCAATGTTGACTTTATAACTGAATTTAAAATAACATTCACAATAGTGTGAGATGTTTCACCTTTGACAAAATGAACTTCCAAAAGCTTTATTTTGGTTCCATGAATTGGATGGAAAGAAAGTTTAATTATTGTTGGAATTAATTGATTTTCTATTGGAAGTATCTGACACTGACATAAAACAGGCATTATTTTCTACTTGTGAAGTATTTCTATTATTGGTGCCAACACATCAACAGCTACCACCTTACTCTTCTGACATGCGTAAAGAAACTTAGCATGAAAAATGAGCAAACTTAATTGGGAAGAACAGTTATTTAATCTAGATCAAAAGTTAGGTGTCATGGTGATAAGAAAATGGACTTCTGTGTTACACAAATTAAATCATAATCGTCAGACACAATCTTCCAGTTCAAAATTAGCAACTGTTTCAAGATGTTCTGGCCAGTTGTCTTAGTCTGTTCGGGCTGCTATAACAAGATACCGTAGACCGGGTGGATTAAATAACAAACATGGTGGGGAATTCCTCTTCTTATAAGGACACTGATCCCATCATAAGGGCTTCACCTTCATCAGCTCGCCTAAACCTGATCACCTCCCAAAGGCCCCGCCTCCCAGTACCATCTCATACGGGGTTAGGGTTTCAACCTATAAATTTTAGGGGCACTCAAACATTCAGTTTGTGACACCAGTTCAGGTTCAGGTTTGTAGCACTGCTTTTCGTGTGGCCAGTGCTATCATTACATTCCCCATGGGAAATGGAAAATGTTGACAAATATGAACGTTATACATTTATTATCAACTTTCCTGAAAAAGGGAAATTCAGTATTTAACATTTGGTTAACTAGGCATTTGGCCCTTCCAAATTGGCAATTACTTTGACTTTGAATCTTTGGCTAACCCTGTTACAATAATAGCTCTTCTGTACTGATGTGTACCCTTAAGGGAGGAAACAGCAAGGGCCTGAGAAAGTAGCTTAGGTTTATGACAAGGTTGAGGGGAAACAGGATTCTCCCCAGAAGTTCCCCTCATGTAAAGTTGTGTTTCTCTGGCACGTGGATAAAGGGATTATTACCTATGGCCTGGAACTGAATTAATATGAGAGCTCTGAGTAATTTGTTGGAGTGCAATGGCCATTCTCTTACTGGACTGCATGGTTGACATGTCCGTTTAGAATTGTTTGAACAAGGTGCAAATGCTTTTGTGGGCTGGTTAGAAACACTCATGATCCCCATGGAATTGCATCCATAAATTCAGCAGAAAGCATTAAGGGGAATGCCTATATTGCAAAGCCTGTTCATGTCAAGGAATTGTAACGGTAGCACATCCAGGAGAGAGAAAAGTACTCTCCTCATTCAAGGATTACTACAATGCTAGCTCTGTTTAACAGCCCTGTCTGGTAGGTGAAAAAAGATTGTAGTGCTTGGCAAATCATTGTGGACTATTGAGGTTTAAGTAAAAAGTGGCCACTCCCTCAGCACTGATCATGGGTGATTGAATTGTTGCCACTACTGGCACTTGGCTTGTGATCTTTGATTTTGCTAATATCTTCTCTTCAGTATCCATTCAGGCAAATATGCTTTCACCTGGCAAGGTATGCAATACACATTCTCTTCCTTTCACTGGGTTATTTAAATTCCCCTGGATTATTCCACTTATGGGTCATACAAACACTAGCATGATAACATCTGATGACAGATGTGGAAACATTTCATTAAAATAGTGAAATTAAGCAGCATGTTCTGATATTGGTTCCCATGGAAGAAAATACTCTCACTGCATGCCATCCAAGCAGAGCTATACAGAATGGACAGGTCTTGAATGAGGACAAAATCCAAGACCTAGCCTTTAAATCATCTTTATGAGGGGTAATTAGGTAGCTTCCAAAGGCATTTCACAGCTTGTATAAGACAAATTATTGGCTCATGGCCCCCCGGCCATGAAGGATAAAGACTTACATTATGATAGCCTGAGGACAGCACATTCTATATCTGGAAATTCTGTTACATCTTCTGTACCAAGTTACCAGACAAACACCTAAATGAGAAAGGAGCCTCCTGAAGTAATAAGCTATGGAGGGGTCTAGGCAGCAGCACATCGAGCTCTACTTTCAGGTCCTCTGTCCCTTTCACACCCTAAAGAATTACAGGTATCTAATCCCATAACTAATTAAAGGCTGTGGCATTTAGATACTGTTGGTATTTGTTTGAGCTTTGAACTTGATCCTCCTACTGTCCAGTGCTTACCCTTTGAGCTAATCTATTATCAGACTCTAAGAGAGAGATTGTCTCATTTAAGAGGGAGCTCTAATTCTGTGATCTGACATTCCCATCCTTGATAAGCTCTTTCTGAATCAAAACTACATAAATTGAGTCATGTACAAAAATGAACTATTGTGATATATTAGAAGATCCAATCAAAGACAAAGCCTGGTCCCCAAGGCCTTAGCTGTGTTCATGAATAAGCAGTTGTTCAACCTTTAGACACAGAGACCGTCTCAACTGCTTTACGCAAATCATTGGCTCTATGGAGCCTTATCTACAAGACCTGCCCTCTGATATGAAAGCATGACTCAGTACAGTAGAGTACTGTAGCCATCCATCATGATGATGGTAAACTAGTTGTTAAGTTCTTTTAATTTTACCTGTTCTTATGGGGAGTGTAATGGTATCTCGTTGTGGTTTTAATTTGCATTTTGGAATAACATAATTCTTTCACAACCAGGTTTATTGTACAATTTACACACAATAAAATTCACCAATTTTAAGTGTATGGTTGATTCCTCATTCTCCTTTGTAGTCAACTGCCTCCCAAATTCTGCTCCTAGCAACCACTGCTCTGCTTTCTGTCACTATTCATTTGCCTTTTCTAGAATTTTTTATAAATGGAATCATGGAGTATGTAGACTGTTGTGTCTGGTTTGTTTCTCCAAGCTTGATGTTTCTGAGACTCATCCATGTTGTGTGTATCAGTAAGTGATTTCTTTTTATTGATGATTATGTTGTATTCCATTGTGTGGCTGTACCACACTTTATCCATTCATAAGTTGATTGGTTTCCAGTTTGAGGCTTTTATGAATGAACTGCTATGAACACTTGTGTATAAGTCTTTGAACATACATTTTTATTTCTCCTTGGTACATATCTAGAAGTGGGGTGGCTAAGTCATATGCAAAGTATATTTGTAGCTTTATTTTTTAAATTCCAAAGTGACTTCTGCTTTCAGGAAGATGGAGTAGACATACTTTTCCTTATTCCTCCTGCTAAGTAAAAGTAAAAACTCTGGGCATTATGTATAACACAAACATAAGAGGACCTGAAAGATGGAAAGAAGAAGCAAGACTAGCTCGGGACCTCAGGACCCAAGAAAGGACAGAGGTGAGTTTCCTGGGTTTTCTTTTTGCCTCATATATGCCAGAGTTGGAGCTGAAGAAGCCAACAACCTGGAAATGCCAACCAGCTCAGACAGAAAAGGCCCCAACCAAAGCCTGCTTTCTCTACCCAGAGAACCAGGAAAGCGGCAACCTGGAAAGCCAGGAAAGTTTTAGGAAATAATTGCTTTACTCCGGCCAAAAACCATAGAATAAAGATTGTGACCCTCCCCACTACCACCCACGCCAGCAAATGCTGAATGCGGAGCCTAGACTTCCACTCCTGGCAGACTATAAGGAAGCACCGCAACCCCATGATGGAGTGGTATCAGAGAGGATGAATAGGGTGGTGGGACATTCATCCCCAACAGGCAGTAACACGGCATCCCAACCCCCCACCCTGCGGGGTCAGTGGAGACCACGTGGGAGCCTTGACTTCCACCCCCACCTTGCGGTAAGGAGGAGCCCTTCCCCTTCCCCGCTTGGGTGGTGCCAGAGAGCCTAGTGGAGAGTCAGGACATTCATGCAATGAGGTGACCCACCTCACTGCCCCGGGTGGTGTCAGTGGAGGCCCCCTGGGAAGCAGTAAAGAGGCACTCCTACCTCCTAGCCAGGGAAGTATACATGGAGGCCTAGTGGGAGCCTGAATTCCTACACCCACGTGGCAGTAATGAGGCCCAGAGCAGTGTCAGAAGAAACCCACTAAAATAGAAGGTTTAAATATGATCAAGAGTCTCATAACATAGTAAACAAAATGTCCAAGTTTCAGTAAAAGATCTCTTATCATACCAAGAACCAAGAAGGTCTCAAACTAAATGAAAAAAAGACAATAGGTACCGAGACCAAGATGACAGAGATATTAGAATTATCTGACAAAGATGTTAAAACTGCCATCATGAAAATGCGTCAATAAGCAATTACGAACATGCGTGAAACAAATGAAGAAATATAAGTCTCAGCAAAGAAATCAAAGATTTAAAGAATGAAATGGACATTTTAGAACTGAAAAATGCAACAAAGTAAAACACTTGGTGGATGGGCTCAATAGCAGCCTGAAGGGGACAGAAAAATGAATCAATGCATTGGAAGAAAGAATAATAGAAATCACACAATCTGAACAATAGAGAGAAAATAGACTTAAAGAAGAAGAGCAGAGTGTCCGGGACTGTGGGCTAAAATAAATGATCTAACATCTAACATTCATGTCATCACAGTCCTGGAAAGAGAAGGAGAAACAGAGCAGGCTGACAAGGTATTCAAAGCAATAATGGCAGAAAATTTCTCAAAGCTGACAAAAGATGTAAACCTACACATGCAAAGAGTGAAATATACTCCAAACAGGATAAACACGCCAAAATCACACCAAGACACATCATAGTGAAACTTCGGAAGATTAAAGACAATGAATAAAATCTCAAGAGCAGAGAACAAGAGAGAAAGGATACCTATAGGGGAAAGACAATTCAAATGACAGCAGATTTCTCATCAGAAAACATGGAGGCTAGAAAGACGTGACACAACTTTTTTCAAGTGCTGAAAGAAAAGAACCATCAACCCAGAATCCTATACCCAGAAAATAGATCCTTCTGGAATGAAGAGGGAATCAAGACATTCTAGGCTGAAGAAAAACAAAATCCAGAGATTTTGTTGCCAGCAGACCTACTGTAAATGAATGCCTAAAAGAAGTTCTCTAAATGAAAAGAAAATGATAAAAGAAGGAACCTTGGAATATCAGGAAGGAAGAAAGAACATGGTAAGCAAAATATGGGTAAATACAATAGGTTTTCCTTCTCTATAGTTTTCTAAGTTACGTTTTATGGTTGAAGCAAAAATTATAACAGTGTCTGATGTGGTTCTAAATGCATGTGCAGGAAATATATAAGACTAGTATTTTAAATGAGGAGAGTAAAGCGATGGAAAAGGAGATAAGGTTTTACGTTTAATTTAAACTTGTAAAATGATGCCACCAGTAGATTGTTGATCTAGCACAATCATTTAAAATGCTATACCAAGACCCCGAATAGGTAAAGGAATCCTGAGAAAAAAGAACAAAGCTGGAGGTGTCACACTCCCTGATTTCAAAATATACTACAAAGCTATAGTAACCAAAACAGCATGGTACTGGCACAAAAACAGACACACAGATCAATGGAATAGAATTGAAAGCCCAGAAATAAACCAACACATCTATGGACAGCTAATCTTTGACAAAGGAGCCAAGAACATACAATGCAGAAAAGAAAGCCTCTTCAACAAATGGTGTTGGGAAAACTGGACAGCCACATGCAAAAAAATGAAAGTAGACCCTTACCTTACACCATACACAAAAATTAATTCCAAATGGATTAAAGACTTGAATGTAAGACCTGAAACTATGAAACTTCTAGAAGAAAACATAGGCAGTACGCTCTTCAACATCAGTCATAGCAACATATTTTCAAGCACCATGTCTGACCAGGCAAGAGAAACAATAGAAAAAATAAACAAATGGGACTACATCAAACTAAAAAGCTTCTGCACAGCAAAGGAAACCATCAACAAAACGAAAAGACAACCTAACAATTGGGAGAAGATAGTTGCAAACCATACATCTGATAAGGGCTTAATCTCCAAAATATATAAAGAACTCATGCATCTCAACAACAACAAAAACTAACAACCCAATTAAAAAATGGGCAAAAGACCTGAACACACATTTCTCCAAAGAAGATACACAGACAGCCAACAGACACATGAAAAGATGTTCAAAATCATTAACTATCAGGGAAATGCAAATCAAAACTACAATGAGATATCACCTCATGCCCATCAGAACGGCTATAATTAACAAGACAGGAAACAACATGTGTTGGAGAGGATGTGGAGAGAAGGGAACACTCGTACACTGCTGGTGGGAGGGCAAACTGGTGCAGCCGCTATGGAAAACAGTATGGAGATTCCTCAAAAACTTAAGGATAGAACTACCATATGATCCAGCTATTCCACTGCTGGGTATTTATCCAAAGAACTTGAAAACACCAATGCGTAAGGATACATGTACCCCTGTGTTCCTTGCAGCGTTATTCACAATAGCCAAGACTTGGAAGCAACCTAAGTGCCCATCAAGGGACGAATGGATAAAGAAGATGTGGTATATATAGACAATGGAATACCACTCAGCCATAAGAAACGATGAAATCCAGCCATTTGTGACAACATGGATGGACATTGAGGGTATGATGCAAAGTGAAATAAGTCAGAGGGAGAAGGTCAAATACCGTATGATTTCCTTCATTAAGTAGTAGATAATAACAACAATAAACAAACACATAGAGACAGAGATTGGATTGGTGGTTACCAGAGGGGAAGGGGGGAGGGAGGAGGGCGAAAGGGATAATTCAGCACATGTGTGTGGTGATGGGTTGTAATGAGTATTTGGGTGGTGAACATGCATGCAGAAATAGAAGTATAATGATGTACACCTGAAATTTACACAATGTTATAAACCAATGTTACTGCAATAAACAAAACAAAACAAAACAAAAAGTGTAACTCAAGATGTGAGAGAATAATTGGTGTACTTCATAATATTAGTAGCTTGTCATTAAAAGTTAGTGTATTTTTATTTTTACTTATTTTTTTGAATTTCAAGTTTTAAACATGTTATCTTGCAAAAAAGAAAAACTACTGAATTTTGAAGGACATATCATTGATATAAACGTTCCTTGGATATAGGAAGTAATAGAATGTAAGGCTCAACCAGAGTCCTAAATTTTAGAAAGAAAAAGAGCATCCCCCCCTCCACCTAAGACTAGGATAAAATATGAGATCATAAATATAGGAATAAAGGATCTTTAGATCAACAAAATTATTATTTTTAGTTTAACATTATAATAAAATAATATGCTTAGTAGGGCATAGACTCTTTCATTCAGCAAATAATATTTTTGATTTTTAAGTTGTCAGGTTCTACATCAGGGGCTGAAGACGCATAGAAGTATAATGCCTAGTCCTGATTTCAGGGAGCTCTGATGTATAGCTCTTATTCGCAACATCATAAAATCTGCACCTAAAATAGAAGTGTCATAGGTATGCTCCAACAGTATTTTGAAATGACCCTAGGAAGTAATACTAGGACCAATACTCCACCAAATGGAGGTTTTGGCTGGGCTTCTGTGATAGGTGGCAAAACAAATTTCAATATTAAATGATATGCAGTTATGAAGACATTCTCTTAGCCAAGACTGACAGCAGAGGAATCATATACCTTGGGTTAGATGTGTCAAAAATGGTCTATATTATGAAGCAATGTTTGAATTAAGAGAGATGATTCACCTATGGTCTTAGGTAGAATACTAATTATACACTCAGATAGATACTATGGGAACTATGTCTCACTCCGAGGGAAAATAAACTAATACTGGCTACACTTGAAGGCAGGGCCCCAGCCAAGTGGTCTCGATTTTTAAAAGAAGGCTTCATTATACTGAGTACTCAGCTATTATTCAGAAACTGGAAAAATAAAACAACTCAATTCGTATAGAATG
Organism: Diceros bicornis minor; assembly: GCF_020826845.1. NCBI lineage: Eukaryota > Metazoa > Chordata > Mammalia > Perissodactyla > Rhinocerotidae > Diceros > Diceros bicornis. Next base: position 36,421,363 of record NC_080752.1, on the reverse strand, counting down.
GATGTACATGACGGTGAAGTGTGTAATTAGATGTGCTTGTTAACATTCTGGACTTGTTACATGAATGCACAAAATACGAAGCTCATTACTACCCAATAAATATATGTTAAACAAACAAAAAAAATGCTATACCAAGAGATATAGTCAAAAACATTGTAGTTAAATCAAAATAGACTTCTAGAAAATAGTTCAATTAACCTGGAAGAGAACAAAAAGAGAGAAACAAAAATCAGAGAACAAAACAATAAATGAAATGGCAGGCTTAAGCCCTAACATGTCAATAATTACATGAAATGTAAATGGTCTAAATATACCACTTTAAAGGCAAAGTTTGGCAGAGTGGATTTAAAAAATTGAGCTGACTATATAATTTCCACAGATACTTGCTTCAAATATAATGAAGTAGGCAGGTTGAAAGTAAAGGATGGAAAAACATATATTATGCAAACGTTAGTCAAGACAAAGCAGGATTTCCTATATTTATGTCTGACAAAGTAGACTTTTGAGGAAAGAAAATTATCAGAGACAGAGAAGGACAGTACATAATGATGAATAGGGTCAACCCAGCAAGAAGGCACAGCAATGCTAAATATGTAAGCACCAAACAGAGCTGCCAAAATATGTGAAACAAAGACTAATAGACTGAAAGTAGAAATAGACAAATCTACCATTGTAGCTGGAGACTTCCACACCTCTCTCTCAACAACTGATACAACATCTATGTGGAAAATCAGCAAGGATTTAGAACTCCAAAGAGCCATCAACCTGCAGGATCTAATCAATATTAATAGGACACTCCACCCAACAACAGCAGTATCTTGACTATGGTAGTATCCAGGTTGTGATATTTTGGCATAGTTTTGCAAGATGTTGCTACTCGGGGACACTGGGAAAAGGGTACAAGGGATCTCTCTATTACTTATTACAATTGCATATGAATCTAACATTGTCTCAAAAATTGAAACTTTTAATTAAAAAGTGAACATCTGTACTTTACTTATTTAAAAGTACTCTGAGAGGTCATATATATTAATCTATAGTCCTAACTAAGACCTGTGGTTAGAATGCACACAACATAATCTCAGACTTAAAAACTCCATCTTTAGCTAGTCCTTATGGCCTAATTGTTAAAAGTTCGGTGCTCACTGCTTCGGCGGTGTGGGTTCGCTTCCCAGACACGGAACTACACCACCTTAAAGTTGGTGTAGTTGCCATGCTGTGGCAGTGGCTCAATGGAAGAACTAGAATAACATACAACTAGCATATACAACCATTTATTGGGGCTTTGGGGAGAAAAAAAGTGTTGAACATTGGCAACAGATGTTAGCTCAGGGCAAATCTTTCCTTGCAAAACAAACAAACAAACCCAAAAAATTCTATCTTGATTGATTCTGGCAAAAATCATCAATAGGTGAAACCCTAAGATGAAAGATTGATATGGCATTTTACAGTTTATCACATAAACTCACTGCTTGATCTCAGCATTACTGGGAGTGGGTCACCCGGGCTATTTGTGCCTCCTTGATGTGATGCTTCATGAAGTACACAGCACTATTTACAAAGTCCTCTTACACACACCAAAAAAAAAAAAAAAGAAAGAAAGAAAAGAAAAAGACAAAGAAGCTGAATTAGAATGTGGTCTAGCCTTTAGCACTAACTTCCATTTGACAAGAAATATGAGGGGACAGAGGAACAAGTTGATTGCAACTATGAATATGCAAACACAATGTGGGACAAACTATAGCCCAACTGATGGGTCTCTTCAACTAGTAAATGCATTAAAATGTTTAAAACGAGACTGAAGAAATATAACAACCATATGCAAGGTGTAAATCATGTTTGGATCCTAATTCAAACCACCGAAATGCACATTTTTAAAAACAATCAGGGATATTTGAATTCGGATGTGGTATTAGGTGACACCAAGTAATTGTTAATTGTGTTAGGGTGGCAAAGGCATTGTAGTTATGCAGGAAATTGTCTATCATTATTACTCATGCCCAGTGGAATATGTTGGGATAACTAGTATTTCCAGTACAATGCTGAATAAAAGTAGTGAGAGCAGAGGGCGCCGGCCCCGTGGCTTAGTGGTTGGGTGCGTGTGCTCCACCACTGGCAGCACGGGTTTGGATCCTGGGTGCACACCGATGCACCACTTGTCCAGCCATGCTGAGGCGCCGTCCCACATACAGCAACTAGACATACACCTGTGACGTACAACTATCTACTGGGGCTTTGGGGAGAAAAAGGGGAAAAAAAGGAGGAGGATTGGCAATAGATGTTAGCTCGGGGCTGGTCTTCCTCGGCAAAAAGAGGAGGATCTGCATGGGTGTTAGCTCAGGGCTGATCTTCCTCACAAAAAAAAAAAGAAATGTAGTGAGAGCAGACATCATTGCCTGTTCCCAATCTTGGGGGAAAGTTTTCTTGTTTTCACTACTAAATATAATGTTAGCTGTAGGCTTTTTCTATATGCTCTTTACCAGTTTGAGGAAATTTCCTTCTCTTCCTAGTTTGCTGAGAGTTTTTTTTCCTTCATGAATGGGTATTGAATTTTGTTAAATGCTTTTTCTGCATTTATTGAGATGGTCATATGGATTTTATTTTTTAGCCTGTTATTAGTATAGTCAATTACATTGATTGACTTTCAAATATAAAGCCAATCTTGTATTCCTGGGATGAAACTCACTGAGTCCCGATGTATTACCTTTTTATAGATCACTGTACTTCATTTGTTAAAGGATTGCTAAAGGATTTTTGTATCTACGTTCATGAGGGATATTGGTGTGTAGTTTTTTTTTTTTCCTTTTCTCATTTTGCATCTGGGCAATGTGGGCCTCATAAAATGAGTTGGGAAGTGATTCTTCCTTTTCTATTTAGCAGAAACATTTGTGTAAGAATTGGTATTGTTTTTTCCTTAATTTTGGTAGAACTCATTAATGAAAGCATGTAGACTTGGGGTTTTCCTTGTGGGAATATTTTTTTCATTTAGAATTCAATATCTTCGATATATATAATATGATTGAAGTTATCTATTTCTTTTTGAATGGGCTTTGGCAGTTTGTGTCTTTGAAGGAATTTTTCCATTTCATGTAATTTATCAAATTTATTAACAGAAAGGTATTCATAATATCCTCTTCTTATTTTAATTTCTGTAAGATTTCTATTGATGTCTCTTCTGTTTCTGAAATAGATAATTTGTGTCTTTTCTCCTTCATTCCTGATCAGTTTATCTAGAAGTTTATAAATTTTTTTTTGTGTGTGTGAGGAGATCAGCCCTATGCTAACATCTGCCAATCCTCCTCCTTTTTTTTTTTTTTTTGCTGAGGAAGACTGGCCCTGGGCTAACATCCGTGCCCATCTTCCTCCACTTTATATGGGACACTGCCACAGCACGGCTTGCCAAGCAGTGCGTCGGTGCGCACCCGGGATCCAAACTGGCGAACCCCAGGCTGCCGCAGTGGAGTGTGCGCACTTAACCACTTGCGCCACTGGGCCGGCCCTAGAAGTTTATCAATTTTATTGAGCTTTTCAAAGAACCCGCTTCTGGCTTTATTGATTTTCTATTTCATTTGCTTTGGCTTTTATCTGTATTATTTCCTTCCTTGTAACTTTGGGTTCAATTGGCTCTTCTTTTTTCTGGTTTCTTAAAGTGGAAACTTAGATCATTGATTTGAAACATTTATTCTTTTGTAATATGTCCACATAGTGCTATAAATTTCCCTGTTAGCACTACTTAACTGCATCTCAGAAAATTTGATATATTTCCACTTTCATTTTGTTCAAAATATGTTCCACTTTCCCTTGTGATTACTTCTTTGATCTATGGGTTGTTGAGAAGTGTGTTATTTAATTTCCAAATATTTGGAGATTTTTCCAGAAATCAATCACTTTATTATTGATTTCTAGTTTAAATCTATTATGGTCAGAGACATACTTTGTATGACTTGAATCCTTTTTAATTTATTAAGGCTTGTTTCAGGACCCCAAATATGGCATATCTTGGTGAATGTGCACTTGAAAAGAATGAATATTTCTGCTTTGTTGGGTATTCTATTAATGTTGATTATGTTAAATTGGTTAATAGAGTCATTCAGTCTTTTATAGCTTTACTGAGTTTCTGTCAATTATGATTAATGACTGTTCTACAATTACAGTCATGCACTACATAATGATGTTTCATTCAATGACAGACCACATATACAACAATGGTCCCATAAAGTTAGTACTATATAGCCTAGGTGTGTAGTACGCTATACCATCCAGGCTTGGGTTAGTACATTCTATGTTGTTCACACAATCACGAAATTGCATAATGATGCATTTCTCAAAACATATCCCCTTCATTAAGCAACACATGACTGTATTGGGGGTGGTCGGAGTGTTGAAATCTCAAACTATAATTGCAAATTTGTTTATTTCTTCTTTAGTTATATCAGTTCTTTTCGTGTATTTTGATGCTCCATCACTAGGTGCATACACCTTTAAGACTGTTCTGTCTTCCTGATTAATTAACCTCTTTGGTTATGAAATTTCCCTGTTTGTCTTTGATAGTATACCTTGTCCTGAAATCTACTTTGTCTGATACTCATATAGCCGCTCCAACTTTCTTTTACTTAGTTTTGTCGAGATATGTCTTATTCCATTTTTCTACTTTTAACCTATCTCTGTATATATTTCTGGGGGAATCGAGCACTTACCATATAGTGGGGTTTTGCTTTTTTATCCAGTCTGGCAATCTCTGCCTTTTACTTGGGAGTGTTCATATCATTTATATTTAATGTAATTACTGATATGATTGTGCTTAGCTCTATCTTGCAATTTGTTGTCTATTTGCTCTGTCCATTCATTCTTCTCTTTTACATCTTTATCTGCCCTCTTTTGGCTTAATTCAGTATTTTTTATGATTAATTTTACCCCTACTGTTGTCTTCTTACCCATATCTCTGTTTCACTTTTTTCAGTGGTTGTTTTAAGGTTAATGATTTACATTTTTAATGTATCACAGACTACCTTCAATCATAGTACACCAGTTCACATACAGTATGAGAACCTGAAAACAGTATACTGCCATTTCATCCCCTCATTTCCTTTGTGCTCTTCTTTTCATATATTTTACTTCTACCTTTGTTACAAATTACCTTTTTATAATAAAGAACAATACACCATTATTATTTTTTCTTTAAACAATCAAGTATCTTTCCTTTTCAATTTTTTTATTTATATATGATATACATGTTGTAATTTCACCCTTTTAAGTGTACAGCTCTGCAAGTATTGGTGAATGTGTAGAGACATGTAATTACCACCACAATCAAGATATAGAACAGCTCCCTGACCCCACAAAGCTCCCCATGATTCTCTCCTCCTACCAGCTGCCCCTGGTAACCAGTGATCCGCTTCTCTAGTGTTGCCTCTGCAGGAGTGTCATATAAATGGAAGCAGAGAGTAGGTAGCCTTTGGAGGCCGGCTCAGCAGTTGAGATTCATCCACTTACCGGGTTTCCCAGTAATTCTTTCCATTGTATGAATATAGCACCGTTTATTTATCCATTCTGCAGTTGAGAGGCAGTTGAGTTGTTTCCAGGTTTTGGCAGTTAAAACTAAAGCCTGTAAGAACACTTGGGTATAGCTTTTTGTGTGAACATAGGTTTTTGCTGTCATATGAAAAGCGTATGTGTAACTTCATAAAAATTCAATGATCTTTTTTAAAGGTTAAATGATAAAAGGTCTTTTATATTTACCCACCTGCTACAGTCCTCCCGCCCCTTACGCCGTGGAAGCGCAGACGGGCCCCCACGGTCGGCGGCAGCCGCGTGCGTGGGGGGCGCCGCGCACATTTTGGAGGCTCCTCCGCTCCCCCTGCTCCCCCGCGCGCTCCTCCCCCAACGCCCGTGGGCGGGGCCCGACACCCCCTTTCTAAAGCGGCGTCCGGACCACGCACCGACAATTGTCGCCGATCGCTGCGCCCGCTCCCCTGCTGTCCGAGTGTCCCGCCGCCCCATGTCCCGGCTGCTGTCTGCCCCGCGGGCCGCCTCGGGCGCCCCGGTCCGGCCCGCCACCGTGCTGGGCGCCATGGGGATGGGGGACAGCTTGGACGCAGCCGCCAGCGCCGCGGCCGTGCGCGCCTTCCTGGAGCGCGGACACACCGAGATAGACACGGCGTTCCTTTACACCGGCGGCCAGTCCGAGAGCATCCTGGGCGGCCTGGGGCTCGGGCTGGGCGGCGGCGACTGCAGAGGTAAGGCCTGGCGCCCGCGCCGCGGCCCCCGGCCCTCCCCCTGCACCGCGCCCCGCTGACCCGACCCAGCCCTGCCCCCACCGCGGTCAGCACCGACAGCTTCGTCCCCTCCAGGGCACCGTCCTCCCCTGGCCCCCCTGCAGCTCTGTGAACCCCAGCTCCTCAGGCCCCGTGCGCGTCTAGACCCCGACAGCCGGCCAGTGCTTGGTCTTGACTCCTTTCCTGTCCTTTTCCCTTCTGAGAAGGTAGCCCAGGACCCTCCCTCCAGCAACGTCTCAGCTCTGGTAGAGCCTGGACCGACTTGGCTAGCCGTTCTCCGGGGCACTGCAAACGTTGGAGTCTGGCGCAGTGCAGTCCCTGGCCTCCTTGCCGTGCCCCGCAGGTGCCCCGTTCTGACCTGATCTGCAGGAATCCTGCCCTGGCGTTCCCTGGCACAGCCCCAGATGAGAATTTGGAATGGGTGAGGGTTCTGCTTCCTCCCTGCTCTGGGCCCTAGACTTTGCTCCCTGGAGCTCCGGGTGTCCTGTTCGATGGACAGTGCCTCCGGCTTCACCAGGGTGGCAGCACCTGGGGGATGGGGCAGTGGGCGTGGTACAGAGTCTAGTGCCCTCTCTGTGCCAGCCTCTGTTTGAGGCAGTAGAAGGGAAACTGACAGTAACCCACTCCAGGGAGCTCAGATTCTAGAGCTGGCTGGGGAGCCTGGAGGAGGGAGCCCTTCCTGGGTGGGGCTACTGAAGAAAGCTCAGAAAAGGGCACTTTAGACCTTGAAGAACTGATGGGAGTTTTCCAGGTGGAGTAAGAGGAGAAGGGGCCTTCCCCATTGTGGGCAAGGCAGCGGGTGTGTAAAGGCAGAGAGATGAGGCAATGGGGAGGGTGTTGGAGCAGGCAGATGTAGCTTAGTAGGGGGTATGTATTGGGGCAGGGGGGCATCCCTCTTCAATCTGTTGCTACTGGAAGTGCTTAGGTCGGTGCCTGGTAGGCACCCAGTGAGGGCTCAGCAGTGTTAGTGATACCGAACAAAGTGGACTCGCCTCCTGTGAGTTAAATAAGACTCTACACCAGTGGAAGTTGTCTCACAAAGTAAATTGTATTTGCAGCAAATGGGAGGCCATGAGGAATCATTTCCAGAGTCATGGCATCCCAGAACAAAGGGAAGGAGGAACTTTTCTTTGGTTGGGGAATGAATATTCAAAAGGGAGAGGCGGTTATTCACTTGCGCAGGCTCAGTTAGAGAACATGCTTCCTCAAAATGAGGCCTAAGCACCTCCTGGAGAGAACTTGGCATTAAAGATAAGGCAGAGGTCATGGGCATAGCTCTTGTGGTGAGGCTTGGTCAGTTTAAAGATGGCTGGTGGTTACATCTCCCTTGGGTACCTCGCTTGGTCAGTTTCAGGATGGCTGGTACTTACATCTTCTTAACATAAAACAGGAGAAGAAATCATTGGAAAAACAGTTGATTGCTTTCACACCCACCTTTGAGTTTCTGGCTGCTCCTAGTCTGTGCCATTAGCTGTGACTGTTGTGGTTGTTATTAGGATAATTATTAACACACTGCGCCAACTTTCACTCCGAGGCTCTTTTCCTCTCTTCTCTGGTAGAGTCTTGCTTTGTTTGTCCTGCGATTCACAGCATGGGAGATCTGGAACAAAACGAGAATATGGTGCATCTCAGAGTCTCGCTCTTTCTACTCACCTGAGTGCCTCTGCGTGACAACTCTGATCTTGTTTCTGATTGCTTTTTCTTCTCCAATCCCTCCTTCAGGCCACAGCTGGCTGGGCCCAGGTCCTTAAACCTCAGATCTGAAGGTCCATTTGCATCAATAAGGGGTGGGGCAGAGGGTGAGGAGGTGGTGGGATGGGAAAATTCAAGTGAGTAATCCCTCAGCCTGCTGTCTCTCACCTCTCAAGGGGTCAGGTGACCTTCCTCCTGCCTGCTAAGTGACTTTCTGAGCCTGAAAAGTGCAGAGAGGGCCTCCTCTCACTCACTGGTCCATCACCCGGGATTCTTACTGGGGGGCAGGGAGAAAAGTGTTTAGTTCAGTGACTCCTGACTCAACAGATGGCAGAACACTGGCCTCTTCTCAGTGGGCTATTTCTCTAAGGGATCCCTGCCTTTCCTTCTCTGGGGCCAAGATGAGGCCTCTTGCACCTGTCTCCTGAATTCCTGCCGCAGTCTCTCCTTGCTGGTCTGCCCGTTTCCATACTTGCCCCTGAGCTTCTCCATCTGTGCTTCATTCAGAGTGATTTTTCAAGACTGCAAAGGTGACCACTCAGCTCTCTGGCTGAAAAGTGCTCAGAGGCTCTCCCTGGCCCCCTAATGTCTGGATTCCCTGGGATGCACTCAAGACCCCTTGCATCTGGTCTGCCCATTCTCTTCTTCATGTCCCCCTGGATGTGGTGCACTAGATCCAGGGACTGGAGGCATGGCTTTTCACATGCCACGTTCTTGCTTTTGGGTGGCCCTGACTTCCCCTTGGAGATTCCGATTCCGATTCTAAGGAAAGCCTCCCCGAACTCCCTGTGGGCTGCACACCTCTGCTCTGGGCTCCTCTGATACCTTGTGTGTTTTTCAGCCTCTCTTGCTGTATAGTGGTGCTTAGACTGTGAGTCCTTGAGGGCAGGGATGGAGTGCTGGCTTCCTCTAGGCCTGGCACGTCCAGCTGCCTGGTAGAGAATCATCATAGTGATCACGTTAGTAGCTCATAATGAACGCATCCTTCCACCTCTGATCCATTGTCAGGACCCCGCTATGAGATAGTACCATTGTCACTCTCAATTTACAGTTGAGGGGATTGAGGCTCAGAGAGGTTAAGTACCTTGGTCAAGGTCACACAGTGAGTAATGGCAGAGCTGGGATGTGAACTCAAGTCTGCCTCCTAACAATTACTCTAGACGCTTCCCAAAGTTTGGTAAAGTGCCCAAAACTTCCATTTCTTTCCTCCCAAAGTGAAAATCGCCACCAAGGCCAATCCAGTGGGTGAAAATTCACTGAAGCCTGAGAGTCTCCGGTTCCAGCTGGAGACGTCACTGAAGCGGCTGCAGTGTCCCCGGGTGGACCTCTTCTACCTGCACCTGCCGGACCACAACACCCCCGTGGAGGAGACGCTGCACGCCTGCCACCAGCTGCACCAGGAGGTGAAGGCGGCCCCAGGAGCTCTGGGAGGAGGTCTCCAGCTCCTCTCCTCGCCCTGTCATTACCCAGGAGAGTGAAGGGTGCAGGGCTGCCCCAGAGTGCAGCTGGGGACAGACCCCTCCCGGGGTCCCCACCCCGTTCTCCCCTTCCTGGTCTCCTGGCTGCAGTGGGTTCTGATGGCTGCGTCTCCCCTGCAGGGCAAGTTTGTGGAGCTGGGCCTCTCCAACTATGCCTCCTGGGAGGTGGCCGAGATCTGTACCCTCTGCAAGAGCAACGGCTGGATCCTGCCCACCGTGTACCAGGTGAGGGCCAGGGCTGCAGAGGCCTCAGTCTCCAGGGCTCCTGCTGGTCCCGGGGTCTCTGGGCCCCTCTGATGGCCCCCATGCCCTCCCCATAGCAGCCAGGGCTGCAGAGGCCTCAGTCTCCAGGGCTCCTGCTGGTCCCGGGGTCTCTGGGCCCCTCTGATGGCCCCCATGCCCTCCCCATAGCAGCCCTCCGTACTCACAGCCTGTAGATGGCTCCCGGGTGCCCTGCGGGTGACGTATAAGCTCCCCGCCTGGCCAGCGGGCACTTGCTTGCTTGGGCCCTGGCTCCCCTTCCTGCCTGCGTGCGCACCTTGTCCCGTCCTTCCCGCTTCCTCCCCCTCACTGCAGCCTGGAGCCCTCCTCCCCCTCCTCCCCTGGTAGCAGTGCTCGGGGCTCACTTAGATGCCTCATCCTCTGGAAGCCTTTCCCCCCACCCAGTGGAGCCTGAGATCCCGGGCTCTCCTTATCTCCTCTGCATCATTCAGCAAATGTTTGTGCAGCTGCCTGGTGCCAGGCACTGGTCACAGAACTCACCAGTGTATTATGATTGCCTCTGTTCTGGAGCATACCTGTCACACTCTCCCTCGCTGTTACACCTCAGAGGGCGGGACTTTGTCCTTTGGCTCCTGGATGGAAGTCTGATGTCAGCCCGTAGGTGGTGCTCAGACATGTTGGCTGAATGAATGAATTTTCCTTGGGCACGAGCCCCCTCCACCACCACCGCTAAGTATGTACCCTGATTGTCAAGGTCCTGGGATTGACAGGGTCTGACCTGAGGGCTCTCCAAGGGGAAATTTGGGGTCCCGCCCTTAACAGGTGCACCCTCTCCAGCTGGCCCTTCTCTCTGCAGGGCGTGTACAACGTCGTCTCCCGGCAGGTGGAAACGGAGTTCTTCCCCTGCCTCAGGCACTTTGGATTGAGGTTCTACACCTACAACCCTCTGGCTGGTACAGGCTGCAGGGGGCCCGGCTCCCCCTGGGGTGAGGGATTCCTGGCCCTGTCCTGTCTCTGCCGCCTCCTGACCAGAAATCCCGGCCCAGGACCTGGGAAGCAGGGAGGAGTTTGACCAGAGGCTGGGCTGTCCTCCATCCCTCCTGGCTCCCCCACCATCCCCCGCGTGTCCAGAGCGGCCTCTGGGCACAGTGTGGACAGTGGGCAGCCTCCCCGCAGGGGGTCTGCTGACTGGCAAGTACAAGTATTAGGATGAGAACAAGAAACAACCTGTGGGCCGCTTCTTTGGGTATGCCTGGGCTGAGTTCTTCAGGAATCTGTGAGCTGGGGTCGTCTGCGTGACGGCCAGAGGTGGCCTAGATCCCCTATTGTGAAGTAGGGAGTCCCTGGGGCTGCTTTCTTGGGGGTCAGGACTCCCCATGGTGCTCTGACCTAGGCCCCTGGATTCCTATGGGGTTTACTGAGCCTCCTTCCCCTCCTTGAATATTCCATGTGTCTCTGGGGAGGAATTGGGGGCCTCGATTGGGAACGTGGATCCCTGTGTCTTCTGCCAGGTCTCAAGACACTATCTCTTCCCTGGGAAGAGCTCACTCCGTGCTCACAGCGGGAGGGGAAGCTTGGATGGGACTAGGGAAACCTAGGGCGTGCTGCTGCCCCAAAACTAGCTGGCCCTGTCACCTCACGCCAAGGAGTCTAAGTTGGTAAACCCTAGGCATAAAATTGTCATCAACATCTGAAGGTATAGGTGAGCAGCTGTTGGGAATAGCATCCTCCCATTTTTTACTTTTTAAATTCTGAAAAATTTATCGAAGTAATACAGGCCTTGTTCACGGTGAAAAGCACCCCGTTTCCAAGCTGCACTCCTCAGAGAGGCCGATTTTGGACTCTTACAGCTCTCTTCCCTCTGGCATTTTCTCTCTAAAGGATGCACTTTATTGCTGTTTCTTAATTTATCAAATTTAGATATCAGCTGTGGACTGATGAAAAGCTCATCTTTCTAGATTTATAGAAGCCGAGTCTCCAAGGTTAATTTCTCTGTATAATCTGATCGATTTTCCTTTTCTGTTTTTTCACACCTGGGAGGAGAACAGCAAAGTGAGCTCTGTGCACGGGGCTCCAATGCAAGTTTTGTGAAAATGGCCAAGGGATTTTTAAGTCGCGGAGTGTCTAATGTTTGGATTCACTGCGTGTGCACTGCTGTGATTGAAATCCTAATCCAGCCCCCACCACCCGCAAGGGTCTCTGGTGACCCTGGCCAGGTGTAGGGACTGTCACCCTGGGCAGTGTTTCTCGAGGATCTTTCACACCACCGGGGCCTGGGCCTCAGCCTGGAGAATCGAGGCTGGTGGTTCCCACCTTGTCTGCTCTCTGCAGTTTACAGAGCATCGTCAGGTCCATTTTCTCCTCTCCATGTTGCACTCAGTGTACGGGGCTGGCGTGGGGTGTTTCCTTTCCTCACTGAGCGGTGAGAAAACTGAAGGCAGGTGGCTCAGCCAAGGCCAGAGCCAGGACTGGAGCCTGACTTGTCGCGGGTCCAGTCTGTGACCGGGGCTCAGGGATGGTGCTGTGGCTGCTCCTGGGTCCTGATTGTGGGGTTGTTTTGTTCACATCTGGTGAACATGTGAAATGCAAGGGTTCTTGCCCACTTCAATCCCTCTCCTCCCGCCACCAGACTGAAAACAGCACCCTGATGAAGGGCCCAGAAACCTACATGCATTCTGCTGTGCAAGGATGTAAAGCCTCCACTAGTATAGATGGCCCCTTAGAACCTCTGTGACTAGGGTGGGCGCGGCTACCCTGGAGTGACCCCATGGTACTGACCCCTGTGTCACCCTGCCCACCTGCCCAGCTACTGGAAGGAGCACCACTTCAAGGCCATCGCCCTGGTGGAGAAGGCCCTGCAGGCTGCCTATGGGACCAGCCCCCCCACCATGACCTCGGCCGTCCTCAGGTGGATGTACCACCACTCCCAGCTGCAGGTAACCCGGTGTCTGCTTTATGGACGCTTCTACTCCTTTAAGGCAGCCAGAATTAACCTTTAGGTGATTTCTAAATAGTTTTATTCCTCTGAAATTTCTCCCTGTTCCCATTCTCGTGGCCGTCTTCCCGTTGTTCTTAGTAACTGTCTGGGTGCCAGGCTCTGTGCTGAGGGCTTTACAAAAAAGTGTCTAGTCACTACCTAGGCCTGATGAAGTGTGATTATCCTAGGTATACTGATGAGGAAACGGGTCACACAGCTGGGAAGCGGGTAGAACACTATCACAAATTTGACTGAAAATCCATTAGTGACTCCTCTGGTGGGAGCGGGGTTTCCCTCTCTGTTTGGTGTCCCCTGTCTTCCGGGCTGAAACTTTTCTCAAACTTCAGCCTTGTACAGTTGCATACTGCCTGGCATATATAGAAGGTTCTCAGTTAGTGGGAGCTACGTGCTTTACGTAGTTTCTCATTCCCATAACCCGGCTGAAAATAGAGTGGAAGATTGTGTCTCAGAGAGGGTAGATAACTAAGCCAGGTTTACACAGCTGCTGAGGGGCAGACCTGGGCTCTTCACGTAGGTCTGACTGAGGATGAGCCGTGTGCCAGCAGGGGCAAGAACACAGGGTTTGGAGACACGTAGTTACAATTGTTGAAGGCACCGTAAGTTCTCTGTAGAAGTGTGTAGGCATGAATGAACATCAACTCCCACCTCTGGCAGGGGCGAGGCTGGGAGGGGGAGTGGGTGTGACCAGAGTCACTGTGATGCAGAAGTGTGTTTACTCCTGGCCGTCTCCCCTTGCAGGGTGCCCACGGGGACGTGGTCATCCTGGGCATGTCCAGTCTGGAGCAGCTGGCACAGAACTTGGCAGCGGCTGAGGAAGGGTCCCTGGAGCCAGCCGTCGTGCAGGCCTTAGATCAAGCCTGGCACCTGGTTGCCCACAAATGTTTCAACTACTTCCACTAGGTCCCCAGTGGCTCAAGCTGCCAGAGGTTTCTTTCTTTCCTCTCACCTCTTCTGTTCTCTCACCCCGCCAGTCTTTGCCTTAAGCTGATTGAGCCTGATCTTTCTGGATTGTCTGGATCAGCTCCTTCCTGAATAAAGCGGGCAGCTGACCTGGCTGTCGCCCAGGCCCCGATAAACCCCCAAAACTGTCTCCATGACTGCTGGCAGCTTGTTTCCATCCTGCCTGGGGGCTTCCTGCCAAAGGGGCGGAACCATGAGCTGGGCTTCCAAGGGCAGAGGTGTGAGTAGGTCTCAGTGCACACTGCCCTCATGAGGCCTCCACAGCAGCCTGTCCTGAACCCAGCCGGACCTCTCCACTGCGGGGCTGGAGGTGGCCCTCACTCCTGTGCAGACAGTAGAAAAAGAGGGCCCAACCCCTGAAATGGATCTTCTCGCATTTACAAATGCCCTCACAGAATATTTACAAAAAGAACAGTCTTTGTAAATGGTAGGTCACACACCTACCATTGGTGTCACCACCAAGAAGACTGAAACCTCCTAGGACACTGGGGAACATTTTGAACAGATGCTCTCAAGTTCAGCTGTGACTTTACTCTAGTCTTAGCTGAAGCCTCCTGTCGTCAGGTCATCCATCAGGTTCCTGGCCGTTGCCCTGGGCTTGCTGCTGTTGGGAGTGGGGGTGGGGTGTGGGCAGCCAGAGTCCCCATTTCCGTCAGCAAATCCCTACTCTAAGCAGGAGGCACCCAGAGCTGGAGTGGAAAGGAAATCCCAGGTCTGGGGGTTGACGTTTGACTGTTCCCAGTGCAGAAAAATCCCCCCAGCCCTGGGTGGAGGGGTGGGCATGGTCCAAGCAGCAGCAGAAGTCAGCGCTTGGAGCTGGCTCATCTGGAAGTGGTGAAAGGGGCCACTCCTGGGAATTCAGACAGAACCACCATCAAAGACTCTTTGTTCTAAGAAAAGTCCCATTGGACGTCTAGAGGGAGACACCCTGCAGACAAAATATATTCTCTCCAGAACCACATCCCCCTCCTTTGTCTTCATCCATAATAAAACGATGCTTACTCCAAGTGGGCTCGTGTTTCAGTTATTGCACAAGAAACCATCTCAAAATTCTACTGCTTAAAATGACAGAATTGCCCAAATTAATCTAAAGAGTCAATGAAATCCCTATCTAATCCCACCTGAGTTTTCTGTGTGTGTGTTTTTTTTTCAGAAATTCACAAACTAACTGTAAAATTCATATGGAAATTCAAAGGACACAGAATAGCCAAAATAATCTTGAGGAAGTCTTGTAATTCTTGATTTTAAAACTCACTACAAAGCTACAGTAATAAAGACAATGTGGTACTGGCATCAGAATAGACATAGATCAACAGAATAAAATTGAGAATCTAGAAATAAACCCTTACATGTACTGTGAATAGATTTAATACAAGAGTGTCAAGACAATTCAATGGGAAAGGACTAGTCTTCAACGAATGGTGCTGGGCCAACTTGATATCCACATGCCAGAGAAGGAAGTTGAACCCTTCTCCCACCATACAGGAAATTAACTCAATGGAATGTAGACCTCAGTGTAAAAGCTAAAACCATAAAACTCTCCAAATATAGGAGTAAATCGTCATGACCTGGGCTTAGGGAATGGTTTCTTAAATACAACACCAAAAGCACAAGCCAAAAAGAAAAAATAGAGAAATTGGACATTGTCCAAATTTAAAATGTGTGTGCTTCAAAGGACACCTGTGCTTCAAGAAAGTGAAGAGACAACCCATAGAAGGGGAGAAAATATTTGCAAATCACATTTCCTGAGGAACTTATATCAAGAATATAAAAAGAACTCTTACAACTCCATAATAAAAGATAGAAAACCCAATTTAGAAACAGGCAAAGGATTGGAATAGACCTGTCTCTAGAGAAGATATGCAAATGGCCAATAAGCACGTGAAAAGCAGCTCAGCATCATTACCCATCAGAGGACAGTAAATCAAACCCACAAAGATGCCACTCGACACCAGTAGGAGGGCTATAGTGACAAAAGACAGTGACGAGTGTTGATGAGAGTTTGGAGAAGTTGGAAGCTTCATACACTGCTGGTGGGAATGTAAAATGGTGCAGCCACTCTGGAAAACAGTCTGGCAGTTCCTCAAAAGATAACATGTGAGTTTCCATATGACTCAGCAGTTCTACCCCTCAGGTACCTACCTAGGAGATATGAAAACTTGTCCACAGAAAATCCTGTACATGAATGTTCATAGCAGCATCATTCATAATAGCCAAAGTGGGACCAGCCCAAATGCCCATCATCTGGTGAGTGGATAAATAGAAAGTGGTGTATGCACACAATGGAGTACTTTCAGCAATAAAAAGGAATGAGGTAATGACACATCTACAGTGTGGATGAACGTTGAAAACATCGTGCTAAGTGAAAGAAGACAGTCACGAAAGGCCTCATGTTGTAGGATTTGATTTACATGAAATGTCTGCAGTAGACAAACTGTTAGAGACAACAAGTAGATTAGTGGTGGCCCAAGGTGGGGAGGGGTGTTGGGAGGACTTGAAGATTAACTACTAATGAGTACATTAGGGTGATGGAAATGCTCTAAAATTGACTGTGAAGGTTGAACAGCTCTGAATGTGCTTAAAACCATTGAATTATACAGTATAAATGTGTGTATAATACGTGAATTATGTCTCAATGAAGCTGTTTTTTTTTTTTTTTTTTAAAACCAACAGACATTTGGCTGACCAGCTGCTGTTTGGGCAGGGCTCAGTGGAGAATGCTCATCTCCTCCCCAAGGTCTGAGAGGTGACCTTGAGCTGGAGGCTAGAATCACTGAAGGTTGATTCACTCACGTGTCTGGCAGTTGACGCTGATTGTCAGCTGGAATATCGGCTGTTGTAGTCAACTGGGACACTTACAGGTGACCCCTCCATGTGGCCTGGGCTTCCTCACATCATGGCAGCTGGCTTCCAAGGGTGAGCATCCTAAGAGAACCAGACAGAATCCATAATGCCTTTTACATCCCAGTTTCTGAAGTCCATAGCATCCTTCCTGCCTCATGGGACGAGTGTCAAAGTTATGTTGTAAACAGAGGATGTGAGAGAACAGAGGGGCACCTTTGGAAGATAAACTCTGTCCCGGGAGCAATAGTCCTGAGTGGTCTAGTGGAGAAGATGAGCGTCTTGTCTGGCTGGGAGACCTTCAGCCCTGAGCATCCCGGTCAGGGAGGTGTTCTCTGCTAGGTCAAGTCCCATCCGTTAGAACCTTTCAGAGAGCGTATCTCACACATATTTGATGGTCACTCGAATTCAGACATTTCCTACACAAACAGCTTTTTCAAAAGACGAAGGTACAGAATTGGATCTGGAAACTGGCAACATACATTTGATCACCCTGAAACTAAGGAAGCCTTTCAGTCAGTAGTGTGTAAAAGCTGCAGGATGAGTGGGTGTGGGTGGTGTGTGCGTGAATGAATGCACAGAACAGGGACTACTGACGCTACAGGCGGGAGCGAGGGCATCTGGGCTGACCTGCTCGCTTCCTTTCCCTTCTGGCCTGCTTGTTACTGGTAGTTGTGATGCTTAACGTCACCAGGGCCTGCAATCTGCGTTCCGAATACCTCTTAGAAACGATAAAGAAGGTAGGACTGTCAGGACGTAATTGCTTATGAGAAAGTACATTTCTGCTCCATAGATTTTTAATTTAATGAGACTGTTTTGAACACAACACTGTGCCCCACCAAAATTTGTAAGTGTATGTCCTCTGCAAAAACATTTTTATCATCAGTGTTGATCTTTATAACTGAATTTAAAATAACATTCACAATAGTGTGAGGTGTTTCACCATTGACAAAATGCACTTCCGAAAACTTTATTTTGATTCCATGAATTGGATGGGAGGAAAGTTTAATTATTATTGGAATTAACTGATTTTCTATTGGAAGGATCTGACACTGACATAAAACTGGTGTTATCTTCTACTTGTGAAGTATTTCTGTTATTGATGCCAACACATCAACTGCTGGCTTCTGTTGCATAAGGAAACTTAGAATGAATAATGAGCAAACTTCATTGGGAATAACAGTGATTTCTTCTGTTTAATCTAGATAAAAATTTGCGTGTCATAGTGATAATAAAATGAACCTTCTGCATTGCAAAGGTTGTATCGTAATCTTCAGGCACAATCTTCTACTTCAAAATTAACAATGATTTCAAGATGTTCATCCCAGTTGTCCTAGTCTGTTCAGGCTGCTGTAATGAGATACCATAGACTGGGTGGCTTAAACAACAAACATTTACTTCTCACAGTTTGGGAGACTGGGAAGTCCACGTTCAGGGTGCCAGCAGATTCGGTGTCTGTGAGAGCCCTCTCCCTGGTTTGCAGACAGTGGCCTTCTGGTGCACCTTCGCGTGGTGGGGAGAGCGCTCCAGTCTCTTCCTCTTCTTATAAGGACACTGATCCCATCATAAGGGCTTCACCTTCATCACTTCACTTAACCTGATCACCTCCCAAAGGCTCCCGCTCCCAATACCACCACACTGTGGGTTAGGGTTTCAACCTATGAATTTTGGGGGCACTCAAACTTTCAGCCTGTAACACCAGTTCAAGTTTGTGGTTTCTGCTTTTTGTGTGGCCAGTGCTATGATTACATTCCCCATGCGAAATGGAAAATGTTGACAAATATAAGTTATACATTTATTACCAACTTTCCTGAGAAATGGAAATCCAGTATTTAATATTTGATTCACTAGGCATCTGGCTCTTCCAAATTGGGAATTCCTTTGACTCTGATTCTTTGGCTAACCCTGTGACAACGATAGCTCTTCTGTACTGACGTATACCCTTAAGGGAGGAAACGCCAAGAGCCTGAGAAAGTAGCCTAGGTTTATGACAAGGTTGGGGGGAAAAAGGATTCTCCCCAGAGGTTCCCCTCATGTAAAGTTGTGTTGCTCTGGCACGTGCATAAAGGAATTATCACCTATGGCCTGAGACTGAATTAATATGAGAGCTCTGAGTATTTTGTTGGAGTGCAATGGCCATTCCCTTACAGGACTGCATGTTTCATATGTCCATTTAGAATTGTTTGAACAAGGTGCAAATGCTTTGATGGGCTGGTTAGAAACACTCACGATCCCCAAGGAATGGTGTCCGTAAATTCAACAGAAAGCATTAAGGGAACTGCCTATACTCCAAAGCCTGCGCATGTCAAGGAATTGTAACAGCACTACATCCAGGAGAGAAAAAAGTACTCTCCTCATTCAAGGATTACTACAATGCTATCTCAGTTTAACAGCCCTGCCCACTAGGTGAAAAAAGATAGTAGTGCTTGACAAATCATTGTGGACTACTGAGGTTTAAGTAAAAAGTGGCCACTCCCTCAGCACTGAACATGGGTGATTGAATTGTTGCCACTACTGGCACTTGGTTTGTGACCTTGGATTTTCCTAATGTCTTCTCTTCAGTATCCATTCAGGCAAATATGCTTTCACCTGGCAAGGTATGCAATACACATTCTCTTCTTTTCACTGGGCTATTTAAATTCCCCTGGATTATTCCACTAATGGGTCATAAACACTAGCATGATAACATCTGATGACAGATGTGGAAACATTTCATTACAATAATGAAATTAAGCTGCATATTCCGATGGCCCCCACGTAAGAAAATGCTGTCACTGCATGCCATCCAAGCAGAGCTAAACAGAATGGACAGGTCTTGAATGAGGACAAAATCCAAGACATAGTCTTCAAATAATCTTTATGAGGGGTTATTAGGTAGCTTCCAAAGGCATTTCACAACTTGTATAAGACAAATTATTGGCTCATCGCCCCCACTCATGAAGGATAAAGACTTACATTATGATAGCCTGAGGACAGCACATTCTATGTCTGGAAATTCTATTACATCTTCTGTCCCAAGTTATCAGACAAACATCTAAATGTGAAAGAAGCCTCCTGAAGTAAAAAGCTGTGGAAGTAGTCTAGGCAGCAGTAAATCCGGCTCTAATTTTAGGTCCTCTATCCCATTCAAAACCTAAAGAATTACAGGTATCTATGATAATCACAGAACTAGAAACTTTGCCATTTATATTCTGTTGGTATTTATTTGAACTTTGAACTTGATCCTACCCTGAATTTTGAACTTGATCCTCCTACTGCCCAGTGCTTACCCTTTGAGCTAATCTCTTACTAGACCATAAGAGGGAGATTGTCTCATTTAACAGGAAGCTCTAATTCTATGATCCAACATTCCCATCCTTAATAATTTCTTTCTGAATTGAAAAACCATAAATTTTGTCATGTCTAAAAATGAACTATTGTGATATGATATTAGAAGATCCAATCAAGGCAAAGCCTGGTCCCCAAGGCCTTAGCTGTGTTCATGAATAAGTAGTTGTTCAACCTTTAGACACAGAGACCGTCTCAACTGCTTTACCTAAACCAATGGCTCTATGGAACCTTGTCGAGAAGACTTGCCCTGTGATAAGAAAGCATGACAGAATACAGCGGAGTGCTGCAGCCATCACTCACGATGATGGTAAACTAGTTATTTTCAGTTCTTTTAATTTTATCTGTTCTTACGGGGAGTGTAATGGTATCTCATTGTGGTTTTAATTTGCATTTTGGAATAATATCAGTCTGTCACAACCAGGTTTATTGTACAGTTTACGTACAATAAAGTTCACCAATTTTAAGTGTATGCTTGATTCCTCATGCTCCTTGGTAGTCAATTACCTCCCAAACTCTGCTCCAAGCGACCACTGATCTGCTTTCTGTCACTATTAATTTGCATTTTCTGGAATTTTATATAAGTGGAATCATGGAGTGTGTAGACTTTTGTGTCTGATTTCTTTCTCTTAGCACTATGTTTCTGAGATTCATCTATGTCGTTGTGTGTATTGGTAGTTCATTTCTTTTTATTGCTGATTATCTTGTATTCCATTGTATGGATGTACCACGCTTTGTCCATTCACAAGTTGATTGGTTTCCAGTTTGGGGCTTTTATGAATGAACTGCTATGAACATTTGTGTATAAGTCTTTGAATATAAATTTTTATTTCTGTTTGGTACATATCTAAAAGTGGGATTGCTAAATAGTATATAAAGTGTATTTGTAACTTTATTTTTTAAGTGGCAGAATGAGTTCTGCTTTCAGGAAGATGGAGTAGACATACTTTTCCTTATTCCTTCTGCTAAGTACAAATAAAAACTCTGCATATTATGTATAACACAAATGAAGAGGACTCTGAAAGATGGAAAGAAGGACCCAGGCTAGCTCGGGAACTCAGGATCCAAGGAATGACAGAGGTGAGTTTCCTGGGTTCTCTTTTTGCCTCATAAGTGCCAGAGTTGGAGCTGAAGAAGCCAACTACCTGCAAATGCCAACCAGCTCAGACAGAAAAGGCACCAACCAAAACCTGCTTTCTCTAGCCAGAGAACCGGGAAAGAGACAGCTAGGCAAGCCAGGAAAGTTTTAGGAAAACTTTTACTCCAGCCAAACACCATAGAATAAAGATCGTGACCCCCCACTACCACCCACGCCAGCAAATGCTGAATGCGGAGACTAGACTTCCACCATTGCCAGACTATAAGGAAGCACTCAACCCTCTGACGGAGTGGTGCCAGAGAGGATGAATAGAGAGCTGGACGTTCATGGTCAACAGGCAGTAATGAGGCCTCACAATCCCCCATGCTGCAGTGTCAGCAGAGACCACATGGGAGCCTGGGTTTCCACCCACCGTGCAGTAAGGAGGACCCCTTCCCGTTCCCCACTTGGGTGGTGTCAGAGAGCCTAGTGGAGAGTCAGGACATTCATCTCCACCCAGTGCTAACGAGGTGACCCACCTCCCTGCCCCAGTGGTGTCAGTGGAGGCCACCTGGGGAGCAGTAAGGAGATACTCCTACCTCCTAGCCAGGGAGGTATCCATGGAGGCCTAGTGGAAGCCTGAATTCCTACCCCCACCTGGCAGTAATGAGACCCAGAGCAGTGTCAGGAAAAACCCACTAAAATAGAAGGTTTAAATATGATCAAGAGTCTCATAACGTAATAACCAAAATGTCCCGGTTTCAATAAAAAAATCGCTTGTCATATCAAGAACCAAGAAGGTCTGAAATTAAATGACAAAAAAGACAATTAATCAATAGATACCGATACCAAGATGACAGAGATATTAGAATTATCTGACAAAGATTTTAACACCACCATCATGAAAATGCCTCAATAAGCGATTACCGATAAGCTTGAAACAAATGAAACAATAGAAGTCTCAGCTAAGAAATCCAAGATATAAAGAACTAAATGGACATTGTAGAACTGAAAAATACAACAAAATAAAACACTTGGTGATGGGCTCAAGAACAGAACAAGGCGGGCAGAAAAATGAATCAATGCATTCTGAGAAAGAATAATAGGAATTCCACAATCTGAACAATAGAGAGAAAACAGACTTTGAAAAAGGAGCACAGTGTCAGGGACTGTGGGACTAGAAGACGTGATCTGACATCTAACATCCATGTCATCAGAGTCCTGGAAGGAGAAGGAGAAGGAGAAACAGGGCAGGCTGACAAGGTATTCAAGGAAATAATAGCTGAAAATTTCCCAAATTTGACAAGACATATAAACCTACACATTCAAAGAGTGAAATGTACTCTAAACAGCATAAATACCCCCAAATCACACCAAGACACATCATAGTCAAACTTCTGAAGATTAAAGACAATGAATAAAATCTCAAGAGCAGAGAACAAGAGAGAAATGATACCCCTAAGGGAAAGACAATTCAAATGACAGCAGATTTCTCATCAGAAAACATGGAGGCTAGAAGGATGTGGCACAACATTTTTGCCAGTGTTGAAAGAAAAGAACCATCAACCCAGAATCTTATACCCAGAAAATAGATCCTTCGGGAATGAAGAGGGAATGAAGACATTTTAGGCTGAAGAAAATCTAAGAGACATTGTTGCCAGAAGACCCACTATTTGTTTTGGCTGTTATCTGTATTATATCCTTCCTTCTATTTTTGGGTTCAATAGGCTCTTCTTTTTCTGGTTTCTTAAAGTGGAAGCTTAGATCATTGATTTGAAACATTTCTTCTTTTATAATATGCCCACATAGTGCTATAAATTTCCCTGTTAGCACTACTTTAGCTGCATCTGAGAAAGTTCTATGTATTATATTTCCACTTTCATGTAGTTCAAAATATGTTCCACTTTCACTTATGATTACTTCATCGATCTATGGGTTATTCAGAAGTATGTTATTTAATTTACAAATATTTGGGGATTTTTCCAGAAATCAATAATTTCATTATTGATTTCAATAATTTCATTATTGATTTCTAGTTTAATACCTTTATGGTCAGAGACATCCCTTGTATGATGTGAATCATTTTAAATTTATTAAGACTTGTTTTAGGAACCCAAATATTTTATATTTTGGTGAATGTGTACTTGAAAAGGATGAATATTCTGCTGTTGTTGGGTATTTTATTTATATTAATTGTGTTAAATTGATTAATAGAGTTGTTCAGGTCTTTTACATGTTCACTGAGTTTCTGTCAACTATGATTAATGATTGTTCGATAATTACAGTCATGTGCTGCATTACACTGTTTCGCTTAATGACATTGCATATATGACAGTGGTCCCATAAGATTAGTACCATGTAGCCCAGGTGTGTAGTACACTATACCATCTAGGTTTGTGTAAGTACACTCTATGATGTTCACACAATGACGAAATTGCCTAATGATGCATTTCTCAGAACATATCCCCTTCATTAAGCAACACATGACTGTACTGGGAAAGGAGTGTTGAAATCTCCAAATATAATTGCCTTTTATTTATTTCTTCTTTAGTTACATCAATTCTTTTCCTGTATTTTGATGCTCCACCATTAGGTGCATACACCTTTAGAATTGTTATGTCTTCTTGATTAATTAACCTCTTTATTGTTATGAAATTTCCATTTGTCTTTGATAGTATTCTTTGTTCTGAAATCTACTTTGAGATTCAGATAACCACTCCAATTTTCTTCTACTTAGTTTTGTCAAAGTATGTCTTTTTCCATCCTGTTATTTTTAAGCTATCTCTGTTTATATATTTCAGTGGGATTCTAGCACTTACCATATAGTTGGGTTTTGCTTTTTTATCCATTCTGACAATCTCTGCCGTTTACTTGGGAATGTTTATATCATTTATATTTAATGTAATTATTGGTATGATTGTGCTTAGATCTATCTTGCTATTTGTTTTCTATTTGCTCCGTCCATTCCTTGTGCCTTTTTTCATCTTTATCTGCCTTATTTTGGCTCAATTCAGTATTTTTTATGAATAATTTTACCTCTACTGTTTCTTTAATAGTTGTACCACTTTGTTTCATTTTTTCATGGTTGTTTTAAGGTTCATGATTTACATTTTTAACTTGTCACAGTCCACCTTCAAATTCCTAGTGCAGCAGTTCACATATAGAATGAGAACCTGAAACAGTATACTGCCATTTCATCCCCTCATTTCCTTTGTGATCTTATTTTCATATATTTTACTTCTACCCTTGTTACAAACTACTTCTTTTATATAAACAATACACGATTAATATTTTTTCTTTGAACAGTCAAGTATCTTTTCTAATTTTTATTAATATATGATATACATATTGTAATTTCACCCTCTCTAGTGAAAGTTTTGACGGATGTGTAGAGTCATGTAATTACCACCACAAGCAAGATACAGAACAGCTCCCTGACCCCACAAAGCTCCCCATGATTCTTCTCTCCTCCTACCAGCTGCCCCTGGTAACCAGTGCTCAGCTTCTCTAGCGTTGCCTTTGCAGGAGTGTCATATAAATGGAAGTAGATAGTAGGTAGCCTTTGGAGGCTGGCTCAGCAGTTGAGATTCATCCATGTTATTGTGTTTCCCAGTAATTCGTTCCATTGTATGCATATAGCACAGTTTATTTATCCCTTGTGTAGCTGAGGGGCTCTTGGGTCGTTTCCACATTTTGGCAGTAACAAATCAAGCCTCTAGAAACACTTGTGTACAGTGTTTTTGGGTGAACATAGGTTTTTGCTGAGTCATATGATAAGCATATGTGTAACTTAAGAAAAACTCAATGATCTTTTTAAAAGGTTAAAAATGAGAAAAGGTCTGTTATATTTATCCTCATGTTTACCATTCCTAGCAATCTTCCTTTTCTGGTGTCTAAATCCAAATTTCCTTCCGTCTAAAGAACTGTTTCAAATATTTCCTCTAGCAAAAGCTGACTACTAGGAATTCTCTCCACTTTCGTTTGTCTGAACAAAGTCTTCATTTAGCCTTCACATTTGAAAGGTGTTTTCACTTGGGTAGAGAATTAGAGGCTAACAGTTCTATTCCTCTAATACTTGAACGTTTCTTTCCACAGGGACGCAGGCAGGAGCTTCTGGCAAGTTCCAAGGAGAGAACCACAGAGCCGACCTCTGGGACGGCAAGGCGGCCGGACAGGCCCTAGGGCCACCACCCCTGGGCCAAGGCCTCATTTTAGGACCTTTAGCACATAGAAATGCCCCCTCCGGGAGGGCACATGGACCCCGGGGCGGTTCAAGCAGGAACCCAAGGGAGGTGTGGAGACCTGGCAGGGGGATCCCCCGGAGTTCCAGCTTTCAGCTTTTGGGTTCGCTAGTCACTCTGGCAACTAGCTCACCCTTCCCTGCACTGCGGCCAAGACCCAGGTCACCCTCCCAAAGCCACAGTCCTCCCGCCGCTTACGCCGTGGAAACGCAGACAGCGCCCTATGCTTGGCGGGAGGCGCGTGCCTGGGGGGCGCCGCGCACATTTTGGAGGCTCCTCTGCTCCTCCTGCTCCCCGGCGCGCTCCGCCCCCAACGCCCGTGGGCGCCCTCCCGCCCCCTTTTTAAAGCGGCGCCGGGATCACGCACAGGCACTTGTGGCCGCCTGCTGCTCCCGCTCCCGTGGTGTCCGAGTGTCCCGCCGCCCCATGTCCCGGCTGCTGTCTGCCCCGCGGGCCGCCTCGGGCGCCCCGGTCCGGCCCGCCACCGTGCTGGGCACCATGGGGATGGGGGACAGGTTGGACGCAGCCGCCGGCGCCGCGGCCGTGCGCGCCTTCCTGGAGCGCGGCCACACCGAGATAGACACGGCGTTCCTTTACACCGGCGGCCAGTCCGAGAGCATCCTGGGCGGCCTGGGGCTCGGGCTGGGCGGCGGCGACTGCAGAGGTAAGGCCTGGCGCCCGCGCCCCGGCCCCCGGCCCTCCCCCTGCACCGCGCCCCGCTGACCCGACCCAGCCCGGCCCCCACCGCGGTCAGCACCGACAGCTTCGTCCCCTCTGGGGCACCATCCTCCCCTGGCCCCCCTGCAGCTCTGTGAACCCCAGCTCCTCAAGCCCCGTGCACGTCTAGACCCCGACAGCCGGCCACTGCTGGGTCTTGAGTCCTTTCCTCTCCTTTTCCCTTCTGAGAAGGTAGCCCAGGACCCTCCCTCCAGCAACGTCCCAGCTCTGGTAGAGCCTGGACCAACTTGGCTAGCCGTTCTCGGGGGTACTGCAAACGTTGGAGTCTGGAGCTATGCAGTCCCTGGCCTCCTTCCCGTGCCCCGCAGCTGCCCCGTTCTGACCTGATCTGCAGGAATCCTGCCCTACCGTTCCCTGGCACAGCCCCAGATCAGAATTTGGAACGGGTGAGGGTTCTGCTTCCTCCCTGCTCTGGGCCCTGGACTTTGCTCCCTGGAGCTCCAGGTGTCTTGTTCAGTGGACAGTGCCTCCGGCTTCACCAGGGTGGCAGCACCTGGGGGATGGGGCAGTGGGCGTGGTACAGAGTCTAGTGCCCTCTCTGTGCCAGCCTCTGTCTGAGGCGGTAGAAGGGAAACTGATACTAACTCACTCCAGGGACCTCAGATTCTAGAGCTGGCTGGGGAGCCCGGAGGAGGGAGCCCTTCCTGGGAGGGGCTGTTGAAGCAAGCTCAGAAAAGGGCACTTTAGACCTTGAAGAACTGAGGGGAGTTTGCCAGGAGAAGTAACAGGAGAAGGAGTCTTTCTGACTGTGGGCGTGGGCAGTGGGTGTGCAAAAGGTGTGCAAAGGCAGAGAGATGAGGCGGTGCCGAGGGTGTTGGAGCAGGCAGATGTAGCTCAGTGGGGGAGTGTATGGGGGCAGGGGGGCGTCCCTCTTCAGTCTGATGCCACTCCAAGTGCTTAGGACGATGCCTGGCAGGCAGTAGGGAGGGCTCGGCAGGGTTAGCTGTTACTGTTACGGTTGTTATTAGGATATTGTTAGCACACCACGCCATCTTTCACTCAGAGCTCTTTTCCTCTCTCCTCTGGTAGAGTCTTCTCGGTCTCTCCTGCGATTCACAGCATGGGAGATCTGGAACAAATCGAGAATATGGTGCATCTCAGAGTCTCACTCTTTCTACATCACCTGAGTGCCTCTGCGTGACAACTCTGATCTTATTTCTGATTGCTTTTTCTTCTCCAACCCCTCCTTCAGGCCACAGCTGGCTGGGCCCAGGTCCTTAAACCTCAGGTCTGAAGTTCCATTCGCATCAAGAAGGGGTGGGGCAGGGGCCGGCGCCGTGGCTTGGCGGTTGAGTGTGTGCTCTCTGCTGCTGGCGGCCCGGGTTCGGATCCCGGGCGCGCACTGATGCACCGCTTCTCCGGCCATGCTGAGGCCGCGTCCCACGTGCAGCGACTGGAAGGATGTGCAGCTGTGACATGCAGCTGTCTGCTGGGGCTTTGGGGGGAACATAAATAAATAAATAAAATCTTAAAAAAAATAAAAGAAGGGGTGGGGCAGAGGGTGAGGAGGTGGTGGGATGGGAAAATTCCAAATGAGTAGTTCCCCAGCCTGCTGTCTCTCTCGTCTCAAGGGGTTGGGTGACAGCCCTCCGGCCTGCAAGGTGACTTTCCGAGCATGAAAAGTGCAGAGAGGGCCTCCTCTCACCCACCGGTCCATCACCTGGGATTCCTACTGGGGGGCGGGGAGAAAAGTGTTTAGTTCAGTGACTCCTGACTCAACAGATGGCAGAACACCGGCCTCTTCTCGGAGGGATATTTCTCTAAAGGATCCCTGCCTTTCCTTCTCTGGGGCCAAGATGAGGCCTCTTGCACCTGTCTCCTGAATTCCTGCCCCAGTCTCTTCTTGCTGGTCTGCCCGCTTCCAGACCTGCCCCTGAGTTTCCTTGTCTCTGCTTCATTCAGAGTCATCTTTCAAAACTGCAAAGCTGACCACTTAGATCCCTGGCTGAAAAGTACTCAGAGGCTCCCCAGGGCACCTAGTGTCCAGATTTCCAGGGAGGCACTCAAGACCTGTTGCATCTGGTCTGGCCCCTTCTCTTCCTCGTGTCCCCCTGGACCTGTTGCCCTAGATCCAGGGACTGGAGGCATGGCTCGTCACACGCCACTTTCTTGCCTCTGGCCCTGACGTCCCCTGGGAGATTCTGATTCAGATTCTAAGGAAAGCCTCCCCTGAACTCCCCGTGGGCCTCACCACTCTGCTCTGGGCTCCTCTGCCACCTTGTGTGTATCTCTGCCTCGCTTACTGTATAGTGGCGCTTAGACAGTGAGTCCTTGAGGGCAGAGGTGGAGTGCTGGGGTCGTTGAGGCCTGGCATGTCCAGCTGCCTGGTAGAGAATCATCATAGTGATAACGTTATCATCATAGTGATAACGTTATCAGCTCCTAATGAGCACATCTTTCCACCCTCTGATCTATCGTCAAACCCCGTTATCAGATAGTACCATTGTCACTATCAATTTACAGTCGAAGGGATTGAGGCTCAGAGAGGTTAAGTAACTTGCTCAAGGTCACAGAGCTGGTAATGGCAGCGCTGGGATGTGAACGCAGGTGTGTCTTTTAACCATTACTCTAGACCCTTCCCAAAGTTTGGTAAAGTGGCCAAAGCTTCCATTTCTTTCCTCCCAAAGTGAAAATCGCCACCAAGGCCAATCCAGTACGTGAAAATTCACTGAAGCCTGAGAGTCTCAGGTTCCAGCTGGAGACGTCACTGAAGCGGCTGCAGTGTCCCCGGGTGGACCTCTTCTACCTACACGCACCAGATCACAACACCCCCGTGGAGGAGACGCTGCGCGCCTGCCACCAGCTGCACCAGGAGGTGAGGGTGGCTCCTGG
This sequence comes from Diceros bicornis minor, assembly GCF_020826845.1. Taxonomy (NCBI): domain Eukaryota; kingdom Metazoa; phylum Chordata; class Mammalia; order Perissodactyla; family Rhinocerotidae; genus Diceros; species Diceros bicornis. The sequence continues at coordinate 36,392,681 of NC_080752.1, read as the reverse complement.
AGCTCTGGGAGGAGGTGTCCTGCTCCTCTCCTTGCCCAGTCATTATCCAGGAGAGGGGAGGGTGCAGGGCTGCCCCAGAGTGCAGCTGGGGACAGACCCCATCCCATGGTCCCCACCCCGGTCTCCTCTTCCTGATCCCCTGGCTGGAGTGGGTTCTGATGGCTGCGTCTCCCTTGCAGGGCAAGTTTGTGGAGCTGGGCCTCTCCAACTATGCTGCCTGGGAGGTGGCCAAGATCTGTACCCTCTGCAAGAGTAACGGCTGGATCCTGCCCACCGTGTACCAGGTGAGGGCCAGGGCTGCAGAGGCCTCAGTCTCCAGGGCTCCGGCTGGTCCTGGGGTCTCTGGGCCCCTCTGACGGCCCGCATGCCCACCCCATAGCAGCTGGTCCCTACTCACAGCCGATAGATGGCTCCCAGGTGTCCTCAGGGTGATGTACAAGCTCCTCAGCCTGGCCAGCAGGCACCTGCTCGCTCGGGCCCTGGCTCCCCTTCCTGCCTGCGCACCTTGTCCTGTCTTTCCCTCTTCCTTGCCCTCACTGCAGCCTGGAGCCCCCACGCTCCTCCCCTGGTAGCAGTGCCTGGGGCTCACTTTGATGCCTGGTCCTCTGAAAGCCTTTTCTACCACCCAGCGGAGTCTGATCTCGGGCTCTCCTTATCTCCTCCGCATGATTCAGCAAATGTTTGTGCAGCTGCCTCGTGCCAGGCACTGGTCACAGAACTTACCAGTGATTACTTACCAGAGGCATTATGATTGCCTCTGTTCTGGAGCATACCTGTCACACTTTCCTTCACTGTTACATCTCAGAGGGCGGGGCTTTGTCCTTTTGGCTCCTGGATGGAAGTCTGATGTCCAGCCCGTACGTAGTTGTTCCTGGGAAATGTTGGCTGAATGAATGAATTTTCCTTGGGCACGAGCCCCCTCCACCACCACCGCTAAGTATGTGCCCTGATTGTCAAGGTCCTGGGATTGTTAGGGACTGACCTGAGGGCTCTCCAAGGGGTAATTTGGGGACCCCGCTTGACAGGTGCACCCTCTCCAGCTGGCCCTTCTCCCTGCAGGGCATGTACAACGTTGTCACCCGGCAGGTGGAAACAGAGCTCTTCCCCTGCCTCAGGCACTTTGGATTGAGGTTCTACGCCTACAACCCTCTTGCTGGTATGGGCTGCAGGGGGCCCGGGTCCTGGCCCTGTCCTGTCTCTGCCTCCTGACCGGAAATCCCGGCACAGGACCAGGGAAGCAGGGAGGGGTTTGACCGCAGGCGGGGCTGTCCTCCATCCCTCTTGGCTCCCCCACCATCCCCCCAAGTCCAGAGCGGCCTCTGGGCACAGTGCGGTCAGCGGGTCTGATGGCAGCCTTCCCGCAGGGGGCCTGCTGACCGGCAAGTACAAGTATGAGGACAAGGACGGGAAGCAGCCTCCGGGCCGCTTCTTTGGCTATGTCGGGGCTGAGTTCTACAGGAATCGGTGAGCTGGGGACGTCTACGTCAGGGCGGGAGGTGGCCTGGGTCCTCTGGGTGGGAATAGGGTGTCCCTTGGGCTGCTTTCTTGGGGGCCAGGACTCCCCCTGGTGCTCAGACCTAGGACACTGGATTCCCATGGGGTTTACCGAGCCCCCTTCCCTCCTTGAATATTCCATGTGTTTCTGAGGAGGGATTGGGGGCCTCAATTAGGACTGTGGATCCCTAGGCCTTCTGCCAGGTCTCAAGATACTGTCTCTTCCCTGGGAAGAGCTCACCCCCTGCCCACAGCGGGAGGGGAAGCTTGGATGGGACTAGGGAAACCTGGGACAGGCTGCTGTCCCGCGACTAGCTGGCCTGTCACCTTGGGCCAAGGAGTCTAAGTTTGTAAAGTCTTGGCATAAAATTGTCATCGTCGTCTGAACGTATAGGTGAGCCGCTGTTGGGAACAGCGTTCCTCCCTTCCTTTTTCTGCTTTTTAAATTCTGAAAAATTTATCAAAGTACAGGCCTTGTTCACAGGGAAAAGCACCCCGTTTCTAAGCTACACTCCCCAGAGGGGACGATATTAGATCTTACAGCTGTCTTCCCTCTGGCATTTTCTCTCTAAGGAGACACTTTATTGCTGTTTCTTAATTTATCATATTTAGACATCATCTGTGCACTGCTGGAAAGCTCATCTTTCTAGATTTATAGAAGCCAAGTCTCCAAGGTTAATTTCTCTGTATAATCTGATCGATTTTCCTTTTCTGTTTTTTCCCATCTGGGAGGAGAACAACAGAGTAAGCTCGTACACGGGGCTCTGATGCGAGTTTTGTGGAAATGGCCAAGGAGTTTTTAAGAGGCGGGGTGTCTCTAATGTTTGGATTCACTGCGTGTGCACTGCTGTGATTGAAATCCTAATGCAGCCACCACCACCTGCAAGGGTCTCTGGTGACCCTGGCCAGGTGTAGGGACTGTCACCCTGAGCAGTGTTTCTCAAGGACCTTTCACACTACCGGGGCCGGAGTCACAGCCTGGAGAATCGAGGCTGATGGTTTCCACCTTGTCTGCTCTCTGCAGTTTACAGAGCATCGTCAGGTCCATTTTCTCCTCTCTATGTTGCACTCAGTGTACGGGGCTGGCACGGGGTGTTTCCTTTCCTCACTGAGCAGTGAGAAAAGTGAAGGCAGGTGGCTCAGCCAAGGCCAGAGCCAGGACTGGAGCCTGACTCATCGTGGGTCCAGTCTGTGACTGGGGCCCAGGGGTGCTGCTGTGGCTGCTCCTGGGTCCTGATTGGGGGGTTGTGTTGTTCATATGTGGTGAACATGTGAAATGAAAGGATTCTTGCCCACTGCATCCCTTCTCCTCCCGCCAGCAGACTGCAAACAGCACCCTGATGAAGGGCCCAGAGACCTACATGCATACTGCCGTGCAAGGATGTAAAACCTCCACTAGAAGATGCTGACCCCTCAGAGCTTTGGGGCCTGGGGTGGGGGCGGCTACCCTGGAGTGACCCCATGGTACTGACCCCTGTGTCACCCTGCCCACCTGCCCAGCTACTGGAAGGAGGACCACTTCAAGGCCATCGCCCTGATGGAGAAGGCCCTGCAGGCTACCTATGGGACCAGCCCCCCGACCATGACCTCGGCCGTCCTCAGGTGGATGTACCACCACTCCCAGCTGCAGGTAACCCGACGTCTCCTTTATGGATGCTTCTGCTCCTTTAAGGCAGCCAGAATTACCTTTAGGGGATTTCTAAATAGTTTTATTCCTCTGAAATTTCTCTCTGTTCCCATTCTCGTGGCCATCTTTCCATTGTTCTTAGTAACTGTCTGGGTACCAGGCTCTGTGCTGAGGGCTTTACAAACATGAGTCTAGTCATTACCTCGGCCTGATGAAGTGTGATAATCCTAGTTATACTGATGAGGAAATGCGTCACACTACTGGAAAACGGGTACAACTCTATCACTGATTTGACTGAAAACCCATTAGTGCCTCCTGTGGTGGGAGGTGGGGTTTCCCTCTCTCTTTGGTGTCCCCTGTCTTCCGGGGCTGAAACTTTTCTCTAGCTTCAGCCTCGTACAGTTGCATACTGCCTGGCATATACATAGAAGGTTCTCAATCAGTGGGAGCCACGTGCTTTACACAGTTTCTCATTCCCATGACCCCGCTGAAAATAGAGAAGATTGAGTCTCAGAGAGGGTAGATAACTAAGCCAGGTTTACACAGCTGCTGAGGGGCAGACCCGGGCTCTGCACGTAGGTCTGTCTAGGGATGAGCAGTGTGCCAGCAGGGGGAAGAAGACAGGGTTTGGAGACATGTAGTTACAATTGTTGAAGGCACCGTAAGTTCTCTGTAGAAGTGTGTAGGCATGAATGACCATCAAATCCCACCTGTTGGCAGGGGCGAGGCTGGGAGGGGGAGTGGGTGTGACCAGAGTCACTGTGCTGCAGAAGTGTGTTGACATCTGGCTGTCTCCCCTTGCAGGGTGCCCACGGGGATGCGGTCATCCTTGGCATGTCCTGCGTGGAGCAGCTGGCACAGAACTTGGCAGCGGCTGAGGAAGGGCCCCTGGAGCCGGCCGTCGTGCAGGCCTTTGATCAAGCCTGGCACCTGGTTGCCCGCGAGTGTCACAACTACTTCCGCTAGGCCCCCAGTGGCTCAAGCTGCTAGAGGTTTCTTTCTTTCCTCCCACCTCTTCTGTTCTCTCACCCCGCCAGTCTTTGCCTTAAGCTGATTGAGCGTGATCTTTCTTGATTGTCTGGATCCATGCATTAATTTTCTAGATTCCTGCCCTGCTCCCAGTTGCCTTCACAATGTGTAAAGGCCGGGGCAGAGCCCTGCTCGGACAGTTCCTGCCTGAATAAAGAGGGCGCTGGACGCGGCTGTAGCCCAGGTCCTGATAAACCCACAGACTAGTCTCTGTGACTGTTTGCAGCTTGTTTCCATCCTGCCTGGGGGCTAATTGCCAAAGGGGCAGAACCATGAGCTGGAGTCTTCAAAGGGCAGAGGTGGTGAGCAGGTCTCAGGGCACACTGCCCTCATGAGGCCTCCCCAGCCTCCTGTCCTGAACCCAGCCTGACCTCTCCACAGTGGGGCTGGAGGTGGCCCTCACTCCTGTGTACATGGTAGAGAAAGAGGGCTAAAGGCCTGAAGTGGATCTTCTCTCCTTTAGAAATGCCCTTACTGAATATTTACAAACAGTAAGTCTGGGCACAAACCTACCATTGGTGTCACCACCAAGAAGACTGAAACCTCCCAGGACGCTGGGGAACATTTTGAACAGATGCTCTCAAGTTCAGCTGTGACTTGAGTCTTAGCTAAAGCCTCCTGTCGTCAGGTCATCCATCAGGTTCCCAGCCCTTGTCCTGGGCCTGCTGCTCTTGGGAGTGGGGGTGGGGCGTGGGCAGCCAGGGTCTCCATTTCTCTCAGCAAATCCCTACTCTAAGCAGGAGGCACCCAGAGCTGGAGCAGAAAAGAAATCCCAGGTCTGGGGGTTGACGTTTGACCATTCCCAGTGCAGAGAAATTCCCCAGCCCTGGGTGGAGGGGTGGGCGGGCCAAGCAGCCGCAGAAGTCAGCTCTTGGAGCTGGCTCATCTTGAAGTGGTGAAAGGGGTCATTCCTGGGAATCCAGACAGAACCACCATCAAAGACTCTTTGTTCTAAGAAAAGTTCCATTGGCCGTCTAGAGGAAGACACCCTGCAGAGAAAATATGTTCTCTTCAGAACCACGTCCCCCTCCTTTGTCTTCATCCATAATAAAATGATGCTTCCTCGAAGCAGGCTGGTGTATCAGTTATTGCACAAGAAACCACCCCAAAATTGAGTTTCTTAAAATGACAGAATCCCCCAAATTAATCTAAAGAGTCAATGTAATCCCCATCAAAATCCCAGCTGGTTTTTCTTTTTGTTTTTTTCGTTTTTCTTTCCTCAGAGAAATTTGACAAACTGACCCTAAAATTCATATGGAACTTCAGGGGCACAGAATAGCCAAAATAATCTTGAATAATTCCTGTAATTCCTGATTTTAATACTTACTACAAAGCTACAGTAATAAGGACAGCATGATCCTGGTGCCCGAATAGACATAGATCAATGAAATAGAATTGAGAGTCCAGAAATAAACCCTTACATGTACTGTCAACTGATTTTAGGCAAAAGTGTCAAGACAATTCATTGTGAAAAGAATAGTCTTCAACAAATGGTGCCTGGCCAGCTGGACATCCACATGCCAAAGAAGGAAGTTGAACCACTTCTCACGTACTACACGAAATTAACTCAGTGGAATGTAGACCTAAGTCTAAAAGCTAAAACCATAAAACCTTTAAAATATAGGAGTAAATTTCATGATTTTGGCAATGGTTTCTTAGAAATGACACAAAAAGCACAAGCAACAAAAGAAAACATAGAAACTGGACATTATCCAAATTTAAAATGTGTGTGCTTCAAAGGACTCCATCAAGAAAGTGAAAAGACACCCCACAGAGTGGGAGAAAATATTTGCAAATCACATATCTCATAAGGAACTTATGTCAAGAATATAAAAAGAACTCTTATAACTGAGTAATAAAAGATAGAAAACCCAATTTAGAAACAGGCAAAAGATCGGAATAACCTTTCTCTAAAGAAGATATACATGTGGCCAAAAAGTGCATGAAAAGCAGCTCAGCAACATTACCCATCAGAGGACAGTAAATCAAAGCCACAATGATACCAATTGACACCCAGTAGGAGGGCTATAGTGACAAAAGACAGACAGTGACGAGTGTTGATGAGAGTTTGGAGACATTGGAAGCCTCATACACTGCTGGTGGGAATGTAAAATGGTGCAGCCACTCTGGAAAACAGTCTGGCAGTTCCTCAAAAGATAACATGTGGGGGGCCGGCCCGGTGGCGCAAGCGGTTAAGTGCGCGCGCTCCGCTGTGGCAGCCCGGGGTTCGCTGGTTCGGATCCCGGGTGCGCACCGACGCACTGCTTGGTAAGCCATGCTGTGGCGGCGTCCCATATAAAGTGGAGGAAGATGGTCACCGATGTTAGCCCAGGGCCGTCTTCCTCAGCAAAAAAAAAAAAAAGAGGAGGATTGGCGGATGTTAGCTCAGGGCTGATCTCCTCACCAAAAAAAAAAAAAAAAAAAAAAAAAAGATAACATGTGAGTTTCCATATGACTCAGCAGTTCCACCCCTCACGGATATACCCAGGAGAAACAAAAACATGTCCACACAAAAACCTGTACACGAATGTTCATAGCAGCATCATCCATGATAGCCAAAGTGGGAACAGACCAAATGCACATCATCTGATGAATGGATAAACAAAAAGTGATGTATCCATACAGTGGAGTACTTTCAGCAATAAAAAGGAATGAGGTAATGAAACATCTACAATGTGCATGAACCTTGAAAGCATCGTGCTAAGTGAAGGAAGCCAGTCACGAAAGGCGTCATGTGGTAGGATTTGATTTACACGAGATGTCTGGAATAGACAGATTATTAGAGACAACAAGTAGATTAGTGGTGGCCTAGGGCTCAGAGGAGTGTTGGGAGGAAATGGAGATTAACTGCTAATGAGTAACTGCTAATGAAGTTTCTTTTTAGGGTGATGAAAATACCCTAAAATTTATTGTGATGGTTGTACAACTCTGAATACACTTAAAACCATTGAATTAAACACTTTAATTGGGTGTATAATATGTGAATTATGTCTCAATGAAGCTGTTTTTTTTTTTTTAAAAAAAAAAAGCAACAACAGACATTTGGCTGACCAGCTGCTGTTTGGGCTGGGCTCAGTGGAGAATGCTCATCTCCTCCCCAAGGTCTGAGAGGTGACCTTGAGCTGGAGGCTAGAATCACTGAAGGCTGATTCACTCACGTGTCTGGCGGTTGACGCTGACCGTCAGCTGGAATATCGGCTGTTGTAGTCAACTGGGACACTGACACGTGGCCCCTCCATGTGGCCTGGGCTTCCTCACAGCATGGCCGCTGGCTTCCAAAGGTGAGCATCCAAGAGAACCAGACAGAAGCCGTAATGCCTTTTACGTCCCAGCTTCTGAAGCCCGTAGCATCCCTCTTGCCCGATGGGAGGAGTGTCAAAGTTGTGTTGTAAACAGAGGATGTGAGAGAACAGAGGGTCATGTTTGGAAGATAAACTCTGTCCCGGGAGCAATAGTCCTGAGTGGTCAAGTGGAGAAGATGAGCCTCTTGTCTGGCCGGGAGACGTTCAGCCCTGAGCATCCCGGTCAGGGAGGTGTTCTCTGCTAGGTCAAGTCCCATCCGTTAGAACCTTTCAGAGAGCGTATCTCACACATATTTGATGGTCACTGGAATTCAGCCAGTTCCTACCCAGAGAGCTTTTTCAAAAGACGAAGGGACAGAATTGGATCTGGAAACTGGCAACATACATTTAATCAACCTCAAAATAAGGAAGCCTTTCAGTCAGTAGTGTGTAAAAGCTGCAGGATGAGTGGGTGTGGGTGGTGTGTGCGTGAATGAATGCACAGAACAGGGACTACTGACGCTACAGGCGGGAGCGAGGGCATCTGGGCTGACCTGCTTGCTTCCTTTCCCTTCTGGCCTGCTTGTTACTGGTGGTTGTGATGGGTAACGTTGCCAGGGCCTCCAATCTGCCCTCCGAATACCTCTTAGAAACGATAAAGAAGGCAGGACTGTCAGGACATAATTGCTTATGAGAAAGTACATTTCTGCTCCATAGAGTTTTAATTTAAAAAGACTATTTTGAACACAACACTGTGCCCCACCAAAATTTATAAGTGTATGTCCTCCACAAAAACATTTTTATCATCAGTATTGAACTTTATAACTGAATTTAAAATAACATTCACAATAGTGTGAGGTGTTTCACCATTGACAAAGTGAACTTTCAAAAGCTTTATTTTGATTCCATGAATTGGATGGAAGGAAAGTTTAATTATTATTGGAGTTGACTGATTTTCTATTGGAAGTATCTGGCACTGACATAAAACTGGTATTATTTTCTACTTGTGAAGTATTTCTTTTATTGATACCAACACATCAACAGCTACCGCCTTACTCTTCTGACATGCGTAAGGAAACATAGAATGAAAAATGAGCAGACTTGACTGGGAAGAACAGTTATTTCTTCTGTTTAATCTAGATCAAAATCTGTGTGTCATAGTGATAAGAAAATGGACCTTCTCTGTTGCACAGGTTAAATTGTAATCTTCAGACACAATCTTCTACTTCAAAATTAACAATGAGTTCAAGATGTTCATGCCAGTTGTCCTAGTCTGTTCAGGCTGCTGTAACAAGATAACATAGACTGGGTGGATTAAGTGAACATTTATTTCTCACAGCTTTGGGGACTGGGAAGTCCAAGATCAGGGTGCCAGCAGATTCGGTGTCTGTGAGAGCCCTCTCCCTGGTTTGCAGACAGTGGCCTTCTGGTGCACCTTCACGTGGCGGGAGAGTGCTCCAGTCTCTTCCTCTTCTTATAAGAAGATTAATCTTGTCATAAGTGCTTCACTTTCATCAGCTTTGCTAATGCTGACCACCTCCCAAAGACTCTGCCTCCCAATACCATCACATTGGGGGTCAGGGTTTCAACCTATGAATTTTGGGGGCAGTCAAACATTCAGTCTGTAGCACCAGCTCAGGTTTGTAGTTTCTGATTTTCGTGTGGCCAGTGCTATCATTACATTCCTCGTGGTAGATGGAAAATGTTGACAAATACTATAAGTTATACATTTATTAGCAACTTTCCTGAGAAATGGAAATCCGGTATTTAATATTTGATTTAACTAGGCATCAGGCCCTTCCAAATTGGCAATTACTTTGACTCTGATCCTTTGGCTAACCCTGTTAGAAGAGTAGGTCTTCTGTACTGATGTATATCCTTCCGGGAGGAAGCACCAAGAGCCTGAGAAAGTAGCTTAGGTTTATGACCAGTTTGGGGGGGAAAATTGATTCTCCCCAGAAGTTCCCCTCATGTAAAGTTGTGTTGCTCTGGCATGTGGATAAAGGGACTACTACCTATGGCCTGAGAATGAAATTAATATGAGAGCTCTGAGTATTTTATTGGAGTGCAATGGCCATTCCCTTACTGGACTGTGTGGTTGATATGTCCGTTTAGAATTGTTTGAACAAGGTGCAAATGCTTTGATGGGCTGGTTAGAAAGACTCATGATCCCCATGGAATTGCGTCCATAAAATCAGCAGAAAGCATTAAGGGGAATGCCTATATTCCAAAGCCTGCATGTCAAGGAATTGTAACAAGCACCACATCCAGGAGAGAAAAAAGTACTCTCCTCATTCAAGGATTCTGCAATGCTATCTCTGTTTAACAGCCCTGTCTGGTAGGTGAAAAAAGATACCAGTGCTGGCAAATCATTGTGGACTACTGAGGTTTAAGTAAAAAGTGTTCACTCCCTCAGCACTGAAATGGGTGATTGAATTGTTGCCACTACTGGCACTTGGTTTGTGACCTTGGATTTTGCTAATGTCTTCTCTTCAGTATCCATTCAGGCAAATATGCTTTCACCTGGCAAGGTATGCAATACACATTCTCTTCCTTTCACTGGGCTATTTAAATTCCCCTGGATTATTCCACTAATGGGTCATACGAACACTAGGATAAAAATATCTGATGACAGATGTGGAAACATTTCATTACAATAATGAAATTAATCAGCATATTCAGATAGTGGCCCCCATGGAAGAAAATGCTGTCACTGCATGCCATCCAAGCACAGCTAAACAGAATGGACAGGTCTTGAATGAGGACAAAATCCAAGACATAGCCTTCAAATCATCTTTATGAGGGGTAATTAGGTAGCTTCCAAAGGCATTTCACAGCTTGTATAAGACAAAGTATTGGCTCATGGCCCCCAGTGATGGAGGATAAAGACTTACGTTATGATAGCCTGAGGACAGCACATTCTATGTCTGGAAATTCTGTTACATCTTCTGTACCAAGTTACCAGACAAACACTTAAATGAGAAAGGAGCCTCCTGAAGTAATAAGCTGTGGAGGGGTCTAGGCAGCAGCACATCCAGCTCTACTTTCAGGTCCTCTGTCCCTTTCACACCCTAAGGAATTACAAGTATCTAATCCCATAACTAATTAAAGGCTGTGGCATTTAGATACTGTTGATATTTGTGTGAACTTTCAACTTGATCCTACCCTGAACTTTGAACTTGATCCTCCTACTTCCCAGTGCTTACCCTTTGAGCTTATCTATTACTAGACCCTAAGAGGGAGATTGTCTCATTTAAGAGGAAGCTCTGATTCTCAGATCCAACATTCCCATCCTCAATAAGTACTTTCTGAATCAAAACAACATAAATTCGGTATGTCTAAAAAAGAACCATTGTGATATTATATTAGAAGATCCAATCAAAGACAAAGCCTGGTCCCCAAGGCCTTAGCTGTGTTCATGAATAAGTGGTTGTTCAACCTTTAAACACAGAGACCATCTCAACTGCTTTACCCAAACCAATGGCTCTATGGAGCCTGGTGGACAAGACTTGCCCTCTGATATGAAAGCATGACTCAGTACAGTGGAGCACTGTAGCCATCAATCATTATGATGGTAAACTAGTTGTTATTTTCAGTTCTTTTAATTTTACCTGTTATGGGGAGTGTAATGGTATATCATTGTGGTTTTAATTTGCATTTTGGAATAATATACATCTTTGACAACCAGGTTTATTGTACAGTTTACATACAATAATATTCACCAATTTTGTTTGCTTGATTCCTCATGCTCCTTTGTAGTCAATTACCTCCCAAACTCTGCTCTTAGAAACCACTGTTCTGCTTTCTGTCACTATTAATTTGCCTTTTCCAGAATTTTATATAAGTCGAATCATGGAGTATGTAGAATATGTGTTTGATTTCTTCCTCTTAGCACTATGTTTTTGAGATTCATCCATGTTGTTGTGTGTATCGGTAGTTCATTTATTTTTATTGCTGATTATCTTGTATTCCATTGTGTGGATATACCACATTTTGTCCATTCACAATTTGTTTGGTTTTGAGTTTGGGGCTTTTATGAATGAACTTCTATGAACATTTGTGTATAAGCTTTTCAACATACATTTTTATTTCTCCTTGGTACATATCTAGAAGTGGGGTTGCTAAATCATATGCAAAGTGTATTTGTAACTTTATTTTTTAAATGCCAAAGTGACTTCTTTCAGGAAGATGGAGTAGACATACTTTTCCTTATTCCTCCTGCTAAGTACAAACAAAAACTCTGGGTATTACGTATAACACAAACAGAAGAGGACCCTGAAAGATGGAAAGAAAAAGCCAGACTAGCTCGGGACCGCAGGACCCAAGAAATGACAGAGGTGAGTTTCTTGGGTTTTCTTTTCACTTCAGATATGCCAGAGTTGGAGCTGAAGAAGCCAACTACATGGAAATATCAACTGGCACGGACAGAAAAGGCCCCAACCAAAGCCAGTCTTCTATAGCCAGAGAACCAGGAAAGGGGCAGCCTAGCAAGCCAGGAAAGTTTTAGCAAACTTTTTACTCCAGCCATACATCACAGAATAAAGATCGTGAACCTCCACTACCACCCATGCCAGCGAATGCTGAATGGGGAGTCTAGACTTCCATCCTTGCCAGACTATAAGGAAGCACTCAACCCCCTGATGGAGTGGTGTCAGAGAGGATGAATAGGGAGCTGGACGTTCATCCCCAATAGGCAGTTTCAAGGCCTCCCAACCCCCCACACTGCTGTGTCAGTGGAGACCACACGGGAGCCTGGATTTCCACCTCCACTTTGCAGTAAGGAGGAGCCCTTCCCCTTCCCCACTTGGGTGATGTCAGAGAGCCTAGTGGAGAGTCAGGACATTCATCTGCACCCAGTGCTAACGAGGTGACCCACCCCCCTGCCCCAGTGGTGTCAGCAGAGGCCCCCTGGGGAGCAGTAAAGAGGCACTCCTACCTCCTAGCCAGGGAGGTATCTCTGAAGGCCTAGTGAGGAGCCTGAATTCCTACCCCCACGTGGCAGTAATGAGGCCCAGAGCAGTGTCAGGATAAGCCCACTAAAACAGAAGGTTTAAATAAGATCAAGAGTCTCATAACATAATAACCAAAATGTCCAGGTTTCAACAAAACCTAACATGTTATGCCAAGAACCAAGAAGGTCTCAAACTAAATGAAAAAGAAACAATCAATCAATGGATGCCAATATCAAGATGACAAAGATATTAGAATAATCTGACAAAGATTTTACAACTGCCATCCTGAAAATGCCTCAATAAGTGAATATAGATATGCTTGAAACAAATGAAAAAAATACAAGTCTCAGCAAAGAAATCCAAGATATAGAGAACTAAATGGACATTGTAGAACTGAAAAATACAACAAAATAAAACACTTGGTGGATGGGCTCAATAGCAGAATGAAGGGGCAGAAAATGAATCAATGCATTGTAAGAAAGAATAATAGGAATTCCACAATCTGAACAATAGAGGGAAAATAGGCTTAAAAGAAAAAGCAGAATGTCAGGGATTGTGGGACTAGAACAAATGATCTAACATCTAACATTCATGTCATCAGAGTCCTGGAAAGAGAAGGAGAAACAGGGCAGGCTGAAAAGGTATTGAAAGAAATAATGGCTGAAAATTTCCCAAATTTGAGAAAAGATAAACATACACATTCAAAGAGTGAAATGTACTACAAACAGCATAAACACCCCCAAATCACACCAAGACACATCATAGTCAAACTTCTGAAGATTAAAGACAATGAATAAAATCTCAAGAGCAGAGAACAAGAGAGGAATGATACCTCTAAGGGAAAGACAATTCCAATGACAGCAAGTTTCTCATCAGAAAACATGAAAGCTCGAAGGACAGGCCACAACTTTTTTTCAAGTGCTGAAAGAAAAGAACCATCAACCCAGAATCCTATACCCAGAAAATAGGTCCTTCTGAAATGAAGATGGAATCAAGACATTCTGGGATGAAGAAAAACTGAGACACTTTGTTGCCAGCAGACATACTGTAAATGAATGCCAAAGGATGTTCTCTAAACGAAAAGCAAATGATAAAAGAAGGAATCTTGGAACATTATAAGGAAGGAAGAAAGAACATGGTAAGTGAAATATGGGTAAATACAATAGGTTTTCCTTCTGTTAAGTTTTCTAAGGTTCATTTGATGGTTGCCTCAAAAATTATAACATTGTCTGATGTGGTTCTAAATGCATGTAGAGGAAATATATGACTACCACAAACTGGGAGAGTAAATCAGTGGAAAAGGAAGTAAGCTTTTATGTTGAGTTTAAACTTGTAAAATGATGCCACCAGTAGATTGTTGACCTAGAAGCAATCATTTAAAATGCTGTACAAAGAGATAGTCTAAAAAACACTGCAGTTAAATCAAAATAGACTTCTAAAAAGAAAGTTCAATTAACCTACAGGAAATCAGGAAAAAGAAAAGAGAGAAACAAAAAACAGAGGACAAAACAATAAGTGAAAAGGCAGACTTAAGTCCTAACATGCCAATAATTACATTAAATGTAAATGGTCTAAATATACCACTTAAAAGGCAAAGTTTGGCAGAATGGATTAAAAAAAAGTGACCTCACTATATGCTTTCTGCGGAGACTTACTTCAAATATAGTGATATAGGCAGGTTGAAAGTAAAGAATGGAAAAAGCTATAACATGCAAACATTAATGAAGAGAAAGTGGGAACCTAACCTTATGGCCTCGTGGTTAAAGCTCAGCATGCTTCGCTTCAGTAGCCCGGGTTCAGTTCCTGGGCATGGAAACACACCACTCATTTGTCAGGAGACATGCTGTGGCAGCAGCTCACACGGAAGAACCAGAAGAACTTACAACTATACACAACTATGTACTGGGACTTTGGGGGGTAAAAAGAAAAATTGAGGTAGATTGGCAAAGGATGTTAGCTTAGGGTAAATATCCCCCTGAAAAAAAAAAAGAGAGAGAAAGCAGGATTGCCTATATTTATATCTGACAAAGTAGACTTCTGAAGAAAGAAAATTGTCAGAGAGAGAAGGACAGTACATAACGATGAAAGGGCACAGCAATCCTAAATGTGTAAGCACCAAACAGAGGTGCCAAAATATGTGAAACAAGGGATTGGCCCTGTGGCCTCGTGGTTAAGTTTGGCATGCTCTGCTTTGGTGGCCCGGGTTCGGTTCCCGGGCATGGACCTACACCACTCTTCAGTGGCCATGTTGTGACAGAGACCCATGTACAAAGTAGAGGAAGATTGGCAATAGATGTTAGCTCAGGGCTAATCTTCCTCAAGCATAAAAAAGAGGAAGATTGGCAACAGATGTTAGTTCAGGACAAGTCTTCCTCAGCAAGCAAACAAACAAACTATATATATATATATATGAAACAAAAATGGATAGACCTGAAAGTAGAAATAGAAAAATCCACCATTGTAGCTGGAGACTTCCACACCTCTCTCTCAACAACTGATACAACATCTATGCAGAAAATCAGCGAGGATTTAGAAGAACTCCAAAGAGCCGTCAAGCGGCAGGATCTAATCAACATTCACAGGACACTCCACCCAACAACAGCAGTATCTTGACTATATCAATGGCAGTATCCAGGTTGTGATATTTTGGTATAGTTATGCAGGATGTTACTACTAGGGGAAACTGAGAAAAGGGTACAAGAGATCTCCCTGTATTATTTATTACAATTGCATATGAATCTAACAATATCTCAAATATTGAAAAGTTTAATTAAAAAAAAATGAACAGCTGTACTGTACTTATTTAAAATTACTCCGAGAGATCATATATGTTAATTTATGGTCCTAACTAAGACTTGTGATTAGAATGCACACAACATAATCTCAGACTTAAAAACTCTATTTTGAGCCAGTCCTGATATCCTTGTGGTTTAAAGTTCACTGCTCACTGCTTTGGAGGTGTGGGTTCACTTCGTGGTCACAGAACCACATCACCCATCTGTCAGTTGTCATGCCGTGGCAGCGGCTCAATAGAAGAACTAGAATGACTTACAACTAGCATATAGAACCATCCACTGGGGCTTTAGGGAGCAGAAAAAAGAAAAAAAAAAAGAAGAGGAAGATTGACAGCAGATGTTAGCTCAGGACAAATCTTTCTCTGCAAAAACCCCCCAAAAGCCAAAAAAAGCAAAAAACTCTATCTTGATTGATTTTGGCAAAAATCATCAATAGGTGAAACCATAAGATGAAAGATTGATGGGCACTTTCCAGTTTACCACATAAATTCACTGCTTGATCTCAGCTTTACTGGGAGTGGGTCACTCAGGCTATTTGTGCCTCCTTGATGTGATGCTTCAAGAAGTACACAGCACCATTGACGAACTATTCTTACAAAAAAAAAAAAAAAGAAAAGAAAAAGACAAAGAAGCTTAACTAGGGTGTGATCTAGCCTTTAGCACTAACTTCCATTTGATAAGAAGTATGAGAGGATAGAGGAACAAGTTGATTGGAACTATGACTATGCAAACAGAATGTGGGACATACTGTGGCTCAACTTATGGGTCTCTTCAACAAGTAAATGCATCAAAATATTTAAAATAAGACAAGAAATATAACAACCAGATGCAATGTGTAAATCATGTTTGGATCCTAATTCAAACCAATTGAAATGCACATTTTTTAAAACAATCAGGGATATTTGAATACGGATGTGGTATTAGGTGACACCAAGGAATTGTTAATTGTGTTAGGGTGGCAAAGGCATTGTAGTTATGCAGGAAATTGTCTATCATTATTACTCAAGCCCAGTGGAATATGTTGGGATAACTAGTATTTCCAGTACAATGTTGAATAAACGTGGTGAGAGCAGACATCATTGCCTGGTTCCCAATCTTGGGGGAAAGCTTTCTGATTTTCACTATTAAATATAATGTTAGTGATAGGCTTGTTTTACATGCTGTTGATCAGTTTGAGGAAATTTCCTTCTCTTTCTAGTTTGCTGAGAAGTTTTTTTTTTTTTTTCTTTCTTGAATAGGTATTGAATTTTGTTAAATGCTTTTTCTGCATTTATTGAGATGGTCATATGGCTTTTATTTTTTAGCCTGTTATGATACTCAATTATACGGATTGACTTTCAAATAAAGCCAACTTTATATTCCTGGGATGAAACTCACTGAGTCCTGATGTATTACCTTTTTATATATCACTGAACTCCATTTTTTCAAGGATTGCTAAAGGACTTTGTGTCTAGGTTCATGAGGGATGTTGGCATGTGGTTTGGTTTTCTTTGTCTCATTTTGTATCTGGTTGAAGCTGGCCTCATAAAATGAGTTGGGAAGTGATCCTTCCTCTTCTATTTAGTAGAAACATTTGTGTAAGAATTGGTATTGTTTCTTCCTTTAATGTTTGGTAGAATTCACTAATGAAGGCACGTAGACCTGGTGTTTTCCTTGTGGGAATATTGTTTTAATGAAGAATTCAATATCTTTAATATCTATAATATGATTCAAATTATCTATTTCTTTTTGAATGGGCTTTGGCAATTTGTGTCTTTCAAGGAATTTTTCATTTCATCTAATTTATCAAATTTATTAACATAGAAGTATTCATAATAGTCCCTTACTATCATTTTAATTTCTGCAATATTTGTAGTGATGTGTTTTCTTCTGTTTCTGAAATAGACAATTTGTGTCTTCTCTCCTTTATTCCTGATCAGTTTGTCTAGAAGTTTATCAATATTATTGATCTTTTCAAAGAACTTGCTTCTGGTTTTATTGATGTTCTCTTTTGTATTTCATTTGTTTTGGCTTTTATCTGTATTACATCCTTCCTTCTAATTTTGGGTTCAATTGGCTCTTCTTTTTCTGGTTTCTTAAAGTGGAAGCTTAGATCATTGATGACACATTTCTTCATTTGTAATATGTCTACATAGTGCCATAAATTTCCCTGTTAGCACTACTTTAGCTGCATCTCAGAACATTGGGTATATTATATTTCCACTTTCATTTCGTTCAAAATATGTTTCACTTTCTCTTGCAATTACTTCTTTGATCTATGAGTTATTCAGAAGTGTGTTATTTAATGTCCAAATGTTTGGAGATTTTTCCAGAAATCAATCATTTTCTTGTTGATTTCTAGTGTAATACCATTATGGTCAGAGATGTGAATCTTTTTAAATTTATTAAGACTTGTTTTAGGAACCCAAATATGGCACATCTTGGTGAATATGCACCTGAAAAGAATAAATATTCCGCTGTTATTGGGTTTTCTATTAATGTTTATGTTAAATTGGTTAATGGAGTTGTTCGGTCTTTTATATCTGTTATATCTTTACAGAGTTTCTGTCAATTATGATTAATGAGTGTTCTACAATTACCGTCATGTGCCGCATAATGATGTTTTGGTCAATGACAGACTGCATATATGACAGTGGTCCCATAAGATTAGTACCATGTAGCCCAGGTGTGTAGTACACTATACCATCTAGGTTTGTGTAAGTACACTCTATGATGTTCACACGATGACGAAATTGCCTAATGATGCATTTCTCAGAACATATGCCCTTCATTAAGCAACACATGACTGTACTGAGGGAGGAGTGTTGAAATCTCCAAATATAATTGCCTTTTTGTTCATTTCTTCTTTAGTTACATCAATTCTTTTCCTGTATTTTGATACTCCATCATTAGGTGCATACAACTTTAGGATTGTTGTCTTGATTAATTAACCTCTTTGTTGTTACGAAATTTCCATTTGTCTTTGGTAGTATTCTTTGTTCTGAAATCTACTTTGTCTGAGATTCAGATAACCACTCCAATTTTCTTCTACTTAGTTTTGTCAAAGTATGTCTTTTTCCATCCTGTTACTTTTAAGCTATCTCTGTTTATACATTTCAGTGGGATTCTAGCACTTACCATATAGTTGGGTTTTGCTTTTTTATCCATTCTGACAATCTCTGCCTTTTATTTGGGAATGTTTTTATCATTTCTATTTAATGTAATTATTGGTATGATTGCGCTTAGATCTGTCTTGTTATTTGTTTTCTATTTGCTCTGTCCATTCTAAGAGCCTTTTTTCATCCTTATCTGCCTTCTTTTGGCTTACTTCAGTATATTTTAATGAATAATCTTACCTCTACTGTTTCTTATTAGTCATACCGCTTTGTTTCATTTTATTTCAGTGGTTGTTTTAAGGTTTATGATTTGCATTTTTAACTTATCACAGTCCACCATCAAATCATAGTACCCCAGTTCACATACAGAATGAGACCCTGAAACAGTATACTGCCATTTCAACCCCTCATTTCATTTGTGCTCTTCTTTTCATATAGTTTACTTCTACTTTTGTTACAAACTACTTTTTTATAATAAACAATACATGACTATTATTTTTTCTTTAAACTATCAAGTATCTTTATTTTCCAAGTTTTGTATTTATATATGATATACATGTTGTAATTTCACCCTTTTTAGTGTACAGTTCTGAAAGTTTTGATGAATGTGTCGAGTCATGTAATTACCACCACAATCAAGATACAGAACAGCTCCCTGACCCCACAAAACTCCCCATGATTCTTCTCTCCTCCTACCAGCAGCCCCTGGTAACCACTGATCCGCTTCTCTAGTGTTGCCTTTGCAGGAGTGTCCTATAAATGGAACCAGGTGGTATGTAGCCATTGGAGGCCGGCTCAGCAGTTGAGATTGATCCACATTATTGTGTTTCCAGTAATTCATTCCATTGTATGAATATAGCACAGTTTATTTATCCATTCTGCAGCTGGGGGGGGCTGTTGGGTCATTCCCAGGTTTACGTAGTTACAAATCAAGCCTCTAGAAACACTCGTGTATAGTTTTTTGTGTGAACGTAGGTTTGTACTGAGTCATGTGGTAAGCATATGTGTAACTTTAGAAAAACTCAACGATCTTTCAAAAGGTTAAAAATGAGAAAAAGTCTTTTATATTTACCCACATGTACCATTCCCAGCGATCTTCCTTTTTTGGTGTCTAAATCCAAATTTCCTTCCGTCTAAAGAACTGTTTCAAATACTTCCTATAGCGAAGGTTTGCTAGGAGTTCTGTCTACTTTTGTTTGTCTGAACAAAGTCTTCATTCAGCCTTCACATTTGAAAGGTGTTTTCACTTGGGTAGAGAATTCGAGGCTAACAGTTCCTTTCCTCTAATACTTGAACATTTCTTTCCACAGGGACGCTGGCTGGAGCTTCTGGCAAGTTCCAAGGAGAGCACCACAGAGCCGACCTCTGGGACTGCATGGCGGCCGGACAGCCCCGAGGGCCACCACCACTGAGCCAAGGCCTCATTCTAGGTCCTTTAGCGCTTAGGAAAGCCCCCGTCGGGAGGGCTCAGGGACCCCGGGACCGTTCAGGCGCGAAGCCAAGGGAGGTGGGGAGACGCCGCACAGTGTCCCCCGGAGTTCCAGCTCTCAGCTTTCGGGTTCACTCCCCTGGAAGCGCAGACGGTCCCCCGTGCTCGGCGGCAGCCGCGTGCGTGGGGGGTCCGCGCACATTTTGGCGGCTCCTCCGCTCGTCCTGCTCCCCCGCGCGCTCCGCCCCCAACGCCCGTGGGCGGGGCCCAAAACACGCTTTTTAAAGCGGCGCGCGGACCACGCACCGACGCTTGTCGCTCACCGCTGCGCCCGCTCCCGTGCTGTCCGAGTGTCCCGCTTCCGCCCCATGTCCCGGCTGCTGTCTGCCCCGCGGGCCGCCTCGGGCGCCCCGGTCCGGCCCGCCACCGTGCTGGGCGCCATGGCGATGGGGGACAGCTTGGACGCAGCCGCCAGCGCCGCGGCCGTGCGCGCCTTCCTGGAGCGCGGACACACCGAGATAGACACGGCGTTCGCGTATAGCGACGGCCAGTCCGAGAGCATCCTGGGCGGCCTGGGGCTCGGGCTGGGCGGCGGCGACTGCAGAGGTAAGGCCTGGCGCCCGCGCCCCGGCCCCCGGCCCTCCCCCTGCACCGCGCCCCGCTGACCCGCCCCAGCCCTGCCCCCACCGCGGTCAGCACCGACAGCTTCGTCCCCTCCAGGGCACCATCCTCCCCTGGCCCCCTGCAGCTCTGTGACCCCCAGCTCCTCAGGCCCCGTGCGCGTCTAGACCCCGACAGCCGGCCACTGCTGGGTCTTGAGTCCTTTCCTCTCCTTTTCCCTTCTGAGAAGGTAGCCCAGGACGCTCCCTCCACAAACGTCCCAACTATAGTCTAGCCTGGACCGACTTGGCTAGCCGTTCTCCGGGGCACTGCAAACGTTGGAGTCTGGCGCTCTGCAGTCCCTGCCCTCCTTCCCGTGCCCCGCAGGCGCCTCGTTCTGACCTGATCTGCAGTAATCCTGCCCTCACGGCCCTGGCTTTCCCTGGCACAGCCCCAGATCAGAATTTGGAATGGGCGGGGGTTCTGATTCCTCCCTGCTCTGGGCCCTAGACTTTGCTCCCTGGAGCTCCGGGTGTCCTGTTCGGGTGGCGGTGCCTCTGGCTTCACCAGGGCGGCAGCGCCTCGAGGTGGGGGAGTGGGTGTGTTACTGCATCTAAGGGCCCTGTCTGTGCCAGCCTCTGTCTGAGGCTGTAGAAGGGAGATTGACACTAACCCACTCCAGGGAGCCAGATTCTAGAGCTGGCTGGGGAGCCCTGAGGAGGGAGCCCTTCCTGGGAGGGGCTATTGAAGAAAGCTCAGAAAAGGCACTTTAGACCTTGAAGAACTGATCGAGTTTGCCAGGAGGAGTAATAGGAGAAAGGGCCTTCCAGGGTGTGAGCGTGGCAGTGGGTGTGCAGAAGGTGTGCAAAGGTGGGGAGATGAGGCAATGGCAAGGGTGTTGGAGCAGGCAGATGTAGCTCAGTGGGGAGGTGTATGGGGGCAAGGGGTGGCCCTCTTCAGTCTGATGCCACTCGAAGTGCTTAGGACAGTGCCTGGCAGGCAGTAGGGAGGGCTTGGCAGTGTTAGCTGTTACTGTTACGGTTGTTATTAGGATAATCATTAACACACTGTGCCGACTTTCACTCGGAGGCTCTTTTCCTATCACCTCTGGTAGAGGCTTGCTCGGTTTCTCCTGCGATTCACAGCATGGGAGATCTGGAACAAATCGAGAATACGGTGCATCTCAGAGTCTCCCTGTTTCTACATCACCTGGCTGCCTCTCTGTGACAACTCTGATCTTACTTCTGATTGCTTTTTCTTCTCCAACCCCTTCTTCAGGCCAGAGCTGGTTGGGCCCAGGTCCTTGAACCTCAGATCTGAAGGTCCCTTACCATCAAGAAGGGGTGGGGCAGAGGGTGAGGAGGTGGGGGGATGGGAAAATTCCAAATGAGTAGTTCCCCAGCCTGCTGTCTCTCACCTCTCAAGGGGTCAGGTGACTGCCCTCTGGCCTGCGAGGTGACTTTCTGAGCCTGAAAAGTGCAGAGAGGGCCTCCTCTCACCCACTGGTCCATCACCTGAGATTCTTACTGGGGGGCGGGGAGAAAAGTGTTTAGTTCACTGACTCCTGACTCAACAGAACCCAGAACACTGGCCTCTTCCCAGTGGGCTATTTCTCTAAGGGATCCCTGCCTTTCCTTCTCTGGGGCCAAGATGAGGCCTCTTGCACCTGTCTCCTGAATTCCTGCCGCAGTCTCTCCTTGCTGGTCTGCCCGTTTCCATACTTGCACCTGAGGTTCCTCATCTGTGCTTCATTCAGAGTCATCTTTCAAGACTGCAAAGCTGACCACTTAGCTCCCTGGCTGAAAAGTGCTCAGAGGCTCTCCCTGGCCCCCTAATGTCTGGATTCCCTGGGATGCACTCAAGACCCCTTACATCTGATCTGGCCTCTTCTCTTCCTCATGTGCCCCCTGGACCTGGTGCTCTAGATCCAGGGACTGGAGGCATGGCTTGTCACGCGCGACGTTCTTGCCTCTGGGTGGCCCTGACTTCCCCTTGGAGATTCCGATTCAGATTCTAAGCAAAGACTCCCTGAACCCCCAGTGGGCCTCACGACACTGCCTTGGGCTCCTCTGCTACCTTGTGTGTATCTCTGCCTCGCTTACTGTATAGTAGGCCTTAGACAGTGTATCCTTGAGGGCAGGGATGGAGTGCTGGCTTCCTCTAGGCCGGGCTTGTACAGGTGACTGGTAGAGAATCATCATAGTGAGAACGTTAGCAGCTCATAATGGGCGCATCTTTCCACGTTCTGATCAATCGTCGGAACCCCGAATGAGATAGTACCATTGTCACTCTCAATTTACAGTTGAGGGGATTGAGGCTCAGAGAGGTTAAGTAACTTGGTCAAGGTCACGCATCTAGTAACGGCAGAGCAGGGATGTGAACCCAAGTCTCCCTTAACCATTACGGTAGACCCTTCCCAATGTTTGGTAAACCAGCCTGAACTTCCATTTCTTTCCTCCCAAAGTGAAAATTGCCACCAAGGCCAATCCAGTGGGTGAAAATTCACTGAAGCCTGAGAGTCTCCGGTTCCAGCTGGAGACGTCGCTGAAGCGGCTGCAGTGTCCCCGGGTGGACCTCTTCTACCTGCACCTGCCGGACCACAACACCCCCGTGGAGGAGACGCTGCGCGCCTGCCACCAGCTGCACCAGGAGGTGAGGGTGGCTCCTGGAGCTCTGGGAGGAGGTGTCCTGCTCCTCTCCTTGCCCAGTCATTATCCTGGAGATGGGAGGGTGCAGGGCTGCCCCAGAGTGCAGCTGGGGACAGACCCCATCCCAGGGCCCCCACCCCGGTCTCCCCTTCCTGGTCCCCTGGCTGGAGTGGGTTCTGACGGCCGCGTCTCCCCTGCAGGGCAAGTTTGTGGAGCTGGGCCTCTCCAACTATGCCTCCTGGGAGGTGGCCGAGATCTGTACCCTCTGCAAGAGCAACGGCTGGATCCTGCCCACCGTGTACCAGGTGAGGGCCAGGGCTGCAGAGGCCTCAGTCTCCAGGGCTCCGGCTGGTCCCGGGGTCTCTTGGCTGTTCTGACTGCCCCCATGCCCTCTCCATAGCAGCTCTCCGTACTCACAGCCGGTAGATGGCTCCCCAGTGTCCTCAGGGTGACATACAAGCTCCTAGGCCTGGCCAGCAGGCTCGCTCGGGTCCTGGCTCCCCTTCCTGCCTGCGTGTATTCCTACCTACCAGTATTATGATTGCCTCTGTTCTGGAGCATACCTGTCACACTTTCCTTCACTGTTACATCTCAGAGGGCAGGGCTTTGTCCTTTGGCTCCTGGATGGAAGTCCGATGTCCAGCCCGTAGGTGGTGCTCAGAAATGTTGGCTGAATGAATGAATTTTCTTTGGGGACAAGCCCCCTGCACTACCACCGCTAAGTTTGTGCCCTGATGGTCAAGGTCCTGGGATTGTTAGGGTCTGACCTGAGGGCTCTCCAAGGGGAAATTTGGGGTCCCCCCCTTGACAGGTGCACCCTCTCCAGCTGGCCCTTCTCCCTGCAGGGCATGTACAACGTTGTCACCCGGCAGGTGGAAACAGAGCTCTTCCCCTGCCTCAGGCACTTTGGATTGAGGTTCTACGCCTACAACCCTCTGGCTGGTATGGGCTGCAGGGGGCCCAGCTCCTCCTGGGGGGAGGGATTCCTGGCCCTGTCCTATCTCTGCCTCCTCCTGACCGGAAATCCCGGCCTGGGACCTGGGAAGCAGAGAGGGGTTTGACCGCAGGCGGGGCTGTCCTCCATCCCTCCTGGCTCCCCGACCTTCCCCCCCCCCCCCCCGAGTCCAGAGCAGCCTCTGGTCGCAATGTGGTCAGCAGGTCTGATGGCAGCCTTCCCGCAGGGGGCCTGCTGACTGGCAAGTACAAGTATGAGGACAAGGACGAGAAACAACCTTCGGGCCGCTTCTTTGGGTATAGGTGGGCTGAGTTCTACAGGAATCGGTGAGCTGGGGACCTCTGCGTGAGGGCAGGTGGTGGTCTGGGTCCCCTTGGTGTGAAATAGGGAGGCCCTGGGGCTGCTTTCTTGGGGGCCAGGACTCCCCCGGAGCTCAGACCTAGGCCTCTGGATTCCCACCAGCTTTACCGAGCCCCCTTCCCTGCTTGAATATTCCGTGTCTCTGGGGAGGGATTGGGGGCCTCAATTGGGAATGTGGATCCCTGGGCCTTCTGCCAGGTCTCAAGACACTGTCTCTACCCTGGGAAGAGCTCACCCCCTGCCGTTAGCGGGAGAAGCGTGGATTGAGACTAGGGAAACCTGTGACTTGCTGCTCCCCCACAAATAGGTGGCCCTGTCACCTAGCGCCAAGGAGTATAAGTTTGTAAACTCTTGGCATAAAATTGTCATCAATGTCTGAAGGTATAGGTGAGCTGCTGTTGGGCAAGTGTTCCTCCCATTTTTTACTTTTTAAATTCTGAAAAAATTTATCAAAGTTAATACAGGCCTTGTTCACGGTGAACAGCACCCCATTAGCAGCTGCAGTTCTCAGAGGGGCTGATTTTAGACTCTTACAGCCCTCTTCCCTCTGGCATTTTCTCTCTAAAGGATGCACTTTATTGCTGTTTCTTAATTTATCAAATTTAGACATCATCTGTGGACTGATGGAAAGCTCATCTTTCTAGATTTATGGAAGCTGAGTCTCCAAGGTTAATTTCTCTGTATAACCTGCTCGATTTTCCTTGTCTGTTTTTTCCCACCTGGGAGAACAGCAAAGTGAGCTCCGTGCACGGGGCTCTGATGCGAGTTTTGTGGAAATGGCCCAGGATTTTTTAAGCGGCGAAGTGTCTAATATTTGGATTCACTGTGTGTGCACTGCTGTGATTGAAATCCTAATCCAGGACCCGCCACACCCCAAGGGTCTCTGGTGACCCTGGCCAGGTGTAGGGACTGTCACCCTAGGCAGTGTTTCTTGAGGATCTTTCACACCACCAGGGCCTGGGCCTCAGCCTGGAGAATCGATGCTCTCTGCAGTTTACAGAGCATCGTCAGGTCCATTTTCTCCTCTCCGTGTTGCACTCGGTGTACATGTGGCACTCGGGGCTGGCGTGGGGTGTTTCCTTTCCTCGCTGAGCAGTGAGAAAAGTGAAGGCAGGTGGCTCAGCCAAGACCAGAGCCAGGACTGGAGCCTGACTATTCAAGGGGCCAGTCTGTGACCAGGGCTGAGGGGTGGTGCTGTGTTTGCTCCTGGGTCCTGATTGGCGGTTGTGTTGTTCACATCTGATGAACATGTGAAATGCAAGGATTCTTGCCCACTGCATCCCCTCTCCTCCCGCCACTGGACTGAAAACAGCACCCTGATGAAGGGCCCAGAAGCCTACATGGATTCTGGCATGCAAGGATTAAAACCTCGACAAGGAGACGGTGACACCTCAGTGCCTCTGGGATTGGGATGGGTGCGGCCACCCTGGAGTGACCCCATGGTACTGACCCCTGTGTCACCCTGCCCACCTGCCCAGCTACTGGAAGGAGCACCACTTCAAGGCCATCGCCCTGATGGAGAAGGCCCTGCAGGCTGCCTATGGGACCAGCGCCCCCAGCATGACCTCGGCCGTCCTCAGGTGGATGTACCACCACTCCCAGCTGCAGGTATCCCGGCTGCCCCTGAGCATCTGCTTCTGCCTTTTCCTTTTTTGGAGGGGTCGAGGCGGGACGTGGAAGAAAGGAGAGGGCCACCCAGTTATGTGGTGATTTCTGAGATTAGTCCTTTTCTTCCTCTTCAGCTTCTCCATGGCCTAGTTCTTTTGGGGGGCAATCCTGTTCTTAACAAAGTTTCTTAAGAGCCACATTACACATACTATTGGTCCTATTAAGTATGATTATCCCAAGTTTACATATGAGGAACTGGCTCACAGAGGCTACTTCACTTGACTGAAGTCCCACGGCTACATGTGGTAGGGCCTGAGCACAGGTTTAACTCTGGAACCTACGTGCTTTTAACCAGTAGCAATTATTCCGTCCCTGGCTGCGCACTCTGTGTACCTGGCAGGGTTCCCCTCTCTCCCTGCTGTCCCATGTTTCCCTAACACCTTCCTCCAGCATGGGCATCATATAGTAACAGCTCCCGTTTCTTGAGCACCTGTTAAGTGCCAGGCCTGAAGCAAAGTAGTTCAGAAAATTTTAATTCCCACAATCACCCTGCAAAATAAAGGAAGTCTGAGACCCAGAGAGGTGGACCCAGGTTTCCCCAGCTGCAGAGTGGCAGAGGTGAGTGGCTCTGAACTCGGGGCTGTCTGCTGAGACTGTGGAGGCAAGGCTTTACAGCTGTTTAAAGCAATGTAAGTTCTTTCTGGAATAATACAGGGTATAAATAGACATCAGATCCCAAGTCTTAGCAGGGGCGAGGCTGGGATGGCGAGTGTGTGACCGGAGTCACTGTGCTGCAGAAGTGTGCTGACACCTGGCCGTCTCCCCTTGCAGGGTGCCCATGGGGACGCGGTCATCCTGGGCATGTCCAGCCTGGAACAGCTGGCACAGAACTTGGCAGCGGCTAAGGAAGGGCCCCTGGAGCCAGCCGTCGTGCAGGCCTTTGATCAAGCCTGGCACCTGGTTGCCCATGAGTGTCCTGACTACTTCCTAGACCTCTCTTGACTTGAGGTGGCCGAGGGACCCTCTGCCTGTCACCTCTTTCATTCTCTCACCCTGGTTGGTTCTGGCATTAAGCTACTTTAGCCTTTCCTCATCATCCCAGTTCACAAACTGTTTATTTCCTATATTCTTGCAATACTCTCAGTTGCCCTCATGATGTGAAAAGGCCAGGGCTGTGATCTACTCGGTGTTTTCTCTCTGAATAAAGCAGGCACTTGACGTGGCCGTAGCCGAGGCCCAGAGCAAACCTGGTGAATCTGTTTCCTCTGCTGCTGGCCTGTCTCCTGTCCTCCCCAGGGGCATGGTGAGAAGGGGCAGGAGTGTGGAGTAGTCTTCAAAGGGCAGAGGCAGTGGGAGGGTCTTTCCAACCTCCTACCCTGAACCCAGCCTGACCTCTCCACTGCAGCGCTGGAGGTGGCCCTTACTTTTCTACACACAGTAGAGAAAGAGGGCCAAATGCCCTGAAGTGGATCTACTCTCATTTCGAAATGCCCTCACTGAATATTTACAAACAGAACTGCTGGGGCAGAAACCTACCATTAGAGTTGTCACCAAGAGAAATAAAACCTCCCAGGATGCTGGGGAACATTTTAACAGATGCTCTCAAGTTCAGCTGTGGCTTTACTCGTCTTAGTTGAAGCCTCCTGTCTTCTGGTCACACAGGATCCTCAGCCCTGGTTTAAGAGTGTGTGCATGCATGTATGCACGTCGATGTGGCTGGGCAGGAAGGGCAGCCAGGGGGCCTGCTGTTCTCAGCAAATCCCATTTCAAGCAAGGGGCACTGAGAGCCAGGCAAAAGGAAAAGCCCCAGCTCTGGTGGCTGGTCTCACGTCCCCAGAGTCACACGGCCACGGCTGTCACGCAGAAGCCAGTGCTGGAAGCTGGCTTGAGAGGTGAACAGTGGGAACCCTGGGAATCCAAACAAAAGCCCAAACCCAGAGGCCTTTTTTCTGAGAAAAGTCTCCTTTTCCGTCTACAGGGAGACACCCTGCTGACGAAGTTTTATTCTTTATGGAACAACAGTCTGTCCCTATTGCCCTCCCTCGTCTTGATCCACAGCAGAATAACAGCTGCTGCCCCAAGAGGGGTGGCGGCAGTCCCGCGGGTCCAGTTGAGATGAGACCTGGATCGGCCGGGAGGCCTTCAGTCCCCAGTACCGTCAGTTGTCATCTTCTTGTTCTGATTCTTCTTCTGACTCGGGCGCGCTCTCTGGCAACTCATCTCCCATCTGCTGGAACCTTCCAGATTGTGCATCCCACATGTATTTGACGGTCACCTTGAATTCGGCCATCTCATACCCGAAAAGCTTCTGTGAGAGACAAAGGGAACGAAGAGTTAGGAGGTACGAGGGTATCACAAGCGTCTGCGGCCCCGCCCGCCACAGCCTGCAGCCGCCAGAGGGGGCGGACTCACCAGGATGCGGGCCTGCTCTGGGGTCAGCACGTCGCCCTCTTTGCACACCTCGTAGTCGGACAGCAGGGTCACCACGCCTGCAAAGAAGGGGGCCCCTGAGCAGTTCCTGCTGACAGAGCTTCCTGCCCACTGCCCAGAGCTAGGAGCAAGCTGGCTGGCCCCCCGCACATGCCAGGGCAGCTCAGTCAGACGTGTCCAGCTGCCTGGGAGGGTTTTCAGGGCAGTGACCACCTCCCTCATTGTCCTGCAGTGCTGTGTTCTGGCTCTAAGTCGCTGTCCACTTCCCCCCAGCTATGAGGCGGGCACTCTCGGCCCCATCTTCAAATGAGAGAATGGAGGCTGGGAAAACCCACTCAGCCAGGACGGGGAGGAGGGCCCGTCGGGCTTGGGGGCCTGTGCTCTTGACCTCGAAGCTGGGACCTTTCAGCTCCAGGGACTTCCCCGTACCTCTCCTGAGGGCAGTGGGCAGGCCCAGCTGCCTCAGCTGTGGCTCCATGGAGTGGGGGAACTGCTCCAGGGGCCCTGGGTCCAGGCTCACGGTGAACGCTGCTTTGTTCCCAGCTCGGGCGTAGTCCATCTCTGTGTATTTGGTGAACCACCTGAAGGGAAAGAGAAGTGGAAGGAGGGCAGGTTCCTGACTGGCCCACCCGCCCACCTACAATCAGGCTCCCCGTGGGTCTCGCCTCCCCTCCCCGTCCATCTCAGCTGCTGGCTGGCAGCCAGCCTGGAGCACCGTGCTGGAGAATAACGACTCAGTAAACTGGGTTCTAGGAAGCAGTTTTTCCTTGATGCCTCCACTGTACAAAGCCCCTAGATTATTCCTTCCCTAGAGTCCTCACCAATCTTTCTCTTCCTTACCACTCCTCAAAAACACTTACTCGTTCACTTCCTCCTTAGTGCGATTGGTGAAAAGGAGACCAACTTCACCCCTCAACTTCTTGCTGACCTAGGAAACAAACAGAGGATCAGCTCGGTCACATTAGAGCAGTGGGTCTCACCTGGGGACAATTTTGCACCCCCCTCCCCTCAGGGGACCTCTGGCAACATCGGAGACATTTCTGGTTGTCCCAGCTGGGAGGGGCACTACTCGCTGTGTCTGGAGGTTAAAGGAGAACCGGAGCTTTAAGCCAGGCCTCGCCCTCCCTGATCCCGGCCGGGCCTGATGGCCGGAGAGTGTGTTGTGAGCAGCGGCCTGGCCCCGGCCCCTCCGGAGAGGGCCAGCCTCACCTGGTGCAGGTTGTCTTTGTACTCGTCAGATGGGCTTCGACCCAAGGCCACCATCATCACTTTGTTTTTGCCAAAGAACATCCTACAGAGAAAAGGAGGCCTCCGTGAAGGGGGTGCCCTACCCAGCCCTCCCCTCAGTTAAGTGCTTGCCAGCTCTAGTCCGCGGGGGCCCAAGCCCAGGCCTAGGCTGTTCTGTAGCGGGAGGGGTGGCCAAAGGCTCCCACTTCTTCCATGTGGCCCTACCCGCTCTGTCCCCAGCCCAGGATCTCTTTCATTATTTTCCTGCCACAGACCTGGCATTCACAATATTTTGTCTACCAACCCAGTGTGAGTGTTATGTGAACCCGCCCCCCGTGCTGCCCTGGCTGGAAGTGCAGACGAGGCACGTGCCATGGTCTGAACCAGAGCTGGTGCAGCAAGAGACAACCGGAGTCATCACCTGCACTGTCACAAATCCAGCCCAAGGACAGGTACTCGCCAAAGGGCTCATGCAGCCTGCTCTCGGGTCATTGTGTGCCTCCTGGAGCACATCAGCCATGGGGATAGGTTCTAAGACACGCATCGTTAGGCGATCTCATCATTGTGCGGATATCAGTGTTCTTACACACACCTAGATGGCATAATCGACCTCGCATCTAAGCTATGTGGTACTAATCTTATGGGACTACTGTTATGTATGTGGTCCGTTGTTGACTGAAACATTGTTGGACAGCACGTGACTGTATTGACATTCTAAAACTGACGAGATGTTCCTAAAAGGATCAGACCCCAGGGTGAAGGGAGCCCCTTCTCCTGGAGGGATCACTGATCAGACATCCCTTAAGCAACTATCAAGTCCTGTCCCTCAAGAAGCTCAGTGCAAGACCAGCTTTAATGCTGAAAAAGCGCCCTTCAGTGGGAGTGGCCCTTTGCCCTTATTAAGGTACCAGGTACCCAAGGGTCAATACTTGCCCCTGTGCTTTGAGAGCAGCCTGGCCCCTTCCCCACTCTTCCCACTGCCTGCTCACCGGCTGTGCTTCCAGGCGTTCCGGATGTCCTTCAGCTTGTTGTTCCTCATGTTGGCCACGGAGAAGATGAAAAGGTACTTGTACGTGTCCACACATTTCCGAAGCTGTGGGACAATTCATGGGGCTCTGGAGTTCAAGGGGCAGCACGAGTTGGGCAATACTCTGGCCTCAGATGGGAAAGAATCTGCTCTAGATTCTACAACTGTGGAAGTTGAGAGTTGCAGGCCTCTAATCTAGTTGTCTCCTCCTCACCTCCATTACTGAAGCCAGGATCCCTAAGGATAGGGGCTCCCCTGAGGCCAAGCAGACATGACCTCAAAGGGCAGGGGAAGCTGAGCCATGGGTCAAGATCCCAGTCTTCCCACATTCCTGACTTATCTGTGGCCAACAGTGGAATCCACCACTTCTCTTTGCCTTGTCCATTAACTGCTGACAACCTAAAAATACTCAGCTACGCTAGGAAGGCTCCTGCTAGCTGGAAGCATAGAAAGCCTCCTTATTTACTCATAAGGGGAGGCAGCTCAACGGCCCTTCTCCACCCCCACGTTGCTGGCTGCAGCCACGATGAGGTGGTCTCAAAGACACAATCTGTGCGGGAGGAGATGCTGCTGTCAGCCAGCCTGCAGCCCTGAAGCAGTGCAGACAGCGGGCTGGTGCATTTGCCCACAACTGGTAACTCCCCAGCTTTTTGACATGGAACAGGCTAGCAAATCTCTGTGAGCTTCAGCTACCCAACTGCATAACAGTGATAACGTCACCTCGCATCTACCCAGAGGGATGTGGTGAGGATGGAGTGAACAACACATACGAAATGCTCAGCACCGAGCAGGGCATAGAGTAAGAGCTCAGTGAAAGCTGGAAATCATTGCTGTGGGATGATTGGTGGTGCTGCTACTGGTGGAAAAAGGCCTGCATCGGCAGCTGTTTTTGTTTTTTTTTTAACAGTATGTTTCCCTGACAAACAGCCCTACACCCACCTTTATAAACCAAACACAAGATCCGAAAAAATAAAAAGAATGAGCTATTACCTCTTCGATCAGGTTCTGTTTCAGTTCCAAGCCTTTCTTGGCAGTTTTGGTTAAGGAAACTAATACAAAGAAGAAAAAGGAGATGATGAAAAACAAATCTGGATGTCCTGGAGACTCCTTTTCTTCTCCCTGGCTGCTCAGCTGGACCGAGCCACTCTGAGGAAGGGCAGCAAGGCTGATGCAGCCACTACTGGCACACAAGGCTATTCCTGGGGTCCTCAGAGTGCCTACTCTCTAGCATTCCTGAGCCTGGAGACCCTTTGATATATTTTCTGTTGCTTAGACAAACTAGGTGCTCCTCAGCCCTCTTAGGCTAACCTAAAAACCCCTACTGAAGTGTGGGGGCAGGGCTTGTTCCTGCTCTTGGAGCGCTGTAAGCGGCAGACCTAGACTTGGAACACCATTCCCCGAAGGTAACTCCATGGGTTGCTTATTCTCTTTCTTCAGGTTTCTGTTCATTTGTCACCTCATCAGAGAGACCTTTTCTGGCTACGTTACACAAAATAATATCACCTCTTTCTGTTACTTTTTCTCCATGGGACTCACGACTGTCTGACTTGATGAGACTTTTGGTATTTGGGGGAGATATGTATCCCATGACTAAAACGTTAAGTGCGATGAGTGCTCTAGGCCTTTCTTGTTGTAACTGCTATATCCTCCAACGCCTAGAGAGTTCCAGGCCCCCTAAATATTCGTTGAGTGAATGTGCTGGAGAGCCAGGGTGGGAGAAGCCAAAATTGTAAAGATGGTCAGGAATGGTTTCTTAGAAGGTGCCCTATGAACTGAGAACCGAGAAAGAACCAGCCATGTGAAGGTCAGAGCATAAAGGCACGCCAGACAGAGAGAACTGCAAGTAACAAAGGGCAGGGAATAAGCCTGTGCTGAACGAAAGGAAAGGCGGCCAGGGTGGCGGGAGCGCAGAGCTCAGAGAGTGAAATTGAGGTGGGAGGGGTGGGCCAAAGCGAGATGGGGCGCAGCCTGCGTGTTCAGAGGCTGTTTGTCGGCCCAGTCGGCCTTGGAAGAGCTCTTAAGGAGCTCTCCGATCCCTTGACCCCACCACGCTCCAGCCCTCTCCGATGCTCCCGCCGCTCCGACGCCCCCATCCGAGCTCGCAGCGAGCCCGCGGAGCTCCTCGCCGAGGTCCCGGCGTCCCATTCCGTCCTCTCGAAGCACCCCACCGCAGCTGACAGCCAGCCGGCGGCACTCCCCACCGAGTCCCAAAGCCCCCTTCGCCCACCTTTCTTATCGCGCTTAGATTTGGGCATCTCGTTGCAGGCACGT
Organism: Diceros bicornis minor; assembly: GCF_020826845.1. Taxonomy (NCBI): domain Eukaryota; kingdom Metazoa; phylum Chordata; class Mammalia; order Perissodactyla; family Rhinocerotidae; genus Diceros; species Diceros bicornis. The sequence continues at coordinate 36,359,853 of NC_080752.1, read as the reverse complement.
GCGGCGGAAGACGGTGCTGCCTGTTAGGACCCCGGCGGCGCGGGGAACTCTGGGATGGCCCTCGGGGGCTGCCCTCGCGCGTGCCTGACTCAATCTGCGCTACGGCCCCCTCCTCCTGCTGGCCACCGCCTGCGCTCTTCCCCGCGTCTCCAGGGCGATTTCTCGCCCGTCCGGGGTCCTCCGAGTCCTGAGCGCCCCACCCGGGGCTTCGCGTGCCGTCCCAACTCTATGGTTCCGCGGAGGCGGGGCCTGCGGCGCGGTGCATGCCGGGCCGGCGGCGGGCGGGACCGGCCTCCCATCATGGCGGCGGCGGCGGCTTCCCGGTTCTGGTTCTGGGCTGCCCTGCTTGTGCCTGCGGCCGCGGTCTACGAAGACCAAGTGGGCAAGTTTGATTGGTGCGTACGTGTGGGGCCTCTTCGGGAAATATGTGGCTATTTTCCCAGCACCTGTCTTCTCTCGGCTAAAGGGAGGGAGGTTATCGTTATCATGTGGCAGAATTGGCTGCGTAACTTGCGGAGCCCAGTGCAGAATGAAAATGTGGGATCTCTCGTTCAAAAATTAAGAGTTTTAAGGTGGCGACAGCACAGCATGCAACCAAGTGTTGGGGGCGCTTCTAAGCCGGTCCTTGTGTAACTATACAGGTCGCAAGCCGATGCAGCCGGCCCTGCTGTTCAGACACGCTCGGGGTTCTGGTCAGAGGTCACTGTTCCCTCCTCCCCCGCCGGGCCCCGCTTCTGTGGCCGTCAGGTTTCTGATCCACTGTGTGTCACAAGTCGACAGCCTGCAGTGAACTCTCATTCCTCCTCGAATTGGCATCTCTTGGGCGTGTGAACAGGGGCTTGGGTTTTATTGAGTCCTAAACTGAGTCCTCTTTCTCCTCCCTTCCAGCTCAGGACAGGGCCGTCCAATACTCACATCAGCCCCTAAGTGCCATTCATTCATTCACTCACTCATTCACCCACTCACTCACTCACCCATCCCTTCCTTAAGTCCCCGGAGTTGGCTTGCTTTTGTTTGAATCTCAATTTTGTGACGTAAAGGTTGTGTGATCTTGGGAAGAGACTTAACCACTCTGTGCCTGGTTCTTTATCTGTAAGATGGGTTTACAAATAGCTCATTACTTCCTACAGTAGCTGTAAGGATGAATGAGATAATTCCTTTAAATTACTTAGCACAATACCTGGCTCCTTGAGTGCAGTCAGTAAATGTTGCTCATTATTACTAATCAGGGAACACGATCCTTCAGAGCCCAGCTCAGCTATCTTCTCCTCTCTGAAGTCTTTTGTGTCTCAGACAAATTGATTGATGTATTTGTTGAGTGCCTGTGGTGGGACAGATGTTCAGATGCTGTGGATACAGAGATGGGAAGGAGCTCAGTCTAGCGGGGCAGATATATAAGTATGTGATATAAGACGGTGTAACAAATGCAACGTAAGTCACGTTTTTAATGATGTGGGAAAATGTGTAGTATGATATGTATATATTACACGTATGCACAATATGTGATATTCCAATTTAACAGAATATTAGGTATATGCAATTTACAAATTGAGAAATAAATAGAAGGAAATACACCAAAACATTAAAAAGTTTATGGTCGTGGTATTTTAGGCATTTTTCATTTTATTTTTTATACTTTTATGTATTTTTCACATTTTCTACAGCGAGCAGGCATTACTTTTATAGTCCAGATAAAGGCAGCACTTAGTTTAAAAGAGAGCATGGGATTTAGAGTCAGAAGGTCTTAGTTTTGTGGTCTAGTTCTGACAGAGATTAGTTGATGTCAGTAGACATTGATTTACTTACCTGTAAAATGAGAGTAATAATGTTTGTTCTACATACTTCAGATTGTTCAGTGCGTACAACGAAAAAGTATGTGAAAATGCAGGTAGAAACTGTCAAATGTCATATAAGCCTGTCTCTCTACCGGGCTTAGTCTTTTCTTTTTTTGAAAAAGTAGAGCAAACAACATCACAACAAGAGAAATTCAGTGTAAACGTCACGTGTGTTTAATTAGCTAGTGGTTGCCGTACTTCTTAATTAAAAAGAATGTGCAAGCACCTCCTGTGTATTTGATAGTATCCATGCAAAGCTAGTATGTTCCATTTATGCTTAGGTAGGAGTGTTGAAAGTGATGGGATATATTCCAAGGAAAATATGAACAATGAGTCAAATGGATCCTGAACATGGTGTGAGCTAGAAAAGGCTGTAGAGAACAAAAGGCCTGACCCGGTCTCTGGAGTTTTGTTGGGAAATTGGCATCATTTTTTCTCCAGAGGTCGTGAAAGTAGAAGGGAAAGTTGGATTGTATGCTCGTTGACAACAGGGTTTGTGTCTCTTCTGTCGCATGTAACGTGAGTGTCTAGTCCCACTATTATCGAATACAGAGAGGACTGTAATGTTTGTTCTAGTGGGATTTAGGCCACGTGCTCTCTTGGGTGTCACTTATCTCGAGCAAAATATGTGCTTGCATTTAGAAGGAAGACTGTCGCGTTTCTTATCTGCTAGGGGGTATTCTCTCTTCTTGTTCCCTTTGCTTCTGACTACATTGCATAGAAATCTTGCTTTTGGTCAGATCTGTTTGTTAACAAACATTTCTCATACGCTCTAAGATAGGTATGATGGTGATAACCTCATGTATTTGTGCAGTTGCCTTTTTCCAAAGTATTTTCTGCAGTGATGGTTTGGGCCCCTTACATTTATTTCCCTGTTCTCTCTCCCCAGGAGACAGCAGTATGTTGGGAAGCTCAAGTTTGCCTCCTTGGAGTTTTCCCCTGGATCCAAGAAGTTGGTTGTGGCCACAGAGAAAAATGTGATTGCAGCATTGAATTCTCGGACCGGGGAGATCTGTGAGTGAACTGTGCAGACGTTAGCTCGAGATGGAATGGCTGACGTAGTGGATCCAGAAGGCCTGTGGCTTGTGACGTCTGCCTGGCTGATTCCCAAATTAGGGATGAGTCGGCCAAAAGAGGGATCTCTTACTGGATTCTGATACCTTTTTTTTTAATGTCTTGTCATCTTTGAATACTTAAGATACTCCTATAACTGGCCTTTGTAGTTTATTCCGTAAGCCCAGGTCTTGAGTGTTCTTGAATAAGATATTGCTGCAAAAAACGCATTGATCAGTTTTGCAGTAAAGATTGGAATATCCTCCGTAAATTACTTACACTGCTTTTATGGATGTTTTCGGGCACTAAAATCATGGAAATGTAATTTGTCACTATTTTTCTGGTGAATTGTATGGATTTTGTTAATTTTGTCATTGTTTATTTATGTTTGATGGTAGTGGGTGGGCAGAGGAAGTACAGGGACCTCAGACTGGGACAGTAGTGGCTCCTGTCAACCCCTCCTCCCCTCATTACCCAGTGAGTGGGAGTGGATCATTGCCAGTTAGTTGTAATCCCTCCCTCCCTTGAAATAAAATTGGACACTGCTGTGCAAATGAAGACCTCTTAAGTTTTCTCCTACCCGTCTTCTTGGCTCCCTCTCTCCGGTTCCTAGTAATGTCTGACTCTCGTGTCTCTTAGTGTGGCGCCATGTTGACAAGGGCACAGCAGAGGGGGCTGTGGACGCCATGCTGCTCTACGGACAGGGTAAGCAGAGTCCGGCTTTGTCTCTGTCATGTTGTCAGCTCCATCTCCCCGCTCCTTGGTTCCTTCCTTTTTACAGGGTCTGGTAGGGAAAGAAGAAGGGGTGTTCCCGGCAGGAAAGGATAGGTATGCAGATAGCTTCTATTTGCTCTCATCCATCAGAGGAGAGGCCACTGCTCATAGGCCCTAGGAGGCTCAGCTGAGTAGTTTGGGAGATGACTTCACTGTGGTCTTTTCTCTTCTAGATGCAATCACTGTGTCCAATGGAGGCCGGATCATGCGTTCCTGGGAGACTAACATCGGGGGCCTGAACTGGGAAATTACCTTGGACAGCGGCAGGTAGAGGGGAAGAAGCTGTGTTTCATCTTGACTTGGTTCAAGGCTGTGCTGGAACGCAGATCTGCGTGGACAGCGACTCCTGGCCTTTTGGCTTTTTCCCCAAGGACCACAACAGAGGCAAAGAGCAGCAAACACCCAGTTTTTGCTGTTCTTGAGGTTATGGAACACGTGTGTTTACTCAGCCAGCACTTATTTTGAGCACCTATTAGATGCAGAGGTCTGTGCTGGGGGCAGCGTGTAGTCTTTACTTGAATGCTTGTCCTAATCTTACGTGACTTGAGAGCTTCGCCATGTTCTAGATATAAGAACATAATATGAAACTTCCAGTGTTTTAATTTTTACATCTAGAGCTACTGTTACATCTTGCTAAAGTTGTTTAAATGATAGGATCGCTTGCCTTAGCTTATACATCTTCTGGTAGTAATTCATTTGGTAAACGCTTGGTGAGCCCCCAGGCAGTGGGAACACACGTGTGAATGCGAGAGAGTTTCTGTCATCCTGGAACTTGTTGTTGGGGGAGGCAGGCATGTAGACCAGTAATGACAGTACTGCCTGATGGGTGCCATGATAGAGAGTTGGCCTGGTTGCTGTGAAGTCCCGGGAGAAGGAGGGAACAACCCTTAGGCGATTCAGGGGGTTTCTGGGAAGCAGTAGCCAAGTGGTTGAAAGTGCAGTCTCAAGTCAGCTAACCAGAGGCGGAACCAGGATTAGGATCCAGACGTGTTTGACTCAAAGCCTATTTTCGTACCTACCAGGCTACAGTGGTGGTGGTGGTCTGGATTGTCTCCTCTAGCCTGAGGCTCTGGGGGCTCTGGGCAGTGCTCACCCCTGTCCCTGTGCTCAGTTTCCAGGCACTTGGGCTGGTGGGCCTGCAGGAGTCAGTGAGGTACATTGCAGTCCTGAAGAAGACCACTCTTGCCCTCCATCACCTCTCCACTGGGCACCTGAAGTGGGTGGAACATCTCCCAGAAAGGTGAGGCTGCCCTCCCACCAGGTGCCGGCTACCTGGCCCTGCTTTCTACAAGCCCCTCTTTCTCCTTGAGGGTGGAAGCATTTGCTTTGATTCAGGCTTACCTTGTGTTGGCGTCCTGGGTAGCCTGTTGGGCTCGCTCAATCTGGGCCTGAACTCCAAGGCCCTGGCTACCTCTGAAGTTTCCTTTGCAGTGAGAAAACTCCAGCTGGTCACTAGAGCCAGTCAAGCCTGGGGCGTGGCACCCGCTCGTGGTCATAGGACTTTGGGCCTTTTGACTTCTAGTTCAAGTCAGACTGAGCCTTTCATTCATTGTAAGATAAGAACAACTCAAGAAGAGCCCAGGGTAGGAGCTGAGTGAGATTTGAGATGGTTTGCAGAGGTCCTGCTGGTGGGAAGCATTGAAGCTGGGAAGGAGCAGGACGGAGGGAGGAAAGGAAAGGATCTGCTCAGACCGTGTGTAGCCATTTTCAGAATTTAAGGCAGGGAACCAAAACTCAAATTCCTACAGGGCCAAGTGCATAGCATCCAGGAGCAAAGCAGGCCCGGGGCGATTGTTGGGAACTGCAGCATGCCTGGCCTACCTCGAGGGGGCAGCCTTGCTCGGCTGGTTGGTGCCCCATGAGAGTGTAGGTAGCCTTACTGTTGCTGCATCTTACTTTTTAAGAAAAGCTAGAAATCTGATTTTTACATGTGAAATCTCACCTCTAGATTTTGACAACCCATTCAAATTTAAAAAAGCAAACAAACTGCGAGCCAAACAAAACCTGTTTAGGGACTGCTAGTTTGTGACATCTGGCTAAGGACCTGGCAGCCTGGTTTTGGAGGAACCCAGAGGACGGTCCTATGGCTAAAGCTGTTGCTCCCTGCTCTTCTTCCCTCTCTTAGTGACAGCATCCATTACCAGATGGTGTATTCCTACGGCTCGGGGGTGGTGTGGGCCCTCGGAGTTGCTCCCTTCAGCCATGTGAACATTGTCAAGTTTAACGTGGAAGATGGAGAGATTGTTCAGCAGGTATGGTCAGGCATCTGCCTCGAGGAGCCTTTTGAATCTGCTCCTTGTGAAAGGAGCAGAGAGAGCCCTTGTTTGGACCAGGGAACTCAGCTGGGTAGATGCAAAACCCATTTGTAGTCCTTGATTCTGGTCACTTGGAGGCTGCCTTCTCCTCGTCAAGCGTTTATTTAAAGCCCTCACGCTTGCACATGGTGTTCTCTTGAGGTGGCTAAGAAAATTGCATAGATCTATTCATTGACTGCAACTATCTTACAAGATAATATTGTAAAATAATGATAGGAAACCACATATGATAAATACAGTAGAGAAATGCTTATCTGAAGTGTCAGGTATTAAAAACAATCTAGTATATTTCTCCAGTAACCATAAATAAAATTGCGATTTTTTTCTAGCTTTGGAGGTCTCTGGAGGCTGGGGGGATGGGAAGAACTCCTTTGGAACCAACCATGAAGAACCTTTGTGCTTAGGCTCCCCAGTGGGATCTGGCATGACGTTGCTGCTGAGCTGAGGGAAGTGTAAAAATCCCCATGGGCCTCCTGTTACAATGTCTTTCCCATAGGTCAGGGTTTCGACTCCCTGGCTGCAAGGTCTCACTGGTGCCTGTGGTGTGGTGGATGAGGCTGTCCTGGTGTGCCTGGACCCGAGCTCACGCTCCCTCCAGACCTTGGCCCTGGAGACAGAGTGGGAGTTGAGGCAGATCCCACTGCAGGTGAGAGGCTAGCGCTGCTTCCCCTGGCCTGAGACATGGCCCTTACCACTTAGAAAAGTCTTTACCCCGGTGTCGCTGCTTCCTTCCTGAGCCTTGGCAGCCGTTGGGAGTTCAGGCCTCTGTCTGAATGAGTGTAAGGGGAAATGGGCTGCTCTCGTTTTTGGAGAACCTGAATGGGAGCTTCTGGAGCCACTGCCGTGGCCTAGTTACGTTCACTGGCAAAGTGGGGCAGAGGATGCAAGCCTGGGACGGATCAGTGACTTCTTGGCTTCCAGCCCTAATCCTCCTCCTTCTTGCCTCCCAGTCTCTCGACTTAGAATTTGCAAGTGAATTCCAACCTCGGGTCCTGCCCACACAGCCCAGCCCGGTGGGTCCTTCTCGGGCCCAGTTCTTCCTGCAGTTGTCCCCAAGCCACTATGCCCTGCTGCACTACCATCATGCGGAGCTGAGTCTGCTCAAAAACTTCCCGCAGGTAACCTAGCAAAATATGGTTTGCTAGGATTCAGGAGGATCTAGCCAAGACATGGAGCTAGAAATCCCTGCTTTTGAAGCTGGAGACCTTTGCTCGAGATAGAAGACATCTTTCCATAGTAGTTTGAGAGGGGTTAACCTTAGAGCAGAAGTGGAATACTTCTTCTGAGAGTCGCGAAGGATCTTTAGAATAAAGCTAGTGCCTTCCTCTGAGTCCGCAGGAAAGTGGGGATGTTAATTAGAGCTTCCCAGTAGATACTGAGAGCAGTGTGGGATTTAGGGTTGACCTGTGCCTGGGTTGGGGGTGGGGGAGAGGCCTGTTTTCCACTGTGGGCCTCCTGGGGCCTCACCACTGGGGCCTCCTCTCAAATGCTCTGGCCAGTATGCTCCGAAGTCGGGAGCACTTTCAACTCCAAAGCCAAGGGCCTTCCTGTAGAGGTGATCCTTGGGAAGGCTGCTGGCTAGTACAGGCCTCATTTGGGAACTGACACCCTGCTTTCCCCCCAGACTGCGCTAGTGAGCTTTGCCACCACCGGGGAGAAGACGGTGGCTGCAGTCATGACCTGTCGGAATGAAGTGGTGAGTACTGAGAATAACGAGCAGCACTTGGGGTTTTCATTCCTCGTCTCTGCCAGGAGCCCTGAGAACCAAAAGCTTGGGCATATTCGCCTGGTCAGTTTGATCCCGGGGGGCAGGAGGCTGTTGAGAAATAAGTTCTCACTTCATCTATAGAGCTCTCTGCACACCTCCTCTGTCCTAGGAATGGGACTCTAATATGACGACCTCACCTTCAACCGGGAACTGTTAAGGGTTGCATCGGCTTTGTGGGCAGGAATGAGATTTGTCTTCTCCGAGGTGCTGAGGAGACACAGAAATGAAAGCTTCATTTTGGTGACTGGGAAGTGACCCTTTGGCTAAATTTTCTCCTGTCCTTCTCCTTTCCCTAGCAGAAACCTGGCAGTTCTGAAGATGGGTCAATGGGGAGCTTTTCGGAGAAGCCTAGTCCACAGGTGGGTGTGGCATTGGGCAGTGTGCCAGACCTGGAGACGCAGGAGGCCACCCAACAAAGGTGGGGGAGCAGCTTGGGATCTGAGCAGGTCTCCTCGAGTTCCCAGGCTCAGGTGGGGTTTTCTGAGTTCTGGAAGTTAAATCGTGTGTCTTTATCGTTTTTAGTTGGGAGATTAGGAAGTAGAAGCCCTAGAATCTGTACTGAACCACTTTTCTCCTTTGGGCCTCAGTTTCCCCCTTTCTTTTGGGATCCCGGCTGGTAGAGCTGAATGGCAATCTGGGCAGTTGCACTGAAGCCGAGTGTGGGGCCCTCCTCAGCTTTTCCCAAGGGCTTTGTGGTCTCCCTTTGTTCAGTCTCACCCTCTTTGGGACGTCTCTGCTACACCACCCTGGCTCCCTCTGAACAAGTGTAGTGCTTGTGATTCCATTTACTTCCTCAGGCACCTTGTTTCTGTCTTGGGATTCAGCTTTCTTTTTTATTTTCCTTTGCATGTATTTCCTCACCTGGCCCGGCTCCTTCTCTACGGTATCCACCCCCCAATTCTTGGACTTCCTTTGCGGGCCTTTGCTCTGGGGGAATCCCTCCAGTTCACCCATGCTGTCTGTACCCCCAGGACTCGCTGGCTTGCTTCAACCAGACCTATACCATTAACCTCTACTTAGTGGAGACGGGTCGGCGGCTGCTTGACACCACGATCACCTTTAGCCTGGAACAGAAGGGCACGCAGCCAGAGCGGGTGAGTCGGAGTCTCTTGTCTTCAGGCTCTGCCCTCTGGGCTTCTCAACATGGGGCTCCCTTTCCTGAGGGCCGAGTGACAGCCATGGGCCTGGAATAGGGCTCTCTGGACGTGGGCCCTAGTTCTTCCTGAGCCACTGACTTGTCTTAAATCCCTGTGAGTAACAGTAAAAGCAGGTACCATTTATGCCAAGTGGTCACTGTGCCAGGCACCATGCTAAGCTTTACGCCCTAATTGATTTAACCATCTCAACGGTCTTGTGAAGTGGTTATTACTGCTCATGTTTCACAAACGAGGAAGCTGTGCCTAGTGAGAATCAGGACTCTGTCCGGGGTCACAGAGCTAGTAAGAGGTCGTTAACTCCACAGCCTGCACTCTTAATCGCTGTCCATCATCGCTTCTGCGCACATTTAGTTGTGTTCTGCAGCCTCTCTGGGCGGTGGCTTCTTCATCTCTAAAATGTAGAGTCTAACCTTGGCCTCCCGCTTGCTTTGTTTTGTGTAATTGGAGCATGATGAATGATGTAGTCCCCGAGAAGTTCTCGAGTTCCCCCAGGGAGAGGTCTGAGCTACAGCCTGGGACTGTTGCGTCGGCTCCTGTGAATACATGTTATATTGGCGTCCGGGTAATGGCTGTGTTGTTTACACATCAAAGAGTGCCATGATCTGGACCTCTCACAGCTCCTGACGCTTTGAATCTTGGGGTCTGGTGCTCTGAGAGGCATTTGGATTCTCGCTGACTGCACTGGTCTTGACTGTTTGGCTTATAGCTGTACATCCAGGTGTTCTTGAAGAAGGATGACTCGGTGGGCTACCGGGCCTTGGTCCAGACAGAGGACCATCTGCTACTTTTCCTGCAGCAGCTGGGTGAGTGGACGTCATTCAACCCATTTTTTTTTTTTCAGGCCTGTCCCTGAGTTCCAGTCAGACTATATTTTTTGGGCTATGGATAGGCTTCTGGGAAAGATTCAAGTGGAGTAGACCCTGAGTATTTTTTCCAGAGCTGTATGTCACCTGCTTTTGAGTAATTCCTTAGCATTCTAGGGTGGGATATAGAATTTTTCTCACTTGATCTATTGAATCCAGCCCCGTGTTCTGCCGTTTCTCTTTCTACACAAGAGTTACGGGGGATCTCTGAGCCACCTAGCAGAGTCCCTTCAGATGATGGGGGAGGCGGGCCTAGCTTTTGTAACCATGGCTTCTATAGCAGGGAAGGTGGTGTTGTGGAGCCGTGAGGAGTCACTGGCAGAGGTGGTGTGCCTAGAGATGGTGGATCTCCCCCTGACTGGGGCACAGGCTGAGCTGGAAGGAGAATTTGGCAAGAAGGCAGGTATGAACCAAAGAGGCTGGCACAGCAGACTTGCTGGAGGGTGCTCTGGGAGTGGGTTTGTTAGTTGGACCACAAAAGATGCTATCTCAGGGTGTCCCTGGCTTCCTGGGTGCAGCCATTTTGTCAGTCTGTTCTGAACTAGCTCTGACCAGTTTCCAATGCGTTTCTGCCCGTGTGGTTTATGTAACCATTCTCTTCTCTGAAAGGAGTGACCTGTGACTCTCTCTGGGGAAAGATCACAAGGAAAAAGAACCTTAACTTAGTATAGTAAGAGCTACACTTGTCTGAGTACCTGAAGTTTGTCCGGCACTGTGTCAGGCACTGTACATCCGTTGTCCCCAAAGCAGCAGCCACACCTTTCAGAGAGACGTGACTGTGCTGATCCAGTTACTGTGGTGATAGCCCAGTGCCCTCTGAAGCCAGCCACAGTCCCAACACCAGGATGAACTCGGGTCACTCCACTCTGAATCAGTCCTGCCTGCCACCTCTCTCCCTTCCGTCCATTCCCCTCGCTATCCAACAGGTGTTTGTTGAGGGCCTACTCTGGGCCAGGCACCATGCTAGGCATTGCAGATTTTCTTAAGCCGAGGATTAATTTGACTTTACTATTTATTTCTGCTGCCTGGATCCAGCAATTCAAGGTAAAATCTGCTTCCTGCTGCCTTGTTGCTTGTTGCCTGCTCACACAGCTAGCTTTTGGTTAATTATTTGTTTTCCTGACTTGCATCAACAAAGTATATACTGTGTGCGTGTGGACTGGGTGCCTATGACTTGTCCTGGTTGTCTCTCACTTCTCTTCCTTGAGCTGAGGTTGATGGAAACTAGGATAAGCAAAGGCACTAGTCCTCTTCAGTGAGCACTTACCATGAACCCCACACTGTGCGAAATCCTGTATGTACATCATGTGGTCTAATCTTTGCAACAGCCCAACGGGTTACATGCCTTTTGACAGATGAGGAAGCAGAAGCCAGAAGGTTAAGTACCTTTCCCAAAGTCACCCAGCTAGTAAGTAATGGAGCTGGGATTTTAATCCAGGTCTGCCAGACCCCAGAGGCCATGCTCCTTACCATGCTACCTTGCTTTGGTGACCAAATCTACTCTATGGAGATTTTGGCCTCATTGACAGAGTCAGGGGTAGAGTGAAGGATTGCCCTGGGAATGGGTTGCAGGTAGGTCTCTTGGGTGCAGGTTAAACAGTTGACAAAGTAGGAATGAAGCAGTGGGAAGTAGAAGTACCTCTTCATGATACACATACATCTGCACCCCTGCACCCCCACACCCTCCTTCTTCTGGTCTTGTCATGGCACCCAGAAGCCTTCCTCTGGCCGTTCTGGATGTGGGGCTGTGGTGGACACATGCACAGCATGGCTGCATCCTGCATGGCTGATCCCTGACCTTTTAGTCTCCTATTCCAAGATTCCAGCAGGTGAAGTACTAAGAGCCAGGTAGGTAGGTTTTAAAGTTCCTGCATGGCTGTACCTGTGTGTGAGGCTGTTGTCATCAGACACAGGACTGCCCCTTGGGCTTGTAGCCTGGGTTGTGGATGACTTGAATGCTCCACAGGAGAGGGAGAGACCCCTCATTAGGAAAAGCAAGTACCTTGTTGCTGGAAACACCTAGTCTGATGAGCAGTGAGCCTCAGCTGCATTACCTTTTCCTTGATGCCAGACGGCTTGCTGGGGATGTTCCTGAAACGCCTCTCCTCCCAGCTCATCCTGCTGCAGGCGTGGACTTCCCACCTCTGGAAGATGTTTTACGATGCCCGGAAGCCCCGAAGTCAGATTAAGAATGAGATCAACATTGACACCCTGGCCAGAGATGAGTTCAACCTCCAGAAGATGATGGTGATGGTAACAGCCTCAGGCAAGGTGAGAGGGGTTTAAGCCCCAGGGACCAAACCTGAGGTTCCGGGAGTGGAAAACAAAAACCCGTTGGTAGGGAATGGCGCTCGTTCTAATTTTCAAGGATAGAATCAGTTCTTTGGTTTGTCTTTCTAGTAGTGAGCCAATTATTTGTTTATCTTGCAGCTTTTTGGCATTGAGAGCAGCTCTGGCACCATCCTGTGGAAACAATATCTCCCCAGCGTCAAGCCAGACTCCTCCTTTAAATTGATGGTCCAGAGGACTACCGCCCATTTCCCCCACCCCCCACAGTGCACCCTCCTGGTAAAGGACAAGGTGAGGCCGGCCACCTCTGATTTGAGCCAGAGTGGGGATGGCTTTTCGGTGTTTTGTAACTTAAATTTCTCCTAGGCCTTTGGAATTCTGTGAGTTAAAGTCAGGTGTTCAGGGGTTAGAGCTCTGTTTCTTCCTGTTTTTTGCCCCAGTGGAGGACCCATCCAGGACTGATGTGGAACTGATTGTAAAGTGGGTGTGATGTCACCAGATCTGTAGTATGCCAGCTCTGCTTCTTCCCAAACAGGCGGCTGTTGGTAGCTGAACGGCTGTTTTCTCTTCTCTAGATGAGGGAGAGCAGGGCACAAAGCTATTTATAGCTCTGCCTCCCAGTTAGACGGCTGTCTGTGGGTTTCTTCTAGTGTTAGTAGAGAGCGGCTTGATGGACACTCTGCGGGATGGCTGCCCCAAGGTTGCTGAATTGGTGCTTGACCTTTTGCTTTGTCCCTCAGCACGTCCAGTTCTCGGTTAGCTTTGCAGCTAGTGGCAGTGTGACTTTTATCCTTTTGACACATTAGCCTCGAGGACCATGCACCTTCAGCCAAGATTTTATTTTCCACAAAGAGGGTGAAGACTAGGGAACCCCTCATAGCTGAGCTTTCCAGATTTATCCTTAGGGTTTGCATCTTTTCATGTCAGTGGAATCTGACAGTTTGTGCATTTCAGGAGACGGGAATGAGTTCTCTCTATGTCTTCAATCCCATTTTTGGGAAGTGGAGTCAGGTGGCTCCCCCAGTGCTGAAGCGCCCCATCTTGCAGTCTCTGCTTCTCCCCGTCATGGATCAAGACTATGCCAAGGTGCTGCTGTTGATAGATGATGAGTACAAGGTAGGGCATCTTCAGAGTGGCTGGAGAACGTCCAAGTGGAGTCAGGTGTGGGGGAGGGGTGGTCAGACAGCAGCTGGTCAACCAGAGATGGGAGCTGTCTGCAGTCAGGACACATTTGGGCTTGAAGGGCAGCTCTAAGCGACTTGATTGCTCTTTCTGCCCTTGTGACAACTCAGGGTCCTAACAGGACTAAATTTAAGCCCTAATTGTGTTCAGTAGACTTTAATTCTTTTTAAGATTTGCTCTTTTATTCTTAAGGCTCTCTTTGATGGGAAACACTAATGAGTCTTGAGCAACTGGGCTCACGATTCCTTTCCCTTTAACTCTTTCCTTGGGCTCTCTGTGGTTTTCAAGGTCACAGCTTTCCCAGCCACTCGGAATGTCTTACGACAGCTACATGAGCTCGCCCCATCCATCTTCTTCTATTTGGTGGATGCAGAACAGGGACGGCTATGTGGATATCGACTTCGAAAGGTAGGGAAGGGGCATCCTGGCAGGACCCTTTGTAGGAGGGATGGGATGTGTTATTTCGCCTAGAAGTGAATTACACTATTTTTTCTATTGTAAACTTAGCATAATCCTAATGTCTGACTCAAAGTCAGTCATTTTCATATTTATTGAGCAGCTACTACATGGCAGGCATAGTTCTAGGTGCTGTGGAAAGAGCAGTGCACCTTAGACAAAGTCTCTGCCCTCATGGAGCTTTCATTCCATGTTCCTTTTCTATAGCAGAGAGAAGGGATGTTCTCCATTCTTGGGAGGGTGGGAGGTGGGAGCGGTGACTGAGTAATAGTCCTTTCTATATGAAGATGATCTTATTGACCCACTTTTGATAGAATGTGTGCTTTGAATTTTATTTCTAGAAATGGGATCGATTTGCTCTAATCCTGACATACTTGAGTCCAACTCTTGCAAATAGTGATACACACTGGTTCTGAAGTCCAGCTCTGAGGTTCAGAAGGGGCTGGCCTTGGCCTTGTTAGCAGGGCTGTGTAGAGGAGTAATTTGCGGTGTGTACGCCCCAGAGGGCCCTTCCATCCTGTTCGTAAGGCCTTCGAAGAGGCACTATAGCATAAAGGTTAGGAGTTTGGACCCCGCTGCCTGGCTGTGAAACCTAGCTTTATCACTTACTAACTTTGTGTCCTTGGGCATCTGACTTCTCTGGTCCTCTGTTTTCTTGTCTGTAAAACAAGATGATAATAGTACCTACTTGGTAGGATTGTGAGGATTCAGGGAGTTAATACATGTAAATCACATAAAGCAATGCTTGGCACATGGTAAATGCCATCTATGTTTTAGTTGTTTTAAAAATGCAGTACCCTTTCCTGACATTTTGTAAGAGCTAACCTTTAGCATAAACAGCACAGGAAATGGTCTACCCAGAAAACACATTCTTTACCCTGTGGGTGAAAAAAAATTGACCTGCTAAGTTGATAAAAAAGGGAGCTGGAAAGAGAGTTCTCTGCCGATAGAGAGGAGTGACCTGGCACGTGAGTGTCAGCAGTCAGTGGAGTCAGAGGATGTCATTGGAGTAATCGACAGAGGGCAGACGAGGGAGGCAAAGCTGACATGGAAAATAAGCCAAGTGTGGTCTGAGAGGCTTTGACCTCCAAGTGAGTTTACTGGTGACTTTATTCTCTGGGGATGTTTTAGTGAATTCTGATGTTTTCACAGGAGCCTTATTTGTTCTTGATAAAAATTTTTATTATTTCAAAAATTTAAATAAGTAATGAATGAATACATTCTCATTGTAAAAGATTAAAACAGAATTGCAAAAGCAAAAATGTGAATGGACCCTTTCAGCCCCATGCCCAGCTGCTTCTCCAGATGGTACGCCTGTCAGTAGTTTGCTGTGCGTCTTCCTGCTGTCCTTTCTGTGTATTTACAGTACTGGATAAACAACTGTTTGGACCACATATCTATGTGGTTTATATATATTTTTTCTTATTGAAATGGAATTGACTATATTTATTAATGTGAAATTTGCTTTTTTAATTTAATATGTTTTCCACTTCATTATTTTGTTAAACCCATTTTTTATTAAAGTATAATGTTGAGAAAATTGCAAAATCATGAGGTTACGGCTCAGTGACCCTTCACAAAAGGAACACCCTTGAGCACGCAGCAGTCAGATCAGGAAGCAGAATGGCACCAGCAACCCAGGAGGTCCTTGTACCCCTTTCCAGTCACTACCCCCCAACCCCAGGGCTCCGTGTAATTCCACAGTATGGACGTATACTTAACCACAAAGATTTGTTTATTGGTTTCTTCGTTTTGAGGTCCCCACCGGCTTAGTAATTCCCTGCTGGCTCAGTGTACAGGCATCTAAGATTTTAGTAATAAGTGGTAAGTTTTCCTTGGCTATCTCCTACCCAGATAAACAATGGGATACTACTGAATATTTCCCTCTTTTTATTGGCTTTGGTGTCTTTCTTAATCAAACCGAGAGTTCCAAAACTTCTTTACAAACTAGGTCCTTATTGCTGTTTTCCTAGGAGCTCTGATCTTGGTGTCTTCCAGCGCAAAGGCCCCAAATAATGAGCTGTAGGACACATTTAGCCACAGCTGTCTCAGGCCTAAGTATACCTTCCTGACTGTAAGTGCTGGCTCTTTTGCTCTGCCCTAGGATCTCACCACGGAGCTGAGTTGGGAGCTGACCGTTCCCGCAGAAGTACAGCGCATCGTGCAGGTGAAGGGGAAGCGCAGCAGCGAGCACGTTCACTCCCAGGGCCGTGTCATGGGGGACCGCAGCGTGCTCTACAAGGTCCGGCACGGCAGGCTGGCAGAGGGTGGAAATGCGAGCGTTGACTCCTTGCTCTAGGATTTGGTAGATACATGACCTTGAGCAAGTCATTTAATCCCTTTGTGCCTTAATTTATTGGCTGTGAAATGGACATGATATGCCCTCTCCTAGGGTTGTTGTGATGATCCCATGAGATACCCATGCTTAGCATAGTGCCTGGCGTGTGGCCACTCCCCAAAAGATGTTAGCTGTTATTATCATCATTAGTGGTAGTACTGATAGAACTTCAGTTACTATACTGATACTACCAGTATCAGTACTGGTAGTACTGATAAACCTTAGTTAACCCATCAGAAACTCCGTCTGTGTGATCCGTCACTCTAGTTATTGGTAAAAGGAGGGAGACGGACAGGTGATTAGTGGGCTGCAAAACTGTCCTGTGAGAGAACGTAATCACTGTAGTAGTGAACATTAATTGCACCCTCTGGCGGAGCAGAGACTGAGTTGGAGGGGATTGTAATAGAACAGGGTAACATGACCAAGGAACTCAACAGGGAAGCTGCTTCACTAAGCAGGAGGCAGCACCACCAAGGGCAGGCCTCCAGTCGGGCTGTCCAGGTTCAGACTGGGCTCCACTGCAGACTAGGTGTTCCTCGTGGGTGGTATGCTTAGGCTTCCTGAACGTCCACTTTCACCCATGTGATGGGGCTAGTAGGACCTACATCACAGGATTGTTTTGAAGGTGAATGATAACATGTAACGTGATTAGAACGGTGCCTGCCACACAGTTCACATTATTATTAGTGCTATGGACTTGAAATCTTGATAGATGGGTACCTTCCATGTGGCTGCAGTCAGCTTTACTTGTTCAGGATGACCTTTCAAATTTACCTTTATAAGGTAAAATTTACTAGAATACTTATCTTTTCATATATTGAAAGGAATAGTGGTTAGGAGTAGGATTTTTGGATTTATATTCATTATACAAATTTTTTAGGTTTTTCTTTGTGTGTGTGTAAGGAAGATAGGCCCTGAGCTAACATCTGCCAATCCTCCTCTTTTTTTTTGCTGAGGAAGACTGGCCCTGGGCTAACATCCGTGCCCATCTTTCTCCACTTTATATGGGACGCTGCCACAGCATGGCTTGACAAACGGTGCGTCCGTGCGCGCCCGGGATCCGAACCAGCAAACCCCGGGCTGCCACAGCGGAGCGCACGCACTTAACCGCTTGCGCCACCGGGCTGGCCCCTAGGTTTTTTTTTTTTTTAATAGACTTTTTTTTTCCATTGGCTTAGTTTTAGATTTACAGAAAAGCTGCAAAGATAGCACATAGAATTCCCATATAGCCCTTACCTAGTTTCCTCTGGGGACTATAGTACGTCTGTCTAAACTGAGAAACCAACGTTGGTACAAGACTGTTAACTCCAGATGTTGTTGGATTTCACCAGTTTTTCCACATGTCCTTTTCTGTCGCAGGATCTAGTCCAGGATCTCACATGGTATTTGGTTGTCAGGTCTCTTTAGTTTCGTCTGGTCTTTGACAGTTTTTCAGCCTTTCTTTGTTTTCCATGACCTTGATAGTTTTGAAGAGTTCTAGTCAGGTAGTAGAATGTCACTCAATTTTGGTTTGTCTGATGTTTTTCTCATGGTTAAACTGTGGTTATGGGGTTTTGGAAGGAACATCACAGAGGTGAAGCAGCAATTTCTTTTTGAATGCCAGCTGGATGCCAGACACTCTTTTGGACCATAGGCTACATCAGTGAACAAAACAGACAAGGTTTCCTGTCCTCAGGAGGCTCTGGTTGTATTTGGGAGAGGCTAATTAGAAAATAAATGGGTCAATCCTATAGCATATTAGAGGGTGACCAGTTCTGTAGAAAGATGGCAAGCCAAGGATAGGGAAGGGAGTGCTGGACTTGGAAGGGGTGTAATTTTAACAAGGGCTGGTAAGAAGGATTTCATTGAGAAAGTGACACTTAGTGAAACTTGAAGGAGTGAGGAAATGAGTCGTCTGATATCTAGGGGAAGAGACTTCCAGACAGAAAGCCAGAGCATGCCGGAAGTCTTTTAGAAACAGCAAGGAGAATAGTGTGACTCAACAGGCTGTGTGAGGAGGAGTCACACTGCTGAAGTCAGAGAAGTGATGGGGCCTGATCACAGGCCATCGCTCTGGCCTTAGAGTGAGATGAAGAGCCACTGGGAAGTTATGAGCAGAGAAGTGACATAAATGGCCGAGGTTTAACAGATTCATTCGGCCTGCTATGTTGAGACTACACTGTAGAGGGCCAAGGAGGAGAGCAGGCAGACCAGTTAGGCTGTCGTAATCCAGGTGAGATGATGGTGGCTTGACCTGGGTTGGCAGCAGTGGGGGTGGTGAGAAGGGATCAGATTCTGGATACTGTTTTTTTTTTTTTTTTGTGAGGAAGACCAGCCCTGTGCAAACATCCAATGCCAATCCTCCTCTTTTTTGCTGAGGAAGACTGGCCCTGGGCTAACATCCGTGCCCGTCTTCCTCCATGTTATATGGGACGCTGCCACAGCATGGCTTGCCAAGCGGTGCGTCGGTCCGCGCTGGAATCCAAACCGGCGAACCCCGGGCCGCCGAGCAGAGCACGAGCGCTTAACCGCTTGCGCCACCAGGCCGGCCCCCTGGATACTTTTGAAGGTAGAGCCAATAGGATATGTTGATAGATGGGATGTTTGTGTTTGTGTTAGAGAGAAAGGAGTCAGGGATGACTCGGGTTCCAGGTGTAGACACTGATGCGTGGGGAGGCCTGAGGGAAGCAGGTTTTAAAGGGGTAAAAGAGGAGTTCAGTCAAAGAGGAGTTCAGTCTGGGGCACATTCCAATTTGAGATGCGACATACAAGAAGAGGTACTGAGATGGCAGCCTGTTAGGTCTGGAGTTCAGGGAGAGGTCTGGCCTGGGTGTGTAAACTTAGGCATTGCCACTCCCACAGGTGGTGTGAAAGCCACGAGTGTGGCTGAGGCCCCCGTGAGAGCGAGTGTAGATAGGAGTGCCTGGGAGACTGGGGAGATGAGGAGGAACTTGCAGAAGAGACTGAGAAGGAGTGGTCGCTAAGGCAGAGAGAAACCAGGGAGCAGGTGTCCTGGACGCCAAGTGGAGAAAGTGTGTCAAGAATGGCGTGGTCACATGGTACTAGTAGGTAAAGGAAGGTGAGGACTGAGACTTGTCCACAATTCAGCGATAGGGAGGGCACTGGTGGAGGGAATGAGCAATGCTGGAGCAGTGTCCTCAGGTCAGTGAGTGGACGGACCTGGATCGTATCTTAAGTTACCATTTGCTGTGTCTATGACTTGAGTAAATTGGTCAACTACTTGAAGGCTTTGCTCATCTGTAATATGTGGATAATAGCTACTTTGCAAGGCTGTTGACAGGATTCAATGCAAGGCGCCTGGCATGGCCCCCAGCCCTCAGTGGACACTAAACAAACAGAGTGATGGCAAACTCTAAACAGGAAGCTCTTCTAACCAGAAAAGCTGATTCCTCTGCCAGGGCAGAGCTGCAGGTCTGCCTCACCGCCCAGGGCTCCTGGTGGAGTGGAGCTCATGATTTGCCGTCGTGGTTCTGAAGTAGCTTTTCTCTCCTTCTCCCCAGAGCCTGAACCCCAACCTGCTGGCAGTGGTGACAGAGAGCACAGATGTGCACCATGAGCGCACCTTCATCGGCATCTTCCTCGTGGATGGTGTTACCGGACGCATCATCCATTCGTCTGTGCAGAGGAAAGCCAAGGGCCCCGTCCACATCGTGCACTCAGAGAACTGGGTGGTGGTAAGGAGTGGCAGATACACTTGTGTCACCACCAGGGACATGACAAGCTCACGCATGTATGGCTGGTCTCCCTGCATCGTAAATCCTTTTCTTGCCTCTTGTTCCAGAAACCAGTTGCTGCTTTGTGTTTTCCTAGGATCCAGAACCTCTGGTTGGCAGCAGAGGGGCTGGTTAGGGGGCTAGGCTCAGGAATCAGACTGCTGAGGTTTGGTCCCAGCTCTTGTGTTTCCTGGCTGTACACCCTTGAACTAGTTATTTCAGCTCTCTGTTGCATTACCTGTGAAGTAGGGTAGTAAGAGTGTCCTCTAGTTCAGCGTAGAACAGTGCCTGGCACATGGTGAGCACGCAGATGTTAGCTGTTATTATTGCTGACTTCTAAGTGCCTTGAGAATTCCTTTGTCTTATGGTGAACTTTGGAGAGCCTGATAAAAGTACCTTGCAAGTTATTAAACTTGGTCTCCAGGAAGAAAACTGGGGAACTGGGTGGTTTCCTTCCTTCCTAGATGGGAGCTCTGTGGCGAAGTGTCTTCTCAGGTAATTTCCCCTTTCCGGTTGAACCAGCAGCCGAGTCCTGAGCTGCCACCTCTTCTCTCTGCAGTACCAGTACTGGAACACCAAGGCCCGGCGCAATGAGTTTACTGTACTGGAGCTCTACGAGGGCACCGAGCAATACAATGCCACCGCCTTCAGCTCCCTGGACCGTCCCCAGCTGCCCCAGGTCCTTCAGCAGTCCTACATCTTCCCCTCCTCCATCAGCGCCATGGAAGCCACCATCACTGAGCGGGGCATCACCAGCCGACACCTGCTTAGTGAGTGACGAGGGGAGGGTCTCTGGGGTGACCAGGTTCCCTTAGGCAGCCACACTGAAGGACAGGGCTGGGGATGCATTGCCAGCAGAGCCCTGTTTGACCACGGCAAGGGAAGGTTAGTGAGGAGGGCTTTACTTCAGCAGAACAAGTTCCTTAGTTCCGCTTTGCCACCCATAAAGATGACACATCTCTCTTAGTCCTCATTTCTGATGAACCACTTCACTTCTCAGTTGTGTCTTTTCACCTCGCTCAGAAAATTGAGCCTTGGGGCTGGCCCAGTGTGGAATGGTTAAGTTCGCGCATTCCGCTTCAGTGGCCTGGGGTTCATGGTTTCAGATCCTGGGCGCATACCTACTCACCGCTCATCAAGCTATGTTGAGGTGGCGTCCCACATAGAAGAACTAGAAGGACATACAACTAGGATATACAACTATGTACTGGGGCTTTAGGGAGAAAAAAGAAAAAGAGGAAGATTGGCAACTAGTGTTAGCTCAGGGCCAATCTTCCTAAAAAAAAAAACAAAGAAAATTGAGCCCTGATACCATTCCTAACATAGATAGTCTGTGCTGATGGGCTGCAGAAACTAGCAAGGTTTAGGGTCTCATCCGTATATGGTCAAGTTCAGGACTTAGTGATTGTTCAACAGGCTGCTCAGCGTAGTGATTTTACCACGGCATTTGGGGCTCTCAGCTTTGACAGGCACCTGGTATTGCTATTTTGTTCTCAAATGTGAGGGGAACAGCCCTCTCGGCAGTTTCCCAAGTTTATTCCCCACCGTCCCTGAAAGCAGCGGGCTCTCATGTTGCCTGGTCCTTGGGCCCTCCCCGGCCTCCCTGCTGCAGCCTCGCACACGGCTTGTGTTGGCTGAGAACAAGGAGACTCACTTGGTTGGGGCAGGTATTGGAGGGAAAGGAGAGGGATGAAGAGATCCAAGTGGCCTTCCATGCTCTTCTCTTTCATCGTTATCCATTTTTTGATTTCTAGAATTTTATTTTCTGATGTCTCAGAATGATATGTGAAGAAACCAGTATCTTCAAAAGTGGGAACCTTCATTCAGACCTTTGCATGTTATTAGATTATTGTTTTTGGCCATTTAAGGGAGCCTCATTGACCCATTTTTTGATTTTAAGTTCTATTTTAAATTTCTGTGATAATGGCATTTTTGTAACTAGCTGTAATCTGGGGTGGAATTGCTGTGAACATTCACTTCTGTTGACATCTTTCTGTGCAGTTGGGCTACCTTCTGGAGCAATTCTTTCCCTTCCTAAGGCCTTGCTGGATCCCCGCCGTCCTGAGATTCCAACGGAACAAAGCAGGTGGGACCCTTGCTGGCAGTGCTGAAGGCTCTGACCTTAAGAAACTTAAGATGTTGATTAAGTTTGGTCCTTGGTCTCTGTGTGTTGTCCTGCTGTGCTCGGGGCTAGAGATGTAGCGGTGAACAAGTCTGACAGACACCTCTGCCCTCATGGAGCTTCCATTCTGGTCGGGGAGATGACATGGACAATAAATAAGATAAACAAGTGAAATAATACTGTGTTAGGTACTCAAATGCTGAGCAGAAAAAATAAAAAAGGGACAGGGGCTATGAAGGGTTGAGGGGTACGTGGGGGTGAAATTGGAGAGGGTGGCCTGGGAAAGCCCCTCTGAAAAGGTGACTGTTGAGTAAAGACCTGAGGGAGGTAAGAAGCTAGCCTTGTGGATATCCGAGGGAGAACTTTCCAGGCAGAGAGAACAGCCAGTGCAACAGTGCACATCCCCTGAGATCATGTCTGGTGAGTTAGAGGGAGGGCAGGAGGCCACTGGCTGGAGCAGCCAGTCGTGGGGACACCAGGAAATGAGGTAGTGGGGGGTAATGGGGGAGGTAATGGGGACTGGATCATGTGGGGAAGCCAATAGCTTGTCACTGTTGGTATTCATTTTTGTATTTCTAGCCATCATCTCTGCATATTTTCTCACCTCCATCCTGAATTCTGTTCCCTTGGGTGTGAGGAACTGTGGGCAGGGCAGAAGACAGTAGATCTGTCCTTGCACATGAGGAAAGGAGGAGTATGGTCTGGAAAGAGATGGGAGGTTAAAGCTGGGGAACACTTGGATGTGGTAGGGTTGTCAGAGGAGTGTGGACTGGGGCACTCTGGAGGGAAGAGCAGGAACTGGCCTAGTGGCTTAATGTTTTGGTTTTAAAATGGCCCTGACTTTCCTCCTCTAGTGTGAAATACTGGTTGTCTGTTATTTTTTTTAGATTTAGAAGATAGGAATCCAGATCTGTCTTACTCTCTGCACAGCTTTCTTTCTTGCAGCCCTTCCTAACATTCAGCTGCTAAATTTTTAACTACCTAATACAAGTAGACCTTGAAGGAAGATTTGAGGCTAGATGTGTGGCCTGGAAACCTCCCTGGACTCAGACAGGGCAGCCAAGAGATCCCCTTACAGCCCTTGTGAGTGCCGGTCCTGGCTGATGTTTTGCAGAGAGGAGAACCTAATCCCGTATTCTCCAGATGTACAGATACACGCAGAGCGATTCATCAACTACAACCAGACGGTTTCTCGAATGAGAGGTATCTACACAGCCCCCTCAGGCCTGGAGTCCACTTGTTTGGTGAGTCGAGCCCACAGCCCAGCCCGTGTCACCTTCTCAGCCACCCTGGGTGACAGCTGCTCTTTGTTTCACCCTTGGGAAAACAGCTCGAGGATTCCATTTCCTTTCTTACTGGAGTTTGAGGTTGTGGCAGATCACTGGCTGCCTTTCTTAGGATTTCTCCTTCCCTCTGCCTTCCAGGTCGTGGCCTATGGTTTGGACATTTACCAAACTCGAGTCTACCCATCCAAACAGTTTGATGTCCTGAAGGACGACTATGACTATGTGTTAATCAGCAGTGTCCTCTTTGGCCTGGTTTTTGCCACCATGATCACTAAGAGACTGGCACAGGTGAAACTCCTGAATCGTGCCTGGCGGTGAAGCCCAAGAGCCACTGCCAGAGGGCGGGGCCGAGGGGACGGAGGGTCAGGTGAGAAGCTCCAGCTGAGTTTGACAGGTTGGTGAGAACGTGTTGGGCACTCACTTCGGTTAACGTTGTGGAGAAGGTGGACTCTCATGGAGACTCCTTTTGGGATACGTCTGCTGCAGCGTCGTCGGGGGACGGAGGCCGAACTCACTCTCTCTGCCGAGAATCTCTAAGCGTCTTGATGAACTTTCCCCTGAAGTCCAAAGGCCACTGCCCTGTTACCTTTCTTTGCCCATCCATGAATGTTGTTGTTGTTGTTGTTTTATAAGACCTCCAACAGATTTTTCTCTTTTGTGTGGCCTGTTTAAATTGCTTTTGGTTTACCTTCTGTTTCCCAGGTTTCTCTTTAGAAATCCTTCAGACTGTTTCCCTGCCTCATGCTTCAAAGTTGGGAGGGAACTCTTTTTGACAACTCCACCTGATAGGTGCATTTGCTGTTTTACATTGGGGAGAAAGAAGATCCATCCTTAGCTGAGGTTTGAGGACTGATCCAGCTGCTTATGGCTTCTCTCCGACATAACTTAGGGCTGAGGAATCTCTGTGTGGTGTCAAGTGTATTTTATTGAAGCCTCCAGTTTCATGCTCGCATTCATCAGGTAGGGCCACTCAGTCTTTGTTGCAGTTTGTCAGAAGCTGAGTGTATAATAGCATCTTGGTTTGTGGGTCAGTGCCTGTACTATTCACCTGAGATGTGTCTGAGCTGAGGCCTCGTTTGTACTACTGAATTGTCTGATGCTTGAGCTCACCCACTGGCTGGCCTAGCCATCTTATAACCTCGTTAAAGAAAGTCGTTCTTGTTTAAGAACCTCATTATTTATTTTTAGTTTTAGAAATAACATGTGGGTCACTATATCTCTCTTAAAACGAGCAGATTTTAAATCTTACTGATCTTTAAAAAAGAGGGGAGAGAAAGGGCCGGGGTGGGAAGCTGCATCGTGTGGAGTAGCATGCTGGTTGGCTGGGCTCTTGTCGCTGCTACAGATTAGGAAATCCTAAAGGTTTCCCTTGTTTATTGATTTGGGGAATGATGGGGTTTTTCTTTACTGTGAAGAATGAAATGTACAGAGAGAGACCTTCTCTAGCCCTTTGGGGAGAGAGGTACATGCAAGTGTCTAAATAAAGCGAGTGATGAATGACACTGTTTTAAGTCCTTTTTTATGGTTTAGGAACATCACTTTGAGGCTACGTTTGCATTAGAGGGGACAAAAAGCAGTGTGGAAATGGAGCGAGTGTATTTCAATCAGGAAGCATGCCAATTTAATCCTATAACAGTTGTGTTATTTAAAAACATAATTTTTTATCTTTCTGTGGTCAGATGCTGGTGGTAGATTATGGCAGAGAAGGAAGAAAAATGAGAATAATTTTACTTTAGTAATAAGATTGTGAAATTGATCTCAGTGAATGAATGAACATATAAGCATCTCCAGAAAATACAGGGATCTCTTCACCCTGACTCAAGGCATATTTTGCTCAAAGTGACCTGGGAGAAGAGAGTAAGTATGAGTTAAAAAAAATTCTGCCCTAGTTTTGAGAAAGCCTGCCTGGAATTTGAGTGTCCTGTATAAATATGTGCAAGCTGCATCATTAGCTTTTGCCTTGCTCTCTGTTCTGCTTGCACGGCCCAATAAATTTGTTAGATTCTAGTTTTCATTTACCTATGAGTGTGCCAGCATCTGAGAGAACAAGCTAATGGGAGGAAAGTTATCTGCCCTTGTGTAAAATTCCCTGTATTTTGGGTTTAATCATTACTATTTTGCTGAAGGTTACCTCAAAGCAGGTGCTTAAAATAGCTAGAGCTAATGGTGTGGTCGAATCTAAGTCGTCTTAGTCCTCAGCCTTTCTTAATCTTCAAGCAGCCTCTACCTATGGCTTTGAAACTATTTCCTCTCAATGCTCTCATCTCTCGTGTTGTAGTCTTCTTTTTCTGTGCACATCCCTTGAGCCATCTGTTCCCCCTATTTTCATTAATTAGGTTAATTTTGGAGCCCCCTGCAATGTTTCACTTAAAAAAGTAGATTCTTCAGTATTTTTGATGTCATTTCTTAATTAGTTGTCAACATACAAGATCTTTTCTTGTAAAATTTTGCAGCTAAATAGTATTTAGTGATTCTCAGTCCCTGTTGGGAATAATGTAAAATAGTTTGTGTCTTTAATTTATGATTTTTCCTTAGCCTTTGACTCTGGGCAGGAATCAACTATTAGGTAACATGCATGAATTACATACAGAATTGCAGTTATAACAGAAATTCAGGGTAAGAACCTTTTTTTAATTTTGAGAGGTGACATAATGTTTTTGGAAGGGGGGTTAAACACTAATGTATTATGCCCCACCTACCCTTTTCTTAAATTGTAACTTAGTGATTTAAAACCTCTTTTGGAAAAGGTTGATACCTGCTCCCCTTCCCCTATCCCCAGCAAAGAAAGGTGAGCAGGCTCATTTGCAGATAAGATGGTTTTATTGTCATAAATTAGCAATGGCTCTAATAAACAACTTACCCTACAATTTAATAACTACCAAAACAACTGACAGGCTTACGCTTTTCTGAAACCCAATAATTTTTGTTAGCATTCCTCCAATATTTATTTTGCTGAGTCCACAATTCTGAATTTTGAGTTAACTCATTCTGCCCTTCTCAATGGGGTAAAATTCTGGGTCTTGACTGCCCTTTTGTCTGCATTGGAGCAGATGTGAAACTTCTTGAAGGCATCCTTTGGCCCTCTGTTTAGCCATAAATCCTTGTCAGGCCCTGTCATTTTAATGATAGGATGTTAATCCTTGTTACAAAAAACACTTGGGACAGCTTACACAAACACAATGATACACGATAAAATGAAAATTAACTGGGTGAAGAGAGCAACAAGAACAAACATAACTCAAAAGGAGGTTGGTTGAGACACATTTGTGGTGGACACCCACCATATATTATCCATCTTTTCTTCAAGCTACTCTCAAGTCGATCCCTAGATAAGCCAGACCGGCAGAGAACTAGCTATGCATGTAGATTGAATTCTGGGGGCAGTATTTTGTCATAGCCAATCCTCTGGTCCCTCTGGTCTCAGTATTAGGAATAGTTGTCTCTCTTAAGTCACTTAAGAAAATTTTTTTTCCTTGACTTTAAATAGAACATGCATATTGTAGAAAAACTTAAAGTATAAAAATTACTTTGTGAACTAGTACTAATATTAATTACTCATATGGCCATTGATAGCCTGAGTTTAATGTTCTCGTGTACACACTCTTTAATAGGATCATAATCATACTATTTAATTCTGCTACTTGTTTTTTCAACTAATGTATTTTGAACATCTAATATTCATAGAGATGCCCTAAATCCTTTCTGGAACAAAGTCTGATAGAAAAAAATAACTCAACTCCTAAAGTATGTGTTAGAGGCTTTAATGCGAGTCACCTAACCTCTCTGAATGAGTTTCATTAATTGTGTGAGGGCACAGGTTCTGTGGTCTGTAAGGTGTCTGTCAGCTTGATAATTTCAGATTTGTAATCTCACTGCCTTTATAAATTGTATTCTTTGTCAGAGCCTAGTCATAAGCTATAATTATCAGAATCATCCCAAGACTTATCTGACTTCTGCTCATTTAAAATTTTGTTTTTAAATCAGGAATCTGGGCCAGCCCCGTGGCTTAGTGGTTAAGTGCGTGCGCTCCACTAGCGGCGGCCTGGGTTCGGATCCCGGGCGTGCATCGACGCACTGCTTGTCCGGCCATGCAGAGGCCACATCCCACATACAGCAACTAGAAGGATGTGCAGCTATGACATACAACTATCTTCTGGGGCTTTGGGGGGAAAATAAATAAATAAAATTATTTTAAAAATAAATAAATAAATAAATAAATCAGGAATCTATTCTTCCTGTATATTCTTTTTTTTTTTTTGTGAGGAAGATCAGCCCTGAGCTAACGTCTGCCACTCCTCCTCTTTTTTTTGCTGAGGAAGACTGGCCCTGGGCTAACATCCATGCCCCTCTTCCTCTACTTTATATGGGACGCTGCCAGAGCATGGCATGACAAGCGGTGCACCGCTGTGCGCCCGGGATCCGAACCAGTGAACCCCGGGCTGCCGCAGCGGAGTGCGCATACTTAACCGCTTGCGCCACAGGGCCGGCCCCAACTTTCTGTATATTCTTGACTTGGAATGCTTTCTTTCCTTCTCAAAATCTGGCTTGTCCCAAATCTGAACTCCATGAAACCTTCCCTGTTGACTCTGGCTGCCCAGGACCTCCGAATTTCTTGGTTAACCACATAATTTCCTGAATGATGCATCCTAGAGTTTTATTATTTCAGTCAATCGGTGTCTCTCAGGGATTGTTAAACTGTTTTCTGAACTCCCTGCTGTCTTAACCATGAAGCTGCTACCTGACAAATTGTTCCCAAATGGTTATACCTTCTTCGACATTTGTCCCTAGTTTCCTAAATTTCTATGGTGCGTTTGGTGACTTAGTAAGTCATTCTTATATTTATTGAAATGCCAAGAGATAGTCCTACTCACCTTTTTCTGGTGTGCTCTGGAACGTGAGCTCTGACAAACCCTATTTTACTACTTAAAACAAATGCTCACAAGATTAATATGGGAAATAAGCTTTGTGGTACTATAATTTCTTTTTTTTTCATTTTTTTATTTTTTTATTTTTTCCCCACAAAGCCCTAGTAGATAGTTGTATGTCATTGCTGCACATCCTTCTAGTTGCTGTATGTGGGACGAGGCCTCAGCGTGGCCGGAGAAGCGGTGCGTCGGTGCGCGCCCGGGATCTGAACCCGGGCCGCCAGCAGCGGAGCGCGTGCACTTAACCGCTAAGCCATGGGGCCGGCCCTGTGGTACTATAATTTCAATTTTGAAAGGGAAAGATACCTTTTTGGTATTATATTTATATGTACTTATATAAACAAAATAAAAGAACTTTGATTATTTAGACTCAAAGTCCAAATAGGCTTTGGAAAACACTATTCTTTATGACAACTACAGTCACGCGCCGCATAATGATGTTTCGGTCGAAGATGCACTGCATAGACATCGGTAGTCCCGTAAGATTGGTACTATATAGCCTAGGTATGTAGTAGGCTATACCATCTAGGTCTTTGTAAGTACCCTCTATGATGTTTGCACAACGAAATCGCCTAACCACACATTTCTTAGAATGTATCCCCATCGCTAAGCGACCCACGACTGTACCTTAATATTCAAAAAGTGACAGTTATCATTCCATGATCAAAACAAGGCACACAACATTTTGTGCACTTTTATTTCTTTGTAAAATGTAAACTGAGGGGTACCATCTACCTTTCAATAATGATGGAGATACCAGTACTTTGTATGAACTACTTCAATTTGTTGCCAAGTTTTTTATTTTAACAGACTATATAAGTAAAAAAAAAATAAATCAACAATACCATGGGCCAGCCCCGTGGCTTAGCGGTTAAGTGCGCCCGCTCCACTACTGGTGGCCCGGGTTCGGATCCTGGGCTCGCACCGACGCACCGCTTCTCCGGCCATGCTGTGGCCACGTCCCACATACAACTAGAAGAATGTGCAACTGTGACATACAACTATCTACTGGGGCTTTGGGGAACAAAAGGAGGAGGATTGGCAATAGATGTTAGCTCAGAGCCGGTCTTCCTCAGCAAAAAGAGGAGGATTAGCATGGATGTTAGCTCAGGGCTGATCTTCCTCGCAAAAAAAAACAAAACCAAAAAAAATAAAATAACCAATACCAAAAAAATTAAGGTGAGTCTCTCCTTCTCCCACCCTCTGTTTCCCAGAGGTAAGCACTGAACAATTTGGTATGGATCTCTCCAGACCACATAATGTTCAGCAACTTTATTTTATCACTAAATATATCAGGGAGAGCTTTCCATCTTAGTAATATGGATCTCGCGTACCCTTTTTTATGGTCACAAGGTTGAAGTTCTTAAGTGTTATTCCGTTAGAGATTTTTATGAGATCGATCAAATGCTCTTTCAGGGAAGTCTATCATGTATTATTTAGACCATCTTTCCAGTAAGGATTTATAATAGCATAAAGGAGGTTTGCACACACTCCTCCTCATTGTGTATGGAGTTTGAGTGTGATGTCAGTTGAGACTGACCCCCAACCAGGAAGCCATTTTTACATCAGGACTAGGGCTTATATAAATTTCTGATCCATGATACTGAGAAGGTGACGTTTCCAGGATAGAGACTGAGGCCATTTAGGAAGGTGTCTTTATAAACTAGCCACAGATTTATATTGAAGCACACTCTTGTCTACCATCACCTAATATGCAATGTGAAAGAATGAAAGAAAGCAAAAATACATTTCAAAGGCACACTTACTCATATCAACACCGCTGTAACTTCTTTGTGGTTTTGGTGATATGTCTATCCCATGTGCTGTGATAAAATAAGCTAGACCAGAAGACTGATAACCAGAATGCCAGTTTATTGATAATGAAGACTATAATTGCCCAGAGGACTAGAATACTTATGTCTGCTAGTTGGAATATTTATTCTCTATGAAAAAGCTTGTATAATAAGTTAAAATGCTATAAGTTTGCTTGGTTATTATGAAGTTAGAATAGGGGGTGTGATAGCCTATGCATAGTTTTTCCTATAGGTGTTTATCTGCAAAAGAGACCAGAATATTCACTTCTGCTGACCAGGACAGCCCCTCCCCACCCCCCAACAGTGCTAGAGGATACAGTGTAATCCTTTGACTCCACTTTTCCTGGGCTTTATACTACTTTCCTTCTGCTAAGTGCCTGCCATATGTTATTGTACTCTAATCATAAAGTATTTACAAGGCTTTTTTTCTTTTAACTTTTTATTTTGATACAATTGCAGACTTAGAGAAAAGTTACAATAGTACAAAGAATTTTCAGATACCTTTCACTGGGATTCCCATCCCAATATTAACATATTACCATATTTGCCTTATCCTTCTCCCTCCTGTCTCTCAATCTGGTCCAAAACTTTGCTGAGTGTAAATCCTGAAACACGTCAATAGCAGATCTGAGGAGTGTAAAAATCATTTTACAAAACAAAACTCTTCTAATATATTTTTCATCTTATCTAAGTTATTTGGTTTAAGCTGAATTAGTATATCTAAGCTTCATTTTATAGTTTGTCAGTCAAACATTCATTAATTCACATTGGCTATTACTGAACACTGTTGTAAATTTTGATGTTCACCTTATTAATTTTAATAGTTTCAGTTGTGCTCTTTCCTTCCTCAGTTTCCTATAAATCTTGCTTCCTGCTACTCTGTAAAACTGACATTCTATTCTAGTCCCTGCACAACTGTCAAAATTATTTCTCTCTTAAAGCAAGAAGGCCACAAGGCACATTTTCTCCTTTAAATTCATACCATATAGAATGCGCTATTATGGGAAAAATAATCAATACTTGTGGATTACACGACTGTATCATATTACTAAATTGAATTAGGCTTCTAATCTATTGCCTTACATTCTTGGTATTAAAAAAAAAAAAAAAAATCTCTGTTCATTGTGAATTACCAGCAAGGAGCCGCTCTCCATTTGTAGTTTCAGTGTTGCATTAGGAATTTCCACAAAACAAGCACTGACTATTGGTTCTTGTAACTTTGTAAAAGCTCAGAACAGATTGACCTTTGTTGGTGGTCTTGGAGCTAATAGCTACAGTTTATTCATCTAATTGTTTCTAAACAGTGTCTATTAGGGTCTATTTCAAGCATGTATCAGATGGAATATTTCTGAAACAAAAATGCCAATATCTCTTGCTTTTGAGGCTCCTGCAGTGACATTGACCTCTTGTTTTAGATTGAGGTATAATTTATAACCACTAAAGTGCACACATCATAAGTATATAACTCAATGAATATTGTGTGTATATCCATGTAACCATGACTTGTACCATATAGAACTTCCAGCTCCCAGCAGGCCTCCTCATGCTTCCTCCTAGTCTGTACTCCCACACTGGTCTTTAAACCATACTATGCATTCAGCTGTGGCTGCTTAATTTTTTTCTTTCATTGCATTTCCTATTATCATATCTCTCTTTTATCACTTTTAAAATTTTAGTTCTTGCCCAGACACTGGGGATTAGAAAGGAACTAGTATTTTAAGTTCTTCAGGTAACAATTCATAAAAATTACTATTCTTTAGTTTCTATCTTATTAGCGGAGGATTAGAAGCTTGTGTTTCATCTGGAAGTCTTTTTTAGTCCCCTATTATCCTGTTCCTTTCTTGTTGTCTACATTTAGAATGTAGATGCCATTCCAAATCTTTGTAGCAACACAAGAACAAACCTCCAAATTAATGTGGTATTTATAAAGAAAGATCTTTAGAGTGCTTTCTGAGCCAGAAATATTAAAAAGTATATAATGTGAGTTTAGGTACAGGTGCAAATCTCCTTGTGATAGTCTGCATTTGCCTTTTTACTCTCTTTCTTCTGCAGATGGAGGGGGAGGGAGGGGAGCAGGAACATTTGATCTTTTATTTTTTCCTGAAACCTCTCCAAGAGAACCTTTGCTGATTAACTTTGTCTTTTGGGTAAAATAGGTGTCCTAAGAGCCACTATAACATTTTTGGTCTCCAGCCTTCTCCTTAGGACTCTGGTTCAGTAGCTTGAAACAGTGCAGTATTTACTGTTACGGAAAGGTTTTTCTCCCCATCTTTCATTTTTCATATTTTTGTTTAAGAAACCTACTGTTATTATTATTATCCCCTGATATAAGTAAGACACTAAAGGAAAATCCCTACTGTTATCATTGAAGCTACATTCTCCTCCAAGGCTGATCTTGACTGAATTTTATTTCTAATGTAAAATAGATCTTTTCTTACTAAAAGTGGAGCTTGATCACCAGGTACCAATTTATTTATGAGCATTACACCGCTAACAAAAGGAAGCTCCTCCAAAACTTCGGGGAGAATTTCAGGGTTTCAGGATTTTCAAACTATCTCCACGTTCTTGTGAAGATTTCTTTAGGCGGACTGTGGGCCACGGAGCTGAGAGCTTGACGTCGTCCACCAAGACGGCACCCACACGAGCATGTCCTCAACGCACGCATACCATTCCTTGAGTCAAACTGTCCAGTCAAACTGCTTTTCCCTCTTAGATCTGGAACGCAGATAATTTTATCGGCAAAAATCTAGACGTTATCCCCCGTTAATCAAAGCTTACATTCTTTACTAGTAGAAAAATAGGGAAAATAGAACCTTACGTGGCAAATTGCAGAGAGCGATGCAACTACGAGCCAGTAATATGACTAATGAGGGTGATCAAAACATAAATGGGATTTGAGCGCGAAGAAAATAAGGACTTGTGATTACAATAACAGCGCGAGGCGGTGTGAGAAGGAGAACGAGCTTTGTAAACGGGGAAGCGCTGCAACATTACTATTTTGGGTAGCACTGGGGAAGGGAAGAAGCGGGTGAGAGGGATTAGGCTTTGGCTTCCTCTTCTCGTCCTTAGCTGTCTCGGGCCGGGGTCATTATATTCCCCGACGCGTAATCTACTCCGTTGCCCCGATCTCGCCAACTGAAACCAAGTCCCAAACTCACCTTTCCCCGGCGCCCGGAAGCCACATTTCTCCCACCTTCGGGAGCGACTCCCAGCGCGCAGGCGCGGAGGTTAATGCTCCCCCGCCCTCAGCCGAAGCGCTGTGTCCTGCGCAGGC
This sequence comes from Diceros bicornis minor, assembly GCF_020826845.1. Taxonomy (NCBI): domain Eukaryota; kingdom Metazoa; phylum Chordata; class Mammalia; order Perissodactyla; family Rhinocerotidae; genus Diceros; species Diceros bicornis. The sequence continues at coordinate 36,326,689 of NC_080752.1, read as the reverse complement.
GCAGCGCCTCTGACCCGCCCCCACGCCGCGCCGCGCTCCCCTTGAGCGAGCGGAGGGAGGCTGTCCCGCGCGTCGCACGTTTTGGACGGCGACTGAGTCGCGCACTCTGACGTATAGATTGCGTCACTTCCGCCCCCTCCCGGGAGGCGGCGCTGGGCCGGTGGCAAGCCCCCGGAGGGAGCCGCAGTAGTACGACGGAAGATGGCGACGAGCGGCGGCGAAGAGGCGGCGGCAGGGGCGCCGGCGCCCGGGGCCCCGGCCACGGGGGCAGACACGACCCCGGGCTGGGAGGTGGCGGTGCGGCCCCTGCTGTCCGCGTCCTATTCCGCCTTCGAGATGAAGGAGTTGCCGCAGCTGGTGGCCTCAGTCATCGAGAGGTACCGGGCGGTGGCCCCGGCGGGGCGGGCGCAGGGAGGGGGAGGGGAGGTCGTGCCGGATTGTCTGGACCCGCTTCCCGGGCTGTCTCCTGCCGCTCGGGGACCCCCGCCTCAGCCACGGCTTTAGGGCTCCCCGGCCCCGGGAGACGAGGGCTGGTCCGGGGTGCCTTCCGCCGGCCCATGTAAATCGTCTGTGCCTCAATTTCCCTCCCGAGTAAAACTTTTGAGGAAGCCTCTCGGGAGGGCGTGGCCGGACCTGGTCGGGAGTGACTTTGAGATGCATCGCGCTCGTAGGGGAACGTTCCCGGGGCTGCCCCTGCGGTAAGGTCAAAGCGCTGATGAGTTTGCATTTCTCGTTCGCACTCATCCCCCTAGCCTGGGCCGGAGCGGAGTCCCGGGTTTAATTCGGAAACCTACCACATAATTTAATAACGGTCTCGGTCGTGCTGTAATCACTGCGGGCACGTGCTTTTTCTGTGACTGAAGCCACTGGTTGACCCTGGATGACTTTCTTTTCAGGTTGCAGTTACTCTGTCTTGCTACCATAACGGTCTTTGATTTGCAACATTTCGGTGTGTTAGTCTGAGAAGTCCTTTTCCCAAAGAAACAATGTTGTTTTTTTTTTCCCCTTTCTCTCTATAAATACCTTCAGACTCTTTTACAAACGAAACTATTTATTGGTTTGCCGTTACATGGTTTTGTCTTTTTGTACAGAGATTCTTAGATTGTGAGAGTTGTGTTCATACAAGGCTGTGATACCAGTCAGAGTGCCTGCCTTTTCCTGACTTACCTGGCTCAGAACAGTCTTTCATTAGTTTAATGGTAGACGTCCTTTTAAAACCAGTCTCACTTTCATTTCCAAACCTTACTTCAGCGACTCTCTGCAATTTTAGCTTCATGCCAAGAAGGGTATATCTAAAGGTTGTCCAGAAGGTTAGAAATTGCTGTTTATTATTCAAGAGAGGCCCATGGTTCGACAAATTGTTCATTATAGTGCTTTTTGTTAGGTTTGTGATGCTTTGGATGCCGTTTTAAAATTTTTTTTTAATTATTATAATAAAATAATGGTGGGTTTGATAACTTCACAGATAACTTTACAGATGGATTTCCCTATCTAATTATTAAGCCAAGAATGTTCTGAAGATGTAGACAGGTATCAGAGATACTGCTATCAAATTATGTAGCCTCTTTTTAACTGTTTTAAACATTTGGATTAGTGGTGTTTTTCCTGAATTATACTCCTCATGTTACTTATAATCGACAGTATTCCACTCTTTTGAGAACATTTGCTTTTGTGTTTTTATGGACATGAGCTGAGTAGATTATAAAGTCATTTGTTGACACCCTCCCATACATCTGGTATTCTGGGCCCATGCCTTTAAACTGTAATAGATAAGCAACTCCCTCCAGCCTGTGGAAGGAGCCAAAACCAAATACATCAAACTAGCTTTGAATTCTGCCATATCAGGGATAGTGGCCCCTCCTTCATCCTGTAGTAGCTAAGATAATCAAGAGTTGCCTGTGTTTGTAGTCACTAGTAAGATCTCTCTTCATAGTTTAGAAAAGAAGTCCAAACCAATGGTGTTTAGTGACACAAATTTTTATTGGAAGGCAAGATCCTTGAAGTTTCTGTTCTAGTTTTCGTGGCTCAGTTAATTTTGAAAGCCTGTTATGTGTCCTCTTCAGGCTCTGTGAGAGGAATATGATCTTAAGATGAATTTCCAGAAGAAATATCTGGCTTACAAGTTCTTTACAGTTAAAGCAACTAAACATATCAAGTGTTTAGTTAGATGTAGAACAGAGGTCAGCATACTTTTTCTGTAAAGGGCCACATAGTAAATATTTGCGGCCATATATTCTCTATGTGGATTAGTCAACACTGCCATTGTATGGTGAAAGCAGCAATACACAGTTATATAAATGAATGGGCGTGGCTGTGTTCTAAAACCTTATTTATGGACACTGAAATGTGAATTTTGTATGATATTTACATGTTAGAAAATACTCTTCTTTTGATTTTTGTTTCAGTGATTAAAAAAATGTAAAAACCATTCTTAAATGTGGGCTGTATGTAAAAACCGTTCTTAAATGTGGGCTGTACAAAAACAGGCGACCAAGTGGTTTTGGCCAACAGGCCATAGTTTGCCAACCCCTGGTATAGAGCACAAAAATTAGTACCCTGCTATCAGTATTCTGTCTCTCAAAACTTTTATTTGACTTTTAAAAAAATGAAATAAGGGTGTCAGAATTGTGGAAGTATTTCTTGAAAATCGAGTTGTGGCCATGGAGTGTAGGACCACCTCAGAGCCAGTACTATACAGATGCGATGGTGGGCTTCGTTTTGTAGCTAAACGAAGGTTCAGGTGCCTAGGCTGTTACTCTACTTCTGTGGCTGCCACTCCCATCTTCTGCAGTTCTCGTGATTCTTTCTCTTGTCATGCCTGCCATGTTTTTCTTCCTTGCCTCCAGGGACCTTCTATTTTTCTGTTGCAGTCTGCTACTCTCTGCTTCACTTTTTAAAGACCTGGCTCCATCATGCCAGCTCTTACTTCCTACCTGGCAGCCTGCTCATCCATTGAATGCCTCCCTTTTTGACTGTTGGGGATGATGACACATGTCCCAAGAGACTCCTCAGTCCTGCTTTCTGTCTGTTTTCTTTCATACCTTTGTAGTTGGCAATGACCTTTGGATGTGAAGAAAAAGTAGATAAAAAAGTTCCTAGGTTCAGACCCTATTTGTTAGGTATGACTTTGTAACCAAGCTGCGAAACAAAGGAGGAATAGATTAGTATGGATAAATTGGGAAGGTACTCTCAAAAGTGTCTTTAGATTTTTAAAAGAAGAAGATACCTGAGTTTACTTAAAGGGGAGTTCATTTTCATTTCTCCTGCCTGATGCTAGCATGTCTTATCTCTTAAACACCATTACTTTTCCAGACCAGGAATAGAGCTAGAACTAGCTTAATGGAGTACATGCTGTATGTGGGATTAATTAGTATAATTGCTGAATGTAATCTTATGTTTTAATGTACTGTCAAATATAGAATTCCTTTCTTAACTCTGTGCAAGATATGTTGGTGAGCATGGTTGTCATTGAACAATTTGATTGACTCTTTGTAGATTACAAAGAAAAAAAAAATATGCCCCTTTTCTCTGAGCCAGGCCTTCCTGCGCTGTCCTGGCTTCCTTAATGATAAGCCTCTTTGAGTCTTTGCCTCCCAGCCATCTGATAAAATTTAGGCCAGAGAGACCTACTTGGGAAGGCAGAAGCTGTTACAACATCCCCCTTAGATAATGCACAGTCATTTCCCAAAAATCTTGAAAGGGATAAAGGAATGCGCTAATGACTATGATCTTTTGCGTTTATATCTGTAGGACATAGGTTTGTGATTGACCTACAGAAAATTTAAAAAAGCCTGCCATCAAATAATAGAGTATAATTGTAAGATTAGACCTCTTGGCTAGTTAATGTTTCCATGTCTTAGTGTCACATTCACCACAGGTTTGTCAGGAGTGTGAGGGACTCTCTGAAAGCTTTCAGTTCTTTGGTTAATGTGTATTAGGTACTCTGTGACACACGGCACATGTTCAGTAAGCATATATGTTTTTTCATGACTATAATCCGTTAATGTGCTCATTATACTTACTTGTTTCATGATTGTAAGTATCATGGAACAAGTAAGCATAATGGATTCTATACTTGGGATTTTATGATTCTGATGAGGTGAAGGGGGTTTGTGGAGTTTCCACAGTTTACAAAAAAGATATGAATAGTATGTTATCTACGAGGGAGAAGGGAGGTGAATCCTTAGTCTTTTAATTTGCCCTCTCGGATTTCTACCTCTTCCTAAAAAAAGCTAGATATTTCCAGGCCCTAGCCAGTTGTTTTTACTTACATGTCAAATTGGATTTCTCTGACCTGGCTGCTTAGCTGCTGCTTCTCTTTGTACTCTGCACTGCATTTATTTTGTATGGAATACAAACGCTTCAGATCCCATGTCTTTCAGCAGTGTTTCAGGCCCAGTGGTGCTGTTGTTGCAAAGTTTGTTAGAAGAAGCAGATGTTTGAGGAAGATAACTTGACTGACCAGAAGAGAGATACATTTTACCTTTAAGTCTCCTTATTTTTCTTCTTCTGGGTTATATTTGCCTTCTAGCTTTTCATTCTTCTCCTTCCTACGTAACTGCTTGCCTTTTGTTCCATTTTCCCATTTCTCTGCATCTTCTGGTGTCTTGATCTTTCAGATTCTTGGGAAATGAGGGTGGGGTAAGGAAGTGTGACAGCGTATCTTTATGAGATGACTCATACACTCTTGTTTCTTTAAAATCAAGAGATATGACATTGTCCTTTGGGCCACATGTCTACTCCCTCCTTCAAGTCTTTTTGAAACTGATTTCCCTGGGTATATCCTTAGTTACCTTAAGCAAATTGTAAATGGAGCTCAAGACTGCTCCATTTTTTTCAATGCCAGTGTCATCTTTCCCCAAAGTGCATTCTTGTTTCTTTGTTGGAATAAGGCAGTTTTGTATTTCTAGCCTAGGAAGTAGGGTTTCTTAAATCACAGTGAGGCGACATTGAACAAGGCAATTAAATGAGTTTATTCCTATATTTTGGCTATATTTCATTATCCAAATGGGAATGAAAATAACAGAATAAGTTCATCCTTTGGGTGAGTAGTTTTTCTCTTTGTTTTGGTAAACCTGTTCAGCTGAAAAATATGAAGGTAGGCAGCTCGGAACTTTTGAAATAAAGCAGAGAAGATAAATAACTCAGTAAAATACATCAAATTACAGGGTGGGAAAACCTTAGAACAATGAATAAGAAAGTATAAGGATGGAAGTGAAGGAATAATTAAGGATATGAGGTAGAAGCAAGAGAATTTAGATATATGACCCTTACCAATGTGATGGCCAGCAGAGGCTTTGAGTGCTACTTGGTGTTGAAAGGTTTTTGTTTCCCCCTTTTTTTCCATCTGACAAATAGGGAGGAATGATCCCTGGTGGGCAGGGAGATCCTTGCACATCATAGGTACTCCATAGGTATTTTTTCTTTGTGAAGGAGTTATTCCAAAATAAGGAACTGATCTTTGATAAATACCCATTTGTCCTTGTTAAATCCCCTAATAGCAAAATGTTTGTAATGCCAGACTCTTTAGTGCTGTTTGAGGTGATTCGTCACTGACACTGGCACCTTCCAAATGTTGAGCTTGTTTTTTTTGGCTCCTGTGTTGATTTGGCAAATGGATAGAGTCCTCACTCTGTTTACATTTCCCTTCCTAGGCTGATACTTCTTGCTGGAGAATTAACTCACTGAGGAAACTATTTAGCCACATCACTCTGCCCTTTCATTTAATAAGATACATTTTAGTGTTTTCTTTACCTTCTTGTTTCATGGATTGTGAATTAGCATCTGATTTGATAGAGAGAATGACACAAATGTATCCAGCCTTTACATGTAGTGGGGCTTCGGATTTTCACAGAAGAGGGCATTTCCTTTGCTACAAATAGGGGATGTGATTAAAAAATCACTGAATTTGTTGTGATCTAGCTATGTCATATTGGGGAGAGGGGCTCTGGTACCTAGTGAATTTTGAATTTTGGATTGTAACACCGATCAGATGATTTCTTCCCTTGAGTTGTTGATTCTTTTTAAGTTATTGTGTTATGGACTGGCCTTGTTTGGTCTTTAGAGAAGGTTACTATAATCTGTATTCCCACTAACAGTATTTTGAGTACTTTGGTCTACCCCCTTTTGGCCAGTACGTGGCATTATTAGCTTTTGGTTTTTGCCAATCAGTAATATAGGACAAAATGGTACCTTGTGATGTTTTCACTTGTATTTCTTTAATTTTAAGTGATTTTGAAAATGTTTCCTGTTTATTAGCCTTTGCCACTTACTAAGCCTAATACCTTGAACAAGGTACTTAACTTTAGTTCTCTAAGCTTCCCTTTCTTAATCTTGATTATAGTGTTGATAACAGAGCCTGTGAAGTAGGGTTGCTATAAGGATTAAGTGAGGTAATGCCAATACAGGGGTAGAATATCTGGCATATAGTAAGCACTAAATAAATGTTGACTGAATTATTTTCTTTGCAGTGAATCAGAAATCTTGCACCATGAGAAGCAGTACGAGCCATTCTACTCATCTTTTGTTGCACTTTCCACACACTATATTACAACAGTTTGCAGCCTCAGTAAGTGTTCCGCTTTTGTCACTCCCTTCTGAGGGCTTGTGAGTAGGGAGTTGTGTATCTTCTGGTTAGGGTGTTTGAGCGCGTTATTAATGAAGTCTGTATTTTACCGTTCCTAATCTATTCCCCCAAGAGTGGAGACAGCTTGTCAGTCTGATAAGGCTCTGGAAGTTCCTTTACCTAGGCCAACCAAGAGGGATTTGAAAACTACTTGGTTTGGACACCTGCTTCATAACCCATTGAGTTAAACCTTCCTTACCCTCTTAATCAAAAGCATTTTCTTTTTTTTTTTATAACTATTTTTATTTATTTATTTATTCCCCCAGAGCCCCAGTAGATAGTTGTATGTCATAGCTGCACATCCTTCTAGTTGCTGTATGTGGGACACGGCCTTAGCATGGCCAGAGAAGCGGTACGTCGGTGCGCGCCAAGGATCTGAACCCAGGCCGCCAGTAGCAGAGTGCATGCACTTAACCGCTAAGCTACGGGGCCGGTCCCTCAAAAGCATTTTCTTGATTTCACATATGTAATTACTAGTGTGTTAATTTCTAGGGGGTGGAGAGGATGGGTAGATGCTGACCTGGGGTTAGCAGCCACTAGCCAAGGCTCTATTCCTTATTTGGTTTTGGTGGGAAAGTAAATTCTGCTTTTGTGTTCTCTGGTATGTGAAGGTATTTCAACTTCAGTTCCCCAGCTTTTAAACTTTTCTACCCAAAAAGTGACCAAGCCCTTATTTTCCACTATTTCTGAATTTTTGCATTTTTAGTTTTTTTTTTTTTTTTAATCCTAACTCACATAGTTCTGAAGAATTCTAATTGTTTGTTTACTTAAATAGTTTGCGAAGCAAGTAAAATGAAAGGAAGCTATAGGGTTGCTGAATAATCTTTCAGTGTCTAATGCTGTTTGTTATAGGCACTGGCTGCTGGTAGAGGCATCACTTTTAGTTTGAAGAAACTTTGTGTAGGAACCCCTTTGCAAAAACGCATTTAGAACCTATGGGAAAGGAGAGGTAGTATATTCTAGTGGTTAAGAGCATGAACTCTAGAGCCAGCCTTCCTGGATCTGTAAGCCATTGGAAGTTATCATTTGCCAAGATGTCTTTGTTTGCTCCTTGGGTTGTTGGTTCTGAATAATTATTATCATAGAATGATATTGGGAATGTTGGATGTATGAAGCTCAATTCTTGTTTTGTTTGATTTGTTGACTGTAATTTATTGACTGTGAAGTGAGTTATAGCACTCTGGGGTTAAGTAAAGCTTATTACTTTCTCAGTTCCTCGGAACCAACTGCAGTCGGTGGCCGCAGCCTGTAAAGTCCTGATTGAGTTTTCTCTTCTACGTCTGGAGAATCCAGATGAGGCTTGCGCTGTGTCCCAGGTGAGAGTGAGGGGCCCATTGTGGCCCTTATTTTGAGGTAGGATTGTGACTAACTAGTGGAATGATGGGGAAGGGATGGCATAGAATGGGGGTTGGTAAACTTTTTCTGTATTAGGCCAGATAGTAAATAATTTGCTGACCAAGCAGTCTCTGTTGCAACTAGTCTCTGCCTTTTAAACTCTGCCTTTGTAGTGTGAGAGCAGCCACAGACAATACGTAAATGAATGAGTGTAGCTGTGGTCCAGTAAGTGTTATTTATAAAAGTAGGCAGTGGGCTGAATAGGGGCTGTGGTTTGCTAACCTCTAGTATAGAGAGCTGCCGAGGCTTTTTCAAGGATTGCACAGTTACATGCCTTCAGGGGCAGGCAAGTAACATCCAATGGGTTAAAGTGTGCTAGTGAGAAGGGTGCAGGACCCAGCTAAAGGGGCCAATCACTATTTGACTTCAGCTGATTGTTGCCATGCAGGAATGGAGGCTCAAAGTTGCTGTGTCTTGTGAATTATTGAGAGAGATAGGAAATCTGAATTTATATGTTAAACCTTCCATGTTTTAAAAAGTTAGCCGTAACTTCAAATTAAAAACAACAACACTATGAGGACAATAAGACAAATGTGCAAGCCAGATATGGTCTGAGGATGGTCGACTGTGATCTCTGCTTTATTTTTTCCTAATTTGCAGTTTTTGATATGAATGTATCATATTGGCCCTGTGCCACTTAAAGTCTCGAAAGAGTAGAATGTTCTAAAAGACATACTGAATTTGTTTTCTTTCAGAAACACTTGATTCTCCTCATCAAGGGCCTGTGCACTGGCTGTAGCCGACTAGACAGAACAGAAATTATCACGTTTACAGCAATGATGAAATCGGCCAAGCTGCCACAGACAGTGAAGACACTCTCAGATGGTGGGGATTCCTTTGCCAGACCTGGTTACTTGGCCACTTCTCTGTCCAGCTTCTACCTGTTTTGCCTTCTAGTGACACTGTCCTCATCCCTTTGTTTGCTTTTGTGTTTTGTAGTGGAAGATCAGAAAGAGCTGGCCTCACCCGTAAGCCCAGAGCTGAGGCAGAAGGAGGTGCAGATGAATTTTTTGAACCAGCTGACGTCAGTTTTCAACCCTAGAACTGTAGCATCACCACCCACTGGTCCACAGTCTCTGGTGAGTTACTTCAGCCAAATGTCCTCATCCCATGGGGTTTGCTAAAATGATAGATCATACTAGAAGAAATAAGTAACAAACATATTTTATATCTGTGATATAAAATGATGTACATGCCTATGGTAGAAAAAAAATGGAAGAATACAAAGCAGAAAAAAGCAGATCTCACCCCAACTCCTTTCATCCACAGTTATTACTATTTTGATGACCATTCTTCCAGCATTTCTCATTGCAAATAAACAAATACAAAGAGCATGTATAATTTTTCATAAAAGGCATCACTCTACTAGTTGTAAAATATATATATTTTAAAGCTATATATTTTTGCCCTCCTCTTGGGAAAATAGCTTGTATTTTCCCCACTGTTAGGAATTCCCCCCCCCCCCCCCATTAACTGGGGAGTCTGAAGAGTACCGTGGAGCTGCTGCTTACTTTGGACAGTTGTTTTGGTTCTGAACTAGGGCAGCAGTCAACAGGTGATAGTGTCTTGATAGGTCTTTCACATCCTATGTTTCTCTTCAGGCGGAAGGAGAAAATGATGAGCAGTCATCCACAGATCAAGCCTCTGCTGTCAAAACCAAGAATATATTCATAGCTCAGAACGTGGCTAGTCTTCAAGAGCTTGGTAAGACTCTAATTGTTGTCAGAAAACTGGTTTCTCTGCTTTTCAAAACTCCGTAAGTGGAAAAGAATCAAGCAGCAGACAAAGGCCTGTTTGTGAGGTCAAGCCTTTTCGTTAATTCAGGTGGCTCAGAGAAGCTACTACGTGTGTGTTTGAACCTGCCATATTTCCTACGCTACATCAATCGGTTTCAAGATGCAGTGTCGGCCAATTCCTTCTTCATCATGCCTGCAACAGTAGCAGATGCCACTGCTGTTCGTAATGGGTGAGGTTCTTCAGGGTGCATATACTTGACATTCTAATACTGCTCTCTAAAAGAGATAAACTGGTTAGTTTTTATGGCATGTCAACTTTCTTTAACTGTCAGATAGTAGAAGCAAGTGATTCAAAGAGACACTTTTGTTAATCTTTTCCTCTGTTATGTTCCAGTTTTCATTCACTGGTGATTGATGTAACTATGGCATTGGATACCCTTTCTCTACCTGTGTTGGAACCTCTCAATCCTTCTCGTCTACAAGATGTGACAGTCCTCAGCCTAAGTTGTCTGTATGCAGGTGAGAAGTTACTATGTCGGGTCTCATTTTCTCAGTTAAGCACATGTATACTTTCAGGAAACCATGAGATATTTCTTTTTTTTTTTTTTTTTTTTATAATTTTATTTATTTATTTTTTCCCCCAAAGCCCCAGTAGATAGCTGTATGTCATAGTTGCATATCCTTCTAGTTGCTGTATGTGGGACGCGGCCTCAGCATGGCCAGAGAAGCGGTGCGTCAGTGCGCGCCCGGGATCCGAACCCGGGCCGCCAGCAGCGGAGCATGCGCACTTAACCACTAAGCCACGGGGCCGGCCCTCCATGAGATATTTCTGAGTGCTCTACTTTCTTCCCCTTTACTTGGTCCCTTCCCTCGAGATTTACCTAATATCTAGGCGAAATGAAGTCTCTATAGGAATCTTGTAAATTGTCCTATTGTTCAACCGCTGGCATTGTCTTAAATGCATATTTGATTTCATAGTATGTGCAGATAATAAGTGTCTACTGGATGAAAAGCAAAATGCCCAGTACTGTTGGAATATTGAAATGAACAATGTGTAGTCCTCACCCTCAAGGATCCTACACCCGAGCAATGGAGAACAGACAGGACTACATAGTATGATACAAAACAGGAGATGATAAGGCAGTGAGAGAAGTATGGAATACTATCGGCACACAAAGAAGGGAGAGATTGAGTCTTGCTGTGGGAGCAGGTTTGGGGAAGGCTGCATGGAACAAGTGGTATCTGTTTATATTGATAAATATGACTAATGTTATTCTTCGTTCTACAAAATCCCCTTTCTTCCTGTTGATCACGCTGCCTTGGAAGTGGGTCCTGATAGCTGGTGTTTACTTTCTTTTAAGTTATTGTTACAGTGACTTTTTGACCCAATTCACTGATCCTTGGTTTTAAATTCCACGAGTTACCATACCCCTGGTATGTCCTGGAAGGTATAATAATTTCCGAAGTTTACTTGGTTCTGCAAGCGAGGATTTGAATAGTCTTCGATACCTGACCTTGGGAGCACCAAGAAATTGCTGAGATTGCTCATTTCCCTGCATTCTTTGAACAGCTTTATTTTGAACATCTATGTGCAGATAGGAGTATAAAGATAAAGGCGCTTTGGGGCCGGCCCAGTGGTGTAGTGGTTAAGTTTGCGTGCTCCGCTTTGTCAGCCCGGGGCTCTCGGGTTTGGATCCTGGGTGCGGACCCACGCACCACTTATCAAGCCATGCTGTGGCGGCATCCCATATAAAGTAGAGGAAAATGGGCATGGATGTTAGCTCAGGGCTAACATCAGCCCAGTCTTCCTCAGCAAAAAGAGCAGGATAGGCAACGGATGTTAGCTCAGGGCTAATCGTCCTCACGCACACACAAAAAAGATAAAAGCACTTTCAACTGGGAAACGTAGTAGTCGTGAAGTTCTGTCGTCGTGTCTCATAGGGCAGATAGGATTTCAGCCTAGCTGTTTCCCTAGGCAGAGGCAAAAGCAGGACCAAAAGTATCCTAGAGTATGGGGGAATGTACTGTGTAAGAGTGTGTGTATGTAAGTCTATGTGTGATTAGTGGGTGTTACAGCAGCTGGAGGGAAAGTAGGACCCAATCACAGAGGGGCTTAGAAATGTAGTCTCAGTTATTGGACCTATATCCTACAAGACAGCAGAGACCGTTAAAGATTTCGAAGTGTGTTGTGATCTGAGCTACATTTTAGGAAGAACATGCAAGCGGTAGTATGCAGGATATTTTGTGGGGAAATATGGGAGGCAGAAGATCTGTTAGGAGGAGTTTGAAGTCATTCAGGCAAGACACATTAAGGGCTTGAGCTAGTGCAGCAGCAGTAGAAACAGAAAGTTAAGGGTACATGTGAGGATGCACTGTCTCCAAGCCTGTTTCCAGGGTTTATTTCCTAGTCCTCTATCTCTGATCTCTGCATTTTTTAAATTTGGGGTTTAATTCCAATTTTCAGGGAATTTCTTGAATATCACGTGGATCTCTTAGTACTTAGTCAATAAGGATTAAAGATTCCTTAAAAATTCTTGGTTGGATTAAAGATCCCAGATATAGTTTTTTGAAATTTGGTCACTTGGGATTTGATTTAAAGAAAGAGATTTGACCTTAATGTCTTAGAGAAATACTAAGTGTAGGATTTTTTTTCCCCATAATCTTAAAAAAAATTTTAAATTTAATAGATTTTATTTTTAAAGCAGTTTTAGTTTTACAGAAAAATTGAGCATGTTGTACAGAGTTTCCATATACCCTGTCTTCACAGTACAGTTTCCCTTATTAACATATTGCGTTAATGTGATACATTTGTTATAATTGGTGAACCAGTATTGGTACATTATTATTAACTGGAGTCCATAGTTTACATTAGGGTTCCCTCTTTGTGTTACACAGTTCTGTGGGTTTTGACAAATGCATAGTGTCATGTATTCATCATCACTGTATCATACAGAAGAGTTTCACTGCCCTGGAAATCCCCTATGCTCCTCCTAATAGACCTTCTCCTCTATCCCTCCACCTACCCCCAACCCCCCTAGAAACCACTGATCTTTTTACTGTTTCCATAGTTTTACCTTTTCCAGAATGTCATATAGTTAGAATCAACTATATAGTTGATTCTATATGTAGCCTTTTCAGATTGGCTTCTTTTGCTTAGAAAGTGCATTTAAGGTTCCTCCATATCTTTTTGTGGCTTGATAGCTCATCTTTTTTTATTGCTGAATAATATTCCTTGTATGGATGTACCACAGTTTGTTTATTCATTCACCTATTGAAGGACGTCTTGATTTCTCCCATTTGTTGGCATTTATGAATAAGGCTACAGTAAATATCTGTGTGCAGGTTTTTGTGTGGATGGAAGTTTTCGACTCATTTGGTTAAACACCTAGGAGTGTGATTGCTGGATTGTATGGTAACACTATGTGTTAAGTCTTGCCCTTCTGGAATTTACTGTCAGTCATCAAATCATGGACTTGCTTGTGGGTAGGTTGTGATTTTGTGTTTCAATTTTGGTGGATTCTTGAGACTGTGCCGTGATTGGAATCTGTGCATCTTTTTTTTGCAGGTGTGAGTGTGGCAACTTGCATGGCCATCCTTCATGTGGGGAGTGCCCAGCAGGTGCGGACAGGGTCCACGAGCTCCAAAGAGGAAGACTATGAGAGTGACGCAGCTACGATTGTCCAGAAATGTGTAAGCCAGGCCTCGGGGACGCGGGAGCCTTGACTGTTCCAGTGAGGGCCTGTGGCCCGCTCCACCTTCTTCCTTGGTGGAGAAAAGGATGTGGGGTACTCTCCGCACTCCTTCCCTCTGGGTAGTAGGTCTGAGAGGTAGGCATTCAACTTCTTTATTTGGTAGATTGGTTGGCTCTGCAGAAAATACTGCAACTTTCTGGTGGCAGTGGACCTCGTAAAAGATGAGTAATTCAATCAGCCAATATATTTGGGGGCTTACTATGTGTTGGTGTACTTTTAGTGGAGACAAGATTGTTTCAGAAAGTGTTAAGTGTACCAGACCAATAAGTGTGATGGAAAGTGATCTTATGTGGGCCTGGGTGTGCCACTTTAGATTGGGTGGAGAGAACGCCTCTGGGAAGGTGACATTTGACCTGAATGAAAAACGAGAGTCGATGCCATGTGAAGATCAAGGAAAGTGTGATGGAATTATGTCATTGGAAAGGATCACTGAACTTGAGGATATTTAACTCTTCAAGCTAAGTTAATTTGAGTAGGATTTAGCATTTATAATGAAATAGGTCAGCTTGCTCAGGTTTTTGTGTCTGTTTGATATTGCACAGCTTGAAATCTATGACATGATTGGACAAGCAATCAGCACTTCCCGCCGGGCTGGTGGTGAGGTAAGAAGCGTGTCCGCTATGTTCCTGTCTTACAGCCTCTAAGATGTGTTCCTGTCTTGTAGCTTATAAGATCCCTATGTTCATATTTCTCTTTTGTGCCTTTTCCAACAGCACTATCAGAACTTCCAATTGCTGGGTGCCTGGTGTTTGTTAAACAGCCTTTTCCTCATATTGAACCTCAGTCCTACTGCCTTGGCTGATAAGGGGAAAGAGAAAGACCCACTCGCTGCACTCCGTGTCAGAGACATCCTTTCTCACACAAAAGAAGGAGTGGGCTCTCCTAAACTGGGGCCTGGAAAAGGGTATGTGTTTGCTTGATTGCTACTCACATTTTCTTTCTCTGCCATTTTATATTGATGGGAGCCAGTGTAACTCCTCTCATCTCCACATTGATAGAAAAATTTACCTCCATACCCATCTGAATTTAACAACAAAGATGATGATCATAGTCTGCTACTCCACATCCTAGCTGTGTGATTTGGGGTAAATCACTCATTCTCTCTGATCTTGTTTCCTTATCTATAAGAGAGAGAAAATATCTGTGTAATATATATTTTAGCATTTTTATGAGGTTCAAATCAGAAAAAAATAGTGCTGTTTTGTAAAATGGGCTCGTTTGACTTGGAGTTGATTACTCACTTGCATGTTTAACCTGTAAAGTGAGGATCCTGTCAGGTCCTCCTGGCTTGCTTCTGGAAACATTTGCTGTTTTGAGGAAGTCTGGACAATAAGCCCTGCTTGCAAGGAAAGAAGTTAGAGATATGACTTCTGTGCTGTTCAAGGTTTTATTTCCTAAGCCCAGGCATTTCTGAATATCATTTATTCATTCAGTCCCTACCATGTCCTAGGCTCTAGGCAGGCATTGAAGATATAGCACTAATCAAAGCAATGTTCTCACCTTTGTAGAGTTTATTTTCTGATTGGGGCAACAGTGAACAAATATGCTAATAAGTTCACGATAGATGATCATATATGAGTGTCATGAAGAAGAATAAGCCAGAGCAAGGGAATGGAGAGTGACAGGGGCCGTTACTTTGGTCAGGCTGGTCAGGAAAGGGCTCTGAAGGCAAGATGCAGAGAACATATGTGAAGTGACAGAATGAGCCATGCGAATGTTTGGGGTAGAATTGTTCAGGTTTTGAGGTAGAAGTATGATTGGCATTTTCTAGGATCAGCAAGGTCAGTGTGGTTAGAGTAAGAAATCAAGGAAGGAGAGTGGTGGAAAATTAGGTCAGAGAGGTAGGCTGGGCCCAGATCACCTAGGGCCAAGTGTAGTTGGTAGGTGTTAGAGGGTTTTCAACAGGAGAGTATTATGATCTGATTTATTAGTGATCTGAGAACCCAGCTGATATGTGGAGAATAGACTGCGGGGTCATGAGGAGGGAGAACAGTTAGGAAGCTAATACAGTACTCCAAACGAGAGATGAAGGGGACTTGGAAATGGTGGTGGTGGTAAAGGCAGAGAGAGGAGGTCAGATTGGGATATGTTTTGAAGGTACAGCTGACAGGATTTGCTGAGAGCTTGGATGTTGAGTGTGAAAAATATGACATCAGAATTTTTGGCGTGAGCAACTGGGTTGTGTAACTTAACTGAGAGGGAACATCAGCTTAGGAGTAGATTGGGTGGCAGGAAGGGGAAAAAACAAAGAATTTAATCTTGGCCGTACCGAGTTTGAGATGACTGTCAGACCTGTTGGTGAGATGTTGAGTAGGCAGTTGGGTCTGTGAGTCTGGAGTTCAACGAGGAAGTCAAATTCTGGACCTCATTCAACACGTTAGTCACTGAGTATCTTCTCTGTCCCATGCTCTGTGCCAGTTCTAGAAAGCTGTGATGAACAAAAAAATAGACACATTACCAACAGACATGAAGTTGATATGCAAATATATATAAAATTTTATCTAAAGAGTATTATAATAGGGGCTTTTGACCTGGTCAGAAAAGTCAAGGCAGGCTTCCCTGAGGAAGTGTTAATTGAACTGAAATCTGAAATAGGCGTCAGGATGGTAGGCAGTAGATACTAGGCAGAGTGGGGAGGCAAGTGAGTTCCAGAGAGAACAGTGGTTTGTGATTTTGTGAGTGTCTGTCTTCACTCTTGGCGTTGTAAAGAGAAATGGGAGAAGCCAAAAGGCACATCCTTAGAAGTAGCAGTTACATTTCAAAAATGGCTATTGGTGAGATTTAAAAAGAGTATGAGTACATTGCATAAGTTTCAAAATATAAGAAAGCAAAAAAAATCATTGCAAATTGTACCACCCACATTGGTTACCATTCTTCCAGACATTTTTCTGTGCATGTATGTAAGAGATATGTTTACAAAAATAGGATAATTGTTTCAAAATACTGTATACTTCTTTTCAGTGACGCTTTCATAGATTCTATATAAGTTTTTAATGGCTGACGGTATTCCATTATATAAATATACCATTGTTAACGAATTACCTTATTGAACACTTATTTAGGTTGTTCCAGATTTCTTGTTTTGATAAACCATGTTTTCATAAACCTTCTAAAACATAAATCTTTGTGAAACTTATTTCATTATCCCCTTGCAGGAAATTCCTAGAAGTATAATTGTAAGGACAAAGGGCACACGTATTTAAAAATTTGAAATGTTTTGCCAAACTGCTCTAATTTGCATTCCTACCAGCTGTGTGTGCAAACGCCCGTTTCCCCAGGTTGTGTTGACAGTGGGCATCATTTGTCTTCATGTTCGCTACTCTTAGAGGAGGAAGATGTTATTATATTGCTCTTATTTGTATTTCTTTGATTCCTAGTGTGATTGTGGTCCTTTTCACATATTTATTGATCATCTGTGTTTCTTCTTTTGTAAACTGTCTATTTCCTTTGCCCCAGTTTTCTCTTCAGTGTTTGTCCTTTTTCTTACTGATTTACACTAGCTTATTGTATATTAGATATACTAACCCTTTGTCATATGGTCATTTGGACAGAAGGAAGAAGTTTTACTCAGATTTAATGTAAAACTTTGTTTTTATTCGCTTTGGTTTGTGCCCAGATACTCTATAGAATTTGATAATTTTTAACCTTTTTCTTCTCAAAAGAATGACTTTTAAAAAGTTCAACCAACATTTAAATGTCAGCATTTTCATATGCTCCAAAAGCTTTGAATTGATAGTTTAAATTCCAAACTTCCATGGATTTGGAAGAGTTTCTTCTAGTCCTAGAGTTCTCAACCTGAAGCCTATGAATCCTTAGGCAGTCTGTGGATGGGCTTCAGGGAGATTGTGAGCTTCTGAAATTATATGCAGGTTTTGTGTGTTGGTGCAATTCTTTTTCTCTGGGGAATGGCCCATAGATTCTGAAAGGGTCTGGGACCCCAAAATGGCAAGATCCACTGTTTCCAAGGTTGTAATTTGTTTTAAGTTATCTTAAGGTTTGTGTTTTCCTTTTTCTTTGTCTAGGCATCAGGGATTTGGGGTGCTCTCAGTAATATTGGCAAACCATGCTGTCAAGCTGTTAACATCTCTCTTTCAAGACCTGCAGGTGGAGGCTCTGCACAAGGTGAGGGGGTTGTACTCCAGGAACCAGCATATTGATTGCTGGGTCCACTTCTGGGCAAGCTCGGTGAGCCATCAGATCAGGTTGTTATTTCCTGCTGAGTTGTATCACTAGTTCTCTTTTGATGTTGTTGCCCTCAGGGTTGGGAGACTGACGGTCCCCCGGCAGTCCTGAGCATTATGGCCCAGAGCACCTCCATACAGAGGATTCAACGGCTGATTGACTCTGTCCCACTGACGAACCTGCTGTTGACTTTACTCTCAACTTCCTACAGAAAGGTGGGTGGGGTCATGCCATTAATAATTTGGAAGATCTTCTTATATAATATAACCTTCTCAAAATGAATAAGACTGTACACTGTGACCTTTATAAACCCAAAATTCGTGTTTTGAAGATGAGAGGAATATTTAAATGGTACCAAACATTTGAATCACTGCTTGATTACCAGCCTTATGATGCATATCGCTACTTGGTGATTTGTGACAGTTGGCTTGCCGAAGCAAACAGAGGACACTATGGAAACTTTCCTTTTTCAATTCTTGTCCGTATCTCTGGTTTTGGAATGCTTTTGTAGGATAAAGTGATGAGAGTCCTGAGGGGAGCTATTAGGAGAACTACTTCTTGGAATTAGAATAAAGAGTAAGACATGGAGAAAACTTTTTATGTGGTGAGTGAGATGAAGTAGGATGGCTCTGTTTTTCGATCATCAATTATAAAAAATCGCGCTGTGTTCCTAGGCATGTGTCCTGCAGCGTCAGAGGAAGGGCTCCATGAGCAGCGATGCCAGCGCCTCTACTGACTCAAACACCTACTACGAGGATGATTTCAGCAGCACGGAGGAGGACAGCAGCCAAGGTAGAGGCCTCTCTTCTCTCGTCCAGAAGAGAAGCTACAGAGTATGACAGGAAGTCTCCCCACAGGTCCCTTTGGTTCCCTGTTTACCATTTCCTTTCTCCTGGCTAGCCTGGGTCTTGCTTTCATGTGCATGCAAAGGTGGCATGTTATTTAAGAGTAAGTTGAGCTGTTGAAGACCAAATGATAGAAACTACTATACTTTTCATTCCTTTCCCTCCAAAATCAACATACAGCTCGGTTGTTCATATTTCTTTTTGTGTCGACCCATTTTGTGAACTCTTCCCTGAGCTTTCCAGGTGAAACTCACAAGGTCATGTGTGAGGTGTTTGGTTTGGCTTCTGTCGTAGATTTGTGGCTTGGGGAAGCACAGGGAGAGCAACTCCACACTCTCTTGTAGTGAACAATGGACAAAACTAGCATTCCCTCCTGCCATAGTTTGGAGAGAGACTGAATAAGACAAATATCTCAGATTCTTTATAATCAAGTTTGTGGGAACAATGTAGAGTATTGTCAAAGGTACACTTCTTGGGGTTTACAATTGATAAATAAGTAAAAATTTGCTCTTGAAAATGTTTGGCTTGTTGCCAGTAAAATAAAGTGAGGTTATTTCTCTTCTTTCATTGGGCTCCTTTAAAAAATGTTTTATTGAGGTATAATTTAAATACAATAAAATGCTCTCATTTTATGTATACAATTAGATGAGTTTTGACAAATTCTGCAATCACATAATTACCACTACAATCAAGATATCTTTATGTTCCTTTTGACTTGGGCCCTTTTACAAAGCAGATGTACTAAAATTTAAAAAAACGTTATTTTTGTTACTTTTCTCTTCCTCTGTTCAGATGATGACAGTGAGCCTATTTTGGGGCAATGGTTTGAGGAGACCATCTCCCCCAGTAAAGAGAAAGTGGCACCTCCGCCTCCTCCTCCGCCCCCTCCGTTGGAGAGCTCTCCTCGAGTTAAAAGCCCCAGTAAGCAGGCGCCTGGTGAGAAGGGCAACATTTTGGCTAGTCGCAAAGATCCTGAGCTGGTAAGAGTGGATTTCTGAGGTTTAGGGGACAGAGAAATGGGGAGGAGTGTGAAAAACAAATCATTTGAACTAAAACATTTTTGAAGGTTGGATAACTGTAATGTTTCAAGATATTTTTACTTAGGACTTAAGTGTATCAATTATGTTTGATTAAATAACTTGTATTCCTGGTATTGTTTCTCTGATTCATGGTTAATGACATAGACTTCGGAGTTAGACACAAGTGAGTTTGAATCCTACTTCTACTACTTATTGGCTTTGTGACTTTGGGCAAGAATCTGAACTTTTCTGAGCCTCAGTTTTGTCTTCTATTGTATGGGAGTACTTGTACCTGCCTCTAAGAGTATTGTGAAGAATTAGAGTCAGCATAGGTCTGGTACATCATAAATACTTGCTATTTGTTCAACCAATATTTATTGATTACATACTATGTGTCAACCCATATTCTGAAGCCATATCAGTAAACAAGTCAGATAGAATCCTTGCTTTCATACAGGTTAGTCTAGTCAAGGATGTGGGCATAAAACATTTACACAATAATTCAATTTAATTTTAATAGAGAAATAAAGAGCTGGGAGTTCTATATGTATATAATGATAATATAGACTTTAGAATTGAATATATCAATAATGTCCTAGAGCTAGACAAATACAGGACCTTAGAGGAAAGAAAGAAATGAGGCAGTCTATTTGGAAATCCTCTCTCTTCATACAGTATTTTGTGAAGTCTGCTGTATTAAGCCAGCACACCATTTTGTATAACTGGTAGAATTACACGGGAAAGACTGTCATAATTAAACTGAGTCTCACTGTACGTGATTTAAAATCGAATTCTTTAATTCATTGTGTTTATTGCATGAGACCTGTGGGCATATTTTATTTCCTACTTGTATTTAGGGTTTGTAGGAACGCTGGGCTTAAGAACCTGAGACGAGCCTTTTTGTGTTTTCAGTTCTTAGGTCTGGCTTCCAGCATTTTGAACTTCATCACCTCTTCCATGCTGAACTCGCGGAACAATTTTATCCGAAACTATCTGAGTGTCTCTCTTTCAGAACACCATATGGCCACCCTGGCCAGTATCATTAAGGAGGTGGACAAAGATGGACTCAAGGGTCGGTAGATAGGATATGAGCCTGGTGGATGTTTGCTAGTGGGGTTTGGCTGTTGGCAGGGTGGTGTGATGCATCAAGTTGCTGCTTCTGTAACTGGTTTTCCCACTTGTCTTCAAGGTTCATCAGATGAAGAGTTTGCTGCTGCTCTCTATCACTTCAACCACTCGCTGGTAACTTCTGACCTCCAGTCACCTAACCTGCAGGTTTGTGTGCACTGTGACTTTAGGCCAAGAGCTCTCGACATCAGCTCTCGGCAGGCACCGTTGTTCCTGTTGCTAAGGAACACAGTTTGTCATGGAATCCCCTCACTGGAAAGAGTGTTGAGAGGTTATTCTGTTATGTCCCTCTGCTTTAATTAGGATCATTTCAAGAAAAAGAAAGTGTGTCCTTTATCCCTAAGTCACTCAGTAAGCTTAAAGAAAAGGAAAAACTACAAAAACAAATAACTCCCGATGACTATCCTAGTAGAAAAGTGGACAAAATAGACAAGAAGGCAATTTATTAAAAAAGAAATATAAGTGGCCAACAAACTTAGGAAATGTTCACCATCATTAGTAATCTAAGAAATACAAGTTAAAATGTGTGTTTTAAAAGAATCAAGCAAATTACAGGAGATAGATGTTCTTATATACTCTCCTGCTTGTAAACCCACCACCAAAATAAAGTCTAGGATCTTGATTGTGGTCTTCTAAATCTTACAGTTTTTCTCTCCTAACTGAAGTAGCTGACATCTTGAATCTTAAATCTCAAATTCCTTGTTTCCTTAGTTTCATATATATATTTTTTGCATTTTTCTTAAATTTTAAAATTATTTGATTGTTTTTAGCTTTATAGCAAATGACATCACGCTCTATGTAATCTTTTTAGGTTTTCTGTTTTCACTTGATAACGTTTACTACTGTGTTGCCAAAATTCATCTGTATTGTTGCATATTTCTCTAGTCCTTATTTTGACTGCTATTTGATGTTCCATCATGTTTGTGACTATACCAGTTTATTCATCTCTCCTCTGCTCCCACTGATGGACACTTGGGTTTTGTCCAGTGTTACTGCTATTCCAGGTGTTGCTGTGATCTTTTTTGTACGTGTCCCCTGTTATACAAGTGCTTCTCTGGTGACTATGACCAGGAGTGGAACTGACGGGTGATAGAGTGTGTGACCTCAAGCAGATCATGCCAAACTCTGAGGTAGCTGCTCCACCTTTTGCTTCCGTCAGTGGCATCAGAGACACGTGGATTCACGTTCTCTCCAGCATTTGCCAGTGTCACATTTTGATGATAACTTTCTTAACGGGGTCAAAGTTGGTGGTTCTCAATCTCTAGTGTACATGAGGACCCCTGGGGAGTTTGTTAAAAATGCAGATTCCTAGTTACTACAGCACTCCCCTCCCCCGGCAGAATTTAATTTGGTAGATCTCCAGATTTGCCCCAAGACTGTTTTGAAAAATTTTTTGGTACTCTTCAGTGGATTCTCGGAATCCTAAGACACAATTCAAGGGCTTGCACTTGCCCCCACAGGGACAAAATCCGGGAAACTATTTCAGGAGGTTAAAATTGATTCTCATAATCTCAAGCTATTTGAGAAATTCTTTAAAATTCTTTTTGTTGTTTAAAAAGATAATTATAAAACCTATTTATACGTATTTACTATTACATGAATTTTTTTTGGCAGGAAAGGGAATATAAATTGAGTAGAAAGTTGTTGACCTACCTAAGATGAAGAGAAGGAAATGCTTTAGTTAGTATATTGCTTGCAGTGCCTTCTCATACTGTATAGGATTACGGTGTCCTGCCCAAGTTATCAGCTCTTTGCCCAGATCTGCGTTTATTAGGGAAGTTCCAAAGTTCATAAACTTGGCCTTTTCCTGTCTAAACTTGTCCAAATAATGGGGAAGAAATATTTTTCTCTAGAGAATAGGAGTTCTTAAGATTTCCTGTAATGATGTTGCCCTCTTAGCATTTTAAAAATAATTACAGACCTTGCGTGGACATGCAGACTGGCTGCCCATCACTACTGACTTTATGTAGAGGAAATCCTCAAACCCCCTTTTCATTCCATCTCCAAACAAGGGGCTTTAAATTCTTCCCCCACATTTTACTGCTATGATGGAAGAAATGAAGGATAGTCTGTAATCTTTGTTGTTAGTGCTGTCGAGTTGATCCCGACACCTAGCGCCCCTGGGTACAGTAGAGCGAAACCCTGCCCGGTCTTTTCGCACCATCCTCTCACCTCCCGGTGCTGTATCAGACAAGCTCCGCTGCTATTCATGGGGATTTCATGGCCAATTTTTTCGAAAGTGAGTGGCCAGGTCCTTTTTCCTACTCTGTCATAGTCTGGGAGCTTTGTTGAAACCTGTCCACCATGGACCCTGCTGTTACTTGAAATACCTGTGGTGTAGCTTTCAGCATCACAGCAACATGCAGCTGCCACAGTATGACAACTGACAGATTGGTAATGTGGTTCCCTGACTGGGAAACAAACCTGGGCTGCAGCAGTGCGAGTGCCTAATCTTAACCACGAGACCACCAAGGCTAGTTAGTGTAATCTGACTATCTGCTGTTGAGTTCCCTTACCTTGGATATTGTTTCTTTGGAGTAATATACAAAGCCACTTTACCCAAGGTGCCTGACTTATGTTGCAAGACACACACAGTGTCCTCGAAGGGAGGTTAATAAAATGTACCCCAGTCTGTGAAAGTAAACAAATAAAAGTTATGTCTTAAGAATTGTCTTCAACTGTCAAGGCAATAAAGAACTATGGTTTTGAGTTAGTAAAACTATTCTCTATTAGAGAAGAAATTGAAACTTACTTATTGATGACTTATGAACATCTTGGGAAGAGGACTTTGTGCTGAAAGGTTGTAGGAGAAGTTGTGCTTGGTTGGCATGGCCCCTCAATTTTTTCTTTCAAATTTGTCTAATAAAGCAGTCTACTAAGATGATTTGTGTCTTCTGAAGCCAAATGAGAAAGCAGGCTTTTGTCTGGTTTTCCATTGGCATTCTGCTCCATTGGCCATCAGTGAGTAACTCAGTCTCTGGCCCCACTTCCTTCTCTGGGTGTCGGGGCTGAATGTTCTAGCCCTTTAATCACATGGTTGGTTCCTCTGGCAGCCAGCCCCCATCCTGAAGCTAACTATGGCCCACCAAGAGTCACCTCGTTAGCATAAACTGAGGTGTTAATGAAAGGGGCTTATAACAAAAGATGCACCTCTCACCCATCACTCAAGAAGTTACAGGAGTTTTAAGAGCTGTGTGCCAGGAATGGGACAAAGACAAGATGTGTAGTTCTTATGTCAAAATATCATGTATTATATTATATATACACTAATATACCCATTAATGTATAATGGGTATGGGTACAGAGTTTCGGTTGGGGAAGATAAAAAAGAGCTGGAGATGGATGGTGGTGATGGTTGCATAATGTGTATGTATTTAATGCCATAGAACTGTACACTTAAAAAGGTAAAAATGGTAAATTTTATGTTATTTTATCACAAAAAAAGTAAAAAAAAAAAAAGTACCTGCCATATGGTACTAGTACCTGTTAAACATTAGCTGCTGTCTTTATTATTTTGTTACTATTATTCTTATTTAATATTGTATTTATTATTATATTTAATATTACATATAAAATTATAATTAATAATATTACTACTACAGTGATCTGGGTTCATTCTTTCAGTAAGTATTCATTGAGCACTTACTATGTGCCAAGAAATAAAGGTACTGAAGAAATAAAGATGACTTGAATTAGTGTGGGATCATGAGAAAAGGGGGAGATATGGTGTAGGTAAAGGCCTATCGTAGAAATGATAGGAAGTTATCTAAATGGGGTGAAGGACATGGAGAGGAAGGAGTCTAAGATATTGCCTGGGTCTAAAATGCAAATGAAACTGGAGGGATGCTGTTGTCTTTAATAGAAATCGGGAAGTCGGGAAGGAGAGTTTGGAGGTAGAAGGAGCGGTATTGAATGCTCAGTTGGCTCACTCCTAGGTTTAAGTCAGCTCAGAGATTGTGTTTACTCATGGAGCACTTATTTATTTCACATTTACTCAGAATGAGCCTTTGGATTCTTTAGGTACACGAGGCACAATTTGCTGTTTTCTCTCTGTTTTTAAAAACAAGTCAGTGTCAGCTTACCAACACAACTTTCTTTTCGTCACTTATGGTAGGCCAGCCTTGAAGCCTTCGTGCAGTCTAGAAAATTGTGTAGCCGAGTGTGAGGCTCTCCATTAAGGAAGGAGTAAGCTAAAGGCAGTTAGCAGAGCCATTACCTATGTGATTACATCACTTCCTTTGTCAGTATGTAGCCCTTTCAGTCAAATGAGAAAAAACATTGTGTATTTTTGTATACAAGAATTGTATACAAGAATTTTGTATTCAAGAATTATATGCAAGAATGGTACATTGTATATTATTAATGTTTTCAGTTTAAATAAACAGTCACCATTACAACTATTGAAAAAAAGCATTTTAAATATGATGAAATTTTGAGGTGCTAGTAGGATGAAGACGTCTAAAAAATAGTTGGAGATGTGAGTCTGAAAAGTTAGACTCACATTTAAAACTCTAAAAAAGAGTTAAAAAACTGAGATTGATAATACAGCTTTGGGAATTATCCGCCAAGAGGCAGTTGTTGAAGTAATGAGGAACAGTGAGATGGACGGAGGATAGCGAGAGGGGTGAAGGCTGGAGCCGGAGCCGCAGGAAGGCCGATGTTAAAGGGGTGGAGGAGGGGGACTTGGAGGGGAGGAGGGAATGGTGTCGGCCAGGGTTGTGCTGCTGTGCTGTGGCTCGGGCTTCCTTCTTAGAAGTCAGTTCCTCTTACTTAAGCTAATAAGAGTTGCAGTGACAGGGAAAAGCCAGATGTGTGAGGGATGTTAGCTCATTTCTTACAGCGCTGAGGCCTAAAACAACTGACCTAAGACAGACAAAAAAACACTTTACTTAAAAAAATATTGTAGAAATAACATTATAAGGAATATATGTTAACTGTAATCCTTCCACTAAATTCATGATTTTAATTTTCCGTGTTTCCTTCTAGTACCTATCCATATAGATAGTTGCATAGTTTTATAGTTATAATCAGAACATCAAAACATCTCTTGGTTTCTGCTTTTTCAAATTTTACTATTTTGTGTGTGTGTGTGTGTGTGTGTGTGTATACACACATATATAACTTTTTTTTTGCTGAGGAAGATTCACCCTGAGCTAACATCTGTTGCCAATCTTCCTCTTTTTGCTTGAAGAAGATTTACCCTGAGCTAACATCTGTGCCAGTCTTCCTCTGTGTTGTATGTGGGTCGCTGCCGCAGCATGGCCACCAATGTGGGGTGTAGGTCCATGCCCGGGAACTGAACCCAGGCTGCCAAAGTGGGGTGCACCAAACCTAACCACTAGGCTGCGGGGCCAACCCCTATGTATAACATTTTTATGTTTACCTTGGTCTTTATAGTTGCCACCATTATGGCTGCATGTCCCTTGATTTGAACACTTAGATTTTTTTTTATTACAGTAGGGCTACAGTTAATATTTTTGATATAGCTCAGGCATGTTTATTTTTTTGAATTGTTTCCGTGAGTCAGGAATTGAGAAGTCGTTTTGGGGTATGGTGAGCATAGTGATTAAGAATGTAGGTTTTAGGGGCTGGCCGCGTGGACTAGTGGTTAAGTTCGGCACACTCCACTTTGGCAGCCTGGGTTCGGTTCCCGGGTGTGGAGTTAACACCACTCGTTGCAGCCATGCTGTGGCGGCGACCCACGTACAGAATAGAGGAAGATTGGTGCAGATGTTAGCTCAGGGTGAATCTTCCTCAGCAAAAAAAAAAAAAAAAGAATGTAGGTTTTAGAGATAAATCTGGCTTCAACACTTGGTCATCTTGTGGCTTTGGTTGTGTTCACCTTAAACCATTCTGAGCTCCATTTCCCTCATCAGTAAAATGGAGCACATACCCACCTAACGTTACAGCTCTGAGCATTGAGTGTGACGGTGTATGTACAGCACTTAGGCTGTGGTAACAGCCCAAAACATGTGAACTACTCTTGATAGCTGTGACATTTTGAATAATTATTTCCAAGGAATGGAGTCGATGTTTTATAAGAATATAATTTAATTTGGCAGACTTAGAAATTTATTCTATATCCTGAGGTAATCATGATTTGTGTTTTCTGAAGCCAAATGAGAAAGCAAGCTTTTGTCTGGTTTTCCACTGGCATCCTGTTCAGTTTGTGTGTGTGTTTGAGAAGATAAGTTGCAGCTTAGGTAACTGAGCTGAAAGTAAAGCTCATTTGAGAGACATGCTACAACTGAAGGGAAAGACAACCCCGATTAGTTCTAGATGCCTTGACATCTTATAGGCAAAATTCCTCTGCTAATACTGTTGATACAAGTTGTTAGACCTACACATTGTTGGATCTCCACCTTTTGAATGTTATTTGTAGTACGTAACTGATTATGAAAGAAAAACGGTTAGCTGTTACACTTGTTCAAAAAGTTTTCTTTTGAAGGCACAGACTTTTCATGTTCTATCTATTTGGTAAATTATTCTGATTCTGCTGTCTCAGTGCATTTCTCTTTTCTCAGGACCCCATTTCTGACACTAATTAACTATTGTTGTTAATGGGGTTAGGTTGGTAATTTTTCCTTTATACTTTTCTCATTTTTGAATGAAATGATCTTTCTCCAAACCACTTCTAAATCTGATTTTCTTGTCCTCCTTTCTTTAAAATACAATGGTCCCCTCTTATCTGTGGTATTGTTTTCCAGGGTTTCAGTTACCTATGGTCAACCGCAGTCTGAAAATATTAAATGGAAAATTCCAGAAATAAACAATTCATAAATTTTAAATCTTGTGCTGTTCTGAGTAGCTTGATGAAATTTTGAGCTGTCTCGTTCCATCCCACCCAGGATGTGAATCATCCTTTGACTATGGTATCCACGCTATATACACTACCTGCCTGTTAGTCACTTAGTAGCCGTCTCGGTTATCAGATGGACTGTCATGGTGTCGTAGTGCTTGTGTTCAAGGAGCCCTTATTTTACTTCATAATGGCCCCAAAGCGCAAGAGTAGTGATGCTGGCAATTCGAATATAGCAAAGAAAAGTTATTGTTGTTAATCTCTTACTGTGCCTAATCTATAAATTAAACTTTATTGTAGGTATGTATGTATAGGAAAAAAGAGTATATATAGGATTTGGTATTATCTGTGATTTCAGGCATCCACGGAGGGTCTTGGAACATATCCCCCCTAGATAAGGGGGGACTGTTGTATTCTTTTCGGTATTAAAAAGTAACGTTAGTGAGCATTAGTAACCTTTTGGCCTCATTCCCTCCTTTTTCCTAATGGTCTCTTGTCTGTCTTTCATGTCAGAACACACTGTTGCAGCAGCTGGGCATCGCTCCTTTCTCTGAGGGCCCCTGGCCCTTGTACATTCACCCCCAAAGCCTCTCTGTACTTTCACGCCTCTTGCTCATCTGGCAGCATAAAGCCGGCGCTCAAGGTGATCCCGATGTACCGGAATGCCTTAAAGTTTGGGACAGGTAAGATACCTCCAAGAGAAGCCCTGTGGAGAAGGTTATTTACTTCTTAAAATTTGTTTGCCTTCTTTGTAGTTACTCTGGGGCTCTGAGATGGTACTCTGCCGATCGTGTTTAGAGTGGCGAGGGTGGAGGAGTGTGTTTCTGATGCGGGTAGCTTGGGGAAGATGTACTGTGTAAAACACAGAAGTTCATAAGCTCTGGTCTGGAAACAGAATCTTCCTTTAGTACATGGGGGATTTGGTTGCAATTATGAGATAGAATCTGAATCCTGAATGTAACCACTTTTATCCTGACCTGGTTTTTTGAAAGAGAGAGAGCAGGGAAGCCAACTCTGTCTTTGGTTATTTTGCTTTCAACATAAAACCACTTAGAGTGACTTGCAGTCTTTTTTGGACAACTTTTAAAGAATTTTTTTACTTGAGGGAAGCTCAAATTAATCATCTAAATCCTCTTTAGATGGACGTATATTTGCCATTTTTGTTTACATGGTTAGGAGTCTTCAAAGCAGGTTGTTTTCCTAAAAGCCTTTGCTTTTCTCTTCCCTATTCTCTGATCAAATAGCTCTAATGCTGGATTTGAGAAATCATAAACCCCCTTGAATGCCAAAGACCCAGTATATTTTTCCTGGTGGAATCTTGCAAAAAAGCCAGGAGGTGGAGGGTGGGATGTGGTGAGGCAAACCCTTATTAAAACACAAATCTCTTTCCTAATAGCCAAAGGCAGTGGGAACAGTTGGCTACTTCATTCCTTTTTTGCATAAAAGCTCTTCTGACAAGTTCTCTGAGAAGTATAATTTCTTTTTTATTGCTTTCTAGTGCACCGAGTTATTTTTAAATAAAATCGTGCAGTGATTTTCACCTGCAGTGTAAATTCTCAACACAAGAATTAAACTGTAGAATCAAAAGTATAGGGGAAAGTAATTGAATTATTTCTACCTGCTCAGGTTTATTAATTAAGAAAAAAAAAATCACCTTTTGGGGAGCTTGCAGTTCTTTCCATTGTCAGAAATGGCAGGGTGGGTGGTAACACTACTGTGGCCACAGTGGACATTGCTAAAGGGTTCTTGGAAATGTTTTTGTGGCCAGATTTGGCTTTCTTTGTAGCCCAGGTTTAGTTTTTATCTTCTCTTTACATGCAGATTTTTGTCCTTAATTTAATTTGTCCTTAATTTCCTTAATTTATCTTAATGCCTGGGTTTAAGAAGTTTAACTCTTCTAGTACTTGACATTGTAACTCTTGGGGAATGTTTTGACTTTTTCCCACCAGACATATTCTCCTTTTCTCTGTGGTAGGTTTTTGTCGACAATGAAACAGAATGCTCTGCAAGGGGTGGTGCCCAATGAGACAGAAGATTTGAATATAGAACACCTGCAGTTACTCCTTCTCATTTTCCACAACTTCACTGAGAAAGGCC
Organism: Diceros bicornis minor; assembly: GCF_020826845.1. Lineage (NCBI taxonomy): Eukaryota > Metazoa > Chordata > Mammalia > Perissodactyla > Rhinocerotidae > Diceros > Diceros bicornis. The sequence goes on along the minus strand of NC_080752.1, from coordinate 36,297,111 downwards.
GGCGGGCCATATTGACCCTTTTCGTGCAGCTCATCCAGGAGTTGAGTGCGAACATGGATGCCCAGATGCGTTCTGTGCCTCTCATCCTGGCTCGCCTCCTTTTGATCTTTGATTATCTGCTTCATCAGTACTCCAAAGCCCCTGTGTATCTGTTTGAACAGGTACAGATGAACAGATTCTCTTTGCTTTACTAGCTGCCATTGAGTTACCATGATCAAAACCAAAATGACCTGCTCACTTTAGGTTTTAGCTATTCATTGTGGTCGGTTTGAGTCTTTAGGAAGTCTTTAGGTCTTTAGGAAGACCACCTGGACTTGTGTATGTGCATTTACACTTAATGCTTAGCCAGAAGTGATGATGTAGATTACTTGATTTGTTGCGTTTGTTAAAATTAGATTATAGGCTCTGTTCACAGATGTCCTCCTTTGAATTACCCAGCTTTGCCTGTGTCTAGCATAGTGCCCTGAGCATCGTCCCTCAATGAGCATTTGTTAGTGGTCAAATGGTGGTAGAATGGCAAATTTTATGGATTAGTACATTCTCTTGTAGGGATCCAAAATGAAGATGGGAGGGCCATTTAAGGATTATTATAGTCAGCATTTTGTAAAATGTTTCCTTGAGCACTATTCTATACTCTAGCAAAAAGATACTTCCCAAAACAAGTCACAGAAAAATCTAAAATTTTATTTTGGTTTGTGAGTTTCCCAAACTTTGATATGCCAATCAGTTATCATGCCTGGAGTTAGAAGCAGAATGGTGACTGTATCTTTCTTAATTTGAGTTTTTGTGTTTTAAAAGGTGCAGCATAATCTGCTAAGTCCTCCTTTTGGGTGGGCAAGTGGATCCCAGGACAGCAGCGGCCGCCGGGCGACCACCCCTCTCTATCATGGGTTCAAAGAAGTAGAAGAAAACTGGTCTAAGCATTTTTCATCAGGTCAGAAGGAAGCTGTGAATAAGAAACTGATTGTCATTGGCGGGATTGAATTTGGAGCTTGGAGACTCGTCAAGGATCTTTGGTCATTTGGTTTCGTTTACTCCCTATGGGTGGCAAATACCTACAGATTCAAAACATTTTCAGAATTAGACTCTCACATATCCCACATTTATTTAAAAACAAAAAAACATTGGGACAAGAATTAGGAATCCTTGTGGCCTGCTGTGGAGTGTAGTATATGGATTCCTGGCACCTGAGTGATTAAATTTAAGTTTTCCTTATGGATGTGGTTCTAACCCACAGGCTGAATTTCCTTTGGGGTCATGGTGGTATACTGTTCAGAAAATAATGGGAGCCATGACATGCTCTCCAGGGGTTCTCATATAGCAGTTGTCCGTTCTTTTGATGAGGTGCCTCTTGTGTTCATTTTCAGTGTGTGTTTACTCTCATTCTGAGCATTGTTAGGTGTTAAGTGTATTTTGTGGAAACTTTCATCAAGGCTTAGTGTGAATTTACTGTCATTGGGATCTCTTACTAGTTAGTCCCTTTGATATTGGGGAACCAGCATTGAAGTTTAACATAGTCAGTCTAATGATACAATTTTGGTGATTAACTTGATGATTGTAGAGCTCCTTAGTTAACTCCTAGAGCAGTGGTTCTCAATTGGGGACGATTGTGCCCCCCACCCCCAAAGAAGACGTTGGCACTGTCTGGAGACATGTTTGGTTGTCACAACTGGGAGAGTGGGTAGAAGCCGGGATGGTGCTAAACATCCTGTAGAGCACAGGACAGCCTCCCTCAGTAAGGAATGACCCGGCCCAAAATGTTAGCGGTGCCGAGGTTGGGAAACCCTGTTCCAAAGTGTTTTCTTAGATGTGACATTTCATACTTATTAAACAGAGTTGAGAATGAAACCATCCTGTTACTAAGCACATTGTTTTTCAGATGCTGTCCCACAACCCAGATTCTACTGTGTCCTGTCCCCAGAAGCCTCAGAAGATGATTTGAACCGACTTGATTCTGTGGTACCAGGAATTTTAAAATCCCATTTTACATTTGGGTCAGATGGTTTCCTCCAAAATCAGTTTGTCAGGGGGAAAGGGAAAGACTTACTTTTTGTAAAGAGGGAGTTTGGTCTGTATTAGGATTTGAGCTCATTCTAAAAGGAAAATACTATTTTTGAAATTTATTTGCTGGGCTCCACTGTTGCTGTAGGGTGCGTCCTTCCTAGTGTTTGGCACCTCTGACGCACTGTTCCAGAAGACTGTTTCTGTTAGTATTTTCATGGACATAGTTGCCTCATTCTAAAGCCTGCACTTGTATGCTCACAATAGCCCATAAACTTAGAAGATTCCCTGAGTGGGAATCTTGCTGCAGTGAGAAATTAATAACTATAGTTTGAATGAGCTGTTCTGTCAATCATGAGGTTAAGTGATGGTGTATGGGTAGTCGGAAAAAATATTTCAAAAAATAAGAAAAAATGATTGTCTTTCTTTTTTGATGTTAGGCATGTGATGTTCTTTTCTCCAAGCTTGTCAAATATGATGAGCTTTACACTGCACTGACATCCCTGCTTGCAGCTGGATCCCAGCTTGATACAGTCAGGAGAAAGGAAAACAAGAATGTAACAGCACTGGTAAGACCATGGAAGCCCGGGCTCATTATGAAGAGTTTAGGATGTGTTTGATAATTGGGTAGCAGTTCTATCAGAAGTTTCCTTCTGGGATCTAATCAGTTTATTAAATATCAATTTGTAAAACTGACTGAAACTTGAGTATTTCTGTGTAGTTTGGGAGGTGGTGTTCACCTTAGAGACAATTTTATCATTTTTGCATGTTTTTTGTTAGCTTTGAGAGAATTATGACTTTGAGAGTTAATGGCCACCTAAGTACTGTATCTCCTGTGAGTGCTGGTTGATGGGTGATATTGAAAGCCTCACACTTTGGTCCCATGAGCTTTTTCTTTGGTCCCATGAATGTGTCTCTGTTCCTCTAGAAGCCATAATAGCAATTCAAGTTGCAGAAAGGGCCAGCTGATTGTGGGCCTGCGGAGGAGAATGTCCTGCCCTCTTGGTTACTTGGTAAATTATTAGGAAGGCAAAGTTGTCTTAGAACAGCTGTTTTGGCCTGTGAAATATGCGGAATATGGAGCAAATCATTTATATGTGTGTTTTACCATTTCTGCTTTATTGTTAGGTATATTCTCTAGAAAGACCTGGAGAGCAGACTTGAGAGCCAAATCTAAGTTGAAAATCAGGACTCCACACAATTCTGCTTTAAAAGTTGTATTTGGAACAGTTTCTACTGTTAGGGAGATCTTGTGGCAGTACCAAATGCTACTACCTCTGTGACAGCACTTTCTGCTTCTTCCAGGAAGCCTGTGCCCTTCAATATTACTTCTTGATACTGTGGAGGATCCTAGGAATTTTGCCGCCATCAAAGTCTTATATGAACCAGCTGGCCATGAACTCGCCTGAGATGAGTGAATGTGACATCTTACACACTCTGCGGTGGTCTTCCCGCCTCCGGATCAGCTCCTATGTCAACTGGATAAAGGTACCACAGTGTAACACAGAACTTGCTGCTAAGGGATAGCTAAAGCCGACAGGCTCTGTACTTCTGGGAACTTTTTAATGTAAGGGTAATGAAAGTTTTAGACTCTGTCTCTATTGATCCTCCCAAACACTTTTCTTACTGTCCAAATAGGATCACCTTATCAAACAGGGAATGAAGGCTGAACATGCTGGTTCTCTCCTAGAACTGGCATCCACCAAGTGCAGCTCAGTGAAATACGATGTTGAAATTGTAGAGGAGTACTTTGCTCGACAGGTATGTTAGTTTTGGATCCATAACGACAGAACTTGGGTTCTGCCACAGCCTTTTGCCACAACTAATTAATATCCTTGGGTATTTTTAAAGATCTCGTCATTCTGTAGCATCGACTGTACCACCATCTTGCAACTCCATGAAATTCCTAGTCTTCAGTCCATCTACACCCTTGATGCTGCTATCTCGAAGGTCCAGGTCTCTTTGGATGAACATTTTTCTAAGATGGCTGCCGAGACTGATCCTCATAAGTCATCTGAGATCACCAAGAACCTGCTTCCAGCCACGCTACAACTCATTGACACCTATGCATCCTTCACTAGGTGTGACGGGCTGCCTGCCCAGGATGTCGGAAATGGGAAATTTGGATCCTTGGGTAGTTTATTTTCTTTAGGATCCTGAAAATTCCTGCAATTGAACTTTGTAGTTCTAAGTACTGATCACTCTGCAGGTCCCCAGTGAAGCAGAATTTCACGTTTTTTCCTTTTTATCAGCTTAGGGTTTTTGTTTTTCCTTTTTTCCCTTGCTATAATGTTTTCTTCCCTAATACGAAGGAGTGCCTGATGAGGGAATTTTCAGATAGTTCAGGGAGAGTCAACAGGAAGTTTAATTTCTATAAATCTTTAAATATTTTCTAGCATTTTACTTGTAGGATACAAAGAAAGTTAATGTAATTTTTCCAAATACTGTCATTTCTGTTATTTGCTAAGATGAAGCTCTTTAAGTGCTCTTTAAATTTCATGGTATGTAGTTGGAGAAAAGAAATTTCTTAATGAATTATAGAGTATTTAGAAATCTAGATCCAGCCCTTTCTATAGCAAACATTGCAAATTGCACACCCTGTAGACTTGTTTTGTTTGTTCTGTGTGATTTGTTTACGTATTTTAGATCATTTTCAGTGTATAAAAATTGGGAGTTTATTAACAAATCAAGATTTCTGGCTTTTCTTACATTGGAAGAACTGGCAAAACTAGGCCCGACTTCCCACATGACAGTGACAAACTGGAGCTGAGGAGTGGCTCCCCCTTTTAGCATTCTCACTGGGCCCCTTTAAGCTCTTTCTCTTTCTCTTGTCCCTGTAGAATTTCACTGTTCACCTCCTGTTCTATGGGGCTTTTATGCTGAGAGGGACTTAGATCATTGTAAAACTTAACTAACATCTTTTAGTGTGAATACCTTGCAGTAGAGAAAGGACTATTGGTTGAGTCAAAATTGTTGAACAAATATGAGCAATAAACGTAAATAACAAATATGAGTGCTTGCTGTTTGCCAAGTACTTTTCTAGGTCCTGGGGGTATAGCATTAGCAAGGCTGACCAAGTTGCTGCCTTCTGAGAGCTTATAGGCTCTAATCTGACCCATTAGGCCAACACTTTCTAAACTGAACTGTGAATAGATGATCTGGGCAAGTGAGTTTGGGAAGTGCTGGATGAATAAAATTAAGCAGTTTTTACAGTGCTTCTCAGAACCTTTAATATATGCATTGCCAACCTTCTGAGGCCAGGAGGGGAGAGGGTAATTATAGTATTCACTGTTGCCTAAAGTAATTTGTCCTGGAGTTGTGTTTTGGGAGCATTCCAGAGGATGAGATATTCTTTGGGAAACAATTACCCATTGGAATTTTTATGAGACCAGAAAGGGGCAGGTACAATCAACTACATTTAATAGATTAAGAAACTGAGATACAGGTTTTTCAATTTGTCTAGGGTTAGTTTCTCCTAACTATGATGGGAGTAGATTGCTTTAGCTTTCACGTATCCCTCTATTTTTGCTTCAGAGCATATTTGCTACAGAACTTGAATGAAGATGGATCCACTGAAAAACCTTCCCAGGAGAAGTTGCATGGCTTTGCTGCTGTTTTGGCTATTGGTTCTAGTAGATGTAAGGCGAACACTCTGGGTGAGTGAATGTGCTTTTGAATAATACTGTCACTACTAGTATACTAGTATTGCTACTTCTCTCCCTCTCTACCTGTCTACTGGCATTTACCTTTTACTGGGACCTTTCTGTGTGTCAGACATTGACATAGGTTTTTCTGTTTTGATCTTCACAATAATCCTGTGAGGTAAGTGTTGTTATTATCCCCTTTCACTCATTACAAAGCTGAGGCTTAGAGAACTTCTCTCTGCCCCAAATCCTATGTCTTGCAAGTAAGTGGTGGAGCTAGGATCCAAACCAAGATCATTTGGTTCTGAAGCATTAGACTGTTTTCCTTTGTTCTACTTTTCATTTATAGAGATTAGGAAGACTAGCAAGCTACCGCTTCATGCTTGGGAAAACCTCTTCCCCATGTGAGGAATGATCTGGTAGAACTTTAGGATGGGGAATCAAAAGGACTTGAGCAGGATTGGAGTTAAGTGCGATAGTTACCCTTTAAAATATACAGCCATTTGTATTTTCCTGAATTTCAAGCTTTAAATCTCCTTTTAGGGCTGGCCCTGTGGCTTAGCGGTTAAGTGCGTGGGCTCCGCTGCTGGCGGCCCGGGTTCGGATCCCGGGCGCGCACCGACGCACCGCTTCTCCGGCCATGCTGAGGCCACGTCCCACATACAGCAACTAGAAGGATGTGCAGCTATGACATACAACTATCTACTGGGGCTTTGGGGGGAAAAATAAATAAATAAAAATTATAAAAAAAATAGAATAAAAAATAAATCTCCTTTTAGTGTTCGGATAGTCTCACTTTTAGAAATGAAATTCCACTACTTCATTGAATGCTGTTCTTAATGTGCATTAATGATCCCTACCCTCAAGATTTGTCTTAAGGAGAAAAGAAATCAAAGTGATACCTTTTCATAGAAGGTGTCATAGAGGTTTAATAGTGCCTTTAGCCTGACTTGTAATGACTTGCCCTCACTTTGCATCTTGTTTTCAGTTGTCTTCTTTACTTGCAAGATTAGAAAGTGGACATGATGGGAAATGAAAACCTTACAATTGAGATTGTTAGCTAGTAAGCAATTAGGTAGTTCTTGGACATAGTACTGCTATTGAAATATCCATCTAAGCTGTTTTAGTAATTATTTTGACAGCCTGGGCTGTGGTGTTTCTTTTTGCATTTGGGCTTGGCTTTTAAAATGCTGTGTGTCATTCTTTCTCTCTTGTGATGATTTCTTGTCCTTTCTGTTGCCTCCAGGTCCGGCACTGGTTCAGAATTTACCATCAACGGTGCAAGCTGTGTGTGAATCCTGGAACAACATCAATACCAATGAGTTTCCCAACATTGGATCCTGGGTGAGTGTCTGTTCAGGAGTAGAAATGTGGAGCACTAGCCATTCTGTGTTCTGTTCTTATTCTTTTGGCTTAAACTAGCTACCAAGAGATCTTCATATGTTGCGATAGTGTTTGCTGTAGCTACATCAATAATCGATACCTTGAATTACCCAAATGGTACCCATATGGTCCTTTTGCTAAGAAGTCTGTTTTACTGTGTACAGGACAACTACTTTATTACCATGAGGCTCAGTTTCTTCATTTGTTAAATACAGGGATGTGAAGATTAAGTATATTAAATGTAAAGTGCCTAGCACATTATCTGGCACCTGAGTTCTCAGTAAATGTTAACCTGTTTCCCTTCCTTTTTAGGTTATATGTGAGGAACCTGCTTTTTTTGTCATAATTTTATGGGGTAGCTTTTAGGTTCTTGGAAGACTGTTGAGTCTTCTGCCAGTTTACTTGATCTTTGTGTGTGCTCTACTCAGATTACCTCTATTAACAGATTATTCTGTTATTACAGTTCTTTGGAAAAGCCAAGTATTATAATCTTGTTATCCCTACTTTGTAATCGGAACCTCTGTTTACATCACCCGGAGCTGTAGCGTAAGGATAGTTAAGATATTTGTAAGGAAAGGCAGATGCATTGCAAAATCCAGATCCTTCTCAATTATTAGAGATGAACAATAGTTTTAATGTTAAATATAGTATATTTTAATTATTTGAAAAGTGGTATTGGGTATCCTAACTGTATACTAACTAAATTTTAACTTAACTTTTAACTTCCTAAATTTTAACTTTGTACTAACTAAAATTTAACTGCTTCCTTCACTCCACCCCATGTTCCTTCCCAGGATGAATAATAGTGTACACTGAGTAGAGCCATTGTGTATAAACCTCAGTGGAGTCTTAGTTTATGTCAGCTTGGTTTCTTTTTTTGCCACGTAGGAATTTTGTCTTGGGTAGATAGACGGTCTGTCCATTCATGTCTCGTTTGCTTCATTCAGCGCAATGCCTTTGCCAATGACACCATCCCGTCAGAGAGTTACATCAGTGCTGTGCAGGCTGCTCACCTGGGGACTCTTTGTGGCCAAAGTCTGCCCCTGGCTGCTTCCCTGAAGCACACTCTTCTGTCACTGGTCAGGCTGACTGGTGATCTTATTGTGTGAGTACTTACTATCTAGCCCTACGTACCCTCTACACCTGTCTCCTGTCGTAGCTAAAGGAAGACAATGGGGGTTTTTATAGCTATCTGATAGTGCTTTTCTTCCATGTTTCCATAGCAAAGAGAGCCTGTTGCTTTAGAGTATGAGCCTTTATCTAGAATGATTTTTAACTTAGACCTGAAGGGCAGCAGAGTACTTCTTCCTCTCTTTCTGTGTAGTATTTTTCAGAAAAGGCATGCTGGCTTTAAGTCATATTGTGATTTGGAGGTGCTTTGGGTTTAATTTTTAAGGTGACAGTAATGATTTGAAATCACGTTTCTCCAGAATCATTAATGGAGTTACATGCTGCCATTGTGGGGACTAGGGCAGGCCAGTGGAGGGACTGTTTTGTCTTCCTGTGCATAGGTCATGAGTAAAGTCCTATATCACATTGCCTTAAAAGAGATCCAGATTCCTGGCAATTTTTCTAGAAAAGTTGTCTGGGATAGGTTACTAGCTTAGGTTTCAGTTAATTTTCTTTTCTGAATATTATAAAACTCATCTTAGATTGTTAATTTAATGTTTTAATAAATGGATTTTTCATTTGGAAATGATTTTTGCTTCCAATATAATAATGAAAAAGAAGAATTTGAATTGTATGATTACACCCATGTCAAACAACTATTATGGGAAAAAAACTGAAACTGGAATAAAAGCCCTTCCCATCAATAAATAATTGAATTGCCCTGTCCTCTCCTTGTGGCTTTTGGAGGAGTGTTTTCACTAACTTGATTGCATTTTTTTTGCTGAAGTTGGTCCGATGAGATGAACCCACCACAGGTAATTCGGACCCTGCTTCCCCTTCTTTTGGAATCGAGCACTGAGAGTGTTGCTGAGATCAGTAGCAACTCCCTGGAGCGCATCCTGGGCCCTGCGGAGTCTGATGAGTTCTTGGCTCGCGTTTATGAGAAGCTCATCACTGGTTGTTACAACATTCTGGCCAATCATGCGGATCCCAATAGGTGAGCCTGATTGAGGAGAACAGTCAGTAAGGTTTCTGTGACCTCCTGCTACTTACTCTCAATGAAATGTACCAGCACTGGCTTCTTCTTTTTTTTTTTTTTGTGAGGAAGATCAGCCCTGAGCTAACATCCATGCTAATCCTCCTCTTTTTTTGCTGAGGAAGACCAGCTCTGAGCTAACATCTATTGCCAATCCTCCTCCTTTTTTCCCCCAAAGCCCCAGTAGATAGTTGTATTTCATAGTTGCACATCCTTCTAGTTGCTGTATGTGGGACGCAGCCTCAGCATGGCCGGAGGAGCAGTGCGTTGGTGCGCGCCTGGGATCCGAACCCGGGCCGCCAGCAGCGGAGCGTGTGCACTTAACCGCTAAGCCACGGGGCCGGCCCAACACCGGCTTCTTTAGGTCATTAATTAATAGCTTATTATTGTGCTTTTTAATAGAAAGTTCTCTACGTGTGTGCATTTTGTGTTCTTGTGAGCGTGCATGAAAGATTATTTGGAATACTCTTGTGATTAATTCTTAGAGATAAATGTTAACAAAATGTTCAGATTTGGAAACTTGAAGTAATTCAACAGGTGCTTATCAAGTGCTGTACTAGATGTGATGAAATGTACAAGGGAGCTTTGATAAAATGTCTGTTTTTGTAACCATGCTTCTGAGATGGGTGATCTATGGAATTAGGCAGTCTCATAGCACTGTTTGACCTTAATAGTTTAAGCCATGTTGAGGTAGGTGAGCTGTAAAGAACAATTGAGTAAGTTGCAGTTTTACCCCACTGAGAGCTGTACAAATCAAGGGTGCAAGTATTGGGATTTCCATCTTTTTGTTGTTGGGGAGTCCAGGTTTTCATCAAGGGCTCCTTTTTTTCCCTCCTTCCTTCCCACCCTCCATCTCTCCTTTCTTTCCTTCTTTCCTTCATGCCAGGCTTTATGCTAAGCTTTGACAAAACAAAAGTGAATGTTGCCTTCAGGTTTAGTCATAAACAAACTATATTTTTAAAAATCAGTTTTAGGAGGACATTGAAACAATCCTTATTTCTGGTAGTTACTTTTTCTTTTTGATCCTCAGTGGACTGGATGAATCCATCTTGGAGGAATGTCTCCAATATTTGGAAAAACAACTGGAAAGCAGCCAGGCTCGTAAAGCTATGGAGGAATTTTTCTCTGACAGGTGAGCTGTGTTTTGTTTTACTCAGTGAACATTTTTTGAATGCCTCAAAGCAAGGAGCTATTTATGTTGACTTAGGTATTCTCTCTCAGGGAATCTTAAGACCTGCTTAGGTGTTTGTACCTCAAGGAGGACTTAGGTTAATTGCTGACTCTTTGAGGTTATTGATGAGGGGTTGATTGCATGAACACCTAGTGTTGTTGACTCACAAATGACCAGTTTCCCTAGAGGAGATGAGATTGTGAAGAAATAGAAACGGATGCCTTTTATGTGAGGCTTAATGTGATTCTTTCATTTTTTTCCCCTCTTGCCTCCCAGTGGAGAACTTGTGCAGATCATGATGGCAACAGCCAATGAGAACCTCTCTGCTAAATTCTGTAACCGAGTTTTGAAATTCTTCACCAAACTCTTCCAGCTGAGTGAGTGACAGCTGTTAGTAATCTTCTTATGGGAACTTTGATGTCCGGCTAATACTGTGCATATCTTCTGCCTGAGTATAACTGTAGCATAAAAATGCTAACAAGTGGAGAGAATCCCTAAGAGAAAGTTTGGAACGAAGTTGAAAACTTGCTTGAAGCCTTTCCCCCTTTCCTGGCTCCCAGTTTGCACCTCCCTTCCTTTCCCCCTCTGCCCTGCTTCTCTGACCTTCGCCTCTTGGTCTGTCCCTAGCTGAGAAGAGCCCTAACCCGAGCCTTCTGCGTCTCTGTGGCTCTCTGGCACAGCTGGCTTGTGTGGAGCCTGTGCGTCTCCAGGCCTGGCTCACCCGCATGACTACATCACCCCCCAAAGATTCTGATCAGCTGGATGTGATTCAGGAGAACCGGCAGCTCTTACAGTTACTGACTACGTACATTGTTCGGGAAAACAGGTAGAACAACTGCATTTACGTCACATGTCCCTAACAACCCCTGAAACACGCTGAGAGCATTTGTGGCTATCTTTCCTTTAGGCATCAGTCATTAGCATTTTCAGGAGTTCCACAGCTCCCTCTAGACAGACTCAAGGAATCTAGTAGAGCTCCTTGACTTCCCATGGAAAAGCGTTTGCAGTGACTTGTCCTGTCAGATGTAACGTGGGTGAATATTTTGTGCACCAGTAGCCCAGGTCCAAAACTGGGCTTTGTATATAAAGTCATGTATTTAATGCTTAATTTTAAACTTCTTTTAATTACTGTTACAAATTTAGAAGTACACAGAGTCAGATTCCTGTTGATTACTTACCAATTTGCTATTTCTTTTCTACCAGCCAAGTTGGGGAAGGTGTGTGTGCTGTGCTTCTGGGCACCCTGATCCCCATGGCAACAGAGATGCTGGCCAACGGTGATGGGACTGGTTTCCCTGAACTCATGGTTGTGATGGCCACCCTAGCCAGTGCAGGTCAAGGTGCTGGCCATCTTCAGCTTCATAATGCTGCTGTGGACTGGTTGAGTCGATGGTAAGATGATGAAGTTGGAGGAACCCATCTGTAGGTTACAACATTGCTCTTAGAGAAAAGGGGGATGATTAATTGCAGGTTATTTTTTTTGTAGCTTCGAGTGAATATAAAAGAAACTTGAATCTCTACCTTTTTATTGGAGATGGAGGGAGTAGCCAATAACTCTGCTTTAGACTTAATCTTCATTATTTTCTTAGTAGAGTTTTCTGTTCATTATTCCTAGGAGAAGTCTTGGGGAAACTGTACCAAGTGTCAGTGATAAGACCAGAGCACCACAAATCTCTGGTTACCTACATAGTTTTCTAAGAATGCCTTTGGTTCACAGTGTCCACAAATTGATGCAAAATTCATGAAGATGCTTCCTTTCTTTGGTTCCCTAGATGATTTTGTGCCCCCTCTCCTTTTTTTTCTTTGGGACAGCAAGAAATACCTGTCACAGAAGAATGTGGTTGAAAAACTAAATGCCAATGTAATGCATGGAAAGGTAAGAGAAATGTGAGTGACAACAGTCAGGGAGTTTGATTCTTATCTTTGGTCAGGTGGAGGTCTCTCTTTCCTATTGGCTTCTGTCCCTGGCTAGCCCCCAGAGGATAAGGCCTACAATCTCAAAGGCCTCCAAGTGTGTAACTGCTAACTGCATGGCCTCAGGCCTCTTCTGGGTGGCCAGAAGTGATAGAAAGGAAATATTCTGGTAAACAGATATCCAGCAGAATCCTTTTTAAAACAGTGAATTCCTGCTATTTTTAGATATTGGTATGCTTTGGAAAATTGTCCTCTGCTCCTGCGTTGCAACTGTGTGCTCTGAGTAGATGTTATATGGGGTTACAGACTACCTTCTCAGCTCCAGTCCAGGTGTTAGAATTGTTTACTGTACCTGCAGGTTCAGGGCACCGTTTTGAGAAAGAGGGTTTGAAACTGACAGAGATCTTGCATTCAGGCATTTTTCCCGTACCCAACTCGTAAACCTGACATAGGTGGCTAAGAGCAGATAACTGGCCTCTGAGACCCACCATGGCACCCCGTTCCTCCCTCGTTTCTTGTTAATCTTTATCCTTTCAGCACTCAACTGTCAGAGTTCAGAGTGAAGGAACTTCCAGATCTGAGGCTTTGATGCCAGACTATTGGGTTTTTTAAGGCAAGCGTGAACTACCTGCGGTGGTTTGCTGGAAAATTTTTCACTTGATCTCTGAAGCTATTCCTCCTCTACTGTGTTAATTTAAAACCCAATGATTTAAATGTCTTTCACTAATGGTTAAAAAGAATGCTGATGGTAGAAGAAATGTCAGTGAAAGCCTATTCATACTTCTAATCTAGTCTTTTTTTTTTTTAATTGAGGTACAATTGACATATTAGTTTCACATGTACAGCATGATGATTCAATATTTGTATATATTGTAAAATGATCACCGCAATAAGTCTAGTTAATATCCATCACCATACATAGTTATAATTTTCTTATGGTGAAGACTTTTAAGCTCTACTCTCTTAGCAACTTTCAAATATGCAATATAGTATTATCAACTGTAGTCACCATGCTGTACAATATATCCCATGGCTTATTTATTTTATAACTGGAGGTTTGTACCTTTTGACCCCCTTCATCCGTTCCGTCCACCCCTCCCACCTCCTGCCTTTGGCAACCACCAGTCTGTTCTCTATCAATCTAGTTTTTTCTCGAGTGATTTTTGTCTCCATTTTTACTCTATTTTCCTGATTTCAGTTTTACTTCATTTTACAAAGTTTTATAAAATGTTATTTTTGTGCTTAAGATGAATGAATCACACTAATTCAGTACAATTTATTGACCAGCTACGTGTGGTCATAGTGCAAAGAGCTTAGGAAATAGATAATTAAAACATGTTTTTCTTCTCTGCTTTTATACCATCCTTCTGATCTTGAGCTTTATTGAGAAAACATAGTTTACGTAATAATCAAATATGGAGATCTAAACTTTCTGTGGTGTGGTGGTCTTCTCTTATAGCATGTAATAGTCCTGGAGTGCACATGCCATATTATGTCTTACTTGGCTGATGTCACCAATGCCCTGAGCCAGAGTAATGGTCAAGGCCCAAGTCACCTCTCAATGGACGGAGAAGAGCGGGCCATCGAGGTGGACTCAGACTGGGTGGAGGAGTTGGCAGTGGAAGAGGAAGACTCCCAGGCTGAGGATTCCGTAAGTACCAAGTCACTGCCAAGGTAACCGTGCAAGGTACTGGCTGCCTGGCACTTGCAGAGCTCATGCTAACAAGCCTTTGGCTCTCTTTTCTAGCCCCTGTGAGCTTCAGAACCTCCCAGTCCTTATTGCTTTCTCCCAGCTTACCGGACTAGTGCCAGACTGATTTTTTTCCAGGCCTGCAGAGCAAACCGTAGGGATCTAATCTCCTGGGGAAAGGACTATTTAGTGAGCACATGCCTTCTAGAGTCACTTGTCCTGCAATTCCTCAGTTTTTGCTTCCAAAGGATGAGTTCTTCATGAGGATGGTGTGGGCTCCCTTGCAGAGAAAGCATAAGATTTATTTTTTTCTTAACCACAAAACCTTAAGGTCTCACCTGAAATTGTAGCAGCACATTTATAGCCTACAGGCTATTTCCAATTGGAGCAGGTTTCTACTGGTCATTTATGAAGTGATTACTTTCCATAGGGTATGTTTTTGTGGGTGCCTGTATGGAAGGATATATTTCTGATTAAAAGGACTTCTTATCTTTGAAGGATGAAGATTCTCTTTGCAATAAACTCTGCACTTTTACCATTACTCAGAAAGAATTCATGAACCAGCATTGGTAAGAGTAGTTCTTCCTTTTTGGTGAGGATTTGCCAGGCCTTGATTTTTGGGACTTCTGGGCTCATTTGCTGCTTCTTGTTCTTCGTAGGTACCACTGTCACACCTGCAAAATGGTTGATGGGGTGGGTGTGTGCACAGTTTGTGCCAAGGTGTGCCACAAGGATCATGAAATTTCCTATGCCAAATATGGATCCTTCTTCTGTGACTGTGGAGCCAAGGAAGATGGCAGCTGTTTGGTGAGAGATTGGGACATTTGCTGGGCTGTAAAGGGTGACTTGTTAGTGACACAGGAGCTGCTTAAGCCAAACTGGGAAATTCCCAGGTCACCTTCATGGTCGCCTGGGTCTAGGAGTAAGTTCTATTTCTATCATTGAGTACTTCACTTAGAATACCAGAACTTGCAGGGTCCTTAGAGGCTTTGTAGGTTTTTTCCTAAGACTGCCCCACAATTTCAGATGTTATAATCAAGACTTGTTGCTGTGAGGGGGTAAAGTATTAGATCTTAGATGAATACCATGAAGATCAGAATTCAGACTACTGGATATCATTTAAATGGTTAGCCAATTTCTCCTTTGGGTCAGATTTTCCTCCAAGATCTTAGGCAATATTTCATCCGTGCTTGTGGCAAGAGCTTAGGGCCTCTGATGTTTTCTGTCTCTAGGCACTGGTGAAGCGAACTCCTAGCAGTGGCATGAGCTCCACCATGAAGGAGTCAGCATTTCAGAGCGAACCCAGGGTTTCAGAGAGTCTGGTGCGCCACACCAGCACATCTCCAGCTGACAAGGCCAAAGTCACCATCAGTGATGGAAAGGTTGCTGATGAAGAGAAGCCCAAGAAGAGCAGCCTCTGCCGCACAGTAGAGGGCTGCCGGGAGGAGCTGCAGAACCAGGTGGGGCTCTGATGGTGCCCAGTACAGTGGGCAGAGTGCAGATCGCCAGGTTGGTTCAGTAGCAAACAATGCACAAGGCTTTCCTTGCAATTCCACTGGTCGGACTTGAAGTTGTTTTCTCCTTTTTCTACGTTATCATTTTCACAGTGTGAAAACAAATAGTGTGTCTTGTCAGTTATACCTTGTAGGGAAGGATTCTGACCAAGGAGTTTATGGGGGGTTTGTGGGAGAGTAAATTTGAGTTGTATAATACTCTAGAGCATTCTTTTTTGGCCAGGGTTCCTCATCTGAAGCACAGAATACAGAAAATGATTCCAGTGATTATTTTCTCCGTTTTCCCAAGGATGGTACATAACTAGAACCATTCTAGATGCCTAGGAGAGAAGTTAACTAACTATACATGGTGGGTGCATTCGAGCATTCGAGTATCTGCCTGGGACTCCTGGTTTAGAAAGATTGCTCTAAGGGTTAGTAGCATAATAGCATATTGACTGGAATCAAATTCAGTATTATGGAGGGCCAGCCATGATGGCCTAGTGGTTAAAGTTCGACGTGCTCCACTTTGGCGGCCCGAGTTCGGTTCCCCGGCTCAGAACCACACCACTCGTCTTGTCAGTAACCATGCTGTGGCAGCAGCTCACATAGAAGAACTAGAAGGACTTAAACTAGAATATATAATTAGGTACTGCGGCTTTGGGGAGGAAAAAAAAAGAGAGAGAGGAAGATTGGTGACAGATGTTAGCTTAGGGTGAATCTTTCCCAGCAAAAAAAAAAAAACAATTCAATATTATGGAGAGAGTGAGATGATGGCTAGAATATCGAATTGGAAGAGAGGAAACTGGATTCTGGATTCTGAAGGTAGTTACTGGCAAGATTATTATGATGAGTGTGACCCATTATTTTTCTGTCTTTTTATTTTTTTTCCACTTGTGTATTTGGATTTTTCTCAGGCCAATTTCTCCTTCGCTCCTCTCGTGTTAGACATGCTCAATTTCCTCATGGATGCCATTCAGACCAACTTTCAGCAGGCTTCAGCTGTGGGGAGCAGCAGTCGCGCTCAGCAAGCCCTCCGTGAGCTGCATACAGTGGACAAGGTGGTTGAGATGACAGACCAGCTGATGGTGAGTGTGCGAGGGTCATGAAGTTAAGTGGGTGTAGGAACCAGCAAATTTACTGAGATGCCAAAGTGTGCTTGATACTCTGGGGAATGTCCTTAGAACAGTCAATCCCTGGCCGTTCAGAATTTATCTTAAATCTCATCTAAGATATGACAGCCAGTATGAAAATTAGCATATGAGGTGTGTCTTCAAAAGAAGGGAATCCGGAGGTCATTTGGACCAACCCAGTGACCTAGTCCCCTTTTCACTTCATATAACTGTATGAACACTTAAGATGTGAGAAACAACATTTGGGGGCAATTATAATAGTTAGAAATTTCTTCTGTATATAAAATAGAAAACCTCCTCACTGTATCTTCTCTCCTAAGGTTCATCTGACTTTCACAAATAGTGCTTGTCCTCTCTTGCTTACAGCCCTTTAGGTAGCTTTTCTTTATTTCTTCATATGATATGGTTTATAAGTTGTAAGTCATTACTAGCTTTAAAACCTGCTGCTCAGCACTGAATGTAGGATTTCTGGTGTGGCCTGCCTTGCCTCTTCAGCAGTGGTAAAGTAGTGGAATGTAAAGTGTTGGCACTTCTGAAGGGAAGTGTAAAAATGAGTGAGGTACGTGAGTATATCTCACAAGGTGACTGTTTTTAAGGGAAAAATACTCACTTGGAACTGTGCACACATACATACACACGATATATTCTGATATTTTATTAAAATTCAGTCAGTTTTAGAGTAGTGGTTTTTAGACTTTTAGATGTTAAAGATGAAGTGAAAAGATATTGGGGTGGCGTTGGTGATCCATAAAGTTGCTGGCTTAATTTTGCCAGGTTAGATGGATGAAAAAAAATTCCGTCCATCATGATCATCATTTGATTTTAAAAAAGGGCATTTTAGCATTTTTTAAAAGCCAGTAGTTTGTATTAATTAAATTTAAGTTTATGAACATTCCCTACATTTTTCTTATTGGCCTAACAATAATTTGGACAAATTTACCTAACTGTCCATGGATTAGAGATTAGAATCCATTGCTTTTGAGTGACTCAATTGTGCAGTATCACAGGCACATGAATAGTGTATGAATCCACTTGATCCTTTTTTTTGCCTTATTACTGCCTACTCTCTCTGCCAGGTTCCCACCTTAGGATCCCAGGAAGGTGCCTTTGAGAACGTTCGGATGAATTACAGTGGAGACCAGGGCCAGACTATTCGACAGCTAATCAGTGCCCATGTGCTCCGGCGGGTGGCTATGTGTGTGCTCTCCTCCCCCCACGGGCGCCGCCAGCATTTGGCTGTCAGCCATGAGAAAGGCAAGGTGGGTCCCCCAATTCCTTCCCACTCATTTTAGGTCATGTTTGTCTTAAATGCTAAGCAAAACAGATGACTGCTCAGATTGGCCCTCTGGGAAAGTCTATTTCCAAGAATGCTTTATGGACAGAGCTCAATGAGCTTTTCTAGTCAAAGCCTGAGTTATCTGATTAGACTTAGAACCACTAGGACGAGAACAGAGACTGTTTCTAATTATTAAGTTCTCACTCAAAACATTTCTCTCAAGCCCACAGGGAAAGGTAATGACTAGCAGTTACCTAGGACAGCATGGCTTCCAGTCTTGGCCTGGTTTGGTCACTGTGGAGGGCGCAAGCCGAGAGGTGAAAGTCTTCGTGGGGAGACTCAGTGTTCCTTATTTAGTTCTTCCTTGCCCTCCCAGCCCTCTAAGGACACAGGGAAGTTTATGTCCTTTTATAGAACCAGTAGAAGTTGGAAGGGTGATGGGTAGCTTAACTCATGTTTCTCTATATTCTGGTTTCTTCACCACTAAAGTTGTTTTTACTTTATCTTAAGAGAAAAACAAGTTAGAGATATGAATAGTCCTTAAAACAGCTCTAAAATACCTTGAAAAACATTTTCTTTTTTCTTCTGAGGAAGATTTGCCCTGAGCTGGCATCCGCTGCCAATCTTCCTCTGTTTTGTATGTGACCCACTGCCATAGCATGGCCTCTGACAAGTGGTGTAGGTCTGTGCCTGGGAACCAAACCTGGGCCGCTGAAGCAGAGCACACTAAACTTACCATCTAGGCCACTGGGGCTGGCCCAAGAAACATTTTCATAGAAAACTAGAAAGGACAGTAGTACATAGGACTTGTTTAATTATTTTTATGACGTGATTATACGAAGAGAAGTTGGTTTCATTTCTCCTCTGTTTTGTCCTCACTGGAAGGGGGAAATGAAAGGCATTCCATATCTTTCAGCCAGGAGAAATAGAGGCTGATATTGGTCTAGTATTTTCCCTAGAGACTTATCCACAAAAAAATGCCTATGAACTAGTATCCCTATTGAAGGAGCTTTTGTTATTGCTCTGTGTTCTCTCAGAGGACTGGGGTTTAGAATAAATTGGTAATTGTTCCTTTGCAGATCACTGTTCTGCAGCTGTCTGCACTCCTGAAGCAAGCAGACTCCAGCAAGAGGAAGTTGACTCTGACTCGCCTGGCTTCTGCCCCTGTCCCCTTTACTGTGTTGAGCCTCACCGGGAATCCCTGCAAGGAGGACTATCTTGCCGTTTGTGGGCTGAAGGTAACAGTCCTGATCCAGGTTTGATTACCTTGAGCTGCGGATCCTAGTCACCTCCTGTCACCTATGCTCAGCACCGCTTTCTCTTATTCATCATTGAGATTAAAACTTAAAAGCCATTGGAACACAAAAGAATGAAACTTAAAAGTCATTGGAATACAAAAGAAATCTTTTTCTGAATTTCTTCCAGATCTTCCAGATTTCTCTTGTATTGGAAATAATCTTTGTGTGTTCTTGAAACCTGACTATTTGAAGTCTGAATACCCTCTGAAGGCAGGGAATATTAGGGAAGAAAAGGAACCTTTAGAACTCGGAGATGAATCAGCCTACTTTCCAGATCATCTTTTAACCATTCTTTTCCTTCAACCATGTCCAGGACTGCCACGTGCTGACCTTCAGTAGCTCGGGCTCTGTTTCCGATCACTTGGTGTTGCACCCCCAGTTGGCAACAGGGAACTTTATCATCAAAGCCGTGTGGTTACCTGGTTCACAGACCGAGTTAGCGATTGTCACTGCAGACTTTGTCAAGGTACAGTTACAGCTCTTTGATCATGTGGTCCTACAGTCGTTTTGCTTTCAAGTCCAGAATGTCTGATCTCCATTGTTTGCTAGCTTCTCCCAGAGATTAAGAATAAAAAATCCTAACATTTTTGTAGCCTTTTGTTATGTTGCTGAGGAGGAGCTCACTGTGTGTAGGCAATATGAAATCGATTCTGGTTCTACCCCCCCTGTACCAAGTGCACAGCCATTACTGTACTTGTTACAGAATTTGTTGATGTGTATCTCTCCCCTGCTTAACCTTCGAGGGAGAGTAAAAAGGTAGTTTATTCATCTTTATGTGCTCAGAGCCGGAAACTTAGAGGTGCCTGTTGAATGGAGATGAATGCCCATTACTCACCAATTGCAGCTCTTCGGATTCACCAGGATAATTTAGGGGTGAGACTGGAATAGGTCTCTTATTTCATCTTTTTTCCTTCCGTCCTACAGATTTATGACCTGTCCATTGATGCCTTGAGTCCAACTTTCTACTTTCTCCTGCCGAGCTCAAAGATAAGAGATGTTACCTTCCTGTTCAACGAAGAGGGAAAGAACATCATTGTTATAATGTCTTCGGCTGGGTACATCTATACGCAGCTCATGGAAGAGGCCAGTAGTGCCCAGCAGGGGCCCTTCTATGTCACTAACGTCCTGGAAATCAACCACGACGACCTGAAGGTTAGAGCTCGTGTTGCCGTCCCTTCTATTCCAGGTTTAATTCACTCAGCAGCTCTTCTGTTGTTGTTCTTGTTCTTTTTTCTTCTAACTTTTTACCTAATAGCAAAAAGTCTTGTCCTTTAGGACTAAACTGATTTCAATTTGAGGTTCCTTTATTCTCTTGGTATTTTAAAGATTTACCCACAGGGATCTCATGCTTTGAGTCTGAGAGCCCAAAATCTTGATTGAAAACTAGTAACCAGCAAACAGGAAGCTGGTACCAAGGCAACATGAGAAGCTAATGCAAATGTGTCTTTGTCCTGACAGGACAGTAACAGCCAGGTGGCAGGTGGAGGGGTCTCCGTCTACTACTCCCACGTGCTGCAGATGCTGTTCTTCAGCTATTGTCAAGGCAGATCATTTGCAGCCACCATCAGCAGGACGACTCTGGAGGTGTTGCAGCTCTTCTCCATCAACATCAAAAGGTGAGAATGAGCACTTCTTGTGCTACTTCCACAGTGCCCACTTCAACAGGAGCTCTTCACCCCACTCCCAAGTGCTGGCATCTGTTATGAATCTGGCAAAACTGGCTTTTCTCCAGTCATCCTCTCCCTTCCCTGTTAGGTATCTTTAAAATCAAATGTTGCTCTGTTGGGCTGTTTGCATGGTTTGTCTCCCACCATGGAGACCTCAAGCTGTAAGAGGTAGTTTGGGGGACCAGTGTCACTCAGAAGGAGAAGGTATAGTCAAGGCAGCAAACCTGATTTTACTGTGATTACTGAGTTTTGAGAAGTTGGAGGAGTAAGTTTCTCCGAGACGCTCATGCTGCCAAAATGCCCTTTAAGTTCCCCTTCTTGGGGGGATGCATCAGTAAATAGAACACGGTGTCAGTAGTGGGGGCATGGTTGGGGTTGGAGAAGGTAGAGGCTTCCATCAGGTTTCTAGATAATAGAGGTGTGTGTGAGGTGTAGTGAGTGTTTTATTTAGAGAGGAGGAAGAAGAGGTTTATAGTTTCTTCCCATCTTTCTTCTCTGCCATTGAAGAGCCATTATAGCACTTTCTCTCTGGCCTCTGTTTTGTGAATTATCTGGTTTGGGATTCAATAAAGTGGATAGCATTCACATATAACTTGATGTGCTTGGAGATTCTTAATAGGACACTGGGTCGTCAGCCTTCAGCAGCTCCATGGTCCTATGCAGTTAACAACCTCTAAACACATAGGGCCACCTATTCCCTCAGACAGTGGAAGCTAGCAGTGGAGATCCTAAACCAGGACTCCTGCTGAGGGTGCACATTGGGGTATATGAGAGTACATACATAGCTCGGAATGAAACTGAGACTCGTGGATAATTTGAGTTCCTGGGCAGATACATTGCTCTGGGAGTCGAGTATTTAGTGAGGATAGCCTTTAGGTCAAGAAAAGCACTAGTAGGTGGTGCTTGACACTCTAACTGTGGCAATTGTTGTTGTCTGCAGTTCCAATGGTGGCAGTAAGACATCTCCTGCCCTTTGCCAGTGGTCTGAGGTGATGAACCACCCGGGCTTGGTGTGTTGTGTCCAGCAAACTACCGGTGTGCCACTGGTAGTTATGGTGAAACCAGACACTTTTCTTATCCAAGAGATTAAGACTCTTCCTGCTAAAGCAAAGGTCAGTGCCAGATTCTCCCGCCACCTGCATAGACTGTGAGCCTGGTCTAGCTTTGCGTTTGTACCTTACGTCGCTTTCCTAGCTCTTTCAGTGGAGGCCTATAAAAGAATTTTGATCCATTTTCTTCTAGACGCCTTTCTCTGCCACCTTTCTGTGCCCCGCAACTGACCATGAAACCAGTTGCTTCTCTGCCTCTTTTTTTCTGTAGTGATCTACAGGTATGGGAACTAACACTCTCCCTCGTCCCCTCCTCCTAGATACAAGACATGGTCGCCATTAGGCATACAGCCTGCAACGAGCAGCAGCGGACAACGATGATCTTGCTGTGTGAGGATGGCAGCCTGCGCATTTACATGGCCAATGTGGAGAACACCTCCTACTGGCTTCAGCCGTCCCTGCAGCCCAGCAGTGTCATCAGCATAATGAAGCCTGTTCGAAAGCGCAAAACAGCTACCATCAGTAAGGCTCCTCCTGCAAAGACTGGGGGAAGGGAATCAGCAGTCTTCTAGATGATGCCTCAAAATAGACTGTTGTAAATATCCTTGAGGAAATGGTGACTATCCTGTTTTCACGTTTTGTAAAGGTAGACATATGTGCTAGCTAATTTCCGAAAAGCAGAGTCAGTGTTCCTCAGGGCACCAATGTTCTTTGCGACTTTTAGAGACATGTAGTACAAATGGCAAGCATCCGTTGGCTCTCCAGTTCAGGTCAGCAGTGCCCAGTAAAGAATTATCTCTTAGACCTTATTCGAAGCTATGAGAGAGCCTATTGTTATTAACTATACCCCACACCAACATCAGAATTCTTTGGCCTGCTAGGTCTTGTTGTGATTAGGGATAATGGCTGTTGGACAGCTAACCGCCTGTAGGCATCAGTATGATGCAAAGATTATAATCCAGAGTTTGCCTAGAAAGATTAGTGTGTGTGTGAGTGTGGGCTCAGTCTGGGAGGGGTCTTCACCTGTGGGGTGGGGACAGAGGTGGTAGAGACTATACTTACCCATGCTTTCTGGCAATCTGGTGCTGCTCTCCACAGCAACCCGCACCTCTAGCCAAGTGACCTTCCCTATTGACTTCTTTGAACACAACCAGCAGCTGACAGATGTGGAGTTTGGTGGTAATGACCTCCTGCAGGTCTACAATGCACAACAGATAAAGCACCGGCTGAATTCCACTGGCATGTACGTGGCCAACACCAAGGTGAGGACTGGGCTGGGTTCAGTCCCTGGGTAGAAGAACTCATACACAGTGTGGTTCAAGAACACATCTCCTTTCAGAATATAAGTATAAAGTACGTACTCATAGTCACTAACCCTGATTCTAGTTAAGTGGTCCCTGGAATAGATGAATATTTTCACTTTTATGCAGAAAGACTTCTAACGTTACCAGCAGGGTTACTGTGCAGAGGGCAGCAGGAGGTGGTTAATACTGGGGAGAAAGAAGCCTGAAATTGAGGAGAGTCTACCCCCTGCCTCTATTCCCATCCTTGGAAGTAAGGAAGACATTACGGGGGAGTTGACAGGATAAAGGTCTTGTCTAGGATCCCACACTGAGTCGCTGTCCGAGGAAGGGTTATAGGTGTGCAGGGAAGAGCTTGTAATCATTTTCTGACGTGTGCCTTTGCTCCCTACAGCCCGGTGGTTTCACCATTGAGATTACTAACAACAACAGCACTATGGTGATGACAGGCATGCGGATCCAGATCGGGACCCAGGCAATTGAACGGGCCCCATCTTATATTGAGATCTTTGGCAGAACCATGCAGCTTAACCTGAGTCGCTCACGCTGGTTTGACTTCCCCTTCACCAGAGAAGAAGCGCTGCAGGCTGACAAGAAACTGAACCTCTTCAGTGAGTCACTGGCCCCTGGCACTGACTGTGTCCTCATTAGGACTGCTGACTTGGGGACCCCTTCTCTGTGGCTCTCCAGTATTCTGGAACCCTCTACTCGACCGATATTTCTGTGTTCTTTGCCATCATGCCGCTCTGAGCTTCATTTGAGATGTAAAGGAGGCAAGATGACAGGAAAGGGATACACTGGAGAATGGGAGGGGTAAAGTTAGGGTAAACCTCTGCTTCAGTGCTCACTTCTGTAGGGTTGTGTCAGCCTTGCTAGTGGGGCTGCCTGTGTGTTTAGGCAGAGAGGCACCAAGATGAGCATGTGAAATCTCAAGCCTTTCTTAAAGCACAGATGAGGGGCTCAGGTCACACGTCACTGAGAGGTGTTTAGCAGTGCCTTGTCTTGCCATGCCACTGAAAACTTTAAACCCTCAGTACAAATCCTTGAGCCTTCCGTACGGCTGGCATCTTTCTCTACCATTCACTGGCCCCCTGTCTGATACTCCTTCTCCTAGAAATAGTTGCTGTTAGTATGAATGACTATGGTCTGTGCTTTGAACAAAGGGAGTGCTTAGAGATCCCTGCGGGTGAGGGGGCCGGAGGTAGCACAAGAAGATTCCTGCAGTGATGTTTAGGGACTCTTCTGAGTAGGGGACTTCCTAGGCTTTTGGTCGATGGAACTGTTTCTACATGTACGCAGCATCTATATGTGATTAAAGTGCTGCTAAAGTCTCAGGAGATAAAGTTCCTCTGACTGTAAAATCGATGTGATTTGCTACTTTGCCCAAACTAGTCAGGTCTTTGCTTTGGAAGTGGTGGTGTTAGCCATTTAGAGAATGTGCATCCTAAAGGTTTCTCTTGCTTATTGCAGTCGGGGCCTCAGTGGATCCAGCAGGTGTCACTATGATCGATGCTGTAAAAATTTATGGCAAGACTAAGGAGCAGTTTGGCTGGCCTGATGAGCCCCCAGAAGAATTCCCTTCTGCCTCCGTCAGCAACATCTGTCCTTCAAACCTGAACCAGAGCAATGGCACTGGAGACAGTGACTCAGCTGCCCCTACGACCACCAGTGGAACTGTCCTGGAGAGGTACCAACACTGGCAGGGGTTGGCTTCAGTTCTCACCATTTTTCACTTTCCCTGCAGAACCTGTGTCTTCAGAGAGTCAGCCTCTAATAACTGTCCCAAGTCTAGCCTGTGATTTTCAAGTTTTCACACAACTCCCCACACTCGGTGTCTCCTTAGTGTGCTGACAAAGCCTGAAAGCGAGCTCAGAGCCATCTGACTCCAGTCTCTGCCCGGGGGCTTCTGTGCCTTCTCTTAACATTTAGGTACCCTTTGGAGTAGCCAGAGGCTGCTGACTAGAAGATGCTTTAGCCATATTATAGCTTAGAATCCAGTCTGGCTGAAATTATAGGGAAAAATCTTCCCTTTCATTCTGATTTCATCGTCTTCTCATCTTTCTCTGCAGCAGCTACTTATGTGGTAACAACAGTGCTGGCAAGAGGCTGTCTGCTGCATCTTGTAGCAGAGTTCAGAGCCTCCCGCGGCTCCCTCCAGTGGCCTTCTTAAGCATTGCGCTTGGCTTTGTGCTAGGTAGCTGCTGGTTTGCCATGGTAGATGAAGTAACTCGTGATGTAAGATGTTGCGTTTCTTACATTGAAGTCATAAGAATAGCCTGGCTTGGAATCACTGCCTCCCACCCGCAGCCTTCCCCCTTCCCTTTTCTCTCTCTCTCTCTCTTTTTTCCCCTACCTTATTCTCATATTGTTTGCTTAGGATGTGTTTCCAGGTTTCTCTGAGCTTCACATTTTTTTCCTTTTTTTTTTCTTTGCTTCTCCCCCAAGTTCTGAAACTGAGTCCTTAACCAAGCTGGACCGGTTAGTATGCCCTCTCTCTTTTCTCTGCACGAGTGAGTGTGTGTCAGAGAGCAGTGTAACCAATGGTGTGGCTTTGCGTTGATTCTGCTTCTGTGGAAGAGTCCTGCTTCTTTCTGTTGTGGTCATTGCATGGCTGCAGAGCTATCCTGTGTAAAAGTGGAGTATGCAGAGGGTTGTGTGTGTGCGCTTGATGTTGGCTGCTTCAGACTCTCTTAGTTTTCTCTTCCTTACCCCATTCCTCTCTGCCCCCTCTCTGCCGTGGATGAGAAGGGGATGGGGGCGGTGGGACAATGGAAATGTCCTCCCATCTGATGAGCCACCGGAGAGCCTGTTCTGTCCAACGTGGTTTTAGGCCTCAGGTCCCTCTTCCCTTGCTCTTTGTTGCCTTCCTCTCCCCCTCGACCTTTTTCTTTCCAGCTGCCTTCTCGATACTTTTCACTCTCTGTCCAGGGCTTCAGCCATCAGGATGTTGGTCTTTTTACGATACCACATTAAACTCACAGGCGTGAGCCCTGGGGGGCATGTTACTTGTACCCTTCAACGGTTGGGTTTCCTCTTCCTTCCCTAAGAGAAAATTGCTCTGTTTTCTAAGGGTGCTTTGTAGTACCCTTTGAATGTTGGCAGTTCGCATGCTCCTGAAAATACAGTTTGTTCTCTTCCCCGTACTTAGGGACTCAGAGGAAGTGCCTTTGTGCATTTTCTTGGAGGTGTAAGTAAAATATAACCCCCCAGTGTAATAAGACGGCTTTCACCTCGCCTGTCGCGTATCCCTGTGCCTATGGAACTGTGGGCAACTGAGCTTTGGGTCCCTTTGCATCAAGGCTGTGAAGCCATCTCAGTGTCCCTGCCACAGGCAGCTGAAGGAAGCATGTTCATCCTCTTTGAGGAAGAAAAGCCCTGTCGTTGAGTTATGGATTACGAACATGGCCTCAGGTTGATCTCCAAGCAGGAGCCAGGTTTCTTCTGGCCCATAACACGAGGAAACGATATGCATGGTGCCTGTGGCAGGTCTTATTGTGCTTTGATTTTGTATTTGGCATTCAGTAGCTGTCCCCAAGGTCCTCATGACTGTAGTTTGCACAGGCTAATGCACAGGGTGGAGAGAAAGGTTCTTGTTGTACTCAAGCCAGCTTTTCTGTCTCTCTAGGCTGGTTGTAAGTTCTTTAGAAGCCCTGGAAAGCTGCTTTGCTGTTGGCCCAATCATTGAAAAGGCAAGTTACTTTTTCAAAGTACGTGGGAGCTTTCTGAAGAGACAGGAGGTCAGTGAAGTCGTGAGAGGTCCTGAGGTCTCACAGCTAAAGAACATTTACAGCATAATCTTGATTTGCAAAGGAGCGCCAGAGAAGTCTTCAGCTGAAGGCCTCATGTCCTACTTTTGGGGGAGCCACAGTACGAGTGTTTCATAGAGTCGGATGAGCGCTGGTAAAGGAGCGCTGTTCTGGGAGCCATGAGCCGGGAGTCAACTTCTGCTCCTGTGTTGTGGGAGGATTATAATTTCTGAAATTTTTTGTTTTGCCCTTGCAGTCCATGGAGCGTGACCTATCCCTGGTGGCTTAGAAGGGAGGAAGGGGGTGGGCAGAGTGTAGACAGTTGGTTCTGCATGGCTTTGGCAGGGTTAGTGATAACCCTGCTGTCTTCTGCATCAGGAGAGAAACAAGAATGCAGCTCAGGAGCTGGCCACTTTGCTGCTGTCCCTGCCAGCACCTGCCAGTGTCCAGCAGCAGTCCAAGAGCCTTCTGGCCAGCCTGCACACCAGCCGCTCAGCCTATCACAGCCACAAGGTAATCGTTCCCTCTCTGGGATGCCTTCTAGACGTGGGAGTTGTGGTGCTGACAGGGAGTCAAATCAGTTGGCTTTTCATATGTAAAGCAGGGGCCTGGTGAGGTCAGGTGGGGAAAGGACAGCACTGAGATTCCACCCACAGTCTCAGGTTTCTCCTGAGAAATTAATGAGCTCACTCACATCTGAGGACAAGCTGACTAATGGGCCCCTGGTTTGCATTTATTTTTTCTGTCACTCTAATAGGATCAGCAAGTTTGAGAAAGAGGGGAAGGACATTTGAGTGTGGGTGGCTTCTGTGGAAGAGAGTGAGGGGAGGGGGCTCGCTCCTGAGATCAGAACTGCTGACGTCTTCACTCCGTCAGCTGTGGCACAGCCCTAAGTCAGGGGTACTTGCTTATGAGGACATAGTTGGATGGCTGTTGGAGGACCGAGGGGCAAATCTGGTGAGAGAGAGTCTCACCTATAAAAGTAAGTGGCCAAAGGCAATAAGTTAGGCCACTTTCTGTAGGTGGAGAAGATGACAGTGCAGATCCATGAGGAAGAGTCCAGCAGCCCAGATGACTTGGTTAGCTTTTGTGCCCCCAACCCAGAGAATTAAAAAGTGTAGGTATAACCTGCTGAACCTCTCAAGGAGGCAATTGTGGAAACATGACCTTTGGGTGACATGAACTTGCAAAGAAGTGACTCTTCTACTGTAGGAAGCAGATCTTGGATGTTGCAGTTCTGGAGGATTTGGTGGTTTCTAGTTTTTCTCTCATACTTTGATACTGATTTCGTGGCTTCTGGTTTTTCTGTGCCTTTAATATTTTATGTATTAAGGAGTTTACCTGTACTGGGTTGCCTTGAAGATTTGTTTCGGATAGTCAGTAATTAAGCTGTTCTCTTGAGAGGAGGTGGTCATCTTGATGATCTGCCAGCTCTCCTCCTCTCTTTGCTTTAGTACCCAGCCCTTGCTTTTGGTTCATCCTCTGTGATCCTTTTGTTATAGGATCAAGCCTTGTTGAGCAAAGCTGTGCAGTGTCTCAACACATCCAGCAAAGAAGGCAAGGATTTGGACCCTGAGGTCTTCCAGAGGCTGGTGATCACAGCTCGCTCTATTGCCATCATGCGCCCTAACAACCTTGTCCACTTTACGGAGTCAAAGCTGCCCCAGATGGAAACAGGTGAACTTGGCCTGTGTGGCCGTGGTCCTGAAATCTGCTTGATATACCTTCTCACTCTCTCATCCTCTTTTTCTTCTCACTGCCCTCTGACTGACTTCATGCTCTGAGACAGGAATTTTACTCTCTTGTCTTTTATACCTTGTAGGGCTTTTGACATTAGGATTGTACCTTTTTAAGTAAATACTCTTTCCAGTGCTTGCCCCTTGGATTGTTCTTGTATTTGTTTGGTGCTCTGGACATCAGATATAATCTGTCTCTGAAGTTACTACCTCATATGATCTTCAGGGTCAGATTAAGCTTGGGCTCTGGTTGCTTTAAAGTAATGGGGTCATATCTTTTGCTTTCATGCTGTTCTTTTGCTATTATTTTATGAATATGTGTAGGGGCCTTTGTCAGTGCTCAATTCTGTTTTCCTCCTCTCTCCTCATGTTGGCTGGGTACCAAACTTGTTTTGTCTTTGTCAAATATGGTTTAGTGGTGCCTCTATAATTCTTTTATTTACATGCTCCCATATGCTGTCATCATCCTGTTCCTCCTTCTAGTATTATAATCCAGGAATCATTCTAGAAAATCTCAGATGTTCCCCTAGTGTTTAGAAGTTGAACAGTTGGACCTGAAATCTCTAAAATCTGCTATAAAGATCCTGAATGCTCCCCCTTCTACTTAATTCTAACATACGTTTTCTGTGATATTCCTTTCCCAGACTGTTTTTTTCCTAGATGTGCCTGCTGGAGTCTAGGGATAGTTGGCATATTGATTGGGGCCCCACTTGAAACTCCCTCCCCAGGCAAGCTTCCTTGACCTGAGTTAACCTTAAAACAAATTAAATTCCATCTCAGATTTACCGTCGTTAATAATTTTTCTTCTCCTGCTTAGAAGGAGTGGATGAGGGGAGAGAACCTCAGAAGCAGTTGGAAGGAGAGTGCTGTAGTTTCATCACACAGCTGGTGAACCATTTCTGGAAACTCCATGCATCCAAACCCAAGAATGCCTTCTTGGCACCCGCCTGCCTACCAGGTATCGTGTTAAAAGGGATGCTTGAATCTTAATAGATAGCGAAGCCTGATAGGTTGTCTGAACAGATCAAACCCCTAGCCTTTAGCCTTCAGCGTCCATTTCTTCCAGGATTAATAGTTAGGAAATAGAAGTCTCTGAGATCAATGCATTGTTCCTGATACAGGAATTTAGCAGTGTGGCAGAGAAGTGAGATTTTCTTCTGTCTCTTCATGTCGGGTTGAATATTTCACATAAAGAGACACTTGTGTGTGTGTCCTTGGTGGGGTTTATACTTGTTTTAAAAAAATCTTTGAAAGCTTGATTCAAAGCCAATTCAAAAGGTAAAAGTTAAGTATCAGCCTTGAGAATTACTTTATTTTTAAGCTACCACTGCCTTTGGTATCTAACTTCACACACTATCCAAAGTTTAGGTGGAAGAGTGAGGATCTGAATAGCAATCTAGAAAAGTAGAACCACCCCTGGTGCTCCTTTGTGTTTGGAGGTGGCTTGGACAGTAAACCTGAAAGGCACGTCAAGGTCATGTTTATCGTTACCTAGGTTTGGGGATACTAGGGAACATTAGAATCTGCTCACCTCTTCACACTTCTCTGCCTTGTCTCTTGATATCCATAAAGAGTAGACAACTACTCCTTTCTGTGATGCAAGATATCTTGAAAGCCTGTTGGGGACAGTTTGGGAGATTGGGAGACTGTTAATAAAACAAATCACAAATGATGCTGACAGCCTACATTCTGTGGGTGTGTTTTATTTGTTTGTTTATTTTGCTCTGTGTGTGCTTGTCACTTTTTTGGTTAGCATGACCTTTATGCAGGGATAAGAATTTGTACTTTTGTCTTAAGCTCTCAAGAAGTTAGGATTTTTTTCCACCATATTTTTTTCCCCTCTAGGCCTAACTCATATTGAAGCTACCGTCAATGCTCTGGTAGACATTATCCATGGCTACTGTACATGTGAGCTGGACTGTATTAATACAGCATCCAAGATCTACATGCAGATGCTATTGTGTCCTGTACGTATCATTACAACCCCAGGTATCCCTTGTCAGTCTGGGAATGTCGAGAAATTTTTTTTTATAAGTTTACTAACTCATTAAATAAACTTGAAGATAATGGGAATTAAGAGTTTTGAATATCAATAAAGGCTTTAAGATCTTACTCATTTCATGGAAAAGAAAGGTTTGAAAAGGGGATGGACTTTGTCTTTCTTGTTCAGTCTTGAATCCCCAGGGAACATACTGGTGGTTGCTACATAGTTAGTGCTAAGTAAGTATTAATTAAATCAGTATGTGAACATCGTCAAGATCTATTTTCATTGACTCTGTCACAGAAACTAAGTGTTAAAAGTTCTTATTTTAGCACAGAGCTAAGATGAGCCTGATTATAAGCCAAAACCCAGTTGTAGAGAGCCAAAGTGACTTCAGGAGCAAATGACCTGCCAGGCTATTACCAGGAACTGAGATACAAGAATGTAGTGAATGGGTCTTATGTATGCCAGGTCAGGAATGGGATTAATTGTTGAACTTGGTCAGCAGGGTTGCAGGTGAGAGTAGGTAGATCTTCCAGATTGATGTAAGTGATTGACCAAGAAAGGAAAGTGCTTTATAGACAGTTTCATGAATAATATAAAACCTAAGCATGACAGTTTCCTTTTCAACCTCAGGATCCTGCTGTGAGCTTCTCTTGTAAACAAGCTCTAATTCGAGTCCTAAGGCCCAGGAACAAGCGGAGACATGTGACATTGCCCTCCTCCCCTCGAAGCAACACTCCAATGGGTAATGTGAAGTCTGGGTTTAGGCTCTGTGCGTGTGGTGGGGACGGGGAGGAGGGAGGTGTAGCATTAGGGTGTGCTGCTCATGTTGACTAAGGTCCTGGAGACTTGTTTACATATTTCTTATTTTACCCCACCTTATCTCATAAAGAATTTCAGGTGGCATATAAAGATGCATACAGTAAGTGGAATGAAAATAAAGAAAATCAAGGCCATGGGAAAATAAAGGTGCAATAGTAAAACCAAGCCAAGGATACAAAAAATCCACATCACAAGGTCCTGCGCAGTTGTTAAGTGAAGATCTTACATTTGGCTGAAAGCTTCCTAAGAGCCATAGCAAAAATAAAATGAGAACAGTCAACAAAAATCACAGTGACTAAAGACAAGTCATTTTTCAGGGAAAATATACTTTTCCTGGCATAAAAGCTCTTTATTAAGGTCTCTCTTGTTGCCTAAGGGGTAGTATCCACAATGAGCTTACCGACAGTAAGTGACAGCAAATTTCACAAGAGATTTCCCTTGTGATACACTTGGACACAAGTCAAGGGCATAACATTTAACATCTTAGTAAAAGCAATTCTACAAAGTTATATACAATTCTACAAAGTTATTATATTATGTAACTCTCTGGTTACTTGGTTTGGCTCAGAAGTAAATTTCCAATGAAAAAAGTCACATACATAATTTAAAATTTTTTATTAGTCACATTATTAAGAGTAAAAAGAAATATGTGAAATACTAATTTAATCCAGTATATCAAAAATATTTCAACACGTAGTCAATATAAAAAATTATTAGTGAACTACTTTGCATTCTTTAAAAAAATTTTTTTGTTCTGTTTTAAAAATCTAGCATGTAGTATGCACACACTTCACCTCTGCATTTGGACTAGCCACATTTTAAGTGTGGCTAGTGACTACTGTATGGTACAGCATAGGTCTAGAGGAATGTATGCAGCTTCGTGACCTTCAGACAGTCTTCCTTGAATATCATTTATCTTATCTAAGCTTTTGATGAGCTAGGCAACAGTGTGTGCATCTTTTCTCTGGTGAGGAGCTCGAGTGCAGATAGTCTGTTTCCAGTTAAGGCCACATTCACATGCTTTCACAGCCCATCGAGTGGAAGGCGAGGTCTCCATCCTCTTTTGACAGTTAGCAGTCTGACCTGGACTTCTGCCTTGTTGAAAGAAAGACTGTCTCTTCGCACAGGAGCTGGCTTTGGCGGGGCCTGTGGTGATGAACTCAGCTTCCATTCGATGGTTTTACCTTTCAATTCTGGTTCTTCTCCTAATGATTATATAGTGTGAAAAACCTCACTGACCCAGTTGTTTTGGGAAGAAAATAGTAAAATAACACTCCAAGCTGCCATGACAGATAATTGATAAACATCTCGATTATATTATTTCCCTGTCTTGCCCAAAGTCTCCTGAGGGCTGGTGAGAGCTCGTGGGGCATACTGGTATTAGATTTCTCTGCTTTATGGAAATCCCTTTGGAATCCAAGGTTGTTTTTTTTTTTCCCCTTTATCAGCTGGAAAAATCTTTTCCTAAGGGGCGCAAGCTGTCCCTGCCAACCCCATCTTCCCAGGTCCGGCCAGGTCCAGGAAACAAGAGAATAAGGCCAGGCATAGCACCTGGAGTTCACGTCTTAAGCACAGGGGGCTAGCTGGTAGCTTGTCTTGGGTTTTTGTTTGCTACGTTGACTTATACCACATGCTGAGGGAGGAAAGAGCAAGCACCTTCGGGTGACTGGGGTTTCTTTGACTCAGGAGACAAGGATGATGATGACGATGATGACGCAGATGAGAAAATGCAGTCATCAGGGATCCCGAATGGTGGTCACATCCGTCAGGAAAGCCAGGAACAGAGTGAGGTGGACCATGGAGATTTTGAGATGGTGGTGAGTCTCTGGCAGTAGGAGAGGGAGGAGGAACCTCAGAACTCTCCTCTAGCTCTTCTTCAGTGGACTTCCAAAAGCTACCATTTACCATGGGACACTGACAGAGCTTTCTCTCTGCAGTCTGAGTCGATGGTCCTGGAGACAGCTGAAAATGTCAACAATGGCAACCCCTCTCCCCTGGAGGCCCTGCTGGCAGGTGCAGAGGGCTTCCCCCCCATGCTGGACATCCCGCCTGATGCAGACGACGAGACCATGGTTGAACTAGCCATTGCCCTGAGCCTGCAGCAGGACCAACAAGGTAGAAGGCAATTCCAGGAACACGGCAGCCCGTTGGCCTTGCACAGGAAAGACGGTTTGGAGGTTACTGATACCCAGCTGACTTAGCGTGTCCCCAGATTTGGGGAGAGGTTGATCTGGGTGAGAGCTGTTCAGAGATACAGGTGGAGAGTGAGAGATTGTGGTGGGATTTTCAGTCTCAGAGCCAATCTCATAGTTTCTGTTAGTTTGGTCTTTTGGATTATTTCCTCCTAAATCTGTTAGATTCCTCCAGCCTGTGTCCTGCCTGAGCTGAGGGAAGCCATCCACCATCTCTGTAACCAAACTTGGTGGGTGGACAGCACTGGCTGTTGATTAACTTTCTCTAGGCCAGAGGGGGTCACACGCTGGTGAGTTGAGACTCCTGAGGGCAGCAGGTGGCCAAAGTAGCATTGTGGATGGGATCTGGAGGGGATGTTGTGCTCACTCTCCACTTGTTTCCCAGGCAGCAGCAGCAGTGCCCTGGGCCTGCAGAGCCTGGGGCTGTCCGGCCAGGCACCCAGCTCTTCCTCTCTGGACGCAGGAACCCTCTCTGACACCACAGCATCAGGTAACTGTCCACAGCAAGGAGCACGGCTCAGGGCCCCAGGACCCTTGGGCCTCCTTTCCAGTGCTGTGAGAGTGTAATGGGCAGCTGCTTTGACAGGCCATTCTGGACTTCCTGCTTCTGCCTTTGCTTTAGAAATATGGGTATGGAAGGGATAGTGATGCAGCTTGGCAAAGGTGCTCATGGCTCTGCTTGCCTACACTTTGCATGCTGCCTGGCTTTAGCTAATTCCCCCAGGAAAGGCCAAGAGGCCAAAAGGCCTGCAGGTTGATCAGCTTTAGGGCTTAGATTACAGCTTTCAGGGTTCTTCACTAGAGTTCTAACATTTTAGACAGTATTAAAAGGGAGATAAGAAATATCACTCATACCCTTTAACTTTTTTATCTTCGTTCACAAATAAAAGCGAAGCTGCAGGAAACTGAGTTATGCTTCAGGTCAGTGTGGCTAACGGTCAGGGATCTGTGAGCTTGGGAGGTAGGGTTTTTGTGGACAATGCAAATGCGTATTAAGTCTTCAGACCTCGTTTTTGTCTTTGCTTTCAATCTCTTTCCTAATCTGATAAGAAAATAATACTTCCTGAGTAGAGAGTTGGACCAAATAGAGGAGGATGGCACACCTGAACAATCCACTGGAAAACCAACCCCTGAGCAATTTAAGGGTTGATTTAGCGTTTTTCAAACTGATGCTTTCCTGTGTTTCTTTGTTTGTTTGTTTGTTTTCTTTTGGGAGTTTTACCCTGGATAGATAAAAAAGGGAAAAATTGGCTGTCCCCTCTCACCTGCTGCCTTGGCGTGTTGCTTTTCTTAAGTCTCTTTAGTTGCTGTCATTTCAGGCTTGGAAGTTGCTGTCATGCTGTGCCAGTTGTGTTCCTACTGTGCTCTGTAGCTGTCTTGGCTTTCCTCCCCCATGTATCTCATCCAGCATTTTCCTCCTGTCTCAGCTCAGCCCTGATCCTGGATGCTGTGGCTGTCTCTGGGGAATTTCCTTGCTTTATTATTAGCATCTGATGAGGATGGTTAGGAGGTGCGAAATTTCCCAATGAGCTCCCCTCTGAACCACCTGATTAAAAAAAAAACCAAACAGGGTTGATTCAAGAGCTCATGATAAGTGATTTCCTAACGTAAACACAAATTCACTGATTATGAAATAAATCATTAAAATTCAGAGTCTATACTTTGATTGGTAATGGCTAGTTTCCAATCTCAGCAGGTGTCGGTAACACCTACACAATGGTGACCATGAAGCATTTTAGCTAGAAAACTGAGTCCCCTGTCACAGATTCTTACTGAATCTCTGCACTGTTCTATTTGCACTGTAACGTTACAGCGAAGGAAATGCCCAGTGAACTGGGTTTTCACTTCTGTCTAAGTACTGTTCGCAATGCACCCTGTTATAGTGTTTGTTCCTGTTAGTGATTAACCAGCAAAGCAAATCTTTCCCTTTCTTCTTTGATGACAGGACATATAGACTGCATTGTGTCCTCTGCACTATGTGGTTTGATGCTTTCGCCCCAAGGAGGGGTTTTTACCTGTAACAGCTCTCGTTACTCTCTCAGCTCCAGCCTCAGACGACGAGGGCAGCACAGCAGCGACTGATGGTTCCACCCTTCGGACCTCTCCTGCTGACCATGGTGGTAGTGTGGGCTCGGAGAGCGGGGGCAGTGCAGTGGACTCAGTGGCTGGCGAGCACAGTGGTAATGTGGCTAGGGGTCCTGATTTCCTTGGGCAGAGGGTGGGGACAAAATAGGAATTCCTGCCTGGGTCTTGGGATTGGTTTCAGCAAAGGGAAATTTTGAGGACTTGTTGAAAGCCTGTGGAATTCATTTGACCTCACCCCTGGAGTTTCAGATGTTCAGTGATAATAGCTTAAGCTCAGTGAGGTTAATATTGAAATGTTTTACAGGCAGCTTTTAATTATCTGTTAGTAGAAGAAAACAATGACATGCATAATCCCAAATCATGATTAATCTAAAACAATTATGGTACGACCTTGAAATCCATCACACTGTAGTTGTTGCTTCTTCTATTGAGGGAAGATCTTTGGGCAATCCTATTAATGATCTGATGTGTTAATGTAGCAGGGCATCTTCACAGTATACTAGCTAATAGGGTGGGGTTCTAGAATCAGGAAGCATTATAGCTATTTTGGTTTGATCTTATAAATTAGTCTCTGGTTAAAAATTGGATATGAAAATTTTCTGTGGAGGAGATTAAGAGTAGCTGATAATTTCTGGATTCTCAAATCAGTGTACGTTTCCTCTGGAGTATGAGATGGAAATTTATCAGCAGCTGAGATTAAGATTGTTTTTGTAAGTGGATCTTATGTTCTTTAGAAGGATGAATGGCTGCCCTGAGAGTCATTCATTTAGCATAGTGCTGTGAGACCAAAATCATGAATTCAATTCTTAGTTAGCTTCACACAGAAGAAAAAATGTCTGAAGCTATCACTCATCTTCTAACTATCACTGACTTCAGAATGTGTTGGATTCCATCATGCTTTGGTAGTTGATTTGTGCTTTTTAAACCATTTTCCTCTAGTATCTGGCAGGAGCAGTGCTTATGGCGATGCCACAGCGGAGGGGCATCCGGCTGGACCAGGAAGTGTCAGCTCAAGCACTGGTGCCATCAGCACCACCACTGGACACCAGGAAGGAGATGGCTCTGAGGGAGAAGGAGAAGGGGAAGGAGAAGGAGATGTCCACACTAGCAACAGGTCAGGACCTGGTCATTCCCAGTCAAGAGGTTTTCCTGTGGGAGAACATTGTAGGAGTAGGATGATGGATCAGTTGCAGGAGGTGGAGTGGTGGTAACAGTATGTTTCTTTTGAAATATAAAGGTAATAAACTCGTGAAACTCCCAGTTTAAAATCTTTGGAAGTATTCTAGATTTATGTTCTTTGTGCTAATTAGAATTGCATCAAATCAATTGGAGAGAGAACAAAAGTGGTTTTTCTCTGAAGGCCTCTCTATGTCCCTTAGTAACTATGAAGTGATTGTCATAAAAACATGTATCCTCCTTCTCAAGTTTTTCTTGTTTCAGCATTACCCATAAACTCGTTCTGTAGTGTTCTCTTTATAAATGACATTGTTCTAGGCTGAAAAGTGATAGTTATTAAGTTTATACTAGAAATAGCTCCTTGCTCAGCATGTTCATAAGGTAACAAATAAGACAGACCCATTTCTAGAAAAATATATGTTTGTGTCTAGAAATACCAGTGGTGGGGCGTTTGACAAATTGAAAGTAATCTGTAAAATCCTAATCCATCCCCCTCAGGAAATTCTGGTGGTGTTTTGGTAGTAGATTGGTACAGTGAATGTATTCTTAACTAAGAGATGACTAGAGAAATAGAAGAGGAGGAAGAAGAAAAACCCAAGAATATACTTGTGACAGAATGTTTGTTGAATTTGTTGAGGCCCGCAGTTATCACATGAGTGCAGAAATAACAAGTCAGTACTTGGAACAGAATGATTTCTATCAGAAGAAAAGGTCGCTGAAGCAGCCGGGCATCAGAGTGTCCCCTCTGTTCTGTGTATCTGGCCATCTCTGCTGAAACTCTTGCAGCTTCTCTTTGATGAAGATGACCTCTGTCTCTGATGATGTTTTGATGGAGTTTGTTTTTTAACTTCTTAACATAGAGGGGTTTTTTTTACTTAGTCTTTTTTTTTTTTCTTTTTTCTTAGTGTGATTTCTAGGTTAATTGCATGAATTCAGATAATATGGTCTTTGTGATTTCTGGTTCTTTGAAATTTATTTTTAAAAATATTTTTAATCTAGTCTACCTATGCTTTTTAATTGAATCAGTTAATTTCATTTATAATTGATGTTAATTACTGATGTATTTAAATCTATGCCTACCATTTACTTTGTGCTTATTTGTTGTGCCCATTTCTGTGTTTCTTTTTGTCTTCTTCATAGCCCTCCTTTGGATTGATTTGCTATTTTTTTATTCCTTTTTCTCCCTCATCCCTAACTCTACAAGTTTGGAGGTTATTCACTCTGTTTCTAATCTTTTAATAATTACACTGATCATTTCAACATGCATACTTATCCAAGACTAAAGTTAACTAATAGCTCTATCTTCTTTTTTTTATTTTTTATTTTATTTATGTTTTTTGTGAGGAAGATCAGCCCTGAGCTAACATCCACGCTAATCCTCCTCTTTTTGCTGAGGAAGACTGGCTCTGAGCTAACATCTATTGCCAATCCTCCTCCTTTTTTTTTTCCCCAAAGCCGCAGTAGATAGTTGTATGTCATAGTTGCATATCCTTCTAGTTGCTGTTTGTGGGACATGGCCTCAGCATGGCCAGAGAAGCGGCGTGTTGGTGCGCGCCCAGGATCCAAACCCGGGCTGCCAGTAGCGGAGCACGTGCGCTTAACTGCTAAGCCATGGGGCCGGCCCAGCTGTATCTTCTTTCTGAATAATATGAGGACCTTAGAAGACTTTACTCCTTCTTATCAATTTAAGCTATTATTTTTGTGTTCATTTTTTAAAAAATGTCTTTTCAAAGCTTTCAAGATATTTTTGCTGTTTTATATAGTTTCTGTGGTCAGTGTTTGTTTGAATTTACTCACGTTTACCACTTTCTGTGCCCAACATTTCTTTGTGCATCTCAGACCTTCCATCTAAGATCATTTTCTTTTTGAAGTATGTCATTTAGATTTTCCATTATTAGGGAGGTCCCCTGGTTACAAAATCTCAGATTTTGTTAGTCTGGAAATGTCTATTTAGCTCACATTTTATGGATATATTTTTGATGGGTATACAATTTTGTACTGGCAGCTTTTCTCCCCAAAGTTGAAAATGGTATCCATTGGTATTGCCAATAAGATGTCACCTGCTAGTGTAACTATTGCTCCTTTGAAAGTAATGTCCTTATTGCTGCTTCTAAGATCTTTATTTTTTAATTGTTTTTTATAGTTTTACTAGGATATATTTAGGATGGATTTGTTTATATTTGTTCAGCTTGAATGTGTGGGTTAATGTCTTTTATTAGTTCTAGAAAATTCTCATCCATTTATCTCATTGGATGTTGCTTCTGCCTCATTTTCTGTTATTTTTCTTTCTGGGACTCCACAGATGTTAGACTGTTATGTTCTCTTCTCCATGTCTCTTTGTTCTTTTTTTTAATTCCCCACACTTAATTATTTATGGTATCTTAAGATCTATTTGAGTAGCATCAGAAAATGTCAAATACATAGATATAAGTTTGAAAGATATATGACTTGCACATTAAAAACTGATTGAGAGAAATTAAAGATCTAAATAAATGAAGGAGTATATCATGTTTATGTATTGAAAGACTCATTATTGTAAAGATAATTGTCTTCAAATTGATAGATTCAGTATAATCCTAGTCAAAAATCTCAGCTGGTTTTATGTATGTGTCAAAATTGACAAGCTGATAGTAAAATTTATTTGGAAGAATAAGGGACTAAGAGCCAAGACAATATTGAAAAAAACCCGTAAAGATAGAGGATTTTACATGACTGTAGCTTATTATAAAGCTATGGTAAGTAAAACAGTGGGATATTGCTCTAAGGAAAAATAAATAGATTACTGGAACAGACTGGAGTTCAGAAACAGTTCCACACACATACACGGTCACCAGACTTATGACAAGGTGACTCTTCTGTACAGTGGAGGAAAGGGTGGTCTTTTCAACAAATGGCTGTGGGTCACTTGGAAATTAATATAGAATAAAATGAATCTTGACCTGATCTTATACCCAAAAATCAGTTGAACTATACATTTTAAATGCAAAAGATAGCACCTTATAGGTTTTAAAAGACAAAATATCTTCATACTGGGGTTGGCAAAGATTTCTTAAATAGGCCACAAAAATTGTTAACTAAAAGGAAAAAAAATGTATAAACTGGACTATATTCTTAGCAGCTTTTCTTTTTTCCCTCCCTTCCGCTCAGTGTCAAGATTTGAATGAGCTAATTTTTCTTGTAGGCCCCTGGGTGAGGAAAAAGTGGTGTGAGGGGAAGTGGTATATTTCTATTGACTTTTAAACTGAAGTTGTAGCCTTCTGTGGTTCTTCTCTGAGTCTTATAGAAGACTACCCACTTGGGGCAGATTCTGGGCATTTTTTCCTATTCCAGATGCCCTGTGACGTCCTAGCCACCAGATGCTTAAGTTGCTTTCAGAGCATCATGGCCTTAAGTTTTCAGATGCCGTAAAATCAGTCTCAGGGCTCTGCTCACCCCTCTGGATTTCTATCTTCATTTAGTCTCTGGCCTAATAATTTCTTAATTGCTGGTGATCTCCTTACTACTTTTATTTTGACTTGTATTCAATGTATTTAACCTTGTATTCTTTCTAAATTCACTTAAATGCTAATTATAGACTTTGATAATTAGGTTAATTCTAATTATAGATTCTGCATGCACAATCTTGCCGCCTGCTAATAATGACAGTTTAATTTTTTTCTCTCCAATCTTTATACCTTTTAATTGCCTGTCTTGCCTTATTGCATTGGCTAGGACTTCTAGTACAGTGTTGAAAGAAGTGGTAACAGTGGGCATCCTTATCTCATTAACGGGAAAGTTTCAATATTTTAGCATTAAGTATGATGTTAACTGAAGGGTTTTCTATGGATATTCTTTATCAAATTAGTGAAGTTGTGTTTCTAGTTTGCTGGCAGATTTTTATCTTGAGTAAGTTTTTGAAGCCTTCCAGTTGTTTTTGTTGCTCCTATTGAGTTGATTTTATGTCTTTCTCCTTTACTCTGTTTAAGGTTGTAAATTACATTAATTTTTTTCTTTATTAAACCAACCTTGTGGGGACACTTGATCATGATATTTTATCCTTTGTATCATTAGATTTGATTTGCTAATATTTTATTTAGGCCTGTAATTTTTCTTCTTTGGAATGTTTTTGTCAGGTATTGGTATTCTTGTTATTCTGGCCTCATAAAGTAAGTGAGGACATATTTTCCCTTTCTCTATTCTCTAGAGGAATTTGTGTAAGATTGGTATTATTTCAACTATAAATTCTTGGAAAAATTTAGCAGTGAAGTCGTCTGGGTCTGGACTTTCTTTAAGGGAAGATTTTAAATTATAGATTCATTCTTTAAATGATATAGAATTATTTTTATTTCTTCATGTGTCAGTTTTGGTATGTTGTGCTTTTCAAGGAATTTGTTCATTTTATTTGAGTTATCAACTTCATTGTCATAAAGTTGTTCATAATATATTATCATCCTTTTAATGTCTTTAGGACCTGTAGTGATGTACCTTTTTCATTTCTAATATTGGTACCTTATGTTTTTGTTTTTCACAAGTCAGTCTTGCTAGAAGTTATCAACTTGATTTACAAAGAACCAACTTTTGGCTTTGATTTTTCTCTATTACATGTCTTTCTATTTTATTTCCACTCTTTATTATTTCCTTTCTATGCTTACTTTTTTTTCTAGTACCTTATTTTTTGGGGGTTAATTTTCTGTTTTTTTGTTTCTAGCATCATGAGATGGAAGCTTAAATCATTGATTTTAAACCCTTCTTTTTAAATGCATATTTGAAGCTGTATATTTCTTTCTAAAATTCCCTTTAAGCCTTGCTTTGGCTGGAATCCACATAATTTGATATATTGTATTTTCATTGCTGTTCAGTTCAAATTGTTTTCTAAATTCTGTTGTAATTTAGTCTTTGGCACCTGGGATATTTAGAAGTATGTTGCTAAATTTTCAAACATTTGGGAATTTTCCAAATTTTTTTTTTTGTTATTGATTTATAGTTTAATTTACTATGGTTGAAGAACATACTATGATTTAAATCCTTTAAAATTTCTTAAGACTCATCATTGCTTCTAAAATGATGTTATATCTTTTTAGGATTTTCGGTTGTTTTTAGCAGGAGGTAACCTAGCCATATTGGTAATGAAAGTCTCTAAAGTGTTTTTTAATTTATTTATTTAGTTATTTTTGTTTATTGCGGTAGCATTGGTTTATAACGTATAAATTTCAGGAGTACATCATTATACTTCTATTTCTGTGTGGATTACATCATGTTCTCATGTTCACCACTAAAATGTTAATTACAATCCATCACCACACACATGTGCCTAATTATCCTTTTCACCCTCCTCCCTTCCCCCTTCCCCTCTGGTAACCACCAATCCAATCTCTGTCTCTATGTGTTTGTTGTTGTTATTATCTACTACTTAATGAGTGAGATCATACCGTATTTGACCTTCTCCCTCTGACTTATTTCACTTTGCATAATACCCTCATTGTCCGTCCATGTTGTCACAAATGGCTAGATTTCATCGTTTCTTATGGCTGAGTAGTATTCCATTGTGTATAGGTACCACATCTTCTTTATCCATTCGTCCCTTGATGGACACTTAGGTTGCTTCCAAGTCTTGGCTACTGTGAATAACACTGCAATGAACACAGGGGTGCATGTTTCTTTACTCATTGGTGTTTTCACGTTCTTTGGATAAATACCCAGCAGTGGAATAGCTGGATTGTAAGGTAGTTCTATCCTTAATTTTGCTTAATTTTGGGGGGAATATCCATACTGTTTTCCATAGTGGCTGCACCAGTTTGCCCTCCCACCAGCAGTGTATGAGAGTTCCCTTCTCTCCACATCCTCTCCAACGCTTGTTTCCTGTTTTGTTAATTATAGCCATTCTGACCGGCGTGAGGTGATATCTCATTGTAGTTTTGATTTGCATTTCCCTGATAGCTAATTATGTTGAACATCTTTTTGTGTGCCTGTTGGTCATCTGTAGATCTTCTTTGGAGATATGTCTGTTCAGGTCTTTTGCCCATTTTTTAATTGGGTTGTTAGTTTTGTTGTTGAGATGCATGAATTCTTTATATATTTTGGAGATTAAGCCCTTATCAGATGTATGGTTTGCAGATATCTCCCAATTGTTAGGTTGTCTTTTCATTTTGTTGATGGTTTCCTTTGCTCTGCAGAAGCTTTTTAGTTTGATGTAGTCCCCTTTGTTTATTTTTTCTGTTGTTTCTCTTGCCCAGTAAGACATGATGCTTGAAAATATGTTGCTAAGACCCATGTCACAGAGCATACTGCCTATGTTTTCTTCTAGAAGTTTCATGGTTTCAGGTCTTACATTCAAGTCTTTAATCCATTTTGAGTTAATTTTTGTGTATGGTGTAAGATAATGGTCTACTTTCATTTTTTGGCATGTGGTGGTCCAGTTTTCCCAACACCATTTGTTGAAGAGACTTTCCTTTCTCCATTGTATGTTCTTGGCTCGTTTGTCAAAGATTAGCTGTCCATAGATGTGTGGGTTTATTTCTGGGCTTTCGATTCTATTCCATTATTCTGTGTGTCTGTTCTTGTGCCAGTACCATGCTGTTTTGGTTACCATAGCTTTGTAGTATATTTTGAGATCAGGGAGTGTGATACCTCCAGATTTGTTCTTTTTTCTCAGGATTCCTTTAGCTATTTGGGGTCTTTTGTTGTTCCATATAAATTTTAGGATTCTTTGTTCTATTTCTGTGAAAAATGTTGTTGGAACTTTGATAGGGATTGCATTGAATCTATAGATGGCTTTAGCAAGTATGGACATCTTAACTATGTTAATTCTTCCAATCCAAGAGCATGGAATATTTTCCCATTTCTTTGTGTCTTCAATTTCTTTCAGCAGTGTTTTATAGTTTTCAGTGTACAGATCTTTCACCTCTTTGGTTAAGTTTATTCCTAGATATTTTATTCTTTTTGTTGCATTGTAAATGGGATTGTATTCTTAATTTCTCTTTCTGCTACTTCGTTGTTAGTGTATAGAAATGCAAGTGATTTTTGTATGTTGATTTTGTATCCTGTAACTTTACCGTATTCGTTTATTACTTCTAAAAGTTTTTTGGTGGATTCTTTAGAGTATATAAAATCATGTCATCTGCAAATAGTGACAGTTTCACTTCTTCCTTTCCAATTTGGATCCCTTTTATTTCTTTTTCTTGCCTGATTGCTCTGGCTAGGACTTCGAGTACTACGTTAAATAGGAGTAGTGACAGTGGGCATCCTTGTCTGGTTCCTGTTCTTAGAGAAATAGCTTTCAGTTTTGGGGGTTTGTCATATATGGCGTTTATTATGTTGAGGTACTTCCCGTCTACACCCATTTTATTCAGAGTTTTTATCAGAAGTGGATGCTGTATCTTGTCACATGCTTTCTCTGCATCTATTGAGATGATCATGTGATTTTCATTCTTCATTTTATTAATGTGGTGTATCATGTTGATTGATTTGTGAATGTTGAACCATCCCTGCATCCCTGGAATAAATCCCACCTGATCATAGTGTATAATCTTTTTAATGTATTGTTGTATGCGATTTGCTAGTATTTTGTTGAGGATTTTTGCATCAATGTTCATCAGTGATCTTGGCCTGTAATTGTCTTTTTTTGTGTTGTTCTTGCCTGGTTTTGGTATCAGGGTAATGTCGGCTTCGTAGAATGAGTTAGGGAGCTTCACCCCCTCCTCAATTTTTTGGAAGAGTTTGAGAAGGATAGATATATATATTTTTTTAAATAATTTTATTTATTTATTTTTCCCCCAAAGCCCCAGTAGAGAGTTGCATGTCATAGTTGCACATCCTTCTAGTTGCTGCATGTGGGACGCAGCCTCAGCATAGCCGGAGAAGTGGTGCGTCGGTGCGCGCGCGGGATCCGAACCCGGGCCACCAGCAGCGGAG
Organism: Diceros bicornis minor; assembly: GCF_020826845.1. Classification (NCBI taxonomy): domain Eukaryota; kingdom Metazoa; phylum Chordata; class Mammalia; order Perissodactyla; family Rhinocerotidae; genus Diceros; species Diceros bicornis. Next base: position 36,252,314 of record NC_080752.1, on the reverse strand, counting down.
TGCGCGCACCCAACCGCTAAGCCACGGGGCCAGCCCGAGAAGGATAGATATTAAGTCTTCTTTGAATGTTTCGTAGAATTCACCAGGGAAGCCATCTGGTCCTGGACTTTTGTTTTTGGGGAGGTTTTTGATTTCTGTTTTGATCTTCTTACTGGTGGTTGGTCTATTCAAATTCTCTATTTCTTCTTGATCCAGTTTTGGAAGGTTGTATGAGTCTAAGAATTTATCCATTTCTTCCAGATTCTCCAATTTGTTGGCTTATAGTTTTTCATAGTATTCTCTTATAATCTTTTGTATTTCTGAGGTGTCTGTTGTAATTTCTCCTCTTTCATTTCTGATTTTACTTATTTGAGCCTTCTCTCTTTTTTTCTTGGTGAGTCTAGCTAAAAGTTTGTCAATTTTTTTTATCTTTTCAAAGAAGCAGCTCTTGGTTTTATTAATTTTTTCTATTGTTTTTTTAGTCTCTATTTCATTTATTTCTGCTCTGATTTTTATTATTTCCCTTCTACTGATTTGGGGCTTTGTTCTTCTTTTTCCAGTTCCTTTAGGTGCATTGTTAGATTGTTTATTTGAGATTTTTCTTGTTTGTTGAGATAGGCCTGTATTGCTATAAACTTCCCTCTTAGAACTGCTTTTGCTGTATCCCATAAATTCTGGCATGTCGTATTTTCCTTTTCATTTGTCTCCAAGTATTTTTTGATTTCTTCGTTGACCCAATCGTTGTTTAGTAGCATTTTGTTTAATCTCCACGTATTTGTGGCTTTTCTGATTTTCTTTCTATAGTTGATTTCTAGTTTCATACCGTTGTGGTCAGAAAAGATGCTTGGTATTATTTTAATCTTCTTAAATTTATGGAAACTTGTTTTGTAGCCTAATATGTGATCAATCCTGGAGACTATTCCATGTGCATTTGAAAACAATGTGTATTCTTTGGTTTTTGGATGGAATGTTCTGTATATATCTACTAGGTCCATATGTTCTAGTATGTCATTTAAGGCCAGTGTTTCCTTATAGATCTTCTGTTTAGATGATCTATTTCATTGGTGTAAGTGCAGTGTTAAAGTCCCCTACTATTATTGTGTTACTGTCTATTTCTCTTTTTATGTCTGTTAATAATTGCTTTATATATTTAGGTGCTCCTACATTGGGTGCATAGGTATTTAGAAGAATTATATCCTCTTGGATTGTTCCCTTGATCGTTATGTAGTGCCCTTCTTTGTCTCTTTTTACAGTTTTTGTTTTAAAGTCTATTTTGTGTCATATGAGTATTGATACCCCAGCTTTCTTTTCATTGCCATTTGCATGTAGTGTCTTTTTCCATCCCTTCACTTTCAGTTTGTGAGTGTCTTTAGCTCTGAAGTGTGTGTCTTGTATGCAGCATATATATGGGTCTTGTTTTTTTATCCAATCAGCCACCCTATGCCTTTTAACTGGAGGATTTAGTCCATTGATGTTTAAAGTAGCTATTGAAAAGTATGTACTTATTGCCATTTTTTAACTTTTTTTCTCGGTGTTTTAGTAGTTCTTCTCTGTTCCTTTCTTCTCTTGCTCTCTTCCCTTGTGGTTTATTGGCTTTCTTTAGTATTATGTTTGGGTTTCTTTCTTTTTGTTTTTTGTGTATTTATTGTAGGTTTCTGGTTTTTGATTACTGTGGGGTTCATATACAGTATTCTACATATATAGCAATGTATTTTAAGTTGATGGTCTCTTTAGTTTGACCTCTGTCTGAAAGCTCTACTCTTTAACTCCCCTCCTCTCACATTTTACGTTTTTGATATCGTATCTAACCTCTTTTTTGTGCATTTTTATCCATTACAGTCTTATCATGGAAATAGATAATTTTTCCTATTTGTGGTCTTCTCTTTTCCCCTTAAATAAGTCCCTTTAGCATTTCTTATAGTACTGGTTTCTTGGTGACAAACTCCTTTAATGTTTGCTTGTCTTGGTCACTTTTTATCTCTCCTTCCATTTTGAATGATAACCTTGCCAGGTAGAGTATTTGTGGCTGTAGGTTTTTTCCTTTCAGCATTTTGAATATATCCTGCCACTCTATTCTAGACTGTGAGGTTTCTGCTGAGAAGTAAAGTGGTTTTAAATTAACTTTTTTTTTTCTTTTGGTGAGGAAGATTGGCCCTGAGCGAACATCTATTGCCAATCTTCCTCTTTTTGCTTGAGGAAGATGGTCCCTGAGCTAATATCTGTGCCAGTCCTCCTCAATTTGTATATTGGATGCTGCCACAGCATAACTTGATGAGTGGTGTGTAGGTCCATGCCCAGGATCCAAACCTGTGAACCCTGGGTGGCCGGAGCAGAGCATGTGAGCTTAACCACTATGCCACCCAGCCAGCCCTAAATTAACTTTTTTTTTTTTTTCAGGAATAAGTTAATTAAACAATTGTTAAGTGACTTGTTTTAAATAATATAATAACTGAATTGTTTTTACTTTTAAATCACAAGAAAAGGGAATTACAATTTTTGGTATAGTGTTTAATTTTTTTGTTAAGTTTCAAGAGTACTGTCTAAGAATTTGAAAAGCCAATAATCTGGTGTGATCTTGGTCCAGGTCCAGACTCTGCTCATTTTGTTGACTTTTTTCTTCATGCATGTGTATTCACATGCACATTCTCCAAATCTGAAGATTTTAATCCATCTCAAAACTTATGTTTTATCCTAAAAGTATTGAACTGCTGCTGTCGTCGCATCTTTCCTCACTTGTACTTGTCCAATCCTGAGCAATTCTTACTCATTTGTAGTCCCCACACAGCTTGTCTAATTATTCATGGATGCATGCATGGGCTTTTATGTGTTACTGTATTCTGAAGCTCATTTAGCTCATTCTCTCGAGTTCTTTGGAGAATGATAATCATTTATTATTCAAGTGAGACTCTGTACTTTAATTCAAACTTTTATTATTTTGAAAATATTCTGGATACCTGCTAGGGTACATAATACATGAAAATCATATTTCAAAAAAATGTATAGGCATGTGGTTCCTCACACACAGTCCGTAAAGTAAAGTGAAGCAAGAATGGTTTACTATGAGAGTGAATCCATTAATTCATTCAGCAAATGCACACTTAGTCTGTGTAAAATTGTGTTAGGTGAGACTGCAAACTAACTTGTCAACAAGACCTTAATTAATTAATTTTCATATTGGGCCTCTTGAGTCAGCATAGTCACTGGAGATTCAGAGGCACACATTTAGTATGGAAGCCCAGCTGTATATCTGCATCTGAAGAAGCCTAGATTGTGGCCTTCTGAATGTATGGGAGAACTCAGGGTTCTAGTATGGAAAGAGTGGCATTGAAATTGAATTTTACCCTAGGAAAAATGATGGACAAGGTGTGAGAGGGTAAAACAGTGACTGGCCTTCCCAAGGACTTGGGAAGCATGAGAAAGAAAGGGTTGAGTCACTGTGCACCTGGATGATGTAGAATTTTTAGATAGAAGAATTCTAGAAAATAATGCCTGAAGGCAGAGTACGGTGATGTGTTAGAAAGAGCCATAAAGCTTACTATTGAATGTTTGGTTTTGATACTGAGAGTGAGTAGGACCTGATTGCTTGAGAAATATTTTAACTTTGCTGTATTAGGCTTTCAATACCATCAATTGTATTTTGCATAGTTTTACTCCTTTTTAACAGAGTGAGGTTTCTCCTTCTATATTGCTGGTATACCATATAGGCATTTCTTAACATTTCCTTAATGTTAGGATTGTTCCTAAGCAGTAGGCTTCTTGTTTACCTTGGTGACAGGAGGAAAGAGCTATATTCAGCTGGTTAGTGTTTGTATACTAGCTCATGTTTCATGTATTTTCTTTGGCCTTTTAGGCTGCACATGGTACGTCTGATGCTGTTGGAGAGACTACTGCAGACCTTGCCTCAGTTACGAAATGTTGGAGGTGTCCGGGCCATCCCGTACATGCAGGTATCCGTCGGTTTACCTGGGTCTGTCACGTAATAGTTGGACCATCCTTAAGCATGCTCACATCTCTGGCTTTGGTTGATGTTAGATCATAGAATAATGGAATGCAATTTTGAACTTCAAGTCACAGCCCTTCATTTTATGGATGAGAAGGCCCGAGGGTCAGAGAATTAAAAAAAAAATGTCCCCAGTCAACCAGCTAGTTGTTGACAGTGCTGGGAATAAAAGCCTGCTCCTGAGAGTCTTAGTATCTCTCTGTTAGTACTACAGTGTGATCTGAGAGCTCTTCTCCCACTAGCTGCCTTCCTCTTAGGCAGAATTGTTCTTTAATTCTTAGCTCAGCACACTGCCCTATCACAAGACACTTTGGTTGGATATAATGCAGGTTAGTCAATTAGTTTTGTAAACTTTTTGCAAAACGTTTTCTGTGATGCTAAGAGTGGCATGGACCAAAATTTGACTCTTCTGGCTCTGGACACTTGAACTTCAGATACCCTGGGATTTAGAACCTTCTCATGGATTATAGTTATGACTGACAGGGAGGTCAGGAAGATTGGGATTTCTTCTGAAACACCTTGTGTTTAGAGTTGTTCTGTAGGGAATTGGTTTTCATGATTTCTCTCTCTGTTGACTTTCAGGTTATTCTGATGCTCACTACAGATCTGGATGGAGAAGATGAGAAGGACAAGGGGGCTCTGGACAACCTACTCTCCCAACTTATTGCTGAACTGGGCATGGATAAAAAGGTAAAACCGGAGAGTCATACTGGGTGAGAAGCAGGGATTGGCTGAATCAGTTCTCAGTTTTTCCTTCCTCACTTAGAGGAACTTCACCTAGTTTCGGGTGGTAACGATCCATTGAGGGCTCTAGTTCTATTGACTCAATAAAAATATTTTCCATGCCTACTTTGGCTCAGGCACACTTTGAATCTGGGCATAAATGACAAACGTGACCAAGTCCTTGCCCTCGTGGGCCTTTTGTAGCTACACAAGGTGAAAATGTTAAGCTAATTGTTTGTATCTTAATGTGGCTTCCTAAGGGTATTAGGCTCTCGGTAATCCAGGTGTAGTCCATGGATACATTGGAGCTTGTTCTGTCTCTCATTCCATCTGGGGAACATTATAGCATTGATAGGCGTGAGGGAATCTTGTTCAGATGCCTCAAGCTTCAAGTCAGTGTGGGCTTCTGGGCTCTGCTTCTGCCTGCAGGACGTCTCCAGGAAGAATGAGCGCAGTGCCCTGAATGAAGTCCACCTGGTGGTCATGAGACTCCTGAGTGTCTTCATGTCCCGGACCAAATCTGGATCCAAGTCTTCCATATGCGAGGTATTTTTGCTTTGGGCTTATGGGTTTGGGGAAAGGTGAGAGGATTGTCTGGTTGGTGCTAAGGCTGAGGGCAGAGGTGATAGCCCTCTGTTAGAATAAGGCCATTGTCGCCCAAGAGGAGTAAGATTCTAAGCTGTCACTTCTTCAAGAGTAGAGCCTCCACCTTTTTCAGAATCCCTTCCAAGCCCTGCTCTTTGCCAACAATCCCTCCAATGAAGGGGTTAAAGGGTTTGGAAGTTCCATTATTGAAAAGCAGAGTCTATTCTGCAAGGTGCAGAGTGGCTAAGAGGATTCACCTACTGTATGTTGCTATAAGGTATGGTAATAAAGCAGAGAGAAAGCAGTGTGTGCATGGTGGAAAGGAGATTAACACAAAGCAGAGAAGGTAGGAATGGAGGCTGAACTGCATCCAATCTTAATGAGCTTATGAGCTGTGAGGTTTGCTGGGATTTGCAAGGCTCCCCTAATGGTTTTATTTACAGTAGCTTTTCTCCTACTTTTTTATTCATGTGATCACTCACCCCATCTCCTTTGGAAGCTAGTTCTGTGGGAAGAGCCCCTACCGGGAGGATGGGGTTGCTAAGAAGTGCCTATAGTGGCAAGTCTTCTCTCTCCTTCTTGACATGGGCTGCTTTTCTAGTTGCCCAAGGAAGAAGAGAAAACCCGTCCCCTCCAGGTGGAAAGGTTATCTAATCCTTGCCACCTTGGCCTCTGGCACATGTGTGTAGAGAGATTAGAGTGGAGAACTGGTGTTTCTTTGTTTTCTGGTGACACGTGGTTGTTTAAAAGACTTGGGGAAATGTTTGAGCTAGTTGGGAAACTTGTAGCTCAAGGGACTGACTAACTGGCTTCCATAACAGCTAATTCTAAGACTATTGTGTGTTTCCTACCCCCAAAACCTAGTTGGATTGATAAGCCATTCTCCCTGTTTTTTCTCCCTCCCAGTCATCTTCCCTCATCTCCAGTGCCACAGCAGCAGCCCTGTTGAGCTCCGGGGCTGTGGACTACTGCCTGCACGTGCTCAAGTCCCTGCTGGAGTACTGGAAGAGCCAACAGAATGACGAGGAGCCTGTGGCTACCAGCCAGTTGCTGAAACCACATACTACTTCGTCCCCACCCGACATGAGCCCCTTCTTCCTCCGCCAGTATGTGAAGGTGAGGTCTCTCCCCGGGCAAAGAACTGCTCTGGTCCTTCTTTCAGAGCACTCTCCTCTTCACTCGCAGTGAGTAGAGCTGAAGCAGATGAGGGCAAGGAGCTGCAGGAGGGAGCCCGCATTCCTTGGTGGGTTTTACTCTCAGTGTGTTTTAATACATAACCATTTCTCCTAACCTTCTTCTGGGATTCTGATTCCTGCCACTTTGTCAACCTGAGGAATTGAATGAAATCAGACATTCGTGTCCTTGCACATTAAGCTCCTGAGAAAAAGATGAGCAAGCACAAGGAAGTGTTGTCAGTAGTGGCTCATGTTCTCATGTGTATGTCACGTACTACCCCTTGCTGTCATAGGAAGCCTTCTAACACGCTAGTTAAGATGGGCTTTCTGATCAGGTGAGTCTGGGAACAAAGTTCCTGGGAACAAGTGTTCCCACTTAGCAGCCATGAAGTTTGGAGAAGTTTTATCTAACCTCAGTAAGTCTCGGTTTCCACACCTGGGAAATAAGGATACACAGAGTACCTGCTTTGTAGGGTTGTTATGAGCATTGGATGAGATCCTGTTTGTAAAGCACAGTGCCTAGTACATGCCAGTGCTCAATACATGTTCAGTATTACCACTTCTATTCCATCTGAGTCCATGTGGTGGAGCAAGATGGGTTGGCCTAGCTGTGCTTCTTCCTGTGTGCTGAGAACTGCTTTGAATAGTATAGGAATATAACAGGCATAAAATGTGACTCTCATCATGTTCCTCTCTTTTTTATAGCCCTTTGGTGGTTTCCCATAACTTGTAGGCCAAAAAAGTTATTTGTGGATCCAGCTATCTATTTAACTCTCTAGCTTTTATCGCCTACAAAGCGCCTGCATACAGTCCTACTCATCTGTGCATTTCCCCATGTGGCCTGTTGCCTTTGTACATGCTCTCCTTCTGAAATTCTTTCCTCTTCCTCTGCATCCCTTCCTTCCCCCATCTAGCTAATTGCTAGTCCTTCCTCAAGACCCAGCTCTAGCATTGGATCTTTGGGAAACCTTCCCCAGCACACGTCTAATGGAGATAGCCTTTCCCTGGGTTTCCAGAGCACTTTGTGTGCACATGTGGAGTCTTCCTCTCCAAACTATAATCAAAGACCATATTTTATTCCTGTATACACCCCCAGTGCTTAGTGTAAAATCGGTAAATAACTGGTGATTAAATATGTGAGACCACTTATGCCCCCGAACTCTTGCAGACTCTTCCCTTGGGACACACAGCTTGTAGGATAACTGTTGTTTCCACTGTCCTCAAACCTCTCAGTCTCCTGCCTCTTTGTATGATATGAACCCAGAGTCTCCACTGAGTGTAGTGATCCTCTCCCTCTCGGTTTATTTAAGTATTTCTTGTTCCCATGGAAAGTTAGGTTCTAGAGAATGTAATACAGCTCTCATAGAAGATCAGAAATCTTTCCCCACTACTGTTTCTTCAGTTTTCTTCTCATTCTAACTCTAATTTTTGTGGAAGCAGAGTATAGTCAATCCAGTATCAAAAACCACGGAGTGAAACATTAGAACTTTTAAGAGCAGTGAGATCTGTCTCCACTGTAACATTTGCATGTTGCCCCCAGGAGCCTAGGGCCTTGCTGGGTTTGTAAACTAAACTGTCAGTCAGTGATGGCTCCAGCTTTGAAAGGCACTATTTACCAACTCCAACATAAGCTATGCCTAGTGAGCAATAAGCCAGCCTTTTTCCTAATTGTGGTCGTGGAAGACTGTCAATCATAGGTTCTCACAAAAATGTTCTTCTCCCAGGGTCATGCTGCTGATGTATTTGAGGCTTATACTCAGCTTCTAACAGAGATGGTACTGAGGCTTCCATACCAAATCAAAAAGATCGCTGACACCAATTCTCGAATCCCACCTCCTGTCTTTGATCATTCCTGGTTTTACTTTCTCTCAGAGGTAAGTGAAGGTCCCAAGCAGCGTGCCAGTCAAGGAGAGGACACAGCAGCTGTGACTGCCTTTGTGGCCCCCTTTCTTCCTCACCCTCATGCAGCATTTCCCCCAGCAGAGTGCCTCCCACCCATTTCGGTCTTTCCCCTCTGGAGTACACTGTATGGTGAAACCGTGGATGGTGTGTATTGAAGCAAGCCATCCACTGTAGTTTCTGATTCTATACATTGAACTTTTCCCACATATGGTGATAATGGTCAAGATTAATAATTCAGACTATATCTGGAAAGCAGAAAGTATACTAGTTAAATTAACCAAGATTTTAATATAGAGAATTAGTTAAACTGCCATTGAAGAACCAAAAAGATAAAAAGGGAATGTTGAAGTAACACAGAGAGTAACTGCAAGAAGCAGCCACCAGTAGCCCTTGTCTGAAGAGCAGGGGCCCAGTGGCTCTGGGACTTGGCTCTCTGAGGAGGGGGCTGCCGCTACTGGTACCTCAGGAGTCTGAGGGGATGTGATGTGGTTGATTCTGGAAGGACTGAAAGAAGCTGATGATTAGAACCAACTGTAGTTGGTTTGTCCTTGAATACTAAAGAAATGGTGGAGGCTGCCCAGGTTCCCCTTCAGGGCTGTCACTAGGATAGCAGGCAAACAGGAAGGAGCAAGTCCCTTCTTTTCCTTCTGCGTTCCAGTGTCCCTCTAGTGCTCCCTATTGGCAGAACATAAGAGGGAGCCAGCTAGCAAAGAAGCAATGCAGTTAGCATAATTCTGGACGTCACAGAGCAGGGTATGGTGGGGTGGGTTTGGAGCCAAAAGACAATAGCTTAACCGGCACAGCAAGAGCTCTGGGAAGAATCTGTTAGCAAACCCCAAATGACCACTTCAAGTTGTATAGACATAATAGCCCAACCTCTTTTACCTGAAAGAGAGATTTCTGAGTGTAGTTTTCTTTACAGTTTCACTCTAGGTGGGCCAGAGTGGAGGCCAGCTTCCCTGTAGATTCCTAAGTACTCTGGGAATGGAAGCAGGAATATTGCTGTGTTTCTCTCTTTGACTTCTTTCCTTCTCCTGGTGCCTGTACGGAATACTAAAGTTCACCAGAGGCTGGCTTGGCCGTGAGGAAATAGATTTCTTTGTGTTTCTCACCAGTTTTTAATAACAGTTCATGAAAACTCAGGGAGCCGTGGCTGGTATAGGGGCAGTCCCAGAGTTGTTGACTCTGTGTTATTTCTCCCCTCCAGTACCTGATGATCCAGCAAACTCCGTTTGTGCGCCGTCAAGTCCGCAAACTTCTGCTCTTCATCTGTGGATCAAAGGAGAAATACCGTCAACTCCGGGATTTGCACACCCTGGATTCCCATGTGCGTGGGATCAAGAAGCTGCTGGAGGAGCAAGGGATATTCCTCCGTGCAAGTGTGGTTACAGCCAGCTCTGGCTCCGCCTTGCAATATGACACACTCATCAGCCTGGTATGAGGAGGGGGAAATGGTAGGGCAGGGAGGGCATGTGATGAGGTTCAGCGAGTAGGTAGGTAATAGGATGAAGCAGTAGGGCTTTTAAATATGTAGAGAATGTCATGGCCAGGGTTGAGATCAAGGTAAATCCATAATACCTGACTGTGTGCTGTACGAGGTGTAGTTGGCTTCGGGGTCTAGGGTTGCCCCTCACCACTCCCGCCCCCACCTGGCAGTGGCTCCTCCATTGTGAGGAGGGGTGGCTTGAGCTTCTTAGAGTGTCATTTGCTCATGTCATGGATCAACCTGAAATTTGTGCACCTCTGATTTTTGTCCTTGAATGCTAAAGAAATGATGGAGGTTGACGTATAAAAATGTATTACTGACTTAAGATAAATTGTTTGGAATTTGGGGAGTAAATTGAATGTATTGCATGGGAGCATCTAGAAAGAACATCTTTGGTATTAAAGACTCCTAATGTAGTGTTCTTACTATTGTGCTTTTAGCAGAAAAAAGTAAACTGGCTTGTAGTTTCCCCAGTCATGGCCTACCTTTGCTGCTGCATTATCGAGTGCTCTGAAGGATCCCTGAAAACAAAACACCTTTGTTTGGTGGGGAGTTGAACGTAGGAGGCTCAGTGACAGCTATAGTGTGTGGGCCTTGGTCCCAGGTTCACCAGGGTACTGGATCAAGCTTGCACAGAGGGCTGTGTTCAGTTTGCAAGGCAGCAGGTGTGGTGCTGTGTGGGCTGCTTGGCGGGATTACTCATTTCTGGCCATCGGTTTCCATTTCAGATGGAGCACCTGAAAGCCTGTGCAGAGATCGCTGCCCAGCGAACCATCAACTGGCAGAAATTCTGCATCAAGGACGACTGTAAGCAAGCTCCTTCATTCATTCACCCAATTCATGCCTTCAAGAACTATTCCTTGAGGCCTTCTATATCCCAAGCAATAAACTGGATACTAGAGATACAGCCATGAGCACGACATATAGACGGAACTCTGCCAAGGAGAGAAGCCAAGTGAAAAAAGAGTGATAAGGGCCAGTAGACAAAATTGGAGGTGCTATGACCTCAGATTGTGGTAGTAAAGCTAAAGAGGAGTCTACGAAACCTATAGAATCATCTTGTTCAAAGAAGTGGGGGCTGGGAGCCAGTTACTATGTAGTTATGATACTTATCAGGTGTTTCTACAGAGGGTATAAATTCTAGGCACATCCAGCAGACGGGACTTGGACAAGGAAGCTGGTGGGAATAGGGCTGTCCCAATTGTACAGAGAAGTTGCTCCTCTTCTTGGCTGTAAGTCTGGTTGTAGTCGTCTCAGAGCTGAGCCACCATCTTCTCTGCCTACAGCTGTCCTGTACTTCCTCCTCCAAGTCAGTTTCCTGGTGGACGAGGGAGTGTCTCCAGTGCTGCTGCAATTGCTCTCCTGTGCTCTGTGTGGCAGCAAAGTGCTCGCTGCTCTGGCAGCCTCGGCAGGGTCCTCTAGTGCTTCCTCCTCCTCAGCCCCTGTGGCCACCAGTTCTGGACAAGCCACGACACAGTCCAAGTCGTCCACTAAGAAGAGCAAGAAAGAAGAAAAGGAAAAGGAGAAAGAGGGTAAGAGTTACCCTCTTGTGTGGTGACCAGGGTGATTATTCTAATCGCTCTTGGAGCACATGGTTTATTCTCTTCTTCTGAAAGGTCATTTCTTGATTTACAGGGGACCCAAAACCCAAGTGCCCTCTGGTGTCTACTGTTGGTCTCAATTTCAGTTACGTTAAAGGTGACACCTTAAACAGTGTGACTTCCCATACCACCTGTCAGTAACAGGAAAAGTCAAAGAGCACTGAACATTTTTAATAGGCCAAGGTTCTTTTTCTGTGAAATTCTAACACCTGCTCTGTGCAAAGGTTGTCAGCATTAAACAAAATGATGCTTATAAATGTGCCTTGTAAACTGTTAAATGCTCTACAAATGAAGCTATTTTTCAGCTGACCGCTTACCATCAGAAAGGCAGAAGCCTTTCTGCTCTAGTGCTTTACATGGTCCTTGGAAGCCTGAGACAGGTGATCAGGGGTGGAGAGCAATGGAGGTGGTTCACATTCTCTCAATTATTCAGATGTCTGTGCAGCTCTGTAGTAATGTTGACTCTTTGATAGCAAACCTCTGAAAGGAAATTCCTTCTCCAGTGTAACTGTGTTCAGTGCCAGACTTGTATGGGCTCTTCATCCTGTGCTTTTGTGCTTTTTCTGTGGCATTATTATATGTCATTTGGGGCTGACCTTTTGTCCCCCAGTAAATAACTGAAAGTTATTTTCAAATTATAACTATTTAGTTGAAACTTTTAGACATGGACAGAATCCCATCCCTCTCCATCTGGTAGCACTGGCTGTAGGACCCTGGACCACTTCTTCCTAACTCTTCAGCCCTCAGTCCTACCCTGATCTTACAGGTGAGAGCTCAGGCAGCCAGGAGGACCAACTGTGCACAGCTCTGGTGAACCAGCTGAACAAATTTGCAGATAAGGAGACCTTGGTCCAGTTTCTGCGTTGCTTTCTGTTAGAGTCCAATTCTTCCTCCGTGCGCTGGCAAGCCCACTGCCTGACGCTGCATATCTACAGGTAGGATCCGGGGCTTAGTTTTGGTAGTCTGCGTGGGTCTAGGACCAGAATGGATGATGTAGTTCTATCTTGGTTTTATGTTACATGCTCATGGCTACAGTGTCATTATTTACACCAGCCTGAATTCTCTTGACTATTACAGATTTCTTCAAGTTATCTGCTTTTTAGCTGTTAAACTGATGTCATAAGCAGGAGATAATCTGTTTTTGACTAAGAAGGCTATGTTTAGAAGTTTGTAAAATGGCCAGTCTTGACTCTTCGGGTAACAAAGCTCAGTTTCCACCATTAAGTAATGTTGGGTGATGGGAATAGACTGCCTCCTGAAGACAGGAGAGGACTGTGCACATCTGTTAGCATTGACTGTCAGAAGAGCAACAAAACCATTCAAACTGAACCCAGAGTTGTGGGAAATAGATACATCTACAAAAACAGAACCTGGGCCTTGTTGATAAATAAAGGAACCTCAGAGTTTTCTTCTGCCTGCTGTAATATGAACTGTCATTTGTCTACAGAAACTCGAGCAAATCTCAACAGGAGCTCCTGCTAGATCTGATGTGGTCCATATGGCCAGAACTCCCAGCCTATGGTCGTAAGGCTGCCCAGTTTGTGGACCTACTAGGATATTTCTCTTTGAAAACCCCACAAACGGAGAAGAAGGTAACAGTAATTGATTTATGGTCAGAGAGGCTAACTTGCCATATTTAACCTTTTTTAAGTTAAGCACATTATGACCAACCCACATAGGGGGTGCATATATGAAATCCCTTAAATATGTATTAAGCACTCGCAATATGTATACCACATAGGTAATATACACTAGCAAATAAGTAAAATCTGAATTTGGCTTAGCCAATAGAAGTAAATCAAGTGGGGGAGAAAATGCAACTCTTCTGGTTTTGCTGGCAGCCCTGATTACACACCTGAAAGTGTTTCTAAATTAGATAACCATATCGTGGCTTCTCCATAAGAGTAAAAGCTGTCTTCCTCCACAAGGCGTGAAAAAGTAGACTGTCACTAAGATCGTGGGAACTTCTAAAGGAGATGGAATCTTTTAGACGATTAGGAATTAGTCCCAGCTTTGTATGACACGAATGGAGACTGAGAAGTCTGGTATTTCTAGGGCAGTATCAGTTGGAAAGCAGAAGACAAAAGTCTTTTCCAGTAAGACTTTCTCTTGGGCTTTAACTATGGTCCTTTATTGACTTCTGTTTCAGTTGAAGGAATATTCACAGAAGGCTGTAGAGATTCTGCGGACTCAAAACCATATTCTTACAAACCATCCCAACTCCAACATTTACAAGTGAGCTTTGTTCTGCTTTCTTCCTTTCTGAAGCCCAGTTGCTGTTTCCACACTGATTGGCTCTGACATAGGAATTGATAAGCTCCCATCTAGTTCATCTTTGGATCCCTCCCTCAGAGCTGGGGTCTTGCACATAGAAGGTACTCAACATGTAATTGCTGAATGAGGATTTGGTAAGCAGGAATTTAAGAAGGTCTCTAGTTTCAAGGTCTAAGTCTAAATCAGATAGGACAAGTTTACAGAAAACGGCTGCATTAAAAAAAAAAAAACTTTTGAAAGAGCATTGGTTAAATTGACAATTTATTATTTCCCTGGCTTAATAGTGACTGTTCTTTTTTTCTCTCCAAACTTCATTCAGATATGATTTACATACCACAGAATTCACCTATTTTAAGTGTACAATTCAACGATTTTTAGTAAATTTAATTATGATTCTTCTTTGAGTCAAATTTTAATGTAACTTTTTAGGATTTCGCTGACCTCAGGGGAGCTCAGAAATAGGAGACATCTAAGGTTAATAGTTGAAATTTCCTTCCTGTGACTTCTGCACCCTGTTGGGAGTCCTCACATTCTCTGTGTTCTCACTAGGGTCGGGCTCCCTTTGGGGAATATTGAGCCATGGCTTTTCCATGCTTCTTTGTGAAGCACAGTACTTTCTAAGATGAAAATTTCCTTATGCTGAGACTGGTTTCTTCCTTAGCACCTTGTCTGGCTTGGTGGAGTTTGATGGCTATTACCTGGAGAGTGATCCCTGCCTGGTGTGTAATAATCCAGAAGTGCCATTTTGTGTAAGTGATATCCTTAATGTGGACAATCCTGATGCTTATAGGGCCAGTGGGTTCTTGTTTTCAGAGATTGATTATTATCACATAGGAGTTCCTTTCCTAATGGTAGGTCACCAGTGGTATGAATCCTTACCTGCTATGCTTGTTCCCTTGAATAAAAACTTCACCCGTGGATGAAGAGTGGGTTATGTTGATGAATTTTGAAGAAAACAGGGTGAGCTGTTAGACTTGAACTAATACAGTGTTTTGTGTATACTTTTGTATTTAGTATATCAAGCTGTCTTCCATTAAAGTGGACACGCGGTACACCACCACCCAGCAGGTTGTGAAGCTCATTGGCAGCCACACCATCAGCAAAGTGACGGTGAAAATTGGGGACCTGAAACGGACCAAGATGGTGCGGACTATCAACCTCTATTACAACAACCGAACTGTGCAGGCCATCGTGGAGTTGAAAAACAAGTATGGGCTTTTCAGGCTTGGAGAGGGGCAACAGGTTTCTAAGGCTCAAAACCAATTGTTGGCTTTGATTTCTGGAATCGGGTAAAGCAGCACATCCCTAGAGGCCTAGTATGTCCTCTTACCTACTTCTGTCGTGACTGAGGGACAAAAGTGAAACACCCCAGTTCCTAAGGATGCTGACAAAGATTATTTCAAAGTTATGTCCAGTGGAGTCCTAGAGGTCTGGAAGCTCTTCAACAGCCTGCCTAGGGAGGGGAAGCTGAGTGAGGGGTCTCCAGGCTTCTCAAACCCATGTTAACTAGAGCAGTTCTACTTTTATATAGATTCTTCTATATTGGGAAGTACTTGTCATTTCTTGGATTAAGACAGCTATTCTCTTGCTCACAGAGCAGGAAGTATTTTCTCAGGAAGCTTCTTTAGTACACAGTCCTTCCATTTTGCATGGTGCCTTCCCTCTATGTCTGCTGATGTTGGATCTTTTAGCTCATGTATCCCAGTGTCTGAGGTGGGGCATGTTGTATATGGGCCAAAGAAGGCACTAGCATGAGTGATAGTGTTGACTTTTAGAGAGACAAGTCTCTGTTGTTGAAGTGTCAGGCATTGCTATTGGACAAAGAACATCGGTAGATGCTGCTTGAATATTAAGACTTGCAGTGTGCTGTCAGCACGTAGAATGGAAGTATCGCTATTATTCTGAGGCAGAATAAAGCTAGAGTGTACCACATCAACAAATGGCCCCCAGGAGCTCTGCCTGAAGGAAGTTTTCTCCTCTTCCTTTGAAAGGCAGTTAACATTGGTGACCTGCAAGTAGACGCTGCTCACTGGGATAACCCATTCCTTTCTAGGGGAGGTAGATTTGATTTTCTGTTGTGTAGAGTCAGCACAGCTGCTGGTAAAGCACTCAGACTCTGCAATAAGACTGTGGGTTCACATCCCAGCTCTACTACCTGCCTCTCTCTCTGACCTTGGAGAAGTTATTCAGCCTCAGTTTCCTTAACTGTAAAATGAAGATAAGTCCATTTCCAGGTCCACTTTAAGGATTAAATGAGTTAGTACATGTAAAGTGCTGAGAACAAAGCCTAGCACATACTAACTATGTACAAAATAAATATTTGTTCTAATTGTATTAATATAATTACCCCTAAATTATTACAGTCCTTTTCTCTTTCTGACTCTACTTGGCACTTGGTCCAGATCCTGGTGTGTCCCTCTGCCTCTCTAAAGCAACCTGAGCTTTCTGCTTACAAGGTAGTTGTGATGGGAACTTATGACAGTCATCCTCATGGTACCTCTTGGGATTACAGGCTTCAGAGTGGCATGCTTTTGGAATAATGTCTTCCCTTGATAAATACTTCTGTTGTTTTTCTGGAATCTCAAATGTTATATATAACATCTTAAAGCACTTGTATGTTCTATCCTTTTTTATAGAGAGATGGTAGTGGAAAAAATTTTTTTAATTAGGTTGCTATTATTTGCCAGATGTCCTTTTCTTAGAGTAACCACTTCATTGCCTTAGAAAAGTACATAGGACAGTTTTTCTCTTCGTCTCATCAGACCATCTTCACTGGGGGTTAAATGAGAGGCTCTCAGGTCCAGGCTCCTCTATCTGACACCATCTCTCCTAGGCCGGCTCGCTGGCACAAAGCCAAGAAGGTTCAGCTGACCCCTGGGCAGACGGAGGTAAAGATTGATCTGCCTTTGCCCATTGTGGCCTCCAATCTGATGATTGAGTTTGCAGACTTCTATGAAAACTACCAGGCCTCCACAGAGACCCTGCAGTGCCCTCGCTGCAGTGCCTCAGTCCCTGCCAACCCAGGGGTCTGTGGCAACTGTGGAGAGAATGTCTACCAGTGTCACAAATGCAGGTAAGCGAGAGGTTGTCACCCAGGCCAGGGCCACATCCTTGTATTTTTCCATAAGAGTCTCAGTGTGGACAATTTCAGTGTCTGATGCCCTTACAATAATTAGAGGATTATGTCTATATAGAGTCTGGAGCCCGTGGATGGAGAGAGACAGGGAGGGAGGGGAAGAGTGGTGTGTGTGTGTTTGCCCGTCCTGTGGGGTGGGGGCAGGGGAGGTCCCTAAGTTGAGGTCTGAGTCTTTCTTCCTGGTTCTCTGGTGGCTTAAGTCATCCTTACCTATTTGTTATTGTCCCTCCAATAGTCCCTGCAGTGGTTTCAGTGTATAGATGTGGCACACACCATCTCCTCATAGAGTCACCCCTGCTCCACCAAACCTCTGCTGCCCCCTGACCCAAACACTTTGGTTCTTCAGGTCCATCAACTATGATGAAAAAGATCCCTTCCTCTGCAATGCCTGTGGCTTCTGTAAATATGCTCGCTTTGACTTCATGCTCTATGCCAAGCCTTGCTGTGCAGTGGATCCCATTGAGAATGAAGAAGACCGGAAGAAGGTGAGGCCAGATTCATGCTCGACTCAGGGCAGTGGCCTTGATCTGAGCTTTGGGCAGAGCTGGTGTAGGGTGGTGTGCTTTTCCTGCTAGCCCAAGTCTTCCAACTCAGAAGAGTTGCAGGGCCTGGCTTTTGGGTGGGAGCAAGTAATGGCATAGGGTATATTGGAACACATAGTTTGTATAGGATTTCAGAGAAGTGTTGGTTAGTAATGAAACTAGAGTATCTCAAGGGGCAGATAACTTTGGATTTGGAAAGGCAGAAAGGAGTTAGACGACTTGCCCTGCGTTTGTCCCCCGACTGCTTCATGTGCAGCTGTGGGCCTTCCCCCAGTGTTAGCTTGTCTAGGGGCTAGTTCTCAGCCAGCAGGATGTAGTGGGACTGGATATTAGAGGACAGTGAAAAGGGGGACCTATTGGGACAGCTACTAGCAGTAGCGTGGGAAAGCAGAACATTTACCTTTGGAGTCAGAAGTACAAAAGTTCAGCTCTAGCTGTGCTTTTTAATACTGTGTGACCCAGCATAAATTTCTTCTCCCAGCATTGTATATATGTATGTCGTGTTATATATGTACATTGTATATTATTAAAGATAATACGCCCACCATGGAGGATTATTGTGAGGAATAGAAATAATGTCTGAAACACAGAGCTGTCTTGTAGGAACTGTTTCAGTACGCGGTTAAGCCGTTGGGATTACTCAGGGAAAATCATTGTGCTGAAAAGCCTGAACATGCATTGCTGTCTTTTCCTGTCTAGGCTGTTTCCAACATCAACACACTTCTGGACAAAGCTGATCGAGTGTATCATCAGCTGATGGGACATCGGCCACAGCTGGAGAACCTGCTCTGCAAAGTGAATGAGGCAGCTCCTGAAAAGCCCCAGGTAATCCCAAGCTAGCAGGGGCATGTGGAGAGGGCTTTGGATCCTAACAGAAGACTCTTTCCTGGGTGAGAGCATCATGGTGGAAAGCTGACAGCTTACCTGTTGGGTTGCAGGATGACTCGGGAACAGCTGGGGGCATCAGTTCCACTTCAGCCAGCGTGAATCGTTACATTCTGCAGTTGGCTCAGGAGTACTGTGGAGATTGCAAGAACTCTTTTGATGAACTCTCCAAAATCATCCAGGTAGAGAAATGGGAGCAGACTTAGAGTGTTTTGTCCAGTGTTATCAGTATTGTTTTCAGAGCAGTCAGGTTGCTCTTGTCCAGCGGTTCAGCTCTTTTGGTTGCCCTTGCCTGGTCCAGCTGGAAAGGCAGAGCCTGAGTGGCTGCACCACACAGCTGCTCTCCCACGGCGGTTTCTGGGGCTTGGCAGAGAGCTGAGTTCATTTCAGAAAACTGGGAATAATGGACACCATTATAGATCTGTTTTCTTGGCCCTTAAATACAACCTATCTTTTAGTAGAGGGGTTACGGGTTTTCAAAAATCGAGTCCCAAGATTCTGTTTCCTCTTCTTCTGACATGCCATGTTTGCAAATAGGAGAGGGCACACCACCTACCTTCAACCAGGTGGGCCGTGTGGCGGATGGACCGTTACGGACCTGGTTTCCATGGGGTGGGATGCTGGCTGCAGACAAGGGAGCAGCCACTTTCCCCATCACTGAAAATTGCCGTCTTTACCACACGTGCCACGTCCCTGACCTGGGTGTTTGCTCTTTACGCGGCAGTGCCGTGGGAGTTCAGGGCGTGTGCCTGATTGGAGACGGAGTCCTGAGTCTGCCACTTACCCTGGTCAAGCTAACCCCTCTAAACTTCAGTTTCCTCCTCTGTTAAATGAGGAGAAAGTATCTAACTGGTAGGGTTATCCAGAAGGTTAAATTAGATAATGCACGTATAGTGTTTTTTCAAAACCAAAGCTAATTTTCCAGTTAACTTTCTCTTCCCTCTTATTTTAATTGCTAATTTCTTTCTCTTTTGTTTTTTTTTTTTGTTCTTAGAAAGTCTTTGCTTCACGCAAAGAGTTGTTGGAATATGACCTGCAGCAGAGGGAAGCAGCCACCAAATCATCCCGGACCTCTGTGCAGCCCACCTTCACTGCCAGCCAGTACCGCGCCTTATCTGTGCTGGGCTGTGGCCACACGTCCTCCACCAAGTGCTATGGCTGCGCCTCGGCTGTCACGGAACATTGTATCACACTACTCCGGGCCCTGGCCACCAATCCAGCCCTGAGGCACATCCTCGTCTCCCAGGGCCTGATTCGGGAGCTCTTTGATTACAATCTTCGCCGAGGCTCTGCAGCCATGCGGGAGGAGGTCCGCCAGCTCATGTGCCTCCTAACCCGGTTAGAGCCTGCATCGTGACTGTGGGGCTAGTAATTCCTACTAACACTCGGGTTGGTGGCAGCAGCGATTCTGGGAGCACTAGGGGGTGCAAAGGATTGTGCTTCTCACTGCCTAAGAGGTTTGCTAGTTGACAGTAGAGGAAAAAATGAGGTGTCCAGGGTATAGATGAGTGAACTCGGGGGGCATTTGAAACCCAAGTTTCCTTGTAAATAGTCTCTTTGGCTTGTACTTTGTTGGTTCCCGTGAGGTTTCCTGAGGAAATGGTCTCTGAGGTCTCGTGAGGGAGGAGAAGGGAGTGGCTGGGCACTTGGACTCGACTCACACGAGAGAAGACGGGAGCAGTGGAGCCTGGTGATTCAGAGCTGGGACTCTGAATCAAGAAGACCCAGGCTCAGTGTCTGATACTTTGTATTCTCTGCCTTGGACAAATTACGTAACTTCTCTGAGCCTAAGTTTTCCTCATCTGAAAAATACTGATAATAGTAAATACCCTAATGACTTGTGGTGAGGATGGAATGAAATAAGTAGTATAAGTAATAACTCATATTTATTGAGAACTTAGTAAGTGTCAGATACAGTACGAGCTGAATGTGGATTATTTACAGAGTATGTGGTATAAATCCTGGAACGCTATGTGGTTGATAAAAATTACTTGCTATGTTACTTATTCACTCATTTAACAAATATTTATTGAGCATCTACTGCATGCCAGGCACTGTTCTAGACTCTGAGGATACAGTGGTAAATGAAACAAAGTCCCTGCCCTCGTGTAGCCTACATTCTAGATGAAGAGAACTGTAGTAAATAGATGATTACACGATATAGTGTCAGGAAATTAGATTGTGAAGAGAAGTTGAGCTGGGATGGCGACCTTGATTGTGGGAGGGATTCTATTTAGGATAAGGTAGTCAAGGAGGACCTCTGAGGGGCTGATACTTGAGGAGAGACCTGTGTGAAGTAAGGGGACAAGCCATGCAGGTATCTAAGACATGGGCCACATGCACAGGAACAGCAAGTGGAAGGCCAAGAGGCAAGGGTGTGCCAGGAATGGTCGGGGAGCACCAAGGAGGCCCGTGTAGCTGGAGCGAAGGGTGTGATGGAGGAGGGGACAGAAGGGAGGGGGAATTAGTGAGAGGTCTCTAGGGGCCACATCCTGTAGGGCCATTGTAAGGACTTTGGGTTTTGTTCAGAACGTGTTGGAAAGCAAGAAAGTGACAAGATAGAATTTGTTTTTTGCTGTTATCAGTGTAGGCATTATTACAAAGGGGCATAGATGGGAATGTGGATGCCTTGTGGGAAATGAGGTGGAGGCAGTTGGAAAAGATGAGCAAAGAGTTGTGGCCAAGACTAAAGAGTGCACACCTAGATTTTGGAGACTGTGCTAGGCCAGACAGCACCTGGGGGCTCTGCAGCCTGGGACGTGGGTGGGGAGAAAATCTCCCATATGTTGGTGCTACTCTTCCCTCAGTCAGTGTCTCCTCCCAGGAAAGGCGGCTGTGACATGCCCTTTTTATTACAAACCAGAGTTTTGTGGGGCAGTGCTGTCGTCTTGCCCTTGGGAAAGCCAGGTAGCCCTAGACATTGATTTCTTTTCCTCTGGGCTCCTTCAAGAGGAAAGGAAGGACACAACCAATGGTGAATAACAGGACTCCATTTCTTTGTTTCCCCAGAGACAATCCGGAAGCCACTCAGCAAATGAACGACCTGATTATTGGCAAAGTCTCCACTGCCCTTAAGGGCCACTGGGCCAATCCTGATCTGGTGAGCTGCACAGCCATCCCCTCTGACTCCTCCCTCACTTTCCTTCTACGTTCTTTCGGCTTCCTCCTCGCCAGTCCCCTCCAGTCTCATTGTGCTGACTGAGGAGGGAGGATCAGCAAGCACATTTGCAGAGCTCACGTCCCAGAATAATTTTCCCAGACCAGAGCCAACTTCAGAGGGAAAAGAGCAATGGGTGTTCGGCCATATGGAGTACAAGGGCCTCCATCCCTCCTTTCTCTCTCTGGTGGTGCCACCTGTGACCAGACATTTGAGTTCTGAGTCGCCAGATCAGAGCTTGGACCTAAGTGCTAGTCCTGGGACTGACCCTTCAGACCTTCTCTACTCATGTCTCTTCCTGTTGGTCTTCTAGGCAAGTAGCCTTCAGTATGAAATGCTGTTGCTGACAGATTCTATCTCGAAGGAGGACAGCTGCTGGGAGCTCCGGTTACGCTGTGGTGAGTTTGGGGACCACCTGGTTAGGAGCTTTTCCGAGAGAGGAAAGGAGGCTTCAAGATGCAGTCCTAGCCACAGAGGGGGAGAGCTGGGGAGAACTGCACTTGGACGCCTTGCTGGGGTAGGTGCGAGGGGTTTACGGTCGTGACTCTGCCTTTCCTCCCCATCCCTAGCTCTCAGCCTTTTCCTCATGGCTGTGAACATTAAGACCCCAGTGGTTGTGGAGAACATTACCCTCATGTGTCTGCGGATCTTGCAGAAGCTGATTAAACCACCTGCTCCAACCAGCAAGAAAAACAAGGTACTGGGCGGGGAGTCTAAGAGGGAAGGGCAGGGGGGCAGCCCCCTCCTGCCCCAGCCGGTGCTATGCCCCACCTCTCGAAGGTCTCTGCCTTACTCCCAGCTCACCTGACTTTGGTCTTGGGGGCATGGTCACTTCCTCTGCCGTAGTTCAGCAGAGATGGGTTGGAGTTTTTGAGAAGGAAGGTTTCACAGAGGAAAGTCAAGTTAAATCAACACGTAAAGACCAAAGCGTAGAACACAGTGGTTCACTGTGGAGGACTACCTTTCTCTGGTCACGTCAGATGACTTGCAGCTCCAGAGAGCGCGGTGTTCTTTACTACCCACGTGCCTTGGCGTGTGTGGTATTGTGCAGTGGTAAAAATCCTAGGCGCTGGAGCAGACTGTCTAACTCAAATCTCAGCTCTTCCGTTTACTAGCATTGTGACCTTGGGCAAGTTATTTAACTTAGGTTCTTAGTTTCCCCATCTATAAAATGGGAATACAACACGTTGAGGTATTGTGAAGAATAAATGACTTAATGCTGATCACATGCTCGGAGCAGTGTCTAACCCAAGTTAGTTCTTAACAAGTGTTAGCTGTGGCTATATGCTGTCTTCTCTGCCTAGAATGCTCTCCTTCTCTTTGTTAGTGCTCCTTAGTAGATCCAGTTCTGTGGTAGACTGGCTGTGAGCTCCTTGAATCTAGGGACTGTCAGTTTAGTAATATTTTTTTTATGTCCCGTGTGTAGCATGGTACCTAGCATATAATAGCCACTCAGTTAATCATTGTTAAGTAAATGAATAAAGCCAAGTTTTCATCCTGAAATAATTATAGCTGAGCCACAGGTTGACTTGCTTGTACCGGCTTGTAGAATATGCAGGCCATAATTCTTTTTCTCGGCCATGCCTGAGGCTACCTGCCTCCAATCCCCCTTTGTGGTCCTTGGGCCATTCCGATTTCTGCTCCATCCTGATGGAGTCCCTTAATGGGAAACAAAGTCTTCCTTGCAGGAAGATTGCTTTCTGAGTAGTAAGTACTAGGGAGGAAACTGGACATTGAACACTTTACCTGTACTTCCCTTGCCCTGGTCTGCCCAGACAGTCCTCAGAAAAGGCAAGACTGAGGTACATGTGAAGGTTTATTTCCCCTCAGAGCTGATTCCCAACAAATAAAATCGTCCTAGATTGAAAAGAAGAACCTCATCCCCACATAATTATCATTTTTTTCCTGCAGTGTGAGGCAAAAGGAGATTTCCACAGAATTCTTATCCTCTAAGCACTGAAGCCCAGTGTCAATGTTCACATTTTGGTTAGTTTTAGCCTAGAGAGAGCAGCAGTTCTCACAGTTTCGCTCACAGGTCTCTGGGTGTTCCCAAGACTATCAGGGAATCTGCGAGGTCGACATTATTTTTGCAATTATCCTAAGGCATGATTGCCCTTTGCACTCTAAGGATGTTTGTGCTGATGGTGCAGAATCGATGATGGTTGGACCACTGGGGCCTTGGCATGACAGGCAGTGGCCCCACCGTTCCTTGTAGTCATGCTCTTCACTGTCGTGAGGTTTCGTTCAAGAGCATCTTTGATCAAGCAGCACAAGTTAATTTTAATAAATCTTAACTCTCGAGCACTAATGTTTTTAATGTTCAGTGTGACAATACAGGAAGTACACCGAAGTGCTTTTGCTGCACACTGAAGTACAGTGGCTGTCTAGAGGAAAAGCACTCATGTCATTGAGATGCGGGCTAAACCGTCTGCTTTTTCCATGGCACCTGTTTGTGCTTGCAAGGACTGACAGGCAAATTGTGGTTATTCAGAGGCAGATGTTGGGCAGACATTTTCTTGAAAAATGAATGAAGTGAGCCTGTCACTTCAAGAGGAATTGGCACAACCCAGTGAACCAGTATTTTCCAAATGACCAATGCATGTTACAGAATCACGCGTGGGTAAAAGATGAATTTTTGTATGATGGAATGTGAAAAGTTTATTGATTGGTTTCACATTCCACATTACAGCCAATCCTTAAGAACCTACGATTTATTGAATTTTGGTGTAGTATCAAAGAAAGAAATCAACAATTAAGTGAAAAAGCTATTAAAATATTCTTCTCTTTTTTAACTAATATCTGTGTGAGGCTAGATGTTTCTCATATACTTGAACCAAAACATATAACAGTTCGACTGCCTAAGCAAGTATGAGAATCCAGCTGTCTTATTAAGGCAGTCATTAGACTATCTTCAAAAGTGTAAATTAGGGCCGGCCCCGTGACTTAGTGGTTAAGTGCGCGTGCTCCGCTACTGGCGGCCCGGGTTCGGATCCCGGGCGCGCACCGACGCACCACTTCTCCGGCCATGCTGAGACCGTGTCCCACATACAGCAACTAGAAGGATGTGCAACTGTGACATACAACTATCTACTGGGGCTTTGGGGGCGGAAAAAAAAGGAGGAGGATTGGAAATAGATGTTAGCTCAGAGCTAGTCTTACTCAGCTAAAAGAGGAGGATTAGCATGGATGTTAGCTCAGGGGTGATCTTCCTCACACAAAAAAATAAAAGAAGCCTATTAAAAAAAAAAAAAGAAAAGAAAGAAAACTAATGGCAACTAATGATCTGTTGTCTTTCCTTATAAAAAAAAAAGTGTAAATTAGTGCCACTCCTTTCTCTAGTTTATTTTTGTTTTGAAAAATATAAAAAATGTCATTTAAGTTGATAACTAATGGATTTATTCTTATTTTTAAAAGAATTAATAAATATTTTAAGAATTTCTCAGTTTTAGTCTGTAATATGGTAAATATTGATAGAACCACATACACAAAAGCTCTTTGGAGCCCTCAATAATTTTTTAAGAGTGTAATGGGGTACAGAGGCCAGAAAGTTTGAGAACCGCTGGCTTAGAGTGCTGTCTGAGGTTCTTTGATATACAGGCTAGTTCTGGTTACTAATGGCTCTTTAAATTCTGGAGACTGCTTAGTGATCCCTTGAAGATTTATGTTTGGGAAACTGCACATCAGCCTTGGGATAGGAATTAGTGTATGCGGCTATAGGATTGTCTGCAGGGAGCCAGCTACATCTTACCCTGTGCAGTCAAAATTGTTGACCTTAAGCTCAGCATGGAGACGCTACTGCTAAATTGGATCAAAATGCTTTAACAGAAACACATATTCAGGCATAAAAGATATGAATGTTGATCCTTCTGATCTTCTTGCCTTTGCATATGTCCCCTTGGGGTGCTAGTGCCATTATATTGGAGCTCTGGCTCAGTCGTCCCTCGAGCTCTCTCACCTTTTTCTGCTTTCCTCCCGCAGGATGTTCCTGTTGAGGCCCTCACCACAGTTAAGCCATATTGCAATGAGATCCATGCCCAGGCTCAACTGTGGCTCAAGAGAGACCCCAAAGCATCCTATGAAGCCTGGAAGAAGTGTCTTCCTATCCGAGGTGTGTCTGTCTCTTCAAGCCTTAGGAAATCAGTCACTCCTACCCTTGTCCTGACAGCCCTACAAGTCCATTTTCCTGTTACTTTCTTTTCCTTATACCTCTCCCTGTACCCCTTTGCCTGCCAGGGATAGATGGCAATGGGAAGTCCCCCAGCAAATCAGAGCTCCGCCATCTCTATTTGACTGAGAAGTACGTGTGGAGGTGGAAGCAGTTCCTGAGTCGTCGGGGGAAGAGGACCTCCCCCTTGGATCTCAAACTGGGCCATAACAACTGGCTGCGGCAAGTGAGTGACCACCTCCCGGTCCCTCACCCTGCTATGCTGGCCGCGGATACCGAGCGGTCTGCTTCTGCTCCTCCCCACCTGTCTGCTCTGCTTTCTCTTCTTTCTCTTTGCTTTCTTGCTTCCTTTCGAATAGGAAGTAGGTGGAGATTCTTGCTTGCAGCCACCAGCATGGTGGACTGACCCAAATAGAACTCTTCTCTGCCCTTTTCATCAAGCTCCTTGTCCTCTCTGCTCTCCTTCCTGACCACTCAACGGAACTCAGCCTCAGTGCCTATGCTCCTCTTTTCTCCTTCCATCTTTCATATCTTCTGCTGTCCTCTCCCTCTTCTTTCTAGCTGATGTTTTAAAGGATTTAAGTAATTATGTTTTAGAGAATCCATTTGTCCATTGGTGTATAAAATAAGAAATACTTAGTTTAAATCAAATGTATTTGGCATATAGGTGTCCCCAAAATAGAATTATAGGAGTCTTTGCTGAGGAAAATACCCGCTAGTCTTTTTTCCTAGTTCAGTCATTGTAGGTATGTTCTCCAGAGTACTTGGAGACAATCTCATGAAGAAGGAGACTTCTTAGCTGCCTCTATCCCAGTTTGCAGCAGTTGCATCTTGTGTTAGCTGGTGATTTTTACCTTCAACCTTTTCCTGGAGAAGTGCCCAGAGGACTTCTGAGTGGTGGCAGTTGAGTGTGCCCTGCTGGGGGCTGGTGAGACAGCCGTCACCTGACCAGGAGCTTCTCGCCCGTGTCCTGCAGGTGCTCTTCACTCCGGCGACACAGGCTGCACGGCAGGCAGCCTGTACCATTGTGGAAGCTCTAGCCACCATTCCCAGCCGCAAGCAGCAGGTCCTTGACCTCCTCACCAGGTGCCATTTGAGGGCGGGATGGGGAGGGTGGTCAGGCTTCATCTAGAGCTTTTCCTGCTTTCCCGGGGGAATCCTCTGGGAATTGGGATGGGAGGCACACCTCTGCTCTGTAACCATCCCAGTCCGTGTAGCAGATCACGGAAACAAACAAGTACTAAGAAGCTGAGTTTCAGTGGTGGCAGTAGTAGTAATAGGAGCAGTAGCACTAGCAGCTAATATTTATTGAGACCTTATGAGCTTATAAATGCTTGGCGTGCATTATCTCGTTCAATCCCCACAGCGTCCTGAGCTTAACGTGGTTGGTTAGCTTGTCCACTGGAAGGCAAGATTGCAATCCGGGCAGTCTAATTCTAAAGCCCACAGCATTGGCCACTGAACTCTGGGATATACTTGCCTTCTAAATGACTTAGTCAAAAACCAGTCTCACTACGTGGATAACCACTATGCCTATTTTGGTGCTTATTGTTCCAAATGCTTATGGTTTATTGCGTTGCATTTCTCGTTGTGTGCTCTAAATTGTTCCCAAGTATGGGAGGTTCCCAAGTGGGAAGTTTGGGGTTTTCTTGGGTGCCCTCGCTCCACCCTCTAGAAGGAAAGGGGAGGGAAGGAGAGCAGAAGACATGAAAGATGGAAGGACAAAGAGGAACTGTTTAGAACTATTGGAGCTAATAGAGTTCTCTCACGGTTCCCTGTCGCTCTCAATGGCAGTTATCTGGATGAACTGAGCATAGCTGGCGAGTGTGCTGCCGAGTACTTGGCCCTCTACCAGAAGCTCATCACTTCAGCTCACTGGAAAGTCTACCTGGCAGCTCGGGGAGTCCTGCCCTATGTGGGCAACCTCATCACCAAGGTATCCTACCTCCTGGGCCAGGAGAGCCCCTTTCCCTAATTCTCCTTCCATTATACTCTTTCTCTGATATAAACTTTGTGGTGTTCTTTTTTGCTGAGAAGAAATAATTTGTTGAAAATATTATTTTTATGACTTTATTGTATTTATCATATTGATGTAGCAACCTGTTGGGGGCATTTAGGTGGTTTCCAATTTTTAAGCAATCCCTAAACGTTATTGCAACTGTCCTTGGCTTCTTGGAAAGGAGTTCTACAGATGTTCAGTTTGAGGGATCAGTAGAATAAAATGATGGAGTGTCTTTGGCTGGTGCAGCAAGCTCCTGGACTGGTAGTGGAGGTGACCAGTGTCGGTGGCAGTGTTGTCACACTAATTATGCTTATCATCCTGTTTAGGAAATAGCTCGCTTGCTGGCCCTGGAGGAGGCCACCCTGAGCACTGATCTGCAGCAGGGCTATGCCCTCAAAAGTCTCACAGGTAGAGAAAGCCACCTGTCCCTTCCTTTAGGGCACCCTGGGTATATTTTGGGGACTGACACTTAGTTCCTTGGGTGCTGGGTTTGACTCTCTTCCGTCTGTGTCGACCATAGTGCAGATTTAAGCTCTGCCTTTTTCTCCTCATCGATGGGTTTACATTTTTGAGCTCCTTTTCACTTTGACCAGTTCATTGAGCACCTGCTCTGTGCCAAGCACAAAGATAGCTTTTCCCTGCTTTTGAGTTGCTCATAAACTTTTGAAGACACAGTCCTTCCTTGCTCATGTTCTCATCGAGGGCTCTTGCAGCAACTTTTTCCTGTCTCCCACAGGCCTTCTCTCCTCCTTTGTCGAGGTGGAATCCATCAAAAGGCACTTTAAAAGTCGCTTGGTGGGTACTGTGCTGAATGGATACCTGTGCTTGCGAAAGCTGGTGGTGCAGAGGACCAAGCTGATCGATGAGACCCAGGATATGCTGCTGGAGATGCTGGAAGACATGACCACAGGTAGTGCTGCCCAGCAGCCTAGAGCTTGAGACTCCCACGCCCCTTCTGGGTCTGCCTAGGTGCATTAGTCAGATTTCCTTGAGTTCCACAGAGCCAGAGGAGGGGCGGCAAGTGTCTCCCCACATTCAAGGAAAGAAGGAGAAGAAACTCTTCTCTCAAGAGAGTATTAGTTCTTGGAGTTATACAATTCCAGAGCTGGGCTCAGTCAATTTGCACTGAGCTCACAGAGCAGAAAGAAGTCACGGCTTCTCAGATTGGTGTCTTTCATTGGTTCTGGAAAATTCTCAGCCATTATTTCTTCAACTGCCTCTGCTCCATTCTCCCTCTCTCCCTCTCCCTCTTTCTCTCCCTCTCCCCCCTCCCCCCCCCGTCTCTCTCCCCCCTCCCCCTCCCCACCCCCTTCCCCTCCCCCACCACCCCTCTCTCATCCCTGTGGGACTCCTCTCTCTGTCATCCATATCTCTTCACCTCTTTCATAGTGTTCGTCTCATTGTATCTTTATGCTGATTTTGGATAATTTCTTCAGTTCTGTCATTCAGTTCATTAACTTTTTCTTCACTATGTGTAATCTATTTAATCTGCCCGTTGAGTTCTGGATTTTGTAGTCTCTTGTTTATTTACTCACATTTCCCATCCTTTTTATAATCCTTAAATATATCAAACATACTTCTGTGTCTGATAATTCTAAAATTTGAAATATTTATGGATCTGATCCTGCTGTTTGTTATTCCGGGTCTTGCTTTTGGTGCCTTAAGTCTTTTGTATTTTGTGATTTTTGACTGTGAGCTCCTGTTTCGGGGATTTAAGGTGGAAATTCTTTAGGACCCAAGTCAAAGATGGGTTTCTCCAGAGAGGATTTGTGAGGATTCTGTGAGGCGTCTCAGGGCACTGCCATCTGGGGCTGCCTTCGACGAAGTTCTGAGCTTCAGGTTTTTCAGACCTAGGTAGTGTGAATTTTGAGCCACAAACACCTAGAGGTGAGAGGCAGCTTGTTATGTGTTCTCCGAGGAGATTTTTTTTCCCCTCTACTCAGTGCCAAATTATAAGGGAAGACAACTTCCTTTCAGTTATTTTCTTGGGGCAAAGGGAGAGTTAAATTTTCTAGTTGACCCTTATACCAAAGGTATAGTCTTTTGGGGTACCAGATTTATGTGTGTGTGGGTGGGGGGAGGGAATTCCTCTTTGCTCTCCACCTTGGCGGATTGGGGGCTTTGTATCAGCTCTCAAATCCTGTCAGGTTATGGAAACCAAAGCTGAAGGCAGAAACCAGCTTCCGAGTTTTGATAACCTTTCTGGGTTTCTCATTTCTCTTAGTTTTTGGCTTTCATTTTTTCTTGGCTATTGTGGCAGTTCAAGATTTTAAATTATTTGTAAGTGCTG
Organism: Diceros bicornis minor; assembly: GCF_020826845.1. Taxonomy (NCBI): domain Eukaryota; kingdom Metazoa; phylum Chordata; class Mammalia; order Perissodactyla; family Rhinocerotidae; genus Diceros; species Diceros bicornis. The sequence continues at coordinate 36,222,412 of NC_080752.1, read as the reverse complement.
AGGAGTGGGGGGTAGTTCAGGGAACACAGTCTGCCATATTGTCAGACATGGAGGTCCTTCTGATGCCGTTTTCATCATGCCGTGCTGAGCTGGTTGATGACCTTGTCAGCTGGACCCTTTTAAAGAGCATGTTTCTTCTTCCTCCTGTAACTTAAAGTTGTCTCTTTGGCTTCTAGAGGGAAATCTACTTAATCTTACAGAATGAAGCTTAAAACTATAACTTCCCTTTGATTTGACTAGAATACAGTTAGGATCACTATTTGAGTACCTATTTTTGAGTACCTATTCTGGCCAAGAGGATGCTAAGTTGAATAAAGCTTAGTTTCTCTGCTTAAGGAGGTTATAATTCTGAGAGGGAGCAAGACATGTACGCAACTAAGCAGGATGCACTGTGTTGAATTGGGCATTAAGGCTTTCAAATGGAATGCAGTCTGAGTATAAAAATCAAACAACTTCAAGTTTCTAACTGAAATATTGATATCGCCATATAGGGCATTTAAAAACTTACCAGGCAGGGGCCGGCCCCGTGGCTTGGTGGTTAAGTGCACGCGCTCCGATGCTGGTGGCCCGGGTTCGGATCCCGGGCGCTCACGGAGGCACCACTTCTCCATCCATCCTGAGGCCGAGTCCCACATACAGCAACTAGAAGGATGTGCAGCTATGACATACAACTATCTACTGGGGCTTTGGGGGGAAAAAAATAAATAAAAATAAAATCTTTAAAAAAAAAAAAAAAAAAACTTACCAGGCAGAAAGAACCTGTCAGCGACAGTACTTCATTTAGAGTCTCATCTTGGTTTCTGTGGATGAAGCTCTTTCCTAACTGATTTGGCCACTTTGATGTCTGGCAGGTACAGAGTCAGAAACCAAGGCCTTCATGGCTGTGTGCATTGAGACAGCCAAGCGCTACAATCTGGATGACTACCGGACTCCTGTCTTCATCTTTGAGAGGCTCTGCAGCATCATTTATCCTGTAAGCAGTGATCCTTCCCATGGCTCTCAGGGTCTCGGCGTGAGCCATTTTGCCATGAAGCCTCTTGGTGATTCATTATAGTCATGGGCAGTCTTACCAGCTGTAGGCCATTTACTCAACATTTTAGAAAGCTCCACTGACATAAAACAGAAGCAACCTCGTAATTTTCTTGCTCCTGATGATGAGAAATTTAATGACCTTCCTTGATCATATTTCCTAGATTCAAGGTCAAGATCAGGTCTAACTTCCCATTGCCAAAATCCTGTTGCTTATCAGTCCAATTTATACTATGAAAGAGGCAATATTGAGCTAGAGTATAAAGAAATTTTCGCTCTCTTCTTTTCCACCCTTGTTTTGTGCACACGTGGGTGCGTATTTGTTTCCCTAGCCTGAGCTATACAGAAGCGTGGTGTGATCCAAAGACCCCTCCTGTTATTGAAGAAGGATGAAAAACACCAGTGTCATCAGTTAATGATGAGAGGTCATTGGGGTTGTGCATACTAAGCATTAGGTAACATAGAGAGTACCCTCTTATGATGATGACGAAGTCACGGTCACCTATGACAGTCATCTGGCCCCAGATTGGCTAGCGTAGCATGAGACAAGCAGGAGGAGGTGAGCAGGACCTCCGCTCGTTTCAGTGACACAGCTTTCTTACGTCACTCCTCATCTGCTTATTTTGTTAGGCTTTAGGACAGGCTTTATATTTAAGACTATGTGAATTATATTTGGATTTTTTGAATCACCTCTGAGCTTCCTATCCTTTGTATCTTTGAATGTGTGAGGAGCTGGATGAGTTTGATGTGTTTCCCTCAGAGTGTCCGTGGAACAAGGTAGCATGCTATAAATCTAAAAGGCCTCTGCTATCCCTCTACACATATCTTTATGCCATCCCTTTTAATGCATCCTTCTCTCTGTCCTTTAGGAGGAGAATGAAGTCACTGAGTTCTTTGTGACCCTGGAGAAGGATCCCCAACAAGAAGACTTCTTACAGGGCAGGATGCCTGGGAACCCGTATAGCAGCAATGAGCCAGGCATTGGGCCACTGATGAGGGATATAAAGAACAAGATTTGCCAGGACTGTGACCTGGTGGCTCTCCTGGAGGATGACAGTGGGATGGAGGTAACAAGCCTGGGACAGTGCTGCTTTGATTAAGAGCATGGGCTAAGATCAAATCCAGTTTCCTCTCTTTTGTAGCTGATTAGCATTGGGCGGGTAGCTTGCTTCAGCTTCCTTATCTATAAATGGGGGCTAATGATTCCCACCTACCCACCTCACCTGGAGTTAAGGTTAATTACCTGTAAAGGGCTCTGCCCAATGCCTGGCATGCAGTAAGCAAATTGTTAGTGGCTTTTGCTTGTCGTGGCATAGGCTTTTGTTATTCTTGTTGCTCTGGCAGAGGCTTCCCAGTGATTCCAGGTTAATTAAGCTCCCTAAATACTGGCACTTTAGCCCCTGTGTAGATTTCTGGCCCTATATCTGGTACCTTCTGGCAGATAACCTCTAGGGTCTGGCATACATGGTGAAAAGCATGTTGGGTGAGATAGAGAAAATTACTTTTTCTGGTGCTGAGCCTGAAGTGGACTCAGAATAGGAGGTGCTCAGCAGCGATTCTTTTTCTTTTTTTGTGAAGATTAGCCCTGAGCTAACATCTGATGCCAATCTTCCTCTTTTTTGCTGGGGAAGATTGGCCCTGGGCTAACATCCGTGCCCATCTTCCTCTACTTTATATGGGACGCCGCCACAGCATGGTTGACAAGCGGTGTGTCAGTCCACGCCCGGGATCCAAACCTGTAAACCCTGGGCCGCCGAAGGGGAGCGTGTGAACTTAACTGCTATGCCACCGGGCCGGCCCCCTCAGCAGGGAAATTTAACCTGGAGTCCATGGTTTGGGTAAAGGGTGTTTGTAACCCCTGAAATAGTGCACAAAATTCTGGGCGTTGTGCACACACGTGCGTTTTTCAGAAAGGGGAAGTTGATAGGTCCATGACATAAAAATTATGAATTATGAACCACTGCCATAAAGTCTCCTTTGGTCTTGAAATTTTCTTGCCTTGCAATTATTTGGAATAACAGCCTCATCTACTTTTCTCTTCAGCTTCTAGTGAACAATAAAATCATTAGTTTGGACCTTCCTGTGGCCGAGGTTTACAAGAAGGTCTGGTGTACCACAAATGAGGTATGTGCTGGTTTTCTCACTTGGAGGTGTGGTTTTACCTTTCTGACTTCATGTGGACTTGTCCCAGGAGGAGCTTGTAGCAGCACCTAAGGAGCTGTACTTCCCGTTTGTGGTTGTGGAGAAAACCAGTTGTCTTGTCCTTTTGAGGCATCAGACTAGTGAGGTAGAAGAGCTTCAGGGGAGGGCGAGTGTTTTCTGGCTGTGTGCAGCCCAGGCTGGGCAAAGTCTGGGGAAGCAGTGTGTTGGGGAACGCTTGCTGTCTCATACGCTTTATATCCGGGTGCCTCTTGACTGAGATTCTCAGCTTTTGTGGGCCTGCTCACTTATGAGAACATTTTTCTAAGAGCTGTGTCAAGGAGCATAGTTTCTCGTTTACTGATTGGGGAATTGCGACTTGAACAGGCAGTTACTCTTGAAGAGGGGAAAGGGAAATAAAGGAAGCATGGCATTCTGGTCCTTTGGACCACCTCAGTACTGTCTGTCTGCTCTGGAGAGTCTTATAGTCCACTTCCCCTCTCCCTCCTCTTGTCTTAATCTCCTCCTCTGGTCCTTCCTTTCCTGTCTTTTTGTCTGCTTTCCTCCCCTTCCATTTCTTTCTCTCCTTCCCATTCCTTCCCATCTCTTCTCTCTATTAGGTGTATCTTTAGTAAGTGAATCAAATAAATAGTTGAATTACAGCAAACTAATGTACCAGTGAAGCACAGCGAACTTTTCTATACTTAGTCCCAAATATTTCTGTAGAGTTTGAGACTAAATTAGTAGTGTTCTGTTGGCACGTTTTGGCCTTTCTTACGTATTTTTGCTTCTCTCCTTTCTCCCACTGTGCTGGTACTCCTGGACATTGTCTACTGTTGGTCTGCTACCAATTGGATAGATATAGCGCTGTTGGCAGAGGGACACAGCAGGAGACTGCCCCAACCAGTACATCTTGTCACTGACGTTTTAGCATCAAAACAGAATGATACAGATTTAATCCCTGATGAATATAAAAAATTAAGACCAAGCTTTTATGGGCACCCTAGTAAATGGTGGTATGGAACCCAAAGAGTATACACAAGCATCTCTCCTTTTGAACCACGAGGCAAGGTAGAAGTTGAGGATCATTGGTCCCTCGCATTAGTGTGCTTAATCCACTGAGGAGTTCTTCTGGCAAAGTCCAGAGTTTGTGGCCGCCTTTTATCTGGGCCTTCATCAACCTCCCTTCTTACTTTGTCTCCCATTTCCCTGATACATAGCCCATCTCTTTAGCTACTAGAGTCTGTTCTGTTTTCTATGTGTCTTTCTCTCTCTGTCATGGTCTATGGCTGTTCTCTCTTTTAGTTCTCACTGGGCTTCCATAGCTGGAAACACTTCTAGAACTGGCCCCTCTGATGTCTTCTCTCCCTCCAGGGTTTCCTCTCCTGAAGCTGAACATGGGCTTAGAGGCAGACAGCTTGAATTAGTGTGGTACCTTCTCTCCAACTGAATTTCATAGAGTGTGACTCCAAACCTCTATTGCTCATCTCCAAAAGGAGAATATGTATGCTAGAGTACCTAACTCAGTGCCTGGTGTATAGTGAACTCTCATGATCCTCCGATTTAGTACAGTTGCTGTAATCTTCTCGTTTCTAGTCATTCCATCAGGTTATAGGTTTTAGCTTGAGGAAATTTGGGTGACCCCTCTCCTTGCTGTAAGGTTATATGAAGCCCTCAGGATCTCCATAAGCAAAGATTGGTGTATTCTCTTTTCTTGCTTTTGATTCCTGAGACTTGAATCAAAGCTATTTGATCTAATTGACCTTCCTTGTCCTAATTCTTTGAGTAGTGGTCTTGTTGGTTAGAGAGAATTTCTACTCCCAACACAGGTTGGGAATTGGACCTGGGCTTACAGCTGGATAACTCTGAACAAGCTGCTTAACCTTGTATAAGAGGATAATATAAAGTGCTTAATTAGCATAGGACTTAGCACAGAGTAAAATGATAAATAATAGTTGTTATAGTTATTACATAGAGTTTTAATGAAATTAAACGCCTGTTTACAAGTGCCTGTCTCCAACTTTCTCTGCTCAGGGAGAGCCAATGAGGATTGTTTATCGTATGCGGGGACTGCTGGGTGATGCCACTGAGGAGTTTATCGAGTCCCTGGACTCCACCACAGGTGTGGCCCTTTTCACAGACACTGCTGCATGTTGGATTTGAGATTTGGGACCACTGAGAGGTTCATCTCCTGGGACTTAGGGGTGTGCTGAGAAAGTACTCTCTTGTACCTCAGATCAGAATTGAGGGGGGATTACTTCTCCAACTGAGGAAAAGTACAGGTATCTATGGCCTAATACAGACACCTCTGGGGTTGGAGGCAAAAAAAAAAAAGAAAAACTTGGAAAAATGCAATTAGCAACAAACTTGAGATCAGATTTATTTTTAGCTTAGTTTTTTTTTTTCCAGTTGGAGGTGGTGTTTAGATTTTCACGTATTAGAGTAAGTAATTTTAGTTGACTTGAACCTTAAAAAAAGCTCCTACTGGGAGTGAGATAGTGTAGTTTAATATCCACTGTTGACTCCTTTTATTGGCTATGTCTTTATTGGAGATATGGAAAAGGGAACTAGCTTTCAGCCTGGGAGAGGGCTATCTGTTTTATTCCCATCTTCACCTTCCTCTCCTTTTATGCTTGGCTTTCCCCGGCTCACCCCAGATGAAGAAGAAGATGAAGAAGAAGTGTACAAGATGGCTGGTGTGATGGCCCAGTGTGGGGGCCTGGACTGCATGCTTAACAGACTGGCAGGGATCAAGGATTTCAAGCAGGGACGCCACCTTCTAACAGTGAGTTGGAGGCAGCAAGGTGGGACCAGCCCTTCTGCTTTGAGAGAGGCTGCTATGGAAAGAAGCTTGTGGCCACTGTGCCATATAACCCTAGAGGGCAGCATGGTGCTGTGGACCAGTGCAAGCCAATGAAGGATCTGGCAGCTTCCCTGAGCCCTCTACACTTTAGCCTTCTCCCCCAACTTCTCCCAAAAAACCAGTGTGATGGTAGCCTTCTGCTGTGTCTCTTTAGTCACCCATGGAACCAATGTGTAATTGTCTTTCCCAAAAAACTGCACTTGTGTCAATAGTTATTATTATTTAAATTATTATTGCTTTTTAAATGGATTTTGTGAGTAACCCTTTCATTCCTTGTAGGATTTTGTTTGGGTGTTCATCCAGCTGTCTCGATAAGGGGTAGAGGATTCTAAAGGCACCACAAATATTACACTATTATTTTCACCTCCAAGAGACATGAGAACAAATATTATTGTGCCCATGTTTTAAATGACCTACCTACATGGTCTGAGCTCCCACAAGCCATGAGCTTTGGGATCTTTCTGTTTACTATTAGTTCAGAGTCTGAGTCAGTCCTGGACTTTTCCCAGGACAACAGAGCATCGCCTATTCCATTAGGAATTGGTGTCACTGCCGGAGTTTTAGAAATGGCGGAGATATACCCAGCCCACACAAGCTACCACTGGAGAACAATGTTATTTAAATGGCCGACCTGATAGGAGATCACAGCCACCTTACTATGACCCCTTAAGGGTCGTTTCTCCCTGCTGTCCTCTGCATTTCAGGAGGAGTACCTGCTGGTCATACATGGCCCCTCTTCAACATTTCTTTCCTGCTCGTCTTCATCTTAGACTCTCAGAGGGTCTCATGGGTTTTGACTGGTTTTTCTTGTCAGGTCTTGCTGAAGTTGTTCAGTTACTGCGTGAAGGTGAAAGTCAACCGACAGCAGCTGGTCAAGCTGGAAATGAACACTTTGAATGTCATGCTGGGGACTCTCAACTTGGTAAAGAGTGTGGACTGCAAAATGTGGAGAATGAGCCTCGGAAGTCCTGGGTGGGGGGAGGACATCTCAGTTCTGGACTCAGATGGAATGGATTTCTGGCCTTTTCAAGCCCTTCGTCTGTCTGGCTGACCAGCACACGGACTTGGATCATTTAGGCTGTCCCTTCTCCTGCTGGCTCACCCCCGTGCTACTGCCATGATAGCTATGAGCTTTCTTGTCTCTTTCCTCAATTCAGATCAGAGAGAAGAGGAAGTTAGTGCCTGAAACAGTCCAGACAGCACACCAAAAGTAGTAGCACTGTCCTCAGGGCAACTGGGAAAGAAATCTGGAACATCACATAGCCTACATGCTCGTCTCTCTCTTTTGTGTGTGTGTGTCTCTCGCACACACATGGAGACACACAGACACACACAGTCTCTGGGAAGTAAGGCCATGAAGGACATCCTTGAGGAATAGATCCCATCAGCAATGAGTGGTTGCGGTTTTATTCCCAGAGTGACTGGGTCTTCCTCTCCTACAGGCCCTGCTGGCTGAACAAGAAAGCAAGGATAGTGGCGGTGCAGCTGTGGCCGAGCAGGTGCTTAGCATCATGGAAATCATTCTGGATGAGTCCAATGCTGAGCCCCTGAGTGAGGACAAGGTGAGTGGGGCCTCGTATATCCATCCGCAGATACTGGAAACCTTCCCTGTCTCATTGCCAGCAACGGACTTATGTGTGTCTTGCTGTGTCAACCAAGAATGATTGAGCCTGCTCAGGTCATGAGAATGCCAAGGCCCAAATAATGGTGACATCATTGGATTGAAGCCTGAAATCTGTGGATTCAGAGGAAACAAAGCTGCCAAGGATATTCTTCACTCAGAAGCTGCTCATTAATGGAATCCTGGCATGTTCCAACTGTTAGCGGTCTTAGTCCAACCCTCATTTCACAGTTGAGGAAACTCCAAGCCCAGAGAAATGAAGTGAGCTGTGCAATGTTATATAGTTGGCTACTGGCAGAATCAGGCCTAGATCCCCCATCTCCAGCTCCCAGTTCAGTTTCTCTCCACTTACTGCACCCTTGTCTTTCTCTGTTTTTATTGGTGCTAATGTTTCGGCTAGAGATAAAACCAAATGCGTATCAGGTAGCCTGCATTCTCTTAGAGGAGGAGAGATTGTATTGGCATATTTTGACCACCTGAGACTATTACAGAGCCATCACAGAATTTAGAAAGTAATTTATCAAGCGGAACTCACACTGTTGATTATTCCCCAGGAAGTGCTGAGACACAGTTCTTCTAGGGCTACTTCTGATGGCTCTGATGGAAGTGGATGACCTTTGGAGAGCAGATGCTGGCTACAGCCAAAGTCCTAACCCCGTTAATGGGCCTTCCATCCTCTTTCCTTTTGCAGGGCAACCTTCTCCTGACGGGTGACAAAGATCAACTCGTGATGCTCTTGGACCAGATCAACAGCACCTTCGTTCGCTCCAACCCTAGTGTGCTCCAGGGCCTGCTTCGCATCATCCCATACCTTTCCTTTGGAGAGGTGGAGAAAATGCAGATCTTGGTGGAGCGGTTCAAACCATACTGCAGCTTTGATAAGTACGTTGCTTAGATTTCAGAGAGCTAAGTGAGTGTCCCCACAAAGAACCCTGAACTAGTTCTGTGAGACTCAGGAAGAATCGCCTGAATTTCTATTAGATTTTTGTGTGCCAGCCTGACCTTTAAGGGGCTTGGTCTAACTGGGGAGTCAATATCTAAAATAGATTGTGTTCAAGTAGCGGTTGGCTACGCAGAGAAGATGAAGTGGTTGGTGAGACGGGAAGGGGATGTGACGAGATGGAGGGAGTCACGTGTGCAGAAGCATGAAAATGCAGGAGAATGTTAGGAGTTTGAGGGAGTAGCAAGTAAGACGGAGGGTGGCGGGAGCCAGATCAGCAGGGTTTTTATGTTGTGCTGAGGAGTTTAGACTTGATCCTACAGGCTATTGAAGATTGTTAATGAAGAGAATGACATGATCAGCTTATGTTATTCTTTTCACGCTCTCAGACTCTTTGATCTTTCCTGCTAGGTATGATGAAGATCACAGTGGCGATGATAAAGTCTTCCTTGACTGCTTCTGTAAAATAGCGGCCGGCATCAAGAACAACAGCAATGGGCATCAGCTGAAGGATCTGATTCTCCAGAAGGGAATTACCCAGAATGCGCTTGACTATATGAAAAAGCACATTCCCAGTGCCAAGAAGTAAGAAGTGTCTCTGTCAGTGGCTGCTTTCCTTCTCCTCCTCCTGGTTCCTTTTCTCCTTCATCTTCTTGACATAAAGCATCACATGTTCCCCTTTACCTTTCGTAGGGTCTCCCTCCCCTTCTGGAAACTACCAAGGTGACCACTCAGCCACTGCAGAGCCCTTTGGGGCTGTGGGGAAAATGGCAGCTTTTTGGTTTCTGTTTAAGAGTACTCATTTCTATTTGGCTTCTCAGCTGAGCTGGGTGGTCCTTTGTGATTCTTTATGGCACTCTTGAAGGGTCATGTTTAAACGAGCCAGAATCAACAACTGGTTTCTAGGTAGGATTTGCTTCTTTGGCCTGCTAATAAGCCTTCCTTTGCTTTGTAGTTTGGATGCTGACATCTGGAAAAAGTTTTTGTCTCGCCCAGCGCTGCCATTTATCTTGAGGCTTCTTCGGGGGCTGGCCATCCAGCACCCTGCCACCCAGGTGAGTAGCCAGTATGCATGTGGACCTTGTCTGGAGAGAGGACATGAAGTGTGAGGGAGCCATAAACTCGCTCCTCATCTCCCATGACTGAATGGAGATAACCACCTTGACTAGCCTTGAGACATGACTTGCCCTAATATATGACTCCTAGAGTAGAAGGGACTCTCATAGGTCATCTGGTTCATCTCTCTGTATGTAGGGAGGATTAAGTTAGAGCTGTGATTTCCTCATTCAGCTCTTTCTTATGTGGGGCTTCATTATCTCCCGGGTCAGCTGAGCAGCAGTTGTACTGTGAGGGTGTGGCTGACCAGAGTCTAAAACAGTTTTGATTTCTGGTCACAGTCACCGGGACATTTGTAATACCATCACCACCATTTTCTGCTCTGCCTCAGGCAGCTGAAAACTTTGTCCTCAGTGATGCCCACCCTTTCTACTCTGCTGCTCATTCTTGATCTCTTCCCCACTGGGCTGAGGTGTCTGTTACCCCCCACAAACCCTAACTGGCCCAGACAGGTGGCCAGGCTGGATTTTTTTTTTCAATTAAACTTTTTATTTTGAGATAATTGTAGAATCACATGCAGTTGTTAAGACATAATGCAGAGAAATCATATGTGCCCATTACCCAGTTTCTGCCAATGGTAACATCTTGCAAAACTTACAGTACAGTATCACAGCCAGGATATTGACATTAATACAGTCAAGATTTGGGACAGTTTCATCACCACAAGGATCCCCCCGTTGCACTTTTATAGCCATATCCACCTTCCCCCGCGTCCTCGCCACTAATCCCTGGCAACCATTGATCTGTTCTCCATTTCTCTAATTTTGTGATTTCAAGAATGTTATCAAAATGGAATCATACAGTATGTAACCTTTTGGGATTGACTTTTTTCAGGCAACATAATTTTCTGGAGATTCATCCAGGTTATCGCATGTACCAATAGTTTGTTCCTTTTCATTGCTGAGTAGTGTTCCATGGCCCGTGGATGCGCCACAGGCTGTTTAACCATCCACCCGTGAAAGGACACCTGGATCGGTTCCAGTTTGGGGCACTTATGAATAAAGCTGCTATGAACATTCACGTGCAGGATTTTGTGTGAATGCAAACTTTCATTTCTCTGGGTAAATGCCCAAGAGCGCAATTGCCAGTTGTGTATTTAGTTTTACAAGAAACTACCAAACTGTTTACTAGAGTAACTGCACCATTTTACGTTCCCACCAGCAGCGCGTGAGTGACCCACTCTCTGCACTCTCACCAGCGTTGGGTGGTGTCACTGTTTTTGATTGTAGCCATTCTGATAGATGTATAGTGATGTCGCACTGTGGTTGTAACTTGTATTTCCCTAATGGCGAACAATGCTGCCCATCTTTTCATGTGCTTCCTCTGCATCTTCAGTGAAATGTCCTTCATATCTTTTCTTTTCTCAGTGTTGAGTTTTGGGAGTCCTCAGGGCTGGATTTTTTTCTGTTTTTAGTGTTCTGCCTTGAATATAGTTCACATTCTCATTTGGTAACCTGTTCTGATAACTTGCTTCACAAACGTGGTGAATTGGTTACGTAAGGTTCTTCCATCTGTCTTACCCAAATCTCTATTGTTCTAAACTTTTGCTCAGTTCAGGGGAAGTAGTCGTAATTAGTACATCTTTGTGGAGGTAATTTTTTCTAAGTAAGAGTCTTCACTTGTATTATTTTCTCTATCCTGTAACATCTCTGTTTCGAATGTGGATCACTCAAGGAACAAAGCTGTGATTTGGCCAGTGGTAGCACAGTGAGCTGAGAACTCAGGTCAGCTGATTTCCAGGCTGTTCTTAGTTACTGAATTAAATTACTTTCTTTAGAATCAGGCTTTATCTGGTTAGATACTTGGCATATGTACTTCTAACCATTTACTTATCTTTGACACCATTTATTTATTTATTTATTTTTGGTGAGGAAGATCGCCCCCAAGCTAATATCCGTTGCCAATCTTCCTATTTTTGCTGAGGAAGATTAGCCCTGAGCTAACATCTGTGCCCATCTTCCTCTACTTTATATGGGACACTGCCACAGCGTGGCTTCACAAGCGGTGTGTTGGTCCGAGCCCGGGATCTGAACCTGCACACTCCAGGCCACCAAAGCAGAGTGCATGAACTCAACCACTATGCCACTGGGCTGGTCCCTGAACACATATTTATTTAGTGCCTATTGTGTACCTGTGCTGTGCTAGGCTGAGGTGATGTTGCCGAACAAGACAGTCATAGCCTGTGCCTCTGGGAGTTTACGTCTGGTGGAAAATATAGCCAAATACATAGTGATAACTGAACAGTGAGGTAAATGCAGTGTTGGAGGAGTCAAAAGAAAGAGGATTTTAAAAACGAGAGTATGGGGCCGGCCCCGTGGCTTAGCGGTTAAGTGCGCATGCTCCGCTACTGGCGGCCTGGGTTTGGATCCGGGGCGCGCACCAACGCACCGCTTCTCCGGCCATGCTGAGGCCGCGTCCCACATACAGCAACTAGCAGGATTTGCAACTATGACATACAACTATCTACTGAGGCTTTGGGGGAAAAAAAGAGGGGAGGATTGGCAATAGATGTTAGCTCAGAGGCGGTCTTCCTCAGCAAAAAGAGGAGGATTAGCATGGGTGTTAACTCAGGGCTGATCTTCCTCAGAAAAAAAAAAAACAAAAAAAACAAGAGTATGGCATCTTCAAAGGCTCAGAGGCAAGGGAGCTTAAAGCATTCCGGGAATTGAAAGCAATTGTGTTATGGGAGGTGAGGCATGGCGAGAGCTGACAATGAAGACATAACGTGGGTGCAGATCGCATTCTCCAAGGAGGGAGATTTTCTCATGAGGGCATTGGCCTTGGCCATGTTATAGAGGATGAATTGAAGGGAAGTAAGATGGGAGATAGGAAAAACAATTGGCAGGCTTTTATCATAATTTAGGTGAGAGACGATGGCAGCCTGAATTAGTTAGTGAAGTGGACAGTGAAGGGATTCAGCAGAGATCTGGGAGGTGGAGTAAATAGATTTGGAGATTGATTGCACATGGGGAGTAAAGAAGGCGGATGAATCAAGAACTCTGCTTAGATTCTGGATTAGGTGACCAGGTGAATGGTGGTGCCATTGAAGGAGATGGAGAACCTAGGAGGTTTGAGGTAAGGTGGAAGAGAATTCATTATACTAGACTATTAACATATGGTCTGGCCTCCTAACTAGAGTGTAAGCTTCAGGAAGGTACAGTCTTTGTTTCCCCAACACCTAAAACACTGTTTCATGCACATGCACACAGTAAATACCCAGAGTGTTGAGTTTGGGGTACCTGTGGTATAGTTTAGTAGGCAGCTGAACTATGGGTTCAGTGTTTAGGAGCCTGGGACATGAGATACCTGTAATTTTGCTGAGGCACAAGTTTGAAGCGTGCCTGCTATGAGAATAGATTTATGAGTTAGTGAGTGATCTGAGTTGAGTGCTGAGTTAGCACATTGCAAGTTGACTTTGTTGTTTTCAATTTATTGTCTTATATGTAGTTAATTGTCATCAATTTACTTGTGGTGAGGGTGGTGCTGATTTCAATGATATGGTGCGATTTCTCAGTGAGCTCACCTGGAGGGCTTTTTCAAACTATACCTGCCTTCGGTGTTCTGATGTCCTTCCACCCCTGTTCATAGTGTGGTGCTATAGTGCAGTGACTGCCAACCTTTTCAAGCATGGGGGTTTCTTGTTAATATCTTTTTTTTAAGTGTTTTCTTATCCCCACTCCCACTTGTGGTTGTACCTCTTATATCCCTAGGTTGAGAAGACTCCTGTGGTCCTGGGTTTGATGGACCCAGGGGGCCCCAGATGAAGAACTTAGCAGAGTCCCTGTGAATGTCAAGGGCGTGCTCTGCTGGGTGTAGTCACTGAGTTCACCACTCAGGCCTCATCAGGGCCTGCTTCTCCAGGGAATCTTGTCTGAGCCCCCTTCACAGTGCCTGAATGCTTTACATATGTCATCTAATTGTAATCATCACAGCCACCCTGGCATTCCCCCCATTTTATAGATAGAGGTGCTGGAGCTAAAGAGCATAGTGACTGGTCAAAGGTTGGTGGCAGAGCTGAACCTTCCTCTATTTGTCTGTATCTCTCTAAGTGTAGAATCAAAGAATCTGATTGAAACTAAACAGATGACATGCAATTGTGCACATTCCATTGATTTTTCTAAACTTTTAATCTCCTGGGAGGAATACCTATCTACATAATTAGAGGCATGCATCTCTGGTCCCTTCTTGGCAGGTTCTGATTGGAACTGACTCCATCACAAACCTGCATAAACTGGAGCAGGTGTCCAGCGATGAGGGCATTGGGACCCTGGCAGAGAACCTGCTGGAGGCACTGCGGGAGCACCCTGACGTCAACAAGAAGATTGACGCAGCCCGCAGGGAGACCCGGGCTGAGAAGAAGCGCATGGCCATGGCAATGAGGCAGAAGGCCCTGGGCACCCTGGGCATGACGGTAAAGCCACTCCCCGAGTCCCCATATTCTTGCCCACGCTGTTGATGAGGAGACGGCCGTGGCAAGGTCATTTGTGCTTCGGGGGAGAGCTGGGGTTGGGAATGGTGAAGGTGAAGGTGAAGGCGGGACAGAGGAGGAGGAGGGAACTAGATGTGCAGGCGCTGTGCTAGGTGAGTCACCTTCTTTAATCTTCCCAACAACCCTGAGAGGAGTGACTGTTGTTGTCCCACTATACAGATGAAACTGAGGTTAAATGACTTAACACGTTCACAGAAACAGTGAAAATGGTGATGCTAACCCTTGTTTACCGAGGATTTACTATATGCCAGGTGCTATGCGTAGGCACCTTACTTGTAGGATTTTATGTAAGCCCTCACGTGGTTCTATGAGGTTGATATTATTATACCCCTTTTTAGATGAACTAATTGCGGCTGAGAGGTGAAGTAAACAGGCACATAGCTAATAATCTGTTGACAGGATTTTGACGCCAAGGGCTCTGTGCCGTTTTTGCTCTCCACCTTGGAGGAGGCAGTACTCCTATCCAAACCAGCAGACTTGAGTGTCAGCCGTTTTAAAACTCCCATGGGAACAGTAAATGAATCACAATGCAGCAGCCCTTGGCAGCTGAGACTTGGTATTGCTGGTACAAAGAAAGGGGGCTTTTTTGGTGGCAAGTGGCAACTCGCCAGAGTTCCAGCTGGATGGTTTCCTCTGCTTCAGTGGTTCCTGTAGGAAGAGAATAGCAGAAGAATCTGGGTCTTTACCCTCATTAGAAGCTAACTAAAGAGATTTCCTTTCGATGCAGCAGACGTTTTATTAGTGTGTGTGGAAGGTCAGCACTATTCTGAGCAGCCCCAAGCTTGGGTGGGAGGTGGGTTGGAAACCCCTTTCTCACATGCCGCCTGGGGCTCCCCTACAGACAAACGAAAAGGGCCAGGTGGTGACCAAGACGACACTCCTGAAGCAGATGGAAGAGCTGATTGAGGAGCCGGGCCTCACGTGCTGCATCTGCAGGGAGGGCTACAAGTTCCAGGTACGGCTGTGGGGCCGCAGTCCATCGTGAGGGCCTGGCCTTGATGCCGCAGCCTGGCCCCTGCTCTGCTGGCGTCCCTGTCCCGCAGGCCTTTTTGTTCTGAGATAGGCCAGGGGCAAGGCCTGCATCTTAGAGCCAGGTGTCCTCTTTGAAGGCTGGAAGGCAAACTGACCTAAACATTGGTTGTCTTCTTTTGAACATTAGTTGTCTTCTTCTTCATCGTCATCATTGACAGCTACCACTCATTGGATTCCTCCAGTATGCTAGGCCCTGTGCCCAGAGCTTTATGTAACTGGATAATTTTATCTTTAAACCTGTAAAAAGCCCTAATTTATGGATGAGAAAACAAAGGTCACCTGGCAAAGCCAGAATTTTAGCCCAGGCCGCTCTGACTCCAGACCTGGGCCTTTTAAAATCACACTATGCTTCTTCCACTCAGGATACCCGGGGAGAAGATTAGGACCTTAACTCTTTAGGCTCTACCAGACTAGATTTACACCTGAGAGGAGCAGAACAGCAAGTGACCTGTTCATTCCCCTAGAGGCCTAAATGGGGTTCTCTTCCTCTCCAGCTTGGATTTACTACTTAGCACCCAAGCTGTTGAAGGGCAAGTGCCCTGGGCTGTAAGCCTTGTAAGTCCTGCTGTAACAGGGCTCCTCAGAGCTGCCTGATGAGTTTTGATAAGCAAGTGACTTATCAGGAAGGCACTTTATTCTTCATTTTCAGCTAAGTGAAGCAGAAAGAAAGGAATGACAGTTTAGACTTCGTTTCTGCCTTTCCATCCTCTTTCTTTCGCTGTTCCCCACACTGCTCGTTTCACTAGGGCTGTGCCCAGCCAAGATCTTCACCAAGACACTGGGGGCTCACCATCACCCCCTCTTCTGAACACATCCCGTCCTAGGAAAGTCAACACTTGGGTCCCCTCTGCTCTGCTTCACCTCCTTCTAAAGCTTGTCTTGGAGTTTCTCCTTTTTATGTTGTCTTTGTAGCCTACCAAGGTCCTGGGCATTTATACCTTCACCAAGCGGGTAGCCTTGGAGGAGATGGAGAATAAGCCCCGGAAACAGCAGGGCTACAGCACCGTGTCCCACTTCAACATTGTGCACTACGATTGCCATCTGGCTGCGGTCAGGTAGGCCCTGGCTCTTGCAGAGTGGCTGCTCCTTCAGTAGACCTCTCTCGCATGTGTGCTTAGCTCTAGACCTATGTTACTTGAGAAAAGTGGGCAGCTTGCCCAAGGCCCTGGGGGAGGGAGTGGGCCCACCAAACCTGAGGTTTTAATGCTATTCCTTAGTCTCTGGGGAGTAGGGTGTTCTGTCTTAGACCATATAGCCCAAGAGCCATTCTTGCCATGTGGCTAGGAAAATACACTTGGCTTTTGGCCCAAGGCTGGTGAAAGCAGTCTGAAGCAGGGAAGCCAGCATTTACCATATTGAGGTTACAAATGGCTAATTACCTCTGTAGAGTCAGGAGCATGGGCTAATTTACTTCCTTAGCGTTAGCAAACCCTTCTCTGCCCCACTCGCCCAGGTACCTGGTTGCCAAATTAATTCCAGCAGTCACTTGTCCCTGCTCTCCTCCCAATCCAGGCTAGCTCGAGGCCGGGAAGAGTGGGAAAGCGCTGCCCTTCAGAACGCCAACACTAAGTGCAATGGGCTCCTTCCAGTCTGGGGGCCTCACGTCCCTGAATCAGCTTTTGCCACCTGCTTGGCAAGGTGAGTGTTGAGCATTTTGCATAGTAGAAAAGAGGGGATTCCCAGGAGGTATGGGGGAAGATCAGCTATCAGACCAGCCTGTGGGGACACCCATCTCCTATCACCTTCCTTGGGACCCCATGTCTCTTTGCTTGCTGACAGGAGAGCTGTCAGAACAGAGAGGAACTTGGCTGAGAGAAGCCAGCACCCTCAGTGTCTGGTGCACCACATGGAATTTTTAGTTATCTGCTACCTCTCCTCCTCTGTTGATCTTAGGACATAAGACACGGGACCCCTGACTTGATTCTTGAGGCCAAAATTTCCTAGGGTTCAGTTCTATACTGCATACCTCTGAGGTTTGAATAATGAAAATAACTAGTCTAGTGGCATGGGGAATATCAGGTTCCTCACAAGGCCACCCTCATCCTAAAAATCCAGAGCAGAGTAGCTAAAGCTTCTAAGAGGGCCTGTCTCTTGCTGATGCCTTGTGGGGTGGTGTGCCACCCCAAGGCTTGTTTTAAAGCCCAGGGTTGTAAAGGTACTCACCATAAAACAGGTACCTGGCAGTAATCATGATGAAAATAATAATGGACAACATATTGATGTGCTTACCATGTTTTATTATAATATACATTCTACAGATGAAGAAATTGAGGCACAGAGAGGTTGAGTAACTTACTCAAGGGCACATAGTCAGAGTCAGAGCCCAGATAGATGGCAATGTATATTGACATAGAAAAAAACTTATATTTGAAGGTCGAAGAGATAATTCTTATGAATAGATTACCTTGTCAGTCAGGATGGGTAAGTTCTGCATTTCTTCTTCTAAAATGTGGAAGTACATTTCTGCCTGTAGATGCGGCCATGATATGTCCTATGACATTTGTCCATCAAGAAATGGGCCCCCCAGAACTGGCGGGTTCTCATCAAAGCTTGGAGAGCATCTCACCCAGTTGCAGTGTCCTCTGCTCTTGTCTTCCTAGTGGCCCCAGCCCTTGTCCTCCACTCTCCCTTTCGTTCCTCTAGCCATTTGTGTAAGCTTTGCAGCCCTCAGGCAGGGAGGTGCCGAAGAGGGGCTCTGCCTTCCAAACTGGGTTTTCACCAGGGAGCTTGCTTCCATTTCCACGTTTGTTCCGCTTCTCCCCAGGCACAACACCTACCTCCAGGAATGCACAGGCCAGCGGGAGCCCACGTACCAGCTCAACATCCACGACATGAAACTGCTGTTCCTGCGCTTTGCCATGGAGCAGTCATTCAGTGCGGACACCGGCGGGGGCGGCCGGGAGAGCAACATCCACCTGATTCCATACATCATGCACACTGTGCTTTACGTCCTGAACACGTCAGTACCGCGCACCCCACTGGGCGGCCGCCCTGTGTCCTTCTCCCCAGTGAGGTCTCCCGGTTTCCCGTGTTTGCCCTAGTTACTCCAGCGCAGGTGCTGACCTTTACTGAAGCAGGGACGTTCGTCTGCAGCTTTTTGGTGGCTTCCTTTCCAAAACTGTCCCGTCTCCCACCATAGGCAGCCAAGGGCTGCATCCTTGGACTGACCTTCAGCCCACAGGGGAGCAGGAACTGGGAGAAGCCAGACCATGGACCCTTCTACGTTGACGTAACCTCTCCTCCTACTTGCGAGACTGTTCTCTTGGATGAGGGGAGGCTGTGGGCTGGGGCCGTACGCAGTCACTGTCCAGGGCACACAGGTTGTTCCAGGTTGTGGTTTCACAGCTGGGGGTTGTGCAGAACCAAGGACCATTTCATAAATGGAAACTGGACTTGCTGTCCCTGTGATCTCTCCAGTGAGGAATGCTTCTGGCAAGTGGGAGGGGAAAGGGGTCTTGAAGATTATCTGGGAAAGTCAACTGAGAAAGAGGCAGCCAGAAAAAAATAGATGTGTGTTTTTGTCCATATGTGCATTATGGAACAATTAGGTTGATTCCTACAAGTGTCATTTTAAAGAAGCACTTAGGGGGCAGAGAATAATATTCTTCCATCTCACCCCAGATTTTAAAAGCAAATCAAGAGATTTCATGTATTTTAGCTTTTAGATTTGATTTAAATGGCTTCATACTTTTAGGCCCCATCTTCTATCAAGACTCTTACAAAATTTGGGCAGAGAGTTGACAGGCTGTTGAAAGGCTGTGTACAGTCCACCCACGGTGGCTGCAGTTCAGTTGACGCAACAGGACAATATCTGTTGTCCTTTCTGGTCTTTTCTTTTCTACGATATTATTTCTCCTTCCCTCCCATTTCCTTGTGAGATAAAAGGCTGACCTCAAGACTGCAGGCTTCATTGTTAAAAGATGCATGGGCAGGTCTCCGTCAGTGCATTACATCATCTGCTGAACTGTTTAGACTTTCAGGAGACACACCTATTTCACTGACAGCACAGGTGTTCCCACTAACTGAACTGTGCTTCAGGCCTGAGCCACACTGCTTACCATTGTCTGTGGGCCTTGGACAGAGCCCTTGGCTTTGCAGGGACATGTCTCTTCTTGGCAGCCATGAAGTATAGTGGACACCACTATAGAGAGAATGGAGCACCATTCTCCAGGGAGAAAAGCAGACCCAGAGAGGCAGCATGATTTGCCCAGCAGAATAGAGCCAGTGACTTAAGTGTCACTGGGTTTCTCAAATGCTCGACATTTGTAACTCATGCTCAGTCCTTTAGTTGGAGAGGGAGTTGGCTGTATCCTGGTTATCTTGGTCAGTTAGAGGCTGACCCAGAAGTTTCACAGAGAGGCACTCTCTTCCAGCCCCAGACTGCTTCCCTAGTGAGTCGTTTCACACTGGTGTGAGCTTGATCACAAGGGGCTAGTGGAGGGGTGATAGCCGCCTTTGGTGGAACATTTGTATGTAAAGGCAAGCATGTCACACCATGAGCCAGAGCAGAGTTGAGCAGGTCCTGCAATGGCAAAAAGCTTCTGATCCCCAGTTCTGGAAAGTCAGGTTGAGTATCTGCATCTGTTCCATCTGTGCCTGTTCTTCAGGGAGCAGAGGGAAGCAGGGTGTCCTTGCACTTCCCCTCCTGTTTTCCCACAGTCTGGTGTCTGGCAGTGCTGTCTGCTGACCTGGTAACTTTGATTCTAGTGGCTTCTAGTATTGCATTTTGTTTGTTTTCCCCCACAGAGTTAGGCTAGGGCATCAAGCACTCTTGGCCTGAGAGCACCGTCCAGATTCTAAGGAGAGAGTGTAGCTAGAGACTTAAGACCAGAAAGGACTCCAGTGATCTCAGTGCTGATTCAGTGCCCGCTGGTCAGAGCTTTGTCATAGAGGGAAGGTGGAAAGTTAATGACAGATGGGCTCTGGAGCCAGACTGCCTGCGTGCAAAGCCCAGTTCCTTCACTCCCCAGTGTGTGACTTTGGGCAGAGTATTTACCTACTTTGTACTGCAGTTTCCTCGTCTGTACAATTGGGATAGTACCTGTCTCATAGGGTTATTGTGAGGATTTAAGTGAGGCAATCCATATAAAGCTCTTACAGCAGTGCCAGGCGTTATATGCTCACCGTTATCATTGCGATTTAGGCAAGAACAAGAACAAGAAGCAGTGCTTGCCTGGAAGAAACTGTTCTAATGAAGGAGAGAGGACACAGATACATAAGAAAACAAACCAAAGTAGAGAGCCCAGGAAAGGAACTGGATGTAAATGCAGTGTGAACAACTTAGCTATAATGAGTCCACGTGGAGTATGGGAGAATGAGGGCTGTGGGCTCAGAGTCAGAGATTCTGCATTCACATTGGCTCCATCACTTACTGGCTTGGTGACTTTGGGCAAGTTACTTCACTGCTCTGGGCTTCAGATATCGTGGTAAGAAGGTACTAGCCGTCGCCTTCCTGAGTTGTTAGGACCCTTTGATGGTGGAGTGTTTGTGAATGAGGTGGGGTGCTCAAGAATCACTAGTTGTTTGGAACTCTGCTGGAGCTGAGCCCTGGGGTGGGGAGGGCAAGAAAGATGCCACCAACAAGGGCTTGGGAGGGGAAGCAGCACATGGATTGCCAGAGAGGAGGTGGGAGGGGTCGTCGAGGCTGGGTGGGGATGTTCAGTGATCCAAGTGTTCAAAAAACTCAACAGAAGATGAGAAATTGAGCAAACCCTCCTCCCCTCTTGCTGCTGGTGCCCGGCTTCTACCCTGGTTTCATTGTGCCCTTTTTGTCGCAGAACCCGAGCAACTTCCCGAGAGGAGAAGAACCTCCAGGGCTTTCTGGAGCAGCCCAAGGAGAAGTGGGTGGAGAGTGCCTTTGAGGTGGATGGGCCCCACTATTTCACAGTCCTGGCCCTCCACATCCTGCCCCCCGAGAAGTGGAGAGCCACACGTGTGGAGATCCTACGGAGGCTGCTGGTAACCTCTCAGGCCCGGGCAGTGGCTCCAGGGGGAGCCACCAGGTCAGTAGTTGCTTCAGGAAGCCGTGTCCTGGGCTGCCTGTGACCTGGATTATGTAGTCCCAGTGTGTTTAAAAGCTGCCTAGCAATGTGTGTGTGTGCTAAGTGAAGGTGTGCTCATTTGGCTGGGCAATTGACCCTGACCCTTCTCAGTCTGTCATGCTGAGAGTCTAGGTCTGATGGCTGGCAGGTGCCTAGCCACCTCTGGGTCTGGTCTTCAGCCACTAGAAAGCTGGAGTCGGGCCTACCTCTGGAAAATTTCAGAGAGGAAGCCAGGTAGGCACTGGTGAGACTACTGCCAGGAGAAGAATTAGGGCCAGCAAGGGGCTGAGACAGGTAACCAGGTTCCCCAGCCTTCCTGGTCTGGGCATAAACTAGAAAAACTTCTGCATGGCTGTGGTTGGGGATTTTGTTTTCTGATGATTAGAAGCTTGTCTTCTCCCTCCTTGGTCACATTCCTATCCCATCTCTCCTATGTTACTGAGCCTTTCTTCTTCCTCTCCTATTCATGTGGACACTTTCCAAAGGAGTGGCATCTCAGGAGGGAAGTGGTCTTTGTGTTCATGACCTTGTGCTGTGAATTGGGTCAGATGGGCGGTGTCTTGAGAGAAATGACTGCAAACAACAGCAAGCCCTTCGAGATGACCGCATGGATTGCCACACACTGAGTGGCCTCCGTGGGCACTACTCTTGGCTCATAGTGGCCCTGTGCAGCCTCTGCCTGCCCCGGGCTACAGGGGAGGGTATGGGTTTGTCAGCTTTCTTCTGCCACTTGAGGAAAGTCTGCTTCACTTTGGGAAGATCTGTCTTTGTGAGTCTGTTTTCGCTAGGATCCGAGGGAACATTTCCACGTTTGTAGGCCAACAGGAGGGCAGAGGAGGAGCTTTCGGGCCCCTGATACAGACAGACCAGATGGAAATAGCCATGTGCCTGAATTGGCACACCTGGTATCTTGACCTCCATCAGCTCTGGTTTATCAAGCAAGCATTGCTAGTCGCAGGCACCTCACACCCCCAGGTTGGAGCTCTACTGTTGAGTCCAGTACCAGGTTCTTTGTGTAGAATAGGAGGGGGCAAGTCTTGTTCGATTCCTACCTAACCCCTGCCCCCATTCCAGACGTAGCGCTTTTCGGTGTTTCCTGAGACTCGGAAGCGTTAATAGTTAACTAGCTGCTACAAATCAAAAGTTAGATGTGGAGGGTAGTAAGTTGTCGATAAGCCAGGCTCAGGCTGCATCCATAGCAAATAAAATGGCCGTTGACTGGGCACAGGCTCTTGGTGGCAGGTGTGAAATTTGAACCCACAGGAGCTGTTTTGCTTTCACTTAGGAGACCAGACTTCATTACTGTCCCAGGCAGTTAAGGAGAAGCCAATTTGGCCATAGCTTAATTAGGAAATCCAGGGTGAGCTCTGTTCATGAGTTGCCATTTTTCTCTGTAGCAGATTAGTCACCTTTACTAATTAGCCTTAAATAATTAAGTTGGGTAGGGTCACTCAAGATTCCTGCTTACCACAGCAAAACAGCCACAGAGAAGGACCAAACCTGGCGTGGCGTGGGGGCGTGAGTGGGCGCTCCTGAAACAGACTGCAGGAGGTGCTGGGCACTAGCACGGTATTGGGACACCCTCCAAGGAGAGACCATAGCTGGAAGGACATTTCAAGGGTGTCATCCTGCTGGTTGGGGCAGTGTCATTGGACCAGGCTTTGTCCTAAGTCCATTGTAGGGTGGGAAGCAGTAGCAGATACACAAAAATGTAGCTCTAGGAATATGCACAAGAGAAGTTTACCTCTTTTGTATGTTTTACATTTTGGAAAAAAGGGTCCTCGGCCAGGAACTTGTAAGTATTTAAGCCCGGGACTTTCTTAGGCTTCTGTCAGAGCCTTGCCTGTTATCTTGTCTGCGAGCCCGTAGAACTGCAAAGAAATGGATTACCGTCCTCATCCACAGGCCCACCTTACAGGGATTTTCACTTTAGGCTCAGGCATCTTCATGCATGGCAGATGGGGGAAAGTGGGTGTTGTAGAGGATATTGGGGTGGAGGGAGGGTATAGAAAGCATATTTTAGCAAATGGAATTGTTTTGTTATTATTTTACTTTACTTTTGTTAATGAATTAAACATGCACTGAATGCAGATATGGATGGCCTGTCCCATGGTAGGCAGTCCCTTCACTTGAGGCACATACAGTATAGTTTTAGCCTCTATGACATCTATGCTTGTTTTATTTTTATGATTCTTACATATATACACGCACATGCAGGTGCCCGCACTCACACACATTTTAATACTAAATTCCAGTCTCTCTAGTTATGGACTCTGTCCCATGGTGTAGACTGTCTATGACAGTGGTTCATCTAGCCTTTATTTGCTTGTTACAGACGTGAAGGCAGTTTGCAAACAAAACGTCTTATAGACTTGGGCGGTAGAAACCAAATCCCAGTACCAGTATTTCACTCTTTGTGCAGAGAGGAGTCTGGTCTTTCTCTATTTCACAGTGGCTCTACCTGGTGTAACCATTCCTCACACCAAGAGTGCCTGCCAAGAAGGCAGTGGACATTGTCACAGATAGCCCTAAGGATTCCAAGGGACTGGCTGGTCTTTAATCCTGAACTGAATCATTGGATTAAGTAGAGGTGATACTGGTTAGAAACAAAGGGGTGTGGTGAGCAGCTCTGGATTATCCGGGATGTGGAGGTGTTGGGGTGGTTGCAGCCTCCATCCTGGATGTTACTGTTGCTCAGCATGTTTTCCACCAGCTTGCTGTTTTTTTAAAACAGCACGTGGATGACAGATTACTATGTTTGGTTGGTTTGGGTCTGCTGACTAGAAATTCTCACAGTGGGACTGCGAAGACTGAAGTAGGCCTTGTTTCCTGCTTCGTTTATGAGGTCCCATCAAGTCCAGAGCTGGTGTGGGGTAAGGATGGGAAACACAGCCTCTTGGGCATCTCTTTAAGGCTGTAGCCATGTTGCAGCTTATGTCTCCCCTCTTCTGATTTACCCTGATCTGGAGAGAGACAGTACTAATGATGAGTACTTCACGGGACGTTTTTGTAGTAGATAAGCCATGGGGCCCAGGGCCTCAGAAGTTCTTGCCCACAGCTGCTCTTTCCCGAGAAGGTAGGCAGGTGGCTGGAGTGAGTGATGAGTAGTTACTGTGGCTCTCTCCTTGCTCCCAGAATGCTCTGCTCTGTCCTGTGAGTATCCTTCCAGGGTCTTCTTGAACGTGGAGTTTGGTTTTCTTTTCCAGGCTGACGGACAAGGCAGTGAAGGACTACTCTGCTTATCGCTCTTCCCTGCTCTTCTGGGCCCTTGTCGATCTCATTTACAACATGTTTAAGGTAAGAACGCCATCAGAGGCTTGGCTGGTTTCTGCCAGGGTGTAAGATACCTGTGCTGCTGGCTTGCACCCTGCCTCAGCCGCCGGGTGGCTACTCCTCCACTGACCTCTCCCGAGAAACAGACTGCACATGCCATGGGAAGGGTCTGCCCTCTAGCTTAGACCCCATGTCTGTGATGTACACTTGTGGCCAAGATTGCTCCCACCACCTGGTCTCAGGCCTGCTGCGAACCTGCTTCTCCAGGAGCTCTTCCCTCCCGAGTCCCTGGGTTTGCTCCATCCCTCTGCTGCAGAAACTCCATTGCCCTGTGTGCGGATGACTTACTCCTGCCCAGCTTATGACAGGACACTCCTCTCTGCCTTGAGAGAGTTAGAGGGCCTGGGGCGGTACCTTCTGTGATCTCAATGAAACGGCTCTATTGAAGATGCTGTCGATTCCATCTTCTTTGGGAATGCAGCTGTGAAATGTGCGGGGAGGAAGAACGCAGTCACTTGTTGGAGCTTGTGGGTTCACATGACACAGCGTATAATCAAGGGGCCGTAAGGAGAATGAAATGGAATTTTGTTGTGCCTGGACGCAAAACACATCCTCCAGGGAAAACTGGGATGTGTATGGGAGGGCTCTCTTTTCCCTGGGACTGCAATGGCCTGACTGACTTGAGGCATTAAGTAATCCACTCTCTGGGCCTGTCTCCTCTTGGTTCTCTTAGAAGGTGCCTACCAGCAACACGGAGGGAGGCTGGTCCTGCTCTCTAGCGGAATACATCCGCCACAACGACATGCCCATCTACGAAGCTGCTGACAGAGCCCTGAAGACCTTCCAGGAGGAGTTCATGCCAGTGGAGACCTTCTCGGAATTCCTTGATGCAGCCGGTCAGTGTCAAGGTTTTATCTTTCAAAGATCTTCTGCAGTAAAACCCATGTCTGTCTCAGTGGGGCTGGCCGTAGCTTTCATCCTCACCTACGAGAAGAAACAGAGGTGAGAACCAGCCTGTGGGCCACCACCAGGTCTGGGAGAGTTGTGTAAATGCCAGGCTGCTGATAACGGGAATAGCAGCTCTGACATGTGTTGTGTGCTCACTACGTCTCAGGCCCTGTGCTGCTCATCGTGCATGCACTTTCCCAATCCACAAGGAAACCCTGTTATGGGGTAGGAACTGTGGTTATGCCCATTTTATAGATGGGGTAACTGAGGCTTTGAAGGTTAAATAAGTTTCTAATGGGGCAAAGCTGGAAAATTGGTAGAACCTCTTTTTGATTACTGGCTTCTTATGACAGTTCAGAGAATTAACGTGGACCTTACCTGTCTTCCTCCTGCCTCTTGGGGACTGAGATCTCTTAGTCACTCCCTGCCTCCAGGGAGTTGTGAGAGATTTCAACTCTGATTCTTAAAATAAATGGAGATATCAAAACAGAGTGAAGAGCATCTCTGATTGTAAGAATAGGGCAGCATTTGAACTGTTGTCCTCTGAGGCGTCCTCAGCCCCTCATCCTGCAGCTAGTAAGAACGAAGTTCATTGTTCTCTCCTGCGTACAGAGTCTTTATGCAACAAATTTGTCATCCTGATTGCAAACACATTAAAATTTGTTTGGACTTTATAACCAAGCATCAGGTGAAGCAGGGGGAGGTGACTTGGGCTG
The DNA here is from genome assembly GCF_020826845.1 of Diceros bicornis minor. NCBI lineage: Eukaryota > Metazoa > Chordata > Mammalia > Perissodactyla > Rhinocerotidae > Diceros > Diceros bicornis. The sequence goes on along the minus strand of NC_080752.1, from coordinate 36,196,205 downwards.
ATGCCTGGGACAGTCCACCTAGGATTAAGAATTCAGTGCCCTCTCCGGTGGTGGGCAGCGCTGCGTTACAGCCCCTGTCACCGCTGTCCCTTCTGAGGTGCAGCTCCCAGAGCCAAGGCAGAGGTGATGGAACCCGCCTCACACTTCTGTGAGCTTATTTCTCCTCTCCCTGACGTTCACAGTGGGAACTTGGTGAAGTGTAAAGAAGCAGGAAAAAAGTCTCCCCAGATCCCACTGTCAAGAGAAAACTTCCATTAGCATTTTTTCTGTGTGTCTTTATCTCTGGGAACTAAACCCTCAAAGGTCTGAGGTGATGCTCGGTGTGAATTCCTCTTTCCTCTCAGCTCAGCGCCAACTGGTGGAGTTTCTCAAAAAGCCCTGGGGCTTCCGGTTTGGCCGTCCTTTGCCGTGGCCTCAGTGGAAGCCATGAACTGGGATGGGCCTTTGTGGGCCTCGTGCCTCCCTGTTATCGGCTATCAGGTGTGAGCACCGCTCCCCTCAGTTTCTTAACTTCACTGACTCTGCTGTTCCCACAAGCATCATTTCAGCCTAGACCTCTGCCTTAGCTGCACTCCTTGCTTTCATTCCAAAAAGTGAGACTGAGAGCAGGTCGCCTGTGTGTGTGTCCTCAGTGCTGAGCACCGTGCCTGTCCCCAGGGGTCTGGTGAATGTCTGAACAAAGACTGTCAGCGTGAATGCAAGAGTCCAAGTAAGAGGAGGAGGAGGTGGGCAGGGGAAGGAAGGTCTTCTCCTCAATTCAAGGCTTTGCGTGAACCCTGGAGCTGGTGGCAGCACCCGGCCTGAAGACGGGAGAGTGAATGCCACCGGGGGAGCCTCTGTGGCCTTCACTCCGAGGTTGGGTTTTTACAGTATGACTTTGTTTAAACTGGAGAAAATTTTAGAACCTCAGACACGCCCTATTCAAATGCAGTGACAAAAACATCTTCCAAAATCACGAGATGGTCAGTGGCACTCTTCCCTCTGTTAATGCAAATGCTGGGGAGGTGACTTCAGTTTGCATGTTGCCAGGCCTTGGGGTTAACAGCTCCACATGGGTTAAATGTGAGTGCCCTACTTAGTGAGGGAGGGTGGGGGCCACGGGACCTGATGCTGATTGAGCACCTGTTGTGCACTGGGCACTTTCATGTCATGGCCTCGTTTAATCCCCATAGTGACATAACAAGGACTTATCGCTGTCCCTGTCTAGTAGTTTTGGAAACAGAGCCTCTGAGCTCTGGCAGCTTGCTCAAGGCTCCAGGACTAGTGGTTGGATGGAAGCTCAGAGGAGCCCCCTACTCTGCTCCTCCCAACCTCAAGGGCAGTGGTGTATTAACCTTTCTTTGGTCCTAGGTCCCTTTGAGAATATGCTAAAGGCTGTGGACACTCTCCCTCTAGAAGACCCCCCTCCATTTTGCACTCATTATCAGTGGACTTGTAAACCCCCTGCAGTGGGGGGATCCAGGTTTAGAACCTCTACTCCAGGGCTGTCGTGAGGTCGGCCTCGGCCACTTTCGTGTCTTTACGTCCAACAGCAGCGCCTGGTTCCAGACAGGACTCCTCTTAACAGACGAGAGTGTGTGCTCAGTGACTGTCTCCCCAGTCATGCTGATCTTCAGGGAGCGCCCGTGTCGGGGCTTGTTGGAGCACAGTGTGTTCTCGGCGTGGACGCGGCAGCTGTGACTCAGTGGGGCTGGGGGCTGTGCGTGCCTGTCCTGACCAGCCTCTACCTCTGTTTTCCAGGTCTCTTATCAGAAATCACTGATCCGGAGAGCTTCCTGAAGGACTTGTTGAACTCAGTCCCCTGACCGTCCCACAGAAACTGCAGCGGACCGAGATTGAAGCTAGCTTGCCTTCCATCCCTGTGTTCTTCCCTCCTGTGCATTGATTCCCCCGCAGGATGCTGCATCATTACTCCTCCCTCCTCCCCTCCCTCATTTTTTCTTGGAGTGGCTTGGGGTTTTTAGGCTTCCTGTTTTATCTTGTGTGTGTGGTGCACTAGCTATGAAGTTGTTTATAACCCCAGCCATTGAAGGACCTGTACATACCTAGGAGCCACGAGTTGTCCTGGCCGACTTAATACTTGAGTGTGCACATCTGGAGAAATAAACGAATGACTTAATGCACATTGAGAAAGGAGGTGTTGACTACTGCTTAAACCCATCCTTAGTGACACTGGCCAAGGACTTTCCTTGACCGCACAGCCCTTACAGCGTCAGTGCAAGGAGACTAATGTATCAGAATCGCCTCCTCTGGGCTGCCTGTGGGCACCAAATGGAGCCTGTCTGTCCTCGGCCAGTGAGTTGGGGCACTGCATTTGGTGGCTGTGGTCCTTCCTAAAACAAACTCTTTGCCTCTTGATTTTTTGGTCTTAAGAGCTGGAACCCAAAGACATGGATCCCAGTGGTTTTCTAGTGCTTGGCTAAAGGCAGGCTCAGGGCAGTGGGGCATTCGACAGTCGCCTGCCGTGCTAGGAGAGGGCCCGGAGCAGCCTGAGAATCAGAATAAGGAGTAGCTGCCCTTTGCTGAGCACCTTCTCCGTGCCAGGCACCCAGTGTGTGTGTGATTTCTAGTCTCTCCAATAACCCTGCGAGAGAGGACTTGTAAGTTAGCGTCACTCGCCCAGGGCCGCCCAGCCTGGAGCTGCCAGAGCTACAGGTTTGTGCCTCTGAAGCCATGTCCGGAACCACTGTGGCTGCTGCCTCTGGGGCCTGGAGAACTGCTTCCCCATGCTTCTGAGGCAGCAGGACTCCTAAGAGCCTCTCCCCAGATTTTAGGGCAAGCCTGATCCAGGCAACGTGCGTAGGAGGAGGTTGCCAATGGTCACCCCTTTTGTTCTCCGTGGGCTGCTCTGCCAACTGCTTTTCCGAGTGACGGCTTCTCCTATCCTGGTGTCCAGTTTATGTGGCTCAATCCTCAGGCTAGACCACTGGGGACAGGAGGTCCCCACAGCCAGGACTTTGTGTCCCTTGCCCAGAGCTCCTGACCAGTCAGTCACAAGCAGGCAGGAGTGTCATCCTTGGGGCTGAGCTAGAGAGACAAAGGTGGTTTGTTGCAGGAGCTCAGCTGGAAGAACTGGCAGACGAAAGCATGTGTGCCCCTCTGCACGTCTGTGTTGGTGTTGGGTGAGGTGGGTTGCTGAGGGACTGACTCGGCTCTAGGCGGGAGGCGCAGCATCGTCTAAGTGGTGTCCGACATGCCTTCGTTCAAATCCCAGCTCCACTGCCTTTTGTGTCTCCACAGTCTCCTCACCTGTAAATTGGGAATATCAGTGTCTACGGGGCAGGGTGGTTGCCAGGTTCATGTGAGATTGTTTGCCGGCCGTGTAATAAGGAAAAGGCTGCTTTTATTGTTAATGAATTCATTTTCAGTCTTCAAGATTTTGCCTTTTTCTTTAACAAAGCTCCATATTTTGGGTGAGATCCTAACGTGTCTGGTGAAGGAGGATGAAGGACCTCGATCTTAGGACACTGACCACAGCAAGTTCATTCCCTCCCACACGTCCGTGGTCCCCCACTTTCTGATGGTCTCCCCAAGAGACTATTCCAGGTATACGTTAGTGTGCAGAATCGCTGTTATATAACATCCTGGCAGGGAAGAAATTGGAGCGACTTCATCTGGGCCAGCAAAGCGAGAAGGGAGAGTGGGGCAAGGTGCCAGTGTAAACAGGATTGTACCTGCCTACCAGGTGTCGGCCTTGCTGTTCCGTGTGACGCCATTGTCGGCTGAGCCGTGTTTGTAGCGACACCTCGGGGCATTGGCCTGCAGAGCTGGAGTCGCCAAAGCTCATTACAAGGTGTTCACTTATTTTTCTCTGCCTTTTGTTTTTTTATTTCTCGCAAAGACCTCAGAGAATTTTGGCCCCAACCCAAACACGTCAAGCCTCTTGTTTTCACCATCACAGCTTTTTGTGGCGTCTACATTGGATGCTTCCCAGTGGCTCTGCCGCAGTCTCGGACAGACTGCTGACATGGTGGCCACACGGGTCTGTGACAGGTCCCAGAGCAGAGCCTCGGGCAGAGCTTGGGCAGGAGTGGAAACTGGTCTGGGGAGAGAACTCCGCCTCCCCAAGCCCACGGCTCGTGACGGCAGCACTGAAGGACACCAGGCGAAAAACCAGTTAGTCCCTTCCCTTCCCAAGCCATTTTCTGGGCTAATTGCTTGTGGGTCCCTGTCTTTCTCAACAGGCAGCCCCAGTTAGGGAATTCAGATGCTTCTAGACCGGCTACGCCTGATGATGGCTGTGAATTTTAGGCCCCTGAACTCAGCCTTCAGCAATAAAGCCAGAGAAGGGATGTCAGCACCTTCCTTTTAGAATTGCTGAAGCCTCTGGCGTTCCTCAGTGGGTCTCACCTCTCCTGCCCAGCTTTCCAAGTTCAGTACTCTGTAGGGGCCGCATGGGAGGCTAGGTGGCTCCCTTCTTCACGAGGCCCGCTCTCTGTCCCTCCCCGCCCCCAGTTATGTGTGCTGAGACCCGGGGCTATGCTAGATTCTTTGCATTTAATTCTTGCATCAACCCTACAAGTTCAGTGGTGTTATTTCCACCTTAGAGTTGCGGAAACAGCCCCCAGAGGAAGTGACTTGCCTGCTAGGGAGTCTGGCGCTGACAGGTGAATGGGACTCCAAAGTCGTCTCCACATCACCCACTTCCACCGTTTGCTTGAGTCTTTAGTGTCTGCTTGGTGCCAGGCACCACCATGCAGTGCATCAACAGTCTGTCCTCATGGAGCTGATTCCCGTGAGGGGCGACAGTAACTGAGTAAAGACGGGGATGAAGGTGGTGGTGTGGGGCACCAGGCCGTGGCCGCCATGCAGTTTTCTAGTTGGACGATCGAGTCAGTGCACCTCCAGCTCTCACCTGCCCACCCGATTCCCACGCCCCATTGTGGTGGGCATCTTGGTGGTCATTCAGCAAACCCCAGTGGGGCACCTAGTCTGTGTTTGGCTTCTGGGCAGTTACTGCTGCTTTGTCTGGGTGAGCCCTTGGGGGCCTGGGGACCAGCCAGAAGGGGAGATTCACTCTGCTTTCTGGCTTCAAAATAGAGCCTGGCTCTGGCTCTTCTCCTCACCTCTGCACCTCGTCTCCGGAGCCCGTGGGGGCCTCCTCGTGGTCTCCCGCTTCTTCTCTGCCCCCTGCAGTCTGTTCTTCGGGCACCCAGACTAGTCATTTAAAAATGCCAGTCAGACTGTTGCTCCCTGCTCAAACTCTCACTTCGCGCATTCACCTTTAGGATGGAGTCTAAACTCCCTCTTGTGGCCTCCAGACCCTGTGTAACCGGCCTCCTCACCCAGCCCTTGGCCTCAACTCCTCTCCCTCTCCCTCCCCTGCTCCACACATTTGCCTCCCCGCTGTCCTCTCGCACACCCACAAGCTTTGAACTCACTGCCCCTTTACCCCCAGACGTTGGCATGGCCCGTCCGCTCCCTCCATTCAGGCCTCTGCTCCAAGGGCCTCCTCTCAGAGATGGTCCCTGACGGCCGACCCTGAGAGAGCAGTGCCTTGCCAAATCCCTCTCTGCTGCTTACTCTGTTTAACAAGCTGAAATTGGCGGGCTCATTCACGGCCTTGGGGTTGTTCATCTCCCTCAGCCCCAGACTGCTGGTGACTTGCATTTAGTTACTGCTGTATCTTCAGTGCCTCGAACAGCGCTTGCTCCATAATGGACACTCAGTAAAGGTTTGCCGAATGGATGATGGCTGCACGCCAGGATCTCCTTAGGGGACAGTCAGGATCAGCTGTGCCCACAACCCTTTGTGGAATTCTGGGACGGTGGGAGTAAATCTAAACCTGATTCGGGTAACAGGCTGGAACGGGGTGGGCCCATTGGGTCCTCCTTCACCATCCCCTCGTCTCTGCAGCAGAGACTGGGCCGAGGTCCCAGAACGTGCTGAAGGCAGGGCTGGGCTCAGACCTAGTTGGAGCACCCAGGCCTGAGTGCCCGCTGGGGCTCCTGTACCCCCTTTCTCCTGGCATGGACAACCCCACGGGCAGGGCCGTTTCTCTGCCTGGAGCTAGCTCTGTCTCCCCGGCCACAGAGAGTCTTATTAAGCTGGGCTGTTCCCAGCAGCACCAGGGGACAGCAGACAGAGACAAGGTAAGTCCCCAGGCTGAGCTCCCTGGAGCCGGCTGCAGACAGGGCAAGGCCAGAACCCAATCCTCCGGCTTCTCTTGACCATCTTTCCGCCTCGGGTCTGGCTGGTCGCAGCTCAGATAGAGGAGGGAGCAGGGCAGCCTCTGAACAGGAAAGGGGTGAGGACCAGTTCCCCAAGTGCCCGTTAGAAGCTGGTGCTTCTACAGCGCCTCAGGCAACCCCTCCTGCCATCCTTGTGGTGGGTGGCACCCCCTTTTCTAGACAAGTAAACTGAGGTGCAGAGAGGCTAATAGCCTGCCTGGGTTCACACAGCTGAGAAGGGCAGAGTCAAGATTAGAACCCAGACCCCGTCGTCAGCGGGAGTGCTGATGTGCGGAGAGCTGGTTACACTTAATCCTGGAGGGGGGACCAGAAGGAGGATGAGGGTGTGCAGGGTGACTTTGGCAGTGACCCAGCTCGCTCCCTCCTGTCCCTAAGGCCCGGGGAGATGTGCTCAGGGGCCTGTGCCTGAGGATGCTTTTCCCAAGACTGAGTGAACGCATGCATCTCGTGAGCCCCGAGTCTGTCGTGCTGTCCTCCATCAGACGTGGGGCAGCGTGGTGTCGTGGGGGAGTGCCAGCGCTCTGGAGGGGCCCCGTCTGCTGTGGAGCCTGCAAGTTTCCTCACCTGTCTGAGTGTGAGGAGGACGTGAACTAATGCGAGAGAAGCTCCTAGAACCGGGCACAGCCCAGCGTGTTTCAGCGTCGCTCCAATGGTCCGTGTGAGTGTATCGTGTAGAGGAAACGCAGAATGTCTGAGGCAAGGAGCCCTTAGGAGCTGCCTCGGCTCATCTCCTGTCTGTCAGGACAGGTGTTCAGGCCAGGCATGCACACACACGGCCGTGCACGTGCCTTCCACGCTTGCACACGAGGCTGTTGCTTTGGTGATTCTTCTGTTTGCTTCCTGTGCGTTACTTCTGTCTCTGTTGCTCTGCGGTCCCAGCCCCGGGGGCTACTCCCTTTCCTGCCCATCCCTGTCTGTTGCCCAATCTCGGAGCCTGGCCCAGTCTCATGTGCTGCCAGCTCGCCCCCTTTGGCCTCCCTGACAAGCCTGGAGCAGCCAGGCAAGGCGAGTCCACGCGCAGAGCCATCTCCTCGCTGCTTGGCTCATAAGACCCCACCCTGCAGAGCACTGGGGCCCAGCCTGGGAGGGGAGGTGCCCGCCGCTGTTGGCCCCGACCCCGGGGCTGCACCATCAGCCAGGACCAACATCCTCCTACCTCTCACCTGTGCCCCTTTGCCAGCTTCGGAGCTTCAGAGGTACACTCTGACCCCTTCCCTCCATGGCTGGGACAGTGGGGCACAGAGAGGAAGAAGAGCTTGCCGAAGGCCCCCGGCTTGCAACCATAACCCTTTCCCACATCCCAGGACAACAGGGTCCAGGGCACCCGGGCTCAGAGGGCACTCCAGGCCTGTCACCGCGAGTGTGTGAGGAAAGATTTCCACATCATGGCTGACATTGAGGAGAGGGGAAGAGTGACCGGCTTGGAGGAGTGAGGAGCTCCCTTTTGGGATAGAAAGTGGCAGGTGGAATTCAGAGTACCGGGTACATGCCCAGCATCCCCGCCAGCTCTCCTTATCCACGCTGGGCTCTCACACCCAACGCGGGTCTCTGGCCACTGCCCACTGCCCACGCGTGCCAATGAACTTCGGAGTCTGGAGCAGGCCCCGTGCTTCAGCGTGAGGGGGGGTGGCTGAGCCTCTTGGGAGCAGGAGAGATGAGTTCCTGGAAGTCTGGGGCAAGAAAACAGCTGTCAGGAAGGGGGCTACGGCCACCACGGCCAGGGGAGGCTGGGGAGGGCCAGGGGGCTGGGACAGGACCAGAATTAGCCCCAGAAGACGAGTTTATAGGGGAGTCAGTGAGTGGGCCCGGAACTCTACCTGGGGGAAGTGCCACCCTGGGGGTGGGTGCTCTGGGCGTGGCAGGACTGGAGGAGATGGGGGGTGGGGGGGACTCGGCTAGCTGCTCTTGGACTCTGTCCCTCAGGTCCCTCTGCCACCTTTGCCCAGTGACCTTGTCACCCTGTCTGCCCCAACCGTCCCCCAGCCCACTTGGTCTCCGCAGGGGCACCTGCTGGCCCCCTGTCAGGCCATTCACGGATTTAGATATTGGGGGACCCCACAAGACTCGTTTACTGAGCACCTGCTCTGGGCCGAGCACTGTGGAGGCATGACCTCCAATCCTTGGTTACTGTTGTTCTTCCTGTGCCACAGATGAGCCTGAGGCTCAGAGAGGCAAACCCACTTGCCCAAGGCTGCACAGCCCCTAAGCGGGATGCCACTGCTATCCACCCGAGCCCTGCTCATTGGCTTGGTCCTGCCCCATCCGGTCTCGGCACAGATTTGGTTAGATGGCCCAGCTCCCAGCAGGAGGGCACAGCTTTGAGACCCAGGGCTCAGCCAGGTGCCCCCAGGCAGGTGGGGCAGCTGCAGCCAAAGGTTCACCCGCCTCGCACTGGGACCCGTGTAGGGCTGGGACAGACGAGATGCGAGGCCCTGGGAATTGGCTACGAACGGAGACGACAGGGCAGATGCGTGGGCCCCATCAGCCCTCATGCCAAACAGAGCAATTAGGAGGTGGCTTTTCTTCGGAGGGGCCTGAGTGCTGGGCGTGCAGCTGCGAGCGGCCGGTGGCCCCGGCCCCAGTCACACGGCCGCCCCCAGCCCTGGCCTCTTCACGTGGCAGGGCTCTGCTCGTTCACGGGGACGGGGTCACAGCCCTGCAGAGCGTGGCTGCGCACAGCCACACAATGCCACTCTGTTTCCTCTCCCGGCTCCAGAAGTGGCTGATTCTCCTCACAGCACAGGACACCAATCCTTCCCTCCCCGCCTGCTCCGGACAGCCTGAAGGGCTCTGGCCACCTCGAGAGTGAACTCACAGGGGGTCCCAGGCCCACTATCCTCCACTTCTCCCTTCCTGTGCCTTCACAGCCTCGGCAGCCCCTACTTAGGCCTTTATGGCAAGGCTGTCCTCAGCACCCACGGTCACCTCCCTTACGCTCACGACTCGCAGAGGTAGGCGTTATTCCATTAAAGTGAGGGAATCGAGCCTCCAGGATGGAGGCGCCTCCGATTAGGGTAGGTACTCCGATTAGGGTTGCCAGGTGAAACTCTGGGTGCTGAGCCATATTTGCGTTTCAGATAAACGACAAATAATATTTTTAGTATAAATATCTCCTGACTATTGCACAGGACAATTTTTTAGTATAAGTTTATCCCGTGCCATAGTTAGGACACACTTATACTAAAAACTGACCCATCATTTATCTGAAATTTAACTGCGCAGCCTGCTCTTTTATTTGCTAAATCTGGCAACCTGCTTCAGGTGTTCGTTGAACACACAAATTTAAGCAAACTCCAGCCCTGATGTCGAGGAAGCCCCTTCCACTTCAGAGGGAGAGACAGGCCCCCGAAGCTCCCATTGTGGGGGCCGAGGGAGCAGCAGGTGCCCTGGCCGGGAGGCTGGGGAGAGCTGGGCGTGTCTGGGGAACTTCAAGGTCGACAGGACTGGGGTGAGGGGAGGGGTCGTGACGGGCCGGAGAAGAGGCCCATCCTGAGGGCCGAGAGGAGCCTGAGGTGTGGCGAGCAGGGGAGGCAGGTTCCAGAAGCCTCGGCTCTGGCCTTTCTGCAGCAGCTTCCCTTTCACAGGACTGTGCTCAGACCAAGCCCTTCCCCTCTCTGGGCCTCGTGTGTAAGATGACCATGCCTCATCGGTTTAACCAAGAGAACGCTTGTGCAGCACCTGGCACGGAGGAGGCTCCGGAAACCTGAGCTGTTGAGTTATGAATGACTCACCCCCGGGAAGGGCTTTTGCGATCATGGTTTGGGTTCCATCTAAGGAAAACGCAGCTGACAGCAGGTCTTCTACAGTGACAAGAGCTGTTTGAGGTAGTGAGCCTCCTGTTATTGGAGGCATCCAGGCAGAAGCCCGTTTACCTGCCGTGGGTCAGATGTGCCACATGGATGATGATGTTGAAAGTCACTTCCAACTCTAAGGGCCGGACAGCAGGTAGGACGGTCGAGGGCTTTGGAGTCAGACCGTCTTGGGTTCTAGTTCTGACTTCTCTGTGTTGTGTGACCTTGGCAAGCAGCTTCAGCCTGCAACCTCAGTGATGTCCCCTCTAAAGGCGTTAGCAGTGCTGCCTCACAGAATAAATGTGACCAGGTTTGCCAAGTGCCCGGCTCAGAGCAGGTGCCAAAGAGTTGTGGCTTCTAAGAAGCGTCTCCTGGTGTGGGAACCAAGCTTCTGAGGAGCCTTTCACAGCACCCTGCTGGGAGCCGCCCGTCCCTCCCGGCTACTCTGGCTGTCCCCCAGCAGGTGGGGCTGGGCTGCGGGGACAGTGGCCGACGGTTTGCTCAGAGTCTGAAGGGAACCTGGAGGGAGGCAGCGGATCTGAGGAGAGGGCCCTCCCGCCTCCCCAGGGCCTCCCCAACACCTCCGGGAGGGGCTTGGAGGGCCCGGAGCCTGGGCTCTGTGGTTTTCTCCTGCCAGGGACGCGGAGGCAGCCATGAGCCCAGTGGGTAGGTCGGGCCCGGGCCGGGCCAGGCCGGGCTCCCCTCAATGCTGCATTGTGATGCTCTGGGTTGCACCCGGCCTGGGAGAGCTGTCACGACAGGATGCACATACGTGCACGCATGTTCTCATTTTATTAACTCCTGCGGGGTGGAAAGGATCCCGGGAGGTGGAGGGTGGACAGAGATCTGTCCAATTAGCAACTTTTTGGGAAACTGAGGCCCGAGTCGGGCAGGGACTTGCACACGGCTCATGGGAAGCAGGCCCTGCGGGGCGCGCAGCCTCATCGCGAAGCTGGTGGAGGTGCTGTTCAGAGGAGGCCCCAGACCAGGGTGGGGCCGCCAGACACTTCCCCACATCATAATAGACAGCCCACACGTGCCTCGCTCGTGGAAAGTGCTGACAGAGTGTGCAGTCCTCACAGCCACCCCGTGGGCTGGCACCGTTACCAGCCCCATTTTATAGGCGAGGAAGCTGAGGCCGCCCTGTCAGAAGCAGCAGAGCAGGGATACGAGTCCAAGCCCACCTAAGGCCACCGTCCACAGCCATCATCTCTTTGCCACCTCATCTCTGTCCTCATCCCAGCTGGACACTATCTCGGAAACATCTGGACTCGAGTAGCTGGGATTGTGGAGGGCAAACACGAAGAACTTGGTACCGTCCCAGAGGCTGACCCGGCTGAAAGTGGAAAATCAGTTCCAGGAGCGTTTCCAGGGGCGAGGCAAATCTGGCCTGAGAGTAAGAAAGTTTGTACATCTTTAAACAGTTGCAAGAAAAACAAGGAAGAATACGCAACAGAGACCGTATGTGGCCTGCAAAGCCTGAAATATTTCTCTCCGGCTCTGCAGAAAATGTTTGCCAAGCCCTGGTTCAGACGAGATTACGGAAGAAACGCAGTCTGGGGACCACACGGCCGTCCCATCAGCCACTCTAAGTCTCTAAGGCTCTCTACGCCATCCTGTGTCCCAGGTTACGCCGGCAAGCACCCGCAGCCTGGCTCCTGGCTTGTCCGCAGCAGCACCACTCGCCGAGACAATGCCCGGGTTCCGGCCCAGTGCCCGGCGATGAGTGGGGTGGCATCACTGTGGGACAGTGGAGCGGCTGTGAGGGTGGGGAGACCAGTCACCAGGCGGCCTGAGCAGTTGAGGGAATCCATCGTTTCACCCCACAGCCAGCCCAGAGGGGAGACCCAGGAGGGGTCCAGCGGCTCAGCCAGGCCAGCAGGGACAGGGTCTCCAAGCGAGCGCATCCGCGGGCCTTGTCTGTGACTCTGCCCCCAGGCTGGCTGCTCTCCAAGTCTCAGGGGTCCGGGTATCACATCCGGCCTGACCACATCCAGAGGAGGACAGGGCGTGCTCATTCCTGCCTCGGCTTCTCAGGAAACCTCTCCGGGAAGCAGAAGCCCTCAGAGGCATTCCCCTGTGTCTCATGGGCTGAAGATGTGTCCCTCTCCCATCTCTGTGCCAGTCCCCGTCAGGAGACACAAGATGCCTGAGCTTGGCTCAGACAAAAGGGCCCCTCCCTGGGGGTGCAGGGCAGGCACCTGAGCACCCCTGGGGCTCCGAGCAAGGAGGGTGGGCAGTGCTGTCAGATGGGCAGCGATGCTGCCCGCCTTGATCCATCCCGTGGGCTCCCAGCCTCCCTCACTCCCTTCATACTGGCTAACAGAACCGGCAACCAGAGGCCACCACACACCGACACTGGGCGTGCCTGTGCCCTACGGCCACGGCCACCCCCGCTGGCCCCTAACTAGATGGCACATTGATTCCGTTCCTTTGCATCCCCGGCTCTGGTGTCAAAGCCTGGGCAGGCTGCAGGGAGGCTGCGAAAGCAAGGGCCTGGACAGCCTTTGTCGAGGGTGAGGCAGGGCCCCCAAACTTACAAGTGGTTCAGATGAGTCGGAGGCCAAACACGAGGACAGCTGTCCACCTCAGGCAGACGCCTGGCTAACCCCCGGTGGCGACCTGGAAGGTCGGAGAGCGTGTGCTACTGGGAAGCTCTGGTGTCATTCAACACCATGCGCTCCGCCATGCGCCACCGCCTTGGCAAACTGCTTAACCACTCTGGGCCTCAGTTTCCTCATCCATAAAAAGGAGATAGTAACCCCCACAGCAGATTAAATGAGACCGTTACCAGGAGCTGCTCTGGGTGCCTGGCACCGGGCGGGGTCAACAGACATCCACTGAGCCCTCTCTGTTCATGGACCATGGCCAGCATCCACAGGAGGCAGGAGGAGTATCTAGGGAACGAGGGGCTAGGATTGAGCCCGGGGGGACTGAGGTAAAGGATAGCCTGCGTCTTAAGGGAGGGAGAAACCACATCTGGTTGGGGGTGGTGTGCAGGCGCCAGGGGAGGACTTCTTGGAGGAGGTGGCATTTGAGACAGGGGTTCCTAAGTGGAGGGAGCAGAATCTCAAGAAGGGCTGGGGACAGCTGTGGTGGGGGGTGTCTGGAGGGAGGCCAGCCCCTGAGGGCTGGGATGTGTCTTGTAGCCAGTGTCCTGGGAATGTCTAGGGAAAGGCCTGGGGGCAGGTGTGGGGGTGGTGGGAGCTGGGAGGGGCTGCAGGTGCAGGGTGTGGCCAGGGATGGCTGAGAGGCAGGAGGAGGTCAGCACAGCGAGGAGGGTGGCCTGGCTGAGGTAGACAGGACTGCTGTGTGACCCAGGGCACACCCTGCCCTCTCTGGGTCCTGCTCGTCCATCTCTAACTTGATGGGATTGGACGAGACTAGCCCTTCTCCTGGTGCTCTGGAAGCCCCCAGAGGCTTCCCCCTCCTTCCCAAGGACCGCCTGGGGAGCTGGACGATGCCGCAGATTCCTGGCTCCCCGAGCCCTACCGCCCGCATGTGCCTGGGTGGGCGTGAGAACTGCGCCACAGCACTGGCGGTCATACGGCCCCCGCTTCTGCTAATGTTTGGGATTAAATCAGTCCAACACACACCTGCTGAGCACCCACTGGGGCCAGGTCCTGGGATTCAGAGATGGACAAGGCACCTCCCTGCCCTGACAAGGCTGAGTGGGGCCAGGTCCCCTAGCCCTGCTCTGAGTGGGCTCTGTTCCCCGGGAACTCTGTCCTGCTCTTCTGCTGATGACGGTGATGGCGACACAGGTTTATCGAGCGCTGACTCTGTGCCGGGCCCACTGGACCAGCATCATCTCCTTTGACTGCTTCATCCTTACAGTGACTCCTCAAAGCCGACCTTAGTACCACGCCACTCGACAGATGAGGAAACTGAGACTCAGGGAGGGTAAGCGTTTTCCTGGGTCGCGTGGCAGGTAAGTGGTGGAGCAGGAGTGTAAATCCCAGTTTGTCTGATTTCAAAGCCCCTCTTTTGAATGGCTCATTCCAGAATGTGGACAGAGCCCGGGAGCCCCGGCTTTAAGCCGGGACCCCTGACCCGCGCTGTCCCAAAGATCCCCGCCACTCTTCCGGCCCTAGTCCCCCAGAGGCATTGAGCCGCCCATCCCCCCAGCTTGGCATTGAGGCTGTGCAGGTGAGACCCTGTCCTGGAGGGGGTCTGCTGAGGTTGGCCGAGTCCTTGGGACCCGAGGCAGGAGGGGGGAGTCTCATCCAGCCAGGAACCCACCCCACAGCCAGTGTACGGAGCCCACTGCCCTGGGAACCATGGAGGGGGGCATGGTGGTCCCAGCTCTGGGTCAGCTGAGTTGGCCTGGAGCCCAGGTTGGCTCTGGGCTTAGCGTTCAAGGCCACTCAGGGAGCCCAAGGCTTGGACGCATGTCATTGACACAGAATGACACACATTTAGGCAGTGGGGGGTTGGGGGGACAACAGGGGAAGGACATTCCAGGCGGGACAGCAGCGGTGAAGCTGTGAGGGCCAGAAGCTGAAGGAGTTATTGGAGATCGTAGGCGTGAGAGGGAGTGTCAGCTTTGTCTCTTGGAGTGGGGGAGGTGTGGCCCAGAGCCAGTGGCCAGGCGCCCTGAGTCCTTGGTGTCTGCCGGACACACCTGGCCACCCCTTCCCAAGGTGGCTGTGTGGCCTGCTGAGATGAGCTGCCAGCTAAGCCACCTCCCGGGGTGGAACCACTCGGCTGCCTCCCTCTGCCCGCCCAGACTGTCCTGCCGTGACATCTCTATCTAGAACACCTGCCAACCCAGCCCTCGTAAACCTGCTCAAGGAGGCGCTCCTCCCCCTCGCCCTTCCACTCCCCCAGCTCAGCCCCTGCTCCACCTCGTCCTCAAGAAAGCCGTGCTGGCGAAGCCTGAGTGTTTCCAGGCACCTGGCCCTCTGGCAGACACAGGCATAGGCCCTGAGATGGCCCCTTGGGTCTGCAGACAGGCCTCGGAAGGGTGGGAGGGCTTCACAGCTGGGAGCTGTGACATAAGCGTCTGACACATCGCACTCCCGCCTTCCTCCGGAGTCGGGGGGCAGCCTGCTCTCCCTGCCCCACCGCCAGGACAGGCTGCACCATCGCTCCTGACAGAGCTGGTCCCTTGGCCAGGAGGCCGTGACATCATCTCCTCTTGGGCAAGCTCTGTCTGCCAGGGCGGGGCCCCCTACCAGGTAGAGGCTGGCACGTGTCTGGGCACCTGAGCCCAGGCAGGCCAGGGGGGACAGGGAGGCAGCCACGCAGCCACCATCCTGAGGTCCCTGTCTCTTGGGATCTTCCCAGCCTGCCTTGGCGTGGGCCATGGTCCTCTCATGATGGCCTGGGGCCTAGTCTCCACGAGGCAGGAATTCTCCTCATCTGTGACTCTGCATCCCAAGTTTAGAGTAGGAGCAGCCGGGTTTTAGGAGGTGGAGGAAGCAGAGAGTTCGCATGTTGCTAAGTGCCGGGGTGGGGCTGAGGGATTGGGCAGGTGCCCCTAAAAAGCAATAGGGCCACCTGGCCTGTGAGGAAACAGCTGCACCCACACTGGCTTTTCTGTTCCTCCAACAAGCCAAGCCCTTTCCAACCCCAGGGCCTTTGCTCGTGCTATTCCCTCTGCCTAGAACGCTCTTTCCTCAGATTCTCATTGACTCCTTCAGGGCTCTGGGTTCTCAGTTCACATGTCATCTCCTCAAAGGGGCCTGTCTCAGGCATCTGTCCATCGCTCTATCCCGTTGTCCTGTTTTATTGTCTGTGTAGCACGTGTCATGCTCTGAAGTTGCTGTATCTATCCACTCGGTTGTGTAACAGCTGCCCCCACACTGGTCATTGCTCGACGGCTGTCCTCTCTGGCTAGGCTGTGATTCTCTTTCAGCCTCAGATCCCTGGTACCCCGAGATCCCCAGGGGCAGGAATGCAATCCTGTTCTCCCCGAGCCCCTGGCACTGAACTAGGGAAATGAGGATATTTCTACCAGCGGCCTCGCGGTGAGTTTGTCCTTTCAAGGACAAGCACCTTAGGGAAACTGAGGCAGCTCTCAACTCATTTCTGTCCCCAGCTCCGTCTGCTGGACCTGGGCTTCCCCCTACCTGTTCACAGGTCGCTTCCTGACCATCCCAGGGGCAGGGACCGGGTGTTTGCCGAGCCTGAATACGCCCCAGTGCCTGGCTGGGGCCCTGCGCACAGTGGGTCTATGCAGTCCGGGGGCTGAACGAGCTTGATGGGAAGGAAGAGGGAAGGAAGCCAGGAAGGGCTGTCCTGAGGGGCTCCAAGGCTCCCCTGGGTCGGTGGTTTTCACGTCTTATTATTTTCCAGCCAATCCCTAAACAGAAACCCCTTCCGCACCCCACCCCACCGCATATATAAAGAGAAGCCCAAGGTCCAGCTCTGGGGCCATGGTCTCAGTGGGAGCTGGAATCCCACCTGCTTGGCATGCCCCCCCTCTCCCCCCAAGTAGGCCACGGCTCCATGGAAAATGGAATAGAGACCACTGATCAGAGACAATGGAATCATTTTACAGATCGGGAAGCTGAGGGCTGACGGGGGAGTGACAGGCCCAGGGCAGCACCATGAGCCAAGACCACCCAAGGACCTTCCCACAAGGCCCCTTTCCACTTGCTGGTGGCCTCGCTGTGCCTTGGCTAATGTGAGCCTCCGGCCCAACAGCAGAAGGCATTTCTGCGTGGCCCATCCTCACCAGGACCACAGAGGATGGCCCCTTGGCTGGCCATGGCCTTCTCCTCCACCCCGGGGGAGGGGGATGGGTCCTCCAGAACACACTGGGGA
Organism: Diceros bicornis minor; assembly: GCF_020826845.1. NCBI lineage: Eukaryota > Metazoa > Chordata > Mammalia > Perissodactyla > Rhinocerotidae > Diceros > Diceros bicornis. The sequence goes on along the minus strand of NC_080752.1, from coordinate 36,179,452 downwards.
GGGTGAGGGGGTCCCTTCAGTTTTCTGGGGTGGGCAGAGGCCTTGGAAACACCCAGTGGTCTCGCCTGGTGGGCATTCATCCGCTGGCCTTAGCGGGTGTCACATAGCTGGGGTGGAGCTGGGACTCAGTTCCCCTTCTGTGGAATTTGGGGAACAGAGCCTGTTCCCGCCGCGGGGAGTGGCGTCCCTGGCAGGCCAGGTAAGAAGTTCTGTGCTGAGCTCGGCGTGGGGCTGACTCACACGGGTGCCTCTCCCAGGGCCCGTGCAGTCTCCGCGGCTGCAGGAACCTGGCCTCCCCAGGCTCCCACGCGGCAGCCTGGCGGCTCAGGGCCCGGGACACGTGCGGGCTAATGAGTGCGCCGCCCTGCCCGCGACACAGCCTGAGCGGAGTCATGCCAGCAGGCGGGTGGGAGCCGCCCTCACTCACAGGCGGCTGTGGCCCTGCGCCTGCTGACTTGGGGGTTTTGTCCTGCACTCCCCCTTTGAGGGGGACGTCTGTCCTGGGCGCTCACGGGGTTCACAGGGACAAGGAGGCGAATGAGGGCTAACCCCACAGAACACACGGACCGCGCCTTAGTGTGCTGGTTCCGGTTAAAGGGACTGGGCGGCCGGGCTTCTAGGAAGAGAGGGTGTGGGTCCAGCTCTGCAGCCTCTGGCGATGTCTGCCCCAGATTGGGAGCTCCGTAGGGCAGGGACAGAACCGCCCAGCCCTGCCAGGGGTGACCAGACCACACCACCTGGGGTCCTCAGGAGGGGCTCACAGGTGATGTGAGCCTTCTGAGCCGAGCCGTCTCCTGAAGAGGGAAGTCGAGTGATGGGGTGCTGGAGGGGGGGAGCAAGGGTTGGCCTGGGTCAAGGGGTCCTGAGTGTGGTTCCCGGCTGTGAAGCCCATGGGCTGTCAGACGTGGACTTTGGTCAAGTCTCTCCCCCCGTCTGAGCCTCAGTGTCACTGACTGTCGACTGATCTTTGTCTCATAGGGCTGCTGTGAAAACTCAGGAAGTTTACTAAGGGCTTTATAAACTGTAAAGTGCTGAAAAAATGGTGAGCTGGTTTTATTATCTGCCACGGGCAGGCAGATCCCTCCCAATTCCTGAGTTCACCCCTGGGGAGGCCCGGGGACCCTGCTGAAGCCATGAGCTGGCAGGTGCAGAGGGGGCAGTGGACGGCCCTGCAGAAGGGATGGGTGGGGGGTGCCCGTCTTCCCTCTCCCAGGAGAACCAGTCTGGCCGAGGCTGAGAACCTCCTCAAGTCCCTTGATGCTCTAGCCAGGAATTCACTTGGGAGATAAAGTGTGTGCCTTCTCAGGACTTTCCAGAGGACGCGGTGGCTGAGCGCTTAGGGTCTCCTCACACGGACCTGGGTTTGAATCTGGCCTTTGCCCCTTCCTAGCTCTGGTAAGGAGAGTGTCCAGGGGGGTAATGGTTGCCCAGAGACAGTCAAGGCCTGAGCAGGGGGAGAAGGCACCCTGTGGAGGGGTGACCTGGCGTGGGTGTCAGAGCCCAGAGGGGTGAGCAGGGTGTCCACAGGGCAGAGTGGCCCACAGGGGGTGTCAGAGCCCCAGCAAGGTATGGAGGGTGGCCGGTGGAGGCGTCCAGAGCCCGAGAGGGTGAGGAAGGCATCCCTGTGTGTGGGGGCAGCCACGGGAGACTGGTCAATACATTGAGGATAAAAGAAGCCTGGATCTTCACATCAGAGAAGGGAGTTAGAGATGGAAAGGGAGAGAATGAAAATGAATCCTGTGGTGCTGGATTGGATTTGAGGTGTCAGTGTGTTCGCATGGTTTTCAATGTGAGAGAGATGCAGAAATAAACAGAGATGTAAATGTGTGTTATGTATTTACCAGATGGGCACACATATATAGAGATGCATATGTGTGCGTGTATGTATATGTACATTTCCTGCTCCCAGCCCCGCTCCGTCTGCCGAGAGGGCCTGGGGGCAGTGTCTCCCCAATAGCAATGAGCACATTTCGCACCAGACGTTGGCTTCTACACACCATTCTCCACTACAGGGAGCAGGGCACCTTAGGGACATGGATGATCTAGCGCTGAGGCAGGGAAAGAACAAAATGAAGCTGGAGTATCTCGTTGCGCCAGAAAATAAGGAAATGCTCAAAGAATGGTGGAGACACGCCAAAATGGCCCAGGAACCACCTGAAGGGCACCCACTGGCCAGCTCTGGGACAATCTGAGCATTGACATAAACAATAACAGTAATGGATTGTCAGCTGTTGAATACAATAAGAAACCATGGTCCATACTGCTATAAATAAATGAGTGAATAAGTTGAAAGTTTGACCAGAAATGGGATATTTACATAGTCTCAAAGTGTCTCCTCACCAAACACTTATTACCTACCAGGGGAGAGAGAGTGACTTGGCAGTGGAGAAGCCTGGAGGACACTGCCTTAATCAAGTGACCCAATTTGATGTCACCAGGTGTGGGACACATTCAGAGCCAAGCAGGTGCCACCTGGGATCATCTTACCACAAACGAATCTGGCCACGAGGAGTCATCAGCCAAACCCAAATGCTACAAAGGAACTGACCTGAAATCTTCAAAAATGTCAAGGCCGGGAGAGGAAGTACAAGTAACTGGTCCAGACCGGGAAGACCTGACCACTCTGGATTCTGGCCCAGGTGCTGTAGCAAAAACAGGCGTTATTGCTAAAGCTATATATTGGATTATATATTATCCCAATAACTGGGACGGTTGCAAAACTTGCATGAGGCCCATGGAGCGGACGGTGGTAATGTCTCAGGGCTAAGGTCCTGATTGGATGGTTTGACTGTGGTTGTGTAGGGAAATGTCCTTGTTTGTAGAAAATAAACACCAAAGAATCCGGGATGGTGGGGCATCAAGTCAGCAACTTATTCTCTAATGGTTCCAGAAAAAATGTTCTTAGTATTATTGTGGAAATTTCCTATAACTTTGTAATAGTTTCAAAACTTTAGGAACTATTCATATAAAAACAAGTATATAAAATAAACAACAGGGGCCGGCCGGGTGGCACAAACGGTTAAGAGCGGGCGCTCCGCTGTGGCGGCCCGGGGTTCGCCGGTTCGGATCCTGGGCGCGCACTGACACACCACTTGGCAAGCCATACTGTGGCGGCGTCCCATATAAAGTGGAGGAAGATGGGCATGGATGTTAGCCCAGGGCCAGTCTTCCTCAGCTAAAAGAGGAGGATTGGCAACAGATGTTAGCTCAGGACTGATCTTCCTCACAAAATAAATAAATAAATAAATAAACCACAAAAGAATTCCAAAAATGAGACCACAGCACTCAGATCCTGACGTAGACTGTGCTCACCTAATGGCCATAATTACGCGGATGACTGTCGAGCTTCCTGCGTCTTCCGGCCTTGTCTTCTCTTTCTGCCCATCCCTCTCGCCTCCCTCCCTGCTCAAAAGTTGCCTCCTTCAGGAAGTCCTCCATGAAAATGTCATGTGTATCAGTGACTGTGGTTACCTGGCCTCTCCGGGATCCCGGCCTAGCGCGGGAAGTACAGGAGGGGGTTGGATGGGTGACACCCCCGTCCCCAAGCTCCTAACCTTCCAGCCTCCTCTGATCTGGGTGTCTGCCCGTTTCCTTGGAGCAGGTGTCTTCCCAGAAATCACTGCCCCAAGGTTAAGGCCGTCCCGTCCCTCCTGTCCCAGAATCACAGCGAATCCGGTTCATTGGGTCCATTCCCCTGCCTCCTGGCAGGGCCTGGCTTGGCGAAAGGGGGCTGATCTTCTTTCTACATTTCCAGGGAACGGGGTTTCAGAGCACACATCCTGGTGCGATCCTCGCAGCCTGGGCGGCCTGGGCAGAAGTCCGGCCTTCACGCCTCCCTCGCTTGCTCGCTCACTCCCTCCTTCACGCTGTGCCTCCCTGGTCGGCACACACTGGGCGGCTGCTCGTGCCAAGCACTGAGCTGGGTGCTTACCCGTGTTGCTCGTTTAATGCTCACACGGCATGACAAGGCAGCTGTGGGTGCACGTCCATTTCACGGACGAGGCCGCAGAGGCACGGAGAGGCTGAGCCCCTGCCCCCCGCAGGCGGGGCTTTCTCTGCAGAGGGTTGTCAGCCACTGGGCCGGCCGCTCTGCCTGCGTTCGCTCCTCCCATTCCCACATCAACCGTGTGAGGTCCACACTACTCTCTCCATTTGTTAGGGGGCCTGAAGCTGATACAAAAAGATCTTACTTTTGCAAATTGTACAAAACACACAAGCAAGGGAGCCCATGGCGTGTGCCCCTCCTGAGGCTTTGGGGGTCTTGAAGCTTACGTGGCTTCCCAGTACACCAGCCTATGCTCAGAGAGGTGGGGTGACTGGTCCTGGGTCCCTCAGCTCATGAGGAAGATTTGACCCGAGTGCCTGGGAAACCTCCCCTCTTCTTGTCCTCTCTCCTGGGTCACTTTCTGAGTCTTGCCATATACCCGAGGAGACCTGGGCAGGGGAGAGCAGGGCACTGTCTGGTTTTGGGATGGGGCGGGTAGAAACCCAGGCTTGGACTGGCCTTCAGAACCACCCGGGGAGCTTGTCAAGAAGACACATTCCTGGCCCTCAGCCCCCAGATACAGATTCAATGGGTCTAGGGTGGGGCCTGGGAATCTGTATTTTCAACGGGTCCCCAGGTAAGGTGCATGCGGTCGCCTCTCTGGGGACACACTGTTCCTGGGACACCCCCTCCTGCCCCATCACCTTGTGTCTGACTCCCTGCCAGGCTGGGCCTGGCCCTGTGGCCGAGATCTGTGTTAACACGCCGTGGGCTGTGCGGGCCTCACTCCTCAGGTATGCAATTAGCAGCCTCAAGAACAATACCTCGGTTATATCATTACAGCTCCAAGCCCGCCTGGTAATTTGCTGTTCCTTTTACTGCAGTAACAAGCTCTGGCTGGGGAACAGGGGGCAGAGCTCTCTCCTTTCATCCTGGCATTCCTGAACACCTGCTCAGGGAGTGTGGGAGAGCAGGAGAGACACTTAACACTGTCCGGAACAATCCAGGAAGACTTCCTGGGGGAAGTGGCTGCTGGCTAATGGTAGACAGATGGGGTGGACACCATCCCTGCCCTTGTGGGGCTCGAAGTCTGGTGGAGACCAGTAAGCAGAGAAGCCACTGAGCCCAGAGGGGCAAATGTGTTAGTGGCCAAGAGGGGCCTCAGCTCAGCTGGGGTGGGGGCAGGGGTCACAGCAGGCATCCTGGGAGGAGATGATGTCTCCTTTGAGCCCTTGGGGTGAGTAGAGGTGGGCCAGGTGGAGGGGGTGGGGGTGGGACGGGCGAATGAGTTTTCTGGTCAGAAGGAACAGTATTTGCAAAGTCCAGCGAGGCTGGAGACATTAGCAGGGCCGTGACAGCTGTGCTGAGGGGTCAGTCCCCAACTGAAGAGAGATGTGTGGCAGGTTACATTTTTCCAAAGGTTGCTATAACACTATCTCCCTTCTCACTCACTCTTCCTTCAACAGAACATTGACATCCCTCCCACCTGGTGCTGGGGTCTACGTCCGCTTCCCTTGAACCTGGGTGGGGCTTTGCGTGTGATGCTCTGTGCCTTCCAAGGTTAGGTCATGAAAATGCCTTTCCATCTTGCTCTCTTTGAACCTGGCCGCCCGCCATGCTGTGAGGAAGCCCAAACTAGTCCATGAGATAGCACGTGTCCGTGTTCCAGCCAAATTCATCTATCCAGCCAGCATCAACAGCCAGACATGTGAGCAGATTCCTCCGGGTGACTCCAGCCCCACCCATCGAGTAGCCCCAGCCTTCGAGTTTTCCCAGCTGAGGCCCCAAACGTCACGGAGCAGAGTCAAGCCATCTCTGACGTGCCCTTCTCTTCTCCACCCACAGACTTTGAGCATCATAAAGTGGTTGTCTTATGCCACTAAGTTTTGGGGACTAGTAACGGGCACAGATGACAAACTGCCAAAGGACTTATGCAGGGGACAGCATGATCAGAGGGATGCTTTGGAAAGTCCACCCAGTCTGCCGTGTGGAGAGGGGGTTGGGAGGGCAGAGACTGGAGACAGGGGAGGCTGTTAGTGAAATAAATTTGAAATTTGAAATCCCAGCCCCTCAGCGCCAAAAGGAAGCTCCAAGGCCGTGTTTGCCCAACCCCCATTCCCCGCCCCACAGTGCCAAGTGACCACTCAGCCTCTGCCCGCACACTCCAGTGCCCGCACGCTCGCCCCTCACCAGGCTGCCCTTTCCTTTGTCCCTCAGCACTGAGTGTCACAATGCTCTCTCGGGTCGAATTGAAATCTGCCTCTCTGAAGCATCCCTGTGTTAGACGTTGTTCCGTCCTTTGAAGCCTCACGCAGTCCTTCTCTGCCCTTCAAGGATTTGACGACGGAGATCCTATGATCTATTCTTCTGTAAAATTAACAGCTCTAGTTGTGTCAACCGCTCCTCACATGGTTTTGAGTTGCAGATTCAGGCCCGGGCTCTGCCACTTCTAGCTGAGTGGTGTGGGCTCACCTCTCCGAGCCTGTGTTCTCACTGAGGACAACAGTGCCCCCCTCCCGGCGCTGCTGTGACGGGCGCATGAGTTAATGTGTGGAAGGCGTTTAGCACAGGGTAGAGGCTCAATCGATGTCAGCTCCTCCCGTGGGGCCACAGCCCTCACGGCTGTTGTGAAAAGCAAATGAGACAAAGGGCAGGAAAATGCTTTACAAACTGGGAATTGCCAGGGTGGGCATTGCTATGGCTCTTCTATTATGTTGAAACAACTCAGCATCGGCTCTTAACCCGCTCCTGGGGACCAGGCAGAGGCTAAGGGGGCGAGGCCATCCTTCAGGGGACACTGGGAGGGCACCGTCCTCCGGACTCAAAGGTGCCTCTGTTCGTGGCTGTCATCCTCTCTCCCCCAGCCTGGCTCCTGGCCAAGTCGCCCGCAACGGGGAAGGCTCTGACCGTGCCATCCCCACGCCCACCACTGCCTCATCAGTGTGGGGTTATGGTCAGCGGAAGGGGCTTTCTGAAAGGGCCGAGAGTGCAGAGGGGCTGGGGCAATGGCGGGAGTGGGGTTCACAGATCCCCAGTCTCTCCTTTGTACACCAAGACCCTGGGGTTGTCACCTCACCCTGTTGTCTGGGTGTCCCTGGACGTCACCTGGGCAGTTCAACCAACCTGGATCGTGTGCCAGGCCCTGTGCTGGGCTCATGTTGACTCAAGTGGCTTGGGCTGCCAGAGATGGAGGGAACCATGGGGGCTCCTGAGGCCCCTGCAAGGACGGGAAGGGACTGGAGGGTGAGGGTCCCGGCCCCTCCCCCTGCTTCAACCACAGCCTCTCCACTTGGATCTGATTTACATATTGGAGTTGCACATAAGACTTTGAAAAAAGGGTTTTTTAATACTAAAACAAGGTGTTAAAACGTTTGCTCTAGTCCACTGAGCCTAGAGAGGGGGATGGAATGTGTCACACGGCCAGTCCGTAGCAGAAATGAACCAGAGCCTGATGGAGTGGAGGTTGGCTGACAGCCTCCCCAAACATCCATCTCCCCTCCCCCCGTTTCCCGGTCCAGGTGGGACCCAGGGCTGGAGCATGTGATCCAAACTGAGCCAGTCAGTGTGTTCCACTTCTCTGGCCACAGGAATTGGCTCAGGGGTGACCAAAGCAGGACCAATCAGAGTGAATCTCAGGACTTTGGCTGGGAATGCTGGGAAGGAGATGCTTTTTCCTTCCTACTGGAGGTGGTGGGGAGGCTATAGCCCCAGAGCCCCCTGGGGTCAAGACTGAGCCAACTGTGAGTGGAGCCAACTCTGCAGCAGGCAGGGGGAAGATGGGAAAAATGGTGAGCCCTTGGTGATTTTTAGAGCAGCTGTATCCAGCCTCACCTGAAGCCAGATCTGCTTCTGGAATTTTGGGCCAAAAAACCTCTTTATTGTTTGGGCCAGTTCGAATCAGATCTTTGGTTCAGTTACAAAGCGTTGCAGCTGAAAGTATCTTCCTGCTAATGCAGGTGTGCGTTCCCAGGCCTGGGTGCTTCCAGGCTCGTGGTCCTTTGACCTCTGAGCCCCTCCTCCAAGTTGTTTTCACGTCCCACCCTCTAAAGATGCTGGTGGGGGGACTCAGGTAGGCACCTGCACCAGGCTCCCAGCCTGGCCCTTGGAAAGGGCTGCCTTTCTCACCGAGGCCACCCCCTCAGCCCACCTACCATCCGCAGAGCCTTGGGCCCTGGGCACTTCAGACCCTGAATCATCCACCTTCTGAGGCCTCCGCATCTGAGCTATGAGGAAGACGCCTTCTCAGCCGAATTCCCCCTCGGCCTCTGGCTGGGGCGGTACATGGAAAGCTCAAAAGGGGCTGCCTCCTGCCCATCAGGACCCAGCTGTGCCTTGCATGTTTGGAGGTCACCCAGGGGCTCTTCCCACACCCTCTCTGCCCCATGAGGGCAGCACCAACAATTTATTACATACCTACCGTGTGCCAGTGCTGTGCCAAGCACTTCCAGGGAAATCCTTTGCTTAATCCTTGCTGCCTCCCAGGAGGCCCGCAGTGTGGACCAGGGTTCAGCACACAGACTCTGGAGCCAGGAAGCCGGGGTTTGAATCCCAGCAGTGCCACATACTAGCTGTGTGACCTTGGGCAGTTTACTTAACCTCTCTGTGCCTCAACTCTTCTCCTATAAAATTGGAATGCTGCATGATGGTCTCTTGAATGAGGAGTTAATGCCCATAAAAGGCTTAGAACAATGCCCGGCCCATGGTAGGTGCTATGTAATGTTAGCTATTATTATTATTCCCATTTTACAGATGGCAAAGCTGAGGCTCAGAGAGGATGAACAACTTGCCCAGAGCACACAGTTGAGTAAGCCAGGTCTGTGTCATTGTAGAATCGATGATCCATTTTATTGCCACTTGGAGTCGCTCCCTAAATGGGTCACCTGAATGGTTTTCTGCAACTGGGACCAGCCAGGGCCTTGGGTTTCAACAGGAGGCAAATGTGTAAGGAATCTACCCTGGTCCTTAACCCAGTCACACAATTTTAGCAGAGACCCTAGAGACTATCAACATCTGGGCTGTCCAATATGGTGGCCGCTAACCATGTGGCCATTGTGCCCTGGGTGTGTAGCTAGTCGAAATGGAGATGTGTTCTAAGTGTAAAATACACAGGATTTTGAATACTTGATATAAACAAAGAGTGTAAAATATCATTAATAATTTTTTATATTGACTACTTCTTGAACTGATAATATTTTGGCTATATTGGGTTAAATAACATATATTATTAAAATTAATTTCACCTGTTCATTTTCACTTTTTGTGTGTGTGTGTGAGGAAGATCAGCCCTGAGCTAACATTTGATGCCAATCCTCCTCTTTTTGCTGAGGAAGACTGGCCCTGGGCTAACATCTGTGCCCATCTTCCTCTACTTTATATGGGATGCCGCCATAGCATGGCTTGATGAGCGGTGTGTAGGTCCGTGCCCAGGATCCGAACCTGCGAACCCTGGGCCACCAAAGTGGAGCACGTGAACTTAACTGCTACGCCACCGGGCCGGCCCCCATTTTTACTTTTCTATGTGGCTGCTAGCATATTTATGACTCACATTATATTTCTATTGGACAGCGCTGATCTGGGCCATCGTTCCATTTCACAGATGAGGAAAATGAGGCTCAGAGGTGTGATTTGCTTTAGTTACAGGGTTGTTTTGGCCGAGCTGGGCCTCCAGTGTTCCACCCCAGGGCTCTTCCTAGGAATGCCTGTTTCTGTGAAGATGAAAGGTGGGCTGGACCACATAAGGAGCCTTTTGCCACGAAGATCTCTCCTCCGTGCCACTGTGGCTCTGTTCTGTCCCTTGCCAATTGCCCTTTTGTCTCCTGCACCACCTCCACAGGCACAGCCCACCACAGCCCTCTGCCCAGACCGCAACGTCAGAGAGTCACCCGACCCAGGGATTTCTGAGAGGCCCTGGATCAATCCAGTCTGCCTGAGGGGAGCACCGGCAGAACTGTCCTAGATAGGAAACCCCTCTCTGCTTCCAGAGAACTCCGGGATCTATCGTCCTTCGCACTCTGCTCACTCCAGTCTCCAATGCTCTCTCATCAAAGTCTTCCTGGTGTCTAACCCACATCCCTCATGCTGCAGTGTAGGCCTCCTTCCCCCTAGGCTGGCTCCCGAGGGTTTTCTCAAGAGCTGGCTGGGGGTGGAGGTTACGTAAAAACATCACGGAACCTGCTGGATGGGATGAGCTCTTAGCAGAGGGGGCCGCTGCTCGTCTCCTGATGGTGGCTGCTGGATCTCCCCCTCTGAGCGCCCAGGAGGATCTGTTAAATAGGGATGATCCCACCCTGTGGTCTCCCGAGCTGTCGCGGCTGGGTGCCCAGAGCACACTGTCACCCCATCCCTTCCCAGGAAGAGAGGCAGCCACTTTCTAGTGACAGCACGTGGACAACAGTGCAGGGCATTGGCTTCCAAACATCTTGATCACAACTCACAGGAAGAAATACATTTTTCATCACAACCCTGCATACAATACACACATACTTGAAACAAAATTTTTATGAAATAAGCCTTCCCTTACTGGGTGCCTGATTTTTTTACTCTTTTATATCTTATTCTATTAAAAAAAAATGCTTCTCATGATCCACGAAATCGATTTCACACCCCACTGATGGGTGACAACCTGCAGATTGAAAAATGCTGGTCCTGTGGACCAGAACTTGGGCTCTGGAGAGATTCGTCTGTGCCTCATTTCTACTTGTAAAGGGAACGTGATCATCCGAATTTGCAGCGTTGCCTTGAGGGCTGGGAATGAAGGAGGGAGGGCAGCCAGCATTCAGTAGGTGCCCAAGAAAGAGGTGACTGCTGTTACTGCTGCACAATGTGGCCATTCGGGGGCTGGGGAAGGTGGACATCACCTCTGGGCTATGATTTGAGAATGCCAAGGCTGGATGTCGAGGATGGATGTGTTCCTTCGCCTGCTGGACCTGCAGTCTCACCATTAGATAGTCATTCCTTTGGCATGAGCATCATGCTGCCTGACCTGGTTCCTCTGACATGTAAGTACGCCTCGTTGGAGGGGTGACTCTGGTCCTCAGTACTTTGGACAAATGTGTTTGTCAGAATGTCCCCCAGCCCTGAGGGACAGGAGGGAAGGAACACTGGGGGAAGAATGTGTCTGGAAAGTGGGGGTTAAGAAGTTGGTGGGAGACCTGGAAGGTCTTTCTGGACACCTGGACATCATCCCTGGCTTCTGCCACCACCCTGCCCCCCAACCTCCCACGGAAGCAACACTGTGGGGTATGGATCTGGCTTCACCACACTCAAGCTGAGGGGTCTTGAATCAGTCCCCTCGCTTCTCTGAGCCTCAGTTTCCTTGTCTGCAATACTGTGGTTGCACGCCCTACTTTGCTGGGGGTGGGGGGGATATGAAGTTTCAAAGAAACGGTGCATGTGAAGTATCCCCCACCATTGCCGGCACATGGTAGGACCCAACGCATCTTGTTTCCTCTTCCCAGCCCATCTCCCCTCTCTATGTACCACCTAAAAGCCAGCTCTTGGGAAAAGAACTGCCTTATCAGGCAGTGAGTTCCCCGTCACTGGAAATATCCCAAAAAAGAAAAGGCTGGAGAACCAACAGAGTTGTTGTAGATGAGACTGAGACAGTCTTGGTTTTGGGCACCGAGTCCTTGCTTTATACGTGTCTGTTGAGTAAATAAACAATGGTGATTCCTACATCGGGAAGGAGGTTGTTCTAGAATACTGCTGAAACTCAGCTACACATCAGAATCACCTGGGGAATTTTAAAAGTATGAATGCCTGGTTCTCAGCCCCATGGATTCTGATTAATTGGTTTGAAGTGCAGCCTGGGCATTGGTATTTTTAAAACCTCGCCAGGTGATCCCATGTGCAGCCAAATTTGAGAACCAGAGCACCAAGTTTCCTTCTATCTCCAAGATTATAAGAATGTGTTATAAAGTCATTTACACTTTAGTATAAGTTTAAGTCACGTTACCTAGTAAACAATGTGATATATACAGTCAGGAGTTTAATAAATGGTTAAAAACATATGATCTTGGGCCAGCCCCGGTGGCTTAGTGGTTAAGTTCGGTGAGCTCTGCATCGGAGGCCTGGGTTTGGTTCTTGGGTGTGGACCTACACCACTCATCTGTCAATGCCCATGCTCTGGTGGCGGCTCACATACGAAAAAAAAAAAAAAAAAGAGGCAGTGGATGTTAGCTCAGGGCAAATCTTCCTCAGCAAAAAAAAAAGATCTCAGATGTCAGAGTACAGCTGGATTTTCTCTACAAGAGCAGAGAGCGTTCAGAGGGGTCAGCCAAGCCTTAATGCTGCAGGTGAACGGTCCTCGGCACCCAGGTAAGTGGGGCAAGAGGGTGCACCAAGCACACGCTGGATGCAGAACCTTCTGGGACTACAGAATCCAAACAGGAACATCCAGTCTGATGGGAGAGTCCCAGGCCCGGACTCGGGGAGGTCCCAGTCTGACGGAGGAGGCACGGCCCGCACCCACAGGAGGCTTCCAGTCTGGGGATGACCAGCTCTGCTCCCCACTTCATCCAGTGTTTCACAGTTTACAAAGTGTTTCTGTGTCCCCCATCCTCATTAAGTGACTGGTCTGACGAGGGGAGACGTGGTCCCAGCCCTCGGGGAACCAGCTCGGGCAGGCCTTCCTTCTGCCCTTGGGGAGCCTCCGGAGAATCCCTCACCTGGTGTTCTTGGGCAGGTGGAGCAGACACGAGTACTGAGCGTCCTTAGGGAGTCCTTGGTCAATGCCTTCCAGGGTCCCCACCCTCCGGTGTCTGGGCAAAGTCCCTGTTCCCTGGGAACCCCCCCGGGCTCCTGTGGGAGTCTTGGCTCCACAGCACCGTTAACACACCCAGTTGTAATTGCCTCTTTAGTTGTTTGTCTCCTTTCCTAAAACAAGAGCTCCTAATGGGTGGGGATTTGTCTTAATTTTTTCTGGACTCCCAGAAGGTTTGCTGACTGACTGATGGACCAACTGAGTGAATGAATGAATGGGGAAGTGGGGGGTGACATTCAGACCCTCATAGAGGCAGTGCTCCCTGCTCATTTGCCCTGGCCAGCCTAGAAGCCCCTCTGCCCCCCTCCTTGGAGTCCCTGAGTCCCCGAGGAGGATTGCACATGCCTGTGCAGGTATGGACTGTCCCATCGGCCTTGTAAAAATGTGCCCAGAGAGCAGGTGGAGCCCTGCAGCCCACAGGGAAGGGGTGCCATGTGCTTCTCAGTGTGAATCGTGTGGGGGCCAAGAATGGGGGTGGTGGGGCAGCCTCCTCCTTTATGGGGGCTGCTTGCCTCTCCTTTCCCCTGTGCAGAAAACCACACCTAGAAGAAACTGGAAGGAGATGCACCCAAATAAAACAGCAATTGTCTTGGGAAGGGTGGGGGTAGGGGATACTTCTCTGTAGTTTCCAAAATTCCCAGGCTGGGCCTTGATACCGAAGCAACCTGCATAATTTCGTAGTCCTGTGCAAATCTCCCCTGGCTGTGCCCACATGGCTCTGCCCATCCCCCCGGGCTAGTCTAGTTGCTTGATATTCACCGGAACTTATTCCAGGCACTGCCAGCAAGCTGCCCACGGCTGCCTTGATCCCTGATTGATCTGAGATCTTCCAGGAGTGGAGGTGGGGGGTCTGTGCCTTTCCCTGGTTGCCGGCACAGGGTCCATGCCAGGAAATGGCCCAAAAGGGCCACAGGGATTACCCTAAAAATGTCACTATCTGACTGCTACTTCCAAGGAGGGCTGCATCCATTCCAATTTGCTGAGATCCTGGTGAAAGGAAGAGGGTAAAAGTCACCTGCCCGCTCTCCACCCTTGCAAACTCTCCCACCACCACCAACATGGGTTTGGGCTTGTGTCTCCACTGGGCCTCAAGATCTTTCTCTACTTCATCAATCCATTCATTCCTTTATTCATCTACATATTCAACATCTGACCACGCTTTCTTGTCTGGCCCTCCTCACTGGTTTTCCAGTTTCTTCTCTTGCCTCCTTAGACTGTTCTCTCCCAGAAAGATGCAGTGCACACGTCCTCTGCACCAGGTCCCACACGGCACAGAGGCCAAATATGAAATCGAAAAGTCTCTAGTTTGAAAGAACGGAACATCTGGTCAGGAAGAAAGGTGGGTAAATGGATAATCTGGGTGAAATGTGTTAAGTTAAGGGATGGAGCAGACAGGGTGGGGGTGGGCGACGGCCATATCAGGGCAGGCGCCCCGGGAGGCAATGTCTGCCTGAGTCTTCAAGGGCAGGAGGGAAGAAAGACAGTCTGGGCTGGGGGACATCAGGGCTAGTGGGCTGGTTCTCGGGCCACTCTCCCCCGCCTCCTCCGTCCTGCCCCTCACCTCCTCCAGAATCACTGTACCGGGTCACCAGGAAAAGGGGAATTCTCACAGCCCACACAGGTCAAAGGTTGCTGAGCCATGAAACTCAGAGCTCAAGTCAGATTTGGGGATTATCTGTGAGCCTCCATTATCCTGGCTTTATTTTATCTCTCCATCTCGTCCTGGCTTCGTTGCAGGGAATTAATGTGGTTATCCCCCATATTACTTTGGCAAGGACTTCAGCATCTCAGAGACCCAGGCCCCTTTCCTTCTCCATCTCCCTCTCCTCCCTGCCCGGGGCTTCATCTGGCCACCAGGTCAAGGGAGCGGATCCAGCTGATCCCACATTGGCCATAAGGGACAAAATGCACCAGCTCTCTGCAGAGGCTGCCCATCAAACTCCTCCACCACGAGGGGATCTGCCTCCCAGGAGGGTCTGTTTGTCTTTTAAGCAAGAAATAAATAGAAACTGATTCTTACACCGACGGCAAGCTCCCGGGAGGCACTGGCAGAGTACTCTGTGCAGAATTCCCATGCTGAGCTCTGGGGAGGAGTCTAGAAGTGCTGGCTGATGGGACCTGAGTTAGTGCAAAGTAGAAAGAGGTTGCAATGCTTTAGGGAGAGACCTGGGATGGCAGCCAAGTCTCTCGGCTCCTGGTAACCACCTACTTTGCAAAATTTAATGTTTAGCTTGCTTTTGGTCAGAGTTGGGAGGATTTGGGGTTGGTGAGGGAACCCAGGAGTCCTGATTTAAGGGCCATATGGGGGTATCATCTTGAGCAGGTCCTGGGGGAAATGGGGTGTCAAGAGGCCCAGTAGACCCCTACCCCATGACCCGCACCGTGCTGGGGCCACCAAGTTCACAGCCGAGTGCTGAGCTGGGTCCTGATCCCCGGGCCTGTGGTGGGGTCTTGCCAGGGAGGTCTGAGAACAGGACTGGCTACATAATTAGCAGGGCCCAGTGCAAGATGAAAATGTAGGCCCCTTGTTCAAAAGTTATCGAGAATTTCAGGACGGCAAACACAGAGCATTAAACCAAGCGGGGGCCCTTCTGAGCACAGGGCCCTGTGCACAGGTCCCACGCCCGAGAGGCCGGCTGTATTAGTTTGCTAGGGCTGCTGTAACAAAGTACCACAAACCGGTGGCTCAAAATAACAGAATGTCTTGTCTCACTGCTCTGGAGGCTGGAAGCGTCGGGGGGGTTGGGGGCTCTGAGGGAGCGTCTGCTCCAGGCCTCTCCCGGCTTCTGCTGCTGTGCAGGCCACCCTCGGCTCTCCCTGGCTTCCGCTGCATCACCCCATGTCTCCTTCATGTGGCTGTCTTCTCTGTGTGTCTTCACATTGGCTTTTCCCTGAGTGTCTGTCTCTGTGTCCAAACTTCCCCTTTTAGAAGGACATCAGTCACGTTGGGTCAGGGCCCATCCTGTGACCTCATCTTACTTGAGGACCTCTGTAAAGACCCTGTTTCCAGAGAAGGTCATGTTCTGAGATACTGGCGGTTAGGACTTTGACATATCTTTTGGAGACACAATTCAACCCTTAACACTGGTCCTGCCGAAAGGCCTGTTTCAGTTCAGGTCAGCTGCTGGACAGTAACCAGAGAGTCCGGACCTGGCTGCCTCCTGGGGCAGGCCAAGCTGCCCTGGAGAACTTCCTGTCCCCACAGAGGGCAGGGTGGACTCTCGGGACCTGGTGGCCGGCAGGCCTCTGCCCTGCCTTAGAGGGCTGGGGGTTCCCCAGGGGGACTGCTGGGGGCACAGACCCTGATGCCTCCCGGCCGTGTCACAACCCAGCTATCACCTGATGGCCGCCAGCTCTGCTGCTGTGGCGCCTGCCCTGCCCGCAGAGCCTCACCATGGGCCCTGTGAGGGGCTCTGGGGAGCAGCTCTTGCCTGGGAGTGACAACTGATGTGTCCCTTTGTCCAAAAGGATGATACCAAGGGGCCACTCCCTATCGACGTGACCTCGAGTCCCCCCACTTCCTCTGGTCTCGGTGTCGTCACTGTAAAATCAGCTCACCGGGCCCCGCCTAGTGGTTCTGCCGTGAGCTCTGGAATCGCGTTTCGGATGCACCCGCCAGAGCCTAGAACGCGGCGGGGACTCGGTAAGACTCAGCGATTTGCAGCTATCTTGGCGGGAAAGCCCAAATCTGCCTCGGAGCTGTCGGAGGCGCCACAAACCCCCCACCTCTGGAGGGGGCCGGCACGTTTGGGGCACGACTGGCTGGGGGGAGGGATGAACCCGAGGGCGGGGCGGTGTCCTGGCAGGGAGGCGCGGGCTGGGTTCCAGCCTCCACCTGGCGCCCACTCGGGGATCTGGTATGTTGGCGCAAACCAGGCATGGCGTCATCCATTCTTTCTGAACGATCATTAGTTACCTCCAAAAGCGCCAGCTATGGGATTTGGGGCTTTTCCCTCCTATTTCTTTTCTTTTTCTTTTAATGAGTGCGTTGTGATCCGCAGGGACCTGTTCCCCTTTTTAGGGCAAGGCGGCTCCCCTTCCCTGACTCATCCGCCTCGCTTTCTGGCCCCCAAGCGTGCACCTTGCCTGTTAAAAACCGTCCCAGGCACCGCCCCTCCCTAGGAGGGCGGCCCCCACCTTCGTGTTTGCGAGGCTGAGTCAGCAGTGAAGTCACCCCTTGGCTTGACTCTCAGACAAGCACCTTCTTGCCTGGCCTACTGGGTTCCCACTGGCACCCCAGCTCCACCCTGGCCTCGTGTGGGCCGAGACCGGGCAGTTGGTCAGTGAGCAGAGCCGGGCCCCAGGCCTACCTGCTCCCCCTGGCTTTCATCCGTTCCTTAACCCAACCACTGCTGGCTGCAGGCTGACTCTGGGCCAGGCTGCTGTGTGGGTACCAGGGTATGAAGATGAGGAAGACCCAGTGCCTGCTGGGACGGGGGAAATGCACACAGAGATTTCCACGCACTGGACTGTTTGTGCAAGGCTGCAGGGGTGCACTGAGTGGGGAACACCTGACTGGCACAGAGGCCGGGGTACCTGATGCTGGAAATGACTCTTGAAGGATACCCTAGAAGCTGCTAGAAAAGGGAAGAGAGTATATCAATCAGAGGGAACAGCATCAATCAGAAGGAACAGCATGTGCAAAGGCCCAGAGACGCATTTAGAGGAGCAAGAGCAGTTTTCATAATGAGTCAAGAAATGAGAGGGGAGGAGGCAGGGGCTGGACAGTGCGGGTCTCTGTGCCACACCAAGGAGCTCAGACTAAGACACGGGGGACCACAGAAGGGTTTGGGGAGGGGGAGCGACAGTACAGTTTTTAGGGCAGTGATGCTGGTGGCAGGGTGGGGAGGATGGAGGGAGGGTGGAGACACGTGGCCGGAAGCCCAGCTGGAAGCTGTTACAATAGTCCTGGGGAGACAGAGAGAGGTTCTGGCCCAGGGTGGGGCAGGGGGACAGAGAGGAGGGACGGGTTTGGGGGGCTCAGGGCCCCGGTCCCTGGAAGCAGCAGGTGCTTTTCTGGGCTGACAGTGCCCCTTGTTGCTTCTGGCCTCCGTGCCTCCTCTCCGTGGTGTCCTGCATAGGTTGGCTCAGCCGACATGTCACTCCTTACATCAGGGGACCCAAAGTGCGTTTAGGCCCACCTTCTTGTCTGCGTGTCCCCCTGCCCTCCTGGAGGTTGAGGGGAGAGTAGGGCACCCACTGGCTAGATGAGGGTGCAGGCAAGCGGAGGCCGAGAGGCTGCCACGCTCTCCTGCTTCCAGGAGGCGGGTGGGCCCTAGAGCAGGTCTCTGCGCTCCGGCCCGGGCTCTCCCACTTCACTGCAGCCACCCCCCGTGGCTGCCTGCCGTTTGCACAGTGGGATGCGGACCTCATCGCACGGTAGGACAGAGCACAGCTTCTGAGTCAGACGACACAGGTGCAGGTCCCGGGTTTCCGCACTCCCTGACTGTGTGACCTTGGGCAAGTAACTTGACTGCTCTGTGCTTTAGGTCCCTCACTCTAAAGCGGGGGTATTCTCATGTGTTATAATTGGGAACAAAGCCCACCACCTCCCCTGGCCTGCCTCCGATGAGCAGAGCATCATGCCAAGGCTGTGTGGCAGACTTGATCTCCTGACCTCCAAGGCCATGTCTGCCAGTGCATCCAACCCCCACCTGCAAAGTGAGGAGCTGCGTCTCCGGCAGTTTCTAAACAGCGGCTGCCCCAGCACAGGACAAACGTCTGGTGGCTGGCTGAGTCAGTGCACCTGCCTGAAAGGCCCATCCAGGAGCCCTGTGGCTGAGGGCCGCTGTGTCGCCTGCGCCAGGCTCCCGTCAAACAGGCTCCTGTTCAGCCTGGCTGTCCGCTCTCTAGCCCGGCCTTGGGGTCACAGCCGGCGCCCATCTGTGCTTCTGTTTCTCTGTGCCGCAGCCCTCGCTGGGATGAAGTGGGTGAAAATAAATATGTAATAAAATCACCAGCAAGAAGCGTTTCTCTGCATCTGCCGTAGGAGGGGCGCCTGGTACCCAGGTCACGAAGATCCCTCCCTCCATCCGTTTTTTGGTCTCTCTCAGTAAGCTGGGCGAGGACTTGGAGGCAATAGCTCTTCCTCAATAAATATGCCAAAGACACTGTTAGGCTCCTACGATGCACTACCACAAGTCCATAAAAATGATGTCCTAGGGGCCAGCCTGGTGGCGTAGTGGTTAAGTTCACGTGCTCTGCTGCAGCAGCCGGGGGTTCACAGGTTCCGATCCCTGGCACGGACCTACACACAACTCATCAAGCCATGCTGTGGTGGCGTCCCACGTACAAAATAGAGGAAGATTGGCACAGATGTTAGCTCAGTGACAATCTTCCTCAAACCAAAAAAGGAAGATTGGCAACAGACATCAGCTCAGGGCCAGTCTTCCTCACCGAAAAAAAAAAAAAAAAAAGATGTCCTAGATCCATATTCAGTAGCAGGGAGCTGGGTCCACACTATTTTGTTAAACAAAAGAAGTCAGTTACTAAACAGAATGTAGAACATAATCCTATTTTGGCAAAATATACATAATGCACATATGCCCAGAAAGAGTCTAGAGAGAACACACCACGATGTTGACAGTGGCTGTTTCTGGATGAAGGGTTTACAAGTGATTCTCACTTTCTTAGCTCTCTCTCCATGGATTGTCTAGAACAGCGGTTGGCAAGCTGTGGCCTGCAGGCCAAATGCAGCTGTGCCTTATTTTTGTTCAGCCCATGAGCTAAGAGTGGCTTTTAAATTTTTAAAGGGTTGTAAAAACAAATAAGCAAAAACCAGAAGAATATGCTTATAGAGAGCGTATGTGAGCCGCAAAACCTAAACTATTTAGGCCCTTTACAGGCAAGTTCGCCGACCCTTGGTCTAGAAAAAAAAAATTAACGTTGGCAGGTATTACTGCTATAATAATAAAAACAGCAAATTTTTTCCTTTTTGGAAGGAAGTAAATTTCCCCTTAGCAAACAGAGGCATCCAGAATCATTTCTCCCTAGCCAATAACACACCTGTGGGTTGGGCACTGTGCCAGACTCATTCCTCCCTCCCTCTCTCCTTCCCTCCTTACCTCCTCCCTCTCTTCCATCTCCAGACTTTTCCTGAGCACTTTCTATGTGCCACAGCCTCACAATCACAGACCCAGGAACCAGTCACCACGACACTTTGGCCTCAGTGCCACGGTGCACCTGTGGGTCCTTCATGGGCGCAGGGTCACGGGGTGGGAGTACCGGTTTTGCCCGGGAGGGTGAAGGGCGCTCCAAGGAGGACTTAGCTTGGGGTCTCCTACAGTCACCCGGGAGGACAGGCCCTCAGAAAGGTGATTCAAAACACCAACCCAAGGTGGTTAGGCACGTGTGTGTGGTGATGGATGGTAATTAGTCTTTGGGGTGGTGAATATGATGTAATCTACACAGAAATTGAAATATAATGATGTACACCTGAAATTTATATAATGTTATAAACCAGTTACCTTAATAAAAATAATAAAAAATAAAAAAAATAAAAATAAAAACACCAGCCCACTTAGGCTGGAGTCCTCTTGATAGAGGTGACCTGGGTTTGGTGACCAAGAAGGGGCTTGTTTGAGGATGTCAAGAGTCCAGTGTCAACCCATGGAAAACAGGAGGGAATGTTGAGGTGGCAGGGGATCGGTGTGGCCAAGGCTAGATGAGATGGGGCTCAGAAAGGCATTTTTGGGGAGCAGAAGGTTATGAAGTGGGGATTCGTGGGGGGTGAACCTGGAAAGCAGGGCAGCGAATGCCAGGCTGAGGAGCTGGGCTTCATCCTGGGGTGATCGGGAGCCCCTGAGGCGTCCGAGGAAGGAGTGATGAGGGATGCCGGGGCAGCCTCACGTGGGCCGGGTGGAATGGGGCAGGGCAGGAGGCAGGGAGGCCGAGGAGGCTGTTGCAATCACGCCCGCTCCTGCCCAGCCAGCTTCCTGCAGCCTCGTCCTGCAGACCCACACCTCCCTCCCACCCTCTCTCCCCTTAACTCTGCCAAACCAGTAGAGGGAATTGGGAAAGGACTTCGTGGGGCAAGGGTGGGAAGGCCGAGGGACACCCCTTCCTTCCTCTTAGTCACTGGATCCAACTTTCAGTACATCGCTCAAGGCTTAGTCACGCCTGAGACGATCACGCCTTTCCCATCACCAGGAGAACTGAGGCAGCGAGGCTCCGACCTCGGGCTGCCTGTCTGCAGCCCCGTCTCCTGGGTGCTGGGATTTAGGAATGAGCGAACCAGCAGACCAGGCCCAGCAGTGCCCTCACTCCCCCAGGATTTCTGAACAACTCTTAGCTCTTGGTACAGAACTAGATGCTGTGCTGGGGCTTAGAGCTGGGGCTCAGGCAAGGCAGACCATGGTTCGAATCCCACCTCTGCCTCTGTGTGACCTTGGGCAAGTCGCTTCATCTCTCTGGACTTGTCTCCTTATCCTAAAATGGGGATAACGCAATGACCTGCCATATAAGGACTGAATGCCATAATGCCCATAAAGTTCATAGTAGGCTTGCAATGAACATTCCTTCCTTCCTCTGCAGGCTCTGCCCTCAAGGGTTTGCTCCTGGAGCTGGGACAGAGCAACACCCGGAGGCAATTAGACCCACTAATGGAGCTGAGCAACGTCACAAGACTTTGCCCTGCCCTTGCAAACAGCAGTTGACACCCCAGACCTCTGTGGCTCCTTCAGGTCATGGCTAACGATGCTCTGGTCACACGGGACTTCCGGACAGTTCCTTGAACACACCAGGCCCCACTGCAGGGCTTGCACAGGTGTTCCCTCCACCTGGAACCCTCTCCTTCTTGCCCCCACCCCACCTCCCCTCAACCCACTGAAATCAAATCATCGTCCAGGAGGGTGATCATGAAGCTGCCCTCAGAATTTAGCATAGGGCGCCAAACCCAGTTTTTTGCCACACCCCGAGGAGATTCTAATTATTCCAAGAGGGATCAGGAAACTCTCTAGGCAAGAATAGATTTAATTCACTTTAATTACAAAAGAAATGACAGCCAGCTGGCCCTTTGGTGAGCGGAAAGGGGAGAGAGAGAGGGCCAGGAAGTGAAGCCGACAGCCTGACGTCCCCACTGCCTGGGTTCCAGGGAGGCTCGGCCCCTCCCGGAAGGG
This sequence comes from Diceros bicornis minor, assembly GCF_020826845.1. Taxonomy (NCBI): domain Eukaryota; kingdom Metazoa; phylum Chordata; class Mammalia; order Perissodactyla; family Rhinocerotidae; genus Diceros; species Diceros bicornis. The sequence goes on along the minus strand of NC_080752.1, from coordinate 36,157,590 downwards.
GTGGATGGTCCCTTCTTGGTGTGCCCACAGGACTTGGAACCCCAGAGGAGCCTTGTCCCTTTGCTTTGCAGTGACTGGGTCACGTGCCTTTCTGCCCCATTGGACCGGGCGCCGTCTCCATGGCAACTCATCTTCCCGGCCAATTTGGTCCAGAAGGTTGGCGGTCTGTAGCACACGGGTGTCCAACCAGACCTGAATGTGGGTCAGAGCATCCATCTTACTTCTGCAGTTCTTTCCTCCACAACAACTTTCTTGTCCTTCATTCTTTTTACCGCTTCACTGGGGTATGATTCCCATTCCATAAAACTCCTCCATCTGAAGCGCACAGTTCCACGAATTTCAGTAAATATATCCAGTTGTGTGTCCACACCCACGGTCAAGGTTTAGCACACTTCCCGCACCGCCAACATTCCCTCGGATCCATTTGCAATCTCCAGCCCCAGAAACCCCTGATGTGATTTCTGTCGTTAGAGTTTTTCTTTTCCCAGAATTTCATATGAATGAAATCAGACAGTGTGTGGTCTTTGGTGTCTAGCTGTCTTTGCTTAGTATGTTTTTGAGGTTCATCCATATTGTAGCACGTATCAGTAGTTCTTTTTTTTTGTGTGTGAGGAAGATAGGCCCTGTGCTAACATCTGCCAATCCTCCTCTTTTTGCTGAGGAAGACTGGCCCTGGGCTAACATCCATGTCCATCTTCCTCCACTTTATATGGGACTCCGCCACAGCATGGCCTGACAAGCGGTGTGTCGGTGCGCGCCCGGGATCCAAACTGGCGAACCCCAGGCCGCCGCAGAGGAGCTCGCGCACTTAACCGCTTGCGCCACCGGGCCAGCTCCAGTAGTTCTTTTTTTATTATAGTCATGTGCCGCATGATGGTGTTTCAGTCAACGACAGACTGTATAGACGATGGTGGTCCCATAAGATTAGGACCACATAGCCTGGGTGTGTAGTAGGCTATGCCATCTAGGTTTATGTAAGTACACTCTATGGTGTTCATGCAACAACGAAATCACTTAACAACACATTTCTTAGAACCTACCCGCATCGTTAAGCAACGCATGACTATATTGCTTAGTATCCATCGTATGGATGTATCGCATTTTGTTCAACATTCTCCTGTTGAAGGACATTTGGGTTGAATCAATTTTTTTTAGATATCATGAATAATGCTGTTATGATCATTGGTATACAAATTTTTGTGTGGCTGTGTGTTTCCAATTTGCTTGAGTAGATATTTAGGACTGGAATTGCTAAATCATAAGATAAAGTTCTTTTTAAGAAACGTGTCAAGTGCCAACCCCGTGGCTTAGCGGTTAAGTGCACGCACTCCGCTACTGGGGGCCCGGGTTCGGATCCTGGGCGCGCACCAACGCACCGCTTCTCCAGCCATGCTGAGGCCGCGTCCCACATATAGCAACTAGAAGGATGTGCAACTATGACATACAACTATCTACTGAGGCTTTGGGGGAAAAAAAGGAGGAGGATTGGCAATAGATGTTAGCTCAGAGCCGGTCTTCCTCAGCAAAAAGAGGAGGCTTAGCACAGATGTTAGCTCAGGGCTGATCTTCCTCACAAAAGAAAAAAGAAAAAAGAAATGTGTCAAGCAGTTTTTCAAAGTGGTCGTACCATTTTGCATTTCCACCAGCAATGCCCAGGGTACCAGTTGTCAGGTGTTGTGTTTGTTCTTTAATCTGAGCCATTCTAATGGCTGTGTAGTGATACAATGTTGAATAGAAGTGGTGAGAGCAAACATCTTTGCCTTGTTCCTGATTTTAGGTAGCAAGCATTGTCTTTTACCATTAAATATGCTGCTAGCTGTGGGTTCTTCACAGCCGCTTTTTAGTAGGTTGAGAAAGTTCCTTTTTATTCCTCATTTGCTGAATTTTTATTGTGAATAAACATTGAATTTTATTAAATGCTTTTCCTGCAGCTATTGAGATGATTATCTGATTTTTCTTCTTTTTCTGATAATATGGTGTAATATATTAATTGAGTTTTGGATGTTACACTAACCTTGCATTCTGGGGTGAACCTCACTTGGCTGTGATGTATTATCTTTGTATATATTGCTGGGTTTGATTTGTTAATACTTGTTAAAGATTTTTGCATCCAGGTTCATGAGGAATATGTATCTGTAGTTCTTTTTTTTCTTGTGATTTCTTTGCCTGGCTTTGCTGTAAGGATAATGCTAGCCTCAAAACATGAATTGGGAAATGCTTCTTCCTCCTGTATTTTCTGAGTTTCTGTAGAATTGGTAGTATTTCTTCCTTCAATATTTGATAGGATTCACCAGTGAAGTCGTCTAGGCCTGGTCTATTCTTTGTGAGAAGGTTTTTAATTACCAATTCAATTTCTTTACTTGATATAGGTATATTTAGATCTTCCATTTCTTCATGAGTCAGTTTTGGTAATTTTTATCTTTTGAGAAATTTATCCATTTTCTCTGTGTTTTCAAATGTATTGGCGTAAAGTTGTTCGTCATATTCCTTTGTCTTTTTTCTTATCCTATTTATATTTATTTTGTAATAGCTTTATCAAGGCATAATTAGCATACAGTAAACTATACATGTTTAAGTACAATTTTATAAATTTTAATAAATTTATAAAGTTTTATAAAACTGTGGAAACACTACAACATCAAAATAATGAACAGATCCATCATCCCGAAAGTTTCCTGTGTCCCTTTGTATATTCCATTATAGTTTTCATGTCTTAAAATTTGATTTGGGTCTGTTTTAGATCTTCTAGTCTCTACTTATCAAGTTCAATCTTTCCTCTAGTTTTTGAGCCTATGGAATACAGTTATAATATATGTCTTAATGTCATCTGCTAATTCTAACATCTGTGTCAGTTCTGGGTCAGTTTCAATTGATTGGTTTTTCTCCTCATTATGAGTGATCTTTTCCTGCTTCTTTGCATGCCTAGTAATTTTTGACTGAATGCCTGACTTGTGAATTTTACCTTGTTGGGTGCTAAATATTTTGTATACCTATAAATATTCTTGAGCTTTTTTCTGGGACACAGTTAAGTTACTTGGAAACAGTTTGATCCTTTTGGGTCTTGCTTAAGGTTTGTAAGATGGGACCAGAGCAGCATTACTACCAAGTCAAGACCCTTCTGAATGTTCCACCCAGTGCCCCATGAATGGTGAGGTTTCCAGTCAGGCTGATGGAAACAGGCACTGTTCCCAGCCCTGCGTGGTCTCTGGTTACTGTTCCCTCCACTCCCCTAGGGTGGCTGTTTGATGGATTTGGGTGGTTTTCTCACAGCCATGCACTGATCAATACTCGGATGCATATGTTATGGGGACCCTCTGCAGGACTCTGGGGTTCTTTCTCTGGGCAGCTCTCTCCTCTTCAGTACTTGCCCTGAAACACTAGCCAGGCTGGTCTCCCTGGACTCTCAGCTCTGTCTCCTCAACTCCGTGAGTCTGCTTGGCTCCGCCTGGTTCCCCTCCCAGTGCTGCAGCCTGGACACTCATTCAAGGCAGTGAGCTGGAGTAACTGTGGGGCTCACTTGATTTGTTTCCTGTCTTTCAGGGGTCATGATCCTTTGTCACCCGATCTCCAAGGTCTTGTTGTTTCACATCTTTTGTCTGTATTCTCAGTTGTTTCCAGTAGGAGAGGAAATACAGTCTCTGTTATTTCATTTTGTGGAAGTGGAAGTGGACCCTGACTGTCCTTTCAATGTCTATAGGATCTGTAGTGATGTCCCGTTTCCTTCCTGATATTAGTAATCTGTGACTTCTTTCTCTTTTTTCTTGATCAACCTAGCTAAAGGCTTACAATTTTATTGATCTTTACACAGAATGAACTTTTAGTATCATTGATTTTCTTAATTGTTTTCTGTTTTGTTAATTTCTGCTCTTCTCTTTATTGCTTCCTTTCTTGTATTTACTTCAGGTTTAACTTGTTCTCCTTTTTCTAGCTTCTTAAGGTGGACATTTAGATAATTATTTTTATACCTTTTTTCTTTTGTATCATGAGCATTTAAAGATATAAATTCACCTCTAAGGATTGCTTTAACTAAATCCTGCACATTTTCTTATGTTGTGTTTTAATTTTCATTCGGGTCAAGATATTTTTCTAATTTCCATTGTGGCTTTTTCTTTTGACCATGAGTTATTTAGAAATATATTGTTTAATGTCCACATATATGGAGGATTTCCAATATTTCTTTCTGCTTTTACTTTCTAATTTAATTCTTTTATGTTTAAGGAACATACTCTGTATGATTTCAATCCTTTCAAATATATTGAGACCGGGCCGGCCCCGTGGCTTAGCGGTTAAGTGCACGCGCTCTGCTGCTGGTGGCCCAGGTTTGGATCCTGGGCATGCACCGACGCACCACTTCTCCGGCCATGCTGAGGCTGCGTCCCACATACAGCAACTAGAAGGATGTGCAACTATGACATACAACTATCTACTGGGGCTTTGGGAGAAAAATAAATAAATAAATAAAATTATAAAAAAAATATATATTGAGACTTATTTTTGACCCAATACTTGGTTTATCCTGGTAAAGTTTCCACGTACACTTTAAAATAATGTATATTCTGCTTTTATTGGGTGGAGTTGTATAAATGTCAATTAGATATATATATATATATATATTTTTTTTTTTTGGTGAGGAAGATCAGCCCTGAGCTAACATCCGATGCCAATGCTCCACTTTTTTTGCTGAGGAAGATTGGCCCTGGGCTAACATCCGTGCCCATCTTCCTCTACTTTATATGGGACGTTGCCACAGCATGGCTTGATAAGTAGTGCATTGGTGCACGCCTGGGATCCAAACCTGCGAACCCCAGGCCACTGAAGCAGAGCACATGCACTTAACCACTGTGCCACCGGGCAGGCCCCTAGATAAAGTTTTTTGATAGTGTTGTTCACGTCTTCTGTATCCTTCCTGATTTTCTGACTACTTTTTCTGTCAATTACTAGGAGAGGAGTATTGAAATCTTCATGTATTTTAGAGCATTGTTATCATATGCATATACATTCATAAATCTTTATGCCATATTGACCTTTTTATCATTATGAAAGATTCCTCTTTGTCTACAGTAATGATCCTTGTCTTAAAACCTATTTTGTTTGTTATTAATATGGCCAGTCCAGCCCTCTCATGCTTCCCTTTGCATGGTATATCCTTTCACATCCTTTTACTTTCTTATACACAGCACATAGGAGTATCTTGCTTCTAATCCAGTTTAAAGTGTTTCTGCCTTTTGATGGGAGGTTTAATCCGTTCACACTTCATGTATTATTGACCTGGTTAGAGTTGGTCTGCAATTTTGCTGTTTGTTTTCTATTTGTCTCATCTCTTTGTTGTCCCCCTGTTTCTTCTATACTTCCTTCTTTTGTGTTAAACAAATTTTTTATTATATAATTTTAATTCTCTTTTTTGATATTTTTGTGGGTTTTTAGTGGTTGTTGTAGGCATTGCAATATGCATCTTTACCTTATCACGAGCTAATTCAAATTAATAATGACTTTCACTAACTTCACACCAGCATAGTTCAACTACCCACCTTCCTTTGTGCTATTGTTGTCATATGTATATATTACATCTTTATATGTTATAAACCCAATAATGCAGTGTTATGATTTTTGCTTTAAATAGTCATGTGTCTTATAAAGAAATTAAGAAAACAAAAGAAAAATATACCACATAATTACCAATTTCAATGCTTTTCATTCCAACATGTGGGTCTGAATCAGGCATCATTTTCCTTTCATTTAAAGTTTTTACTCAGGGACCGGCCCGGTGGTGCAGCGGTTAAATGCACGTGCTCCACTTTGGTGGCCCAAGGGTTCACAGGTTCAGATCCTGGGCACACACCAACACACCGCTTGTCAAGCCATGCTGTGGCAGTGTTCCATATAAAGTGGAGGAAGATGGGCATGGATGTTAGCCCAGGGCCAATCTTCCTCAGCAAAAAAAAAAAAAAAATAGGAGGATTGGCATTGGATGTTAGCTCAGGGCTGATCTTCCTCACAAAAAAAATAAATAAAAATAAAGTTTTTGCTCAGTTTTCCTTTAGTTTTTATTGTAATGCAGATCTGCCAGCAATGTATTTGCTCAGTTTTTACTCATAGATAAATGCCTTTATTTATTTATTTTGCTTGAGGAAGATTGGCCCCAAGCTAACATCTCTGCCGGTTGTCTTCTATTTTGTACGTGGGATGCTGCTACAGCATGGTGGGTGAGCGGCATAGGTCCACACCTGGGATCTGAACCTGCAAACCCGGGCTGCTGAAGCGGAATGTACCAAACTTAACCACTATGCCATGGGCCCAGCCCCATAAATTTCTTTATTTTGGAGGATTGTTTTACTGTGTAGAGAATTCTTTGTTGACAAGTTTTTTTCTTTCGGTATTTTGAATATATCATTCCAATGTCTTCTGGCCTCCATTATTTCTGGTGAGAACTCAGCTGTTTATCATACATTGTTCCTCTATAGGTGATGTGTTGTTTTTCTCCTGCTGCTTTCAAGATTCTGTCTTTGTCTTTCTTTCAGCAGTTTGACTCTGACGTACCTAGATGTGATTCTTTTTGTGTTTAGCTTTGTTGTGGAGTTTCTTTCATCTCTTAGTCAATGTTTTTCACTAAATTTGGGAAGATTTTGGCCATTATACTTCAAATATTTTTCTGCCCATTTCTCTCTTCTGTCCTGGGGCCACAATGAAATATACATTGGAATGTTTGATATTGTCCTGCAGATTTCTGAGATTTTGTTGATTTTTGCACAATCGTTTTTCTCTGTGGTTTTCAGTCTGGAGAATTTCTACTGATTTATCTTGAAGTTCACTACCTCTTTCTTCTATTGTCTCACATCTACTATTGAGCCTATCTGGTGATTTAAAAAAAATTCAGTTATTGCACTTGCTAGCTCTAGAACTTTTATTTGATTTTTAAATAGTTTTAATTTCTCTGTTGAGAGTTTCTATTTATTCACTCTCTCCTAGTGTATTTTCACTTAATTCTTTGAACATATATTCCTTTAATTATTTGAACATATTTAGAGTAGCTTTTTTGACGTTATTTTCTTCCATCTATATTCAGCATCTGGGCCCACTCAGAGTCAGTTTCTACGTTTTTAATATTTTTTTATAATTTCTTTTTTTTTCCTCCCCAAAGCCCCAAGTACATAGTTGTATATCCTAGTTGTAGGTCCTTCTAGTTCTTCTATGTGGGACGCCACCTCAGCATGGCTTGATGAGCTGTGAGTAGATCCTCGCCCAGGTTCTGAACCAGCAAACCCTGGGCCGCTGAAGTGGAATGCACAAACTTAACCACTGCACCACTGGGCCGGCCCCAGAGTCAGTTTCTATTGACTACTTTTTCTTTTTTTTCCCTGATATGGGTCACGCTTTTCTGTTTCTTTTCATGTATAGTAATTTTTGGTTGAAAACTGCACATTGTAGATAATACATTGTGGCAACTCTAGGTTGTTTTGTTTTTCTGAAGTTGTTGAATTTTTGGTTTTAGTAGGTAACTACCTTGCTTGGACTCAAACTGCAAGCTCTGTCTTTCCCACAGTGTGAAGCTACTGATGTTTCTGCTCATTTTTATTTTTCCTATTTTAGCTTGGCTCCCTAGGGGTCTCTCCTGTGTCTGAATAATTCAGGGTCAGGCAATGATTGGGAAGGGTTGTGCTCAGACATCTGAAGCCAAAATGATTTAACCATCTGCTCCCTGAGCTCTGGGTGGGTTGAGGAGCTCATTCAAAGGTTCTAGTTTCAGGCATGCTAAGAAAAAGAGGGAGAAAGTCTTCAAGCGTCCCCAGGCTTTCAGTATTCCTAGGGTCTCCCACATTTATGCTTAGTTTAGCAGTCAGCCAAAGATGTGTGAGGAATTTGTTGACTTAGACCTTTCATGGTGTATTAGTCAGGGTTTTCCAGAGAAACAGAAGAATAGGACATATATATGAGGAGATTTATTCTAGGAATTGGCTCACCCAATTATGGAGGTTCAGAAGTCCCACAGTCTGCCATCTACGAGCTGGAGAACCAGGAAAGTTGGTGGTGTAATTCATTGCAAGTCTGAAGGCCTGAGAACAAGGGGAGCTGATGGTATAAGTCTGAGTCCAAAGGACTGAGGATCAGGAGTGTTGATGTCTGAGAGCAGGAGAAGACGGATGTCCCAGCTCAAGCAAAGAGAGCAAATTCACCCTTTCTCTGCCTTTTTGTTCTATTCAGGCCCTCAAGGGATTGAATGATGTCCACTTACATTGGTGAGGGCAATCTTCTTTACCCAGTCCACCAATTCAAATGCCAATTGCTTCTGGAAACACCCTCATGGACACACCCAGAAATAATGTTTTACTAGCTATCTGGGCATCCCTTAGCCCAGTCAAGTTGACACATAAATTAACCATCACATATGGCTCTCTCACTTTCATTATCTCCCTGTTAAACATGCCACCCTTGAGCTATGTCCACCACCTTTGACCAGTGAAGCTGTGGGTTTTTGCTGCCCTTGCTGGGAGAGACCTGACACCACCAGGCCTAAAGTCCATAAATTCACTGTTCCTGCCTTTGGTAGCGGTTTTCCTGAGTAAAGACTTATCAAGTTGGTACCTGCCTTTGGTTATTTTCCAGTGCTCTGTTAGCAAAATAACTTTGTCCAGTTTTATACTTCTTTTCTGTGGCGGATAATTGCTTACTGTCCTCATGCTGACATTACTAGAAATCTTGCCATTTGTATTTTTTCAGGATTTTATTTTATTATACAACTAAAACAAGTTCATCATAAACATTTAGAGAATAAGATAACTTTCTCAAATCACTCATAATCTATTGCCTAGAGACAATTGCTGTTAATATTGTAGATACGTCCTTTTATTTCTTTTTAAGCATATACATTAAGAAAAACCAAAAATGGAATAATTTGATATATACTTTTTTATTGTGGTAAAACACACACAACATAAAATTTGCCATTTTAACCATTTTTAAGTATACAACTCTGCGGCATTAAGTACATTCATATTGTTGTGCAACCATCACCACCTTTTATCTCTAGAACATCTAGAACATCTCTTTCTTAATCTTGTCTTTGTCTTACTGCAATAAAAGGCCTGAGACACTTTTTAATTCTATAGTCTCCCTTGCAGGGAAGGAAAAGAAAACTCTTTTTTTCCCTTCTGTATATCTAACCACAACCCTTATTACTTTAATTAGCTAATTAATATTTATGTTAACTATATAACATTTTATATATTATGTTTTATTTGTATTAATTCTTATTTTATCTAGTATTAAGTCATAGTTTATGTGAATTATTTGCCTGCCGGGCATTGTTCTAAGCACTTTCTGAGTGATAATTCATTTAACACCATCTAGCTAAGAAAGTGAAAATTAGCTCGGACTGAGAAAGTACACATCTGGCCCACCATTTGTCAGTCTGGAGTGACACACACGGATAAAGCCAGCCTCAAAGTAACCAGGAAACAGTATTGCCCACAACAGGACACACTGCAGCTGTAAAATGTCATAACAACCCGTTTCTTTCAGTGACGACTGCTTTCTTATTCACTGAGAAGCTTGGCTCTCTAAAATCATAGACCCTCAGGAACTTTGCTGCTTGAAGTTGTATGGGTAGGAATTTTGGAGAAGGATGGAATGTAAGAATGAAACATCCCCCTCTTGCCCTGAGGATCTAAGTCACTTTGACACAGAGAAGCAGCCCCGTTTTCCAGCCCAAGTGCAGGGCTTCAGATAAGGGCCTTCTGAACGCAGCATTCCACGTCTATCTTAACTTCACAGTTTCCAAGGAAACAGGACTCTGGGTCCACTTTCAGTCCAGACATGATGTTGATCCCTTTAAACACAGCCCTGCTTTGCTTTGAGGCCATCAAAACACTGCTTCATTGAAATTCCACCTGAACGCCACCCTTCTCCAAAGTTCTACAGTAACTCTATCTCTTCCTTTGTTTGGTTCCTTTGGTATGTGCTCTCCCTTATTGTGATGGGTTGATAAAGTTCACTTTGTTGGACTATGGCTTGTTCTTGATCATAGCTTGATTGCACTGGGACACAATTTTTAAGCCTCAACCCCAAGGCTGTCCCCAAGAAACCTGGGCTGCGTGTCACTCCTCGTCTGGGGCTTCTCAAACCTGAGCCTGCGTCAGAATCACCTGGAGAGCGTGGTAAAGCACAGACGGCGGGCCCCCACCTCCCAGGGTTTCTGATTCAGTAGGTCTGGGTGGGAACCCTAGAAGCTGCACTTCTAGCAAATTCCCAGGTGACGCTGCTGCTGCTGGTTCCAAGTGACCACACTTTGAGGACACTGCCCTAATGAACCCACATCATCTTGATAGAATAGAGTTGTAAGGATTAAGTGACAAGTGTATGAAGAACTCAGCTCAGGATTTGGCATATAGTGATTGCTCAATAAATGTTCTATTATTTTCAAATGAATTACTCAGATTCTCAAATAATCCAGCACCCATCCGTTTTTTCTTCCAATACAGTGACAAGTTCACTCTTGGGGTCCTGGGAGCTTTCAGTGACAGACAGACAACCAGCTAATTACAACACAAGGCAAAATGAAATAAGCTCCTTGCATAGATGTTAAAAACATAAAATTGGAGTCATATTATAAACATGTAATTCTGTATATTTTCCCCCATTGAGTATTTTTATCACAAACATTTCACCACGTCATTATTAGAAAACCTCCCAAACCAGACATATTAGCTTATGTCGATGCTGAGTTCTGTATAACCATTCTATACTTGGAGATTTCATTTCTCCCAGTTGTTACTAATATAAATTACTCTCCGTGAAGATCGTTGCATCTAAACTATTTGTCAGAATCACAGATGACTTCTTGAGGAAGGAGGCCTCACATGGGGAAATGGTCGGGGCAAAGGGCATGAACTTTTAAAAGTCTCCCACTCACTGGCTGTTGTCCGATTTCTTTCCTTCTTGGAACAGAAAGTTTGCTGTAAATCTTCCAGATGGCGAACTCTGTGCTCCTTTCAGCATATTTCCATGATTCTAAGCACCAGGTAAAGATTACAGGGGTCCCAGCCACAGATTCTGTATATGTTCACTGTCAATCTTGGCCTGTCACTGTTTCTGCTAGGTGCTGGCCCGGATTCGCTGGGCATCTGTCTCCCCAATTCTTCCCAGCTTAGAGGGCAGTCTTGGGCCAGGGTTTGCAGCTTCCTTTATCGTCCCTAATGGTGCGTGAATTGTTTTACCGGTTTCCAGTGAAGTGTAAAGTGATGGGAGGGAAGTTGTTTCCTGGTGACCTTTATTTAACCCAAGGCGTGGCTGAAGTTTGAATAAACTGAGGCAGGCGGTAATAGAGCGTGAAGTGGGTAAGTCTGTGGTCAGCCCTCATTTAAAATAAATCGCTCTTCAAAGGGAGTAGTCACTTGCACCACCATCGCCAAGGACGAACCAGCCTTTCCTGTGTGTAGAGCGTCTGTGTGGGCACTCGGCGTCTTCCCTGCCCTATGCATCCACCTGTTCAGTCCTGCCCTTGCTCCTAGGATTTGTGCCAGCCCCACAGGAGAAACCTCCCCAGACACCCCCGGTCTACATTTGTCTCTCCATCCCTGAGAGCTGCACTGGGCACACCTCCTCTCACTCAATATTCACACCAATTGGTGGCCCATTTCAAAGCCAAGAAAACTGAGGCTCAGAGCAGAGCGGGAACGTGCCCAAATGAGAAAGCAAGAGAGCCGGTGTTGGAAGTCAGGTCGCCTGTGTCCAGAGGCTGGACTGGCTGTCCTATGTCAGTCCTGGAGGGTCATCTGTGGACCACGTGCCCTGCCCAGAGTCTTTTCCCTGCTGTCAAGTGTTTGCATCACGTTTGCAGTCAACATCTGGCCATGCGTCTGTCTTGTTTTATTATTTTCTCATAACTCGGATGCCTGACTGGCTGTTCTCTGGGTCACCCTGGCTTAGCACAGGGCTGGGCACAGAGCGCATGCTCAGGGATGCTTCAGGATGTCTCTTTTCCTTTTCCTTTTCTTTCCTTTTCCTTCCTTACTCCATCCCTCTGTTCCCAGAAGGATTGATTGTGGGTTGTTTCAAGAAATCATTGGGTTGTTTGACTACATGACTATGCTTGTTTCAAGAAAATATATTGAGGAGGGGGAAACGTCTTCATTTCCATCCTTGTAGTTCAGCTTTTCCATCCTTGTAGTTCAAACCTAGTTATCTAAATCGCCCTTCCCCAAAACCCACTACGATCTTAAAGAAAGCAATAACAGTTCTAGATAGTTCAATATTTAATATTCATAAAAGTTGACCAAGCAATTTCAGCTGGGACAGGATACACCAGGAGTTCCGGGTAACAAGTGCCATCTCATCTCTCCCCTTCTTTTTTCCTTCCTGACGAATTTACTGGGCGGCCTCCCTGCGCTAAACGGCAGGTTGGGGACCCATGGGGAAGTAGATGGCCTTGGCTTTCTTGGCAGTCCTTGCTGGGTCAGGATGACAGGTGCTAACAGTCAAGGACCACCCAATAGGAGGCCACTAGTCAGCATGTTCTCTTTTTTTTCCGCGTGATTGACAAATAAAAGTGCAAGATATTTAAAGTGCACCTTGTGATGATTTGATATATGTATATGTTGTGAAAGGATTCCTCCCATCTAGTTATTAACACATCCTTCATCATATATATATATTTTTGGTGAGAACATTTAAGTTCTACTCTCTTAGCAAACTTCATTTGTGTAGTACAGTGTTATCAACGCTAGTCACCATCTTATACACTAGATCCTCAGATCTTATTCATCTCAGAGCTGACGTTTGTACCCTTTGACCAACCTCTCCCTATTTCCCTCAACCCCAGCCCCTGGCAACCACCTTTCTACTCTCTCTTTCTATGAGTTTGGCTTTTTTTTTTTTTAGATTCCACATATAAGCGACACCATGCAGTATTAGTCTTTCTCTGTCTGGCTTATTTCACTTAGCACAGTCCTCAAGGTCCATCCATGTTGCCACAAATGGCAGGATTTCCTTCTTTCTCATGGCTGAATAATATTTCATTGTGCATATATATAGAGACATATATATATACCACTTCTTTCTCCATTCATCTGTTGACGGACACTTAGGTTGTTTCCATGCCTTGGCTGTTGTGAATAATACTGCAATAAGTATGAGAGTGCAGATATCTCTTCAATATCCTGTTTTCATTTCCTTTGAATGTGTACTCAGAAGTGGGGTGGCTGGATCATATGATAGTTCTATTTTTAGTTCTTTGAGGAGCCTCCATTCTGTTTTCCATAGTAGTTGCACCAATTTTCATTCCCATCAACAGCGCACAAGGGTTCCCTCTTCTCCACATCCTCACCAACTCTTGTTATTTCTTGTCTTTTTAATAATAGCCATTCCAGCAGGTGTGAGGTGGTATCTCATTGTGGTTTCAGTTTGCATTCCCCTGATGATTAGTGACGTTGAGCACCTTTTCACGCACCTGTTGGCCATTTGTATGTCTTTGGAAAAATGTCTGTTCAGATCCTCTGCCCATTTTTTAACCAGATTGTTTGATTTTTTGCTATTCAGTTGTGTCATTATTAATATATTTTAGGCATTAACCCCTTATCAGAAATAATATCATTTGCAAATATTTCCTCCCATTCCGTAGGTTGCCTTTCATTTTGTGGATACTTTCCTTTGCTTTGCAGAAGCTTTTTAGTTTGATGTCCTCCCACTTGTTAAGTTTTGCTTTTGTTGCTTTTGCTTTTGGTGTCAAATCCAAAACATGACCACCAAGACCGATGTCAAGGAGCTTACTGCCTACGTTTTCTCCTAGGCAGCATATTCTTTATAAAGCAAATATTGCCAGGATCCTGGACCTGAATTTTCTTTTGCTCCCAGAACGAAATGACAGGAACCATCGCCAGTGTGTGATTTATTGTTTGGCAGCCGCCCAAGGATCCCACTGGCCCTTCTCAGTTACCACCTGGTGGCCCGGTGCATGCCGTGTCCTGTGGAAGGCAGGTGCTGAGGTTAGCTGGTTCACAGTGGCCCCCCGTGGAAAACTGCTGTTCTGGGCATTGAGCTGACATTTTCTGTTGCTAAAATCAAACCACGGCAGTGTTTTTTCAAACCACGGAAAATAAAACTAAGGGATAGATTATTTTCAGTAATCAGTTTTTCCATACCTACTGTCTTTTGTCTACACCATAATTGAGTAGATGATAGTTTCTGATTTAGCCCCAAATTGAGTTTAATCCATTGATATTTCATAATGTTCTCTGCAAAGCCACTTGACCACATGGGGGAACAGCTGGCCTGAACTGTCAGAGCTGGAATTCTGGATTCCCACCCCTCCTGCGTCTGCAGCCCCATTCTGTGCCTGCTGCCCCTCGCCCCTCAGCCCTGTGCTCAAAGCACACTGAGCTCCCGTGTCTGGGACAAGCCGTGGTCTGCCTGTCTGCGGGGTCTTAGCTCCTGGCTTCTCTCTGCCTGGGCGATGCCAGGTCACAGTTTCCATCTCCCACTCAGTTGTCGCTCCTTCAGGAGGGCCTCCCTGTCCCCCTACCCCACCCACCCCAACTGGGTCAAACCCCCATTACAGGATCTTGTAGCTCCGCATAGCTCAGCTGTATAACCACAGCTGTATTTTAACATTCATTTATGGGATCGTTTGATTCATCTCCATCTTCCCCATCAGAATGTGAGCCTTCCAAGGGCAGGGAGTGGGAACTGTGTGTGCGTGCATGTGTGTAAGAGAGAATTCATGTAGATGTGAATATGTGTGCATGTGTGCACACGTTTGTTTCCTTACCATCATTTCCACTGTGTCCAGCATACTGCTTGCACATATTAAGCACTCAGTACGTATTTGTTGATTGAAGAAGTGTGGTGCTGTGTATTTCTTTAGAATCCTTTTGGTGGTGTGACTTCATTTTACAAACAGAGACTCTGAAGTCCAGAGACGTGACTTGTATTAGTCAAGTTCCCGCAGCTAGAAAGGGGCAGATCTGGGATTTGAATCCAGGCCTCTGAGTCAGCCCAGTGCCCTTTGCACTACTCTAGGTTGCCAGCTTCCCTCGAGGTTTGGTGGGTTAAACAGAAGCAAAAGGTTCAGCGGAAATTTACTGTAAGGCAAAGTGTTTATCAGGATGACCTCACTTCCAAGGTGGTGAAAGGCTTTGCAGAAAAGAGCTGGAAAGAAAATACCTTTGCAATGAACGAGCTGGGCCGGCCGGGCTCGGGCTGACTCACGAAGAAGTTTTCACTTTATAAGGACTTCATTGGGGCTCCCCTGGGCGTGCCTTTTGCCTGAGTCCAGGTCTGGGAGAGGGTGAGTGGGGTGAGTGCAGGTTGTAGGGCTCACGGCTTGAAGTCCCGGCTCTGCCAGCCGGGTGTCCAGGGCTCTTTCCTCCCCCTTCTCGTACGTGCTTCCTCCTCTGGAACCTGTCTCTCCAGCCTTGCGTATCAATGGGCTCGCGTTACTAGCACCTACCCAAATTCCAATGGGTCTGGCTGCCAGCTGTTCCTCCAGGCATCTGGCCCCTGCAAAACCTTTCCTAGTTGGGCCTGGGGGTCCGAGTGTACCTGCTGAGTCCCGACTGTCACAAGACCCCGCTACATTCACCACCAGCCCCTGTCCCTTCCTCCTTTCTTTTTGCCACCCCTCCCCCATCTATGTCTTTTGTCCTTGAACTCACTGAGGAGGCCTGGGCACAGTGGCCAGTGCCATCTGTAGAAATGTGGAGACTCGTGCCAAGAGCGGTTTTCCAAAGCTCCCCCTCCCTGGGCGCACGGTGCTGTGTTCTTGGCAGACGGAGGGTAAAGGTCACTGTTACCACTCTGTTCATGCCTTGGTCCCCGCCCCCTGCCAGGGCACCTCTCACAGGGCACGCACCTGTGACACTGCCCCGATCCCATTTTCCCTCATCTTCTTCCAAATGACCCTTTCCCCCTGCGAGCCTCCTGTACCAATCGATGTCCCTGCGCTGCCCACTCTCGCTGCCACCCCATCAGACAGTCCTGAGCTGTGTTTTGATTCTCTGCGGTGAGAACTGGAGAAACCCCCAGCCACATCCATGCACACCTAACACTTCTCACGACCGCCCTGGGAGGTCAGATCATCACCCGCACGTTTCAGAGATGGAGAAGCTGGGGCTCAGAGAGGTGACACATCTGGCCTGATCTCACAGCCGGGAGGGCCAGGGACAGCATGGGGACCGGCCTCGCTGGGCCCACTCTCCTGCATTCATCAACGGGGCATAATGCATGCCCTCTGACCCCAGCCCGCTGCAGAGGTTCACATCCGGGGTCAGGTGGGGAATGACCTATATCGAGAACCTGTGGAACGCAGGAAGGCAATCTCAGAAATTCCCGGCACCTGCCAGCAGCTGATAGAGCTAGTTGGGGAGTGACATCACCCATCGGTAGCCGATTGCCATCCTCGGCATGTTTGTGCCCGGTCAGAATTAGATAATGATTAAGCCAAAGGCTGAGAGTTCGGAAGGGGAGGGAAGTGTGGATTTTGATCCAAGGCCACAAGCTCGCTCAGGTGGGACAGAGGGCAGAAGGGAGCTGGAGCAGTGACCCTGTCACCCCTCAACCACCAGTGTCCACCGCCAAGCTTTAGCTGGGCCACCAACAGACTGTGGCTTTGGTGTCAGGCAAACAGAGCTGGGTTCCATCCCGCTTCTGCTATTTCCTAGCTGTGGGCCCTGGGCAGTCCCCTCCCCTGCCTGAGCCCTGTATTATCCTCTGTAAAATGAGAAGGTCAACCCCTTACTTCATAAGGGGGTCGAGAAGACGACCGGAGATAAAGCAGGTAAAAGACTATGCATATAGCGGATGCTCAATAAATGTAGATTTCCCACCTCTTTCCGCCACCTGGAATATCAGCGCTAATTTCCGTCAGCTTTGGAGACACACACCCTAGGTTGGAATTCCACCTGTACCATTTCCTGGCTGTGCAAACTGGAGAAAGTTATTTCCCGTCCCTGAACCCTAGCTTCTCTATAGTCATGGGGATGATGACAGCGTCAAGGTAGGGTTTGGAGCAAGGTTCAAATACGATGGTGTAATGATATCTAACGTTTATGAAGCTCTTGGCTAAGTGCCAGGTCTGGAGCGGGGTGTGAGTTTCTGCATTTCCAACCAGCTCTTGGTGGTACTGATGCTGCTGACCCAGAGACCACACCTTGTGTAGTGAGGTGACAGGTGAAGGTCAATGGGCTTGTGGGGGGCACCTATGGGAAGACTTTTAAGTAGGCTGTTGCCTTCAGGATGGCACCAGGTTGAGAACAGAGTTAAAGATTATCTGCCAATTAATTAAACATAACATTGCGGGGGATGGAGGGTCATTTCCTGCCCCCCTGGAGCCCTAGTGCAGGGCGGAGAGTGACAAGTGCCTGGTACAACCCAGACCACAAGAACTGTGGTTGCCCAAGCACAGGCCACCGTGGGGTCAAGGACAGGACCCTCGCCAGGCTAGGGGTCAGGCAGGCTGACTGCAGGCGAGGTCCTTCAAGCTGGGTGTCCAAGGACGAGGAGAAGTCAGGTGGAGGAGGACGAGGGCAGTGTCCAGGCAGGTGTGATGTCGGAAACAAGAGTCACACAAACACGCACCGAGGACATAGTCTATCTCTGTGTCATTGTTTTACAGCCTCTTGCGGAGGAAAGCTCCCGGGCTTGGGAGGCAGGGAGAGCTGGGATCACAGCTCAGCCATTGACACGCTATGTCACTGATATGCTGTGTGACCTCATCAGGGGGCCTCCCCTCTCTGGGCCTGAGCTTCCTCTTCTGTAAGGTAGAGGCGATGCTTCCTATCTCCTGTGCTTTGGAGAGGGGGAAGGTAAAAAGAGAAGCATGGCATGGTGTCTGGCTCCCAGCCGCTGGTCAACCACTGTGAGTTCTTCCCCTGGAAACACAGAAATCCAATATGGGTCCTGGTGTGCCAGTAGCTTCCACGGGCAGGGGAGCCCCTGCCCTGTGGCAATGACATGGCTCCCCCTCCCCCAGGCTTTCGGCTGAGGACGGGGAGCGTGCCAGGGTCCCAGGGAGACTGGTTTTGTCAGAGCCTCAGACCTTAAACCTCTCATCAGTGTGTGGCAAGAAATCAGAGACCTGGCTGAGATAAGAGGGCCGTTATCATGGTAAACAGACTCCTCCTGGGATAAAGACAGAGGAAGAGAACAGCCTCTGTTTGTCCTCTGCTGGCATGACACCCAGTGGCACCCTGCCTTCCAGACGGCCTGGCTCAGCTGCAGTGCCCGGCTGACCTGACTACACAGCTGCCCTTCTGGGCCCACCCTCCTCCCGCCCACTTCCACCCCATCCCAACTTGCTTGTTCGTGTTTTTATTTCTCACTCTCAAGTTTATATTCCCAGAGAGGCAGCACAGTGTGGTAGGAAAGGGCGTGGGAATTGGCCTCAGATCTGGGCCAGAATCTCTGGGATCCAATCCTTTGGGTGGGTTGCTTACTCCTAGGGTGACCAACTCTCCCGGTTTGCCTGGGATGAGGGTTTCCTGAGATGTGCGACTTCCGGTTGTAAAACAGGGACGGTTCCAGGAAAATTGGGACGAGTTGGTGACTCTATTTACCTCTCTGAGCCTCCATTTGCTCATCCGTAAAATGTGGATAATTATCATTCTTGGGAAGATTAAATGGGATAATGTAAGGAAGCACATGGTGAGTCGTCAGTGATGGTTTCAGTTATTTACTTCTCTGCCTGGAGGAAATCGCAGGGCTTCTTCGACCTCGAATTTCTCATCTCCCTGATTCCCATGACTTTTCAAATCGACACAGAAGCAGATTTGGGGTAGTGTCTGCCTTTGAGAAATCATTAAACCTGTCTGTTGTGCTTTTGCCCAAAATGCCTTTGATTGACAAGGCTAAAGCAGTGGACAGAGGTGGGTTAGTGAAGAGACAGACTTGGAAACCAGGAGGCTGGGCCCACTCTTGCCTCTGTCACTAACTTGCTGTGTGACATTGGGCAAGTAGCTTTAACTCTCTGGGCCTCAGTTTTCCCATCTACTAAATGGAGGGTTGGATTGCATGGTCTCTAAGAGTACCTTCCATCTCTAACACTCAACGGTCCTACAAAACAGATGCTCACTACCCCGCGTGCTGTAGTGGAGGAAGTATCAAGGACACGACAGAGCGGCTGGTGCCAGTAAAAGGGTGAGGAGAAGGAGCCAAGCTTTCGGCACTTCCTTAAGCACCAACTAAAATTTGAAAATGGCGTAAGATGGAAAATGACAAAGGCATCTTACAGACAGAGCAGCCGGTTGATGTCTGCAAAGCAGGCTGGGCACGGTCTCGTGATGCCAGGCCGCTGGGCGGTTTACCCATTCCTTTGTTTAACTGTCCGTTCATTTGTTCCTTCCTTCCTCCCCTTACTCGTTCATCCTTCACTCAGTGATTCACACAGTGATTGATAGCATGGATCCTGAAGCTGACGGGCCTGGGTTCAAATCCCGGCTCCGCCAATCCTTAGTTACTGACCTCGGCTTGTACTTGACCTCTCTGTGCCTCTGTTTGCTCATCTGTATATGGAGATGACAGAAGTACCGCCTTGTGGGGTGGTTTCTGCGTTAAATGAATTCATGTACGTCAAGTGCTGTAACAGATGCCTGGCATTTACACCAGGCGATACACATTTTACTATTATTGTTTGTTTGTTCTGTCACCGTTTACTAAGAGACGACTACGCAGCATGCAGGCTGGGCAGCCACACATCTAAAGGGCAAGCCCCAACCTTGAGGAGGTCACGCATGGATAAACAGGCCGTCACAAAGTCATGCGGTCAGTGCTGGGCAGGTAAGCACAGGGTGCTATGGAAACCGAGAGGAGGGGCACCGGCCTGGATGGGGCGGGCTCAAGAGGGAGTGTGCGTCCAGGAAGGCTTCCTGGCAGAGGTGTCATGTGATCTGGATCTCAGGGCACAGGTGCATATTAGCCAGGAGGTGAAGGGGGTGGGGTGTCCGGAACCTCTGGCAGAGGGATCAGCTTGTGCAAAGGCTTGGAGGGGAGAGCATGGATGTTCAGGGGACAGACGTGGTTTGGTGTGGCTTGCTGGGGGCTGGGTAGGTGGTAGATGAAGCTGGAGGGGGAAGCAAAGCCTTAACTACGCTGGACACTCCATGACTGCTCCAGGACTCCGTTAAATGGAGATTTATTTAGAAATAAATTATATACACATACTACCATACAAATGTATCATGTACATTATAAGACAGACAAAAATAAAAAATTTCGTCTGACTGTTTGCTTTTTTCACTATTGAATTGTATGAATTCTTTATATATTTTGGATATTAACCCCTTATCAGATACATGATTTGCAAATATTTCCTCCCTTTCGGTAGCTTGCCTTTTCATTTTGTTTATGATTTCCTTTGCTGTGCAAACTCTTTTTAGTTTCATGTAGTCCCACTTGTTTATTTTTGCTTTTGTTGCCTTTGCTTTTGGTGTCAAATGCAAAAAATCATCGCCAAGACCAATGTCAAGGAGCTTATTGCCTATGTTTTCTTCTAGGAGTTTTCTGGTTTCAGGTCTCACATTCAAGTCTCTAATTTACTTGAAGTTAATTTTTGTGTATGGTGTAAGACAGTGGTCCAGTTTCATTCTTTTGCATGTGGCTATCCAGTTTTCCCAACAGAAAAATTTAAAACATGAAATGAAGAATACATATAAACAGAAATTCTGGAACTCTTTCTCCCTGCGCCAAGGGCTCTTCTCGTGCATCTCTTGGAATGAGTCCCCCCTCCCCACTTTAGAGCTCGCTGCTCACTACTGTGGGGTGCATCAAAGGATGGTAAGTGAAAGAGAGATGATTTTTACCTTTAAAAGACAATTTTGACATTTATACATGCTGGTATCCCTGCAGTCGTTAAAATGAAGATATAGTTGTGTATCGTTAACATTGAGAAGTGCTAATATATTAAGCAAAAGTTTGCAGGATGGTAACCATCCCAGTTTGGCCAGGACTGAGTGCTTTCCTAGAATGCAGGACCTCCAGTGCTGAAACCAGGACTGTTCCAGGTGAACCAGATCACCCTGGGAGTAGATCTAGAACAATCCCATTCTGTAGGGAATATTAATGAATGTTGAGAAAAAGAGTTGGAAGGCTGCTCATCCAAAATATTAACAGTGGTTATCACCGGGCGATGGTGCTTTTACTTCTATTCATTAAGTAATTTATTTTGGATTTTGCTTGCCTGTATTAAATATTTTCTCATTAGAAATACGTATTACTGTGTGATTTTTTTAAAACATGGAGAACAAGAAAGTTGAGACTCCATGAGTAAGCGGGGCATAGCACAGAGGGAGGCAAAATAAGGCAGAAGCCCTGGGGCGAGTTAGAGACAGTTGGAGACTCAGGTGAGAAATGAGAAGGGGGCTTGGACTTGGCAGTGGCAGTGGGGAGGGGGAGAAAAGATGGATTCGAGAGATCAATGGGAGAGAAAGACTCAATAGGACTCGGAGGCTGCTTAACTGTGGGAGCTGAAGACAAGGCAGGACTTGAGACTACCTGCAAATTTCTGAATGGTGCTGTTAACTAAGATGGATAATTCAGGAGAAATAGCAGTTTTGAGAAGGAGGGATAAGGATGGGAGCTCTGGGGGGATGGGAATACGCCGTTGACTTGGTTTGGGGCACACTGACGTGCCTGTGGGACACCCAGGGAGAGGTAGAGGAGTGGGACTCATCACCGGAGCTCAGGGAACTAGTTACACACGGGCATGTTTCTTGACTCAAGCCACTGTTACCAGCACCCTCCCTTTGAAAAGTCGTCCAGACCTTTGACGACATGCTCTACTGGCCTGGAAGTCCCTTCTGACTCATGGCCTGATTTGAGAGGAGTTAAGTTTTAAGACACACTGCAGAAATCCATTGCTATCACTTGTAAGCAGCAAAAGATGATTCATTTGCGTTACACAGAAAGTGTCTCTTCTCTATCTTTTAGCTAAAAAACATTCGTGTGTCCCCTTATCATTTTTTTTCTCCGGAATCAGTCTAGTGATTTCAATCCTTTTAAATGTATTGAGACTTATTTTATCGCCCAGCATTTGGTGTATCTTCGTGTGCCCTTGAAAACTGTGTGTACTCTGTTGTTAGGTGGAGTGTGCTATAAATGCCAATTAGGCAGAGTTAGTTGACAGTGCTGTTCAAATTTTCTATATCCTCGCTGACTTTCTGTCTAATTGTTCTATCAATTCCGGGAGTGTTGAAACTTCCAAATCTAGTTGTGGATTTGTCTATTTCTCCTTTCAGGTGTGTCAATTTTTGCTTCATGTATTTTGAAGCTCTGTTGTTAGGCGCATACATATTTAGGAGTGCTATATCCTCTTGATTAAGTGATCCTTTTCTCTTTAATAAATATACTTCTTAATCTCTGGTCCTATCTCTTGCTCTGAGGGCTACCTTGTCTGATACATAGCCACTCCACCTTTCTTATAATTAGTGTTTTCCTACTATATATTTTTCCATCTTTTTACTTTTAGCTTGTCTATTTCTGTATATTTAAAGTGGGTTTCTTGCAGGCAACATATAATTGAGTCTTGCTTTTTTAAATCCTGTCTGGCAATCTCTGCCTTTAAATTGGAGTGTTTAGACAATTTACATTTAATGTAATTATCAATATGGTTGAGTTTAAATCTACTATCTTGCTACTTGCTTTCTATTTGTCCCATCTTTTCTTTGTTCCTTAATTTCCCTTTGCCTGGCTTCTTTTGGATTAATTATTTTTATTATTATATTTTATTTTCACTCTGTTTTGTTTTTTAATGGTTGCTGTAGGGTTAATTATATGCCTCTTTAACTTATCACATGTTTACATGATATTATGCCACTTTATATATTTATTAGCCAGAATTCAATCAGAGAAACAGAACCACTGGGAGTGATATACAACAAGGGATTTATTATAGGAATTTGACCTTATACAATTATAGGGAGCTGGCTAAACAGTCTATAAAAGGTGGTTTTCTTTGTGTCTGGTGCCAGTAAACTACTGACCACGAAGGGAAGGAAATTGGGAAGGAGAGATGGATTTAAAGTGGGGGAAGTGTGGGGGAGAGCAGGAACAAGCAGCACCCACATGTCATCTCTCGCCTCCTCCAAGATGCCAACTTCAATGATGTGAATGACTCATAGGAGAAACTGGATATTTTCATCATGAAGCTGAGCACACACCTGGGCCAGTGATCAGAGAAACTGAGGGATGATCCAGCAGGAGCCAGAGGAGCTGCGGGCTCAGCTGCTGCCTCATAATGACAAGGAGACCCAGCAGTTAAGCGATAGTGTGTGTGTGAGCTGCACCCAGTGTCCCTGTGCCAACTTTCTGAGTGACCAGAAAAAAAAACAAGTGGCTACTGCTTTCCTCCACCTTCCAGATGTTGCACAAAATGTCTCTGGTGACCCATGCTAACTTGGAACTATACAGGGAAAGGGATTCTGGGAAACTAGCTCCAGCTTAGCTGAGTTGACGCAATGCAAATCTACCATGAGACACTGTACGAAACTTATCATACAGTATATTTCCAGTCCCCATTCTGTCCTTTCTGTGCTCTTGTCATACCTTTTGCTTTTACATACATTGTTATGTAACACCATACAGTGTTATGATTCTTGCTCATCTTTTAAAGAAATTGACAAATGAGGAAAAAAGACCTTTATATTTACTCACGTTTACAATCTCTGGCATTCTTTATTCTTTTGTGTAGATTCAAGTTTCCAGATTTAGAAAATTTCCAGCCATTATTTCTTCAAATATGTTTTCTCTTTCTTTTCTTTCTTTTTTCTTTTTTCCTCCCCTTCCTTCCTTCCTTCCTTCCTTCCTTCCTTCCTTCCTGCCTTCCTGCCTTCCTGCCTTCCTTCCTTCCTTCTTTCTCTCTCTCTGTCTCTCTCTCTCTCTGTCTCTGTCTCTCTCTCTCCTCTCCTTCTTGGACTTCAATTACACATATGTTAGACTATCTGATGTCATATCATGAGTTACTAAGCTCTGTTCATTTTTTCCAGGCTTTTTTTCTCCCTGTGCTTCAGTTTAGGTAGATTATGTTGCTATACCTTCAAAGTTGATGATCTTTTCTTCTACAGTGTCTAATCTGCTGTTAATCTCATCCAGTGAATTTTTACTTTTAGATATTATATTTTTCATCTCTAGAAGTTCCACTTGATTCTTTTTTAAGTTTCCTCATTATGCTTATTTTTTTTTGTTTTTTTTTGTGAGGAAGATTAGCCCTGAGCTAACACCTGTTGCCAATCCTCCTCTTTTTTGCTGTGGAAGATTGGCCCTGGGCTAACATCCATAGCCATCTTCCTCCACCTTATGTGGGATGCCTGCCACAGCATGGCTTGATGAGCAGTGTGTAGGTCTGCGCCCAGGATCCAAACCTGCAAACCCTGGGCTGCCAAAGTGGAGCATGTGTACTTAACCGCTACACCACCAGGCTGACCCCAATGCTTATATTTTTCTTTAAATACTTCGACATAATTATAATAACTATTTTAACATCTTTGTACACTAGTTCCATCATCTCTGTCATTTCTGGGTCTGTTTCTGTTGATTGATTTTTCTCCTGGTTATGGGTCACATTTTCCTGCTTCTTGGCATATCTAGTAATTTCTGACTGGATGCTGGACATTATGGACATTATGTAGTTGAGTGTCTCAATTTTGTTATCTTCCTTTAAAGAATGTTGGACTTTGTTCTAGCAGGCAGCTACATTACTTGCAAATCAGCTTGATCCCTTTGAAGCCCGTTTTTAAGCTTTTCTATGGCTGGTCTGGACTAGCCCTTGCTCATAGGATAGCTCAGCTTATTGCTAAGGCATGACTTCTACAAAGTCTCCACTGAATGTTCAAGGTTTTCAATGAGTTCTCACCACTCTGGCTGGTTACAACTCAAATGTCTCCTTTCCTGAGTGAGCTCTTGCAACTTTCCAGTTGTTCTTTGCCCAGTCTCATGGAATTCCACCCTAGTACTCAGCAACAACTCTAAAAAGTCCTGTGCGGATTTCTGGAGCTCTTTTTCTGCACAGCTTCCTCCTTTCTGGAACTTTGCCACACAACTTCTAGCTGCACCCCTGACATCCAATCTCCAAATCCTCAGTTCAGCAAGATTACTAGATTCTGCTTGAGATCCCTCTCCCTGAGCCCTGGTCTGGAATATGACTCCAGGCAGAAAACCAGGACAATCAGGGGCTCCCTTCGTTTGTTTCTCTTCTCTGAAGGGTCATATCCTGCCATGCCTGTTTTTCATTACTTGGAAACAGTTGTTTCATATGTTTTGTTCAGTTTTCTGGGTTGCTTAGGCTGAGGAGGTAAGTCTAGTTCTTGTTACTGCATCATAGCCAGAAGCAGAAGTCAGGAACTGATATAAAGAAAAGCTTTTTAATGACTCAGTTTAAATGCTACCCCTCTCTCATGAGATTTTTCTCAATTTCTATCTCTTCTGTGTTTATTGCCATCACAATCTGCTTTGACTTAAAATCACATACATATATGACTCTCTCGGCGGTATAAGGGCCTCGAAGGTGGGCACAGAGTCTTTCTTATCTTAGTACCTTCTCCAAGCTTGGATTGGATTTCCTTGTGTGGCTTGAGAGTGAACTGAAGTGACCCTGATGAGGCAATGGGCATCCCAGGCCGAAACCCAGGAGGAATGGCTCTCTCCTCTGTGTGATCACCAGTAGGCGTACTCCCAGGTAAAATCATGACAGTGCACAGTTCTCCCTTATTAGGCGGGGGACTGAGGGATTGGTTAAAGGAATCCAGGCCTGTCCAGACTTGCCAAATACATCATCCTGGCATTAGAACTCACACAGCCTCAGATCTCGACACGATGGAAGGGCTTGACCACAGGTGCCCTGACAGCACCAGAGTGGGGCCAGACCAGTCCCCAAGGGGCGAGTCCCCTGGGCTGAGTGTCCAGGAGCTCAGGTTGCTGCAGCTCTTGCCCACTCTCCCTGGAAGTGGAGCAAGGACGGGGAATGGCGAGGTCTGTGTCCTAGCCCTAGCTCTGTGACCTTCATCAGCTGACTCAGTGCTCCTACCTGCAAAACGAAGCCTCAGATAGGGTGGTCTCTAAGGCCTTTTCCTGCTCTAAAGAGTTGGGTTCTGGCAGCTGATGGGTTGATGGTCCTGAAGTCTGTGATTCCCTGAGCTGGTGATTCTAGGCTTATAATTGATGGTTCTGGGACATTGGCTTTCTGTGGCTCTGTGATTAGAACAATCTGTAGCTCTTGAACAATTCATGATGCTGTGACCCTAACTTTCTATGGTTCTAATGGCCACAGTTGGTGATGATTCTGTGACACTCTGTGGTGTGGCTCTGTGACCCGGGGGCATCCCCTGCCCTGATCTCTGTCGGTAGCAATGGCACTGGTGTGCCTAGGATCCAGCTGTCTGCTCAAGAAGAACGCAGAGCTGCTCCTCATTCGTTATTCCCAGGGTCATTAATTCCAAGTGATTCACTTACAAGAGCCAGAGAGAAACAGAGGTGCAGGGAACGCCAGCCTGGTTGCCCTCGGCCTGAAAGGCCTGAATTGTCTGCTGCCAGAGAGAGCGTTTGTGTCTGGCTGTCTGGTGAGGGCTGGCGGGGCTGGGCTACGTTGCTCCATGCCCATTCTAGAGGGAAGTTCTGCCCTCCCAGCCCATTATCCGGCATCTGACCTCCCCGATGATGATACTGTGCCCACCAGGAAGGGTGAGCAGGAGGGCAGGCAGGCCCATTGCTGACTCTGCCCCCAGGTTCCTGGGCTTCCTCTGGCTGGGCTGTGCCTGTTTTGCCAACCCTGAGTGACGCCCCTCGTTCTGCCTGGTTTCTGGCCTGACCCCGCGGCGGGGCCCGCCATGCAGCTCTCTGACATCCTCCAGACCTGGCTGTGCTGCCTGCCTGGGACCTCTGGGCACACCTTCCCGGGATGTCTTTGTTTCTATTTTATTTCTCTCTAAACGAGGACCCGGATGCTGCTGCCTGACCTGTTGGCCTGTGGATTTGGGACAAACTCCTGGCAATTCCATAATCCTGTCCCTGATCTGTAGCTGCTCAAGGTCAGATCCCGATACTCAGGGACAGGCCATAGGAGAAGGGACAAGGGATCTGAAGGGACCCCCAGTGTGCCACCTGTTCCTCTGTGACAGCTCTCGTCCCCTATCTGCGCTGCAGGCTCTTCAGCCTGTAAAATGGGGAGCGATACCTCCCTCATTGTGGCCGTGGAGAGACATCCATGAGAACATGTGTACGAACGTGCTCTGGGGTCTAAGGTCGGGTATTATTGTGCAAACAGCAGGGTTAGTTCTCCAGGACATAGGTAAGCCCGGCTCCTATACCACACCACAGGGGGCTCTCCCGCCCTAGGGAGAATGTTTGGTGGGCACTGATCTGCCTCTCCCCGAGGAAATCGCAGATGCTCTCTATCCAAGGGGAGAGAATGTAGTCAGGAGAAATTCATTCATCCATTCATTTACACATTCATCACTTCATTTATTCACACACCCATTCATTCATTCATTCATTCATTTATTCATCAAGCTCAGACTCTTTACCAGTCATTGTTTTAGGTGCTGGTTTGTGTCTTGGAAATTCAACCTAGAGGATGACTTTTTTACACTCTGTTCTTGGAGAAGGAGGGGCGGACAGGCGGAGTGGCCACAGCAGCCCAGCCCACTTAAGGAAAACAGTTCCAGGCAGGCATTAACAGCCAGCATCTCGGAGGCAGACAGGGTGGGTCTCTGCCATTTCTTGCCTCGCTGTGTTACCTTGGGCAGATTGCTTAGCCTCTCTGCATCTGTTTGTTCATCTGTAAAATGGGGAAAGTGATGGTGATTCTCCAGCCGGGGTTGCTGTGAGGCCTGAATGTAATCAAGTGACTCTGTGACCAAGTATGGCTCCAGAAACCGCAGCTCTAGGGTGAAATAGAAATCAGGTGACCTGCTTGAATCTCAGCTCTGTCACTTGTTGACTGAGGGACCTTAGGCAAGCCACTTGGTATTTCCTCCTTCAGTTTCCACTTCTGTCAAATGGGGCTCGTGGGTATATTGTGAATACTAAATTTTTTAAAATGTAGATCACGTAGCACAAGACCTGGCATGTGGTAGACCTCAGTCAGTAGGAGCCAATAGTATTATGAAATATTCCTCATGAGACCTGCGGGCCCAGGCTGCTTGGACTCCATTCACAGACTTCTCAAGAAAGCGTGTGCCCCTACGGGGTGTGCAAGCTGGCCTTGGGGAAAGACTGGCCACATGGCAAATGGGGATTTATCTCGGAGCTTGGGACTTCTTTATACGGAAGGAGGCTGAGCACCCGTCGCCCAGTTGGCTGTGCCGGAATGTCTGGATTCCTAAGTCACTGATGAAGGAGGCGCCCCTCCTCGCCCCTTGAGTCTCCCAGGAAGGGTTTGGTCTCTGTTTTGGTGCCTTGTTGTGGAGTTTCCATGGGGCTGCCTGAGCTTGGTGATTGCATTGATCTCCGCCTGAACACCCCGGGTACCACATCTAGCTCATCTTCTGGGGTGAGGAAGAGGGTGGAGGAGGGTGCAGCCAGCATTGAGCTGAGGATGAAAAACCTGTATCAGATCAGCACGGCTGTGCTCATAGCGAACAAGAGGAGAGCCCCGTTTTGGTCCCTGCCCTTCTGGGCACTAGGCCATCCTGGCTCTGAGGCCAGCTTTTTCTTCCTTGTCTATTCCGGTTCCCGATGTTTCGGGTTTCCCATAGGGTCTGACAGTGAACATGGACTCGGTACCCAGGCTCCAATAGCATGCATTCGTTTACTCATTCATTCACTCAAGATGTCACCGAGATTCACCAATACATGCCAGGCTCTGCACCGGCATTTTGGGAAACAGTGGTGGACTTGTCGTCACGCAGCCAATAGTCTGGAAGACTCAGTCAAATTATAACCCAGCTGAAACAGCAGTGTTATGAGAACTCTTTTGTGTGTTTGTGGCATAGACCCCTTTAGAAATATGATGAAAACAAAGATCTTTCTCCCCAGAAAATGTAATAAGCACGTGCACATGAAATTTTGCCTACAATTTTATGATATTTCTGGGTTCCCCTGACATCTGTTCGAGAACCCCAGATCCAGAGTTCCTGAATCATAGTGGAAAATTGCTGACAGAGCCAAGCCTCGAGGCTGTCGAAGTGCAGAGTTAAGGAATGTTTCTTAGTCCAGGAATTCAGGAAAGACTTTTTGAAGGAAATCACATGTATTCATTCACCAGGCATTTAATGAGCGTCCATGAAATGCCATCCATTGGGGACGTACCACTGAACACAAAAGGCAAGGTTCCTACTCTCCTGGTGTTTACAGTTTAGTGGGGAGAGACAAAGGAATAAACAAGCAAATGAATCAACAAGCACAAGAATGTCTGGAGATGATGGGGAGCCTGCTATAGGGGAAGTGCCAGGCAGAGGAACAGTTAATAGAAAGGTCCTAAGGTGGGCGTGACAATGTGATGCTTGAGGAACGGTTGAGAGAAGGCTAGTGTGCCTGGAGCTTAGTGAGTGGAATGAGATGGAGTCACAGAAACGGGCAACAGCCAGATCACAGAGGCTTGTGGTCCAGGGTAGGAGTTAGGACTTCACTTTGAGGTTAATGGGAAGCTATTTTTCTTCTTCAGTTTAGAATTTTCGGTGTGCCCATGTCTTTCTCTGGCTGCCTTTTTTCACCCAACAGTGCTTGATAGATGTTGAATTAATTTATTTTCACTGCTATGTAGAATTATGTGGCACATATACATCATATTTTATTTATCTATCCTCATAATGATAGACATTTAGGTTGCATCTTGATTTTTACTATGACAACAGATTCTGAAATGGGGGATTAATGGGTTGAAGGCTGTGCACATTTTCAACATCTTAAGTTGCCAGATGGCTCTCCAAAGTTGGCATATGAATTTATATTCCCACTAGTAGTGTCTGAAACCTCCCGTTTCTTTATATCCTTGCCAACAGTTGATATTGTCAGCCTTTTAAAATTTTGACAATGTTTTGAGTATAAAATGGTAACTCGTTTTGATTTGCATTTCCATGATTACTAGTGAGGTTAAACATGTAATTTTATATTTATTGGCTTTCGGAGTTTCTTCTCTTGTGAATTGTCTGTTCATATCCCTCGCCCATTTTTCTATAAGGCTATTTGTTTCTAATTGATTTGTGGGAGTTATTTATGTATTCAAGTTACTAACCCATTGTCTTTTATAAATGTGGCAAATATCTTCTCCCATGCTGTTTACTGAAAGGTTTTAAGGAGAGGAGTGACATGATCTGATTTACATTTTTAAAAGAGCATCTGGCTGTGATGTGAAGGGTAGATGGGTGTGATGGACATGAATGGAAGCCAGGGAACCAGTTAGGAGGTCATTATAGTGGTCCAGGGATGGGTGATGGTGGCCTGGACTACAGTGGTATGAGGGGAAAAAGAGAAAAGTAGACAGTTCCAGAGCACAGTTTGGAGGTAGAGCTGACAGCACTTGCTGATAGATTGGATGCGGGGCAACAAGAAAAGATAGGAATCAGGAGACGCCTAGGTTTTTGGCCTGAGCAATTGGGTGGATGGCGGTACCATTGACTGAGAAGGAGAACGGCAGGTGGAGAAACAGGTTTAGGCTGAGAGTAGGGGAATAAATACTCCTGATTTCAACATGTAAAGCTAGAGACAACCTGTAGATATCCAAGTGGTTAAATTTAGTAGGCAGTTGGATCTATGAGTCTACGAGTCTAGCTGGGGAAACAGCCAGGGCTAGGGATAGACATTTGGGAGTCGTCAGTACACGTGAATGGAATTTAAAGCCATGAGACTGGATAAGATGGAAAAGACAGGCGGTCCCCAGATGAACCTAAGCACACGCCAACATTTAGAGGTTGAGCAGAGGTGGAGAATCGATAAAGAAGACTTGCCCTAGAATGTCAACTCCGTGGGGCAGAGCTTTGTTCTGTTGCCCGCCTAATGCCTCGCACAGCGCTTAGCAAGTAGTAGGCTCTTAGTAAATATTTATTGAAGAAACACATGAAGAAATAAATGAATGAATGAAGAGATCGAGGAGTGGTCAATGAGGCAGGAAGAGGAGAATAAGGTATCATGGAAGCCAAGAGGAAAAGAAAGATGAGAATTGCGTGGTCAATTGCGTGGCATGTTGTCAAGAAGTTGCACAAGAGCTGGATGGAGAAGTGACCATTAGATTTGGCAACATGGAGATCATTGGTGACTTGGACAAGAGCAGTTTTGGCTTGAAAGAGGAGTTCGCCAGGTCCTATGAGATAGGGAGCAGGGTGGGGAGTGAGAGGGAAGGGAATTTCTAAGCGGTGGGAACCGCGTGTGAAAATGCAGGAAGACAAGTAGGGCTGGTTCATGCCACTGCAAGTTGTTCCAGCTGATGGAAGGGTGACAGAGTGGTCAGGAGAGAAGAGGCTGGGGAGAATGGTAAGGCAGGCTGGATTTCAAGGCAGAGAGGAGGGGGAGGGAAAGGGCCAGATCCACAGAGATTATGAGATGGGTGAGGGCAGCCCAGCCATTTTTGAACGTGATCACTTGAGCTGGGATCAAGGGGGTAACCAAGAGTCCACGTGTTATTCAAGATTCAGGGCACAGAATTGCAATTCAAATTGGCTTAAGCAAAAAGGAATTTTTTCCCCTCATATAACTGAAAATTCCAAGGATAGAGCCTGGCTTCAGATACAAGACTTGGACTCTCTCTGCACTCTTCGTTCCCTTTATCTCTGCATTGGCTTCCTTGTCAGGCAGGCTGGTCTCTCAGCGGGCAATATGGCGGCCTGCAGGTCTAGGCTTCCAACCTACTCCCTTAGCAATCCTAGGGGGAAGAGACACACTCATTTCTAATCTTTCAATCGAGTGCAGTCTCATTGGCTCGGCCCGATGGTCATGTGTCATTCCTGAACCAATCACTGTGGTCAAAGGGAGGGTGCGCTTCTCTGATTGGCCAGGCCTGGTCATATGCCCATCCCTATAGCTGGGGATGAAGATGAGTCTACCTGAGGCAATTTTCCTTTGGGAATCAAGGTGCTAACACAAGAATGGGGTGAGGAGGCGTATAATGCCAAACAAGCAAACCCATAGAATTCACTGATTAGCCAGCATCAGAAGGGTGTAGATTTGTAGAATATTAGAATATTTAAAAAAAACAAGCACCTTAAGGGATTCCCTAATCCAGTGCTGTCCAACAGAAGTAGAATGTGAGCCACAAACGTAACTTTAAATTTTCTAGTACCCACATTAAAAACTAAAAAGAGAAACAGGTGAAATTAATTTTAATAAACATTTCATTTAACCCATTAAATCCAAAATATTATCATTTCACAATGCAATCAATATAAAGGTATTAATAGGATATCTTACATTCTTTTTCCATATTCAGTCTTCAAAATCTGCATTTTATCCTTATAGAACATCTTAGTCCAAAATCTAAATTTTCCTCAGAAATACTTGGATCTGTGTTTAGGTTTTCAAATTTACAATGGAAAAAAAGAGGTTCCTATACTCAGGTTGTTCCAAATGTACCTGAAAATTCTCCAATGACTGACATGTGTATGGGTTTTTAAATTCAAATTAATTAAAAATAAGCACAATTTCAAATTCAGTTCCTCGGTCTCACTAGCCACATTTCAAGAGAACGGCTACCATCTTGGATGGTGCAGCCCTACTCCCAATATGTTCTCCTGACTGAGGGGGAAGTGAGATCTAGAGAGGAGAGTGGCCGGTCCAAGGGCGCAGAGCTGATCGGGAGCAGGACCAAGGCCTCCGACTCTGTCAGGGCTGTTCCATCCCTCTTCACCGCCTGCCCTATTTTGAGCAGGTCAAGCACTAACTCAGAAGCAGCAATTTCGGAAGTAAATTCAGACAGCAAGGCCTTTCCTTTCTTCCTACCTCTCAGCAGCAAGAGTCCCAGCGTGCAGAAGGCACGGCCTAAAGTAGAAAGAGTCAAAATCCTGCTGAGGCTCAAATTCTTGCTCAGACTGTAAACTTCTTAGCGTTCATTTATTTTATGTTTATCCTGTCTGGGACCCTCTCAACCACTGGGTGATGAATATGTGCAGAACGAGCGCATAGATGACTTTAGCATGCACTTATCGAGCACCTACTGTGTTCTAAGCATTACACCCAGTCTTAGGGACACAGACATGAGGCTGGCTCAGCTCCTGCCCTCAAGGGGCTCACCATCCGGCCCAGGGAGAACAGAGTGGTAAACACATCATTAGGGTGCACACAGGGTGGCATGGGGCAAGCGCTTGTGGGAGCCAGCAGATGGAATGCCTCATGTACGAACCACCAGCTAACAGCCTCCGGGGCTGGTTGAGTCCTTGGGAAAATCTGCAGGGAGCCCACACCTGGTACTGCCGGGTGTTGGGCCCTGGCCTGTGGGTGTGGGGGTGTGTGGGTAACAGCCCAAAGGCTAGGAGGGGTTGTTTTGGTGGTTGATGTTTGGAACTGAGGGGTTATTGTTCGGTGAAGTCTCAGCTTGTTGGCGTGTGGGGCTGGCCCAGGCCGTGGGCTGGGTACTGGCCCGGTGTCTGTGCCGACAGTCAACATTGCTTCATTGATGAGATGTTCGCGTGCACACTATCGGCTATATAATTTAATTTGCGGAGCCCAGCGCAAAATGAAAACACAGAATCTCTTGTTCAAAAATTAAGGATTTCAAGACGGAGACATTAAAGCAGAGCGTTAACCAAGTACAGGTCCCTTGTGAGCGTGCGACTGCCCGGGTCACAAATCTGGGAAGGTGACCCTCCCTGCATGCCAACCCACAAGGTCCCTGCTGTTGGTCCTGGACTTGCGCCTTCCCTCCTCTCCACCCGCTGTGGATGGGGTGAAAAGCACCGGTGCCAAGGCTTTAGAGGTGTGTTATCGTGTAATCTGCTGCCATCGGATGTGAAGGATGGCTGTCACGCCCACTTTCCATACGAGGAAATGGAGCTGCAGTGGAGGACCTGGCACTTGAACCCTAAACTTAGCTGAGTCCAAAGCTTGGGCTCGTCCCCTGCACCCCCACCTCTCCTCCCAAGAGTAGTAAGCCACCCCGTTCTTTGTGTCCTTCCTGACTTTTTTCTAATGTTCTTTTCCTCTGTGGTTTTAGATGGTGAATCTGGTAGAAAAATGGAGTCACCAAACTCCTCCGGCCATGCGGGGTCGCTCTTCCCTTCAGTGAGTCCCACCATGGGGACCCGTGGTGGCCCCACCTGCCCCAAGTCACCAAGGGTTTTCAGGGGCGTGTGTCTCTCTGAGTTGCCTCCCGCAGTTCTCGTCTCTCCACCCCCACGTGGACTCAACGGCAGCCCGTTTTCCTTTAACTCCTTCTCCAGGTGTCGCTCACCTGAGCAGCACAAGCTTTTACTGAGATTTGGGGTCGCTGAGAGAATTGCATCACAGAGCAGCAGCCAGTTGGAAGGTGACGTTAGTTACTCATCTTCTTAGCCATCTCCAGGCGCCCCTGCCTCCCAGGGCTTCCCTCTGACCGAGGTTCCCCCAAGTACCTCCTTATTCTCCTCTTTCATCCCCTGTTGCCGGGCTGCCTCTCCTCCGTCCCTCCTGGGATGTCCCATTCATTTGTTCATTCCTCACCAAGCTTGTGTCCAGTATGTGTCTGGCACTGTGTTTGGTGCTGGAGATACAGGGAAGAAAAGATGGACACGTCTCTGCCCTCATGGGCTCCCAGGCTGGTGGGACGATGGCCCTGAAGTACCTGAGACAGCCACACAGACTAGCTGCTGAGTTTCCGTTGTGACAGGTGCTATGATGGCAAAGGATGGAAATTAGGACAAGATGGGGAAGACCCGTTTTAGGTTGCGTGGCATTGAAGCCAACACCTGAAAGATGGGCAGGGGCCAGCGTGGGAAGAAGGAGGTTCTTAAGAGAGGCCACAACAAAGGCAAGGACCCTGAGGCATAGAGGAGCTGGGGGGTGTCTGTGGAGCAGAGGGAGCGAGGGAGAGAGCAGAGGAGACGAAGGCAGAGAGCAAGTGGAGTCACAAGGCGCAGGGCCCTTTGGCCAGGGAAAGGGGCTGAGATGTAATTCCCCGTCCAGCAGGGAGCTGCAGAAGGCTTCTGAGCACGGCAGTATGTGATCTGAGCTACACTTCAAGATAGATTTCTCTGGCTGTTGGGTGGAGAATGAACAGAGGATCTCAAGGACAAGAGTAGACGTTGGGGACCATTGCAGACAATTCCGGAGTTCATGTGACAGATGAGGACAGCTGGATCTGGAACCGTGGTGATGGAGGCAGAAGAGGCAGACAGATTTGGCTTTTACTTTGGAGGTGGAGCCAACAGTGCTTGAATAGTGTTGGTGGTGGAAGATGATTCATTCATCTCTGGGATCTCCTCTCTCATTTACAGCCCCACTGGCCCCCCTCGCCTAGCCTTCAGACACGTCAATAGCGTGTGACATTGGCCAGGCACTGGGTATGAAACTGTGTTCCTGGGTACTTGTGGGCAAGAAAGGCTGGTGGACCCCTTGGAGGGTGTTAATGATCCAGTCAAGCATCAGGGGGTGAGGAGTTAAACGGGATGACCTTCGAGAACTCTATTTTCTTCCTTATTATTGATGTAATACAGACGCACAAAAGTAAAAAGATTGATGATGTCCAGCATTGGCAAAGACGTGGAGAAACAGGTAACTTAAATACCATTAGTAGAAAAATCAACAGGTAAATCTTATTTTCGGAGAGTTTACATTAAACTCTCCAAATAATCTATATATTTGGAGAGTTTTATATATTATAATAATCTATAATTATTTCATTTTTATATTATAATAGTTTTATATATTATAATAATCTATAATTATTTAAAATTAAATAAAATAAATAATAATAATCTACAATTATAGAGTTTATATATTATAATACTCTATAATCTCCAATAAATAGATAACCCCAAATTTAAGTTTAAATTTGGGGTTATCTATTTAAATTTAAAATGTACATGACTACAGACTCGACTTCTTAGACTCTCCCCTGGAGAAATGAGTATGTCCTTGCATGCCCACAAGTACAGACTAGAATTTTCACATCAGTGTTTGTGTTAGTCAGAACCTATAAACAAACAACCTCAACGTCCATCAGTTGTGGATGGGTAGACAAACTGTGGTCCATCCATGCTATAGAGACCATGCAGTAGTTAAAATGATTGAGGCAGATCTCTTTATACCAACATGAGATGATCTCCTAAGCCTATGGGTAAGTGAAAAAGCAAGTTACATATCCATACAGTACATACATTATGACACCAGTTATGTAGAAAAAGAAAAAGCCCTAAAGAATGCTGCGTATTTCTAAATGTCCACATATACCCATGAAAAATAGGAAAAGGACTCTAAGGAATTGTGTTCAACTTGTAACGGTGGTCACTCATGGGAAGGGATGGGCATGGGGCAGGGGTTAAAGATGGTGCTAGCCTTAGGTGTTTTGCTTGAATATTTCCCTGTGAGTCTGTTTTCATGCATTACTGCTGTAATTAAAAAGTCAAAGCTAAAACTGCTGTATGTTCATTGTAAACTCTCTGATAATGCAGCTATGCCAAATGAAGGGGAAAAACTATCCATAACGTTACACCCCAAAGATAACCATTATTAAGATCTTACTACATTTCCCAATTTTTTCTATTTTCCTATGGTTAAAAAATAAAAAAATACTTTTAAACATACTATTTTATGACCTGCTTTCTTTTTACACTTTATGCTATATTGTGAATATCTCTCCATGTTATTAAATATTCTCCCAAGCCAAGTTTTTGGGTTTTTTTGGTGAGGAAGATTAGCCCTGAGCTAACATCTGTTGCCAATCCCCATCTTTTTGCTGAGGAAGATTGGCCCTGGGCTAACACCCGTGCCCATCTTCCTCTACTTTATATGTGGGGTGCCTGTCACAGCATGGCTTGATAAGTGGTGTGTAGGTCCACGCCTGGGATCCAAACCCTCAAACCCCAGGCTGTCCGCTGAAGAAGAACTTGAGAACTTAACCACTATGCCACAGGGCTGGTCCCCCAAGTTTTGTTTTTTTTTTCTTTTTAGTGGATGCATTGTATTATGCTGCTTGCATTTAACATTATGTATTTAAATCTTCTGTGGTTGACGCATAGCTTATTTCTAATTTTTCTTTATTATATGCAACCTTGTAAGGGCATCTTTGTACAGTTGTTTATCTAGGATAATTTTATTAGGAAACAATGTGGGCTAAAGCTATTTTAAAGCTTTTGATACGTGCTGCACAGTTCCCTTCCATCACGGTGAAGCCCACTGCAGACTGCACAGGGCAGTATGTTCCTGACAGGTCCCTTACCTCAAGGC
This sequence comes from Diceros bicornis minor, assembly GCF_020826845.1. NCBI lineage: Eukaryota > Metazoa > Chordata > Mammalia > Perissodactyla > Rhinocerotidae > Diceros > Diceros bicornis. The sequence goes on along the minus strand of NC_080752.1, from coordinate 36,120,330 downwards.
TTTTCAAGGGGAACTTCTTGTCCAAAGGAGAAAATGTTCCCAGGAGAATCAGTGGCGTCTCCTTCATAGGAGATCTTCAGAGAAGGAAGACATCTAAGTCTATCCTGGTTGGTCCTCAGAGGCAGAGCAGCCCAGGTGACCTTTTGAAGTCCCTTCCAGAACTGATTTGAGGTTCCAATGACAAGAAGACAAACCATGGAAGCTGCATCAAGGTTAACCTTGACATCTGGTTGTGAGATCCAGGGCCCCTGGGTGGATCTCCAAAGACTCTGCTCTCAGAGAGCTCGGGTCGGGAGTCAAGTTCCCCAGAGGCCCCAAAGACAGAGTCCCAGTATGGATTTGCTACACGCTCCAGGTGTAGCCGCCTCAAAAAGCTCTGTACACCTCCAGACAGGATGCCGGGCATTTTTAAGAGGCAAGGAGAAAGTCATGCGATAGAAGAGTTCTAGAGTGGCCCAAAAGGTGACCAGTGAGCTCTCCGGAGATTGCCTGAGGGCTGGAGCAGCTATGGAGTCTGCACATGGCTGCCAGGGCAGGCGTGGGGACAGCTCCTCCCGCAACTCTTCAATTCTCCATCCTTAATACAAACTCTCCATTTGCCTTCAGTCCAGCACACACGCCATATTGATAAAAATAACGAGGCACTTGATCATTTCGCAATATAGACAAATATCGAATCATTATGTTGTACACTTGAAACTAATATAATGTTATATGTCAATTATACCTCAATTAACAAAAAAACCATCCACATGACCCAAAGATGCGTGAGGAGCAACCCTCCCCGCTGCGACCCGCAATGGCTTCTCCTCTACTGGTCCCTGCTTGGTTTTCTGCAAATACTAAGTGTGTTAATAAATACAATGAAATCATAATATCATTATGACTCTCTCACCCCCACATTCAATCACTCTAAGCTGCAAAGATCTCTCAGATATATTCCTTTTCCCTGTACCCACTACCATCACCCCCCGCCAAACCCTTATCATGGCAATGAGAACAAACACTTACCTAGACCTTATCATGGGCAAGGCATTGTTTTAAACACTTTAACATTTGTGATTTCATTTAATTCTCATAAGACCCCAGAGAGGTAATAGCCTTGTGGCAGGTGTCCCCTCTCTAGTTTCTCTCTTTGAGTCTGGGGTCCACACCATCCTCGGTTGCCAGAGTACGGGTGGCCACGTGTGGTAATTGCATTTCCTTTTTGAGATTAAGAATATTTCATCTATGTAAAACATATCTTATATGTGATATATTAATTAATAATAATAATAAATTCATATACCCACCATCCAACTTAGGAAAGCTGACATTACAAACTCCCCCGCGTCCCTCTTCAAGCTCTTCCTCTCCCTTCCATCCTGAATTTTGTATTTATCATTCCTTTGCCCTTTTCTTTATAGCTTTCTCACAGGTGGATGCAATCCTGAACAACATATCGTCTAGTTTTGCATGCCTTTGAACTTCAGAGAAATAGAATTGGACCGTCTGCATTTTCCTACGGTGTGTGTGTCTGTTCCACATTTTGCTTGTGAGATTCACCCATGTTGTTGAATACAGCTGGAATGCATACATTTTCGCTGCTGTAATGCACTCTATTGTATGAATAAACCACAGATCCTCAATCCGTTCTCCTCTTGATGGATAGAGTGTTGCTGCCATCAATATTTATTACATCTCCTGATGCACACATGCGAGAGTTTCTAGGTGAGGCACATAGGAACAGGAATGCTGAGTAGTAAGATACATGCATCTGAACTTGACCAGACAACGCCAAAATGGTTGTATGAATTCACACTCCCACCAGCAGTGTATAAGAGTGTGCATTGTTCCACAGCCCTGACAAAACTTGGTGTTGTCAGACTTTGACATTAGTGCCAATGCAGTGGGTGTAAATTGGCAAATTGTGGAGGTTTTCAGCTTGCATTTCCTTGATTCCTAATGAGCTTGGGCATCTTTTCATGTTTATTGGCAATATTTGCTTCCTTGTCTGTGCAATGCTTGGTTATTGTTCTTTAGTCCTTTTTCTATTGTGTTGTCTTTTTCTTATTGATTCTTCAGGACTCTTTATATAGTTAGATCCTAAGCTTTTGTAAATTGTATGCATTTCAAGTGTCATTTTCCAATCTGTGGCGTGTCTTTTCACTTTCTAAGTGGTGTGTTTTTATGAACAGAAGTTCTTATCCTTCACATAGTAGAATTTATTGATGTTTTCCCTTATGGTGTGTGCTTTTTTGCCTTTTTGAAGAAATCCTTCCCTCTCCTGAGGTCATAGAGATAGTTTCCTATATTTTCTTCTAAAAGTTTTGCCTTCCACTGTTAGGTCTTTAGTCCACCTAGAACTGACATTGTATAAATAAGGATTGAATTTCAGTTTTTTCCACATGGGTAAGCAACCGTCTTAGCTCTATTTATTGAACAGTTCATCTACATTATTTTGCAAAACCACCTCTTCTGTAGATCACATTTTCATTTATGATTGAGTCTGCTTCTAGACTCTCTAGTCTGATCCGCTGGTCTATGTGTCTACCCCTGAGCCAAAACCACACTGCTCCAATAACTTATGCATTAAAACAAGTCTTAATGATCACTGGATGTTCTGTGTGTTGATACCTGGTAGGCCAAGCCCTACCCCTTGTAATTCTTCAGGAATGTCTTGGCTCTTTTTGATCCTTTGCTTTCCCTGTTAAATTATATAAGGAGATTGTCGTATGCCATGAACACCTTGTTGGGATTTTATTTGGAACTACATTCATGATAAATTAATTTGTGCGTGTATTATATTTTATATAGCTAATATTTCTTCATATTTGCTTGCATGTATGCAAGCAAATTGCATTGCTTTTCTCATTGATCTGTCTTGTATTTTAGACCTACAGCTTGGATCATTTTTCTTCTTCCTGTGATACATCCTTGAAAGTTCTTTTGGTGAAGGTTTGTCAATATTGATTGGTTTAAAAATTTTATCCTTGTTCTTGAAAGATAGTTTTGCTGGGTACACAATTCTAGTGACAATAATTTTCACTAAATGGCAACTATTTGGTCTTTTGAAAATATTGTTTCACTGTCTTCTGGCTACAGTTGTTACTATAGTTACTATATTGTTACTGTTGAAAAACCAACTGTCCATGAATCCTTGGCTTTTTGTTGACTATCTGTTGTTTCTCTCTCTGACTGTGTTTTCTCTTTGACCATGCTCTTCTGCAGGTTCATTATGTTATATTTAGAGGTGGCTTTGAACGTTTATCTTGCTTGAGACTTACTGTGCTTCTTGGATATGACGCTTCATGTCTTTCATCAATTCTGAAAAATTCTTAGTCGTTATCTTTTCAATTATTGCTTCTCTGCCATTGTGTTAGTTTCCTGCGGCTGCTATAACAAATGACCACAAATTGGTGGCTTAAAACAGCAGAAATTTATTCTTTCACAGTTCTAGAGGCCAAAAGTCCTAAATCAGTACGATTGGGCTGAAATCAAGGTGTCAGCAGGGCCATGCTACCCCTGGAGGCTCTAGGGGAGAATCTGTTCCTTTCTTCCTCCTGTTTCTGGTGGCTGCCTACATTCCTTGGCTTGCAGCAGTGCTACTCCAGTCTTCAAGGACAGCATCTTTAAATCTCTCTCTGCCCTGTCTTCATTTTGACTTCTCCTCTGTGTGTTGTCACATCTCCCTCTGTCTCCCTCTTATAAGAATATACGTGATTGCATTTAGGGACCCTGGATTATCCAGGCTAAGCTCCCTATCCCATGATCCTTTACTTAATCACATCTGCAAAGACTCTTTTTTTGCCATTTATGGTAACAGTCACAGGTTCCAGACATCAGGACATGGATATCTCTTGGTGGGCCATTTTTCATCCTGCCACACTGAACTCCAATGAGATGTAAGTTAAGTCCTCCCACTGCATCCTCCATGTCTTCAGTCTCTTTTTCCTAGTTTTTATATAATTTTGTCTCTGTGCTATGTTCTAGATAGTTTCTTCAGATCTATTTTCCATTTTTCCAATTATCTTTTCAGCCCTATCTAAGATGCTGTTCAATCCAGCCATTGATTTTTTAAATTTCACTTAATATAGTTTTCATTCCTAGAAGTTCTATTTGGTTCTTTTTGAAATCTCCCTGGTCATTTTTATGGTCTCTTGCTCCTTGCTCAGTGTGATTCTCTTTTTAATTGATTTAATTCTTTAAACTGAATGTGGCTGGAGAAAAGTTCACAACTCTTTATGAAATTTTACTGTGAAAAATGATCAGAGAAATGGGCCAGTAGCTGGAGGAGGATGTAGGATCAAAAAAAGAAAAAATGAAGGTTGAGCCATTCCTTTAAGGTAAGATGGAGATCTGCATGGTGATGAGAATGACCCAGCAAAGAGGGGCCAGTTGATGGGGTGATGTCCTCGTGTAGGGGTCCAATGCCCGAGGGGAGAAATAGGGCTCAGGTAGGACCTGGAGAGTTCCCTCATAGGGACAGGGGGGATGGCAGAGCATAGGTTAGAATGAGGTGATGGGTGTCTGTGGGCCAGCTATTCTGGTTGCTTCTGCTTCTTTAGTATATAGGAAGGAGGGTCATTGGCTGAGAAGGAGGATAGGGAGGAGGCGTCTGAGGTATGAGAGAGAGAAGGTGTGAAATGGTCATCTAGGGCAATGGGAGAGTGAACGGACTGGGAAATGGAATGGAATGGATTGTCTGGCAGCCCCAAACACAGTGGGTACTAGTGGTACTAGGTACTGAATTTAGCAAGAGACTGATCGGCGTGGTTATATTTTTCTAAAGCATAGATATGACCATGTCCTTCCCCTGCTTAAAACCCTCATTCACTCCCTCTGCTCCAAACTCCTTTGTAAGGCATTCAAGGTTCTCCATGACCCCGGCTCTACTAGGTCCCAATTCTGCCCTGTACACGCCAACAGCTCAGAGCTAATTGCAACTCCCCGAACAGATTTCGCACCTCTCTGCCATGGCTCTTGCTGTTCCCACAGCCTGGAACGCCCTTCCCTGCCTCTACCCTCCAATGGTGAGTCTGCCCACAAAGTCTGCTTCACTTCTGCCTCCTGCCCCTCGGTCCACAGCTCCCTGTACAGACTTTTCTCATCTATTTCAGCTCCCATAAAACTTCACCAGCTCTCAATCATTTACGGTTCTGCCTCGTCCAACCCATTGAGGGCACGGACTGTGTCCTGTCCTTTCTGTGTCCCTGGCATCCTGCACTGAGCAGGTGTTAAGACAATGTCCGCTGAGAGGATGGACCGATGGCTGCTAGAGGAGAGCTGGGTCAGGCCAGCAGGGGTGTTACCCAGAGGGCCATTAGTGGAATCACAGGCCTGCAGAGAAGAGTCGAGAACAATAGCCAGGAAGCAGAGCCAAGGCCTGAGGTCAGGAAAAAGCAGGCGATACTCCCTAGTGGAGGGCTGAGAGGGAGGCGGATGGGGAGGCCAAGGGAGCGAGGAGGGAGCAGGTTGGGGGGAGCCGCATGGTCCATGACACACATTTTCAAACTCTGAGCACCCGGCAGGGCGGTTCGGTGTTATCACCTGGTCCTCGTGCTGGGGAGGGGCACAGGCTGATCAGGGTGGGGGAAGCAGTCTATTTGGGAGAAGTGCTTTTGTCTCTGGGAATCCTAGCGCTGTAAAGGCAGGGGAGATGTGAGGAGCCCCCCAGCTCCTCATTTCCAAAGAACCAAACCTTCAGCTCCCAACAACCTCCAAACAGGCCCTTGGGGAATAACGTCAAATGGGCATCTGGACACAGCCTGCGGTAGTGCCAAGGACAGTGTTTAGGGGTCAGGCTGCCTCTCACCCACAAGCTGTGTGCTGTGGGCAAAGCTGCTCCACGTCTGTGAGCCTCAGTCCTCACATCTGTGAAAGGGGGATGACGAAGAAGACACACAGCCCAATTAAAAAATGGGCAAAGGATTTGAATAGATATATGTCCAAAGAAGATAATGTATATGGCCAACAGTCACCCAAAAAGCTGCTCGACATCCTATCAGCAGGGAAATGCAAATCAAAACCACCATGAGATACCGCTTCGCACCCACTAGACAGTAACGAGCGTTGACAAGAGCGTCCAGAAGTGAAACCTGCATGCGTCGCTGGTGGGAACGTCAAACGGTGCAGCTGCTGTGGAAAAGCGTTTTCTCAAAATGGTGAACATAGAGATAGCAGATGACCCAGCAGTTCCACCCCTAGGTGTCTATCTACTCGAGAAAAATGAAAACATATATCCACACAAAAACTTGTACGTGAATGTTCATAGCAGCATTATTCAGCCAAAAAATGGAAACAATTCAAATGTCCGTCAGCTGGTCGACGGGTAAGCAAAATGTGGTATATCCATCCAACAGAATACCATTTGATAATAAAAAAGATTGATATATTGAAACATCAACAGCACAGATGAACCTCAAAAAGATTATGCGAAATGAAAGGAGCCAGATACAAAAGACCACATATTGTATGGTTATATTTATATGAAATATTCAGAAGAGACAAATCTATAGAGACAGAAAATAGATTCGTGGGGGCCCAAGACTGGTGGTGAGTGTTGCTTACGGGGATGGGGTGTGACTGTAAGTGGGGCAATGCTCTAACATTAGATTGTGGTGATGGTGGCCCAGCTCTGTAAACATAAAAAAATACATTGAATTGCATACTTAAAATGGGCTAATTTTGTGATTTGTAAATTATACCTCAATAAAGCTGTTTAAAAGGGGAGGGAGATGACGACGTTCATCTCGCAAGGTTGTTGGGGGGATTGAGTGAGAAATCATGTGCGTGGTACCCGAGTGTCTGGAACACAGAAGGTGTTTGTGGCAGATGCAGTGGGGGCCCCCCAGGCCCTCGCCCTCACCCCTCCGCAGCACACTGGCCCCGCTTCCAGTCGCTGGGTCCTCCAGTTCTGTGCCCGGGGCCTTTCCCGTGCTGCGTCCAGGGCGGGCAGGAAGTGCTGGGGAATTCACACCCCCACCCCCGAAACACACACGGACGGGAGTTGGTGTGTGAAGACCCCATCTCTCTCACTGCGGGCTCTGCACTGGCTCCCAGAATTTCCCCATGGAGACTGAGCCCCAGCTGCCCGCCTCGGTGGCTGCCTTCCCTTTGCCGTCTCACTTCCCCACCCCACTGCTGGTATTTCCTGGGACCTCCTCCCCAATGAACTACATGTTCAGGTACATGAATCCTTGTATCGAGTCGGCTTTTAGGGCCGGGCTCCCAGGCACTAGCTGTGATTACGGTCCTAATGAGGCTAGTCCAGTCTCCAAGCTGGCCCCTCTCCATCTTGCTCCCAGTGCACACTATGACCCTGGGCTCTCTACCCTTCTTTCCTCTGAGGAGGGAGGACTTGCCCCAGAAGGAGCTGAGGCTCAGAGAAGGAAAGAGAGAGACCCAAGGATTCTCCAGGTGATGGTAAGAGCTGGGTGACTTGAAGATGTTCTCGGTGCCTGGCACTGTGTGCAGAGTACTGCCCAGGTGTTATTTCATCCTCGCAGCAGCTCTGTGCCTCATTTGACTGAGTGGGAGCTGAGGCTCAGAGAGGTGGAGTGACTTGCCAAGGTCACACAGCTATTAAGTTGTGATGTCTAAATTGGAACCCAGGGCCTGGGCTCTGCCACTGCACCACCCTGCCTCTCGAGGAGCCCTGTCAGGCAGCTGACCCGCGCTCTTTCCGTTTAGATTTCTGAGGACTCTGCTCTTCCTGGGGAGGCTCCAGTTTGCTCTACACGCCCCTGCCTTGGCCCCAAGCCCAGCTGTAAGGGCACAGCTCAGGCGTGTCTCTGGTTGGGTTGTTTTATGGCGGGGGGGCAGGGGGAGCCTTTTGCAGGAGAAAGCCTGGGGGCTGGACTGGGAACCAGGACGTTGGGGTGACCTCCTTTGAGGTCCCACTGACTCATGAACAGGGCAAGCCTCTTAACCCATTTCCTGGCCCATGAACCATGCTTATGGGGTACTCTCCTTGGATTTGCAGGGGGCTGGAAAGACAACTATGGGGGCCTGGGTCTCAGGTCCAGGACCCCCGTGAGAAAGCAGACTTGGGCAGACCGAGTCCCACCGCGGGCCAGTCTGCTTTGTTCAGCTGGGAGCAGGGGTAGGGGTGGCGGCGAGGAGGAGAAAAGTGGAGGGAGCTGACTGTCACTGCATCCCTGGCCCAGACCTGCTGCTGCCCTAGGCACTGGGAAGCTGCATATGGATGAGAGCCTGTTCCCGCTCCCACAGAATCCGCCGTCACTTGGAGGGCGGGGGACAAAGCAACCGACGACTACAATCACAGCGCAGTAATAAGAGTGAACATTTACTGAGCACCTACTGTATGCAGGGGCATCCGTTCCTCACACTGAGCCCAGGCTCAACCTGCCGTCGCTGCCCCCATTTTGCAGGCGAAGCAGCTGAGGCAGAGCCAGGCTCAGTCACTTGTCCAGTGACACAGAGCTAGAACTGAGAAGAGCCGGATTTGAACCCAGGCTGTCTGGCCCCAGAGCCTGCTGGCCAAGTCTCGCCCTCTGCGGCCTCACCAATAGTGGGGGGTATGGAGGCAGCCCGGGGGAGGAAGTTTGGGAGTAGGAGTAGGGTACACAGTGGTCTTCATACTGATGCCTGATTGAGGCTTTGAAGGATGAATAGGAGTTAGGTGCAGAAGGAGCAGGGAGGGTATTTCCATCAGAAGGACAGCATGTGTATGGGTAGAGAGGCCTGAGCAAGCATGATGGTATTGAGGGTTACAAGTGGCTCAGTATTGCTGGAGCATAAAGCATAAGCAGGTGGATGTGATGGGAGGCTGTAGACCAGGCTCGAGGCACAGAGGACCTGTCCTGTCTTGCTAAATCATGTAGACTTTGTATGAGACACAGTCGGCCCTCCAGGGGCCTTTCCTGAGCTTGGGGAGATGAGCCGTATCATCAGGAAATGATGATGAATAATCTATAGCCATGCAGGTGCTGGTTGTGGGGAGGGCAGAGGAGGGAGGGCTGCCCTGGTCTAGGAGGGATGGGCAGGTGGGGGAGACTTCCTAGAGGAGGCGCCATCTTGCCTGGGTTAAGAATGGGAAGAAGAGGCGGGAGGGTATACGGACAAAGGTGCAGAGGTTAGAAAGTCCTGGGTGTGTTTGGGGGACATGAAGAGGATAAAGGGGTGGGAGTTGTGGGAAGAAAGATCAATAAAGTACATGTATGTTCAGCCCTGCTCAACAAATGCCCTTTTGGAGTCTGACCTCGGTTCAAATCCCGACTTGCTGCTGACCAACTGTGTGACCTTGGGAAAGTCGCTAAACCTCTCTGAGCCTCAGTTTCCTTCTCATCTATAAACTGGATAGAAATAAATGATGATAACTCCTAGAGTTTCAGTGAGGGATTCACTCACTCTAGTACCATCATCAAGATCTTTGCCATGTCAGCCAACCTCCTCCACCAGAGGTTGGCACACTTTTTCTGTAAAGGGTCAAATAATAAGTATTTTAGACTTTGTGGGCTATTTCTGTTGTGACTATTCAGCTCTGCCACTGTGGTGTGAAAGCAGCCACAGACAAAACGGAAATGAATGCGCAGCGATGTGAGCCAATTAAACCTTATTTATGGACGCGGAAACTTGAATTTCGTATATTTGTCACATATCACAAAATATTATTCTGCTTTTGATTTTTTATCCCAGCTATTTAAAAATAGAAAAACAATTTTTAGTTTGTGTACTGCACAAAAACAGGCAGCGGGCTGGATTTGGCCCGGGGGGCCACAGTTTGAGACCCTTAACCCAGACTATTATTTCTTTAATATTTTCTTTAGATTCACCTTTTTCTTACTTAAATAAATTCATATGAAAAGGAAACTTCGCATCACACCAACACCATTTCACATAAATAGAAAGTGACCATAAAAATAGCATAAAAAGCAAACCGGCGTCATTAAATATCAATTAATGATATCAATTAAATATCAATTAAAATTCTTGCTGGGCCCCTCTAAGGGTCCGAGCCTGGAGTTTGTTCTCTTTGTTAAAGAGGGATGGAGAGATGTCAAGGACAAATGAGAATAAGACTGAGGCTTTCTTCAACATCACTAATCATCAGGGAAATGCAAATCAAAGCCACACTAAGATATCACCTTATACCCGTGAGAATGGCGATAATCACCAAGACAAAAAACAACAAATGCTGCAGAGGCTGTGGAGAAATGGGAACCCTAATCCACTGCTGGTGGGAATGCAAACTGGTGCAGCCACTATGGAAAACAGTATGGAGATTCCTCAAAAAATTAAAAATAGAAATACGTTATGACACAGCTATCCCACTACTGGGTTTCTATCCAAAGAACTTGAAATCAACAATTCAAAGAGGTTTATGCACGCCTGTGTTCATCGAAGCATCATTCACTATAGCCAAGACATGGAAGCAACACAAGTGTCCCTCGACTGATGACTGGATAAAGAAGATGTGGTATATATACAATGGAATACTACTCAGCCACAAAAAAAAGACAAAATTGTCCCATTTGCAACAACATGGATGGAGCTGGAGGGTATTATGTTAAGAGAAATAAGCCAGAAAGAGAAAGACAAACACGACATGATTTCACTTATAAGTGCAAGATAATCTAACACATGGACAGAGAGAACTGTTTGGTGGTTACCAGGGGCTGGGGGGTGCGGGGTGGGCACAAGGGGTGGAGGGATGCATTTATAGGGTGACTGACAAACAATAATGTACAACAAAAATTTCACAATAAAGAAAAAAAAGGAGAAGTAAAAAAAAAAAAACTGAAATTTTCCTGGTCAAATTCGGGAAAAAAATGGAAAAGCAATGCACAGGAGGGTACCTCCTTATATAAGTCAGCATTATCTAGTGCCACGTCTGGTACAGCTTGACATCATCGTGTGGGAGGCAGCACGATGTCATCTTGTGAAGCGCCCAGCAGGGTGCCTGGCTGTTCCTGGGGACCACGAGTGGCAGCTCAGGGTCCTGAGTTCTAATCGAGGTTGCTGACTGGGGAGAAAAAGGCTGCCTCTGACCAGCCTGTGGGGCGTGAGATGACCTCTGCTAAATATTTTGAAATCACCTAATGGCAAGCTGATGGCCAGTGCAGGGAATTATTATTGTTAATAAAATACGGATCACAATAATGTTGATGAATTTGGGTTGATGAGACGTTACTGCCTGAAGGCTTGGGAGCATTTTTTAAAAGCATCACTAAAATAATAATTAAAATTGCAATAGGGTGAGTCAAGGACATAAAAGCGACTTAGGCCTGGAGGAAGAGCCAATGGAGACAGCCTCGAGACCCCGCTGGCCCCTTCTGGGAAGGGGCTTGCGCAGGGCTTCAGGAAGCTCACGGAGATGAGACAAAAGTCAGGCTGCTGGGAATTTCAAGGCCCCGGATGAGATGGTGGCTTCTGACGCGGGGCCTCTTGTTGGAGGTTCCTGGGCCCCAGTGGGCTCATCTGGGAAATGGAGATGATAATACTCCATGTAAAGGAGGAAGGGGGCTGGAGCAGAGTTGCTCCTTAGGTCTATTCCAGTATCGCCAGCTCTTACCTGATGTGAGTCTCAGATCCCGGTGCCCTGGGCGTCCCAGATGCTCCCCATCTGGGAGAAAATACCTTACTCAGGGCTTGCAAACTTGCTGCCTGGGGCCAGATCTGGCCCTTAAATGTGTTTTATTTAACTGATATAGTTAAAATTTTAAAAACAACTTTTGGGATTTGTTACAAATTATGAAGTAATAAAACAGACAGAAACATTGGTTGGGTAACCCCAGCCAGGCCAAGAGAGAGAGCCCGGCGTGGCAGGCCCCCAGGACCCCCTTGTGCCTCTTCCAATCACCTGACACTATTTAAAAAAAAAGTTTTTATTTTCACCGTGTGGTGTCTTTTTTCTGACACTGAACAGTGTGGGGTTTTTCCACACTAATTCTGCAAATCTCCAACACGAACTAAGCGTCCAACAATTCAGTTCAGTTCTGACCCTCACTCCTTGGGGTTTGCACAGACCCCACAAGTTCAGGACTCAGTCCCACAAGACTGCCCCCCACTTCAGACGCCAATCACAAGTCCTGGCGGCCAGCGGGACTTCTGGCCAACTGCCTACACATCGAGGGTTCCCATGACCTCCTCCTTGGTTTGATAATTCACTAGAATGACTCACAGAACTCAGGAAAACACTTTACTGGTGTTTACTGGTTTATTATGAAGGACGGGATTCAGGAACAGCCAGTGGAGGAGATGCACAGGGAAGGTATGGGGCTGGGGGCACACACTGTCGAGTGCACCACCCTCCCTCCTCTGTGTGTTCACCAGCTCGGAAGCTCTCTGAAAGATGCTGTTAGGGGTTTTATGGAGGTTTCATTATCTGGCATGATTGAATAAATGGCTGGCCATTGGTGACTGAAGTGAATGCCCAGCCTCTCTCTCCTCCCTGGAGCTTGGGGAGGGAGGTGGAAAGTCCCAACCCTCTAATCATGACTTGGGCTTTCTGATGGCCCGCCCCCTTCCTGAAGCCATCTGGGCCCCCCCATGACTCATCTCATTAGCATACAAAAGACAGTAAATTCCAACGGTTTTAGGAGCTCTGTGCCAGGAACCAGGGACAAAGACCAAATATTTATTTTTTAGTATACTGCAGACCATCTTTAAGCAGGGACATGTACACTCTGTTTTGCCACAGACCTCACCACCCCCTGTTGTTTTGCACTGCCCAATTCGTAGATTTGTGTTGCCTGCTCAGCCTCTGTAGGTACTTGAAGTGGTGATCTATGCTTAATAGATGCTCTTTGACTTAATAGTAGTAGAAACAGTTGTCATCATCATAACAACAACAAAGAATAATAAAGTAGCTATCAGTTGTTGGATATTTATAATATGCCAGCGACTGTACCGAGCACACCAGACACAGTATCCTTCCAAGTAAGGATCTTAAGGTTCTCTCTTTTTCAGGTAAGGTAACCAAGGATCAGAGTATTCAAGTACATTTCCCAAGCTAACACAGCAGGTAAAGCAGAAAGCTAATTTATCCCAGGCCTTGAAGTGGGATGGGGTCATGTGGGGGCTGGGACAGGTTAGGGGGTCAGATAGGCCTGGGCTTCAACTGTCACACTGCCACCCTGGACAAATACCTCAGTTTCTTGAGCCTGAGGTTCTCCATCTATAACATGGGCACCATGACAGCCACCTCCCAGGGTCACTGTTAGGACTGAATGAGCTACCTGTTCTTGGGTAGAAGCTCCAAGAATGATTCTTCGCCCCATCCAGCCTAAGCAGAGGGGTTGCTAGAAAGCTAGGATCCCCATGGAGTGTACCATCTCTGCCTCCTTCAAGACCTAGTTCAAGGCCACCTCCTCCAGGAAGCCTCTCTAGGTTCCCAAGAGCCCCACTGTCCTTGTCTTCACTTTCAACTTCCCCAGGACTTTGGTTTATGGGACACCATCCCATCCTGTACCTGCTGCCCCTCCCAGCCTGGGCTACTCATTCCCTCCTCTGAATGCCCTTGACCTCCCGGAGCACCCTTGACTTTGTCACTCATCACTTTTGACCCTCTGTGGGCGTCACGGGTGGGCCTGCCTGGTCCCCTCCACTGGGCGCTGGAGGCTCCTTGGGAGCAGGGGTCCAGCAGAGAGTGGACAGTAGAGCCTTGCAAACTCTCTCCCACCCCACGCCTGCCGCCAGGTGCGGCAGAGTGCAGGCCTGTTCATGGACTGCAGGGGGTCTCCTGTCCCTTCTTGGCAAGGAGATGTGTGGAGGTGACATTTCTTTTGCAGAGAATGTGCTGGGGGGTTACACACTTTGTCTCATTTTACCTCCCCAGGAGTTTTTTTCAGATGATATATTAAATTTTTTTTATTGTAGTAAAATATACATAAAATTTACCATTTTAACCATTGTTAAGTGTACAATTCAGTGGTATTTACGTACATTCACATTATTGTGCAACTGTTACCACTGTTCATTTGCAGAGCTGTCTCGTCATCTCAAACTGAAACCCCCATTAAACAATGAGTCCCCATCCCCCTGCCCCTGGTAACCTCTCTTCTACCGTCTGTCTCTATGGCTTTGCCTATTCTAGATACCTTTATAAGTGGAATCATACAAGCTTTATCCTTTTGTGTCTGGCTTATTTCGCTTCCCATGACATCTTCCAGGTTCATCCACGTTGTAGCATGTGGCAGAATTTCCTTCCTTTTTAAGGCTGAGTAATATCCCATTGTATGTCTATACCATCTTTTGTTTATCCGTTCATCTGTAGATGGACACGTGGGTTGCTTCCACCTTTTGGCTATTGTGAATAATGCTGCTATGCACACGGATATACCAGTATCTGTTTGAGTTCTTGGGTGTATACCTAGGGGTGGAATTGCTGGTAATTCTATAAACTGCACATTGTTTTCCACAATAGCTGCACCATTTTACCTTCCCATCAGCAGTGCATGAGGTTCCAATTTCTCCACATCCTCGCCAACACTTGTTATTTTCCATTTTTTGGTGACAGCCATCCTCATAGGTGTGAAGTGGTATCTCTTGTGGTTACTCTCCCCGTGATTTTAAAGGTAGCTCTAATAGCCCCATTTTACAGGGGGGGATACTGAAGCTTGAAGGAGTTAAGTAACTTAAGGTCACATACTGGGAGCTGGATTGGAGTCCAGATTCCAGTGGCCACAAAGTCCACTGTCTTCGCACTGCCACAGCCTCCTACTTGAACTCCTCGAGGGTCGGGACTGTGTCTTCCTGTTCCTTTGTGGGTACCAAGAAGGAAGGGAATTCTATTGTAGAACTACCAGATTTTTTGGGAACTGGAAGGTCCTGGGAGACTTCATTTTTCAGCTGGGAAGGCTGAGGCCTGGAGAGGGGCGCTTCACACCTGAGCGAGCAGCAGGACAGAAGCGGGTGTCGTGAGTCCTGGGCCCGCCCCTGGGTCCCACTATCTCTCCCAGAGGCATCTTGCTTTCCACTCCTGAGCACTTGCCACCTGCTCCAGCTGTTCGCCACCCTCTTATCTGATCTATGGCATGGATGGGCAGAGGGAGGCGAGTTTGGGCTCCAAGTCGGGTGACCAATGTCCAGGTCACAGGGCATGAGCTGTGCCTCCCCAATGGCTCCTCCCAAACAGACGTCCCAACCCTGCCCGTGGGCTGGGTGGTTGAAAACTCCCCTGACAGGTAAGGATGGCGGCCAACCTCAGATGGGACCGCCAGAGGAGGGCTGAGACCCGGAGACACCTGCGAGCTGGCCAGACTAGCTCTTTCCCCCAGTGGTTGTCTCCAAAGAAGGCCAGAGGGTCCCATGGATGGATTCCAGCCCAACAGCAGAGGTGTGTCTCAGCTGCGTGGGAGGTGGGGACTGTCTGACTTTGGGGAGCCAGGGGATAAAGAGAGGTGTCTGTCCATCCACTGTACCAGGGGGAGGGCAAGTCAAAGGGACAGAGTGTGGGGTTAGAGAAAGAATATGGCCTTTGTGTTTGCCCAGCCTGAGTTGCAGTCCTGGCCAGACCGCCAATTAGCTGTGTAACATTTGCAAGTCATTTGAGCTTCCTGGGCCTCAGTTTCCTCATCTGTAAAATGGAGATGTGAGCACGTGCTCATAGCACTGCTGTGAGGGTGACATGACTGCCTGTGTGAATAAAGCTGAGGGAAGTGCCAGACCCATACCGACTGCTTGGCAAGGTCAGCTCTAATTCGTTACTATTTTCTGCCTGACCTTGAGCTGTTAGGGTTGGGCGGGGTGAGGCGCCAAATGCTAGAGTTATGTCCAAGGTCACCTTTCCTCCCAATTTATGCTCTCCTAGGAGAGGTTCCTCTTCCCTCCGAGGCCCCTCTGGCCCCCGAGTCCCTGTCTCTCATTGTTACCTGTGACACCTTCTCATCCCTCTCTCCAAGAGGTTGGCAGATGGAAACCGGTGGTGTTACTACCCTTCCAGGGATATTTTCATTTAAAGGGGTCCTTGAAAACTCCGAACAGCAGGGGCTGGCCTGGTAGCACAGTGGTTGAGTTCTCACACTCCGCTTCCACAGCCCGGGGTTCACAGGTTCGCATCCCAGGCACAGACCTAGACACCACTCACCAAGCCACGCTGTGGCAGCATCCGCTACACAAAATAGAGGAAGATGGGCACAGATGTTAGCTCAGGGCCAATCTTCCTCAGCAAAAAGAGGAGGACTGGCAACGGATGTTAGCTCAGTGCCGGTCTTCCTCACCAAAAAAAAAAAAACACCGAAATCCCTAACAGCAAGGGTCAGGCTCAGATGACTTCAGAAGTCTTTGCAGTACAAAATAATATTAATAATAATAATGACCATTTCTTAAGTGCCTACTATGTGTCAGACATTGCTCTGAATCCCTTACATGCATTCCCTTATTTAATTGTCCCAATAAAAGTGTGAGGTTGGGACTTTTATTATCACCCCTATTTTATAGATGAAGAAAGTAAGGCACAGAGAAGTTAAGTAACTTGTCCCACGTCACATAGTAAGTGGCAGGGAAGGGCTGAAAACCAGGCAGCCTGACTCCAGAGCCCACTAGAGCTTCTATTTAACCTGGCATTCACTGTGCACCAGGCATGTTTTCAAGATGCTTTACACATGTGATCATCTCCACCACCTCTGCCCTGACATACATTGGGTTTCTCTCTCTTTTTTTTTTGTTTTGGAAGATTCGCCCTAGGCTAACATCTGTTGCCAATCTTCTTCCTCCTTTCTTCTCCCCCACCCCCGCAAGGCCCCAGTAAATATTTGCGGGTTCTTCTGTTTCTTCTATGTGAGCCGCCGCCACAGCGTGACTACCGACAGTGGAGTGGTGCCGTTCCACCTCCGGGAACTGAACCCGGGCCGCCAGAGTGGAGCGTGCTGAACCTTAACCACAGGCCATCAGGGCTGGCTCATTGGATTTCTCTTTTAATCTTCACACCAACCCTGTGAAGTAAGTGTTACTACCCCCAATTTAAAGGCGAGAAAACTGAGGCCTGGAGAGTTGCCTCTCCTTCTGTTGCAACGTTACCTATGAAGTGAGTTTGGACTCAAAAGCTCCTTTGTCCTGAACACCTGCCTGGGGATGGCGGGAATGTCAGGAGGGGAAGAGAAGGCATGGGCTTTGGAGATGGAAGTTGGGATCCCATCTCCCCTACTGCCAGCTTCACGGCTCTGGGAAAGTTACAGAGCCTTGTTGAGCCTGGATTTCCTGTGAGCACAATGACAGAAGTTATGCCCGCCTCAAGGGCTGTTATGAGCCCTAAATGAGACAAGATGCTCAGAGCAGAAGACACATAGCAGGTGCTCAATAAATTGTTGCATTGCCCCTGCAGCCTCTTTTGTTCTGTATCCTCATACACTTTGGCTGCTGCCTCTCTGGGTCCACTTACCAGATGCGAACTAGCATTATAGTTATTTACGTACCTGGGGCTGGAAACTTCTCGAAGTCCGTGGCCACACCCCACGCATCTTTAGATCTCCCACTTGGCCTAGGCGCTTTTATGCAGCCGTACGCAATAAATGTTTTTATTTTCAAAGTGAAAATAGCTTTTCCATTTTTCTCCTTATAAAGTAATAACTGCTTGTTGTAAAATGGGGAAAGAATTTTACCGACCTTGTCATCTTGATGTGAGGATTCAATGAGATGACGCTGGTAAAATGCTTTCCATTGCGCCGGTGCAGATCCTCGTAACCATTGTTATTATTATTCAGAAAACACATAAAGGTATTTAAAAAAAATAAAAACCATCAGCTGAGCTTTTGGATACCATACAGATTTTTTTCTAAGTATATACACATGAACATCCCCACCAACATAAGATGAACATTTTTTAATGGGTTTTATAGTGTTTTATAGTGTGTCTTTTCACTTCAGTGATAAGTGGCGGACCTCTTTCTGTGCCAATAAAGATAGGTGTGTATTATCCTCTGGATTGTTGGAGCATTACTTCTGGATGTGCTTACTTAGTCAATGCCCTGTTGTTGGACACCTAGATGACTCCCATCATCTGTACTGAGTTGGGCTGGAAGGTGCAGGGCGGGTGTGGACCAAAGAAGTCTCTGGCTGGCTGAGGCCTGTGGAGTTACAGAACAAGGCTGACACGATGACTTTTGTGGCGAGTAACTTCGAAGTTATGTTAAGGACAATTAGGGAGCCATTCCTGTCACTGGGGCCCGGATGAGCTCAGACGCATTCCTCCTTTTCATGGCGCTGGAAGGAGCAGTCCTCCAGGAAGCAGGACTGTGACTCACTCTTTTCTTGCAGTCACCTCCCAGGAGGTGTCCCCATTGCTGAGACGTCTGTTTCAGCAGAAATGGGACCACGAGGCCACAGAAGACCTGCCCTACCTTCCTCTGAGGGCTTTCCCTGACAGGTGAGAGAGCCGTGTGCAAACCAGACATCAGAGGTGGGGTTAGTGGGGATTTACCCAGCTGGCCCCCTAATGGGAGGAATCAAGCCAGTGAAGAAGACACGAGGGACCCCACAGGGTAAGGACTCCCCTGGCCTGCCCTGCCCTGTGGTTTCTGGAACTCCCAAGGCCTCCCTGGCAACAACCCACTCTTCCTGGTCCTCCATGCGGCTGCAGGGCCCTCCTTCATCCTGCGGCTGGTGTGGACATGGCAGAATCCACGCAAGACCTGGCTTAAGATATCAGACCTATGATCTCGGGCCCTGGAATGGGGGAAAGAATCTAGCTGTGCCTCTCCAAGCCTCAGTTTCTCCATCTGTAAAAGGGGAGTAGTGGTCCTCCCCTCAGGTTGATGAGGTTGGGATAGAGTGAGATGATGCGTGTGGAGCGCTCACACAATGCCTGACGCGTGAAGTATTGCAATTAGAACTGATCCGAGCAGGGTAACAGGAGGAATGGGAGAGATGCTGCGGGTGGACAGAGAGAAGGCTCTCAGAGCCTGCTGGTTCTGGAGGTCAGGGATCCATCCCTCTGGGCAGAGGTGGACGCGTCGCTTCATGCAGTTGGGCACTTCATCGAGCTTTCTGATGATGAGAAGAATGAGGCAGAGGTCATCTCCTCTGAGAGAGGGCTGCGGGCTTTAAAGTGACCTCAGAGAGCCGCTCCCCCTCTGCTAGGCCCCCTTCGAAGGACTTAACATGTAGCATTTCATTTGGTTCTCACCACCACCCCATGGGGCAAAGAGATCATTCCTATTTTATAGATGGAGAAACTGAGGCTCAGAGAGGTCCGGTATCACATACCCAGTAAGGAGCCATCTCGTTAAGCATTGGGCTTGAAATTAATTAGGCACATCAAAGAGAGGGGCCCTACATCCTCAGGGCTGGACTTCTGCCTGCACTGGAAGAGAGTGAGTGGCCTGGGACTGGGGTGATGGAGTCTGGATTCTCCTTCCCAAGGGGGCTATGGGTCGGATGGATGGTGTCCTCACTGCCCCGAGGAGTCCTCCCTCCATGAGATGAGTGAGACAGCAAATGGTGGAAATGCTGCAGAGAAGTGAACCTACAGCAGGGAAGAACGGGAGGCCCATACCCTGGTTGCGGAGTGCAGGGTGGCTTCAGGGGGGAAGTACCCTTCACATTCACCAGAAAGTTTAGAA
Source organism: Diceros bicornis minor (assembly GCF_020826845.1). Taxonomy (NCBI): domain Eukaryota; kingdom Metazoa; phylum Chordata; class Mammalia; order Perissodactyla; family Rhinocerotidae; genus Diceros; species Diceros bicornis. The sequence goes on along the minus strand of NC_080752.1, from coordinate 36,100,828 downwards.
GAAAAAGGATTGACTATACTAATATTAGCTAGGATTCGGAGCAATCAGAACTCTCATACACTGCTGATGGGGGTGTAAATTTGTACGGCCAGCTTGGAAAACTGTTCTGCAGTGTCTTCTAATGCTAGACATACACATACCCTATGACACAGCAATCCCATCCCTCAGTTTGTCCCCAAGACGACCAAGAGCTAATGTTCACCAAAAGACGTACATGAGAAGGACCCTTGCAGCTCCTGATAGCCCCAAACCAGAAACCACCCAAATGTTCCTCCGCAATAGAATGGATAAATAAGGTGTGACATGTTCACACCGCATAGTACTGCACGGCAGAGGGAAAAAACAGAACGCTGGTGCACACAAGAACACGGAGGGATCTCAGACATGTAAGATGGAGAAAAGAAGCCAACAACCTGCTGTATGGCCCCATTTACACGAGGCTAGAAGGGAATCCATGGTGAGAAAAGCCAGAACCCGATTGCCTCTGGGAGACGTCACTGGAAGGGAGCGTGACGGATTCTTCCGGTGTGTGGGAGATGATCTGGGTGGTGAGTCCATTGGGGTGTGCATATGTAGAAATTTGTTAAGCTGTACACGTAATATTTGTGCACTTTCCTAAACGTAAGTTATACCTCAATATAAAGACAGAACAAGACAAGAAACAAAGAAGCAGAGGTGTCCCCAAAGCTAAGATCTGAAGGATAAGTCAGAACTAGCCAGTGAGAAGGGGGAACAGTGTTTCTGGAGGAGGAACCAGCCCGTGCAAAGGCCCAGAGATGGGAGCACACGGCATTGCTTCTCTTCTGGGCTCATTTGATGATGCCCCTACCCCTCACTTCTCTTTGCCTCTTTCCACTCATTTGCAGGTTTCCACAGTTGGCAGAAATCACTTCAACAGCTCACTCCTCAGGTCTGTGCTGGAATGTTCTATCCTTGTGTTGTTGAGGAAGGAGCTACAGCCAGAGTGGGATGAACAGGACTTGGACTCGAAGTTGGGTTCAAAGCTCAACTGTGCGATGAATGGTGTGTTCTTGGACAGGCCCCTTTACTCTCCAGAGCCTGTTTCCCCATCTGTAAGAAGGGTCTTTAACACGTGCAGTTTTATGACGGAATCAGGGTGAAGGAGATGTCCAACAGATGCCTGTCATATGGGAATCAGGGACTAAGGCCTGAAAACAAGGGCCCCCCAAACTCATGGCCACCCCTAGAGTGATCCGGCACGACCCTGGTTAGACCTCTGTGACCCCCGGCCTTGATTTCCCGTCACGTGGAGCTCAAGCCACCACCTAGCATGGTTCCTGGCGGGGGGTGGAGGAACGCTGGCTCCTGATAGGGGTGCTGTATACATGCCAGGCAGTACTCTAAGCTCTTTACACATGTGGACTTGTTTAATCCTCACAGCAACTACCACCATCCCATTTTACAGAGGGGGAGACTGAGGCTCAGAGCAGCTGAGTAACTTGCCCACAGTCACACAGTTAATTGAGGGAGCCGGGCCCTGGATCCCCTGCTGATAACCACCCTGCCATATAACAAGATTATATAGTTCTATCCAGCTGGCCTTCATGAGATAGGCCTGCAGAGGCCTGGAGAAGGTGCCGGAAACAACCAAGGCTTCCCCAAGGCTACTGACCAAATCAGCGCTGGCCAGGCAGCCGGTGGGACACTCTGGCGCCGTGACGTCGGTGAAACCCACACCCTTTTCGAGGAAGGCAAACCCACCCAGAATAATTGTTGAGCCAACAGGCGGCTTAAGCCTCTTGTAAGCCCGGAGGTGCCCGGGAGGGACGAGGCCAGGCACCATGCCACCGCTGCCAGATGAGCAACAGTCACCCTTTCTGCCAGCTTTTTTTTTTGGCTGTTGTTGCTGTCATTATTGTTTTTTGCGAGGAGAGACAGGACATCTCAAGAATTTGCCTGCGCTGCTTAAAGGATTAATTTTCACCTGTAGCATCATGTGGGACTTGCAGCCACTCCCTTTCCTCTGCGCTGTCATGTTTTACTGCTCTCTTTCATTTCACCATGAAGAAATAGGATGAGAATGTTCTAGAAACTGTAGCCCCAGGGTGGGGATGGGGGACGCAGGGGAGAGAGGGCAATTTATTCTCCCTGGCAGCAGGACTGAACTTAGATGCCAGAGAGGGCCACTGGGTGCGGGATCATTGGAGATGCTTATATTGTTTTCTCGCTTCTTTATACATGTATGAGCTTTCCACATTTGCATAAGCAAAAGAATGAAAAAACTATGGTGAGGATAGCTAACGTTTATTAAGCATTTACTACATGCTGACTTTACATGTATTAACCCATTTAACCCTTACAACCATCCTAAGAAAAAGATATTCTTATTAGTCCTATTTCCAGATGATGAACTGAAGCACAGAAAAGTAAATAATGGAAAATTCAAACTGTCAAAATTTAAAAAGAGATTGTCAATAAAAAGGATCAATCTACTGATGCTACGCCACGGATGAACCTCAAAGGCATTATGCTCAGTGAAAGATGACAGACACGAGATCATGTATTATATGATCCCATTTATGTGAAACGTCCAGAAAAGGCAAAAAAATCTATAGAGACAGAAGGTAGATTAGTGAGTGCCTGGGGCAGGGGCTGGAAACGGGGGTTAACAGTAAATGAACACAAGAGATCTTATTGGGAGACGTGAAATATCCTAAAACTGATTTATAGTGATAGTTGCACAACACGGTAAATTGACTAAAAACCATTGAAATGGGTGAGTTATATGATATGTAAAATATGCCTCAATAATGTTGTAAAACAAAGAAATGTAACTAAAATTTGGAAATCTAACATTTATCGAGCACCTATTATACACATTTCCAGTGCAGACAGCTCATTCATTTGTTTACCTAAACTCACCTTTTTGAGCATCTGTTATGTGACAGGCCCCATACCAGGATACGGGGGTATAGTGGTGAACTAGACCTGGTTCTGGTTCAAAGTCCCTGCCCTGATGGAGATCATGGTCTGGCAAGTGTTGGGGGTGGGGGTGGGGGTGGCGGTGGGGTGGAGATTCAGATGAAAGAGCCCATAGTGACAAGACAGGGTACCTGGTGCTGTTCTGGGGTGGGCACACGGCTGACATAGCCCAGAGGGAGCACCCCAGTCCAGACGTGGCAGGTGCTGGGAGGGCAGAGAAGGTTTTGTGCATCTAGGCTGGGACTCAAAGGACGAGGGGTAGTTACCAGGTGAAATGTAGGGGGAGTGGGGTGGGGAGAATGAAAGATCTTTGACCATTCATTCATTCATTCTTTTATTCATTCATTCAGCAACTGTTTATTGCTAGCCTGCCATGTGCCCAGAACTTTGATAGGGCAGCAGAGTGGCCGTGACAGAGGTGGAGGGTGTAAGAAGGGCCTTGTAGGTGAAGTTGTACCCATTTCACTGATGAGGAAATGGAACCTCAGAGCAGTGGGGTGACTGGCCAGGTTACGCAGCTAGAGCAGAGACACAAACCTAAGCCAACCTTGGCCCAAAATCCCATCTCTGGAAACATTCTCCCTTCCTGCCAGAAGAGGCCAGGTGGGTCAGACACATCGCTGTCATTTTGAGGGCTACGGGTAGGTACCTCACTAAGAAAATCCACTCTTGTTCAGCAGGTGGAGGCTGGCATCCCTCCAGCAGGTGGAGGCTGGCATTCCTTTGTCGTTGGAACGACCCCCCTCCCCCACCTGGTGAGGACTCACCAGTAGTCCCTTTGGATGATGAATGGGGGAGGTGAGGGTATCCATCTGAGGGGAAGGGACCACTGACTTCACTGTCCAGCGTGAGGTAGGACTGAGCATTGGACAGGGCGTGGGACCAGAATTCTAGACCAGGCTTTGCCACCAATTATCTGGGCAACCTGGGTCTAGTCCCTACCCCTCTCTGGGCCTCAATTCTCTGGTCTCTGAAATGGGAACATTGGGCTTGCTGCACTCTGAGCTCTGTCTGGCTGACATTGGTGACCAGGACTGCTGGCCTCAGAAGTCTCCAGAGTTATATGGGCTGGAAGTAGGGTGACTAACTTGTCCCAGTTTGCCCAGGACATTCTGGGTTTTAGCCCTCAAAGTTCTGCATCAAGGGAAGCCCCTCCGTCCTTGGCAAACAGAGACAGTTAGTCACCCTAGCTGGAAGGACATTAGGTTAGCCTCCCTCTCATCTCACCCACAAAGAGCAAGGCACACAGCATTCTCCCTTTTGCTCCTATGGGGCCACAGAACTATTTTCTAGGCATTTTGTTTGTACAAATTATGTTTCTAGGACTCAGTTGAAAATCCCTTCAAGTCCGGGTACTCCTTCCTCCATTTCCTTCAGATCTCTGGTCTCTGTTCAGCCATCTGCTCCAGGTCAAGCGTCCGTCCTCTGCACCGCCTCCCACGTCTCAGGACAATCTTTTGGGTTGTCTGCCTCCATTAGCTCCCCCAGAGCACCTTAAACTCTTGGTCGCATCGTCCGCGGTTGTTTCCTCTGCATTAGGGCTGGGTCTGTGCCCAAGCAGATGCTCAATTAACGATCATGGGATGTCTATCTCTCCAGTGCCCGGGACAGGGCTAGGGGAGCCCGGGAGGGTTTCACACCCCAACTCCAGGGCAATGCTGTTGGCAGGGCAGATCCTTCCTGGAAAAGGCTTCAAGGAGCCACTCCCCAGGTGTGGCTTCCTAACCCTTTCTGTCCCACAGGCCCTTTGGGAACCTGGTGAAGCCTGTGGACCCCTTCTGAGAATAATTTTTAAAAATTGCATTTGGATTGCAATGAAAACAATTCTACTAAAACACAATTATCAAAATATTATTAAAAAATTTTTGTGGTATAGTAACATGGGTGCTTCTTTATTAACACATTAAATAATATTTACTAGTCAGTCTGATATGATCTTAATTTCAGAGTTGTATTAGCTTAAATGATATTTCGAGATATCTACAGTAACTGTAGTGTGATTTAGTGACAAAATCACGGGGACTTCTACTTGTCGCCTGCATTCATGATCAAAGGAAATGCTAAGTGCCATGTAGAGATTAGTGAAAATGAAGATATAACTTTTTTCCATCTTAGTGTCATGGACCCCTCAGAATTCTATCCTCAGCCTCCTTGGGGGTCTGTGAACTCCTGCTTTAAGGCAAAGGGGTTTTGATTCTTTAGGTTAGATAAACAAGAAAATTGGGGAGAGATAGAGAATGAAGTAGATAGCAGTGACCACACTGGGTTGGGCTAAGCAGAGAAAAGTTTCAGCACAAGTGAGTTTCGGTGGCGCTGTGTGCTGTAAAGGTGAGCCTCTTTGTCAGGGAGCAAGGAGCTGGCATTGAGAGAAGGAAACATGGGGAGGGTTTGCTCTGGAGACTGAATCAAAAACAGTAGACGAACATCACAGCCATGACCTCACCCCAGAGCAAGCCCGGGTCTCCTTTGTGTCCCTTTTGTCACTGAGAACACCAAGCCACTGTCCCTGTAAGACAGAGTGCCTGCCCTAAAGCTTACATACAGCGAGACAAAACAAACACAAAAGTTAATAACAAGACAAAAATTAAATTGCAATCCAAAAAATGCGGACAGAAGAATCTGGAACATGCCACATATCTGGTTAAGTGCACACAGGGCAAGCCACAGGCATTCAAAGGTGGGGGTCGCCTCCCCTCGGAGGTTTGCGGTGAGGATCGAATGGGGACATGGACAAAGTCTAGCAGCGCCGCTTAGAGCGTGCGCTTTGGGATCGCTTGCTGTTCCTCTGGTCTCAGTGATCCTCTCTGTAAAAGGGGGATAATAACTAAGCATGACATCTGACATATACTAAGCACTCAATAATGGGAGCTATTATTACCATTTAAAAAATAACGACAGATGTTTGCAAACTGGTTCAAGAGACACGAGGAGACTGCAGAATTTGGTCATTAGGGTGGTAGCTCTGAAAACAGATTTGAACGAGTGAATGAGTAAACAAATGAATGCGTCCTTGGGTTGGCTCCGCCCTCCAGACCGATTACGCCGGCATGCTGCCCCCTAAGCGATTCAGCGAAATGGACCCCCGGCTCCAGGGTCAGCTGCATCTCAGTGTATGAGGTGTGCGGTGGTGGGAGGTGGTCACTCAGGGCCGGGGAGCCCCAGCAGCCCAGGCGGAGCTTGCGGGTGTCATGTTCCGGGAGGGTCTTCGCTCCGTCTCCCCCTCCCCCACTCCCCACTCAGCGCGGCCTCCGTGGGCCCGGGGACCAGCGGGCTCGGCAGTGCCCAGGTCGATCTCGGGACGACGGGCGAGCGGCTGAAGGAGGGGCAGCGGTCAAGGAGCCCGCCCGGGTTCTCCGCGTGGGGGACGTGCCGGCGGAAGCGCTGCCTTATCCTGGGAAGGTCGATCTAGGCCGCCCCAGGCTGGAGTGGGGGTGGGGTGCTGATGCATCTTCGGATGCTATGGTCCCCCAGCCCTTCCAGGCCAAGGTCTCCCGCACCCAGTGGGAATTTGGGGCCGGGGGAATTGGGGTGGGGGTGAAAGAGAAGCGGAGCCTCCTTGGCAGAGGAGTGGGGGAAGGGGCGCCCTAAAGGGGGAAACGAGCGCTGCCCAGGCTGCCGGCCCCTTTAAGAGGCCGGGCTGGCTCTGCGGTGGCTCCAGCTAACCGCGTGCCTGGCGCAGCTCTGCGGTCCGTGTCCCGGGGCGAGGAATCGGAGCCGGGCGGGGCGGCAGGACCCGGCGCGGGCGGGGGCGTGGTCCAGCCGGCAGCTGGGCGGAGCCGGAGCTGCAGACAGCCTGTCAGCGGAGCCGAGAGAGCGGCGGAGCCCGGGGGTGGGCGGAGCCTCGGGGCCGTGGGCGGGGCCCGGCGCTGCGGGCCGCGGGGGCGGGGCCGCGGGCTCGGGGAGCGCCGCAGAGCGAGGCGGGGTGGGCGGGGCGAGGGCGGGGGCGGGGCCCGTGTCTGCAGTGGGCGGGGCCCGCCGCAGAGGGGCAGTGCCGGCCGAGGGTCCTCTGCGCGCGGCTGCCGCGGTGGCTCCACAGCGTCTCTGACAGCCCCGGCGCCGGACCCGCGAGCCCCGCGACCTCGCGCAGCCGCCGCGGCCTCCACCGCGGCCCGAGTCCCGCGCTCGCCCCGGCGCCCACATCCGGCGGCGGTCCGCCCGCGGTCGCTGCGGAGGCCGCATCTGGCGCGCACCTGGACCCGCCCGGCCGGCCGCGCTGGAGCCCGCGCCTGCCCTGGCCCGGCCGCGCCGGGAGCCCGGCCCCGAGCTGGAGCCGCACCTGGAGCCGCGGGCCCGGGGCCTTGAGCCGCGCAGCCGGCGCATGGTGAACTCGCTGCTGTTCGGGGAGATGGCCTTGGCCTTCGGCTGCCCGCCGGGCGGCGGCGGCGGCGCGGGCTGCCCCGGGGGGGGCGGCGGCGGCGGGGCCGGGCCGGGGCCGTCGCCGGTGACGGCGGCGCTGCGGGACGACCTGGGCTCCAACATCCACCTCCTCAAGGGGCTCAACGTGCGCTTCCGCTGCTTCCTGGCCAAGGTGCACGAGCTGGAGCGGCGCAACCGGCTGCTGGAGAAGCAGCTGGAGCAGCAGCAGAGCGAGCGCGAGCGGCGGCTGCGCTACAAGACCTTCTCCCGCGAGCAGGCCGTGCAGACCGGGCCCGAGCTGCTGCGGCCGCCCGCGCCGGCCAGCGGGCTGGGCAGCGGCGCGGCGGCCGGCGCCGGCGCCAACGCCAACGCGGTGGCCCTGGGCGGCCTGCCCCCCGGCGGCGGCTCGCACCCGCAGCACTACGGCCGCCTGCCCGGGACCATCTGGAGCTACACGCAGGTGCGGCGCACGGGCGGCGGCGGCGTGGAGACCGTGCAGGGCCCCGGCGTGTCGTGGGTGCACCCCGACGGCGTGGGCGTGCAGATCGACACCATCACGCCCGAGATCCGCGCGCTCTACAACGTGCTGGCCAAGGTGAAGCGCGAGCGCGACGAGTACAAGCGGAGGTGAGTGGGGTCCCGCCGCCCACCCCGCCCGGCGAGGGGCGCCCAGGTCCCGGCAGCCGCGGAATGTGTTCGGGAGGGGTCGGGGGCGGCCAGCTGGTCCTGGCGGGTGGGCTGGAAGCTGTGTTTGCTGAGCGCCTGCCTACACACGCTTGGGAAACTCAGTTATCTGGTTCCAAGAATGGGGGCGGCGCTGACTACGGTGGGGGACACCTCGGCACCGTCATTGGACCGGGCACGTTGTTTTCTAGGTGACGTAACCATCGGGGTTTTATGGGATCTCATTTAATCCTCACGGCAACGCAGAGTGTAGGGCATTCTTATCCCCATTTTGTAGATGAGGAAACTGAGGCACAGAGATGCAAGTGACTTGCCTAAGGTGGCTTGGCTAATAAGTGGTGAAGGGCGGATTTCAACTAGTGATTTTAACTACTCCTGGCTAGTCTGTCTCCCAGCTTGGGTGTTTTCCCAGGGAGGTAGGAGGTGGGTTCCCTTCCCTTCATGGATGAAAAGAAAAAACTCTTAACCAACCCACTGGCTTTTTGTTCCTTGAATTAAATGAGATCATGTGTTTGAAAATGGACCCATCTGTCCCTACCCACTGGGACCAGGGTCTGCCGTCTTGCTGCAGCTCTCTAAGGTCCAGCTGGCTGGGCTGGATAACCAGACCTACATCAGACTGGCCACAAGCTTTTAAAAACACTTCCCTTCACCCCTCTTCTCCCCACCCCACTATTGTTCTGGTTTATTGGGTCACAACAAACTCGGCCCTAAAGGCCCACAGCAGGAGATAACCTTCGGCTAGAACACTGGACATCGAATGGACCCAGCCCACCATCTCTGGCTAGAGTGTAGGGCAGACTGCCTGCAAGACTGGCCGCACATTGCTGTCTAGCTCAGATTCCGCAGCTGAGAAACTGACAGTGCTTCCTGCCTGCAGTCTGGCTGACAGTACTGTCTGCTCGGTTTTCTGATAAGAGGGGAAGTGTCTGTCTGTAGAATCGCAGGCCTGGGTGGGGGTGGGGTCCTCTGGTCCTGGCTGCTGCTGTCCCAGGCATGGGCAACCCTGCGCTGGGAGCCAGGGCTCTGAACTCCAGGGCTGGGAGGATGTGCTGAGAAGGATTTTTCCTTCCACTCCTTGAGTCCTGGTGCTCCCATGAGCACAGAGGTCTGCCCTGGTGGCTGGGCAAGGATCTCCTTGCATTTCTTTCCAGTGGGCAGGCTGGCTGTTGGGCAGGATTCAAATGCCCACTCCATCACCGGCTAGCGAGATTGTGGAACCACTCGGAAGCCTGTTTGCTCCCCTGAGAAATGGGAATAATAAAATCCATCCACAGTTGCATGAAGGAAGAGTAGGGTGGTGATGGTTTTTGGAAGGTATAAAGTAATCAAGCTGATGTTATCAAGATGATAGGCTCTTTGTCAAGCCAGCAGAGAGCAGATGCCCAGTCTCAGCTTTCTCTCATGCAGGGCCTGGCTTTCTGGGGGTAGATCTTACACCACACTCGGAGATGAGCTACTCTCCAGGGCTAGTTGTCTCTCTTGAGGACTTGAGAATGTCTTGGTGTCTTGCCATGGGGAGGCTACCTCCCTGCCCCTCGTGGGCAGCTTCGTTGGGGTGGGGAAGGGAAACAGGCATGTGCTCTCCATGGTGAAACTCGGAGGGATGGGCCCTTCTGTCTGCCACTGTTGATTGTGTCGTCATGCCCCAGGCTTGTGCTGTGTTTGTTTTATTGTGTGTGTGCTTTTTGGACCTGGCTACTAAGGAGATGGAAAAACCATGCCCAGTCTCAGAGGGAGATAGGTTGGCATTGAGCAACGCTCTGTTCGAGTTGCACCCAGGGCGTGGGGTGTGAGGTCAGCTGCTGGCACTGGCCTGGAATGAGACGGGCACTGCTGAGACAGGTGGAGTGCGGGTGTCTCTCTTCCCGCCCTCCAGGGTGCGTGTGCACCTTCTCTTCCTCCATTCTTTTGTGAACTGGGGAGACGCGTCTTTTCTGACCTTGATTCAGGGCTCACTTTGGGTTTTTCCAAAGCAAGTATACTCCCTTCCTTGGGCCTCAGTTTCCCTGTCTGTAGAGTGAGAGGTGGGTGGGCTAGAATTGTGCTCCTCGAAGCCCCAGGCTTCCTCAGAGATGCTGTAGGGGTTCCTTGAATATCAAATAAAAATTAATATTTAAAAATATATTAAAATGTTAACGTGGTCATAAAAATGGGCTCACTCACTTTTAAGTTCTTAATGTTAACTCATCAAAATCCACGTATAAGCTAACTTGTTAGTAGTTGGCCTCAAGTTAAAGCCACTCTCCTGCCTTTTCCATTTGTCTGAAGAGTATTCTGAGATTACAAAGCAAACTGGTAAAAACAATTCCCATTCGCAGCGACTTATCTGTGTGAGTCAGGATTTTCTTGATACTCTGCAGCCAAAACTGGAGATAGAATTAAATGACATGTGGACCTGTCTTCCACAATGCCAATTCTAAATGTTGATGGATCAAAATAGCCTCATCAACCTCACTGAATGCATTTAGAGTAGGTAACTCTTATATATTTGAACCTACAATATAAATTTACACAAGTAACATTCTGTTTTTAATTGTTTCTATTTTTGGGTTTCTCGTAAGAATTTTCTTTTGGGAGGAGGGTTGGCATATGATCAACTTTTTAAAAAGTTTAAAAAACACTGGGCTAGATGATCTCAAAGGGTCTTCCCAGCCTTGACAATCTATAAATCTGAGTTTGAGTTCCCAGCTCACTTCTGATCCCTTGTCTGTAAGAGAAGTCACAGTCTGAGGAATGAGACCAAGGGGTTTGCCTGGACTGTTGGCCACTGAAGGCTTCAGATTCTTCCAGGACGTCTAGCCCGGAGTCCTAAGCAGTGAGCAATGGAAGAAGCCTGTGCCAGGAAAGGAAGGCTTTCAGGATTTCCTTGGGTCCACTTGGAGGAACTCACAGCCTCGGAGACCCCCCACTTGCCTCCTCAAAGGGCAGCCTGGCGTGTGTAGGTCACTGTTCTCCAAGCTGGAGGCTTTTTGAGTTCCCCCTCCGTGATTTGTGGCTATATCCATGTACCACCACCTGTATTATTACTTATGTCAACTATTTTAAACAGCTTTTATTGACGTATAATTTGCATATCATAAAAATCCTCCCATTTTAATGATTTTTGGTAAATCCACAAAGTTGTGCAACCATTACCACAACCCAGTTTTAGAATACTTGCATCACCCTCAAAAGATCCTCATGGCCGTTTGCATTTCATCCCTGTTCCCACCCCAGCCTGAGCAACCACTGATCTGCTTTCTGTTTCTGTAGATTGGTCTTTTCTAGACACTTCATGTAAATGGAATCATGCAATATATAGTCTTTCGCGTCTGGTTTCTCTCACTTATGTGATGTTTTCAAGGTTCATCTGTGTCGGAGCATAGATCAGTAGTATGTTCTTTTCTATTGCTGAATAATATTCCACTGTATGGTGAGACACATTTTGTCTATCCATTCACCTATGTAGTCAATAAAATTTAAGGGGGCCGGCCCCGTGGCGTAGGGGTTAAGTGCGCGCGCTCTGCTGCTGGCAGCCCGGGTTTGGATCCTGGGCGTGCAGTGACGCACCGCTTCTCAAGCCACGCTGTGGCAGTGTCCTACATAAAGTGGAGGAAGATGGGCATGGATGTTAGCTCAGGGCCGGTCTTCCTCAGCAAAAAGAGGAGGATTGGCATGGATGTTAGCTCAGGGCTGATCTTCCTCACAGAAAAAAATAAATAAATAAAATAAAGTTTAAATTTAAAAAGTCCCCTGTTTACCCCCAACCCCTCACCTCCTCTCCTGTGCTATCACTGGTACAGGAACCATGTTTTGTAAGCACCAACCCAAACCAGAGCCCTGGCCTGGGCTGCCCGGACCCTGCATGCTACTGCTCTGGTTTCTCCTTGCTCCAACCAGCCCTGAGCTCTTCACCACGAGCGAGATGTGGTTGCTGAAACCGTAACGCGACAAGGTTGTCAAGCGTTGATTTGGAAACCAAAACAAACATCTCTGCCCTGTCACCACCCACTGCCACCAAAATATCCTGTTCTGAGTTTGTAAGCTGGGGGCTTTTCCCTGGGAGATTCCTGCTGAATCTTTCCGAACTTTAAACAAGTGCATCAACTGAATTGGCATCAAGAGACCCGGACTCCAGGTCTGGCTCTGCCACTGGGCGCTGTGTGACCTCAGGCCAGTTGCTGCCCTCTCTGAGCCTTAGTCCTTCACCTTGACATGAGGGGATCCTTCAGGTGACTCCTCCCAGCTCACTCTACACTTTGAGTCTGGGACTTGAAGGGGCCCGGGTCAGGGCTGCTCTTTCTGCCTCCTGGGACGACAGTCTGGGCCTCCCCCTCTCCTGTCCCAGGCCCAGTGTGGTTTGGAACTGGCTGGTTTTGTTCCCTCCCCCTGCAGTTCGCCGAGTGTCTGCCCCTGACTCAAGTCAGCATGAAGGGCTTGCTTTGTTTTCCCTGGTGCCTGGGGTGATGGAGCTTTGGTTGAGAGCCTGGAGGGACCACGGTGGTCATTCAGCCTGCTGTTTTCAGATGGGCCCTTTGGAGCCCTGGGGTCCAGAGCAGGGTGTCTTGGGGCAATTCTGGGGACAGTAGGGGCTGAGCACCTGGGATTTGGCCCACATTAACCACAGCAGCTCCATTTCCGTGACTCTCAGATTGACATTCTGAGGAAGATTCAATTGGAAAACAGGGCTCTACAGTTGAGGAAAAAAAGAAACAAAGAAATTGCTGATTCAGCTGAGTACTTTCATTTTAGAGATGGGGAAACTGAGGCCCAGAGGGGCATGACCCACAAAGCTGAGCTGGGCAGACCTCTCTCTGCCATCGAGAGCTTCCCTCACCACTCTGAGGTGATGCCCACGTCATCTGCCTGAGGTGGGGGCCGGGCAGAGTTCTCACCACTTTTTGTGCTTCTGCCTTTAAGCATTTTTTAAAAAGCCACTTTCATGGATGGGAGGGACTTTTGTCACAGCTATTTCTGATCGTGAGCAGGAAAGGGCTGGGCTGTCAGCCCGAAAGGAGGGCTCCAAAAAGGGCTGGTGGGTGAGCCAGCTGGAGTGTCCCCTGCCCTAGGGGCCCTTGAGCAGGTGGGTGGTGGCCCCCAAACGCCCCAAGGCCAGAAGGCTGGCCCGGAAGGCTGGCCGGAGGGCTTCGTGCCCTGCCACTTCCGTTATTTCTGAAGCTGCCACTGATATGGATTCTTTGTGATTTTCCTGGGGGGCAGCCGAGGATGTGGACAAAGGGTTCGAATCCCAGCTCTGTCATTCAGCCACTTTCTGTGTGACTGTGGGCAGTTGCTTGGCCTCTCTGAGCTGCCTGAGCCACCGCTTTCTGTAAAGGAGGGAGAGGAACGCTGCTCCCCCAGGGATGGGGAAGGAACAAATGAGCCCACGTGTTAAGGCACCGGGGGCTTGGTAGGCTCCTGGTGTGTCCCGCCAGCCCATCCCTTCCCCCGCACGTCTGTGCCGTCCATGGACACGATCTCGGCGCGGCGCTGGGCTGCCCAGCACATCCATTTCAGGACACGTCCCTCTCTCTGTCCTGTGGAAGGCGCCAGGGATGGTGCTGGGGGCGGAGGGGGGGCTGCTGCTTTGTCCAGCATCTCTAAGGAGGGTGTTCTTCCTACTCTTAGCGGTTGATTTGTGCCTCCGGAAATCTCTGGCCACCCCCCGCCCTTTCTCCCAACCTCTCTTCAAAGAAACCCACAAACCCCCCTCCATCTGGCTCCTCAGTGTTCCAGAGTCCTTGGCTGGGCTGGCGTTCTTCTTGGGGACAAATTTGGGAGGGATTTTCAGAGCCTCAAGCTAGAGGGAGGGGAATGAGGTCCCAGAAAAGAAGAGGAAGCAGGAAGCAGGGAGACAGCTGACGCTGAAGATTCCTTCTCCCAGGAATGCAGGCGGGGCTTCTGCCTCGGCCACCGGATGCGGGGGGGCCCCCCTGGGCTCCCCCAGCACACACACACACACACACACACTCTCACACACTCTCATCTCATACGCTCTCCGGCTCTCTCTCCAGGCTCGTGGCCGCATCCCCACGTGGCCAAATACCCACGTGTCGGTATTTGAAGGACATAGAAGGGTAGACCCAGAATTTGAACGCGCTGTTTGCCGCAAGGAGATGCGTTGACTTCCAGGGGAATTGATTTACACCGTGCCGTGTGTCAGTGATACCGGAGGCTGTGGCCTTTGCATCTGGAGTCCTGGCTTTTGATCCCATCCGGGAGGTGAAGCCTGGCTGGCGTTCTGTTTATTTCCCATGTCATGGATGGCTGAAGGTCTGGGACAGGGAAGGAGGCAGCTCCGCTGTCCCCTGTGCTCTGCCCTGCCTTTCTTCTGTCAGGCATTCCTGAGCGCCCACCACCTCCCCCATCGCAGCACTCCACACCCTGAGTAGTAATTGCCCGGGATGTGTCTGCGGCACATTGACTGTAAGCTCTGTGGGGGCGGCTCTGGGTCTGTGTTCTTTGTGTGATACTTGCAGAGCCCAGCCAGGGCCACGCTGAGCATTTGTGCACGAGGGAGGGGTCTGTGCCTGGCTGCTGCGTGCTCGTGGGCCCCCAGCGGGGCTGGGGGAGGTAAGGCACAGACGACACGGGTGACCAGCATGGACTCTACATCTGGGGACTCGCAGCTTGTGGAGGGAAGGGTCTGCACTTGGAGTCAGGAGACCTGCTCTTCAGTCTCGACACATCCGTTCAGGAAGTTTGAATAACACCCATCGCCTGGCGCCAGATGTCAGCCCCCAGCGCAGGAGTTAGAAGCTGAGCGAGCTTAGGCTGGTCGCTTTGCCTCTCTGAGTCTCAGTTTCCTCATCTGGAAAAGGGGCATGCTGAGCTCTGTGTCCCAAGGTTGTGGGAGGAGTAAAGTAGCTACAGCTGTTTGTGAATAGTGACGTTCCAAAAGAATTACACAGCAAGATTTCACAGGGCAGAAGGGTGGGTGTCCTGAGGAGTGAGTGATGCCGGCTTTGTGAGGTGGGCAGGAGTTGAGAACCAGGCCGGAAACTGGGAGAGGGTGGTCCCTGCCCTTGCTGGCAGCATCTGAGAGTCGTGCAGGCTCTGGGCCTTGCTGGCTGCAGGT
This sequence comes from Diceros bicornis minor, assembly GCF_020826845.1. Lineage (NCBI taxonomy): Eukaryota > Metazoa > Chordata > Mammalia > Perissodactyla > Rhinocerotidae > Diceros > Diceros bicornis. Next base: position 36,085,785 of record NC_080752.1, on the reverse strand, counting down.
TTTTAGAGGATTCCAGGCCAGAAAAGGGCCTGGTGCAGATTTCTGATGCTCCTGCCTGCCCTCCAGGGCAGTGCCCTCCCACCCTCAGTGGGCACCAGTGCTGGCTTCCTGGGCAGGATGTGGTTTCTTACTCTAGTTCCTGGAACAAGAGAGGGTAGTTGTCACTCAACAGTAAATTTGGCAAATGCCTCTGGTTCCCTCGAGGGGCTGTGGCCTCGCTGAGCCCCCTGGGTGGTGGCCTGGGGCAGCTAGAGCTTTTTGGAGTCCAGGTGGTGGTCCTCGCTGGCCCGTGGCATGATCTGAGCTTCCCGTTGCCCACCTGGGAATGGGGACGGTGGGAAGCTGGGCTTGTCCAGTGCCCTGGGAAGCCTGTTCTCTCTGTAACCTCACTGGAGTGGGCTGGATTCTGCACATGCCATGTAATCTCTTGCACCTCAGTTTGTCGCTCTGTAAAATGGGGATAAGATTTCTTATGAATTCTGCTTCCCAAGGTTGATGTAAAAAATCAATTGAAATTGTGGAGTGTGAAAGCATTTTCGAAAAAAGGTTTAAAAATAACTCATAATGACTTAATAGCTACCATTGATTGAGCACCTACTATGTGCTGGGCTCTGTGATGACTTCTTTAAATAAGTGAGATTTAATTCTTAGAGGAACCCCAAGAGGTGGGAGTTGATTATGCCCATTTTATAGCTGAGAGGTTCAGAGAGGTGAAGAAATCTGCCCCAGATCTTGCAGCAAGTCCAGTCTGGGGCTCCAGACCCCGAGTTCAGTGCTCTTCCCAGGGGGAGACGCAGGCTAGGCTGGCCTTGTCCCGTGCGGCCTGAGGGCTGGTGAAGGCTGGCCCAGGGTGAGGAGGCAGGCAGGAGGCACGCCGAGGCGCGAGGTCTCCCCGGTGCCTGTCACAATATTGCCGCAGCGGGTGGCGGAGCAGGAGGCGGCAGCTACACTGGGAAGACTTCCTGCTGTCGCTTGATAGTAATTATTTCTTGAGAAGCCAATGAATCACTGGCAGTGGCAGGCAGGTGAGCCTCCGGGGCCACCGTCCAGCGCCCTGCTCTTTGGAGATGATCCTACTGGGGGCCTGACTCTGGGTGGGGGAGGTCCTGGTCAGCCACAGAGGTTGGCACACCTTGGCTGGCGGGCCTGGCAAGGGAGGGGATGGGGAGCAGGGAGCACGTGTTATTACCTGTCCGGCACTTGCCACGTGATCTGGTTTAAACATTGTGGCGGTTCTGCAGGACGGACACCAAGGCTCAGAGGGGAAAGGTAACTTGCCTGACATCACATAGCAAAGCCAGGCCTGGATGTGGGTCTCAGACTCTAAGTTAATGCCCTTTTATCACACCCGGCCCCTAAGTGCCCCAGGGCGGTGGCCAGGGCTTCTCACCAACTGATAACGAGCAGGATGGGGCAAAGGGCATTCTGGGGGTGGGAGGCGGTGGCCTCCGCCCTGGGCTCTGGTCGCCTAACTTTTGCTTTTGGGGAGTGCCATGAGCGTTGCCAGGGTTCAGGGACCTTGCTACAGTCATTCCGTGCCTCTCCTTGGGGAAGGTGAACCTGCTGGGTGTAGACGTCCGAGAAGCCAGGGTTCCATTCTCTCGGCAGTGCCTGGGTGCCCGCCGCGGGCCAGGCCCTGTGCTGGGCACCGGGGTGAAGCAGACACAGCCCCTGCCCAGGAGCTCAGAGTCTGGGGACGCAGGCAGATGAGACAATGCCACGTGACAGGTACCTGCTCAAGTAGAGCCTGTGCATACTAGGGGCACAATACATATTTATTAGTTAATTTATTAAACAAATATTTATACCACATTGACTCTGCCAGGCTCCATTCAAAGCAGTTTACAAACATTTAATTCATGTATCTTCGTAATAACCCTGTGAGTTGGGTACTAACATTAGCCCATTTTAGAGATGCTGAAACTGAGCCACAGAGACACTGAGGGAACTGGGCCAAGACCACTCATAAGCGGCAAGCCGAGATTCGAACCCAGGAGGTCAGGCTCCAGATTCAACCTTTTATCCTGTGTGGTACCCAGGAAGGGGCATGCCTGTTGCAGGCAGCTTTCCTGCTCTGAGCCTCAGTTTTCACTTCTGTGAAATGGGAGTATTAAATCTGACCTCATGAGGCCGTTTGGAAGATTAAATGAAGTGATGCCCGTGGAAGCATTTTATAAACTGTTGAGGGATGTCCCCATGGTGACTAAATGGTTGGAAGCTCTGGGCCCTACCCATACTGCTGTTTTTTCCTCCAATATCGCATATAGCCTGGGGCTACTCGAAGCTGCATGAAATGTCTCATCCTCCCCTTGCCTTTATATTCACGCCTCCCCTGGATCCCGAGGCAAGCTGTGATGGGGTGTTAGACAGAAACCTGCGAAACTAGACAGCTTGGAGCAGAGCGTTTGTGTGGAACTTAGAAGCTGGGAAGAGAGGAAGCCAAGAGTGTTTCCGCTGTTTATTGGCGACGTGACCTTGAGAGTCATTTGCTTCTCTGAGCAAATGAGCATTTGCTCATTCCTTATCTGCAAAATGGGGACAGTCATATTGCATGAATGGCTCCAGAAACTAAATGAGGTGATGGTGCTCAGACACTGGCAGCTGCCGGGGTGATTATTGAGTGAGGCTGGGGGTCCTGGGAAGAGGAGCAGGGGCGGGAGTCGGATGGCGTTTGGCCCTGGCCGGGGCAGGAGCCCCTCCGCGTGGCTGTCTCCGAGCTGTCTCTGAGATGCTTGCTCAGCGCTCTACGGCCCGCGTGCTCCGACTTCGGGATGCACAATTTCACACAGGCCCCCGCTCATCTGCTGCTGGATGGAGAGACGCCCCCGCAGTGGAGACACTGCCTTCCGCCCTCTTAATTGGCCATTTTTATTACTTGGGTTATTTAAGATGGTTCTTGGCTTGCTGCCGCCTGTTTGCCGTCTTGGGGGAGGGGAAGAGCTGCTGGTCTAAGTGGACCTTGTGAAATTCCCAGGCAGACAGGCTCCTCTCTGGGCAGGGTCGCTGCATCTTCCCAGGGCCCATCGGCACGCCCTTTTTGCCCCGGGCTGCTGTGGTAACGGACAGAAGGCCATCCAGCAGGAGATGATGGGGAGGGCGGGAAGACTGGGACTGGAGTAGCTTTGGAGAGAGCTTGTTGCAAAGGCAGACCACAGGACCAGAGAGAGAGCCTTGGAGTTCTAGGTGGGACCCTGGTGGGATCCTGTTGTGCCTGAAACCCAGGGATTCCGGAAGGTACCTGAGCCAGCTTAGGGCCAGTCCAGGAAGGCTTCCTGGAGGAGATATCACCTGAGTTGTGTTTTGAAGGTCCAGTAAGAGTGGAAGAGAAGGGGGAAGGGTGCTCCAGGGAGAGAGAGCAGCTTGTGCAAAGGCCTGGAGGTGAGACTGCGGTGCCATTCAACAGTCTGGAGCCTGTCCCTCGTGCCCAGGCTTGCGTCTGGACACGGCCAGAACCTGGCCACCTGCCCTTTCTCCTTCCCCTGCTTGTCCTCCTCCCTCCCGTGGCCCTGCTGGCTCTCTCTCATCCTCTCTCCTCTCCCTCTTTCCCCTCTCTCATGGTTTGGCCTCTGCTCCTGGTGGCTGGCTCTCTCGCCCCGCCCATCCCCGCTCTGAGGCAGGGCAGGGCTGTGAGGGGGGCGCCGACCCCCCCGCCCTCCGCCTGATGCCAGGCCTCGGTGGGGGCTCTTTGTCCGTGGCTGGGGCTTTGTGAGCCCGTGTGTCCGTGTGAGCATGTGTCTCGGAGCCTCTGTCTATACCCTGCGGACTTGGAGCCCTGGGGTCAGGACCCCACTTGTGGCCACCTCGGGCCCCTTGTACTCTGGGGCTGGGGTCTTGACATCATGGTGGGTGGCAGGGGAGGTTGCCTGGTGAGAGGGATGGCTGCCAGGTCTTGGAGCTCAATGCTGGCCATGGGGGCTCAGCCTGCCCGGCCCTCATCAGGGTCTGGACTGAGGATTAGGCACGAGGAGGGGAGCGGGCTGGGGAGGCCGGGCTGCGCATCTTCCCTCTCTCATCTGACCGCCGCCTGTCCCCTCTCCCTCACACCTGAGACTTCTTACCCCCTGGCGGGCCCAGAGGGTTTGAGGCGCTCTCGGAGGTCATTTAATCCATCCCCCTGCTTCTGGGCCACATTGTGTCCTGTCATGCCGGCTGAGTAGACGTGCCTTCTGTCTTTTGAAAAAGACCTGAGAGCTTGTCCTTCAGTTTTTATATTTTCCTCTCCATTCCCACTTGCATGCCCATGACCATTTTACAGATGAGAACAGTGAAACTCAGAGAAGGAGAGCAGCTCCCTTGAGGTCACACAGCAGAATAGGGGCTGGAATCCAGGTCCCCTGAAGAGGGCTCCTTTGAAACTCTTGGGCTAAGGGATCCTTCTGGGGGCTGCTAGTCCTTTAAAGAGGGATTTCAAAAACTCCCGGAGGCCAGAGCACTTGGGGCGAAGAAGCCTCAGAGCCTGTCGAATGAAGTCCACAGAGACAGAGCCTTGGCCCTCGGCCTGACATCCAGGTCCTCGTGCTGCAGACGAGGCTCTCGGCCTGCAGAAGGGACGTCTGAGGTTGCTGTGGGTTTGTCTCCTTAAAACAAAAAGCACTTCCCTGGCCTCAGCCCGGCCTTGGGGTCTTGGGGTGTTGACTGACTGACTGACCTACCGTCCCTGTCTGCCAGCCATGTGCTTGGCTGCATCATTTCTCAGTGCCTCGGTTTCCTCTTGTATAAAATGGGATGATGAGACCCATGGGCCCAGTGAGGGTCATTCCTCTCCCCTTTCTCTGGGGAGGCCCTGGGGTTGGAAGGTCTGAGGACTTTGCCGAGAGCATTGGAGTTGGTCAACCATAAGGCTGACCCTCCATCCCCACGACACCGTGTTTCCTGAGTCCCCAGGCTGGGGCTGTGGCCTGACAGGTAGTACGTTTAGATCTGTACACAGTTTTATATGGAAAGTCTTATATTTAATATTCCACTGCAATAGGTTTTACACTTGCCTTTAAAGAAAATACTAACGTTTAGAACATCAAGACTTGGGGAAACTGAGGCCTGAGCTCAGCAGGCTACTGGCAGAGCCAGGATTAACTGGATGCCAAGTTCCGGGGACTCTCAACTCTTGGATTGTTCCCTTCTGTGCCTTGAGGCATAATAAATCCATGGGGAATTAAAAAGCAATAGCTTTGCTCGCTCTTCCTTTGTGTGCGTTGTTGGCTTGCGATCCGGGCCTTCCCTTGGGTGGGGGCTCTGACTCTGCTGTGGGACTGCCAGGGTCGCGTCCCCGCCCTGAGCCTCAGTCATCTCATCTGTAGAATGGGATGACAGCCTCAGCTCACAAGGTTGCAGTGAGGATTCAGTGAACTAGTGTGAGCTGAGGGCTAGGTGTGGGCATGGCCCCTTGGTTCTTCTCCCTCTGTCCCCTCTGCCCAGGCCTGGCCCTCCCAGCCCCCAGGCCCCGCGCAGTGAGAACTGCCTTCTCCCTCCCCCTTCCGGCGGTGGAGTGGCCTTTTGTGTTCAGGGCACTTCCTTTCCCCTGCAGAGCCGCCTGCCTGGCCAGCGAGAAGGTCACGTCCCCTCTCCTGCTCAGCAGACTGTCAGCGCAGGGTCTCTGGGCGGGCAAGACCTAGCATTCGAGGCTGTGTCCAGCACAGTGTGTCGCCCGGAGCCTGTGGCTCCCAGTGGCCTTGGAGAGTGGCCTTGAATGAGGGCGTCTGTCTCTGTCCCTGCCTCCTTGTGCCGATACGGAGGCAGCCTCAGGAGGTCACGTCCTGGTCTGAGGTCTCAGCGTGAGGCAGAGGCAGAGCTAGGGTTTGGATTTGAACCTGGGTCTGGCAGACTCTTCCAGAGTACTGCCCGCCACACTCATGGGCTAAGTCTCCCAGGCTTAGAAATGGGCCGCACGTGCCTGGCCCTGGACCTTGGGCTGAGATACTGAAGTTGGAAAATGGGGTTCATGCCCTGTCTTGCCCCGCAGCAGACAGCGGGACAGCTGTTCCTCCTTTGGGGGCCCCTGGAAGGCGATGGGAAGCTGGCTTCTGGGTTCTCGCCCGGCCCACAGGCTGCCCCTGCGAGGCCGTGTGGGTGACGCGCTCGCTCCCTGACCTTGGGGGAGAGGTGACGTCAAAGGCTGTCCTGGCATTGTTTTTCCAGGGTTGATGTCAGGGCGGCTGGGTTAGGGTTTCGTCTCTGAGGCAAAGGCTGCTTTGAAGCTTCTGCCTGATTTACATCCGGGCACATCACCCCGTCAGGTGGGAAACAAGGTGGAAGCGATTGCAGGGCCCCAACAGAGAAGTCCTGGGAGGCTTGGTTCTCCCTCACCTCCTCCAGGAAGGAAGCCAGGATTCACATAACCCCATCATACTTGTCTCACTTGTGTCCCGAGAGCATCTTGTGTGCCCAGTGCAGTCTAAAACTTCATGGACATGTTCTCCTGAACATCACAACACTCCTGAAGGGTAGCGTGCTTATGCCCATTGTACAGATGAAGAAACTGAGTCTCAGCAGGTGAAATGACTTGTTACTTGTCGTAGCCAGAAAGTGGCAGAGCTGGCATGTGAACTTGGGGCTCTCTGGCTTAAAAGATCACCACTGGGTTCCACCACTGTTAAGTGTCATTTCAAACCCAGCTTTGGGAGGTACTTCAGAAAGCCGAGATGCCCTGGGGGAAGGCTGGAGCAGATAAATCTCATGGCTTTGGGGACCCATAGCTTTAATTTCTATTCTCAGGATTAAGAGATGGGTCACTGTGCTTGGAGTGTGTGCTGGGTGTGTAAGTATGCATGTGTAGGTAGGTACACATGTATGTACAAGGTAGAGAAAGGAGATTACACACTGGAGAGTCTGTAGTTGTGGGAAAGTGATCCTAGGGAGGTCTTGTGGGCAAGTGTAAGGAATCTTCCCAGGGGACACCTAGGACCTTCTGCTCTTCTTTCTCAGGAGTTACTGCACTTGATCTTTCATCCACCCATCCACCCATCTACCCACTCATCCACCCATCCACCCACCCATCCACCCATCCACCCACCCACCCGTCCACCCACCCACCCACGCATCTACCCACCCACCCACCCATCCATCCATCCATCCATCCATCCATCCATCCATCCATCCATCCTCTTCAGGACCCCTGTGCCTGTGCTTGGGCCCTGGGGATGATGCTGTATGGACCAGAAAGGCAGACTTCTGTCCCTAGAGAGGTTGCCAAAAGACTGTTAAATCAGAGCTGGAAGAGTCCTTAGAGATTGTTTAGTTTCTCCCCCAACACACACTTTTTTCAGAGAGGGGCAGTGATTTGCCCATGGTTACACAGCAAGTTGGTGGTGGAGCTAGGCCTCACAGCCAGGTCTGTGGACCCCAGCCCCCTGTTCTCGCCTCTTTGCCGTGCTGACAGACGGCTCGACTCCTGGCTGGCTGCCCTCTCGCCCAGCCCTTTCCTCCTCGGCTCTTTTGACATGTTGTTGGCTTTTCTGGAGTCCTCTGCAGCCTCTGTCCTGAGAGACATCCAGAGATGCTGGCTGGACCAGTGTGCAGGCCCCGGGCTGGGGCCGAGCTCGGCGGTGCTCTGCCCTGAGGCGACACCCTTGTCCGTTCAGAACGTCTGGTTGGCCGGGCACCCGAGTACAGACTCTGAGGCTCTGCTTTACTGTTCCTTGTGGACACCGGCTTGCTGTCCCCAAGAGGTCTCCAGAGGTCATCTGTTCCTCCCTTGTCTTGAGGCTTGGACCATTCCAAATCCTACTTAAAGATCTTACTGCCTTGGAAAGGCCTTCCAGAGCCTTCCCCTAGACCTGCGTTCCGTTGGGAAGTGCTTCCTGGACCCTAGCCGTAGTCCCACATGCAGCGCTTCCCCCGCTCAGCCTTCCATAGAGTAGGAAGTGAGTGGGCATCCACTGTCTGGTGAGGACCCTTCCCAAGTTCTCAGGACAGCTCCACGCCCCCTCTAAGCCCCCAAAGCTTACCTTCTTCCCGCTGGAAGTTGCTCTTGACTCACGCACACCCATTGGGGCACGCTCTTGGTATAGAAAGGATCTGGCCAGTCCCTTTAGGATCCTACAAGTTCTTGGGAGGGAGGCGCATTCCTTCTCCTGGAGTCATGGAGCCCTCTGAGCCGGAAGAGGCCCTGGAGCCCAGGGATCACCCCAGCCTCACCTTCCTTGAAGGGGAAACTGAGGCCCAGAGAGGTTGACCAACGTGTCTGCGGCCATTCAGCCAGCCTGGTGGAGTTGGGTCTCCTCCTTCACGGGGCAGGGCTGCGTCCAGCCTGATCAAGGTGGCAGCGGCTGGTGACCTACTGGCCTGGCGGTCCCTGCCCCAGACGTGTGTCCTGGGAGCAGAGCGGCCGGCTGCACGTGGCTCCACAGGACGCCGCGGCCGGAACCAGTGCCCACGCCTGCTCGCCCTCTGGGTTGGCGGATTCCTGGCGGGCCAGGCCTGCCCTCAGACGAGGGCTGGGGCACCTGCTACCCTCCTACCCGTGCCGTGGTCCCCTCCCGCCCTACCGCCTCCCTGACTCCCCCTCGCCCCCAAGGGTGGAGGACAGGAGGCCCGAGTGGACGACAGTGATTAAGTTGCCCCAGGGACACTAACTCCTGGGGCTGGGCGGGAAGGGGTTAAGCAGCTCTACTTGCCAGGGCTGGACTCCCAGCTGGTGTCCTGACCGCTCAGGCCAACCAGGCCATCTGGCTTGACAGACACCGCACCGTGTTCCATCCATCCTGAGGCAAAGTCACCAGGAGGAAGCCGCCTGCTGCCCTCGTGGGCCTGCTGGGTGGGCACGGACCCGGCCATCTGTCCCCAGGAGGCCAGGCAGGTTGGGAAAAGGCCCTCCACTGGGCAGGCTGCCCTGGGGGTGGCTGGCTTCCGTCTCCCAGAGGCAGGAGGAGAGAGAGCCTGAGCTCCCGGGGGTGCTCAGAGCTTCCTTGTGCACAGGGGTCCAGAGAGGTGCAGGGACCGGCCCAGGGTCACACAGTGGGTCAGTGCAGGGAGAGTGGGACTCGCACCCAGGCCCTGCTCACTGCTCGCCCCATGGCTCCAGCTCACGAGCTCATTCATCCAGTAAATACTGGTTGAGGGCCTACTACGTGCTGGGCACTTGGAGACTCTGGGTACCAGACAGCATCCCTGTCCCAGCGGGAGGGAGAGGGAACCCAGAGGAGGAGGCCTCTGAGGGGAAGAATGGCACATCTCAGCCAAGCCCAGGCCCCTGGATTCCGGGCCAGCCCCCTCAGCCGCTGGAAGTGGGGTCTGCTCGCTAAGATGCACAAAATATCAAATGCTTGGTGTCCACAGTCTTGTGCGATCCTTGCAACCCAGTGAGGTGGGTACTGTTGTTACCCCATTTGATAGATGAGGAAACTGAGGCTCAGAGAGGTAAAGTCACTTTTGCCAGGTCACCAGCTGAGGAGTGGCTGAGTCTGCCTGTCTGACGTCCAAGTGTTTGGGGACACGGGGCAGGGGAGCAGTGCCAACGGCCTCACCCCTTGCCCCAGGCCACTCCCTCTCGTCCCTCTCTCTGGGACCATCTCCTTTTTGGCTTCTTGCTGAGTCCAGGCCAGGGACTGTGTGGCTGAAAAGAGGGGAAGAGGGGAAGAGGGGAAGAGAGGCCCCAGTTGGATTTGAGCTGGAAGAGAAGCTGGGCTGGCCTTTTGGCACGCCCGGGTGGGTGACCCTCTGCGCTACCCCCCGCCCCGGGGCTGGGCACCTGGCAGGACCTGGGCACTGCTTGGGGGGCTCCCTCTGGAGGACCCCTGGTGTCTGAAGGACTCCCTGCCCATCTGAGGGCCCTGGGGGGCTGGGCCAGGCCAATGGGCACCTCACTTCAGGGGCCACGTGGTCGGGCCAAGCCGGGCCCAACCTGGCAGCCCAGGTGGGGGCCTCAGCACTTTGTTTATGGGGTTTGGAGGTGATGCAACTTGGGGTCCATTCTGACCCCCAGTAGACTGAGGTACACGCTCCCTGACCTTCCCGCTCCCATTATGAGGCCACCTGGCACAGAGTAAGGAGTCCAGGCTATGGGATGGGAGAGGCGCGTGTTCTAACCCAGCTCGGGGTGCTCCCTAAGGAGAACAGAGGCAGGCGAGTCTGCTGCTTAAGAGCCTGGGCTCTGGGGCCTGGATTCAAGTCCTGACTCTGCCACCTCCGAGCTCTGTGACCTTGCACAACTTGTTTCACTTCCCTGGGCCTCAGTTTCCTCATCTGTAAAACGGGCATAATAATAGTAGCTGCCTCATAAGGCAGGTGTGAGGATTAAATGAGGTAATAGAGCCTATCGCATACTAACACTTCATGTCAGCTGTTTTGATTATGTGACCCTGGACAAGTCGCCTCACCTCTGTGAGCCTCGGTTTCCCCATTGGCAGAATGGGGGCGAGGAAACCAGAGGCTCCAGTAAGGTGCTTGACTGTCACAGAAGGATCCCTGGGTGTCTGTCCGTTTCATTCCCCCTTCCGTCTTCCCAGAGGGCACTGACTTCTCTGTCCGCTGAGAGGGGTACCCCAGCCCCAAGGATGCTCTGTGTGTGCGTGTGCGCTGGGGACACCCCGGGCCCTCCCCACTGGTCCGCATCGAGTTGAGTGTCAGGGCCCGTGTGACAACGGGAGGTGGGTGTTGAGTCGTGAGTTGGTACCCTGGGGCTGTGTTTAGTCGCTGACCCCTCTCCTGGCGCTGGGATCGCGGTCTGTTACCCGTCCCGGCCGTGCCTGGAGCCCTCCCGGCCGGTTAGGACAATTAGGACGCTGCACATGCAGGCAGCCGCCGCGACCCGTCTCCAGTTGCACAAGCCCACACGTAATTGGCTGCCTGGGTCCTTGTCCCTCTTCCCGCCTTCCTCCTGACGATGGCTCGGGAACGTCCTCCTCCCCTCACCGCAGCAGGGCAGGAAGCACACGGGCTCTGGGGTTCAGTCCCTGCTCTGCCGCCGCCTGGCTGTGTGACCTTGGGCATGTCACCTCACCTCTCTGAGCATCCGGCTTCTCACTTCCGTATGCCTGGGCTTCTGAGCGCCCCCGTCTGACATCCTGGGATCCCGTGTTCTGTGAGTTCTTTTTCACACCTAAGCCTATTTGTGCTTGGCCATCCTTATTGGATCCAGGTGGGAAGATGAAGAGACTGAGGCCTCGAGAGGGGACTCATTTCACAGATGAGGAGACTGAGGCCTCGAGAGGGGACTCATTACACAGATGAGGAGACTGAGGCCTCGAGAGGGGACTTGCTCGAGGCTGCAGAGCCTTGGTTGGAATCGAGGACGGGGTGGGTGTCAGCTCCTACCCGGTGGGCTCTCCATGGCTCCGACCCCTTATTTGTCCAGGCTGCGGATGATGAGGGAGACTTGGAAACCAGAGCAGCTGGCCCCAGGGTTGCTGGCGGTGAACAGGCGTGCCCCAGGGAGTGATGTGGCTTTGATGGGGAGACGCATCGAGCTGCAGACCCACAGCGCCCTGCATTTACCTGTGGGCGGCACAGTCACCAGGAATAAACAACCGAGAGACCCAAAGTGCACATTAGGTTTCCAGAATAGCCTTGGGAGTAGCTGATTTCCTCAGAGCTGTAAACATATCCCTGGGTGGAGCCCCCGAGCCTCCTGGGCACAGACCCCCCCCGGGCCTCCTGCTTCTTGGCCTGGGTGCCCAGACCCCCTGCTGGCTTCTGGACCTGGGCCGGAGCTGGAGCCCCGAGGCCGAGAGGCGCTGAAGGCCAGCTGGGGTGGGGTGGGGTGGGGTGCAGCGTCTCTGGGGCTCGGTCAGACCTGGGCAGAAACGCCAAGTCCTGGGGAAGGAGAGCTGGGAGTGCCGACCTTCCTGCCGTCCACCCCGTGTGAGGCAGGCCCAGGCGCCGAGAGGAGAGAAGAGGATCACTGGAGGAGAGCAGAAGAGCTGAGGGGACTGTGGAGGTTGTCTGGGGAAACTGAGGCTGGTGGGGAGGGCAGGCAGGAGGGCATGTCCAAGGCGACACAGTGAGCCAGTGCTATGCTCCAGATGAAATCTCCTGAGGAAGGCCCTAGTGGTGACACTCGATGGGCCCTTTCTCCAGGAAATATTTACTTGGTGCCTACTGTGTGCCAGGCTCCGTGCTGGGCTCTGGAGTGGCAGCTGGGAGCTAGAGATGGGCCTGATCTTGCACGAGCTGGGCTAAGTAGGGAGACCACCAGGGGAACAGGTAACCTCAGTAGCAAGTGACTGGGGCCTTCAGAGCCAGAAGAGGGGCCCTTGACCTTGACCAAGTAGTCAGGGAAGGCTTCCTGGAGGAGGGGGTCTATAAGCTGGGTCCTGATGTCGGCATAAGATGAGCAGGAGAGAGAGATGACAGAGAGGGTGTGTAGAGCAGAGCCTCCAGGCAGAGTCTACGGCACAGGCACAGGCCTCGAGTGTGATGCAGCTGGGCACGCCTGTGGCTAGGGGTGCCGCGGGGATGCTGTTTTGTCTTGCCCCACCCTAGCATGTGGCCGCTTGCTCAGGGCTCCTCACCTACAGGTGGGAACATCTCTCCTTTCAGAAGAGAGTTGTGGGCCCCTTTCTCCGATGCGCCTGATCTCTCAGCCCTTGCTCCTTGGGGAAGGCAGAGTGCCACCCCAGTGAGGGGAGGAAGGGCACTTATGGTGGGGTCTTCTTCCACCCGAGGGAGAGGCAGCCTTTTGACTGATGGGGAAACTGAGGCACAAAACAGTGTTGCTGCAGGAGCTGGGGTGAGGACCCGGGGCCCCTGCTTTTCCGTGGCTCCCTGGGCAGCTGTCTGGGTTCCAGCAGCTGCCGAGCCCCCGAGAGTGCAGCCTTGTCACACACAGCGCTTTGGAGGGACACAGAAGCCTTTTCCAGGCCTGCACCCTTGACCCAGCAACCCACTCCGCGGAGGTAGCTGGACGGTGTGCAAATACGTGTGAACCGAGAAGCTCTTGGCAGTGTTTAGATTGCTAGCACTTGGGAATAACAGTGCAGGACCCGTTAGATCATTGGTGCCCCAGCCAGCTCTGTATCACCCGCTCGGAAGGATGCTTGCCGTGTGTCGTGAAATAGAAAAAGTACACTTGAAAACCTCATATGGCTGATCCCATTTTCACTTAAAAAAAAATCTCGTAAGAAAAAAAAATCTCAAAAGCAAGAATTGGGAAGGATGTGCAGCTAATATTCACAGTGACTCTCTCTGGGGCGGGCACTGGGTGGGTTGTAAATTTTTTTTGGTTTGGTTTCCCTGATTTTTTTCCATTTTATTGTGTAATCATTGTAAAATACTCATGCAATTAAAACAAGGGGACAATGAGCAGGTATTTTTGTCTTTTTAAAATTTACAGGGATTTCACTTTTTGACTAGGTGATACATTACATCATTCAAAATTAAAAAGATACGGAAAGAGAGGAATTCAGACACATGCTGTAACGTGGATGAACCTTGAGGGCATTCTGCTAATAAGCCAGTCACAAAAGGACAAATACTGTATGATTCCACTTACATGAGGCACCTGGAGTAGTCACATTCCTAGAGACAGAAAGTAGGATGGTGGTTGTCAGGGGCTGGGGGCGGGGGAATGGGGAGTTCTTGTTTAATGGGAGCAGAGTTTCAGTTTCAAGATGAAGAGTTCTAGAGATGGATGGTAGTGATGGTTGCATAACGTGAGTTTACTTAACGCCACTGAACTGTACACTTAGAAATGGCTAAGGTGGTACATTTTATATGATGAGTATTTTACCACGATTGAAAAAGAAGATACAGAAGGGGACAGAGTGACAAGTCTCTCTCCGATCCCTGTCCCCCAGCCACACTGTTCCCTCTCTGGAGACAACCACTGTTTTCAGTGTGGTGGTGGATCCTTGCCTCCCTCCCTCCTGCCCCCGGGTACTGATGGGCAGAGCAAGGATGCTGCTCGGCCCCAGGAGCCCAGGATGAGCACCCCCTGCCATTCCCGCTCCAGGGCACGAGGCAGCCAGTGCCCGGATCTTCCCGCCCTGCTGAGTTGCAGGGATTGAGGACCTGAGGCCGGGATGCCTCGGGGGAGGAGAACGCTCCTAATCCACTTCCTTGCTCCGGCCCTTGGCTCCCGAGTGGGCACTGGGGAATGTTTGTTGAATGTCGTGGGGGAAGGAAGACGGAATCGAAGCCAACAGCCAGACGGAGCCGGGCTGCCGAGGACGCTCGGAGGGTCCTGGGCTTGGAGTCCCAGAAACACCCAACACCCCCTCCCTGGGGTGTCCTCGGTGCCAGGTCTTGTGCCACACTGGGACATGGCACTGGACTGGACACGAGAGAGATGAGACGTCCTCCCGTGTGTCTGTTTGACGGCCCCGTGTGTTGCCAGTTGATAGCAGGGCATTTGGTTTGGCACCCAGGTATCCTGCTGGTGCCCGGGACCCTGGCCAGTCCCCCAATGGAGCTGCCACCCCAGGCTGAGCTGCCCATTCTCCATGGCAAGAAAGACAACGTGAAGCCCACGTTCCGTGGCTAATCATTAGCATCCTTCTATTGAGCGGGGCTCTGTGCTAAGTACTTATGGCGTATGGACTCATTTAATACGCCAGCCTCACAAGGGAGGTGGTTCCATCAGCCCCACCCCTTAGATGGAGAACCTGGAGCACGGGACGGTCAGTGCTTCGCTCAGAGGCACACGTCTGCCCCTGCCAGCATCCCCGTCTGGTGGGGAAAGTGTGGGACCTCTGCAGTCAGCGCCTGGGGGCCTCATGACAGTCTGCGGCCGTCCGCCCACCGTGCTTTCCATAGAGCAGGGGGGCCGAAAGAACTGAGCCCTTTTTACAGAAGAAGAAACTGAGACCTGGAGAGACAAGGGTGCTGTCTCAGACCTCAGAGCTAGGTAGCGACAGGGAGGGCAGGGCAGGCAGGAGAGCCTCCGTTTATTCAGAGTCATCTCTTTCACACACTGGCAGCCCCGGGGAGGGGCCTTTATGATCCCCATTTTGTGGATGAGCAGATGGGGAGGCTCAGGGGCAGGGCATCATTTGCCCAGAAGCATGTGGCCAGTAATGTTGGGGTTTGGACTCAGTTCGGTCCAGCTCCGAAGCTGGTGCCTGTTTTGCTCATCAGGTGCTAGCTGCAGCCAGTTGGAGGGGTGGCCGGGGGCAGGGCTGTGGGTGGATCCGTCTTGCCCAGTGGAGGAGGAATAGCAGGCCTTTCCCGTGTGGTTCTAGGGCCCTGAGAAGTGAGTAAACGGTCAGAACAAATCCCCAGCCAAGTGGCTCTTTTCCAAGTCGGTGACTGTGGCCCCTGGGCACACATCTGTGCCTCTGACCCTGTGCCTCATTTGGGGGGTTTTCTGAGCAGTGTGCTGGGGGGCGTGGAAGGGAGTGGGGTTTATGGAGCTGATGAGACCCTCTTACCACCGAGAGCCTGCTCAGGCTTGGGAGTCAGAGGGACCTGGGCGTGACCTGGAGCAAGTAATTTCTCCTGAGCATCCGTTTCCTCATCTGTAAAGTGGGAGTGCTGACACCTGGCTCACGGAGCTATGGTGGGTGTAAAGTGACTAGACTAGCACGTAATAAGCATTTTATGGTAAATGCAAGTCCTCCCTTTCTCCTGGGAGAGTAAAGTCTGATAAGACAGGCAGAGAAGTGAAGATTTACAGCACCCCACATGCTGTGAGGACTGCATGTGCCGGGACTGGAAACACTGGGATGGGCGGTGACTCATCCTGGGGAAATCCTGTAGGGCTTCCTGGAGGAGGTGATGAAGGTGTCGCAAGCCTGGAAGAGATTGGAAGTGGTACCCCAGAAACCTCACGGTGGCCTGCAATTTGGGCTGCAGATCGCCCTTCACCGTGAGATGCTCATTGAGTTGCTTTCCTTCTCAGAGTAGCCTGGTTTGGGGCCCAGTGGGCAGTGCCCACTTGGTGTGGTTTCTAGGCAGAGGCATTGGGAGCAGGGCCATGCCCAGCATCCAGCTCTGGATTATGAGCATCCACAGAGCTGCCAGGTCTCAAATGTGTTTTCAGTAAATGACACCAAAGTGGGAATGGTGCTGGGAATCTGGCGAATATGGACACCGGGTAATTGGAACAGGTGGCTGATATAAATGGCCAAAACCTTGGATTGGCATGGGGCAGGTGGTCAGGGGCTTCTCTGGTCCCAGGAGGATGTTCCTAAAGGTGCCTCCGGGGGTGGCACCTTGAGACCATCTGGGCTCTGGCTGGCGGGTCCTCTCCTGCCGTGGTCTCCCCTGCTGTCATGGTGACCCTTGTTAGGACAGACCCCAGAGGGCTGAGCGTGTGCCCGTTCAATCTCAGGGCATGTCTGAGGGCACGGAGGGCAGAACAGGACATTTGCTGGGTTTTGCTGGCAGTGGAATCGGTGGTGTTAGTGTCTGGCTTCTTTCCTCTGCCACCCCCACCCCCGTGTGCCCTTGGCCACCCAGCCAGGTCACGGTGGCGTTTAGCTCATTATCATTATCATCATCAACATGACTGTTATGGCAGCATAGTGGCTCTGGGGTCAGCCAGTCCTGGGTTCAGGTCTTGCCCTGTCACTTGCAATGTGGTCTGAGACCACTCTCTCAGTCTCTCCAGACCTTTCTGACCGTCTGTCACTGGGAGGTCGTGAGGGTGAGGATGCTGGCCCTGCCTGCATGCTCAGGGGGTGCCAGGCCCTGTCCTAGGCACCTGTCATACATGAGTCCATTGAATGTTTGCAAAAAACCCTGTGAGGTGGGTGGTTGTAGCGAGGCTCAGAGAGGGTCGGTGGCTTGCTCCGGGTCACAGAGCTGCAAGATGTGTAGCTGGGGTTTGATCCTAGGACCCTCTGGCTCCAGAGCCCCTGCCCTTCTCTTCTCTATGCACATTGGTTTGAACTCAAAGACTGATGTCCCAGCTGGCTTTGAGACTTTGCGGTTTATCAGATAGCTTTGTGGTCGGTTACCGGTGCTGAGGGCAGGGGCCGGAGAACCGACACTGTTACCCAGAATAACTCGCGGTGAGTTGACTTCCCTGAGGCTGTCACCTCTTCTGGGCTCCCAGGAAGGGCCACATGCAGAGTCTGCAGACAGCACTGCAAATGTCACATCCAGAGGGACTCTTGGAGATCGTGTTATAGATGGGGAGACTGAGGCCCAGGCAGAGAAGGGACCTGCTGAGGTCATGCAGTGAATTAGTGACAGAGCCGGGACTTGAACCAGGGTCTCCTGCCTCCTAGCCGAGAACCCTTTCCTCTGCAGGATGCTTCCCTATGGACATTAGACACCCCATGCCCCCTGAGCAGGCTTGCACAGACCTCACCCACTGGGATCTCTGGAGGGGGCTGCTGTTTCAGGTCGTGGGGGAAGCATGCCGGGTGGAGGCTCACGTTTGGTATGGTGGTTCCTCAAACCCGGCCCAATACCATCTTGGAGCCTGTGCTCCGGCCTGCCCAGGCCATTACTGTCCGCCCGTAATGGAATTGGCTGCCCTGGTTAAGTGTTCACATTAAATTAATACCTCCTCCGTGGAGACAATCAGTTGGCATTTAATTTGTGTTTCCTTCTGCGAGTACAGCTGGGCAGCTGGGCCTCTGATGGGCATGTCTGCGAGGCATCCCTTCCCGGGATCGGGGGCTCAGTGCAGATGGGAGCATCAGAGTCCCCAGGGAGGAGGATGGTGAGCGCAGATGAGGCGATACCTGGAGGTACCCGTGAGAGTGGGGCTCAGGGGCATGGGGGTCTCCCTGCTCGCAAGCTGGGGGACCCAGCCCTCCATTTACTGGAGAGAAAAGATGCTCACTGTGAACCAAAGGGGAGAAGGAAGTTGGGAGGTGGAGAGACTGCATGTTTCCGTGTGTGGCTGCCTGGGAGGAGGAGCTCCTTGGAGGGGCAGGTTCTTATTATGTATTCCACCCGCCCCCGCCCTTTTTGCGTCTCTGTTTTTTTCTGTCACAAACGTGAATTGTTCGTGGTGTCAGACGGGGGTGGTGTGGAACGAGGAAGTTGACTCAGTGGTGATTTTTAAGCTCTCTAGGGAGGCTCAGCAGAAGCACAGCAGGTGGGGGGCTCCGGATCTTCACGGGTACCCCGGACCCCACTGGAGCGCCCCCTCTGATCTGTTCCCGCATTTGCAGAAAGGGTCCGCCTGGTCTGAGTCTGTGCCGGCAGCCTCGTCCTCCAGCTGGGGTGTTAGTCTAGAGAAGAACGCGCCACTCGGCACCGGCTCGGACCCAGCTGTGCAGCGAGGCCCGGGGCCAGGCGCTGGCCACGTGGGGAGCGGAGAGGTGCCTCCGTGCGTCTGTGGGTGGGCTCACACAGAAGTGGGGGACAGCGCAGAGCCCAGGGGCACCGGCGGGCACAATGGCTCCAGTGCGCCCCAGCCACCCCCAGGCAGCCTGCACCTGCTATGCTGCAGTGGGGTGAGCTCCCCGTGGCCTGGGGGGAAATTGCTCTCCACCCATCCTCCGTCTGCCAGAGGCCGGCCCACGCTTGGCCCAGAATGAAGTTTTCCACTGACAGCTCCTGCCCAGCCTCACCTGAGTGAGTCGGCCTAGGTGTGCCGGCCACTCGCCTTCCCTGAAAAGGTGTGGACCATTCCTGTGGCCCCCTCCCAGCTCTCTGAGGTCTGGCTGCCAAGCCAGCCACAGCCTCTGTGGTTCAGACTGAGCCATCTCATTAATTGTCTGCTGTGTGCCAGGGGTGGGACTGGGTGTTTTCATCCACATCGCCCACCTCATGTAGTCCTCACAACCACCCTCAGATGGGGTTGTGTGCTTCTCGTTTCACAGATGAGGAAACTGAGGCCCAGAGAGGGTCATTGACTTGCCCAAGGTCACACAGCTGGGAAGTGGCAGGGGCCCAGTCTCTCGCTGCTCAGGAGTCTCCAGGACTTTCTCCCCAGAAGCCCCAGGGCTGTCCCTGGAGCCTTAATGGTTTTGCTGGGGCCATACCCACTTTCCTCTGAGCCGGAGCCCCAGAGCCTCTTTCTCTGATGGCACAGGAAGTGAAAAATCTGTGAGTCAGTCCCTCTGCCTGTGACTTCACTTGGCTTCCCGCCCCTCGGCAGCCAGGCATCGTAGGCCCCTTTCCTGTGGGTCTGTGTCATGAGAGCTGATGGGGGAGGGGGAGGTGCTGGCCCTGAGTGTTGCCTGGGGGTGGGGGCTGTCGTGGAAGTTGCCCATCCCCTCCCCCCAGGGGCCTGCCATGACTTCTCGTCTGTCACGTGGTGGCAGCGGTGGCCCCTTAGGAATGTGGGGAGACCACATCTGGCTGGGGCGAGTGCTGCCCCCTCCCCCTCCTGGCCGCTGGCCTCACATGTGTGCTCCTTCTGCTAAGATGGTGGCTGAGGCCCCGGATCTCGGCTGCAGTGTCGTTTTGTGGAGTCATTTCCTCTCCCTGCCCCCATTGTCCTGACATCCCTGCCTCCCCTCCTGGCCGGCCGGCCGGCCGGGGCGGGGGTGGGGGAGCAGGGGGTGGGAAGGTGTGTGGTGCTGTGGGAAGTGGGAGAGGGAGGGTTTCTCCTCCTCACTGCTCTCTCCCTGCCCTGGCTGTCCCTCTCCTGGCCTCCCCCTGGAGAGGCTCTGGAGCCAGGGCTGGGAAGTCGGCTCCCGGGAACCCCCAGGCCGGGGCGGTGCAGACGAGGATGTTCCAGGCAGAAGAGCCCTGGCTGGGGAAGGGCGAGCAGGAGGGCTGAGGAGTGATTGCAGCTTGGGTTCATTCATTCATTCATCATTCATTCAACAAATCCATGCAACAGCTATCTGACACCTTACCAAGTGTGGGTGGGTTTTAGGGGCAGGGAGTGTGCAGCGAGACTAGTGATGGTAACCATAACCAGTTCTCTGCACTAGTGGAAGGGCTGGACCCCCAGCTTTAGACCTGGCTCCTCCGATGACTTGTATGATGGCACCCCTCCCTGTGCCTCTTTTCCCACCAGAACAGGCATCTTACCCATGTTTCCTCCACGCCCGGACAGGCCGGGGCACAGGGTGCCTGAGACTCCCTGAGATGGGTGCTGGAGGGCTTCGCCGTGCTGCCCACACACTCGTCCAAGTTCACTATTCGTAGACTCCACGCTCTGAGCCCCTGCGTGTCCTTGGCATTGGCACAGGGGCCCTCCAGGACTGCCTTTGTCCTCGCCCAGCAGCCTGTCCCTGCCGCCATGCTGTGGATCACGCCCCGTGGGGCTCCAGGGGCCTCCGGGGCTGTGTGTCGGCCCCTTCCTCCTTGGATCCTGATGTCACACTCAGTTCAAGGCTCGAGGCAGTGGGAGATATGAGCACCAGTCACCAGAGGGATGGGAGTGACTGAGTTGTGGGGGCAGTGGGCTGGGGCCAGGAGACATGCCCTGAGGTCCAGCCCAGCCGGAACCATCGGTGGCTGGGGGCCAGTCCCATGACGGTGAGAGAGAGTGGGAATAGAATGGTTTTTCTTGAGTGCCCCTGGGTGTGTTGGGCCCACCCTTGTCTCATTTACAGGCAGAGGATCCAGGCTCTGAGAGAGGGAGGCAGATGCTGGGGTTCAGACTCATGTCCCTCCACTCTCCTCATGAGTTCTGGCCTGGGCCGGGGGAGTGGGGGGCACTCTGCCATTCACTCCTGCGCGACCCGGGGCCTGTTTCCTTATCTGTACACTCAGAGGTTTGGACGAGTGAACTCTGGTCCCTTCCAGCCTCCTCTTTTGGAGATTCTCTGAGTCTCAGTTTTCCCCTGTAAAATAGGAACAACCCCCCTCCTAGCTGTGCGATCTTGGGTGACGGTTTTGGATGGCAGCTTCTTCATCGGGGTGGAGGGTGGGGGGGGTGTGCCTGGGAAGCAGGTGCTGCTATTTCAGAGCCCACAACATGGTTGACCCGTTTTCGGTTCAGCTGCGTACTCCCTCCCCAGGCTGAGTCGCAGTGAATGTGGGCATCTGGGCGCCTTAAGCAGCACATCCCCTGTCGTCCCCTCACCCCAGTCAGCCCGAGCAGCTGAAGGGCAAAGCTCTTCTGCATTGTCAACATCGGCCAGGTTTCCCGCCGCGGCGGGGAGGGATGTCAGTGTGGGCAGCGGATTCAGTCTGTCACGCCAGCTGCCGTCGACATGCGGGGGTCTGTCCTCCATCTCCTGGGAGCAGGCACGCCGGCTGCCCACCCAGCCCCGCTTTGGAAATAAAAGGCCCATGAAATCATTTGTGCAAGCTCATGTGCTGGGGTGCAGTTTAGAAACAACTAGCGAGGCGTGGGCCGTTCAAAGTGTCGTCTGCAGGGGAGCTCATTAGAAATGCAGCGTGTCCACCCCACCCCAGACCTGCCGGATCTGGGTCTGCATGTGAACAAGATCCCTGGGGATTCCCGTGCATATCACGTGTGAGACTTGCTGCTCTAGAGCATGGGCTGGGCTTGAGTCCCATCCCTGCTTACTGGCTGTGTGACCTTAGACAAGTGACCTCACCTCTCTGAACCTCAGCTTTCTCATCTGCAAAATGGGTTTGGAGGAAAAGTCTTTACCCAAGAGGGTTAATAATTCACAGGAAGGCTGATGAGATATAAGTACAAGGCATGGAACCCGGTGTGTGGGACCCAGACCGTGCTCGCCAATCAGTGGCTGCTGACATGTCTAGAGAGCCAAAGACACGGCTTGTGTTCTCGCTCTGGGTTGACTTGGGACAAGTCGCTTTTCATCTCTGGGTCTCAAGTTTCCCATCTGTACATTGGGTCTGTTGACCCTGCCCCACCTTCCTCGTGGAAAGGTTGCTTAAGGAAACGTGAGGGGGGGCTAGGCCTTGTTCCCAAAAGTCCGTCTGGGAAATGGGTGTGTGTGGGTGAGATGCCCCTGGGCGCTGCGTCTTCACCCCTCGCTGCCCCCTGCTCTGCTGCTGCTGCTGTTGCTGCAAGACGCAGTAGCGAGGCGGCCCCAGAAGCCAGGCTGCAGCCAGTGCCACCCCTGGGCCCTCCCTGGCCTCTGCTCTGCTCAGCGGCTTTGCAATGGAGTCCCCAGCCCCCCTCAGAGCAGCCTGCCCAGGAGAGATGATTCAGCTCGGGGCTGTGTTCTGGGCCTTGGCCTCCCCAGATGCCCCGTGCTGCTGGGCTGGGGTGAGGACGCCTGTGAACTTCAACCCACGCGGCGTTCCTGTCCCCCACGTTAGGCACGGGGCTGGTCTCCTGGCCTTGCCCCTGACATACTGGGTGACCTTGGGCAAATTCCTCGCGCACTCTGGGCCTCAATTTCCCTGTTTGTACAATGAGGGTGTTCAGTCAGGTGGTCCCCCCTGCATTAGGCCCTTAGGTTCTCTGGCTGGCCCCCCTTAGCTTCCTCTGTGTCTTTCATTCCTGGCAGGAGCCCCAACCCCACTACCCGTTAGGTTCTAGACCCTGCAGCCCACGGTAGATCTAGGCCTGGCCGCCCGTGCGGGGGGCTGGTAAAGACCACGGGGAACTGGGGAGACGGGAGCGTGTGTGTGTGCCAGGAGCCCTGGCCAGGCCCGTCTCGTCTTGTTTGGGGGAGAGGAGGAATTTTCCTCTGTGTGTGCAAACAGTATCCGTTTTCTCTTCTTTCCAAAAGCCGGTGACGTAACCCAGTCTTCATCCTCCCCTCTGGCCTATTTTTAGTCGGCCCTGACAACATCCTAAAAGGCTTCCAGACCTGCCTGCTCCGAGGCCATGTAGGGAGGCGGCCGTGGGGTGAAGAAAGAGAGGAGTTCTGTCCCAGGATGGAGGGAGGGGAGAGAGAGGGATCCCGGGTGGGGCCCTGATGGGTCCTGGGTCTGCGGGGAGCCTGGCAGGTTACGAGCTCTCAGTTTGAGCCTCCAGCCTGGGTCTGAGTCCTGGCCCCACCTGTCCTCACCGTGACCTCTGACTCTCTGCCTTGCTTTCTTCACCTGTTACCTGGGGATAAGATGGTTGTTAGGAGGGTTGAATTACGGCGTGTAGCACGCTGCTTGGTACGAGGTCGGCACCCGGTTACGGTGAGCTGGTGTTGTTATGGCACCATAATTATCACCATCCCCTCCTGCCTCCAGTGCGTGCTGGGGGCGCGCTGTGAGCCCGGTGTGCCTTCTGCGTCTGTCCTGTCCTGTCCAGTTTCAACCAACGTGCGCACGAACGAGGTAATACATGGAACACCCTGGAACAGGGCCTGGCACAGAATAAGCGCTAAATGAGTCAGAGCTGTGTTTATTATTTTTTGTTCTAACGTAATAGAGCAGACCCGGGTTTGAAGTTCAGCACCCCCTACTAACTAGCTGTGTGTCTTTGGGCAAGATGTTTAACTTCTCTGAGCCTCGGTTTCCTCATCTGTAAGTTTCCTCTTTGTTGGTTAGGGTAGGTGGCAGGATTGCAATGGTTAGGGCAAGGGAAGTTTGTTTCTTTCGGGTGCAAAGAAACAAGAGTGTGGTGCTGGCTGCAGCCTGGCTCCCAAGTGCCAGCTTCCATACTGTGGCTTGTAGCAACATCAGGAGCAGCAGCATTTACACAGCGCTTTACAGTTTGTGTGAATCGGGGGTGGCAGTCCCTCCCATCTTCGTCTCCTCCTGGTGCTGTGCTCCTGCCTCGTGTGTGGCACTCGTCACCACCACCTGGTGTTATGGTTACTCGTCAACCTGGTGGGTCCTCCCCCGACCTCCCAGACCGGGAGCTCCAGGAGGGCAGGCAGGGATGGGTCCACTGGGACAGGCTGAGGGTGGGTGCTGGCTTTGTGTCTGCGGGCTACATTGGCGTGGGGAGATCACGCTCTGACCACCTGTCCATCTTGGTCTTGCAGGTGGGAGGAGGAGCTTGCCAAGCGCATGAACCTGCAGACCATGGTGGACACGCTGCAGGAGGTAAGAGCCCTGAGTCCCGACCGGGAGAGGCTCACCAGAGAGCCATCTGGCCAGTGGGCACAGTCCATGGGGCAAAGCTGGGGGGCAGTTCCCAGCCCAGACCCTACTCTGTTACCTCCTGATGCCTAAGTGCCTCCTCGATGGAGCCAAGAGGCCTCCTCCACTTCTCTTGCTTTGGAGCTAGCAGGGGACCAGCACAGTGTTACAGAAAAGCTCGGGTACAGGAGTTGGGAAGCCTGGATCCGAGTCCCGGCTTGCAGGACCTGACTGGGGGCTGGATGCCTTGGAGAGGGCGGTGGGCCTCACTGGGGGTGGCCCCCAGCCCCAGCGGGCTCTCTGTGGCGGCCATGAGGACGTTCCCTTGCTGTTCCCGGGAGCTCTGGGCCCCGCACTTCACCCACCTGCCGTGTGCCCTGGGCAGCAAACTCCACCTTCTCAGCCTCTGTTTTCCTCTTGTCAAATGGGCACAAGAACAGAGACTCCATGAGAAGGCCTGGAAAGTTCTTCCAAACATTTTAAAAAATTGCTTTCTGGAATTTAAAGTGCTGATCTTCTCAGAAAGTTAGAAACATTAAAATAATGTCAACGTATAGGAGGAAGAGGATGAACGTCCCCCTTTTATAATAAACGTGCTTTCTCCTTTATACATATAACATGCTCATGGTCAAATACTTGAACAAAACTTACTTCCAGCTCTGGCCCTCCACTGTTGATAAATCAGTGTGGGACCTTCTGGTCTTTTCTGTGCAAACACACACATACTCTGGATGTGTACATTTGGTTGGGTTGACACATGTGACTGCCATTTTTGAGATCAGAGTTGGTCAGCTATTGGCAATTTCACGTGAATCGACATAGTATTTTAACCTATTGGGATCCCTCCCTTGTGACATGAATCTGCTCTTTTTCTCTTAATATCTGCCATGGATTTTTCCATGCGTAAATATTCCTTTTGAGAAGGGTTTTACGCTGAGTGGTGCCCTGCAGTGAGCAGGGCTGGGTGGGAGGCCGGGCTGGGATGACGTCCTTGGCGCCCCTCCCCGGCACTCAGGCACCTGGCCTGGTTACACGTCAGGTGTCCAGTCCCTCCTACCCCTCAGGGTGCCCAGCGTCCCTAAACCCTTCCCATCTCCGTCCCCCGTAGGCGGCACAGGAGGCCGAGGCCATCCAGGAGGAGATGAACGAGAAGATTGAGCGGCTCAAGGCTGAGCTGGTGGTGTTTAAGGGGCTCATGAGTGACGTAAGTACCATGGCCACTGCCCCCAGGCGTCACGACCACCCCCCCCACCCATCATGCAAAATGCTTCATTCACTCCGAGGCTTCTAGTTAGAGTCCTGGCTGGCTGCGTTTGACATGAAGGTGACGGATGCATCGGAGACCAGGCACCCTCCCCCACGTCCGCTTCCCTTGGTCTGAGTAGAGATGCATTAATCTGCCGCTTAACCCCTCCCGCCCTCCCGGGGCTCCTCTGATGGTCTATGTGCGTGTCTGCTCCGACTCCTGCCCGGCTCGCCGTGATGAGGGAGGGTGGTGGCTGTGGGCCTCGGTGTCTGGGCACAGGTTGAGGGAGACCCCCAGGTCTGGTCTGTGCCAGCCTGAGAGCCCCTCAGGCCAGCAGTCTTCAGCAGGGTTGCTTGTAAAGTCGGGAGAGGCCAGTGTGTGTGTCCTTTTGACGATCGGAGCCCCTCTGAGTAACCGTGGGTGGGGGAGCTGTTGGCAGCGAAGGCCTCCTTCCCGTTGGGGACCCGGGAGTCCTGCCCCCCTCACGCAGTGGGCAGTATGTAGGAAGGGCTGCCAGAAAGGAGAAGGAGCCCAAATGCAGGTGACTCAGCCTGGCCTGGCTTCTGGTCCTGAGGGTCGTGAGGCTGGCGTGTCTGGAAGAAGCCTTGGGGGCTCCAGGTGCAGGCCCCCTGGCTTCCCCTCACTGGGGTCCAAGGGGTCCCCCTTGTCCTAGGCGGCCTCCTGCTGTCAGCCATGGGAGGAATCCTGGAGAGAGAGCGCCGCCTTGGCAGGCCCCTCTGTGTGGGGACAGATGGGGCACGGGGGTGGAAAGAAGGGACGTCTTTCAACAGAGGGAGTTGTTTTCTTTTTTTTTTGCTCTAACAAAGTAAACACTGACACTGCGTCTGCTGAGAGGGTGCCTTCCAGCCCTTAGGGAGACTGGCAAACGGTCTCACGTCCACGTGGCACCAAACCTGCAGTTCCCACATCCCCTCCACCCCTGCCCTGACCCAGCCCTTCACGCCCAGGAGAAGCTCAAGGCCCCCCTCGGCCTCCGGGGCCTCCCACCCCGCACCTGGGGGCCTCCCGCCTCTCTGTGCAGCAGGAGCCTGGGGGCGACTGCTCCGCCCCCGTGCTTGCTCCGTCCCTCGCTCACGTAACCCCTGCTGTCCTCCCTGCAGCCCATGACAGACCTGGACACAAAGATCCAAGAAAAGGCCATGAAGGTGGACATGGACATCTGTCGCCGAATCGATATCACGGCCAAGCTGTGCGATGTCGCACAGCAGCGGAACTCGGAAGACGTGTCCAAGATCTTCCAGGTGAATAGGGCCACCCCGCTCAGCAGCCGCCACGCCCACCTGCCACTGCCCCCTCCCAGGGCGGCCGCCCTCCCCCCCACCCCGCCTGGCCAACCCCTGTTTCCCTGACACCCCGCTCACTCCCCCTCCCCCAGAGGCAGCGTTTACCCACCCCTCTGGCCTCCCCAGGAAAACAGAATCAGGGACTCGTAGACTGGTGGGCTCACCATCACCCATGCTGACCCTTCATCCTGTGGCTCAGGAGGCCACTCACTTGGGCGGGGGTGGCGTGACGGCTTCAAGGAAGGAAAGGGCAGAGCCGAGACTGGAACTCAGGTCTCCTGACCCTCCAGGGCTCCATCCACTGGTTCACGCAGGGTCCACTGCCCCAATTCCGTGCTCTTCCTCTGGGGACCATCGCCACATTCGGGGAGCCAGGGCCAGGCTGGGGAACCCCGGGTGAGGTGGGCTGTGCCCCGGCAGATGAGCCTCAGAATTCAGAAGAGGAGCTGTTGGCTTTTGACTGTTTTCCATTCCCCCTGAAGAGTCTCTCGGCACCCCCCCACCCCCCAAAATGAGCAAGGGTGTGTGTCCCGAGAGAAGGCGAGAGGTTAGCACCGGCAGGCTGTCCTCCGGGGAGTGCTGGGGGGCTAGTCCAGCTGCCGGAAGGGCGCGCGTCATTCTCCAAAGGCTGCTTCTTGAGTTTTGGATTGTGGTTTGGCTTTTGCTTGAGCCCAGGGCAGTACAGTGTGTTGTCGCTTTAAGTGTGTGAGTTTGTGTATAGCTGGTGAGGTCTGGGCTTCCCCGGGGCCCTTTGTCCACCTCCGTGCCTTCTCGCTGCCCCTCCCCTGGGAAGTGGGGGACGCCGTTTCAGCCCTCTTGGGTTCGCTCGAGTCTTGTCTGCTGGGAGTGGAGGAAGCTTGGTGAACCTGGAGCTGCCCACCCCTCTGCCTTTGCATGGGAGCAGGAGGGCTGTGGGGAGCATGGGGCCGTCTGGGCCTCTGTGAGGGCTTCTCCATCTCTCTGGCTGGCTCTGAGACCTCCCAGGTGACTCTGCGCCCCAGCCTGGCCCACTGCTCTCCCAAATTCATGGGGCTGTTTCTCTGGTGAAGGGGCGAGCTGGGCCAGCCCAACCACCAGGGCAGGGAAGGGTCCAGGCCGTCTGTGTCCTCCATCCTGCATGTCACCCCCTCACGCTTCCTGCTAACGCTGCCTGCTTCTTAGAGGACCTGTGCATCTCTCCCGGCTGTGGCTGGCCCCAGCCACACTCCATCCATCCTGCGGGAAGCCAGCTCCCTTCCCAGCCCACCGCACCCTCCATCCCAGCAGAGCCTGCCAGTTACCTTGATCTCTTCCTTTCTGGGTCAGGTGGTCCCCAAAAAGAAAGAGCGTAAGGTCGCTTCGGATGATGACATCTCCGAGCAGGACGGGGAGGGGAACCGGTTCTCGGATGACGAAGTTGGCTCCATGAACATCACGGACGAGATGAAACGCATGTTTAATCAGCTGTGAGTATCGCCCTGCCCTAGCGCGGGGGGGTCCTCTCCACTTCTGCAGACTGCTGGGCGGGGGTGGCAGACTGGGGGCCTGGGCTGAAAGTAGCCCACTGTTGTGTTTTGTATGGCCAGCATAGTGTTCTGAAAGAATTTGGATTCCTTTTCAACATTTATGATTTGGGGAGTTTCACATTTTCAGAGAGTGCCAAATGGTGGTGGACGTTGGATTTGTGTGCGAGTCTTGATCAAGCCTCAGACCCACTCTCACTCGTTTCTTTGTGGTGGGAGGGCTTAGAGCTGACCCACACCGGGGCCTACCACACTGGCCGAGGGAGGGCTCCCAACGTTCAC
This sequence comes from Diceros bicornis minor, assembly GCF_020826845.1. Lineage (NCBI taxonomy): Eukaryota > Metazoa > Chordata > Mammalia > Perissodactyla > Rhinocerotidae > Diceros > Diceros bicornis. The sequence continues at coordinate 36,057,748 of NC_080752.1, read as the reverse complement.
TGAGCATTCTCCATCTGCGAGGTGCTTTACAAGTGTGACTCAGTGACCCCAGACAAGCCTAGGAGGTGGAGTTATCGCTCCCCTTTTGTAGATGAGGACACTGAGACTCAGAGAGGGGAAGCCACTTGGCCAAGACCATTCTGCTAATAGGTGCAGAGCTGGGATTCACAGCTCGGCCTGTCTGCCTGTGTTCTCTCACGGTGAGATGCTGCCTGGGTTAGTGACAGAGTCTGGGGCTGGATACCGTCAGTGGTGGGCTGGGGCCGGCTTGTACTGGCTCGTGAAAGCTGGTAGTGTGCATGTCTGCCCACTCTAGCTTCAGTGATGGCACATCGGTAGCTTAAAGTTTGCCATGGTGGGAAATTGGCAAATGCTACCGATCGGGGTTCCTCTCCCTGCCCCTGCGGAGCACTGGTTTACCAGAACCTGTCTGGGTCTAGGTGCCTGGGGCAGGGATGTGTGGTGGCCTTGGCCTGTCCAGTGCCATATTTCCAATCCTGATCTATCTTTAACTCTAATCCGTGTTGTACCCTAAAGTGGAGTGGGGAAAGAGGGGAGAGGTGCTTTGGATGACTTAACTAAGGGCCTGGGGTCAAAGGGCAGGGCTGAGACTGGGCCTCTGGGGTCCACCTTTCTCCCTGGCCCACTCTTGCCCGCTCTCTCTGGAGTCCCTCACAGTTGGGCACCTGGGCTCTGAGAACTCAGTTTTCCCCCAGGACCCCATTCCTCCCCATACCCATTCCCCTCTGACTCACCCATCCCCCTGCATCAGAGTCTCCAGGCTGAGCCAGCTTTCTGGCCTGATGTGCCCCCTGGAGTCCTGAGTTTCCGACAGCAGGGCTAGGGGTGAGCTCCTGCCTCCGATGAACCATCACAAAACCTCCCAGAACCCCTCCAGAGAGCACGCTGCTGTTAGCAGATCACTCTGACATCTGCTCCTTCAAAAGCCAGGGCCCAGGGCCTCTCCTGACAAAGCTCCTGCAAAGCTCTGGGGTGGGCTTTTACAGAGTCCAAAGACCACTCCGCCCAGCCCCTTCCCGTACAGATGGGGAAACTGAGGCTCAGAGAGGGGCGCATGAGAAATGGGGACAGAGCTGGCCCTCGACTCTGGGTCCAGTGCTTTGTCCCAACCAGCTGTGTTCGTGCTTGGAAGAGATGTCCCTCCTCTGCTCTCTCTGGGACCATCCCTGCCCCGGTCCCTTTGCCCCTGAGAAAGGTGACTCTAAGGAAGACAGGAGTCGGAACTGGGCAGGGATGGGTTTGCCCGCCACTTCCCTGTACTTGCCATTCCCTTGAAACAGAATGGAGATGGGGCTGTGTTTTGCTGTTTGAGGGTGACGAGGAGACTCCTAGATTCTTGATCTATCTTTTGACATCCCCCCACATCTCATATTCTCATCTCTTGCTGACGAGAGGGCCTTTGGAAGAGAACCCTGGTCGGCTCTGGGTTTTCTGAATGTTGCTCTGGGCATTTCTGAGCCTAAGGCAGGATGTACACCCCACAGACCCAGGCTGGGTTCATTTGGTCGAATGAAAGGTCTTCTCTGAAGAAGTCATTGTCCCCGTTTTCATAAAGTCCCTAGGGAATTGTTAGGCTGCCCATGAATGGGGTGAGCGGAAAGGGACCGTCCTGAGAGCCGAGTCGGGGGCTCCACTGGCAGTGCTCCTGTGTGTAGGAAAGAGCATTCCCGTGCTGCAGAAATGGTGCCTGAGTGCTGACAGGTCTGAACTGGGTGATTTAGTGTCCAATCAGATTTATCTGGTCTTAAAGTTGTCTAAGTTAAAAAAACATCCTCTGATCACTCCCCCACCCTTGTAGTTCTAATCTAGGCCATGCCGACCCCACCCTGAGTGGGGCCCCGGCCCCTCCCACTGATATCTCCTGCCAGCTACTGGCTGAGACCCAAGCAGAGATGCCCAGGCCGGTTCCACTGAAGTCTCTGAATGAGGCACTCGTGTCAGGGTTGTCTTGTTTTAATCAAAATCGGTTCCTTGGGCTTCAGACCAAGGAGCAGGGGAGGAATTTGCTACTTTCTCTGCACAGTGGCCAGCCCTCCTCCTCAGCCCCGCCCTCCAGATCTATGGGGAGTGGGGATGCCTCTTCTGACCCCTTTGTCTTGTCCATCTTCCCGTCCTGTCTGGCTCCCCTATCTTCAGCTGGGATATCCTTCAGATCCCAGCCGCTGGGAAGGAAGTGAAGTCAGCAGTCGAGTATGTAATGCAGTGACAGTCAACCCCAGGGGCTCCTCTGAAGCTAGCCGGGCGCGGCGCCTCCCTCACCAGCCCTGGCGCCTCTGGTCCCTGGACCCCGGAGCCACCTACAGGCTCCGGCAGGAACTGCTTTTTGGCGGGGACCCTGGCTCCAGGGGGCCCTCTCGGTAGCTTTTTACCAGAAATTCTTTCTTCTTAGGCCCTGCCCAGTGGCCCCCAGCCTGGTCCCTTGTAGGGAGTTTGGGAGTGGTGCCCTGGAGGACCCAGGAAGGAGCCGAGGGAGGCAGTGCAGGCAGTGGGGGGCCCTGCCACGGGAATCTGGAGACTTGGGGCGCACATCCTCCTCTGCGGCTGAGTCCCCCGGTCAAGTGATTTCACTCCTGCAGACATAGGCTTCCATCTGAATAATGGGCGTGTTAGGCCGAATGATTTTTAAGATCCCCTCCGGTTGGGGTAACGAGTACATCTCCAGAAACCCCTTAATCCCAGGCAAACCTGTCTGCTCCATCACCCTACTTCTAGTTCTAGTGAAGAGAGGAGCCCTAAAGTCACTCAGGCTTTGAATTCAAACCTGATTTCCAGCATGTGTTGGTCTAGGAGTCCACCTAGTCCCTCTGAGCCTCGGTTTCCTCACCTGGAAAATGGGAATAATAATCTGGCTTGCCTCAAAGGATTGTTGTGAGGGTGGAATGGATTGCATTTTAATACATGCTGAGCGGCCAGTCCTTGCCCAGCACGTTTGGTGCCCAGCGAGGTTTTGATGGGGAGGAAAGGGCTGTAGGAAACAGGAAGATCTGCCTGTCAGCCCCAGTTTCTGTTACAGGCTAGTCACGTGACTTTGGACAAGTGAGTTATTCCTTCTGAGCTGCAATTTCCTCATCTGTAAAATGGGTATAATAGTATCAACCTTGCCGAGTTGCAGAGATTATATAAAGTGCCAGGCTCAAAGTAGGGGCTCAGGAAATGCACTGTTAAATGAATGGAAAAAGTTATTAGATTGACTTGGGAGGCAAATATCTTTAGTCTCCATTAATTCAAGCCAAGCATCTTAAAAAATATACATTTTAAATTGTATGAATAATATGTGAATACCTTCTGCATTTTAAAAGGGTTAACCCCAGGGGTAAGGCACATGTCCACTTTGGCCACCACCCCTGTCTTTTTAGAGGGCCGCCTTGTAGGAGCATACCCGTGGGTGGTGCCCCCCTCTCTCCCCCATCCGGACCCCTGGAGCCTGGCCTCTGTTCAGTCACGCCCTCTCGTGTCCCCCCAGGCGGGAGACCTTTGACTTTGACGACGACTGTGACAGCCTGACGTGGGAGGAGAATGAGGACACACTGCTGCTCTGGGAGGACTTCACCAACTGCAACCCGTCCATCGACCTGCAGGGCGAGGTGGGCCGGGCCTGGCTTCCCAAAGGCCAGGAGGCGGGGACCGGGGCCCTCCCTTCAGTTATCCCTCGTCCCCGTTCTTTCCCTGCAGCCTCCACCACCAGCTCAATCGTCCCCTTTGTTCTCTTTCCCCAGCAAGAGGAAAACCTGGGCAACTTGATCCACGAGACTGAATCCTTCTTCAAGACGAGAGACAGGGAGTACCAGGAAACCATAGGCCAGATCGAGGTGAGGGTGCGGGCTGTGGAGCCCCCGGGGAAGCTCCACTGAGGCCACAGGGTTGAGACCCCCGGTGGTCAAGTGCCCATGTGTGCAGGGGCGAGTAGAGCGGGGCAGGCCCAGGATCAGGAGTCAAGAGGCCTACCGATTCCTTGCCTGGCGCTGGGCAAGCCATACCCCTCTTAGGGCTTCAGTTTCCTAATCTGTAAAATGGGGGTGATGATCCCTGTCTGCCCCAGAGAATTTTTTTTTGTTCCTCAGCGTAGATGGTGATCCCAAAATAAAGAGAGCTGACATTTGAGTGACATCATTTGAGTGATGCTGGGCACTAGTAAGCCCTTTGAAGTCCACCCTCCCTGGTGTCCACACGCTGTGTGTGTGCCCAGAGGTCCCTCGGAGCCTCCACCTGGTGCAGTAGGCACTGTGTATCCCGTTTCACAGAGGAGGATGAGGTTAAAAGAGACCAAGTGACCTGCCCAAGGCCTCAACCAGGAAGCGGCCTTCGAGCCCAGTTCTCTCTGCTCCAGAGCCTGTGGACTTGGCCACGTCTATTCCTGAGAGTCATTGCTCTGGTCACGCTGGGGAGAGAGAAGCAGGCTCCTTCCCTGGGGGGGTGTATCATTTGGTAGAGGAGAAGGTCAGAAACGTGAAAGAGACTTGAGGACTTTTCTTTTTTTTTTTAAAGATTTTATTTATTTATTTTTCCACCCAAAGCCCCAGTAGATAGTTGTATGTCATAGCTGCACATCCTTCTAGTTGCTGTATGTGGGTCGCGGCCTCAGCATGGCCGGAGAAGTGGTGCCTCGCTGCGCGCCCGGGATCCGAACCTGGGCCACCAGCAGCGGAGTGTGCGCACTTAACCGCTAAGCCACGGGGCCGGCCCTCGAGGACTTTTCTAACCAAGTCCATAGAAAGGAGATGCCGGGCAGGGTGGAGTTGGCAGAACCAGGTGGGGGCCCATCAGGGAAGGCTGGCCCTGTGGTTGCTAAGCAACCAGTTCCCTTTCAGCAGAAGCAGTTCTAGAGGCCATGGACCACTACGCAGAGAGCAGAGAGAGGATTGATGTCCACGAGGCAGGGCCCTGAGGGTGTGGGGGCCAGGGGTGGCCTTGATGCTGCCACCACCGAGGTCGCGAGGAGGGAGGTTGCTGAGGTTCTGCTACAAGGATGACTTGGCCTCACTCTTACCCGTGTTGGTTCCTCTCAGCTGGAGCTGGCCACAGCCAAGAGCGACATGAACCGGCACTTGCATGAGTACATGGAGATGTGCAGCATGAAGCGTGGCCTGGACGTGCAGATGGAGACCTGCCGCCGGCTTATCAAAGGCTCCGCAGACAGGTACCCTGTCTTGTCCTCCCTGGGGACTCAGTGGTTGGTTGGGTTCTTGGGGGGAATTCGTGGGGCTGAAACTTACAGCCTGGCCTGTTTCATCTGCCCAGCCCATCCACCTAACCCTTCCGGGCATCCATCCATTCATCTGTCCATCCATCCATCCGTCCATCCAAGCATCCAATGGATATTAGCCACCTACTATATGCTAGATGCCTTACATATTAATTTCACATAACTTCCACAGCAACCGTGCCCCCAGTGATTCAACAGTTACTTGTCAAAGGCCTGCTCTGTGCAAGGCAATGGGGATACAGTGATGAACAGAACAGTCACAGCCCCTGTCTTCAAGGGGCTTACACCCCACTTTCTGCTGAATCGGCAGCTGGAGGGAGTGGGCAGGGCCCTCCTCTCCACGGTTGCTGATGGGGCTCGCATTTGTCCATAGGAAGCCGTTTCCCTTCCTTTCCCAACTTCCAACCCAGGGCTAAGTGGTTCTGTCCCAGGAGACTGACATGCATCAGGCCCCTTTCTTTGCTGGGGGACCCCAAAAGAAAGACAGAGCCCCTGCCTTCAAGGAACATGCAGCCTCATTGGGGAGACAGACATGCTAATAATAAAATGAGATGATACATGTAAAATGCTTGGCATAAAACACAAGTGTATGTTAATTGTAATTTTGTTTCTCTTATTATGAACGTATTCCTGCAGGCCATGGTTCAGGCCATAAAAGAGGCAGAAGCTCCGTGGGAAGCTGTGTGTGTGGCCCTAGGCTTAGCATGGCATCCATTTAACTCACTGAATCCTCCAGAACCCACTGTTGTTATCTCCATTGTTCAGATGGAGGAGTGGACACTTAGGAAGGTTAAACAGCTGGCCCAAGGTCCCCCAGCTCATCAGTGATAGACCCAGAATTCGAAGCCAGTGCTATTAACTGCTATCCAGTGTGGCCTCCCTTTGAGCTCTGAGTTAATTGGGGTTTACTGAGCATCTCTATGTGCCCAGACCTGTGTTTGGTGGTTGGAGGGTCAGAACCAAGCTCGATCCATGGTCCCTGCTCCCGAGGAGCTCTCAGCACCCAGAACTATGAGAGGCTAGTGCAGGGGGTCCCAAGAGGTCTTGAGGGCTACTTTCAACACGTGAGCTTAGAAGATTCTAAGGAAAGCAGAGCAAGGGCGAGGTGTCAGGGCAGGATCCCCTGAGGTTAGATTTTACAGGAGTGGCTGCTCGGCCTGTCTCGCTCCTTGAATCCCTTCAGGGGTCCGCAGGCTACCCTCTGACCGCCCCCCATTCTCTTGTGCCTTCCAGGAATTCACCATCCCCCAGCTCTGTGGCCAGCAGTGACTCAGGAAGTACAGACGAGATCCAGGACGACTTTGAGCGGGAGGCGGACGTGGAGCCCATGGTCAGCTGATGACCGAGGCCCCCGTGCCTGGTGGTCTTGGTGATGGGGCCTCTGCCCCTTTCTCCCCATGGGGCCAGGAAGGCTCCTCGGAGTGGGGCTCCAGTCCTCACCATACAGACTTCCTCTGCCCTCCCTTGTCTGGAGGCCCTGAGGGACCGCTGCTTCCTTCCTTCCTTCCTTCCACCCCACCACCAACCAGTGCCCCTTCTCCATCCACCCACCCAAGGAATGGTGCTGTCAATTTCTATTGTTCTCCACATTACAAATGCAGACTTCTGTCCGGACGATGCAGTGTTAACTGTGCCTTTTCCCTTAAGCTGAGCCACTTTGAGCTCCAAAGAATTATTCCTTGCAGGTGTTTTTATACAAAACTCTAGGTGAGGGCGGGGCCCGCGGGCATGGTATAACGCAGATTTTCTACCCTCCCACCTGCTCCTCTGATTGGCTGTGAGCTATGCCCTCCCCTCCTTTTGCTGGCCAGCGCTGACCAAGCTGCGCTTGGAGTGATCTGCCTACCCCCAGGAAGGAGCTGTTTGCTTCTGCAACCTTCCCAGGCCTGGACGGGGACCTCCCAGGTGTTCTTCACTTACCGAAAGAGAGAAAAGATGGAAGGAGGGAGGGAAGACAAATTTTTATTTTCTTTTTGGATCGAGTGGCAAAGCGGAGGGACAAGGCACTGTGGGGGAAGGTGGAGCCTCACTGTGTTTCAACTACTATGCAAAAAACAAAACCAACAGAAAACAGCAGCTTGCCTTATATCATTGTGGAAGGTAGGCCCTCTCCCAGACCCCTGGTTTTCCTGGGAGGGAGGCCAAAGCTAAGGCAATCTCTCTCGCAGCCTCCGAGGGTGAGCACTGACTCGGAGGGGGTGCAGTCAAGGTCGGTCGCGGGGCCTGGCTCCTGCAAGGCCCTCGGTCACCTGACTGCTTGCTTTCTTGGGACTTCTGTGGGTTGGGGGGGTCTTTTATTGCCCTGATGACTTGATGTTTTTCTGTCCCTTTCCAGCCAACGATAAAGGGTTGCAGATCTCTAATTTCTCTGTGAGAAAGTCTGAAGAGGCCAGGCCTGGTATCCACCTCTCCACGGTGGAGCCGGGTCAGTACCGCCTGCCACCATCTTGGTTCTCCACTGTCTCCCAGTCGCCTGCTGTTTGGCCATTGGTAGACACTGGAAAGGGAAAGGAAAGGAGGCAGCAAGGGCTGCTGGTGGATCAGAGGTGGCAGGAGTGGAGCTGGAGTGAGAACCATCCTTGTTCTGCTCACGGGCACATGCAAGCCTCTTTCCATACTTCACTTGGTTGACTGACCAGTTGGGGAGTTAATCTGAGCCAGTATCTCCCCAGGACTGGAGTGGGCCCGAGTTGAAGGGCGCTGTGTCGAGGCCACCCGCCAAGTCTCAGCTTGGAGCCAGCTGAGCAGGCTTTGCTTTTTTTTTTTCAAAATTTCTTTTTGTACCCACTACCGTGGGCTTTAGTGCTGATTTTTGTTTTCGTTGGCCCAGGAGCTCCCCCTGGAGGTCAAAGGAGCAAAATGTGCCCGAGGACCAGACCTTCCCACCTGCTGCTTCTGTCTGCAGGCAGAGGAGGGCTCTAGCTTTGAGTAGGATGTGGCCCTGTCCTTCCTCCAGGGCACCGGTAAGGGCCTTCTTTCTCTTCCATTCCCTTACCTATTTTTCAGTCTTAAAACCATTGTACATAACATTCATATAATATATATGTGGAGAGAGTGAGAGAGTGTTAGTGACTGTGTGTCATTTTTATTTATCAGAACTTGGTGGCCTTTATTGTGAATTTTTTCCTCTTTTTTTATGTTGAGGGGGCCTCCTACTGGTCCCCAGTGGCAGTCTAGCTGAGAGGCTTCCATTCCCAGCGTCTCTGATTGGCCGCAGTCCCTTGGTGGTATGTGGAGGGACGATGGTTTCAGAGGAGAGACAGCCCTTCCCCTCCTCCTCGCTGACCCTTGTTCCAAAGGTTACAGGGTTCAAACATATTCGATTATTATTGTCGTTATTGTTGTTTTAGTTTTAGTTTTACTTTAACCAAAGGTTATCAGAGCCAGTTGGGCTTGGACCTCAGCTGCTGAAAAGATTTTCCGTTTTTGAGATGGGGGAGATGGCCGCCCCCGAGGGCCTCCTCAGTCCAGGCCTGCAGGAGGCATCGAATGGCGTGGTTAGGCGGGCAGACTGGAAGCCAGCCTTGGGTTGTTTTTTAAGGTGGTGGGAGGGTGGCAGACGTATCGTTAGGGTTAAGACAGTAAGGCAACAGTGTAAGTATTGGGGGTAACTAAGGTGGCCGTGGCGACTGGTGGCCAGTGGTAGTATTTGTGCTTTCCCCCTTGTATACATAGGATGTTTGTCTTTGGGGACTGGGGTACTCTGAATCTGTCCAGGGCGTATGGAAATGGCAGCAGCCAGAGACAGACGTTGGCTGGAAAGTTATTCCCGCTGGTTTTTAATAGCTGCTCTCCCCTGGGGAGCAAAGATTTGGGGCAGGTGGATGCAGGGGGGCAGCGAGAGTGTGGTGACCAGCCTCCTGGGTGGGGTCCCGGGTCTTGGCCTGGACCAAGGCCTGGCTGCCTCCCTCCCCACCACTTTTTTTTTTTTTGAGTTAGTTGCCAGTGGGCCCTGCTTGTCCCCCGCCAAGAGCCCACAGCTTGCCAAGAAAGACCCCAACGCTCGCTGGGGCAGCACCAGGTCCAGTTGGGACAAACTGGTCCGTCCTTTGTAAAGCTGTAAATACTTAATTTTGGTTTTCTATTTCTAAGCCCAGTGTCATATTGACATTGGTATTTTGGAATTGTTCTCAGATGGGCTCTCCTGTGCTGCCCTCTTTCACTCTCCTATTTTGGGGGGGTTTTATAAAAAGAGAGGATTGGGGAGGGGCAGGGAGAGTAGCTTCCTTTTGGCTCCCTGGTTGTGGAATATGTGCACGCATACACACACACACAAATACACACACACACACTCTTCTGAGACTCCGAACAGGGAAAAAAATTATTGGCAGGTACACACATTTTGTTTTCTTGTAGCAATATGTCTTGAGGTCTCTGAAGGGCCAGTCCATCATGGACTTAGCCCCTGGGTGTCCTTCAGATGACCTATGGAGAATCAAACCACTTTGGCTTGGGGTGGGGGAGAGGGTGTGGGGTAGGGGATAATATAAGGTGTAACTTAAGCTAAATGTAATCTATTTATAAAGCAAGAGTCTCTCATCTATTTTTATGAAAGGAAAGGTTTTTTTAATCTAGGGTAGGCAGTTGTGGTAGCCCAGCATTTTTCTGTGGACAAGATGCATGTTGCTGCTGGATTTAATATAATCAGTACCCATCCCCATCTCCCCGTCCTCACCGCCTGCTCATCTACACCCGTGAGCAGCTTCAGCAGAGTGCAAGTCCCACCTCACCCCATTTCTCTGTTCCCTGCTCCCTCAGCTCTCTGGTCCTTGGAAGTCTTAGTGGGGAGGGTACTTGTGGGAGTAGGTGGGCAGTGAGGAATTCAGAATTGGGAGGGGGAGGGGTACTCCGTGGGCAACAAGCCCTGCTTTTCAGAGGGTGGGCTCTGATTAGTTCCTTGAGCTCTGGTCTCCCGAGATCCATTTCCAAGTCAGCTGTGTTTGGGAGCGAATTGAGAAGCAGCAGGGCGTGGGCAGCAATGGGGCTGTAGGTTCAGGGGGCACACGGCTCCTTGGGGCCTGGGCCCTAGTGGGTCCCAGGTTGTCAGGCACTTGGAACAGGAGAGGAAATGCTGTGACTTGCTCGTAGCCCAGCCCTGGCTGTGCCCGCTCCAGGCCCGGGCCTGGGCTACAGTCCTTGATGTGCTCCTCCAGGGTCCTGGTTAAGGAACTAGGGTGCTGGGGGCTTTCCCAGACCTGAGTCATCCACCTTGAGACACTGAGCTTGGGTTCTAGAAGGGCTGTCTCCTAGAGTGGGGAGTCTGCAGGTGGCCGGTGGGTATGGGTAAAGGCAAATTCTCTCTGGAAGGGAACTTTCCATGGGTGGAAGCTTTCTAGGCTCAGGATGGGCTGTGTGTTAGTTGGGTAAATCCCTCACCATTCCCCTTGCCAAGCCGGAAAAGAAATGAGGCAAAGGAAACCGCCCCCCACCCCTCAAGACCCATTCATGGACATTTTAGCATCAACCTGATTTTTAGCCTCATCCAGGGAGACTTTGTATCCTGCAGTCCCATCCCACCCCACTGTTGCTGTTTGTCTGCCAGCTGGGTCTAGCATCAAGGGGAAGGGGGGGTTTATACTCATTGAAAGACTACTGATCCTACCGGAAACCAACCTGTTTACTGTACTGTTGTAAATATCATGCCCTTTATATCCTGTATATTGGCTTCTTTTAAATAAAGTAAAATGTCTTAGAATTGATGGTGTTTTTTTTTAAATTGACAATAAAGTGGTGATGGGGGATGGGGAAGAGGACTGAGGGCCACATAAACACTAAAACAAAGTAGCCAATTAGTGACACAATAGGGGAATTTCACATCACTGGTTACATTCGCCTCTGACAGTTGTACACATTTTACAGAAGGGGAAGAGAGAGCCAGAGAGATTAAGGCTGAGTAATTGTCGTAGCCTCGTTTGGAATTAAGGTCCTGTTAATCACAGAGCCCCCATTTCTTGCTTTCTTTTTTGTGAGGAAGATTGGGCCTGGGCTAACATCCATGCCCATCTTCCTCTACTTTATATGGGACGCCGCCACAGCATGGCTTGACAAGCGGTGGTGTCAGTGGGCGCCCAGGATCCGAACCTGCAAACCCCGGGCCACGGCAGTGGAGCGTGCATACTTAACCACTACACCACCAGGCCGGCCCCAAGCCCCCATTTCTTAAACCTCCTCCCAGTGCCCATGAGAGGCCACCTCCTGGGGCTCTGGATTTGACACTGTCCAATGTTCTTGTTAATGGCCAAGTTCAGGGAGACATTGCCCTATGTGAATGGCCCACCGACTAGGGTTTTCTTCAAGGATGAAGGGAAACAACCCCCACCAATTCCAATTTATTTTCTACCCTAAGACGTGCTCTTAATGTGGTTTCCTTTCGCCGCTCCCCGCTCTGTTTCAATTCCCCAAAGTGTCTTAAAGGGATGATCTGGAGGAAGGGAGTAGCATGAGATAACCAGGGCATTCTAATGTGGGGATTATTACCCCCACTTTACAGACAGGGAAACTGAGGCCCAGGGAAGTTACGTATTTTGCCAATGTCCTAGGGAGGAACCACAATCAGCATCAGAACTTTGGCTCCTAAGCAGATTTTCTGTTCACGCTGCTGGAGGAAATATAAACAGATAATTAGACGAGAGTGTTAGAAAAGCTATAACAGTTCCTTAGGAATAGAATGGGTCCCTAAGACCGTGTCATCACGAAGGCTGCAGAATACGAAGGCTTCAAGTAACGTTCAAGCCTTCACCAAACTTCTCCAAGAGAAAACTGAAATTTTGATGGGGGGGAGGGGAGATAAAGCACAGGACCAACTGGTTCCGCGGCCAGAGGCTTTGAAAGAAAAGTTAAGCCAAGACCGCCTCGCGTTTTATCTTTTATTGACCGTAAACTGCAAGGAAGCAGGCCGATTTATCTAAGCGCCAGGCCCCTGGGTGGCCCCGCGCCAGGCCGGGGCGGGGGGGGGGGCGGCTGGGTCACCGCCAGGGGACTGGCGGCAGGGACTCCAAGCTGGAGGCAGGGGACTGGCCGCGGTGTGGCCCTGCGGGGTCGAGGAGCCTGGTAGCCACAGGGCAAGGACAGCCTAAGCGGTCGCGCCGGGACGCCGCGCGCCAGCGACACCTGACCCGCTACCCTGCGGTCCTTCCGCCCCGCCTCACACGTGACCAGCCCCGCTCTCTCATTGGCTCGTTCAGCCTCTGTCCCCGCCTAAGAAGGCTGCAACATGACCGCCCCTCTGATTGGCCCAGGAGCTTCCATCTGTCGCTCTGATTGGTCGATGGGGCTCACGCCCTCTCTCCCGCGGCCCTCTCGAGACCTGCGGGGTCATACCATAAAGAGAGGAGGGGGAAACGTGTATATTTCACGGCTTCCCTTTTGGGTCGCCTTGTCCTAGGTCACGTAGGGGCCTCTATCATGCCCTCCAAAAGAGAATTATTTTAGTAACAGAAGGCAACTTTCGGTTGACCCCACTCGGAGGACAGGCCGGCAGACCCGGTTCCCCCGCCCGCCGAGGTGGTGCGCTCCGGGCGGGGCCGCCCCTCCCCGCGGCGCCCGGGCACACACTCCGGCGCACAGCCGCGCCGCGAGCCCGAGATGCTGCTGCCCGCGCTGCGCCGCGCCCTGCTGGCCCGCCCCTGGAGGGGGGCCGGGTGAGTGAGCGCCGGGCCTGGGGAGGCGCCGGGCCCCCCTGGCCGGACTCCCTCCCTGCCGGACCCCCGCCGGGTTCCCCTGGGGCTCCCCTCCCCCGGGGTCGCTTCCTCTAGTGCTCCCGCCCCCCACCCAGGCCCTCCTCCCACTGCGATCCCCTTGTCTCCCTCGGTGGTCGCCTTCCTTCAGGGAGGGGGACCCCCTTCCCGAATCTTGCGGCCGAATGGGGTTCCTCGGTGCCCTCCTGGCTCCCACGCTCGGAAGGTACCTTCCCCATCACTCGTCTTCCTCCTAATACTGGATTTTCGAAATCTGCCCACCGCCTGAGTGCGGCGGCTTCCTCCCAGGAGCACCTCTATTTTTAGCACAGCCCACTTCTCACCTCCCCACCCTCGGTCTCACATCAGGACCCACCTCTGGGGTTCCCTGAGTCTTGCCTCTCCTCTCTCTAAGCGCATTTCTACCTCTCTTTTCCTCTTCCCCTTGTTTCAAGTTAAGTGTTGGGCAGAAAAGGGACTCCTTCTGGTAGCTGGAATATGGGCCAAATGCTGTGCTAGGCACTTGGTATGTGCCTTATTGTGATGATTAAACGAGTTAGTACATGTAAAGTGCAGTGAACAGAGCCTGGCACATAGGCAGGGCCCGGTTATTATTCATCATGATCATCGTTGTCACTTGTATTTCAACTTCTCCTGTGTGGCAGGTAGTATTATTCCAAATTACAGATGAAGAAACGGAGGTTTAGTTTCAGGGTGGAGCTGCCCTGCAAACCCAGATTTGCAACCCCCTACATTGTAGAGTAGGGTTCCTGGACCCTTGCCTGCTCAATGACAAATGTTCTCGGAGCTCTTTACTGCTCTGGGCTCCACCGTGGGGGGGTGGGGGTGGGGTAGGACACAGACTCTGCCCCCCCAGGGACTCATGGTCTGCTGAGGCTGCCCCTTATGGACCTGTGTTTCTGTTGGCCTCCCTTTCAGAGCTGGGCAGCCCCCGCCCGCAATTTGAGTTTTGTTTACCTGACCCCTAGGACTGTCACAAGCTATGCCTCCCCTACTGAGCTCAGCTTCTTTCTGAGTTAATCAGTGTCCCAAGGGATGCACAGGGGTGGCCTTCAGCCATCGGCCCAGGTGAGTTTCATCACTGCTGTGTGTCCTCTGTGAGTGGGGGTGGGATGGAGAAGGGCACAGGAAGAAGACATGGAGAGAAGGGCTCCTCTTCCAAACTGAGGTGGGGGCCCATACTCGCCACACCCTCAGAGTCGTCCCATTTTCAGGCCTCTCCCTGCAGTCTGAGACCAGCCCTCTCAGACCCTGGATGGAAGTCCCATAGATTCATGTGTTAGCTGAGTACCTACCGTGTGCCTGTGCCCTGCTAAACCCTGGAGGGAAGGGTCCCTGGGGGATTCACATGTCGATGAGTCCTTTGAAGTTTTCAGTTTAATGGGGAACAAAGGCTTAGACAGAAAAAACCCTCTAATGTCTGGTAGAAAGCAATCCATATCCCCCCCCAAAAGCCCATAATAATAATATTTATCAAGCAGTCAAGTACCATAGGCCTGGCACCGTGCTGATAAGCCCTGTATTAGCCCCATTTTACGGATGGGAAACTTATCTGCCCGTGTAGGCAAATGTGGGACTAAAATCGCCGTTGGTCTGACTCCAGATTCTTGCTCTTTTTAATTACAAAGCCTCTTGAGTGGAGAAGAACGTTTTGCAACCAGAGAGAAAGCATTTTGCAACCAGATCTGCAGGCTCAGATCACCTCGTCTAATAACAGTGGCTGGCCCAATGCCCCAGACAGGGTTTCTCAGTTCAGCACTATTGACACTTGAGTCAGATGATTCTTGGTTGTGGGGCTGTCCTGTGCGCTGTAGTGTGCTTAGCAGCATTCTTGACCTCGACCCCCTAGATACCGTAGCACCCGCAAGTCGTGACAACAAAAAAGTGTCTCCAGACATTGCCAGATGTCACCCGGGGGGCAAAATCCCAGTTGAGAGCCGTGGCTCTAGATGAAGAGCTTTGGTGTCTGGTCACTTGTTCATTTATTTGACAGATATTTAGGACACACCTGTGGCATGCCTGCATTTATGGAGAAACAATTTTAGGACATTTTTGGTGATATCTCTCAGTGTCCTATACGTAAAACTCTAGTGCCGAGAAAAACCATCTCCAGGAACTGGTATGGGTGAGGTTCTGTAGTGTTTCCCTTTTTGCCTGGAGTGCCAGGAAGCTCAACCAGTTTTTACAAATACTCTTGATTGTGCATTTTCTTTTAATTTAATTAATATGTGTCCATTGTAAAAAGTGCAAGTAAAGCAAAAAAGAATGCAAAAATCACCTGGAATCTCAACAGGCAGAGGTAACCATTGCCATCGTTTTGATTAATATCCTTTTAAATTTCCATGAACGTATATATGCTTAAAACAACAATACAAAAACGGTCTCATGTGCAAATACTTTTTTGTAGCTTGCTTCTCTCACCTCATGGACTTGTATACCTTACTCTCTGGCCCCAGGGCCTAGAACTGTGTCTGGCACCTGGTAAGCACTCGGCAAACAATTGGTGAATGAAGGAATGATCTTTGAGGTCGTCCTAGTCAGCAGATCTTGATCACGTCCAGTCTTGAGACAGTCGTCCAGTCTTGAGACAGTCGCCACAATGGCCTTTATGGCCTTTAGGGATGGTCACTAATGACAATGGCTGCCACTTACCTTTGATGCGGGTTATTTTACCTAGCTCCTCAGCAACCTCTGATGCAGGTGTTATTGTTCCCATTTCACAGTTTAAACAACTGAGGCCCTGGGGGAATTAAGGAAAACTTGCCCTCGGCCTTAAGCTCGTAAATACCAGGCCTCCATCCATCTCCTTTGACCCTGACTTCTTACCCTTTTCTCTGTTTCATTGAACTTTATCATCTGTGTCCTCGGTTGTGTCTCTGCAAATTCTCTTTGGAAAGAGCCAAGATACATGTTTATGTTTATATATAAATTCAATAAATAAAAGAACTAGCCCAGGCACATCGTCTGCTTACAATGAAGGTTAGTTTTGTCCCTTCCTTACTCTGGTACCAGACCCTGCCGGGTGCTGGGGGTCCAGAGATGACTCCAGCTGCGTCCCCCAGCGGCAGGGGGCTTGTGGGCTGGAGTTGGCCACTGTCCCGTGCCCTGCAGGAATCCTCTCAGCCCACCTGCCTGTTTAATTGTCAAAATTTCACAACCCCCCAATGCTGGTCTCAGCCACCTGCCCCCTGGATGGGCAGAGGTTGTGCGGGGCAGGGGGCTGGCACGGCCTGTCATTCCCTGGACACACTGTGCTCTCTCAGCCCTCCAGGCAGTGGCCGGGCAGTGCCCCTGGTCTGGAATGTCATCCCCTGGCCACTTGGTGAGCCCACACTCCTCCAGTGCTTTGTGGCCTCGGACAGGCAGCTCTCCTCTGGCCCTTCAGTGTCCTGTCTGGAAAATGGGGATAATCTGATTGAACAGCCACGTAGCACAAGGATTACAGATGATGTGACAGTGGCTTCCTGGGTACCCAGTGTGTGCTTGGTAAATAATTGAGTAAAGGAATAACTAGAACCTAGAACGATCCTGATACTTGCTTCTAAGGTTGTTAAAATGCCCACTCAGGCAACATCGGCGCTGGCACACCTTGGAGCACCTGCCTCTGGTGCCGGGCACCTGGCTTGGCACATAGTAGGTGGCTACTGTGATTGGTGGCTGTTAGAATGGCCCAGAGGACAGCCTGTGGTGGATCCTGGCTCCACCTCTTAGCAGCTCTGTGGCCCTGGGCAGGTTACTCAACCTCTCTGTGCTGCCTCATGTTCCCATGTAGAAAATAAAGATGATGATAGCCACCTGCAAGAATTCTCTTGGTGATTAAATGAATTCATACGCAAAAACCATTTTGAAGAGTGTCTGGCACCTAAAAAACTTGATAAGTGTTGCTTCCATCCTTATTTTGGTCCCCTCCCCCACTGGTGGGCTGAACGACCCGCTGAACGACCGTCCTTGATTGGGATATCGAGGCAAGAGGGTCCCAGCAGCACAAGGATAGTGGCAGGTGTGGAACTCAGATGTCCTCAGTCCCTTCCCTTTATTCTAATTCCCCCGGTGCAAAACCCCTTCTGTTGCAGTTGAGCCTGCTCACCCCAGGGGCTGGGGCAGACACGTGCCCTTCTTGGGGGCTCCTTAGCCCCCAGACCTTCCCTGGCAGAGACCACGTCGTGGAGTGGAAGGCCCTGGCTGAGCTGGCAGTGTCAGTGGGCAAGCCGCTGCCCATCCTGGGGTGGCCTCTTCCCTCAGCTGGGGATTGAGGAGGTGCCAGCTGGACGGTGAGGAGGATGAACCTGTCCCTTCGGCTCCAGCTGACTGTGGGTCTCTGCAATGTTCCAGGTGCTTCTGCAGTAGTGTGTGTCTCCTCAGTGAGGAAGACCAGGGTTCAAATCCTGCTCTGTCACTGACCGAGCTGAGGCCGTGAGCCGAGAGTACCGTGACCTCTGAACCTCAGTTTCCTCACCCGTAAAATGGGGTTAATAGTGGTGCCTCCCTTGTGCATTTGTCCTGGGGATTCAGTGAGATAATCACTTAGCGGAGTGCCAGGCGTGTTATAAGTGCTTAATCAAAGTCCCTCGATGGCACTGAGGTGGAAACAGCTTGATGCCCCTCCCTCTGGGCTGGCCCTGGGCCCCGCGCTTTCTCTCTGCTGGCCTCCTCTGCCGGCGCTTATCTCAGCGATAAGGGGAATTAGCCTTATCGGGCCCCTGATAACAGCTGGGGAAGCCTGGAAGCCCCATGAGGCAAGGATAATTTCCTTTCCACTCCTCTCCTTGGCCGTGGCCACCCATGACTCCAGCCACTGGCTAGCCCAAGGGACCTGCGCCCAGTTCTGGGGGCCTGGTGTCCCTCTGACACGGCTTGTGCGTTGTTTTAGAGGTATTTCTCAAGTGCTTGCCCTGGGCTGGGCGGTGTGTCCGGAACAGTGTGTTCACCAGCACAGGGGACAGGAGCCGGCCAGGTGGAGCTTACGGCCTGGCCGGAGCCCAGACAGTCAGGGCTGCTGCGAGGAAAGTGCGGGCTGAGAGATGAGCCAACAGGGGCCTGTCCAGGCTGTGCGAGGCCAGCCAGGTGAAGAGCATCCACACAGAGAGGACCACGGAAAAGACCAAGGGGCTGGACTGCAGCAAATGCGGTGGGAGATGAGTCTGGAGGCCTCGGTCAGCATTCTGAATTTTTATTGTAGAAAGGAGAAGCCACTGAGTAGTGCTGAGCTGAGCGCTTGTCCTCTCTGTGTGCCTGTGTGTGATCAGATTTTCCTGTTAAAGCTTTAACTTTGGCTGTGGTTGGAGAGTCGCTTGGGGACACTGGGGCAGGAGTGGCTGTTGCCACGTCCAGGCAAGAGCTGACAGTGCCTTGGACCAGGGTGGAGGCCCTCTGCTTCTCCTCTGTAGATTTCTGAGGTTGCGCTGGTGGGCCCACAGCTCCATCCAGCCCTGACGTGATGTCTTGGTGTTGTGGCCTTTGCAGCTCAGATCTGGTGCCTGCAGAGGGAGGGGAGGGGCAGCTGAGGTCTCGTGCCCAGGCTGTGAGGTCCCCGGGTGAGCAGAGGGGCACCCCGGGCTGTTGGGGGAAGCGGGGTCAAGTTCACACTGCCCCGTGCCTCCTTCCTGGAGTGGGAAGGCTGAGCGCCGCCCTAGGAAAGGTCGATGGGACGCATCTCTGCCTCCCGGAGCCGGGCACCTGGTGGGCGCTCAGGAAATGGGTGATGAATAAGGGAGTGAGCCCTCTTGACTTCATCTGAGTTATGTCTGCATCTCTGCGCTGTGAAATAAACATGTGCTGACCGCATGAATGAATAGGAATGCAGTCCTGCCTAGCAGGGCCGCGCAGATCCTCCTAGAGGCCCCAAGTCGTGTGAGAGAGTGATCTCCACCTTCCCTTGAGCCAATGGAAGGGTGCTCATGTTAATCCCGAATGGCCCATGAGCCAAAAACACATTGAGAGAGTCCCTGGATTATTTTTGGCTCTATTGACTCAGGCTGATCTTTGAATTAGTCTCTCCAGGCCCTGGAGACTTTCTAGGCATAGAGATGGCCATGGGCACATATGATCCTGAGGTCACAGTGGGCCTCTGCCCTGAGGGCCTCTCCCTGCGGAGGGAGACCTGCAGGATTTCTGTTCCTGACACTGTCCGGGAGGGAACACAGAGAGGAGAGCTGGTATCTACTACATTGTAAGCTTTTGCCCTGGGTGGACTACGGTGCTATGTTTATTCCAGCAGCATTTTTGACACCTTGGGGGTGTCTGGGAACCAGTTTGCCTTTGAAAACCTGGCCTGGTGGAGTAAACATTCTGGAAGACCTTTGCAATTTTCTTAGAAAGACCTCAGAGCGGGAGGGGTGAGGAAAGGCAAGTGCTTTTAATCCTCGTGATGACCCTGCAGGCAACAGGGTGTTACTCCCATTTTTCAGGCGACAGAGCAGAGGCTCTCAGAGGTTGTGATGATGTGCTGAGGTCTCAGATGGAGCAGGTGTGGTTTGTGGTCCTGGGTGCGTCTGCTCCCAGAGCCTGTGCTTCTCGCACCCCCAGGAATGGGGGTTCAGAGCAGGGTTGCAGCCGCCGCCTTCCTGGCTCCCAGCCCAGCGCTTGTTCCCAACCGCGCTCTCCTGGCTTAAGGAGGACATGGTGCCGTCTGATCTGCTGATTGGTGGTGTGCTGCTCCTGAGGCCCAGAGAGAGGCGGCTGGAACCTTCCAGATGGCCCGGGAATAGATGCCACCCTCCCCTTTCCTGTTCAGGCTTGTGGCTGCTGGTATTTTTCCTGCCTTTCTGTTCTTCCCCACCGCAGGAGGTGAAAGCCTGCCGTGTGGATTTTAATTTATTGAGCCAGTCTGTAGCTCTGCATTGTCATCTCTTCAGATCTCCATCATAACCCCATGAGATGGGGTCACCGTTTGCCATCCTGTAGGAGGAATCCAGCTCCAAACCAGTGACTTGCCCCAGGTTACCTGCTCGTGGGACGCTGAGCCAGCCCCACGTGTCTTCCTTCAGTTTGGGGAGGGGTGGGGCCCGAGGAATGTAACTGGCTTCCTTGGGTGTGTAGGTGCAGCCTGGGGCGGGGGGAGAGGAGGAAGAAGGTCACTCCTTTTGCCTGTGGGGATCGTGGGCCACCGGCCTGCCCCTGTCTCCCTCCTCAGCTGCACAGGCCCCTTTCTGCTCTTCCTACCTGCCCCTCCCTCTGCCTGGAATGTCCTCCCAGCTCTTCTCAGACCTCCTGCTGGTCTCCTGCAAAGGTCACCTCCTCAGAGAGGCCCTCCCTGACCACCCTGGCTGAAGTAGCCCCTCCTTTCCCCTTACTCACTCATTGCTGCGTCCCCTCTGTCATCGTGTTTGTTTCTTGCCTGTGCCCCCCGCTGGAGGTCAGCTGCCTGCAGCCAGAGGCCTTCCTTTCCCGGTCACTGCGGTATCCCCAGGGTCTAGAACAGCATCAGAGACGTGGCAGGTGCCCAGTAACCTTGTAGAAAGAATGAAGGACCTGCCCTCACGGCCCTGGTTTCGTGTCCTTCCTCCAGGCCTCCCAGAATGCGTCGTTGAGCCTCCAGACCCCTTCCCAGTGAGAAGGAAAAAAAAGTGCCCCTGACGCTCGTAGCCGGGCCATTTTGTTCTCCTGTTGGGCATCAACAGCCTTAGAGAACGCCAGCCTCAGACGAGGCCTGAGAATGGGATGAGGCGCCACAACCCCCTTCATAATTTTGTCTAAGCACAGAGGCCACCGTGCCACCCCCAGAGTACCAGACACCCCCCTCTCTTGCTAAATGAGAAACTGCTGCTTTGAACATGGGGAACACGCCCCCGTGTTCTGACATCATCCAGTCGAGAGCAAACCCCGCCCTCCTTAAGCCCTCCCCAAATCACCCAGCCGGCACCCAAATCCTATAACAGGTTCTTTCTAGCACCCTCTTCTCGCGAGGCCCTACATCCCCCAGATGTGCGCGCTCCCTCCCGCAGTGACCAGTAACCCAACTTGTCCACCGCAGGTGTGTTCCCTCTGGTCTCTGCAGGCTGTTGACACTGGGGGAGATCCATCTGGCTTTTTCTGGACTCAAATCCAGATTTCTCCTGATCTTGATCTTAAACTAATCTTTTTCCTTTAAGGACCTAAATTTCCCTATTTCTATAATGGGGCCGCGGGTGAGAGCCATCGGATGCCACGATGGATGGGAGGCGTTATCAAGTCTAATGTGCCCTGTGTGCGTTAGGTGGCCTTTGTCATTGTGATTGTCCTCATTTACAGATGAGGAGACAGGCCTGGAGGGGAAGCCCCACAGGGACTGGGGATGACTGACCCTAAAGTCCCAGCTCTTACCCACCCGTCCTCCCACCTGTGACCCCCAGACACGTTAGGGGATGTGGTCACTGGAGGTCACTAGTCAATGAGGTTGTGAAGTTCAAGACTGAATAGGCCCCCAGAACAAGGAGTTCTTGAAACTCAGTGCCAGGAATCAGCCCCTGAACCTGCAGACCAGCCCTCCCTGTCTCTGGGCTGAGCTCAGGGCCCTCCTCCAAGTTCACGGTCCAAGCCTGGACGTTCCCGCCCACCCAGAGCTCAGCTCTGCGTGCCGAGGGAACTTCAGCGGGTTCACATTCCGAGAGACTCAGCTCTGGAGTGTGCTGCCTTTTCATCTTCGAGACAGAAGTCACGTGGGTCTGTTTGGGATAACGTCTGCATTGTGGGGAAAGAGCGCGAGAATAAACCCTCTCTGTGTGCGGAACACTTGGAAATGGTTTTGCATCTATGAATTTAAACTTCAAACAACCGCGTGACTTCGTACGATGATCTCACTTTCTAGATGTGGGAACAGGCTCAGAGGAGGCAGGTCACATGCCCAAGAACACACAGTGGCAGGACTGGGACTTGAACTTGGGCCAGCTCTCGCCCGCCAGTTCTGTAGTTGCTTCTGGGCCAACCCAGGACCCCACCGTCGGAGATCGAGGGGCTGGCGCTGGCGGCGGCAGCTGCTGATCTGCTCTGTTCTCCGCTCTTGCACCCCAGGCTGCGGTGGAAACAAACCTCCTCCCTGACGGTGGCCAATGAGCCCATCTTGGCGTTCACACAGGGCAGCCCTGAACGAGATGCACTGCAAAAGGTAATGGGAGGGTGGGGCACACGCAGCGGGTAGAGGGCATGGGGCGGAGATGCCTTCAGCTGCCCTGGTGATGCTGCTCCGTGCCTACAGCCGTCACCCCCTCCTGCCCCGCCTCAGCCCTGGAAGGAGACGTGGAGCATGGGAGAGGCTGGGGGCAGCAGGGTGGCAACCCGGACCACCTTGGGGCCTGAGTCCAGGTCAGGGGTCATAAGCCCACAGATGTTTTATGCTTGAAAACATTCTCCCCTTAATTGCCAGTATTTTAAAAGTCATGAGATTTCACATAAATTTCAGATGCAGGTTTTTTTAAATCTGTTTGTAATGAGAAGACCTGGCAGGACAGACAATGACGATGGATGGAGGCTGAGTCCTGCTGTTCCCAGGGGAACACATGCTCTCTCACCCAGACCTGCTTGCCTCCTTCTCATTTCTTTTTTTTTTTTCTGGTGAGAAAGATTGTCCCTGAGCTACCATCTGTGCCCATCTTCCTCTATTTTTTTATATGGGGGGCCGCCACAGCATGGCTTGATGAGTGGTGTGTAGGTCTGCGCCCGGGATCCAAACCCATGAGTCCCAGACCGCCGAAGCGGAGCACATGCACTTAACCACGACACCACTGGGCCGGCCCCCCCACTCATTTCTGTTGCTGCCTGGGCATCTGCATTTGCAGACTCTGGATTGGGGTTTTAGGTGGGTGGAGAGGAGAAGGATGTGCCTATCTGCCCTCTTGTCCTCTCCCCAGGCCTTGAAGGAACTGAAGGGTCGGACAGAAGCCATCCCATGTGTGGTGGGGGATGAGGAAGTGTGGACCTCGGACGTGAGGTACCAGCTGTCGGTAAGTCCAGTGGGTGGGCAGGGCTCGGCCTCTCCCTGAATCTGGGGTGTGTCTCTTGGGCCACACATATAACGTAGGGTCTCTGCCTCCAGAGGGGTTTGTAGTCCCCTCCTGGATTTTGAATTCCATGCACCGAGATAAAAGTTCCGACAGCAATCTGGGGGGGCTGCCAGGAGGAAGTTAAAAACAAGGACTACTGCCAGCTTCGCCAGCTCTCTAGAAAAGTTCTCCCATTGACCACCTGGAGAGTAGGAAGAAAGGACTGGAGGTCAGAATCAAAGCTAATCCTTCCAAAGAAAGGGGAGTTACCCAAGTCCTTGTCTGTATTTGGGAACCACTGGTCTAGCCGACAGTGAGCTTTCATCTAAGGTAAGCACCCGGGGCGGGGCCAGGTGTCACCTCCTCGGAGAAGTCCTCCTGCAGGAGCCCTGCTCCTTCTGCAGACAGTCTCAGAGGCCCTGTCCCATCGCACGAGCTCCTCCTTCAGTCCCTGCCACTCCTCTTGGAGGCGGGAAGAGCAGGAAGTTAGCTGCCCATTGTGCAGATCAGGGGACAAGGTCAGAGATGTTAAATGACCTGCCTGGGGTGGCACAGTTAGACCTGGAACATGAATGAGAGGTCCAGGTTTTCCAGTCTGTATCCCTTTGATTTTGATGTAAATGAATTCATTCACCCTGTTTCTGAAGAGGATTAATTTGCATACAGTGCGGCAAGGTCATCTTGCTGTGACCTGTGATGACCTTGGCCTGAGAAACCCACCTGCTCCGAGTTCAGGGAGGCAGGAACTGGCGTAGACTTAGGGTAGACCAGGAAGGTCTTAGGTCTCTCATTTAGGGGAGCATAAAGGGTTGGCCCTTTTGCAGACGGGTGAGCACCTCTGGCTCTGTCCAGATAGAACCCTGAGCAGGCGTGTGCAGGGGTGAGGGAGAGGACCCCACTCTCAGGGTTCCCAGGACGGCCTGGGGCAGGAGTTGCCCACAGAAGCGTCCCAGAGCCCCTGCTGCTGGATCAGCTACCAGATGGCCTGACACCTGGAGCCAGTGGAACACGGCCTGGGGTCAGCATGCTTCAGGCCCTCCTCAGGTCTGACCAGGTGTGTGCCAGGTGCCAGCCCAGAGCAGCTCCCACGGCCTCACTCACCGGCTCTCGTCTCTGTACCTGCCTGGAGCCTGCCCTCGCCTGCAGCCCCCCGAGGCCTCCGAGGCCGCTGCGGCCCCCGGGGATTTTCCAGGCAGCTGGGATTTTGATAACCCCCTGGGCGGGCACTTCTGATTTCCATTTTCCGTGTTGCCTCCGTGACCTGGTCCCGTGGTAGTGGTTGGGACCCAGGCATTTGGGGGCGGTGCAGGGGTGAGGGCAGGAGCTGTGTTGCGGGGACACGTTGCTAACTTGGGGTATCCACAGTCCACTGGGACGTGCTCAATTGAAGCGCCTGGGTCCCAGGTCCTTCCTGGCCCCTCAGTGCCACAGGCTGGTCTCAGGTGTGGACAGGATACAGGTGACTGTGCCAGGGTTAAAGCGAAGGGGAAAGGGCCGCTTTCTACGCAAACCTAGACCAGCGCTGCCCAGTAGAGCTTTCTGTTTGCGATGATGATGGTGATCTGCTGTCTGTTGTGGCAGCCACCAGCCACACGTGGTTGTCAAGCGTATGAAAGTTGGCTCGTGCAACTGAGACAGGGCAAAGAAGCGAACTTTTCCCCACTTTACTGCTCATGCTAGTCTCCAGCACTGCCGGGTTCTGTTTGTAAATGTTCTCGAGGATCTTCCCTTTTGGATGAGTATATCGGGGCCTCATGCAAGGGGCTCAAGAGGCAATTGCTCTGTTTCCTAGGGACTTAGGGGCATGGCAGAAATCCCGAGTGTTTCACACCAGTGCATTGTTTTGGGCCTCCCATGGTCACAGTGCCCATCACTGAGCCGTGGCCTCATGCCAGACCTGGTTTGGAAGGATTTTCGCCTGTGACCCCATCTGGTCCTCTTCTCCATGCTGTGAGGCAGGAAGTCCCCATTTCCCAGACGGAATGACTTGGAGAAGGGAAGTCGGTGAACATAAGGCCCCACAGCTAGGAGGTGGCAGATTGGGATTTGAACCCGTGTCTGCCTGACCACCAAGTCCATGCCTTCCCTGGAAAAAGATTGTGCAGTCCATGTCCTTCTGGACTGTGAACCTTCTGGAACAGGAACCGTGTCTTACTCATTGAAGAGCAGGTGCTCCTTAACTCTCGAGAGGGAGGTGGTGTGGGCCGGGGCGGCGGGCGAAGGCTTTGTGGGGAATGGAGGGAGAGAGCGAGCGTGCCGAGGACTCGTGCCTGGAAAGCGAGCTCTGAGCCCGGCCCCATGCTCACTGTCCTCAGTGAGTTCCCGCAGTGACCTCAGCCTTCTCTCTCTTTCAGCCCTTTAACCACCGACACCAGGTGGCTAAGTTCTGCTATGCAGACAAGGTGAGTCCCTGTGACTTTGGGGTTGGGGCACTGCCCCTGTCTGGCCTGCGAGCTGCTGATGTGGAGGTGGACGTGTCGCTGCTTCCCTCTGTGGCCGTGGGGGGTGGGGGCTGGGGGGGTGGCTGGCCCTGGGAGAGTCTCTTTGGCAGGCCAGGCATGCAAGGGTTAACTTGAGCCAGTGGGAACTGCCTGGGCCAGGGCTGGACATCCCCGGACATGCACATTTTGGTGAGGCAGATCTTGCTTTGGGAAGTGGGGGTAGGTTCTGGAAGGTTGAGTCAGGGAAATTGGAGACATCATGGATGGAAGGGCAGGCGGAGAATTGGTATCACAGAAGGCCATTCAGAGGGGATGGGGTGACTTGTGGCCGGGGGTCTGGGAGCTGGCATCATGTGGCACTGAGGGCACTTGGCATCTGGGACGCCAGCGGCAGGTATGTGTCTTGGGCTGTGGTTCTGGCCTGGCAAGGGCAAGGCCAGCCCCCTCGAGGGCTGGAGGCTCTGGTTGGTGGGGTCAGGGGCCCCAGGTCCCAGGAATAAGTTGAGGCTGTGATGAGCCCACAGGAGACAGTGGAGCAGGTTTAACAGCTGTGGGACCTAGTGCCAAGTCCCTGGCTTGCTGCCCTACCTGGCGGGTCCCTCAGACGTCTCCAGACGAGCAGGACGGGTTCCGAGCCTGGGGTGGCCCAGCTGGCAATGGGACTGCGGTGTCTGCAGCTGTGGGGAGAGGGGGCTGGGGCCAAGGGAGCCAGGGCTCTTCCAGATCTTCCTCCCTCGCTCACTCCCCTGGGACCCCTCCTGCTGCAGGAGGAAGCCCCTGACCTCTTCCTCTTCATTAGGCCCTGCTCGACAAGGCCATCCAGGCCGCCTTGGCCGCCAGGAAAGAGTGGGACCTGAAGCCTGTCACAGACCGGGCCCAGGTCTTCCTGAAGGCGGCAGATATGCTGAGCGGGCCACGCAGGGCAGAGGTCCTTGCCAAGACCATGGTGGGACAGGTGAGGTGCCCTTGGGCACAGTTGGGGTCGGGGTGGGGGCAGTCCTACCCCATCCGATTCAGCATACATCGGCTGAACGGCTTCCGGGTGCCAAGCCCTGCTCTGTGTGCTGGAGACCCAGAGATGCCCTTGAGGGACAAGGCCTAGGAGAGGGACAGACAAACAAAAATGGTGGACGAGGTGGACTGTGAAAAGCCTATGTGTCCTACCGTGGAAATGTCCCCTCCCCTCCATCTCTGTCCCCGTCCTGGGCCAGGCCTGTTGTGTTTGCCTGGACTGATGGTTGCCCTGTGCAGTCCTCCAGGCTCGGTCAGACCCTCAGTCCTCAGAGCGGTCTTTCTGACACCTCAGCCGGTCACTCCAGGTTTGCAGACCAACAAGATCTCTCTGTCACTGAGTCACGTCCCAAGTCCTGAGCCCAGCACCCAGGGCCCTTCGTTCCAGCCTCTGTCCAGCTCGCCAGCTGCTCTGCCCTTCCCACCAGGCTATCCTGCCTTGACATTGCCGTTAGCAAGACTCCTGGACACCGCAGGCGTTCGTCTCCCTGCCTGTGCCTGGTGTCTCCTGCCTGGAATGCTCGCTCTCTTTTCTCTGCCCCGTGAACTCCTACCCATCAAGGTCCAGTCCAGATATCACCTCCACTATGAGGCTTCCAGAACCTTCTCAGTCTCAAAGCATCAGTCCCGCCTCTGTGCTCCCATAGCATGCGGTTCGTTTGTCAGTTACAGCTCAGATCACATTGGGATGTTATGACTTCCTATGGGTTTGTCCCCCTTTATGAGCTTTTTGGGGACAGTAATCACATGTTAATGTTCTCTGTCTTTCTGGGCCTTGCACTGTGTCTTCCTGGAATCATAGGAGTGAGTGCATGTTGAGCCAGTGATTGGCACCGGCAGCACAGAGCTGGGGAGGAGCAGAGGGAGATAGGGTTAATTTCACCGTCCCCAGGAGTAAGCCTTGGGGTTGGGTCCCTCCGGGAGCTCTTCCTGGGGGTTCCGCGCCGAGAGCCCCTTCTGCTGCCTGGAGGTGGTACAACAGCTCCCCGCCCTGCCAGGTGTCTCCTGGTTCTCTCAGCAGCCCCTGGGGTGAGTGTCGGGCTCCAGAGTGTCCCGAGTGAGCCACACCTGGGCAGGAGACACACAGGCTCCAAGACCAGATGAAGGTGATGAGACCAGCCTGGTGGTGTAGTGGTTAAGTTTGCACACTCGGCTTCGGCCGCCCGGGGTTTGCGGGTTTGGATCCTGCGCGCAGACAGACCTACACACGGCTCATCAAGCCATGCTGTGGCTGCCTCCCATTTACAAAATAGAGGAAGATGGGGACAGATGTTAGCTCAGGGACAATACTCCTCACCAAAAAAACCAACCAAATAAAAATCAAGACCAGATGAAGGTGCCTCTATTTTACTGAAGACTCAGGAGCTTGTAGGAAGCACGGCGACCGCACAGAGCAGGGGGCAGTGCGTCTCAGCCCAGCCTCCCCTGCTCTGCATCCCAAACAGGGCGAGCAGCTGCCAGTGACCCCATGTGCCAAGAGGGGCCGCCGCGAGCCGAGAAAGCCCTATTGCTGCCCGGAGTCCTTCCCCACGGCTCACGTTGCCGTCGGGAGGAACGGGCAGGCTGACGAGATGTTTACAGCTGCCAGGCCTCCTGGTTCTCGGCCCAGACGCCCCAGAAAGGGCACGTACTCGTCCCGGGGAAGGAGCCGCCAGCACCCTGCACACGATGTCACCGAGGGCGCAGGGCCCAGTGTCGGGAGAGGGCTAACGGGAGGCACGGCCACCCCCACTGACCCCGGCCTTCCCGCCTCTCAGGGTAAGACGGTGATCCAGGCCGAGATCGACGCCGCGGCCGAGCTCATCGACTTCTTCCGATTCAATGCCAAGTTTGCCGTGGAGCTGGAGGGGGAGCAGCCGATGAGCGTGCCGCCCAGCACCAACCGCGTGGTGTACCGCGGGCTGGAGGTACCCGCAGGCGGCGGGGCGGTGGCGGGGCTGCCGGGGGCCTGAGCTCGGCCTCACCGCCCCCCTCCCCCTCCCCCTCCCCCAGGGCTTCGTGGCAGCCATCTCCCCCTTTAACTTCACCGCGATCGGCGGCAACCTGGCGGGGGCGCCGGCCTTGATGGTGAGACGCGGCCCTGGTGGTGGGGGAAGCACAGGAGGCGGGGGCAGCATGGGGCTTATTTGTCAGGGCCGCACAGCTCGTAAGTGCTGGGACAGATAAGGATTCGGGTTTAGTTTTAAAGTCACCCCAGTCTGGTGGGGGAGCCGCAGCCCTGCCCCCAGAGGGCCCGGTGGCTCACGGAGGAGCAGGAGGGGGGCTGAGAGTTGTCGGGGGTCTGGACCCTCTGCCCCAGGGCGGCTGGGTGACCTTGAGGACGCTCATGCATGGGGCCATCCTCGTGCATCTTGCACAGGCAGGCGTGGCACACATGGAGGTGCCCACGTGCCCTCAGCCGGGACACGTGCAGAAATAGCCCTGCGAGCACTTGCCCGGCCACACCCAGTGAGCGCCCAGCGACTCGGAAACACCCAGAACAGACCTGCCCGAGGGTGCTGGCAGGACCAGTCTGCGCGGGCTGCTGGAGGAAGGGAGCCCTGGCCAGAGTGTGGGAGCAGACGGGCAGGGTATGGTCTTGTTGGCAAGGGGTTTTAGAGCAAGTGCCCGACACCTGGAGGAGTGGCGTTGGGTAGAGGACATCCTGGCCTGCACAGAAGAGGGTGGTTCCAGGCGAGGGATGGCCGTGCTTCGGGGTGAGGTGGGAGTCGGGGCAGGTGGCCCCAGCCTCGTGGGTCATCACCACGCCCCCCCGGGCAGGGCAACGTGGTCCTGTGGAAGCCCAGTGACACTGCCATGCTGGCCAGCTATGCCGTCTACCGCGTCCTCCGGGAGGCCGGCCTGCCCCCCAACATCATCCAGTTTGTGCCAGCTGATGGGCCCACATTTGGGGACACCGTCACCAGCTCAGAGCACCTGTGCGGCATCAACTTCACAGGCAGCGTGCCGTGAGTCCCTAGGGTGGGGTGGGGCGGGGTGGCGTGGGGACATTCACCCAGCAACTGCCTCGTCACCTCTGTCCCAGAGCTGGTGCTGTGAACCCAGAAGTCAGGCACTGACTATACCCACTTACTCGCTGTGTGGCTGTGGGCAAGCCACTTCACCTCTCTGAGCCTCAGTTTCTTCAGCTGTACAGCGGGAGTCATGGTCCCTACCCTGCAGAGTAATTGTGAGGGTCAAACTAGGTAACGAACAGGGAAGAGCTTCACAGGCTGGGAGCTGCTACAGGTGTTTGGCGATACTGATTTTGACACCTCATCTGTTACTGGAAAGGGTACAAGGGAGCCTGGAGTGAATTGCAGGAGGAGATCAGACAGGCTTCTTGGAAGAGGTGGCATCAAACAGAGGAGTTGGCCAAAGGGGGGTTGGGGAGAATGTTCTAGGAGAGGGCAGAGCATGTGCAGAAGCCTGAAGGCTAAAGTTCTCGTGGTCTGGGAGGTGGAGGTGGCCCGTGTGGCTGAAGTGGCATTTGAGGGGCAGGACACAGTTTGATCATGGTCGCTCGTTCATTCACTCACCCAGCAGGTGTTTATCGAGCCCCTGCTCAGCGGTGATGGCGTGCAGGAGACAAGGTCCCACCTCTCGGGGGATTTAGTCTGGTGACTGTAAGGCCCTGTGAGCCTGCAGAGGTGTCTGGACTTTATTCCAGAGGTGATGGGAGCCACGGCAGGTTTTACACAGGGGGAGTGGCGTAATCAGAGTTCTGTCTCAAGTAGAGGTTGCAAATGGTGGCTCTCCAGGTGGACCTGCCGTGTGGCTCTGTTTTCTTTGACTCCTAAGAGAGATGGACCAGCCTTGTACACTGGGACAGTTTCATGTGAAAATCCAAACGTTGGCTTCTCTTGACGACCTGGACCCCATGGTCGCTGCCCACATTTCCACGTGGTGCCACTGGCCGGAGGCGGGCGGGTGCTCCCCGGTCCCCCGCTGTCCCACCAGCCCGGGTCTCTGCATGCCTGGATGGCCTTGTTCCGTCCCTGCTGGCCCCTCGAGCCCCCTGTGTTCGCAGCCTGTGTCGCACATGGTCGCTCTGGCCGCTCTGCGCACGAGGCGCTAGTGGCGGGAAGCAGGAGGCCGGTGAGGAGGCTGGCCACGTCTGGGGAGGGGCGACGGGGGCCTGAACCTGGGTGGGGACGGTGCCAATGGAGAGAAGGGGGCCGATTGCAGTGAGCAAGGAGCAGGGTCAGGTGGGGGGTCGGCTGAAGAAGGTGAATCACGTGCTGGTCACTCTGAGGCTGAGCTGCCCAGGGATTGTCTGGGGACAGATGTCAGGGTTTGCTCTTGGGGACCTTCCAGGTGTCCTCGGGGACACCTACAATGGCTTCTCCCCTCTGCTGGCCTCAGGCTCCCCCTGCCACTCCCCCCCAAGGTATCCCGGGTGGCGGTGGCAGCGTTAGAATTGCTGAGGAGGGCCGTTTTCCAGAAGGCCCGCTCTGCTGGCTGCGGGCCCCACGGTCCCTGCCTATTAGCGGGCGGGGCGGGCCGGCCCCTGTTGCCGTGCTCTGCGGGCTCAAAGGTGGGAAAGTCATAAATTAGCATTAGCTGCTGTGTCGCCGGCTCCCGGTGATTAGCATTTTTATTGTTTTGAGGTGCTGAGGTTGGTCACACTCAGAGCCCGGGGAGGAGGCAGGGGCCGGGCGCCCTCTCCCCGGACCCTCGTTGGTTTGGCCTCTGGAGCCTGGGCGCTGGGCTGGGGTGCCCCTGACAGACCACGGCAGCATCTGTCCCCGTCAGGCACTGCCGTGTGCCCAG
This sequence comes from Diceros bicornis minor, assembly GCF_020826845.1. Classification (NCBI taxonomy): domain Eukaryota; kingdom Metazoa; phylum Chordata; class Mammalia; order Perissodactyla; family Rhinocerotidae; genus Diceros; species Diceros bicornis. Next base: position 36,026,667 of record NC_080752.1, on the reverse strand, counting down.
CACTGACTCTCGTTCGGGTGAATCAGGACAGCCCTGCCGGGTGGGATTGTTCTCTCTTGTTGCCAGAGGGGGTGCAGAATTTGAGGTTCAGAGAGGTTAAGTAATGAACGTAAGATCACACAGCCGTGTCTGAGTCAGGACTTGAACCCAGCACCCCTTGGCCTTCTCTGCACCATCTTGCCACCAAGCCTCCCCTTGCTCCCTCCTTGTAGGCCTGGAATGCAGCCCATTTCCAGGTGCCACCACCTACTCGGTTCCCCACCATGCTGCCGTGACCCCTGCCCGCCTCCTGCTGGGCCGCGACCCTGACACTCCTCCCTGGGCTCTTCGGCCCCGTCCCCTAGTAAGGGCTGCCCCACCCGAGACCCTTAGCTTCTCAGGAACCCGAGCGCGGCCCCTCATCCGTGTCTTGTCCTGGTTTTAGCACCTTCAGACACCTGTGGAAGCAGGTGGCCCAGAACCTGGACCGGTTCCGCACCTTCCCACGCCTGGCCGGAGGTGAGGGCCCCTCTGCACCCCTCCCCTGGCCCCAGGGACCCCTCCCATGGCTGTGCTGAAAGAGGAGGAGTGGGGGCGAGGCAGCCTCCAGGGCGGGGGGGTGGCCCCGCAGGAGCTGAGAACCGGGGGGCCCCGGGGGGAGCCTCTGCCCTGGCAGGCCCCGGCTCGTGCAGAGCGCGTGTACCTCAGCAGGTGCATTTTTTCGTTCATTCGTCAGTCCTTCAGCAAATACGTTACTAAGTGTCCACGCGGGCACTTTGTGGACACTGGGGAGGCAGAGATGAGGAGACGCAGACCCGGCCGTCACCCACTGCTCCCGTAGCAGGAGGCAGACGGTAAACGCATGTCAGGTTGCCACCACACCGTGAGGGATTAAAGGAAGAAAGAGAGGCGACGGGCAGGGCCCCCGAGGGCTGGGAGTGGTGGTGACCTCGGTGGTCAGGCAAGCCCTCTTCAAGGAGGGGACATTTGAGCTGAGACCTGAATGACGAGAAGAAGCCAGCCTCAGAGGGACCTGGGGGACGAACCGTCCCAGCACCAGCACCGTCCAAGAGAACTTTCTGTGATGATGATGTTCTGTATCTGCGTGTCCCGTATGGTAGCCACTGGCCGTGTGTGGCCATCAGGCAGTTGAAATGTGGCTGGTGTGACCGAGGAAGTGAGTTTTCTGTTTTGTTGAATTTTAATGAATTTGAATTTAAATAGCCACGTGTGGCTGGCAGCTGCCGTGTGGCGCAGCCCTGGTCTAGGCTCGGGGAGCTGCCAGCTGCCATGAGGTGGGAATGAGCTTGTATTGAGGAAGCAAGGCCAGTGTAGCTGGGGCAATGCCGAGACCTTGAGAGAGGGAGGGGGTGACAGGAGATGGGGCTGAGGAGTCGGTGGGGCTAGATCTTGTTGAAATATTAATAATTGTCCCACAAAGAAGCAGTTTCATGGTCAAGGAAATTAGGCACGTGCTGTGTTAAAGCAAAATGGCTTTCTTGCCTGCAGGACTTCTCAGAACCTTTACTGCTCTAACATGCATTGTGCATCTTCAAGAGCAAGGTCTGATGTGTGTTTCCCAAACTCTTGGGGCCACAGAACCTCATTTTTGCAGAGGCCCCAGGGGCCACGTGTTTTGTGGAACACACTTTGGGAAAATGCCGAGACCTCGAGGGAGGGACGGCTGTCCGGGGCCACACAGCACAGTGATGGCAGAGCTGGGGCTGGTGCTTCCGTGTTCTTGCTCCGGGGGGTGAAAACTGGACCCCTCTCCTGTGCTGGGGGGAGCTTTGGTGGGGTGTCAGGGAAGGTGAGCCCTCCTCAGGGCCAGCTGCAGCATCTCCAGCTCCCAGCCCTCAGGGCCCCCCAGCCCAGCTTTTATGAGACGGAAACAGCGAGCCCCTTTGGGCAGCTGCCCGTGGTTTTCTGCTCTGTCTCCTTCCCCCGCCTCCCCGAGGGAGAGAGACCACCACTTACTGTACTGCTTCCCACCTCGGGCCTGTGACTCAATCCCTCTGTGCCTCAGTTTTCTTGTCTTTGAAATGGGAATAATGGTGGGAGGTGGAGAGGCTTCAGCGGGGGAGGCTCTAAGAGAGCTGCACCCACTTCTGGGAATGGACTGGCTCTCGGGAGCCTTGGGTGCTGGTCCTTCCTCTGCCCTTAGGTTGGGTGGCACCCCCGCCCTCAGTCTCAGTTTTCTCGTCTGTGTAGTGGGGGCGTTGGTCCTGAGGAGCTCTGATGCCCTTCACCCCAGCCCGGGCCTCCGTTTTTCCGTCCGTGCGGGGGGAGGAGAGGCCCGGCTGATGGGTTTCTGGGACGTTGTCCATCCCTAACTCTGCCTTCCCCCGCTCTCGTCTGCCCAGTATGGGGGCTGGTCGCAGGGCCCTGTGGACGGGTGTAGGCGGTGTGCGGGGTCCCTGGGCCGGCGGGGGCACCGGCTCTGCTGCCCTAGTCATCCCCCACCCCGGCCCTTGTAGAGTGTGGCGGGAAGAACTTCCACTTCGTGCACTGCTCGGCCGACGTGGACAGCGTGGTGAGCGGGACCCTGCGCTCGGCCTTCGAGTACGGAGGCCAGAAGTGCTCGGCCTGCTCCCGCCTCTACGTGCCTCGCTCGCTGTGGCCGCAGATCAGAGGGCGCCTGCTGGAGGAGCACGGCAGGATCAAAGTGGGCGACGTGAGTGGCGCCCTGCTCCCCGCCGCCACGCAGCGGGTGGCTGATGGGATTGGAGACTCCCGAGCGGGTGGGGGGCTGGGGTGAGTGGGGAGGGGCTGCCTTTGTCTCGAGCCTGCGGTGACTCGGTCTCTCCTGGCGTCTCCCTTGCCTCTAGCCTGCAGAGGATTTTGGGACCTTCTTCTCTGCAGTGATTGATGCCAAGGTACAGGCAGGAAGCGGGGCGTTCCTGGGGGGCCGAGGCCTGGACCGGGTGGGAGGGGGAGGAAGAGATACGGGGGGCCCTGACCCGGGGTGACCCGGCCCTACTGCTTCCAGCAAGGCAGCTCGATAGCCACGCATACCCTCCCACGCCAGCTTTGAAAAGGGCAGAAGCATCCTCAACCAGAGAAGAACTCGCCTCCCACACCCCCTGCAACCAGGCTCAACAAGCTCCTTCAAGGGTCTGTGTTCATATGCACACGTACAAGAAGGCACACATATCTGTGTGCACGCACCTACATATACGTGCTCATGTGCGTACACATCAGTGAACACTATCACGTAGATCTCTGTGTGGGCGTGCGTGCAGGTTTCCCACATGAACACACACACATCTCCCTACACAAACGCATTCACCCACGGGTGTGCACACACAATCGTGTACACATTGATACGTGTATATAGGCACACGTGTAGGTCTATATGCATAAGCATAACCACATATCCCTACGTGCTTAAACATAAAGACACGTGGCCATGCACATGCCCGTGTGTTCATTTATGTGTGTGTTATGCTTGTACGTAAGTATACCTGTCATTCTGCCACACACACACACACTCACACACACACGCGAGCATGCACGTCCGCCCTTGTCTCTGCCGTGGCTCAGCCAGACTGCCTTTGCCGTCCCCCCTCCCCCGTTTCAGAATTCGGGCTCTTCAGGGACGGGTGTTTCAGGGTGCGTGTGTTGGGGGCTGCTGGTCCTCCCCGCCGGTCCCTGACGCCCGTCCTCCCCGCCCACCGCAGTCCTTCGGCCGCATCAAGAAGTGGCTGGAGCATGCCCGCTCCTCGCCCAACCTCACCATCCTGGCGGGGGGCAAGTGTGACGACTCCGTGGGCTACTTCGTGGAGCCCTGCATCGTGGAGAGCAAGCACCCTGAAGAGCCCATCATGAAGGAGGTAGCGGGGCGGGCAGCCTGGGCGTCGAGGGGACAGTCTCGCCCCAGCACAGTGCACGCGTGGGGCCCTTGCACGGCGTTTTTTCTCACTGCGTTGCCCCATTCCACAGATGGGAAGAGTGAGGCCCTCAAGAGGGAAGGTCTCACCCTAGTGGGAGCAGAGCCGGGCCTCAAGCTTGGGTCTCCTGACCCCACATCCAGTGCTCTGTCCTGATGCCGCTGACCCTGGCTGGTGTCAGGGCACTTCCACTGCCCACAGCCCCGCGGCCATCCTGACAGCCCTCACTGGGGCTGGCCACAGCTGGGCACTTGCTGAGATGAGTGGGAATTCCCATTTTACAGATGGGAGACGGAGGCTCCGAGAGGTCAAGGCACTTGTCCAGGCTGGCAGTGCAGGGGTGGGGGTCTTCCCCCAGCCCCTTGGTGGCAGAGGGGACTGTGACACTGCTGGGCAGTTCCTGTGCCAGCTGCTGCCAGAAGTCTCCCATTGCCAAGGGTCCTGGCTGCTCGGGTGTGGGTTTGGCTGGCAGGGAGGGCCAGCAAGTGTCTGGGGCTCTTTTGCCGGGGTGGTGGCCTGGGGTGGGCAGGGCAGGAGCTGGGCACGTTGCTGTCCTCGGAGGGAACTGAGCAGGAGGCAGCGCCGTGCAGGGGCTGCGGTGTGGACTGAGGCCTGGGGACGGGCAGAGGCAGAGGCCACGGCAGGGAGACCGGGAGGCCTCAGGACGCTGGTCCAGGCTGGGGCTGAGCCTGGGGCTTCTCTCCCAGGAGATCTTCGGGCCTGTGCTGGCCGTGTACGTCTACCCGGACGACGAGTACAAGGAGACGCTGCGGCTGGTGGACAGCAGCACCAGCTACGGCCTCACGGGGGCGGTGTTCGCCCGGGATAAGTGAGTGGCGCAGCCCCTCAGCTCTGGTCCTGGTGTCTGTCCCCACCGCAGAGACTGCCCTCCGGGATGTGGATCCTAGTCATCGTGCCGCCCCTCGCTTTCTCTCCGCTCCCCGCCCCTCAGCCCTGACCCGCAGGCAGGAAGGCTCCCGAGCACAGGGCTGCAGAGGCAGCCGGGCTCCTTATTAAAATGCAGATTCCTGGGCTCCATTATTGAGCCTGGATGTCTCGGGCCGGGGCCCCGGAATCCGTGCTTTTCACCAGCTCCCCGGATCTGAGGGGCCCGTGCTGCAGAGTGGGTGACAGAGGCCCCGGGGGCAGCGCACACTGCTCGGCTCGCAGAGGCAGGATTCGAGCCCGGGTCTCATGCTACACCTGGGCTTGGCCTTTTCCTCCCCCACTCGCTGGCTGCTGCCCCACGTCTGCCTCTGAGACAGTGGAGGTGGGATTGGAACCTGGGGGGAGGGTGGGGCTCTGGGGCTTCCCCCAGCCCCCGGGGGCCGGGAAAATGGACTGGGGTGGGCCACTCCCTCAAATGTGTGCAGCCTGACCCTCCGTCCTGTTCAGTCCTTGCAGCAGCCCTGCGAGGGAGGGGCGCTAACCCCCTTCCAGAGGAGGAGGCTCAGAGACTCTAAGCAACCTGCGCGGGGGCGCACAGCTAGCGGCTGGCCCATGTTCCAGGCCTGGCCTAGTCTTCCACCTGGACAGCCGGCATGGGCCGGGGCGGGGGATTGGAGGTGGGACCGGGGCTGTAGGGCGGGGTGAGCTGGCTGCCCTCTTACCGCTGCCCGCCTGCAGGGACGTTGTCCAGGAGGCCACGCGGATGCTGAGAAACACTGCCGGCAACTTCTACATCAACGACAAGTCCACCGGCTCGGTGGTGGGCCAGCAGCCCTTCGGGGGGGCCCGAGCCTCTGGTGAGTGGGTGCCCCTTCCCAGGGGGGAGCCGAGTTCCTGGCGGGAGGCCCTGGATCCTTCGTCACAAGGGTGTTGAGAGTGATAGGAACAGCACCACTGACTGAGCACTGTGCCCCAGGCGCTGCACTAACTCAGGGTCCTGTCAACAACCTTGTGAGCTGGGGTACTATTATTGTTGTTCCCATTTGACAGAGGGGGAAACCGAGGCCCAGAGGTGAAGTGACTCACTCCAGGGCCCATGGCTAGGAGGTGGTGGAGCTGGCTTTGTTCCAGCACCCGTGCCTTTTACCACCATGCTCCGGCTCCCTTCAGTCCAACTCCCTCCTGTTTACAGATGGGGAAACTGAGGCTCAGAGAGGGACAGTGACTTGCTAAAGGTCCCAGCAGCCTAGAGGCAGAGCCAGGGCCAGAACCCAGATCAACGGACTCCCAGTCCAGTGCTCTCTCCACAGTGCATCCCTGCCCCCTGGACATTCTTGCAGGGGGGCACATGGACCCGGGAGCATGGGCGTCCTGCCTGCTCGTGGTTCCTACCTCGTCCGGCCCGGGCGTGTGCTGCCCGGGAACCTTGGCCGCGTGAACACGTTTAGTCGTAGTTTAGCTGTTTGCTGTGCGGGCTTGTGCCCCATTTATTCCATCAGCTCCCCTTCCCTTGTCCCTTCTGCCCAGAGCTATTGCATCTTTTCAGAAAAAAACAGAGCTATCTTTTCTGCAGGCACCAATGACAAGCCGGGGGGCCCCCACTACATCCTGCGCTGGACGTCGCCCCAGGTCATCAAGGAAACCCACAAACCGCTGGGAGATTGGCGCTACTCGTACATGCAGTGAGCCCCGTGCGGCGCCTCCGCCATCCTCCTGTCTGTCCGTCCAGACTACTGACTTAGTGCGCCGGCCCCTCCCAGCCCCCCACCCCGCTCCCCGTGGACAGCCCCCTGTCAGGGCCAGGGTCTGTCCCCCTGCCCTCACTGGCCCGTATCCCGGCCTGTCCCGCCCCTCGGGGTCAGGTGCTGGCTCTGGTGTGAGATCACGCTGGGAGGAACAGGGCGGCTACCTCTCATCCCATCAGCCACCCTAGAAATTCCATCTGGTGGGTGTGACCTTGGTCCCGGCTGGTTCTCTGTCCTTTTCTCTTTACACGGTGGCCCAGGGGCTTAGGGACCTGGGACGTGGCGGTGGAGCAGCTCCCGGCATCTCTTGGGGACCAGGAGGCAGCTCTGGGCCCCTCAGCAAACCTCCCCACCCGCAGAGGGGCCTCCTGGCCTTGGCCCTGGCTCCTCCAGGTCTCCAGGCCTAGGTGTGACCAGGTGGCCTGCAGGGCTGGCAAGTCGCGGCTGCAGGGCGCAGGGCATCAGCTGGCCTCGCCCTCCTTGGTCTGGGCTGCCCACCGTCCTCACTGGCACTTTGCCCAGACCCGCAGAGCCCGCAGGGGCCTGTGCCGACCATCCGCCTTAGACACCCATGTGCCTTTCTCCAGGGGCCTGTGTTCACCCGGGGCCCACGGGATCCCTGCCGTCTCCCTGTGCTGGGGCTCGGGTGCTACTGGAAGTTACTTGCCGAGGGGGGGATGTGGTGGTCCTTGCCGTTTGGGCTGTGAGTCTGGAGGACCTTGGGTGGCCCTCACGCTGCTGCAGCCTCCCCTGGCTCTCTGGCCCCGCCCCTAGCCACGCTCAGGGCCTGTGTCGGCCTGGGTTCCTCCTGCAGGAGCTTGGTTCCCCCAGGTGTGCTAGAGCAGGCCCAGGTAGACGTTGCTCCCACCTTCTCCCAGCCCCCCGAGACCTAGCCTTGGGTCCCCGTCCAGCCTGGGCCGAGGATTGCCTGTAGAATCTTCTCTCCTTGGCGTGTTAGTGGCTCTGTGTGGACTGGCCCCTGTGGTCTGTTCTTGGACACAGCCAATTGGTGGACACTGGCAAATACCTGCTGGTTGGGTTCTGGGTGGCCAGGGAGCCATAAGGGATGACATTTAGGGGGCCCTGAAGGTGCTGGGCTCTCCTCAACCACGGCTGACTTGGGGCCCCCCCAGGGCCAGTGTGGCCTTTCCCCCAGTGCCACTATGTCCCTTGTGGCCCATGGTCAGGGTTCTGCTTCCCCCCACGTTCTGCACTGTTTCCCATGCGGGGCCGGGGCAGTCGGTGGGGGCTGGACTTGTGCCTGGTTCTGCTGGTTCGACACTGTGAGGTGGCAGTGGGATTCACCCTGATGCCACCCAATAAAATGCCTGTTACTTAATCGAATCAGTGGTCTTTCTGTTGGGGGTGACGGGGACCGGCCAACAGCTCCTCAGTCCGATGGTGTTGCCAGTGTGTCGTCCGTGTCAGGATCGCAGTGCCCTCAGTGTGGTGGAGGGAGGGGCTGGCACTGATGTTTGGGAATCCGTGCTGGAGGTGGCGGGAACTCTGGGGTCAGACAGGCTGGGGCTGGGTGATCCTCAGAAAGTTACACGACCTCTCTGACCTGTCTCTTCATCTGTAAGAGGGGGATAATAATACACACACACATACACAGAGGTTGTCGTGAGAATTAAATGAGTTAATTCATGTAAGTGCTTAGTACAGTGCCAGATACATAGTTAATGATGCAGAAATGTTACCGTTTACCCATTGGTGTGACAACCACTGTTAAGTGCTGAGATGGGTAATTTTATGTGTCAACTTGGCTGGGCCACAGTGCCCAGATATTTAGTTAAACATTATTCTGGATGTTCCCGTGAAGGTGTTTTTTGGATGAGATTAACATTTAAATCAGTGGACTTGCAGATCACCCGCTCTGTAGTGTGGGTGGGCCGGCCTCATCCAATAGGTCGAAGGCCTTAACATAACAAAGATTGACCTCCCCTGAGCAAGAAAGAATTCTGTCAGCAGACGGGCTTTGGACTCAAATGCAGCTCTTCCCTGGGTCTCCGGCCTGCTGGCCTACCCTGCAGATTTTGGGTTTACCAAGCCTGCATCCTCGTGTGAGCCAGGCCTTAGACTGCATCGCTCTGTCTCTGTGCATCCTCGTGGTTCTGTTTCTCTGAAGAACCCTGACTAATGTACGTGCAGGGACCTTGCATACGTTTTCTCACCTCCAAGAGCTTGTGAAGTACGTTCCGCCATGCTCCCACTTTGCAGACGAGGAAACGGATGCAGAGAGCTGAAGAGACTGGCCCAGGGTGTGGTGTGTCTGGGACATAAACCAAAACCCATTCTCTGTCTTCCACCCGGAAGTCCACACTTGGTGCTGAACCGCCTGGGAAAGACCCGCTCAGCCGGCCGGGAGATGAGGCGGAGGGGGCAGCCATGGCCCGTTAGCTGGAGCCCAGAATCCGTGGGTCCAAGCCCACGTCGGCCAGCTGGGGGGTGTCCGTCCCAGCCTGTCTCCACCCCAAGATCATGTCAAAGGAGCTGTTCCGAAGTCACATGGACACCTCCCCTCCGAGGCCCGTCAGAGCTGCTGGCGTGGAGGGTCTCAGCTGTGGGGAGGGGCATGGAGCCCTTCCTCCTCGGCAGCACCCCCACCTGGCTCACCCAGGGGCTGCCACTCCTTTGTGCCAGAGAGGGGCTGGACTCGGACAAAGGGCGGCACCCGGAGACCCCAGGCTGGAGCTCGCTGAGTGGAGGGGAGAGGAGCCGGGGGAGGAGAGGGTCTGCATCTTATAGTCGGGGGTACGCAGGCCAGTTGATGTTTTTGAATGAGTGGAGTGACTTGCTCCAGGTCACGGGGACAGTAGCAGGGTTGGCTCGTTACGAGGCAGTGCCTTACCTACCCAGTCTCATGACCTTAATGTTGACCTTCCCAGGTAACTGTTACCTGCCTTCTATGGAGGGACTGGTGGAGGTCAGGTGTAGCTCGAGGTCGCACGGCTGGTTAGCAGGAGGGCCAGGGTTGGAACCCGGGTCTGCGGGTGTCCACAGCCCGTGCCCCTCGCCACCTGCTCCATCGGGTTCCCATCTCCCAGCTGCCCCCCTCCACGTCATTGTACCCTGCCTTCCCCCAACGGGCCGCCTTGGCCTCCATGTCAGCCAGGGCAGGGGGTGGCCGAAAGCTGGTCTCACTCTGTTCCCTCTGCCCTCGTCCCCCGACGGGCTGGTGGCTCCCGAGGGCCCAGTGCAGGCCTCTTTGCATGGTCACCACAGCAAGTCCCCATGTCCGCGGTGGCCCGCGGAGCCTCTTCATTTCCCTGCGGTGGCTGGGGGCCCGGCCCCGGTCCGGCCTCGGAGCGTGAACCATTTGCCTGAGGCCGGACGTCCCTGCCGCCGCCGTTCCGCGGCTGCCGGTGGGGCGTGCGCTCTAAGGAAATGAGGGGCCGCCCGTGCTGGCCCGGAGCTCCCGGGGGCCGGAGGAAGCGGCACGGTCCAGACCCACCCTCCTCACGGAGTCACGTCTTCATTTTCATCAATTCACCCACCCCCGCGTTCATCCTCACAATTCCCGTATGTTCTCTGTCTAGGGGCAGCCTGGTAAGTAGTAGGGGGCAGCCTGAGTTGAACGCAGGCCGTGGGCCGGGCATTGTGCTAAATGCTTTAGCTGTCACGTCCTCGGAGCCTCACCGCAACTCCGAAGGTACAGTCTGTTACTCCCATTTCACAGATGAGGAGACTGAGGCACCGGCGGACAAAGTAACTAGTGCATCAGGAGGAGACGACCGCCTGGGTTTCCGTCCCCACCTCTGCCTGCCATCAGCACCGCCGCGCCGCCCCGGAGCGCAGCCCTGGGCTCCAGTCCCGCCTCGACCCCTCTTGCCTGGGCCTTGGCTCCCCACGCTCAGACGTGACCTTTCCCAGGGAGCTGCGGGTCAAATGGCAGGTTTAGGAACAAAGCACCAGGTCCCGTGCCCTGCGCAGAGTGAGATGCTTGAGGGAGAACATATTTCAACCGCTCCCGCCACAGCTTCAGCCGGACACCCGTGCCCGGGAGGGGGGCGAAGCCAGCTTCACCGGGCGCCTGTGCATGGCCCGTGCTCCTGCTCGTTCTGGGCCACACCAGCCCGTGAGGGAGGCGGTGTTATTTTGGCCCCATTTCACAGAGGAGGAAACGGAGGCTGAGGGAGGGGCAGGGGCACAAGCAGAGCTTGTTCCTGATGGCCCTGCCAGCCCCCCGCCCTGTGCCTTGCAGGCATCCAGCACCTTCTGGGTGGGAGCCGTGCAGCCATCACAGCTGCCGCCGGGGCTCGAAACTCAAGCAGCCAGCCTTGTCCCCTCACTCGGGCTGTGGCAGCCGCCCCGGGTGTGGCGCGGGTACACTCGACTCTCAGGCACCCCCGGTCCATCAGAATGCCGTCCCGGAGCCCTGCCGTGCCCTCCTCCAGGCCCCTGTGCCCAGGCGGGTACCCTCAGCCCCTGCAGCATTTGGCACAGAGGCCGGGGTGAGCCAGGGAGCTGATGTTCCGTTGGGCACCCGCTCCGTGCCGTGCATCAGGGCGGGCATCGCTGGCAGGGGAGTGAGGCTCAGGGAGCAAAGGGCCTGGAAGAGGTCATAGAGCCAGTAAGCGGCAGAGCCAGGGTGGGGACCCGGGTCGGTCGGATCTGAGTCTCAGGAAGATGGGGATGTACAGTCATAGACCCAGCCTTTTACTGGGGCAGAAATCGAGGGGCCCGTACCAGCTCCATGCCAGGAAGGAAGCCATCAACACTGTAGTATAATATTGGCCACCATTTACCGGGCAGGTGCGTGATGTGTAATCTCATTCAATCCTCCTCATGGAGGGCGGCTGTGGCCATTTCATAGATGAGGACGCCGAGAGGAGGCAGCCTGCTGGCTGGGCCCTCTGGGGCCCCACGGAACAGGACCGCCCTCCTCCTCATCCCAGCCCATCATGCTCCCGTCGAGGGCTCCCTGAGCCTCTCCCTCCCCACGCGGAACATCCCCAGTCCTTCACCTGCTCCCTCTGGGACACGGTCTCTGGTTCTTTGTCCACTTTGTCACATCCTCTGGTGGTGCCAAGGAGAGCAGTCTAGAGTCATCTTGAGCTGGGCACCCGGCTGTGTGACCTTGGCTGAGTCCCATCACCTCTCTCTGCCTCGGTCTCCTCTTGTGTAAAATGGGAATGTAATGATAATAGTACTCATCCCTTACAGTTGCGATGAGGATTGAATGAGCTAAAACAGGAAAATGAACTTAGTGCTGGAGGCCAGGAAGGGGTCAGTCAACGTGAGCCATTGCTGTTAAAATCATCCACCTGTGTGAAGTCTGATCACCATGTCATATGGCAGGACTGTCACCCCCCTTGTTCTGGACAGTCTGCTCCTCTTGATATAACCTTAAATTTAAGATGGCTTACACTAATTCAATGGAAGGAGTATGAGCTTTGGAGGGAAACGAAACTGGGTTCAAATCCCAATGACCTTGGGCAAGCCATTTAGCCTCCTGAGCCTTGGTTTTGTCGTCTGTACAGTAGGGATAAAAACCCTTCACAGAGCTGTGGTGAGTAGAAGCAATGATGCTCGAAATCATTGTAGAGGCTCCACAAACTTTGCTTCCCTTCCCTCCGTCTTTAGTGACTCTCACCCTTTTGGCCCTTATTGAGCTTGTGGTCATTTGGAACCTCCAGATCTTTTTCTGGTTGAGACACAGGCTGAGGTCACCCAGCAAAGTTTGGTGAGGCTCAAGAGGGTATCCCGACCAGAGTTCCTCTCTCAGGCCTTAGCTGACCCCTAGATCCCCAGCCTCCAGGGGCCACCCCACCCGCTCCACTTTTGACTCCTGCCCGTCTCTCGTAGGGGTGACTGATGAGGCTGGGCCCTCTGGGAACCGGCTCTGAGGCCTTGCCAGTGACCTCCTCCAGGGCGGCTCAGAGGGCCATCTCCCAGACCCTCCTTGAGGAGGCCCTGCCTGTCCCCCCCACTCCCCCTAAGCCAGACTGGGGCTAGTGTGTTTCCAGCTGCCAGCGTGTCCAGGAGGAGGCAGGACAGGTAGGAAAGAGACGGGGGAAACGGCGAGGGGGACAGAGAAGCGAATGGAGGGATGTGCTCATGGGGACAGACACAGAGACAGATTGGAGGGTGGGGTGAGGGAGAGGCCTGGTGCAGCCCCCAGGCCCTGGGGTCAGGCCCCCTTGGGGGCCCCCCCGTGCTCCAGCCCCCTCCCACCACCACGGCAGGCAGAGGAAGGGCGTCCCGGGTGGTCCCCTCCAGCCCAAAGCAAATGCGGCCCGTTCCCTTCCGTGAGCACGGGGACGCAGATGCCAGGCAAATGGGCAGCTTCTCCCGGGCCCCCGTTTCCACGCTTGCCCCCACGCGTACTTTGCATAAGCCTGTCATGGCTCTCTGTCGCCTTGGCAACCGGTGGCCACACTGGTGTGAACACGGGGCCCTGGGCTGGGCCCTGAGGTGACGGTTGTGTCGGTCTGGGGCGTGTGCTGTGTGTGCAGCCCCGAAGGAGAATTGCAGTGACGTGGTGTCCTGGGCACTTGTCCCCAGGGCGGCCAGCACCCCAGCCACATCCACTCGCCCCTGTTAGGTGACGTCAAGGCCAGAGGGGACCATGGAGACCACAGCCCAGGGTCTGCGGATGAGCCTCGGGGGCGGAGCCTGCAACCCCTGGATTTGGGTGCACGGCTGCCTGCGCTGGGTGCGCATCAGTGTCCAGAATCTCAAAAGGATCCTCGTCCCTGAAATGTTAAGGAGTACTGAGTCCATTTGACAGGTGGGGAAACTGAGGCCCAGAGAATGGAGGTGACTTGTCCAGGAGTAGCCTGCAGGTTGGAGCAGAGCTGGACCAGAACCCAGGACTTGTGACTCTCCGTCCAGTGCTCCTTCTTCAGATTTTTGGTCTTCAGAAAGATTGTCCGTCCGTACTGACAGTCCACACTAAGAAGCTCTCCCTGTCCGGGGGACCCTGTTATTCCTTCCTCATTGGAGCCCCTTGGTTGCCACCACTCCTGTTAGGGTCTCAGATTCCTCCAATCCACATACTCGCTATGTGGCTTTGAATAAGTTCCTGTTCCACTCTGAACTTCAGTCTCTTCATCTGCAAAACGGGGAATAATAGTAGCACCTCAAAAAGTAGTGAGAATGAAATGGGAAGCTGGAGCATGGAGAGTGGGCCACAAAGTGCCGGGCTTGTTGTGAGCCCTCAGAACGTGTGAACAATGAAATAAGTCGTGCTCATGGTCAGCATCCTGGCCCCGTGCTCCGTGGCACAGACCCCGCCCCCCACAGAGCTCCTGGCTGGCCAGCGCCTTCCCCCTCCTCACCACGTCTCAGGGGCCTGCGCGGCGTAGGGCATCGCAAAGCCGTCCTGAGGCACTTCTGACTCGACTGGAGTCGAGAGGAAAGCAACCTGCCTCTCCGGCCCTTTGGCGACTGCCCTCTCCGGGCCTCAGTTTCCCCATGTGCACAATGGGTGGTCCATGGACCTCTGCAGCCCTCTCAGCTCTGCCCTGATGCACCACACGAGGGAGGCCCTGGCGCCCCGGCATCGCCCAGCACCTCCTGCCCTCACCAAGGCCCTGATTCTGTCTCCAGCCTGCGAGCCGCAGCCCTCATGTGTCACCGGCTTGTTGCTTGTCCCACACCCAGCCCGGCCACACAGTGGGCTCGGCCGGTGCCCGCGGGGTTACTGGCTGTCCCAGCCACTCTTGCTCTCCACCCCCGTAGCCCACCCTGGAGGAGGGGCCGCACCCCGGGCGCTCCGGTTAATTTAGATGCCCTTCTTCTCTCCACCCCAACTCTGCAGCTTTGCTGAGGACGCGGCCTTTGCCGGGCGTCCCCAAAGCATCCCGGTGCTCCCAGCGACCGGCCTCGTTGTTGCCCCTCTTCAGAGCCCACACGGGCAGTCTTCGTGCCCTGGAACCCATCCTCCCCCGGCGGTGGCGGCCACAGCCCCTGCAGGCAGAGCAACCGAGGGCGTGCAGCCCCCGGGCCTGCGTTCCTGCTACACCACCTGTGGGCTGTGACTTCTGACAAGTCGCTTAACCTCTCAGCCTCGGTTTCCTCGTCTTAAAAACGGCTGCTTTGCAGGGTGCTTGTGGGAATTCAGGCACATAAAGTGCCTGGCGTATAACGTGCCCCGGGAAAGGCCATGTTGTTCTTACCCTCACGGCTCCCTGAGTGTCTGGAGGGCAGCTGACTGTGGTCTCGGAGTCTTCCAGAATGCCATCCTGGGAAGGGCCCCAGGGACCCCGTTCCAGGGAGGCCGGTGTGGCCGTGGCTTGGGGCGCGTGATGGAGGAGGGAGCGGGCTGCGAGGGCAGAGACAGGGAGGAGGGTGAGCTGGGCCAGGCTGGGGAGGCCTCGAGTGCCAGGACCGGGAGCTCAGCCGTGACCCTGCGGCCGTGGGGAGCCCCAGGAGGTGTCAGAGCAGAGGAGCGGCAGACGCAGAGCTGTGCTTGGGGGGTTTAAACCATCAACGTGAGGTGGACAGAAAGGTCTAGAAAGGAGGAGAGGAGGGTCTGAGCTTGGGGTGTGGCGAAAGCGGGGAGGGGTCTGGAGAGAACCCGTAGGGCAGAGGGTGAATTAGTGCCGGGGTTTCTGACCGGCTGACACAGAGGGTGGATCAGGGCAGTCCAGAGAGGGCCTCCCCATTGCGCAGACAAGGAAACTGAGGCACGGGGAGGGGAGAGCCAGGCCCAGAACCCGCACCTCCAGACACCTCATGCAGGGCTTTTCCTTTTGTTTTATGGGTTGGGTCTGCCCCTCCCCTTCACTGGTTTACATAGGCCCAGAGAGGGGCAGGGACGGGCCAAGATCACACAGCCAATCCTGTGTCTGTCTGCAGCAGTGGGAGACCTCTCCCTGTCGCTTCACCGTTTGTGTCTGTGGGACAACTCCACCCCAGGAGAGGTCAGGGGCGAGGGCGGGGTGCCCCCTCTGAAGCTGCTAAAGACATCCAGCATCTTCAGGGTAACTTCGAGAAGCTTTGGGCTCTTTTAGCCAGGCACAGAGCCCGTGCTGCCCCCGTGGCAGTTCATTTCATTTCAAGAAGTAACAATCTCGCACTTCGGTAAATTCAGCTTTCTCAGGGTCTGCTCTGCACCCCAGAGTTCACACGTGCCATTTTATTTAATCCCCACACGGATCCCCTGAGGCTGGAACTATGATCCCTATTTCAGTGGGGGAGGAAATAGAGGCTCAGAGAGGTTAAGCCACCTGCCTGTGCTCACACAGCACACAGAGCTGACGTCCAACCAGGTCAGCCAGAGTCATGCTGTCTCGAAGTTCCTTGGGTGTAGACGCCCACATCAGCGGGAACCAGCCAGCAATGTAAGGTTGTTGGGGGTCCCCAGTGACAATACAGACAGGAGGGTCATTGCAGCTCAGAGCAGGGGTTCCTGTGAATTGGGGTCAGGGATGGTTTCTGGCAGGAGGCGAGTCTCAGACCGGGCCTGGAAGGAGGAGCAGGGCTTGGCTGGGGTGGGGCAGAGGGAGAGCTTTGGGTTTTCAGTCACGTTTTTGTGCCTTGGAGCCTCCTCCCGCACAGCCCTGGGACTCAGAGCAGTTGGCAGGCCTGCGACAAGCCATCTGAGCTGTGCATTTTGTGACAAGTCCCCTAAGGCTCCCGCTACGCCACACACGGTTAGGGCTGGAAAGGACCAGAACAGCATGATAACGTGGAGGAGGGTCTCTGATCCCAATGAATCCCTAATTTGCCGGAGCAGCCTCCCTCCATCCCCCTCCTTGGGGGATAGTCACCTTTGACCTTAGGCACTTTCAACTTTCCTTTCTGCCGACACCCCTGCCCCTTGGTGCCGAGTCCCAGGCGGGGCACCCCGAGGGGCTCGGTTGCCGGGCAGAGAGACAGCAGCCTTTGGAGGGAGCGAGATCCCCGCCCCCACTCCTACCTCCCGTTCTCCTGGCAGCTGCTCTGCTACTTTTATCAAAAGCAGTAACCTCGTGATATAATACGGCGATTAAGAGCTGGTCCCTAGAGTCTGGTGATGTGGTTTGAATCCCAGCTCTGCTGGCTGTGCAACCTAGGGCAGGTTTCTCAACTTCTCTGTGCCTCAGTTCCCTGGGGTCAGGAGTAGTCCCAGTTACTGTGAGCATTCAGTGATGGCGAATGACAGGCGCCCAGCGTGATGCCTGGTTCTTACCGACAATGGCTACTGCCTTTGGCACACCTGTTGTGGGTCGGGTGCCATGTATACATTACCATGTGCCAGGCCCGACTTGGCCGGGCCCCGAAGCTCCGGGTCCGTTTACCACCCTACTGTCTCCTGATGTGAGCACCTATGTCCTTTACTCCCAAATATTTGAAATGTCAGGGGGATAGGCCTGTCCCAAACCAAGTGGCAGAAGGCTGGGGTGTGGCCGGGTTAGCAGGACACTCTCTATCTCCAAAAGGAGTTCTCCCGGACCACCCAGGGCCCACTGTGCCCTCAGCAAGGATCGTCCTAATTGCAGCCTCCTCCCCTTCCTCAGAGCCCTCAAACCTCTCCGCCTGTCCCAGTGGCTTTCCCCGCCCCACAGACAGTGGCAGGACCGCCCCTATGTAAATGTCTGTGCAAATGCCCTGGTGTCGAGCCGCCAGGTCTCCAGTGAGGCAGAGCCATCTCCTGGGACCCCCGCTTTCCAGCCATGGGACCCCAGGCCACGGCGGTCTGCTCCCTGTTCTTCCTGCTACAGGTTCTGGCTGAGCCGACTGAGAACTCGGACTTCTACCTGGCTGGGGATTACCTCCTGGGGGGCCTCTTCAGCCTCCACGCCAACGTGAAGGGCATCGTCCACCTCAACTACCTGCAGGTGCCCAAGTGCAAGGAGTGAGTCTCCAGCGTGAAGCTGGAATGGCGGCGGGGCCGGGGAGTGGGAAGCCCGGGCTTCCCCTGTGGCCCATGGGGGACCAGGCCAGGACCCAGGCCCAGGACTCAGAATGCTCCTCCTCGTTCATCACCAACCCCCCGTCCTGGATGGGAGAGGACTGGCCCCCAGGGACATCCCACACAGTCCGTGTTACGGAGACCATTGGCAATTGTATTCTGAAATGCTGAGACCTGATTGTCACAATGTCACATCTCTTAATAAAGAGTTATAGGATGTTTGAGCCTAGAGGAGTGTTAGAGACTATCAACACTTTGGCAACTGGGGGACTCCCAGTGAGTCCATGTCAAGACCTAGTCTAGGGACTAGGGACTAGACTTTGGGAGGCAGAATGTGGTTTTTCTGTAGCAGGTTCTCAGGCGGGAGGGGAAGGGTGCATTTTCCCAGGACTGTGGTTGGGTGGGTGGGAGTGCTTTCAGGGCTGGAAGGGATTTCCTTTGCCCCCTCTCCCCCATGAGCCCCTTGGGATGGCAGCATCCCTCGGAGATTGGGTGGGCCATCTTCATGCAAGCATGGGACACTGGGATTATAAAGTAGTGACCTCGTGCAGAGAGGGCGAAGGCATTCTGGGAGAGAGGCAGAAAGGAAGGAGAGTGCCAAAGATGCTGAAGGGCTGACTATAAGAAACACACAAGTTGTATGATGTTGGGGGAGATTATACGCTGGCTTGAGAACTGTGAGGGTGATGGTGCCGGTGGTGGTACTAGGCATGATGTTGGATATTCTGATGCTTGTGATAATGGTGGGGAGTCCAGTGAAGTGATGGTGGTGAGGGTGGTGATGGAGGTGATGACGGTGATGGTGGCGATGTTGATAATGTTGACAGTAGTAATACTGGTGATAATGAAAATGGTGAAGAGTATGGTGATGATGGTGATGGTGGTCGTGATGGTAGTGATGGCGACGATGGTGATGGCGGTGGTCATGGTGGTGGTGATGGTAGCGATGGTGATGATGGTGATGGTGGTGGTGATGGTAGTGATGGTGATGATGAGGGTGATGGTGGTCATGGTGGTATTGTGATGGTGTTCACAGACATGTGGTGACAGTGATGGCAGTAGTGATGATATTGGTAACAGGAATAGTAGGTGATGAAGGTGATAGTGGTGATAATGATGATGGAGGTTATAGTGGGTAATCGTGGTCACATTTATGGCCATTGGTAGAGTGGTGACAGAGGTCATAGGTATGGTGATAGAAGTGGTAGCGATTGATGGTGGCCACAGAGATCATAGTGTCAGAGGTGGTCTTAGGGACAATGGTGATCCTAGAGATGTGACATGGTAACAATGGTGTGATAAAAATTCCAGAATCTTCTGGAGTGGCTTGTTCTTAGGCAACGCCTTGGCTTTCCTATGACACGCAGGAAGGACAAGTTGACTCTCCCATCCCCTTCCCTTGCCTCCTCCCTCATACCCCCATCTGGCCCCTCCAGGTATGAGATGAAGGTGCTGGGCTACAACCTCATGCAGGCCATGCGCTTTGCGGTGGAGGAGATCAACAACCACAGCACCCTGCTGCCGGGCGTGCTGCTGGGCTACGAAATGGTGGACACCTGCTACGTCTCCAACAACGTGCACCCTGTGCTCTACTACCTGGCGGGGGAGGACTACTTACTGCCCATCAAGGACGACTACAGCCACTATGTGCCCCGCGTGGTGGCCGTCATCGGCCCTGACAGCTCCGAGGCCGCCATGACAGTGGCCCATCTCCTCTCCCTCTTTCTCCTTCCACAGGTGAGCCCCTGGGCCCCGGGAGAAGGGGCTGCGGAGGGGCCGAGGAGTGATTGTCCAGAGGGCTCAATTCCCCCTCCAGTCACCGGGCGTGGCAGAGGTGGGAGCAGAAGCAGAGTCAGGCCATCAACCCCCATCCGTGAAAGGCAGCCTGGACTACCAGCTAAGACCTCAGGCTTTGGAGGCAGACAGACCTGGGTGTGCCTCTCGGCTCTGCGTCTTGGCCATCGCGAGACCTTGAGCAAATCTCTTAACTCTTCTGAGCCTCAGTTTCCCCACCTGTAAAATGGGATGGTAAGAGTTCCATCCCAGGACTGCCTGAAGATTAAGCAGTCAACCTATGGAAGAGTTTCTAGGTAGGTAGTCAGGAATGTTGTTGTTACATAAAGCATCTTGCACAAGAACGGGAACTCAGAGAGTGCTCACTATTATCCCGTACAGTTGCCTAGCACATGGTCAGCCGCATAGTAGGTCCTCAAAAAAGTGCCGTTAGTATTACTACCATTATTAGAACTATTATCATCATCGTGCTGAAAGTACCTAGTCCAGAACCGGCATAAAATATCTGTTCATTAAAGAGCAACTGGCACTGGGTCTGACACACAGTAGGTGCTCAATAAATGTTAATATTCTCATGTGAAGCATCTAGTCCAAGACTGGCCTCATTCTTTCCTTCATTTAACAAATGTTTATTGAACATCTGCTGTGCTGGGTGCTGTTGTCGGCACTGAGATACAGCTGGGAACAAACCAGCGGACATCACGGCCCTCATAGAGCTTCTCTCGAGGAAAGACAGACAATAATTGTGAATACATAAATGATAGAGTGGGTTAGTAGGTGAGAAGTGCCGTGGATGGAAGGGGTCGAGCAGGTAAGGGAGATCCTGCATGTCAGGGGTCAGGCGGTGGGGGTGGGTAGAGGGAGATTGCAGTTTTAAGCAGGGCGGTCAGTGGGTCTCACTGACAGCTGGACAGAGACTTGAGGAGGTGAAGGAGCGAGGGCGCTATGCGGGCATCTAGGAGAAGAGCATTCCAGGGAGAGAGGTCAGCAGACACAGAGGGCAGGAGGTGCCTGGTGTGTTCAGAAGTGGAGCAGAGGGAGAGCAGGGGGAGATGAAGTCAGGGAGGTAAGGGCTGGGCTGAGGATGGGGCCCCTTAGGGGCCATTGAAGGCCTCTGGCTTGTCCTGAGTGACATTGGGAGCTGTTGGTGGGTTTTGAGCAGAGGAGTCATGTGACTGATGTATGTGTGAGCGGGGACACCCTGGCTGCCACGTTAAGTGTAGATTGTAGGGGAAGGGTGGAGGACATTGTGGTAACCCAAACCAGGGATGGCAGTGGCTGGACCAGGAGGGAGTGGGGAGGTGGCCGGCACTGGGTGGACACGTTCTGGAGGTCGACCCATTGGGATTTGCTGATGGATTGGATGTGGCAAGTGTGAGAGAGAAGAGCTGACGAGGACTCCACAGTTTTGGCCTGAGGAACTGGAAGGATGGATCCACCATCAACTGAGATGGGGACGTTGTGGATGGAACAGGTTCAGAGGAGACAGGAGTTCAGTTGTGGAAATGTCAAGTTTGAGACGTCAGATAGGCAGTTGCAAATAGGAGTTTGAAGTTTAGGAGAGAGGTCCAGGCTGGGGCTATTGGGAGTTGTCAGCATACAAAGTATTTAAAACCAAAAGTCTGGATAAGATCACCAGGGAGAGAGAGCAACCAGGACTGGGCTGAGCCCTGGGGTCCTCCAATGTTGAGAGTCGTAGAGAAGAGAAGGAACCAGAAAAGGAGATGGAGCAACCAGCGAGCTGGAAAGAAAACCAAGAGGGTGAAGTCCTGTATGCTGAGGGAGGAGATGGGACTAATCTGATGATGGGACAATGGTGATGACGAGGAGGAGAGCACTATGCTGGGAGACGCACAGTAGGTGCTCAGTAAGTGTTATTAGATGATAGGAATGATAATGATATAAATCGCCTAGCCCAGGGCTTGGCATACAGTAGGTGTTCAGTAAGTGTTGCTAGATGATGAGCATGAGGCTGATGCTGATGCCAAGCACCAAGCCCGGGCCTGGCCTGTCGTGGGTTCTCACTAAATGCTACTATGCTGATGACCATCACGATGATGGTGTAGCCCAGCCCAAGGCTGATGATCACCTAGTCCAGGGGGTGGTACACAGTAGGTGCTCAATGAACGTTCCTACAACGATAGTCATGATGACGCTGATATAAAGCACCTATCCAGGGTCCGGCACACGGTAAGTTCTCATGAAATGTCACTGCACTGATGACCAAGATGAGGATGGTGTAAACCACCTAGCCCTGGGTGTGGCTGGCACTGTGTGCTCCCTAAATGCCACCAGGATGATGTGGCAGGTGGTGCCCTCGCTAATGCCAGCGGCCCCTCCCCTCCGGCAGATCGCCTACAGCGCCATCAGTGACGACCTGCGCGACAAGCTGCGCTTCCCGGCGGTGCTGCGCACAGTGCTGGGGGCCGATCACCACATGGAGGCCATAGCGCAGCTCATGCTGCGCTTCCGCTGGAACTGGATCGTCTTGCTGGTGAGCGGCGACGACTACGGCCACGACAACAGCCAGCTGTTCAGGAAGCACCTGGCCCACCACGACATCTGCATTGCCTTCCAGGAGGTGCTGCCCACGCCACAGCCCAACCAGACCGTGACGCCGGACGAGCGCCAGCGCCTGGCGGTCATCGTGCAGAAGCTGAAACAGAGCACAGCGCACGTCGTGGTCATCTTCTCGCCAGACCTGGCCCTGCACAACTTCTTCCTCGAGGTGCTGCACCAGAACCTCACCGGCGCCGTGTGGATCGCCTCCGAGTCCTGGGCCCTCGACCCAGTCCTGCACAACCTCGCCGAGCTGCGCCACACGGGCACCTTCCTGGGCATTGCTACCCAGACCGTGCCCATCCCGGGCTTCAACGAGTTCCGCCTGCGCCGCTCCCAGGCCAGGCAGCCCGCGCCCAA
Source organism: Diceros bicornis minor (assembly GCF_020826845.1). Taxonomy (NCBI): domain Eukaryota; kingdom Metazoa; phylum Chordata; class Mammalia; order Perissodactyla; family Rhinocerotidae; genus Diceros; species Diceros bicornis. The sequence continues at coordinate 36,004,609 of NC_080752.1, read as the reverse complement.
CAGGACCAGCGAGGGGGCCACCTGCAACCAGGAGTGCGACACCTGCCTGGACACCACCATGTCCTACAACACCATCCTCACGCTCTCGGGCGACCGCACGTCCTACAGCGTGTACTCGGCCGTCTACGCCGTGGCCCACGCGCTGCACAGCCTCCTGGGCTGCAACCAGACCGCGTGCCACAAGGAGGTGGTCTACCCCTGGCGGGTGAGGCCCGGCCGCAGGAAGCTAGGGCCTGCGGAGCAGGCAGAGTCCGTGGTTGCCGTGGAGACCACAGGGCGCCCCCTACTCTGCTCTAGCCTCCTCCTCCCTTGGTGGGTTCTGGAGAAGCAGGTTGGGGAGCCACAGGACATGCCCGCCTCCAGACACTGGGACCAGAAGTCCCTCATGGTGCCACAGCAAAATGCCTTTTTTAGTATTAATTTAATTATCACCATCCAAAATAGTCTGTCGTTGGAGATTCAGGTGAAAGTCCCTCGCGGGAAGGCTCGCAGGCGGTGGGAGCGCCGGGTCCCCTGGCCGTCTCTCCAGGGCTGAGGCCTGGGGTGGGGCTTGTGTATTCCCATCAGCTCTCCGAGACCCTGCTTTGGGGGTGTGGATCTTCTCATTGTCCCAGGTCTGCATCTCCTTGACTCAGACCTGGGATTTAAATCTGTGTTTTCCTGATTTACACACACACACACACACACACACACACACACACACACACACACGCAGGCATGCATGCACCCTACTATGAAGCCTTCAGGGTGTAGAAGGTTTTACTGAGGGTCTGGAGGAGCAGAGGGGCTTTACATCAGAGACGTACACTTTCTACCTTGCTCTCTGGGCGTAAGCACTTCACTGGCTTTTTCATAGTTTGGGGCCAGCTGCCCACCCTGTTGCTCAGCCTCCCCCCCAACCCCTGTCCATGTCCCATCTTAATGGTCCCCTTCCTCCCTTTTGTGGGTCCCCCATCCCCAAATACCTGCTCACTTCCTTAACAGAGCAACTTGGCTCTTTAAAAGTCCCCTCCCTTATTCTATTTGTTTGTAGGGACCTCTCCACCCCGTATTCTCAGAGCCTAGCCCTTGTAACTCTAAGAGTTCGTCTTTAAAAAGCATAGCAGGAAGTCAGAATTGCAGCCATGAGTGGAGGGGCGGCAGGGGCATCACTGGGTGGGCGGGAGGGGGAAGGCAGGGTTTAAGTAGGGGAGGGCAGGCACTGGACATTCCAGGAGGAGAGTGGGAGAGTGGCGGCCTGGACAAGTGGTTGGGCCAGCATGGCCGAAGAGTAGGGGGCGAGGGGAGCTGCGGGTGGCCTTGGAGGGCATAGTGCTGGAGGAGGAGTTGGGGCTTTGTCCTGGCCGCAGCAGGAGCCTGCAGAGAGGTCAAGCTGAGCACCAAGGTGATGTTTCTGAGACAATCCAACAAGCCAGTTTAGGGTTGGGGTGGAGCGGGGGTAGAGGCCGGAAGCAGAGAGCCCGGGTCATCCCATGTCGGCTTTACACAGGGTCTCCACTGGCATTAACAGTGTGGTGTGTGAACCAGGAAACGATGCCATTTTGCGCAGATGAATCAGATTACGATGCCCTTTGCTCCGGGTGAGCACGGCCCCACAGCGGGTGCATGGCCTGATGAGCTGGGCGAGCCGGGCTCCAGCCTTCCCTCCCCATCGCCCTAACTGGACCCACTTGTACAGACCCACGAGCTGCAAAACCATCTGTGGCGTCCTTACACCACCCCCCCCGCCCATGCTGGGTCATGCCACGCCACCCTGTTTATTTTTGTCGTAACACTGATCTCAAGGTGTTATTATGGTGTTTATTCATCTGTGTCCTTGCTTGTTGTCTCTTTCCTACCCTGCCCCTCAAATGTAAGCCTGTGGGAGCAGGGACCCGTCAATCCTGTTCAATGCTGTGTCCCTGCTGCTGTCAGTGGGTCCGGCTCGGAATTGACCCTCAGTGAATGTTTATTGAACGATGGGTGAATGACTGAGCAGGTAGTATGTGCCCAGCACAGAGCTGGCCTCCTCTACATCAATTATCACTTAGCCCCAAACACCCTGTGAGCAGACGCTGTTACTGTACTGTTTCTCTCCCACATACAGGTGAAACGGAGGTTCTAAGAGGTGACGGTCACCCAGCTCAGGAGTGGCCAGAGGGTGGTGATGAAATAGGGCAGGGGCGGTGGGGCTGGAGAGGAGGGCACCCCTAGGAGAGGCCTCGGGGGGGACGAGGAGGCTTGGAGATGGAGGCCGGGAGGATGTGCTGGGAGGTGACGGCAGGGGATCCGATCAGGAGGAGGCTGGGTCAATGCCGGCTGGCACACACGTGTCGGGGCTTTGGCTGTTCAAGCGAAAGTTCAGCAGGTTGTTGAGGGTCAGAGTTGTGAGTCCTCTCAGAATCTTCTGGTCCAATCCCTTTATTTTACAGGTGGGGGGAATGGGACCCTAACAGGGACCATCTAACTAGCCAGGAACACAGGCTGGTTCGTTTCCACCTGCTCGCCACCCTCACTGGCGGCTCACCCTTCTCTCTGCCTCTGCCCACCCCTCAGCATTGCAGTTACGGCCCATCTGTTGGGAGGCAGGTGGTGATGAACTGAGCAGAGCTTTGGCATCAGGCGGACCTGGGTTGGAATCCCAGCTCTGCCACCAAGAGCTGTGCAACTGTGGGCAACTTATTTAACATCTCTGAGCCTCGGTTTTCTCATCTGTTAAATAGAAGGACTCATGATACCCTGCTGAGTTATTGAGGGACTAACAATAGTGTGTGCCCGTTGCCTGGGGCAGAGGGGAAGCCAAGTGTCCTCCACATTCCTTTCTGATGCCCGTGTCTGGCCTTAGGAGAGACGGTGGGGCTGGGGGCAGAGCCACTGCTGGGGGGTGGGGCTAGGTGAGGAAGGGAATCAAGGCTCATACCCCATAGGGGGTCCCAAGATGCCCAGGCCCCTGCCAATAATAGTCCTGGCCACTGCCCCCTCCGGAGAATTCCGGGGACAATGTTTTCTGAGCCCGTCTTTTGGATCCCTGGAGTCCCAAGTTGCTCTCAGCCCAGCTTGGCCAGGTCACTGTAGGGGTGTGACACGGACACCAGCATCTGGCTCCCCAGGGGCTCTGCCCTCCTGATCCCCATCCTCAGGCCGACCACTCGGCAGGAGCCTCCCTCCTCTCGTCTCCCAGGACCATTGCCCTCAGGCCCAGCAACCTGTGAAAATTCCAAAGAGGTTTCCAGAGCCAGGACCTCACTCCCCGGGCAGGGCAGGGAGAAGGCTAGGGCCCAACTCCCTTGGCTATCTGTCTGTCAGTCCCCAAGGTGAGGTGAGCTCTGGGCCCCCAAGATATAGCCCAATAGACTCTCCCATTTATGGAGAGAAATCTAGAAGCCAGATTAACGGGATATCGAAGCTGGAAGCCCTTTTGGGATCAGCCCAGAGAGGTTCAGTGATGCCCAAAGTCACACAGCAAACTGAGGATACAGCTGGCATTGGAATTCAGGCCAAAGGATGCCCTATCCAAAGCATGTTCTAGTATGTACCAGCTTCTACATACTGAGAGTGATGGGGGAGGGGTGGGAGAGACTGGAAAGAGAGCTGACTCTACAGTGTAGGGATGCAGAAGGGACCCGGGACAGGAAAGAGCCCAGCTAACCCTTGCAGGTGGGAGACGCAGTGGACTCTGGACCACAGGTGTTGGGTCCCAGAGGGATGGCCGAGGTAACTTCCAGGAAAAGGACTGAGGTGAGGACTTACTATTTTTCAGGCACTGTGCTAAGCCCCTGATGTGGATAAACTCATTTATTGCTTCAAAGCCCAAAAGATAGTGTTTCATTGCTCCCACTTTGCAGAAGAGGAAACTGGGATTCAGAGAGGTTGAGTGACAGGACCAAGGCCTCACAGCAGGAAGCAGAGCTGGCGCCTCAACTCAGACGTGTCTGACTCCGGGTTCGGAGCTCCCTGCGCTGTCTCTGAACTGCTGCGTTTTCAGTCCTACTGCCCCATTTTACAGAAGTGGAAACCGAGGCTGGTGGGGTGGTGGAATTTCTCCCAGGTCTGACCCGGGCCTGGGTGTCAGCTTCACTTCCTCTGGCCCCTCCAGCTACTTGAGGAGATCCGGAAGGTCAACTTCACCCTCCTGGGCCACCAAATCTTCTTCGACAAGCAGGGAGACCTGCCCGTGAGCCTGGAGATCATCCAGTGGCAGTGGGACCGGAGCCAGATCCCTTTCCAGAGCGTTGCCTTCTACAACCCCGTGCTGCGGCAGCTGAGGGACACCCGCCACATCTCCTGGCACACCCCCGGCGACACGGTCAGCTCTGGAGGGGCTGGGGGGGACGGGGCCTAGGGCTGGGTGTCGGGGCTGTGCTGGGGTGGCAAGGGACCCAAAACTCATTACCACTGGCTGGTGGCGTCTATATTTGTGGGCGTGTTGCCCGGGGTCCTGTCTTCCCTCCACTGACGGAGAACTCTGGAAGTTCAGCGCTTTCTGGCTCTTCAGGATGGAGGGGCTCAGGGGCCCCTGCAAAGGATACTTTTGCTGGACATGTGTGTGCTAAGGATTCAGTTCTCATGTCACCCCCAGGAGATAGATGCCACTGGTCTCCCTGTTTTAGGGGTTAGAAAACTGAAGGCACAGAGTGGTTGCATGACCTGCCTAAGGCCACACAGCTTTTCCGTGTCTCCATATACAGTATTCAGGTACATCTTATCAATTAATATTCACGTTTTTGGTACGGTAGCTTTGCCTTCAACCGTGTCTCACATCTGTCAGTCTAAAGCTCCTTCGTTTTACCCTCTTTAGAGAATCAGCTGTCAGAGTGCCACCGGTGCGGAGAGGGGTAGACACCCAGCCTTGTGTGGTGGGGGAGGGGATCCAAAAGCTTCTCAAAGAGGCTTCATCCCGCACCCCCATCCCCAGTTCCAGAGGTACGCCGTGCTGCTAGTTCCTGAGATTCTTGGGGGATTTTATGGAGTAAGTTGGGTTGGTTCTTTATTAGTTTGCTAGAGCTGCCATCACCAAGTACCACAAACCAGGGGGCTTAAGGAACAGAAGTGTCTTGAGGGCTGTGAAGGAGAAACCGCTCCAGGCCTCTCTCCCAGCTTCTGGGGGAGTGCCTGCCATCCTTGGCTCTCCTCGGCTTGGAGAAGCACCACCGGCTCCCTGCCTTCATTTCCACCCGGCGTTCTGCCTGTGGGGGTGTCTGTCTCCAAATCTCTCCCTTTCATAAAGACATCAGTCACCTAGGAGTCGGGTCCACTCTGCTCCAGTATGACCTCATCTTAACTAATCTGCGATGATCCTGTTTCCAAATAAGGTCACCTTTTTAGGTCCTGGGAGTTAGGATTTCAATATTTGAATTTTGAGGGGACACAATTTGACAAATAACAGTGTCTTAGCCTGGGTTTCCCCCAGAAAGCAGAGCCTGAGACAAGGGTTTATGTGCAGATAGTTTATTCCAGGACATGATCCGGGGGAACAGGAGTGAGAGACCAGGGAGAGTTCAACAGGGAAGAGGGAAAGTCAGTGCAAGGGAATGTTCTAAGCTGGACACTGCTGTGAGCAATGGGGCTCAGTCTTGCCAGGACCTTCTGAGGAGCCACTTTGGAATAGTCCGCCAGGGGCGGGAAGAGGATGGCATTGATCCATTGGCCCCATACCGGCTCCCACGCCAGTGGTCAAGGGTCACTCCATGGGGTGTTAACTCCCTTGCACTTCCGGGTCACACCTGTAGGACAGCCCAGCAGCTTCCCGCGGGCATCTCACAATGCAGCCCCGGGGCAGAGAGCAAGAGCCCTGCAGCGTAGCTGACGGGAGCTGCTGATGGGTGACGTCTGGCTGAGATGGGTGGTGCAGCCATGGCCGGAATGAAAGCTGGGCCAAGAAAATACGAGGGAGGCCCAGAGACGTCCACTTCTCGTTCGCCCATTGCGTCTGTGTCCTTCGTGGCGCCTGGTGATCGGAGTTTCTAGGGCAGCAGCCAGCCCCGGCTCTACCTGAGGGTAGTTGAGGGGACCCAGCCACAGGCCCTGCTGCTGCAGCTGGGACCAAGGTGGAACCGATACTCGTCATCTCTCCTGTCCACCGTCTATGCTGGGTCCCCTCACCCTCGGCCATTTGGCTGCTCTAGGGCACGGGGCTGGTGGAGTGACATTGACCCCCAAGGTGTCTGAGCCCTTAGTCGCCTTGTCCTTGCTGGCCTGTGGTTGTGACAGCTGTCCAGTAGCAGTAATCACTGGGCTAGAAGCACCAAGGGCCGCCTTGGTGAAGCCCTGGGTTCCAGACCTACCCCTTCCTACCTGCCTTGTGGGGCAGCAGCCCCAGCCCCTCGTGTTCATCAGAGTCAATGACCTCCTCCTTTCTTGGCCTTCTCGTTCGCTGGCATGACGCCCCCTAAATGACCAGGTGGTCACCGTAGAGCCTACGTGTCTGCTGGTGGACGTAGTCCCCCTTTGGAGACCAGAACCTCTATTCTAGCAGGGTCTAAGGTTGTGGGGACAAGAAGCACCGATTCTACCACAGCCCCTGAGAATACTGCTGAGTGGGGCCAATCCTTTCACCCTGGGGGTGCTGGACCCACTTATTCTAGCTGCTGGGACCACAGCGCTATGTGCCACCCTTTCACTTGGTGCTTATACCTCGTCCTAAAGAGCAGTGCCCCACCCTCAGGGTGTCACCCCCAAGCTGGTTCCTTGGCTGAACCTCTAGTGTGCCATCCCGTCATTTTATTAGGCTGGATACTTCTGGATGATGTGGTATATATTGGGATCAGTGGATCCTGTGGTCATGTGTCCATGTCACACACCCTTCACCATAAAATGGGTCCCTTGTCAGGGATCCCCAGGTCAGGGAAGGCAAATTCTTACAAGGATGAGTCAACGCTCCCTCCAGGGAAGAAAGGATCTGATGTGACACATCTGCCAGCAACTGGCTGGCTGGTCTTTTTACAGAATGGTACCAAATCGCGGGCTCAGCGTGGTCTCTGTGGCTGGCAGGTAGGCCTTCCGCAGTGGCAATAGCTAGGTCGACCATGGTGAAAGGAAGCCCAAGCTGTTGGGTCCGTGCCCACGGCCTCCATCCCTGACCCCGTGGCCGCTCTGCTCACGGCCCATTGTGCCAGCCTTGAGTGGCTGAGGACAGAGGCCAGCTGACCTCTATTGGGCAACTCATCTTTTCTCTCTGATCTTCGATTCCTCTCTCCGCGTTCTCTGATGGGCATTAACACAAGAAACAAATCTTTGTGCTTTGTGCTCACTCCCACTGATCCACGCGTATACCTTTCCCACCAAACTATCTTGTCTCCATTCTTCCAATCTTGCTCTTCCCAGGCCCCTGAACAACCCGCCAAGCCATTCCTCATTGCGTAGGAGCCCAACAATATCCGTGCTTCAGGACGTTTCTCCATCCATGCAGAGTGGACAAGCGAGTGCCCTGCTTGCATTTCTACAAACTGGGAGCATCTTCCCTCCTTACTGTCCTTCGGGATAACCCCCGAGAGGAGCTTCCTATGACAGTAGTTCATTTTCAGCTCACATTAATCTACCAAGCTGACTATGTGAATCATTCCTGAACGTTCTCCTTCTCTATCAATTGGCCACAGAGAATCCCTCTGTGAGGCCTTAGGTGTGATTTGAGGGAGAGGAATTGTCACAACAGAGGTAGATGTTGTCGGAATCACAACCATTGACTTAAGAAATGTACTTGTATCCTCTGGACCTGCTTTGGCCTGATCCCACATGCACCATCTCCATTGTGTGATGACTTGCCACTCTTTCTGCCCGAACATATGACTCCGTGAATCTGATAGTCACTTGATGTCCTGAGGCCACGTGCTCCATTCCCATGAAGGCCCAGCAGGACACCACGAGCTAATTTCCAAACAGTGAATAGTACTTTGCTGTAGAAGGCACGTTGTAGTTGCCTTGTTGCAACTCTCCTGTTGGGCCTGCCCATCCTCATCCACCACAGGTCACTCTAACATCATCAGCTCTGCTTGTCCATACGGCCCGAGGGACAGCATAGCTTGGTCTGCAGCCAGGGCCTTCTTCAGGGACTTTCTCTGGGCCTGCTACCCTCTGCCTTGAAGCTGGAAGCCATCTGAGTCACCTGATAAAAGTCAGTTGGAGCAGTATCTCCAAAAGCAATTTATGCTGTTCCCAACATCTAAAGAGATTCACCAACTGCCATACATCCTTAATGGAAGGAGGTATAAGATGCCATGACTTGTCCTCTACCTTAGAGAGGATGTCCTGGTGTTCCCCAGACCACTGGACCCCTAAAAACATCCTTAATGTGGCAGGCCCCTTGAATCTTTGTAGGGTTTCTCTTCTACCCTCTAGCATTCATGTCTTAGTTGGGAATAAAGAGTACTTGCTACTTCTTATTCACCAGACCCAGTTGGCATGATGTCATTAATGTAGTGGACTAGCTTGATGTTCTGCAGACTGTCAGAATGACGAAGTTCCACGTGGACAACATTGTGATGGGGGTAGAAGAGTAAACCGAACTCTGCAATAAGATAATGCGTGTTAGTGGTTTGAGATCTTTTTTAATATTGGCATTTACAGTACACATTTCCCTCTAAGTACTGCTGCCCCATAAGTTTTGGCATGTTTTTTAAATTTTTATTTTAAATTAAAACAACACATAAAATTTACCATCTTAGCCATTTTTTCCAGTTTTTAAAATTGTGGTAAAATACACATAACGTAAAATTTACTGTCGTAACCATTTTAAGCATACAGTTCAGTAGTATTAAATACATTCACATTGTTGTGCAACCATCACCACCATCCATCTCCAGAACTCTTTTCATCTTGCAAAATTGAAATTCTATACTCGTTAAACAATAACTCCCCATTCCCGCCTCCACCCAGCCCCTGGCAACCACCATTGTACTTTCTGTCTCTATGGTTTTGGCTACTCTAAGTACCTCATGTAAGCGGAATCATATGATATTTGTCTTTTGGTGGCTGACTTATTTCACTGAGCATAATGTCATCAAAGTTCATCCATATTGTAGCATGTGTCAGAATGTCCTTCTTTTTTAAAGACTGAATAGTATTCTATTGTACGTATATACCACATTTTGTTTATCCATTTATCCATCTTGAATTGCTTCCATGTTTTAGCTATTGTGAGTAATAGCTATGAACATGAGTGTACAGATATCCCTTCGAGATCCTGCTTTCAATTCTCTTTTGAGCATATACGCAGAAGTGAAACTGCTGAATCATATGTTCATTCTGTTTTTAATTTTTTGCGGAACTGTTACACTGTTTTCCACAGCGGCTGTGCCATTTAACACTCCCAGCAGTTGCATAAAGTTTCCAGTTCCTCCACGTTTTCGCCACCACTTTTTATTTTCTGGATTTTTGATAGTAGCCATCCTAATGGGTGTGAGGTGGTATCTCACTGTACTTTTGATTTGCATTTCCCTAATGACTACTGATGTTGAGCGTCTTTTCCTGTGCTTATCAGCCATTTGTATATCTTCTTGGGAGAAATGTCTATTCAAGTCCTTTGCCCATTTTTGAATCGGGTTGTTTGTGCTTTTGTTGTTGAGTTTTAGGAGTTCTCTATATATTCCAGATGTTAGTCCCTTATCAGATTTGCAAATATTTTCTCTCATTTGGTGGGCTGCCTTTTTACTCTCTTGATAGTGTCTTTTGATGCACAAAATTTTAAAATATTCATTAAGTCTATTTTGTTTAGTTTTTCTTTTGTTGCCTGTGCTTTTGATGTCATTTTCAATAAATCATTGCCAAATCCAATGTCATGAAATTTTGGCCTGTGTTTTTTTCTAAGAGTTTTTATGGTTTTAGGTCTTTAATTTAGGCAATGGATCCGTTTTGAGTTAATGTTTTTATGTGGTGTTAGGTACGGGTCCAACTTCATTTCTTTGGATGTAGATATCTAGTTTTCCCAGCACTGTTTGTAAAAACCGTCTTTTCCTCATTGAATGACCTTGGATCCTTTGTCAAAAATTATTTGACCATGTGAGTGTTTATTTCTAGAATCTCTATTCTATTCCATTGGTCTATACGTCTGTCTTTATGCTAGTACCACACTGTTTCAATTACTGTAGCTTTGTAGTAGGTTTTGAATCAGGAAATGTGAGTCCTCCAGCTTTGTTCTTTTTCAGGATGGTTTTGGGTATTCAGAGTCTATTGAGATTCTATATGAATTTTAAGATGGGTTTTCTATTTCTGCAGAAAAAGTCATTGGGATTTTTATAGAGATTGCATTAAATCTGTAGATTGCTTTGGATGGTATTGACATTATAACAATATTAAGTCTTCCAATTCATGAACATGGGATGTCTTTCTTTAATATTTTTCAGAAATGTTTTGTAGTTCTCATTGTGCAAGTCTTTCTCTCCTGGGTTAAGTTAATTCCTAAGTGTTTTATTCTTTCTGATACTATCTTAAATGGAATTATTTTCTTAATTTCCTTTTTTGATTGTTCATTTTTAGTGCATAGAAATGCAACTAATTTTTATGTGTTGACTTTTTTTTTCTTTTTTTTGTGAGGAAGATCAGCCCTGAGCTAACATCCATGCCAATCCTCCTCTTTTTGCTGAGGAAGACCGGCCCTGAGCTAACATCTGTTGCCAATCCTCCTCCTTTTGTTTCCTTTTTCTCCCCAAAGCCCCAGTAGATAGTTGTATGTCATAGTTGCACATCCTTCTAGTTGCTGTATGTGGGACACTGCCTTAGCATGGCTGGACAAGCAGTGCATCGGTGCGCGCCCGGATCTGAACCCAGGCTTCCAGTAGTGGAGTGTGCGCACTTAACCGCTAAGCCACAGGGCCAGCCTCATGTGTTGACTTTCTATTCTGCTACTTTGCTGAATTCATTTAATGATTCTAACTTTTTTTTGTGTGTGGAATCTTTAGGATTTTCTACATATAAGATCATATCATCTGTGAACTGGTAATTTTTCTTCTTCCTTTCTCATTTGGATGCCTTTTATTTCTTTTTCTTGCCTTATTGCTCTGGCTAGGACTTCCAGTACTCTGTTGAATAGAAGTCATGAAAGCGGGCATCCCTGCCTTGTTCCTGACCTTAGAGAAAAGCTTTATCTGTCTCCATTAAGCATGATGTTGGCTGTGAGTTTTTCATATCTGGCTTTTACTATGTTGAGGTAGTCTCCTTCTACTCCTAGTTTGTTGAGTGATTTTATTTTTTATCATGAAAGTGTATTGAATTTTGTCAGTGGCTTTTCTGCATCAGTTGAGATGATCATGTGGATTGTCCACTTCACTTTCTTAATGTGGTGTATTACATTGATCAATTTTCATACGTTGAATCATCCTTGCATTCCAGGAATATATCCCACTTGGTCATGGTGTTTAATCCTTTTACTATGCTGCTGAATTTGGTGTCCTAGTATTTTGTTGAGGAATTTAACATTGATGTTCATAAAGGATATTGAACTATACTTTTTCTTGCAGCATCTTTGTCTGGCTTTGGTATGAGATTGATGCTGCCCTCACAGAATGAGTTAGGGAGTGTTCCCTCCTCTTCATTTTTTGGGGGAAAAGTTTGAGAAGGATTGGTGTTAATTCTTCTCTAAATATTTGGTAGAATTCACTGGTGAAGCCATCAAGCCCAAGGCTTTTCTTTGTTGGGAAATTTTTGATTACTGATTCAATCTCCTTACTAGTTATATGTATATTCAGATATTCTATTTCTTTGTGATTTAGTCTTGGTAGGTTTTGTGTTTCTAGGAATTTGTCCATTTCATCAAGGTTATCCAATTTGTTGGTAAAAGATTGCTCATAGTACTCTTTTATGATCATTTTTATTTCTGTAGAATCAGTAGTAATGTCCCCACTTTCATTTCTGATTTTAGTAATTTGAGTCTTCTCTCTTTTTTTCTCAGTCAGCCTAGCCAAAGGTTTGTCAATTTTGTTGATCTTTTTAAATGACCAACTTTTGGTTTCAGTGATTTTCTCTATTATTTTTCTATTCTCTATTTCATTTATCTCTGCTTTAATCTTCATTACTTCTTTCCTTCTGCTAGTCTTGGGTTTTGTTTGTTCTTTGTCTAGTTCCTTAAGTTGTAAAGTTAGGTTGTTGATTTGAGATCTATCTTGTTTTTTAATGTAAGCATTTATAGGTACAAATTTCCCCTGTTAGTACTGTTTCATTGTATCCCGTGTTTTGTAATGTTGTGTTTTCATTTTCATTCATCTGTAAGTATTTTCTAATTTCCCTTGTGATGTCTTCTTTGATCTGTTGGTTGTTTAAGAGCTTTGTTTAATTTCCACAAATTCCACAAAGTTTCCCTTCTGTTATTGATTTCTAACTTCATCCCATTGTGGTCAGAGAAGATACTTTGTGCGACATCTAGTTTTTTAAAACCTATTGAGACATAATTTGTGATCTAACGTATGGTCTGTCCTGGAAAATGTCCCATTTTCCATCTCCCACTTGAGAAGAAGTGTATATTGTCTTGCTGTTGGATAGTGTTCTGCATATATCTGTTAGATCTAATTGGTTTCTTGTGTTGTTGAAGTCCTCTATTTCCTTACTTATTTTCTGTTTGGTTGTTCTATCCATTATTGAGAGTCGGGTATTGAAATCTCCAACTATTATTGTGAAATGTTATGTGATGAATTGTCTATTTCTCCCTTCAATTCTGATGGTTTTTGCACCAAGTATTTTGGGGCTGTCTTGTTAGGTGCATATATGTTTATAATTATTATATCTTCTTGATGGATTGACACTTTTATCATAATAAAATTTTCTTCTTTTTCTCTAGTTACCATTTTTGTTGGTATTTTCCCTCTCTGGCTTCCTTTAAGACTTTATCATTGTCTTTGTTTTGTTTTGTGTTTTGCAATTTGAATATGACATACCTAAGTGTAGGTGTTTTGGGTATTTATCCTGTTTAGAGTTCTTTGAGTTTCCTAAATCTGTGGTTTGGTGTCTGTCATTAATTTTTAAAAAGTCTCAGCCATGTTTCTTCAACTATTTCTTCTATTCTTTTCTCTATTTCTTCTCCTTTGAAGAAAGGGCATGTGAATGATATTTCAAGCCTTGTAGACAGAGAAAAGAACAAGTATTCCCATTATATGTATGTTACACTTCTTGTAATTGCCCTATAGTTCTTGGATACTCTGGAGTTTTTTTCCACTCTTTTTCTCTTTGCTTTTCAGTTTGGGATGTTTCTATTGACATAGCTTCAAGTTCACTGATTCTTTCATTGGCCATGTCCAGTCTACTGATGAGTCCATCGAAGGCATTCTTTGTTTCTGTTACCATGGGTTTTTAAAACATTTCTTGCATTTCCTTTTGATTCTTTCTTAGAGTTTTCGTTTCTCTGCTTACATTGCCCATCTGTTTTTGCCTGCTGCCCACTTTTTCAATTAAAGCCCTTAGCATACTAATCATAGTTATTTTAAATTCCTGGTCTGATAGTTCTGAAATCTCTAATATCTGAGTCTTGTTCGGATACTTGTTTTGTCTCTTCAGACTGTTTTTTTTCCCCCCGTCTTTTAGCATGCCTTGTAATTTTTTGTTGAAAGCCAGATGTGATATATTAGTTAAAAGGAACTGAGGTAGATAAACCTTTAGTATGAGGTGCTATGTTTACTTTTTGTTCTAGCTGTGGTGTCAGAGACTAAAGTTGCCTCTAGTGTCCTTCTTTCTTGTCCTCCCCCCACTGCTGCCTTTGTGTTTCCCTATAGACTCCTTCTTAAATAGAATCTGAACCTTGCAGTTCTTTCATTTGTAGTCCCCTGTCATTATATGGAGCCTGAATGATGTGGTGGCAAAGTGTGAGAGGAGGAGAAGCGTTCTAGAATAATCCTGTGACTAGGTCTCTTTCAGTGAGCCTGTGCCCCTAGGCTGTGTCCTTCACAAGTGCTTCTCTGCTCCCCCACCTTAGGTGAGACAGGAGGGCTGGAGGGGGCTGGAGTTGGGTACTTCCCTTCCCCTACGTCATTTAGGCTCTGGTAAAATAGTTTCCCCTGAGGGCAGGCTTTTGTTATGGAGAACAGAATTCTCTGGTGTATTTAAAAATGTTTACTTTTTCCCCTTCCCCACTGGAAGCATGAGTGATTTTTCTTTAATATTCACCCTGAAAACCTGGTGAGGCTCCTGGAGGTTAAGGCTGTGCCCCTAGAAGTCTCTCCCTCAAGCTAGTTGGAGCTCAGTCTCCAGCAATTATTCATTTACTCTTTCAGTGTTCCTACCAGTTGCTGCATCCAGAGGCAGTTTCTGCTCCTGGTGATTCTTTGTGTTTGCCTGTCTCTCCAGTTTTGGGGTCTGCAGTCTGCCCTGGGACCCCAACATGCTGATGGATCTAAGAAGAGTTGTTGATTTTCAGTTTGTTCGGCCTTTTCTTGTTGTGAGGATAGAAGTGATGACCTCCAAGCTCCTTACATACCAGACTGGAAACCAGAAGTCCCCCAGTCTCTCTTGAACCCACTCTAATGAGGCTTTCATCCACACCACTTTTCAGAAATTGCCTTTGTCAAGGTCACCGACGTCTGCCTGTTGCCCTTCCAATGGTCATCATCACAGTCAAGCTGTGAATGGCATTTGACGCAGCTGATCACTTCCTGTCTTTGTAAATGATATCTTTACCTGGATTCTGAGCATTCTCTCTCTTGGTCCCCCTACATCCGTGACTGTTCCTTCTGGGTGTCCTTTTCTGATTCCTTCTTATCTCCTTGACCTTTAAACTCTGGAAGTTACCAGAGTTCAGCCTTTGGACGTTTTCTCTTCTTTGTCTACATGGCTTGAAATATCATCCATATGCTTGCAACTCTCAATTTTATATCTTCAGATTGGACTTCTCCCCTCAACTTCAATTCAGGCATTCACCTGGCTACTCGAACCTGCTCCCCCGAGGTCTTCTCATCTCAGCAAAAGGCAATGTCATCTTTCCTTTGTTCAGACCAAAAACACTGGAGTTATTCTTGACTCCTTTCTCATCCAATCTAGCAGTAAACCTTGTCCAGTCTACCTCCAAAATACATCCAGAAGGTGACCACTTCTCACTCTTCCACTGCTGTCTCTCTGGTCAGAACCACCATCATTTCTCACCTGGGCTATCGCAGTGATGTCCTACCTGGTCTCTGGCTTCTGCCCTCGCCCCTCACAGCCTACACTCAACAAGGGAAACAGGGCGATCCTGTTAAAAAGAAGTCAGATCACATCACTCCTCTGCTCTGAATCCACCAGTAGTCGCTCATTTCACTCAGAGTAGAAGCAAAAGTCTTTGAACTGGTCGGCCACTCTCCCCCTTGCTCGTTCTGCTCGAGCAACAGTGGCCTTCGTGCTCCTCAACTACGCCAAGTCTCACCACCGTGGGACCTCTGCACATGTTGTTCCCTCTGCCTGAATAGACTTTTTCATGACTTGCTCCCTTGCAGCCTTTAGGTCTCTGCTTCAATGTCACCCACCCCGTTTGAGATTGCAATCAGCTCCCCCATCATTTTCCATCCCTGTGGCATGGCTTTATTTTCCTTCATGGTATCTATCGCCATAGGTCATATCACATATTTATATGTGTGTTGTCTCTCTTGTCCATGAAAATACTCGTCTCACAAGAACAGAGACTTTGTCTCATTTGGGTCACTGCTGTATTCCCAGTGCCCGGCATCTGTGTGTGCTCAACACCTTTGTGAATGAATGGATGGGTGACTAGCGGGTTGAGGTTCCACAAGTAAGAGGTAGGATTCATTTGATTACTTAGGGGATGGTGAAGAGATGACTTTGGAAGGGGGAGAGGATACATGGCAAGGGAGTGGGGTGCGAGGGTCTGGATGAGGTGTGTGTGTGTTGTGTGTTTGTTAGCATGTGTGTGGTCCACGGGAGGCAGAGGAGACCCCGGGGGGCCTGGAAAGGTTGGCAGGGGGTCAGACTTAATTTTGGCTGTTGGAGAGTCTCTGAGGTTCTTCCATGAAGAAGTTTCAGGGAGAACAGGACACCTGGAAATGTCACCTGACAGCCATGCATAAGAGGGACGACAGGGGCGGAGCATGGGGCAGGGGCCCTCTGAGAGCCAAGACAGAGGGGCTCTGGGGTGGAGTGGTCCACAGGATGTCCCCTTGTCTGGGCCTTTGGCTCTTCTCACGTGTATTCTGGCAACACCCTCCTAATTGGTCATCGGAATGATTTTTACACAACCTGAATATAATCAGGCCACTCCCCCAACTCAAGAACCGTGGTCACATCCACTGCCCCTACATTTTCAGCGTGCCACAGACAAGCCTTCAGAATGCGGCTCTCCCACCTCTCCTGGTGCTTCCTGACTCCAGCCAGGCCCAGACACGCCCTCTTCCCACACATGCCACGCCCTCCACTCCTCTACCCCATTGCTCTGTTTCCTTTACTTATAATTCATTCATTCATTTCCTAAACAATCATTGGAGGCCTCCTCTGTGCTGGGTTCTCTTCTAGGTTCTAGAAATAGAGTAGTAAAAACCATAGACGTGGTCACTGCCTACTTGCTCTTGTTTACCTGAAAACTCCCGCTCCTATAAAGCCTGTGTTAATCAGGACTCTTGGTTGCAAGTGGACAGAAGATGATGTAAGCAAGAAGTTAATTTATTGCCTCACGTCACTGAAAACTCTAGGGGTAGACCATGAGGCTTCAGGCAAGGATGGATCCAGGGTCTCACTCTCTCCAACTCTCAGAGCCTTCACTGGGCATGTTCTCCCCTGGGAGACAAGATGGCTGCTGGCAGCCCCGGGATCACACCCTATCCACTCAGGACCTCAGAAAGTCTCCATCTCAACGGTTGGGTGCTGTTCCCTGAAGGAAGTGGATTGGGTCTTGGGCAGGGAACACTACGGGGGCCCCAGTTCTAATGGCAGTCCCAATAGCCCTCTTCCTTGCAGACAGGGCCCAGGCTTCTCTCCCTGAGCATCCTGCTTGTTGGGGAGAGTAGGGAGGCCCCGGAGTGTGGGGAAAGAGGACTCAGAGTCTTTTGCCCTCCTCCCTCCAGATCCCCGTGTCCATGTGTTCCAAGAACTGCCAGCCTGGGCAGAGGAAGAGGTTTGTGGGCATCCACCCGTGCTGCTTCGAGTGTCTCGACTGTCTCCCTGGCACCTTCCTCAACCAAACTGCAGGTACGACTCCCAGGCCCGCACCCCTGCCCTGCCCTGGGGATCTCTAGGACCCTTCCTCTTTGTCAGGGTCTCCGGGGTCTGCTCCAGGGAACACAAGTGTCCAAAGGCCAGGGACCATGTCCGGGTCCTCTCGTATCTCCCCAGCCCCTGGTGTGGAGCAAAATCCCCAGTGCAGGGCTGGCTCGGGGAGGGTGGGAGAGGGCACAACCCTCCACCAGGCAGGGATGTGACTGATCCCCACTCCACACACACAGCCCGAGGCCCAGGGGTGTTAGGCCAGGGAATGTCCACCAGACAAAGAATGAATGAATGGCTCTCCCAATGGAAGGAACGCTTCTGGAAGACAGGGATGGTATCTGATCTATTTCTCTTGCCTCCCAAGTGCCTAGCGTAGTTCAGAGCACATAATGTTTACTCAGTGAACATTTACTGAGTGACTTCCTCTGTTAGAAGAATTAGCATGTCTCCCTACAGAACATGACTTCCAGGAAGGTGGGGACGTGTCTCTCTGTCCACGTTAGCGTTTAGCACAGTTCAGAGTTGGGGCTCAAATTTGTTTCTCATGACTTTGCTGATTAGCAGATTAAGTGGATGAAGACATCTACCAATCAAAGCACTTACTCTGTGCCCAGCAGAGCACAGGGCACCGATGGGTGCTCAACAGAAGTTTGTCGAGTGATTTCCCTGCCTTCCTCCCCCAACTGGTCCATAGCCTGGAGGCAGGGGCTGGGTGTTATCCATCTCTGTGGCCTCTCGTCTCAGGTGTCTATCACAGTGATGGTGCTCAAAAAAATATTTGTTGAACGAAGTCTTTGAAGAAATGGTTGAGTGTCTCTCCCATCAGAGGGCGGGGTCTTGGAAGGAAGGAATTATAGCTGTTAGGCTCTGGGTCAAGGAGACCGCGATTCAAGTCCTGCCCCTGTGACTTACTGCCTTTGTGACGTTACCTTGCTGAGCCTTGGTTTCCTCGTCTGTGAAATGGGGCTGCTGTGAGGAGTTGATGAGCCGGTGGGTGTAAGGGATGCGGTGAGCGTTGGCTATGACGGTGGGGGTTGCCTTTCTCTCTCTCTCCGCCCCTGGGGACTGGCCCAGTGCAGGCCTGGAGGATGCAGGTGCTGGGGAGGTGGGTTTGGCTGACGGGAGTTGCTGTGTGCTCTTGCAGATGAGTTTGACTGCCAGCCCTGCCCCGGTTACGGGTGGTCCCACAGGAACGACACCTCCTGCTTCAAGCGGCAGCTGGTCTTCCTCGAGTGGAACGAGGCACCCACCATCGTTATGGTCATGCTGGCCGCCCTGGGCTTGCTCGGCACCCTGGCCGTCTTGGTCATCTTCTGGAGGCACTTCCAGACGCCCGTGGTTCGCTCGGCTGGGGGCCCCATGTGCTTCCTGATACTGACGCCGCTGCTGGTGGCATACCTGATGGTCCCCATGTACGTCGGGCAGCCCACGGTCTTCTCGTGCTTCTGCCGCCAGGCCCTCTTCACTGTCTGCTTCACCATCTGCATCTCCTGCTTCACGGTGCGCTCCTTCCAGATCGTCTGCATCTTCAAGATGGCCAGCCGCCTCCCGCGCGCCTATGGCTACTGGGTCCGCTACCACGGGCCCTACGTCTTTGTGGCGTTTGTCACGGCGCTCAAGGTGGTCATCGTGGCAGGCAACATGCTGGTCATGACCACCAGCCCCACCACCCGCGCCGACCTCGATGACCCCCAGATCATGATCCTCTCCTGCAACCCCAATTACCGCAAGGGGCTGCTGCTCAACACCAGCCTGGACCTGCTCCTCTCCGTGATGGGCTTCAGCTTTGCCTACGTGGGCAAGGAGCTGCCCACCAACTACAACGAGGCCAAGTTCATCACCCTCTGCACGACCTTCTACTTCACCTCCTCCATCTCCCTCTGCACCTTCATGTCCGTCTACGACGGGGTGCTGGTCACCATCATGGATCTCTCGGTCACCGTGCTCAACCTCCTGGGCATCAGCCTGGGCTACTTCGGACCCAAGTGTTACATGATCCTCTTCTACCCGGAGCGCAACACACCAGCCTACTTCAACAGCGTGATTCAGGACTACACCATGGGGAGGGATTAGCACCGCCCGTCCGGGCGGAGGGCCTTGGCGTTGGGACACGGAGACCAGAGGGCTTGCTTGTTCAACTCCAAATGGTTGGGGGAGCCAGCCCTCACTATTACCACCCCACTGTGGTCTCTAATTTGGCATCCCTCCAAGGTTCTCTGCGTCCTGACCATTTTTACCCACCTAGTGATGCATGCCCAAAAACAGTCCCACTCTGTTCCTTTCCCTGGAGCTGTTTAGCTTGCCGGGCACTGCCACCCCATTCTAGAAAACCCACCCAAGGGGACCAATTGTTCTCCAGTTTAGCAGCCTGCAGCTGCCATCTGGTGGTCGCGGCGGGTATCTGCAGGTTCCCGCTCATTCCCTTTGCTCCCGCTGCAGGGAAGGGAAGCCGTACTGTGGGCTGGGCTGGGCTGGGGCTGGTTCGGGAGGATGTGAGCTCAGAAAATGCTGCCCCAGTGTCATTCACTAGCTCCGCATGTGTCTGTGTCTCATCTCCCAGATTCTCCCAGAGCTCGGGCCCCGGCTTCTCTGTTATCTCTGAGTAATGGCTGAGCACAGTGGGCTCTTCATAAATACTCGTGAATAAACCTCTCTTGGGTGAAACGGATGGGTTTCCTTCTTGTTTCCAGAGGTCCCCTGAGAAAGAACGTGTGGGATCAGAGAGACCTCTGTTTGGATCCCAGTGTTGCCTCTTCCGAGCTGTGGACCTCGGGCCAATTATTTGCTGCCTGTGAGCCTACACCTCCCTTCTCTAAAATGGGAACCAAAGCTGCTTCACAGGGACGTTTAAGGGTCAGAGATAATGTGCATAAAGTGCATACAGTAGGTACTCAATAACTGTGCATACAGTAGGTACTCAGTAAATGCCGGCCATTGCAGAGCCACATGTCCTTGGAGCCATCAGGGACAAAGTAAGGTTGTGTTTCCTTTTTACACTCAAACGACCACGGTATATGCTCTAGTCCACGGTGCTCGTCTCTCTTGGAAATGAGCCCCACCCTAGCAAATTCTGGGTGTTGTCTTGGGGGTCCTTGGGCCTCATGCGTGCTCCAGAAGCAGATGGCGCTGTTGCCTTGGCATTGCAGTGCCTCAGAGCAGCTGGGCTGCTGGGCATGGCTGTGCCCGTACCAACCCTCCCCCCTCCAACGGTGGGCTCCAGCGGCAGGAGGGGCTCTGACTCCCCCGTCCAGGGGTCAGACCTGGCCTCTCACAGCTCACCAGGGAGCCAGAACCTCAGTGCTGAGGCCTCCAAACTGCTGCTCAGAGAGGTTGAGTGACCAGCTCAGGTGCACCCAGCTTGCGGGTGGGAGAGCTGGTGGTGGAGCCTCACCACCCTCAGGCGGGGAGATGGGCGCCTTGAAGAACCCGTTACTGCAGTGACGGCGTGGCCGTCTCAGAACTCCCCTGGGGGTGATTTATCATTTGGTGGGCACCGACCCTGCAGGGGCAACTTCCATAGCTTATTTGCAGCTGGGAGGGCAGGACTATCTCCTCCTTGTCCTGAACTCACCTCTTTCGTGCTTCAAGTGGTGGGTGGCGGGATTCTTGGCTTGAATCATCCGGGATTTGGGGAAATGGCCTTCATGTGTTTGGACCACTTCTCCATAATGGCAGGGACGGCCCCCATCTGTGGAGTAAGACGCAGACGGGCCGGTCTGGAAAGCTGGTGCGGGGAACCGCAGTCACCGTGGGGGACTCAATGTCCCCGCCCGGGCGCTGTGGCGTGCCGGGGGCTTCAGACTGTAGGGAGAGGGCTGGCGGATGCAGTGACCAGGGGAGACTCTGGGGGAAGCCGGCCCTGGGAAAGGACAGAGAAGCGTTTGGAAGGCAGGAAGTTGGAGTGTGGGGGGAGGGGTGGGGGACTAGGGGGAGCAGAGGTGGAGTACATGGAGGCCCAGGGTAGCTCGGGCAGGAGCACGTGGCTGAGGGTGGCCGGATTGTAAGAAGCAAGCTTGGAAAGGTAGCTGGGGCTACACGTGGGGGACCTGACCCTAGTCTTCCCTGGTGGCCACTGCCAGCGTCCGTGCACAGGCTGGCTTGCCCCTCTCCTGGGTCGCCAGAGGTGCTGTTCCCGGCCCTCCATCTCCTCTGTGACCAGCCGCCTCTGGCTCGGTCCTCTTCCCACAGTCCTGGCTTGGTGGGTTGGAGAATGCGGGGGAAAGACCCCAAGGATGGACTGTCCGTGTGAACATCCCATCTCTGTCCCCTCCACGTGCTTCCCAGGGGAGCCCAGAGCCTCGGCTGAGCCCCCGCTGGCCCTGAGCTTCCCGGGGGCAGCTCTGCACGGTCTGGTCCTGGATGCGCCTGTGTCCCGTCCCCACACCCTCGGGACCAGATTGTCAGGCTCAGGGAGTTTTAAGCTCTTAATTCTCTTTTCTTGCATGCTTCTGACGCCCTGCTTTAAATCTTTTTTTTTTTTTTTTTGAGAGATAATGACCTCATTTCCCTGGTTCTGCCTCATGGACTGCCCTTAGGGAGAGAATCCTGGGATCCCACACCTCCATCTATAGCGCCCTGAGCTGAGATCTTAATCCTTTCTTGTTCCCCTCCAGTGACGGGAGACTCATTGAGGACAATGCTAGCTAGAAAATTCTTAGATTAGATAAAAACCCAACTAGCTGTGAGCTCCATTTATAGACACTAGTTTTATCCTGTGGGACCACAAACTGAATCTCTTTCCTCTTTCTCATGATGGTCTTTTATATGTCACAACTAAAAGAAGAATTGCCTTTCAAGGAGCACCTACTATGTGCCCAGTGCTTCACACACGTGATCTCTAATCCCCACAATGACCCTGCCCGATGGGGACCAGTGACCCTCGGCGGCCACACACTGATGCCTCCCAGCATCCCCTTCCCTCCCACCCTATCCGGCAGCCCTGCCCTCCCAAGGGAGATCCGTGGGCTCCAGGGAAGCTGACTCCGTGTCCTGGCTCCACGCGGTGGAGTAGGCGACCTGGGCCAAGCCAATCCGCACACGCCCTTCCCTTGGCTGCAGTGATTGGCTAAGGGGTGGGCACATGACCCGGGTTGGCCCAATCAGAGGGACTCTCAGGACTCTCGCTGGGACAAAGATTCCTTCTCTAGGAACCAGCAAGGCCAGGGGTGCAGGAGGCGAGGGCAGCTCCGCGGGACCACAGGCAAGTCAGCCTTGGAGGAAGCTGGACCTTGCAGAAGGCAAAGGGGAAGGATGGAAAACCTGGGTCCTCGGAACTTTTTGAGCTGATGGATCTTGCCTGCAGGCAGCGCTGCCTCTGAAATCTTCCGTTTCCTGAGTCCATTAATGTCCACTATTGCTGACGATAGTTCGAGTTGGGTCTTCTGCCATTTGCAACTCAAAACATCCTTATCCTACTGAAGAGAGAGCTGAAGTTCAGAGATGCTCTGGAGGGAGGGAAAGAGAAAGAGAGAGACTGAGAGGAAGAGAGGGGAAGAGAAAGGAAGAGAGACAGAGAGAGGGAGAGAGAGAGGGAGACTGTCCAGCCGTGTGACTCTGGGTGAGTGGACTCACCCTCTGTCTTGCAGTTTTCTCTTCTGTGAGATGAGGTGATGGCCATGGTACCATCCCGCAGGGCTGCCATGGGCCATGAGATGCCGCAGGTGAAGCCATTAGCAGGAAGCCTGGCAAGTGTTAGCTACGATTATTGTAGGGAATTTGGACTTTGTCCTAAGAGACTAACTTGGAGGGTTTTTGAAGAGAGGAGATGGGCAGTGTGGGTCTGAGAGAGGACGCAGGGAGACCCCTTCAGGGTCGGCCACCAGGTCCAGGTGAGTGAGCACAGTGGCCTGGACCAGTGGCGGCCGTGGAGACTGGGCAGCATCAACACTCCTTGGTGACAGACCCGCCCTGGAGTGAGGAGAGGGATCCTGATTTGGGTGGTGGCTGGCTGGTAAAGCTGTCGGGTGGGTGGGGTTGGACCACCTAGGATTCAGAAGGGACCCCCGAGGACATTCACACCACCCACTTGCCCCTGCGTGGCCTGGGTCAGCCTGGTGCTGTGCGATCCGCTTTATAAACGTTGCCCAGCGTGGGCCCGGGAGCACCGGATGGAGGGGACCGGCAGGAGCTCATAGACATTCCGGGAATTTGGGATCCACTAGGTGATTCCAATCCCGGCTCACTCCACAGCAGGAGCACCCGTTTCCCCCAACTCTCTGGGAAGAGGAGATGAGGCCGACTCTCCCTGGGTCTCAGATCTCCCACCCGAGGCCCCCAAGGAGGCCCTCAGGCCTGCCGCCTTCCCCTTCTGCAGAGAAGAGGGAAGTGCAGGGTTTTCCGTACAATGACGCGTGGCCCCATCTGCTTCCAGTTAGCAGCTCCGGGTGAGCCTAATTGGCAGATCAAACCCTTCGATGTTCCACGTTAGATAAGTAGTCAGAGGAGCCCCAGCAGAGTCTGACACTTTTGGACAGAGCCCAAGCCCTGCGTCCGACCACCGCGGGGCCCGGGGTGCTAATGGGAACCAGGCCCTCGTGCACGGAAGTGGGGGGATATTAACAAGTGTCAAAAGGCTTTGAAGCGCCCTGGCAGATGCGGCCCTGCCTCTGCCCTCTGCGCCGGGGAGGGGCGCATGGGCTCCTGAAACAAGCTTGAACGTTTAGGAGGAGCGAAGAGCCCTCAGAGGGTGGTTTCCTGACGCCGGCCGTGGCTGGGGACGTCCAAGAGCTGGCGGGTCCTGCAGAGATGGACACAGGGAAAGCCATCGGGCTCGAAGCGGAGAGACCTCTGTTCTCATTTCCTGGAGGACCTGCTGTGGGTCACGTGACATGAAGGGACTGGCTCCAGCTGTGTGACTTTGGGCAGGTGGCTTTACCTCTCAGAGCCTTAGCTTCCCCAATTGTAAAATGGGGAAAACCATCCTGCCTCACTCAGGGTGCACAGATTCGGTTCAGATCCCTGCTTTGCCAGTTACTGCCTCGGACGTGATACTTAACCCGGCAGAGATTTACTAACCTCACCTGTAAGGCAGGGTTATTCAGGAGCCATCTTCCCAGATTGCTGTGAAGGTTACATGAAATAAAACGTGTCAAGTCCTCAGAACTGTGCCTGGCCCAGAGTAAATGCTGTATAAACGCCAGCTGTTGTATCAGTCAGCGTTCGATAGGTTGTGCTACGTGACAAACATCCCCTGAATATGGATGGTTTACAGAAGCAAAGACGTATTTCTTTCTCATGGTGCAAGGCGGCTGTGGGCTGGCTGCAACCCTTCTCCGTGTGTCTTCTTTCTGGGATTCAGCAAAGGAGCAGAGCAATGGCAAAATCGCTTAGAGCTTCTGCTTGGGGTGCCACATGTCACTTCTTGGGTGGCACATGTCACTTGCGCTCCCATTTCATTGGCCAGAGCAAATCATGTGACCCGCCCCTCATGATGGGGCGGGAAAGTACACCCTCTCACAGGGAAGGACAGTGAATGTGTGGATGACGATGGGATCGACCACCGTCATGCCTGTGATTACCACAGGCCAAGGGTACGTGGGGGTTGATTATCCAGATGTTTTGTGGGCAGTTTGCTTTGAATTGTGGCAAAATGGTGAGTTTTTCAAACTCTGTCATTAATGTCCCTCCCCTCCCTTCCCGGGGCTCTTGCTCAGTCTGTCTGGTCCCTCCTGCTGTAGGGAAAAGACCTCACAGAATAATTCACAAAAGGTGAAGGTCAGCTTCCCCCCGAGAGGAAGGCTTTGGGCTTGGCACGCAACTAACTGTGGAATTTCAGGTGCCAGAGGAGGACAGTCTTGCCAAGGAGGCCTTCCCAGCACCCAAGAGGGCGTTCAGCCCTGGGGAGGATTGATTGGCTGGTTAGACCCCACACCTGGCCTCAGATCTGAGCCATCAGCGATAGTGGGGGCCTCATGGAGGATCACCCCCTTAACTTTACTTGGAATCATGGGTCGCCTGTCCCAACCAGAGACAGTGAAGACCTGCCTTTTGGGGGGACCTCTGATCGCCTGTGCCCTCTGTGGCTCCTTTCCCTGTGGCCTGGAAACCGTGGGCTCCTGGGACGGGGCACGTTGGCCGACCCAAGGGTTCTGGACCGCACTGGCCTCAGTCCCTTCTCCCAGCCCCGGGGGCTCCCGCCTAGCCCTGGTGAACACAAGTCACGAGCCCCCAGGAGTGTGCGTGTCTCCAGGCCCAAGGAGGATCTCATGGCGGTAAACCGAAGGTGTTTTAGCAACCACAGCAATGACAATGGGTGTCATTTGTGAGTGTTTCCTGTGAGCCAGGTGCCGTGTTTAGCGTTTTACACACATCATGGCCACCCGCTCAGGTGTTGTCATCACCCCACTTCACAGAGAGAGAACTGAGGCTCAGAGGAGTCTGGGGCGGTCGTCTGGTCACGGACGGAGCTGAGACTGGGAGCCAGGTCTGTCAGACTCTAAAGTAAAAATGGAAGTGACACTTGTAATCATTGGGGGGAACAACACTATAGTGGCCTTCGTCATGAGGGCGTGATGACACGTCACATGACAGCAGTCCCAACAACAACGGCCACCATGTAGGAGATGGCTGTGGATTCAGACAGCAGGGTGGGGAGGTGTGAAAGAGGGCCAAGCTTGTGTGTTGATTTTGTTCCTGTCAGACATACACCATTTTGTGCAATCCTTATGACAACCTTGCAATGTATACAAAATTGTATATTATAAACCACATATTTTCTGAAGAGGATATTGAGGCTCAGAAAGGTATAGTGAATTGTCCAAGGTCTTAGAGCAAGTGGGTGGCAAAGCCAGCATTGAACCCGGGGTTGAACTTGGTGATGGTGGACACAGTGGTCATACTGTTGGCAGGATAGTGATGTAGGTGGGGGCTGCTCAGTTAGGGTAAAGGAGAGTAGGCTATAACAAAGAGACACTCAAGATGCTCAAATGTGGCAGAAGTTATTTCTCTGCTGTGTAACAGCTGGAGGTGTGCAGTCGAGAGCTGGTGGGCAACTCTACCCACCCGTTCTCTACATGTAGCATCTAACTCTGGACCCAAGGTGTCTGCTCTAGCTCCCAAAGTCACATCTGCATCCCAGCCAGCGGAAAAGAGAGTGGAAAGGGGAGTACATGCCTATTCCTTTTCAGACACAACCTGGAAGTGACAGATATAATTTCCTCTCGCATGTCATTGGCCAGAATTTAGCCATCTGGCTACACTAGCTACAAGGGAAGGTGGGAATGTGGTATTTAGCAGGGATCTGTTGTGGACACTGTAATGCATCACCCAGATCCCCCTTTGACTGAAGGACTTCTTCCCCAGCTGCTGGGAGGGCTGTTGGCTGGTAGTCCTCAGCTGCTCTAGAAATGGCTCTTGGCCGAGGAGGGAGCCTTGCCCAAGATATGCCCCCTTCCAGTGGGGCAGCTTGCGTGCGGTGACTGGACACTGCGGGAATGTCCATATTGTGTCTCAGGCACAAACAGGACGACTGCAAAGAGCCAGCCAATCCTCAGGGTGTCTCGCGGGGTCAGCCGAGGCCCTGGTTGAGATGGCATCGCGGCCCAGCTTCTCCCTCCGCCCAGCCCCACATTGTTGCCTTCCTTCCACAGGTGTTGACGCCCAGGGCACTCCCCAGGAAACCCGCCCGTTAATCTCCGTCTCGGAGGCTGCTACAGGACCCAGCCTGCAGTGGCACCCCTCAAACACACCCGGGAGTGCTGCCGTGAAGAGAAGAAGGGGGGGCCCCTGATGGACGGCAGTCTGCTTCAGGAGCGGTGGGAGCACGGCGGGGTACCTGCGGGGGCGTGAGGGTGTGGCTAGCCCCGGTGAGGGCGTCAGGAGGCTGGTTGTCACGGTGCTGGTGGTCACGGCCGTGATAGAGGGGGAGGCCGTGATGGTGCAGTGTTGGTACTCGTTCACCTGGCGTGGACCGCCTGCCCCTGGGCCCCGGCTCTGAGAACCCGCTCTCTCCTGGCCTTCGCCTCAGGAGCAGACTCCTGCAGGGGCTGTTCTCTTCCTCAGCATTCCGTCTGGACAACTGTCAGCCTGCTGTCTCGCCCCTGAGACTCCCTAGTCCCTCTGTCTCCTAGCCAGCCCGAGGCCTCCCTGGACGGGGTCCCGTCTACCGCTGCTAATCTCCAGGCCCAGCTCAGGGCCGTCCAGTCCTCCCAGCCCTGCTTCCCTGCCGACCAGCCACTGGGCCCTCCCCGGAGGCCGAGACCCAGCCCGCGCCTGCTCTCTCCAGCTAGGCTTCTGGGTTCAGTGTCAGCCACAGGGGGGCCCCTTTGCTCCCAACCTGGATGGGCTCAGCAATGATGGTGGAAAGGGTGGTGGGGTGTGGAGAGTAGTGATGGTGATGATGATGAAGATGACGGTGTTGGTGGAGATGCTTGCGATGGTGATTATCATGACAGTGTTTCTGCTGGGGGTGAAGGTGCCGTGGCAGTGATGACAGTGGTGGCAGTGTTTGTGTTGGTGGTGGTGCTATTGGCGGTGATGGATATTGTCGTTGGTGATGCTGATTGTGATGGTGATGATGGTGTTGGTGTTGATGTTGGTGGTGGTGCTATTGGTGATGATGGTGGTGGTGGTGGTGATGGTGATGATGATGGTGTTGGCTGTGGTGGTGATGATAGTGTTGTTATTGGTGATGGTGTTGATTGTATTGTTGATGGTATTGTTGGTGGTGATGGTGTTGGTTGTAATGGTGATGGTGGTGATGGTGGTGTTGGTCTTGGTGGTGATGATACTGTTGTTATTGGTGATGGTGTTGATTGTATTGTTGATGGTATTGTTGGTGGTGATGGTGTTGGTTGTATTGGTGATGGTGGTGATGGTGGTGTTGATGTTGGTGGTGATGGTGATGATAGTGTTGTTATTGGTGATGGTGTTGATTGTATTGTTGATGGTATTGTTGGTGGTGATGGTGTTGGTTGTATTGGTGATGGTGGTGATGGTGGTGTTGGTCTTGGTGGTGATGATACTGTTGTTATTGGTGATGGTGTTGATTGTATTGTTGATGGTATTGTTGGTGGTGATGGTGTTGGTTGTATTGGTGATGGTGGTGATGGTGGTGGTGATGGTGGTGGTGATGGTGTTGGTGGTAATAGTGTTGATGGTCTTGGTTGTATTGGTGACGTTGTTGTTGTTGGTGACAGTGATGAGGATGTTAATGCTGAGCCTCTTCCTCCTGGCTGAATGCCTTCATTAAGCCTCTGGTTTAGAGGCAGAAGGCCCAGGTCACCTCCTTTGTCGTTTCTTATACCATCAAGGCATAGACCTTGTTCTTTGTCAGATCTGGGTCATTAGGGGGTCCATCCAGATTCTGGCTGGGGTGGAGCAGACCACAGGGTGGAGTGCAGTGAGGAGGAAGTTGGTGGGCAAAGCTGTGCTCCTTTCTAGCCCCCTCACCATCAACCCCCTTCTCAAGAAAAGGGTGGGCGGGCCTGACCCATCCCCGACCCTCTATCACCCCAGCCCTGAGGGGCAGGCTGTGGGCTCATGGCACGAGAGAGAGAGAACACTGGACAGGGAGCCAGGAGGCTGGCCTGGTTCTGACCCCCTGAGTGACTATGACAAGTCCCTTTGCTGCTCTGTGCCTCGGTTCCCCACTTGCATAATGAGGGGGTTAGACAGGAGCTGAGGGTTAAGCTGTCTCTCACAGTGGCACAAGGACCTCCGGGGCAGCAGGGACGCAGGAAGTCCACTCTGGGCTGCCCTCGTCGCCCTGCCTGGGCTTGCCATTGGCCGGCCCGGCCGCCCTCTGCTCCGTGTGCGGCTGGGTCACCCGGGGACCACGCGGGAGAGAGCGAAGGGGCTGGTGTAGCTGGTCCCTTTACAGCTGACGTGTGTGTGCGTGTGCACGTGTATACCTTCAAAACAGATCACAAATACACCCCTTGCAGCCTGACCACCTCAGCCTCACCCACCCTCATCTCACCGTGCATTTCCGGGCAGCCCCTCACTGGCCTCCCAGCTCCCGCCCCTGCCCTCCTACAGTCTGTTAACCAGAGTGTCCCAAGTGCCCTTGGAAACCTCAATCAGATCCTGATACTTCTGTGCTCAAAATGGCTCCCCCTCCATTGGGGTGAAAGTCGGAGTCCTGCCAGGGGCCTACTAGGCCTGCCTGATCTCCCGTGCCTCCCTGACCTCACCTCCTCCTGCTCTCCCCTCTGCTCACCCGGCTCCAGCCACGCTGGCCTCCTTGCTGTTTCTAGAACAAGTTAACCATGCACGGTCCCACCTCAGGGCCTTTGCATGGGCTATTTCCTCTGCCTGGAAGGCACATGCACCTGGCTGGTTCCCTCACCTCCTTCACGTCTCTGCTCAAACATTTCCTCCTCAGTTCCACCTCCCTGAGCCTCCTTCTGTTTACAGTCGCACCCCCCCCCCCGATAAGCACACACCCC
This sequence comes from Diceros bicornis minor, assembly GCF_020826845.1. Taxonomy (NCBI): domain Eukaryota; kingdom Metazoa; phylum Chordata; class Mammalia; order Perissodactyla; family Rhinocerotidae; genus Diceros; species Diceros bicornis. Next base: position 35,975,141 of record NC_080752.1, on the reverse strand, counting down.
CTATCCCCTTCCATGCTGTTTTTCCCCACAGCCCATAGCACAATCTGGTGGGGTACGTTTTTGCTAATTCATCTTGTTCACCTGTCTCCCAGTAGAAGGGAGTTCTGTCTGTTTCATTCCCTGCTGTGTCTCAGCACTTGGGACAGAGCTTGGCATACAGTAGGTGCTCAATAAATACTTGTTAACGAACTTCTGTGGGTTTTTGTACCATGTTGCAGCGGGGCGCCAACACTGCTGAATGGACTCAAGGATGCGAACACTGCCTGGCCCGTGTCCGCAGTGGCGGCAGTGAGAGGGCTTGGGACCAGTGTCCCGAGGGTGAGTCCTGGTGCAGCCACTTGAGATGGCGTGAGGTTAGACCGGTGACTGCACAAACCTGAGCCTTGCCTTCCTCCTCTGTAAATGGGCCGAGAAGGCTCCATCCCGCAGGGAGAGGGCCCCACGCTCCTTAATAAACAGCAGCTACCATGATCTGACCACTGCCGTTAGGCGTCCCTCGGCCTCTCGGAGTCTGTGACATCCACAACCTAGCAGGAGGCAGGCAGGGATGGGGGCTGGGCTTAGGAACCTGGTAGAAGCCACCTTGTCCCCAGGCCTCCTGTACTTTCAGGCTCCCCGGACCCTCTGGTCTAGGGGGCAGGCCTGCGGACTGCCTCAGGGCCTAGCTCAGCCGTGTCCACCACGGATATGAAAAGAGCCCGGCCCTGGGAAGGGCCGTTCTGAGCCCCAGGGAGTGAGGAGGCAGCGTGCGAAGGGCGAGGGCTCTGGGCTGGGCTCAGAGGACCTGGGCCAGTTCCCAGCTGGCCTCCGGCTCCCTTGACCTCAGGGGTCACTCCGCCCCTGGGCCTCAGTCTCCCCATCTGTAAAATGGTGGACGAGGTCGTCTCTGCTCTAAGGCTGCTTCCGCCGGCACCCAGCAGGGGTCCCGCGCGGCGGGGCTGGAGCGCGGTGCCAGAGCCCGCCGGGGCTGCCTTCCCCTCGGCCCGCGCCTGGCCTTCCTCCCACCCCTCTCCCTTTGGGGTTTCTTGCCCGGGCCTCCCCCCTCTGCAGCCCCTTTCACGGGGTGTCGCGTGTGTGCGCATCCGCGTGGGCGAGAGCATGAGTGTACCGCGGGCCTCCCGTCCGGGGCCGGGCCGGTGTGTCCCCTCCTTCACCCAGTCTGCCCGCCTCCTGGCGCCACCACGCGGCTCCCCGAATGAGTCTCTCGCCCAGATCACAACCTTAAGATGTGAAACAAAATGAGGAATTTGAGAAAACACTCCATTTGTGAAATTGCCGTGCCCCTCCTCCTGGGGCAGCCAGTGGATCTCGTCACCCCCTGACCCCCGGCCTCAGTTTCCCCAACCACTAAAGGAAAGTGGTCCCCAACTTGGGTACGAATCCTCCTGGGTGGTTCTGATGACGAGCCTCATTCTAGACCGTGATACTGGGGTGTCCCCGGGTCCCCAGCTTGTTCTCAGGATCGTGGCCATGTCCCTGGTCCTTCTGGAAAGCCAGTTGAGGGCCCCGCGTGCCCTCTCTGAAGGGCACTTCCAGAAGCCGACAGCAGATGGTGCTGTTGACCCCATTCCCCGGCGAGGGGAGGGCCGGGAGCAGCCGCCGCGGGAGGCTCCCAGGCGCCCCGCTCCAGGGCCCGGCAGTGCTCGGCGACTGGGGTCACTCTCCTCGGAGCTTGAGGCTGGACTCTGGGGCACACCCTCCGCGGCCCGTCACTTGCCCTGGGGAAAGGCCCCCGGGTGGGAGACACAGCCGAGCGGGGATCACGGCTGTGCAGACACGCGCACACGGGGACACACAGAGGCCACACGCCCGGCCTGACCGTTTTCACCGACCACATGTGCGCTTCCGTGTAACCCACATGGCCCGGGGTGGGCCCAGCTGGCGTGCAGAGGGAGGGGGGCTGAAAGGAGGGACACGTTTGCGTGAATCCCTGCGGGAAAACGTGAGCGCACAAACGCTTATGCCTGTGGTCCGTGTGCGCATGTGCACACGTGGGTGTGGGTGCACGAGTGTGTCTGTGTGTGCACACATGTGTGAGTGGGTGTCATAAGCACCCCAGCACTGTGTCACTCTGGGCACGACTATTCAGCTGTGTGTGTTGTGTAGATGGGTGTGTCTATGGCTGTTCACATGTGTATCTGTGCGTGCATATGTGAGTGTGTGTGCACACACTCGTGTTTGGGTATGTGCGTGTGCTTGTGTGGGAATCACAAACTCCTGGCTGCCTCTGGGCTGGGTTGATGGACAATAAATGGTTTGAGGAATAGGGAGGGTGTGGACAGACGGGCTGGAAAGAGGAACTCAGCTCTGTGTTAGGAGAGGGGCTGAGGCAGGCCCCGGTGTGCGGAGCTCGGACCCAGATCTGGGAGGGACGCAGTGGTCCCTTACAGCTGGGGAGGCCGTGCTGTCACTGTGGTCATGGGTGTAACGTGTGCCCTCTGTGCCAGGCCCTCCATCCGCCATCTCCCCTGACATCTTCCTCACGTCCCCCTTTCACAGATGAGGAAACTGAGGTTCAGGGGGGGCCGAGGAACTTGCCCATGGTCAGATGGCCAGGAAGTGGAGGAGCTGGGTCTTGAACAAAAGTCCAGCTCTGAGCCTGTTGCTAAGTCACCTCACCCCAGCAGGCCTGGCCAGCCGGCCATGACACTGGTGAGAGTCAGGCCCGAGGCTGGGGGAGGGCAGAGGCGAGGGCAAGGGCGGGCTGAGGGCAAGGAGCCCCTGACCTAGGGGTTGAAAGGAGGCACTTGTGGGTGGTGGAAAAATCCCGGCCCTGCAGCAGAAGCTGCCTGCGAGCACCGGCCTCTGCCCTCGGCGTGGGGTCAGCCCCCGGGAGCCTCAGTTTCCCTGGTGCTGGGCCCTGACCTGGTGCAGGAAGCCTTGTCGGGCACTGCCCACCCCCGTTCATTCAACAAACGTTCATTGAGCACAACTGTGTGCAGGCCCCGTTCTAGATGCTGGAGACGCAGCAGGAAACAGGACACGCGAGCTCCCCCCACTCAGGAAACTAAACTCCAGGACACAAGAGACACAATCAAGAGAAAAAACCGAGACCCGTTCAGACTGAGGGCAGTGCCTGGAGGAGTGACCTGGGGGGGACGAGGGGAGGCGGCAGGAGTTGGACGGAGCAGGGACTGGAGGCCACGGCGAGGATCTTGGATTTATCTCAGGGGACCAGGGAAGCCACGGGAAGGTTTAACAGGCAAAGACCTGATCCGATTTGCGCTTTAAAGATGGCCCGAATGCGACGCAGAGAATTCTGCAGAGAGGGACTCGCGAGCGGCAGGGACGCTGGAAAACGCGCTGTGGGTCCCCAGGTTTAGAACACGGGAGGCCCGGGAAGCGGCGAACTTTGGATCCTGGGGCAAGCCCTCCTCCTGGTCTCATCCTTCCCTTGGTCCCTGTGTCCTGTGACTTCCGGCTCTTTCCCTGAGCAGGAAATTCTCTCGCGCCTGGAGTGTTTTCTTTGCGACTGTGGATGTTGGGGGTGAGATCCCCGAGTGGAGACCCCCTGTCCTGGCACAGAGTTCAACTCCCAGCTCGTCTCTTGTTGGCAAGACGACTTTGGCCAAGTTACCTCTCTGAGATCCTCAGTTTCCCTGTCTGTAAAATGGGGATGAGGGTGCGTCTTAGGGCATCAGACAGGATTAAATGTGATGGAGCTCGCTAAGGGCCCGTACAGCCTGTAGTGGGTGCTCCGTCAGTATTCGCTGTTGCTATGGCGCTGTTTCCTTAGTTACCCGGATGGCCTGCCCTGGGCCACTTCACCCCCTGAACCCTAGTTTCTCCTCCAGTAGAATCACACCCATTTTGAAGGTATAGTCAGAAATTCAGATGAGAGGCGGAAAGCTCATGGCACAGAGCAGGGGCTTGGGAATGGTGGTTTCGGGGTGCTGCCCCAGCTGGCCCAGGCTGCTTTGGGAGACAGGCACCCGCTCTGCAGAGGTGGCTTCAGGGGCAGGGGCACGGCCAGGAGGGTGTCGGGGTTAGCACGTGGCCCCGCAGGCCCTCCTCCGCCTCCTTCGGGCTCTGGGCTCTTGAGCATCTGCGCCCCCTCCAGCCGCCCCCTTCGCCCTCCGCTGGGCCCCAGGGAGCAGGCGTTCGGCCGTTTCCCCGGAGCACCTTCCCTTCTCCTGATTTGCATGTTTAAAACGCATCTGCAGACGCATGCTGTGTCTGTGGCCCACCTCCCTCCCTCCCTCCCCGCCCTAGTCTCTGGACTGAGCTCTGCGTGCACAAGAGTCCAGAACGGCACATCCGCTCAGCCCCTCGCTGCCGGCACCATCTGGGACGCCCCGTTCCTGTGTGGGGGTGTCGGGGTTTCTATTTCCCCATCTTTGCCCGCACCCATGGGGCTGTGCGCTCCTTCATCGGCTGCTGAGTGATGCTTTCAGATCACAGGCCTGACATTTCGGTGTTTGTGTCTGTGCCAGGTGGGCATCAGCCCGAGCAATCGATTCTCCCTGCATAATCGCTAAGCACCGTCCATAACATCTCACCAGCCCCCATTGGCCCCTCGGGCTGCTTCCTCTGGGCCTCATGCTGCGTTGCCCATGCCCTCCCTTCTGGGACTGGGCACTCTCTTTCCAAATCCCAGAAAGAACCATCCCTTGCTCCCTACTGCCATCCTCCTTCCACTCCCTGTGAGGTTGGTAGGGCTGCCTCAATTTCTGGTCACCTTCACCTTCCCCTGTGTCGTCTTGCACCAGCCGTGTTATGTTGCCTTCAGTTCCTCTAAGAGGAGGTGCCTTTCCTACCTCAGGGCCTTTGCACATGCTCTGTCCTCCACCAGAACTCCTTCCCAGTAGACTCAGCATATTCTCCTTTTTGCCTAGCTCATTCCCGCTTGGCATTCAGGTCTCAGCTTAGTGTTACTTCCTCCAGGAAGTCCTCTTGGATTTCCAGAGCAGGTTGGGTTATTCTATTCCACTCCTTTTTACAATCAGCTGGTTTCTTTGGTGCTCTGTCCTTCCAGTAATGATTTATTTGACATCTGTCCTCCCCACTCCATTTGAGTAGGCCCTGTTTCTCTTTTGTTTACTTCTGTACCCTTTGGCTCACATGGTGGTGCTCAATAAATGCTGATTGAATTGAGTGAATGATTGAATGACCACTTACTGAGTGCAGTCATTCAGACAAAGTCCCCGCCTTTTGGCCATGAAAATTTCCCTCCCCACAATCACGAGGAAAATGCCTGGTCCTTTCCAGGGCATCCTTTGAGTAATGAGGTGGTGAGGCGGGGGGAGGAAGGTGTGGTCCTGATGATGGGCGTGGACGAGGCCAGGGTCCAGTCTCACTCCTCTGTCTCTGGCTAATGTCGGCTGAACTGAACCTAAAAATGATGATTTTTGGTGGTGATGTGGAGGTGATGCTGGTGAGGTTAACGGTGACAGGTCTTGGCGGTGATGGCTGTGGTGCTGATGGTGGCGGTAATCAAACTAATGATGCTGACGTTGGTTATTTATTTGGTGGTGAAAATAATGGCAATTTTGCTGTGGTTTGGGGGCGACGGTATAAAGCACGTTTAAGAAGACGGACGCTGGAGTCAGACAAGCCTGGGTTCCTCCCCTGTCTCTATCACTTTAGAGATTCAAGAAACCCTTCAGTGCCTCAGTTGCGTCATCTCTAAAGTGGGTACAGTAAGAGAACCTACTCCATTGGGGCAGGGCCCAGAGCAGGGTTGATGTAAGGGTCAAAGGAGAGGATGCATGGAAAGCTCTAGGCACAAGGCTTGGCCCCCCTGAGGTTCTGAGCAAACACATGTGGAAGGACGTCATTGTGACCATAGCTTGTGGTGACGGCCTCAGGGCTGTTGGTGTTGCTGAGGAGGACGAAGGTAGCATTTGTGACGAAAGTGATGAGGGTGGCGATGTTGGTGCCTTTCCTGCTTCACGAGGAGTGGACGGTGGCGAGGTGATGGCGGTGCTGGGACAGAGGGGATGACGACTTATTAATTTAATCTGTCGGTTCAATAACCAGCATGTGTTTTTTTTTTTTTTTTTTTTTTTTGTGAGGAGATCAGCCCTGTGCTAACATCTGCCAATCCTCCTCTTTTTTTGCTGAGGAAGACGGCCCTGGGCTAACATCTGTGCCCATCTTCCTCCATTTTTTTATATGGGACGCCGCCACAGCATGGCTTGCCAAGCAGTGCGTCGGTGCGCGCCCGGGATCCGAACCAGCGAACCCCGGGCCGCCGCAGCGGAGCGCGCGCACTTAACCGCTTGCGCCACCGGGCCGGCCCCAACCAGCATGTGTTTTGTGCCAGCAAATTTTGGGGGAAAAATAAATATAACCCTGGGTTTTCAGGAATCATCAATAAAATAGCAACGACATACACACACAGTATAAAACAAGGTGGCAGGTGACCAGCTGTCACGTGGATGATTTGCACCAGAGGAGATGCAGGGGTTGAGGATCGGGAAGGCGCCCGGGGAGGTGGCCCCGGGGCTGGGCCTTCCAGGAGGCAGGAAGGTGTGAGCACAGGTGTGGGCTCAAAGGCTCGGGAGGGGGGAGGGGCAGGGAGGGGAGGACCCGGAGAGGGAGAAAGAGAGAGAAGGCTGGAGAGAGAGGAGCCGCTGCCAAGACGTGAAGGGGGCCAGTGCTCTGTGTCCGCACGTGGAACCTGGTGTCACATGAGGAACCCGGTCTCCAGTCTGAGCTCCATTTCACAGATGGACACACTGAGCACATTCGACGCTCACTTTAGAAAGCAGGTGGTGACTTTGCAGAAGGCACCCTCGGAGGCGTCGGGCTGGCACGTGTCACGGCGGAACTGAGGTCCATTGGAGAGGAACTGACGGGGGAGTCTGGGCATCCTTCCTTTCTTTTCATTTGCGTATTAAAATGTATCTGCAGATGCATCTCGCCCGTCAGCCTCCCTCCCCGCTGTGCCTGCATCTCTGGGGGCCTGAACTTTCTGCAAGCACAGAGCCCAGAGGAGCACGGCCACCCGGCCCTCCTCCCCAGCGCCTCCCATTCTGATGTTAGCGCCCAAGATGGGAATCACGACCAGAGAGGGCAGCGCCTTGCCCAAGGCCACACAGCTCTGGAGGCAGGGCAGGGGCTCGAGGAGCATAGGTGGAAGCCACAGTGTGACCCCCCACCTCACCCAGGGCTCTCCCACACTGGATGGACCACAAGGGTGGGGAGCAGCTGAGGGCTGCGGAAACACAGATGAAAGGAACTAACTCTTATCCAGCAGACACTGTAGTGTGATCCAGCCTGTGGACTTTGGAGCCAGAAAGGCCTGGGTTTGGATCCCAGCTCTGAGTCCCATGTACTGGCTGTGTGACCTTAGGCAATCCACTCAGCCTCTCTGTGCCTCGGTTTCCTCATCTGTAAAATGGAGATGAAAATGATGGGGCCTCCCCACCTCAGAGGCTTGTGGGGATTAAGGAAGTTTGTCCGCAGCCCCTAGGACAGGGCTCCCCGGTGGTAAGGGTGCAGTTATTATGTGCCCTGCGCTTCCTATACACGGACTGCCTTTTTGAATCTCCCCCTCGAGGTAGGAATTGTCCCCATTTTGCAGGTGAGGAACTGAGGCTCGGAGAAGGGAGATGCGAGACTAGCCTGGCCAGGATTCATGCCCGGGCCTGGCTGGCTCCATGCCCGCTAGGCTGCCTTGGCAGGGGACGTGCAGGGGGTGTCTGGAGAACTGGGGGTGGGCCGGGGGTCTGGAGAGGGGACGGGAAGCAGCGAGCCTGACATAGGCCCTCAAGAATGTGGTCCACTTCCTCCTGGGCCCCTGGGAGCCTGGTAATCCTGGGGCGGCTGGGATGCGGGGAGACAGCTGTGCCGGGTATGGCGGGGGTGGGGTGGGGGGAGGCCCGGGACCCTGGGCCCCCTTCTCTGTTTTTCCTACAGGGTGGGGGCTGTGGGCCGATTAACCCTGGTGGAGCTGGAGCCGGGAGGCGGGGGAGGCCGTGGGGAGAGGACGGTGCAGGAACTGGCGAGGTCTGAAAGAGGCCCGTGGGGGAGCCCCCCCGGGTAGCCCGTCCCCAGGTGGGGCCAGCTGGCCTTCCCGGGGAGGCACTGGGAGACCGACCTTCTGAGCACGACGGAGGAGGAGGAGGGGCACGGGCTTGTAGCAGGGTCACAGCTGGAAGGGCCGTTGGGGGCCATCTACCCCATCCCCTCGCTTTACAGAAGGGGAAACTGAGGCCCAGAGAGGGGCAGCAACTAGCTCAAGGTCACAGAGAGTCGGTGACTGAGCCGGGAACAGACCACGGCCTCCTGGCTCCAAAGCCGGGACCTTCTCCACTTGCCGAGCCGCCCCCCGCCCCTCCCTCCTGTCACCGGGCAGGGGGCTGACCGGGCGGTGGAGGCAGCACCCTGCACATGTCAGGAGCCCCACAATGGGAGCTTCTACCTGAAATAGCGGTCGTGATGATCCTGTCATAGCTCGCAGCCTTTTGATTTGATACATAGTTTATAGTTCTCATAGTTCCTGCTTTATAGTATTTTATAGTTTACAGAACCCTTCGCATACTTTATCTCGTACCATCCTCACCCCACTCCGCGTGCGTACGTGCCCTCACTCCCATTTGACAGATGTGGACACCGGGCCTCCGAGAATTGAAGTGATTTACTCAGTCACACACTAAGTGATAGTAATAACGGTAGTAATAGTGAGTAATAGCGAGTAATAATCGTAGCTAACCTGTATAGACACTTGCTGAATACAGGCTCCGAACTATGAATGCTTCCACAGACCCAGGGGGTCCCGCCAACCGTGCAGGAGTTGCCCCTAAGTCCTCCCTTTCCTGCACCCCACATCCCGTCCAGGAGCAAGTGGATGATGCCTCCTGCACGTTTCCCAAATCTTGGCGCCAGCTCCGTCGGTGCCATGTTGGGATTGGCCGCCATGTGCTCTCACCTGGACGACACCTACGGCCCCCTCTCTGGCCTCTGCCTCCGTTCTTGCCCCCTCAGTCCATTCTCCACAAAGCAGCCAGGGGCAGCTTCCCATAATGGGAATCAGATCAGCTCACTCGCCCCTTTACAGCCCTTTGGCGGCTCCCACCATCTTAGAAGAAACCCCAGGATTCCTGGAGGGTCCACGAGACCCCTGACACAGCCCTGCCTCCCACGCTCTGGTCTCACCTCCCACAGCTCTCCCTTCACTCTCATCACCCTCTCCTTGCTTCAGACACAATGGCTTCCTTCCTCTTCCTTGAATTCGCCAAGCCTGTTCCTACCCCAGGGCCTTTGCACATGCTCTTCCATCTTCTGCCTGGAGTGCTTCGCCGCACCCCTATGCACTGCTGTCTCCTTGTCAATTCGCCAGCTGTGCTCACAGTTCTGGCTGATGCTGACCTGCATTCACATCCCTGGGCTTGACTATTTTCACATCACTTTCCATCATCTGAAATCATCTTGTTTGTTTCTTTTGTTCTTGAATTTATGATCCGTCTACTTGACCTAGTAAATGTTCTGAGAGCAGGCACTCCATCTGTTGTGTTCACTGCCATACCCCTGCTTCCTAGAACAGAGCCAGCACGTGGTAGGTGCTCAGCAAGTCAGTGATAACTGACTGACTACATGACCAGGCTTATTGTGAGCCCAAATGTAGCACATTTCTTCTTTATCAGCCTACCTGGCGGTCGGACACTGACTCCCAGGCTAGGACCCCCCTTTCCCGCTTCACTGATGCTGTCAGCGAGCAGAGGACACTTCGGGCCCAAACCCTGGTGCCCTGAGACTCAGGCTTCTTCATTCCGTATTCAAATCACGGACTCCTTGCTATGTGCCAGGTGGCCCGCTAGGCCCAGAGGCGAAGAAGGTGAACAAAAGGAGGATCCTGCCTTCAGGGGGCTTAACATGTGGAGCATAAGATAAGAGAGGGAGACAAAGATTCTAGTGCAGGTGAGGAGCATTTATTGAGCGCCTACTGTGTGCGAGGGGCTTTGCAAACATGATTACATTGAATCTTCGTGGAATCAAGAGCTGTTTGATGGAGGGGGGGATAAATCCTCACAAAATCCCCGCACAGTGGGGATCCTCACCCACCTCCATTTTGCAGATGGGGAAGTTGAGGGGTGCAGAAGAGAGTGAGTTGCCCAAAGGCACCCAGTTGGTAGGAGGCAGAGCTGGATTCAAACCCGGGTCTGTCTGTCTCTGAAATCTGTGCCTGCCAGAGAGCGGGAGGGCGAGTCTGATTGGATGGGGAGGATGCAGTTGAGCAGAGTCTAGACGGAGGGAAAAGTCTGGACCAGGGCGGGTCGGGAGGGGAGGGCACCTCGGGCAGGGGTGCAGTGAGCTAGAGCAGCGAGGCAGGAAAGAGCCGGTGGTGGTGGGATCAGAGAGGAGCTCTCCTGGGGCACATGGGGCAGCATGAGGAGGAAGGGAGGCTGATGAGGGAGGACGGTGGCCCTGCCCAGACCTTGTCATTTGTCTTGCCATCACGGTGGCGCTGTGGGCGACAGAGGGAAAATATGGGGTTGAACCCCAGAAACTTCCTGCAAGTTGGTCCAGAGGGCCAGATGCTGGGGGAGGCAGCTTCTCCAAGCTCAGCGCGGCTCCAGGGGGTGTCGGGGGGGCGGAGAGGAAAGGAGAGGCCAACAAGAAAATGGGATGAGTTGGAGAGAATTTAATTTCGAGACTTGAATTTGCAAGGCTGTGAAGCAGTGACTCCACTGCGTTGAACAAGAAGGGGTAGGAGCCCTGGGTTCTGGGGATGCCGTGCCTGGGCTGGAGGTCCAGTTCGGCCCCTTCTGCGCTGTGATCTGTGTGGGCCACACGGCTCTGAGTCTGGCTTCTTCATCGATGGGACAACGGGAATTCCCGTCGTTACGAGGTTTGAAGGTCTCAATGTCTGGGATGCGCCCAGAACAATGGCCGCCAAGCGTCTAAACGCTCCATAAAGATTAGTCTCCAGGTTCCCCAGCCCCCTTCCCCGCCCCAGGGGAAACCCCAACCGTAAGGGCTTGCAAACTGGATTCCCTAAGGAGGCCAGGCTGACCCTATGCGTGGTCGGGTGGGACTATGTGGAACATGTAGCCTGAACATTTTTTTCAAGAGAGGCTAGAAATATGGATTTGAACGTGCGATCTCCCACAGCTGCGGTGTGAGAAGACCCTCTCCTCCCCAAATACGATGCCCGTGGGCCCTGAGGCTGCCAGTTTGCAAACCCTCCATAGAGCGCCGGGCTGGACAGATTTGGGAGGACCTGCTGAGGTTGGGGCGAGGACTGTTATCTGACAAGTTAATCAGAGAGAAAAGCTCTGTTGACCTGGCCGAGGTCACAGTCAGAGCAAGTCACCGGAGTGACGCCGGGATTGAAAGACAAGGAGAGGGTGTAGGAAGCAGCGAGGCCTGAGAGCAGAAAGCTGGGGATCTGGCCTTGGCACTGGACCAGCCTGCTGTGTGAGCTTGGGTAAGCCCCTCGCCCTCTCTGAGCCTCCGTGACATGAGTGAATGGGCTCTATCAAGAGGCCTAGCTTTCCAGGCTTGGGGGGTGGGGCCTGAGTCTCTGGCCTGGGTTGGAAGGTGGGGGAGACTGCGGGGGAGAGAGCCCCCCTCCCTGCTCCGATCCTGGGAACAGCACGAGGTCTAATCTTCTGTTGACATCCCGCTGGCTGCAGGGGCTTGGGTTTCTCCGGCCTGTGTGACCCTCTGGTCGTAGGCGCTGGGATGGAGCACTTGCTCCGTGTCACTCTGGTGCGGATTAGGGACCCTGAATCCCGATGATTGGGGGTGCTGAGATGAGGGGAGATTGGGGCAGGGCTGAGGGCCAGCTGCTATCTGGGGGCTCTTCTCCTCTTAGTCTGTTTGTGAGGGATGCGTTTGATAACCAGACGGGGCCTTGGGAATAACGATGCTGACTGAGTAGCCTGCACCATCTCACCATTACTATCCCATTTAACAGAGGGGAAGACTGAGGCTCGGAGAGGGGAGGTTACTCACCCATAGGCTTGTGGTTTTTAGATGATGGTGGGATGTGAATCCAGGTAGCCATTTCTCAAGCCCACACGTTTCACTGAGGTGTGGTCACGTGGACCAACACTGAAGGCAGAACACAAGAGGGATGGACGCCACCAAAGGGGCGTGGCCTGGGCTAGAGGGCGTGACACAGGTCTGTCAGTGTGTCCTGGGAGGGGCTCCCCAGGGCAGCTGGCGTTGGAGTCCTGGAGAGCTTCTGTGAGGAGTGGGGGGTGCTGGGCCGAGGGACCCTCTGCCTGAGGCTTGGCTGTGAGGACAGTCTGTCTGGCCTCTCCACTGCCCAGCCTCCTCCAGGGCTTATGGGGCCATGGAGATGGGCCCGTTGTGGGTTCCAGAAGGCTTCGGATAGAATATCAGTGGCTGAGCCCTTGAAAATCTGATCTCGCCCCAGCCCACCTCCCCGAGGTTTCCCCCGGACCATCAATCAGCAGCGAGACACGATCGTATTTTATAGCCAGGCCAGGGTGGGGGGGCATGAAACCCAAGCCCCCCTCCGCCTGGGGTCCTGCCTGCTTAGGAGGATCAAGGCAGACCCGGGTGGAGCCTTAACCCCTTGTGGTCCAGGTCCTGCCAGCTGTGGGCACAGCTCCTCTCTCCCACAAACCCTGCTAAACTAGATCCCTCAGGGGTCATGGAGGGACTTAGGGGGCGGTGGGGAAGTGTTCTGGGGTCTTGACTGCTCCCCGGGACCTGCAGGAAAGCCTGTGGATTTGAGGATGGTTCTGACCCACACTCGTAAACGTGGGCTCTGGCTCAGGGTCTGTCCGTCTGCGGCTGTGTGACCTCAGGCGGGTTGCATGCCCTCTCTGGGCTTCACTCAGCTCTAATCTGGGAATCCCAACAGCTCCCTGCTTGTCTTGCTAGGGGTTGTCCTATTGTCTTTAACGTGGGTGAACGTTGATTCTGGGCCTTGGGCCCCACCATCTTTATCATGTGGTCCGCCCCCCAGGAATAGTTTAATCGTAATAAGGGAGTCTCTCTTAGGAACTGGTGTTTTCGCGTCACAGGCGAGGAAACTGAAGCCCACATGAGAGTTGCCATGACCCGGATCACTGCTGTGGATTGGGCTGGAGGTCAGTTCTCTGCTGTCGACCCAGGGCTGAGCTGTCCTCCCTTCTCCCTCCCTCCCTCCTGTCAGTGGAAACTGGCCTGTGGGCCATCCCGGCCTGGCCTGTCATCAGGGCTCAGGTGAGCAGCTGGCCGTCCAGCTGCACCTGTGGGCGGAGGCGGGGGGACGCGGGTGGGGGACGAGAGCAGCCCAGGGTCTGCCTGAGGGCGCCGTGGCTCTGAGCCCTCGGGGGGTGCTTGGGAAGATGCCACGTGGTCTCAGGAGAACCAGGGCTGGTGGCTGAAGCCACAATTGTTAACATCAGTGGAGGTCTGGTGCCACACGGGGGGCGCCCCCCAGCTTTGGGGTGAGCTGGTCCCTGGCTGGAACCTTAGAGCCCAATTTTATTGTCTCTCGAATAGAAGAGCTTGCCTAATTATCTGGAAGCTCAAATAAAACAATGTCCACTTCCAGTTGCTCCGCGCTCAGTGGAACCTAAGTTATGATCAGCTCATCAGGTGCTGAGAGCCCCGTCACTGAGGGGCATTCAAGCAGACCTGTGGTTGTGAGGCCGGGGAGGCATCTTGGGGGAGGGCGTCAACTAGGTGACCCGGAGGCCCCGCTCAGTGCTGGGGGGGAGGGGCGGAGTGGCAGGGGAGGTGTTTTCTCGGGTGTCGGGTCACCGGCTCCTGGAATCACAGGGGTCGTTTGGAGCAGGGGGAGCCCCAGGAGTGGTTTCCTCTGGTGGACGAGGGTCTGGGGACGCGGGTGTCACACCAACAGCTGGGGTGCTGGGGTGATGGATGGCTGTTAGAAAAATTTTCTGAAGGCCTGTCGGGGGGGTGGGCAGGCAGGCCTTGGGGAGCCTGGAGCCGGCATGGGGAAGGGCTCGGCGCCCGGCAGGTGGGCGGGTGGAGCCCCTACCCCCAGCTCCAGAGGCCCTGTCCCTCCCCCTGCCTCTTCCCAGGCTGTGCCTCCAGCTTGGAGACCCTCCCTGCCCCCTTCCTGGCCCCCCGGGGTGGAAAAGAACCCAAGTCCTGGGCGAGGGTCAAGCCACAGTCCCTGCTCTATTCTAACTGGCCTCGTGAGCTCTCTGGGCCTCAGTTTCCCCACCTGTAAGTAGAGGGCATGTTCCAGGGCACAGTGAGCCAGGCAGGCTCCTCTTTCTGCTTCGGATCTCAGTTCAAACGTCACCTCCTTAGAGGGACGGCCCTCCCCTCCAGCGACCCATCGGCCGACGTCCCGACTCCCTCATTCACAGCAGCTGCACGCTTTTCCCTGGCGCTCAGCACAAGCCCTGTGACTTTGTCTGCGCCTGTCCCCGCCCTGGGACGGGGCTCCCGAGGGCAGGGCTGTGACCAAGGAGACACTGATGTGTCTCCAGGGCCTCCACAGACCCTGGCGCATAGTAGGTCCTCAGTAAACGATTGCTGAGTGGATGGATGAGCCCCTGGTGGGCCCTCCTTGAGGTGCCTGGAGGCTCAAGGAAGCAACAAGAATCTTCTGCCTCCAAGACGCTGACACTCTGATGGGGGTGGGGGTGTCTCCCCAAAATATGTTCATTCTGAAGAGGGGCAGGAGGGAGCGAAGGGTGGGATGAGGGGCGAGGGGAGGAGGGGCAGGAGCTGATGGGGACGGGCTGGGGGGGTCTCTGCCTCTCTGTCCCCAGGGTTTTACAGGAGCGCGGGTGTCGTGATGGCTGAGGGGAAGCTCCAGCCTGGAAGCAGGGCCTGGGGTAACGGGTCCCTCCTGCTGGGCCAGAGGCCCGCAGCTGTTCCTCAGAGCCTTTGGCATTATTTGAGTTCTTTCTGCTTTTGGGTGGCCGCGGGATGGGGCACATGGTGTGAGATGGCCAGGTTCAAATCCCGGCTCTGCTGCTCACTTGCTAGGTGACCCCGGGGCAGGCTGTTCATCCCCCTTTCACACCCCGCGTGCGACCCCGCGGGGGCTGTGAGGCACGGCAGGTCCCTGTGTAAACACTTGGCAGGCATTGCATCTGGCACACGGTCAGCACCCAGCAGGCCCGGCCTCAGTGATCAAAGGAACATTCATACCCATATCTGGGCAGGGAAAACTGAGTCCCAGAGAGAGGTCCTGCATTTAATTAATACTGAATAGTGCCCGACAAAGGCGCCCTCGACGGTGCTTGTCCTTCTCCCCGCTCTGCCTCATTTCTCTGTGTTCAGCTAGACTTTGCAGAAACTCCACCGGAATCCTGCCTCTGCCCTTGATAAACCCAGACTTGTAGAAAATAGAGCTGGGAGGGGCCTGTCCTAAGGGTCTGTGGCCCCTCCATGCATCTGGCAGATGCGCAGGTGAGGCTAGAGAGCTCCGCCCGCCCGAGGTGGACAGCAGAGCAGGTCGCAGATGACACCTGGGCAGGAAGCCACCTTAGGGAGCTGGCTGTTGTCTCCTGGCCGTCCGGGGACAGGCGAACGGAGCGGGGGCAGCGCTGTGGAAGGTTTCTCCTCCTTCTTCTTTTTCTCTTTTTTTCTTGTTTTCTTCCTTAAAAAAAAATCCAAAAAACAAAAAAAACTCCAGATCTCCCATGACTTGGAAAAATGGCCCGAATCCCACGTCTGGCTCCGGAACGTTTTATGGCCCTTTCCAGGCAGGGGTGTGAAGCCCCGGTGACATGAGCTCCCCTGTTCTGCGGCCCTGGCCGGGAGGGCTCATCCATCTCCCCAGCTGGCGGCTGCGTGTGGGAGAGGCCCCGCGGGGGGGGCGGCACCTGCTTCCCTCACTCTCCCTGAGCTGCTCGTTCCAGTCGCTCGTGGAGGCTGTGATGGGGGAGGGTGCTGGGGGGACCTCTCTGAGCACCCCGACATTGCCCGGGGTGACGAGGCTGTGATGAGAGTGAGGGTCTGTCCAAGGCCTAGGCTTGTTGGCGACTGTGCCACACTGCTCTCCTCCCAGAAGAGGGGGCAGGTCCCTGAGAGTCCCCAGAGGGGAGAGGAGCCGGCCAGGCCCTGGGAGGGGAGGCAAACAAGTCGACCAGCAATTACAGAGCAGCGTGGAGCCCAGGCAGTGAGGGGAAGGGCGAGCTGGGCTGAAGGAACAGCATCAGGGAGGGCCCAGAGGCACGGCGGGGCAGGGCGTGCTGGGGAACTCTGTGCGGGCTGTGAGGCGGGGAGCAGGCGGTCCCGGCCGGGCATGTAGGCCGGGCCTCCATCACGGAGACAGGGCCCTGCATTTGGACTCATCCTGAAGGCGATGGGAGTTACTGCGGGTTCTAAGGCAGGAGAAGACATGGTCAGATCTGCGTTCCCCAGAGAACCTCCTGCTCCCAGGGTGGACAGCGAGGTGGAGATGGAGGGGCCTGATGCACCATAGATGAGGCCAGAAATGCATTTGGACCCAAAAGCAGTGAGATGGAGTCGACGGAGAACAAGCTCGAGTCAGACACAACTGGCTCACGCCCGGCCCTGATCCTCCCGGCAGTGTCCCCTCGGCAGGCCACCTCCCCTCCAGCCTCAGTTTCCCCACCTTTGTACTGAAGGAGTCAGACAGGCAAGGTGTGGGGGACCCTAGACCAGCCCAAGCTACCACCCTGCTATACCGCTTATCATGATGGGACCAAGTGGACTCACCTCTCAGCCTCAGTTTCCCTATTTGTAAAGCGCCAAACTCACAAGGGAGTTAGGGGCATCGATGCACCCTTTGCAAGGTGCCAAGCTTGGGGCCTGGCCGTACTAGGTGATCAAGACTGAGGATTTCGTCTGTTTTCAGCCCCTCCCAGGCTGAAATCGCTCTCTTTCTGTGATTACTCTAGTTGGGGGCTTGCTGGGAAAACAAGGGGCAGCGTTGAAGGGATGTGGGGCCTGAGGGACCCCCGGGTGGGGCGGAGGGAGAGGGCCGGGGTTCTGGAGGGGCCACTCAGGTTTCAGAGAACCCGGGACCGCAGAGCTCCTAGGAATTTTCCCAGGCTGGCGGCAGGCAGCTGGAAGCCATCCGTCCAGGGAAGGAGCGGGGATCACGGGTGCTGCCAAGGTCTTTCGCTGGGAACGAGAGCTCGGGAGGGAGGCAGAGTCTCCCATCGAGCTTGGAAAGATGAAACCCTTCTGCCTGGGCAGCTGCTTGCGAGGATGCCAAAACCCCACCAGCCTGGCCCCTGGGCTCCCCTGGGGCTGTGACAAGGATGGGGGGCCACTTGGAGCCCCAGTATCCCTGGAGGCAGGAGGGCGGGCCTGGAATCTGCCACCCTGGGTGGGGGCCTGAGGGCATTGCCCTCGGGGTGCTGAGGTTTCTTCTGGGTCACCAGGGTGCCACAGCCTAGGAGACAGGGAGGTGGGGTCCCCATGGCATAGTGAGAGCCCCACTTTGGAGTGGGCCAAAGTGGGGCACTCAAGTTCAAGTTCATCCCAGGGTCAGTATTATCTGCTCTGTAGGGTTGTTGTGAAGATTTGAGATAATATATGGGAAGCACCAGCACACACATAGATGCTAATTACATTACTGGAGGGGATATAGACTAGTGATTGAGAGCACAGGCCGAGACTGGCCGCCTGGGTTCAAATCCCACCTCCGCCACTTCCTGGCTTGGTTAATTAATCACCGTTCCCGAGCCTCCGTTTCCTCTCGGGCTGCTCTAGGAGGCTGCCTGGCAGCACAGTGGCTCCTCAATATGCACCTGCTGTCGTTATTACGATTGTTGCCACCAACAGCGTATGAATACTTTGGACCCCGATCTAGAGGGAGAATCTTCTTTTTTTCTTGCCAACCTTGATAACAGTAACAGCTGCTACCCACGCCGTGCCTTCTGTGTGCTGGGTGCCCTGCGTGATGTGAGAGCATGCGCTCTCCCAGAGTCTGCCCACCACCCAGGGTAGAATGATTTACTGTCCCGTGTTGACAGGTGAGGAAGGGGAGACCTTGAGATCTGTGGAGACTCACCCCACAGTGGGTGAGGGCCAGGGAGAGGTTTCGGGCCAGCATCACTGGGCCCCAGGAGCCGGCTCAGGGAGGGTTTCCAGGCAAAGGAGATAGGCATGGGAGCGGGAAGGGCACTGGCTTGGGAGCCAGGAGCCAGCACTGTGTTCTGACACACCGTGCGTAACCTCTCTGAGCCTCTGTCTTCTCCCAGTTGAAGCAGAGGTGACGATGGTAGGTCCCGCGTGGAGTTGGGAGGACCCTGGGTTGAAATTGTGCAGAACGCTTGGCCCCGAGTGAGGGCTGCTGGCGGTGGACTGTCGGTAGGGGCTTGTGTTGGTGGTGTTAATGGGATCGCTGGTTTCCCCATTAGGGTGGGAGCTGGTGGTGCTGGGCTGATGGAGCAGCAGTGGCTGCGGTTGGCATTATTGTGGCTGCTGTTGATGTGGTGTTGGAGATGGTGTTGGCGTCATCGGTGTTGGTGTTGGTGATGGTAAATGCTCTTATTACTGGTGTTGGAGTTGGTGGTGGTGGTGCTGGCAGTGTTGCCATTGATGGTGTTGGTGTTAACGTTGTTCCTGGTGGCGGTGTTGTGAGCAAGGAATAGTATTGTGGTAGCAGCAGTGTGGAAGTAACCGGAGTTGGGGTTGAGGTTGTTATTGGGGCTGGTGGTGGTGTTAATGTTTTTACTGATGATATTGGGGTTGGGTAGGGGCTCTCATTGCTGTAGTTATTGGTGGTGTTGTGACTAGAGGTAATTTTGAAGTTATTGGTATTACTGTTGAGGTTGGTTTTTTTATTGTCACTGGGACTGGTGATGTTAATGTTGGCAGAGTTGGAGCTAATGTTCTTTCTTGTGGTCTTGGTGGTGGTGGTGCTAACATTGTTACTGGTGGTGTCATAGTGTGGGTGCTAATGATGTTATTAGTGGTATGGGTGCTGATGGTGGTGGCGTTGGTGTCGATGGTCCTACCAGGATTATTGGTGGTGTCGGTGGTGTTGGTACTAACATGATTACTATTGTTGCTGGTGGTGGAGGTGTTGGTATTAACATTGTTACTGATGGTATTGATGTGGATGTTGATGATGGTGATGCAAACATTATTACTGGTGGTGCTGTTGGTGATGGTACTAACATGAGTACTAACATGAGCACTGGTGGTGTCAGTGTTGGCGGTGTTGGTGGTACCAGTGTGATTACTGGTGGTGGTGTTGGTACTGACATTGCCACTGTTGTTGTTGGTGGTGGTGGTTTGGGGGGTGCTGTTGTTTTCCGGGTCCAGTGTCCAGCCCAGCTAGGCTGAAACAGTGCCAGGGCCGATGACCCTTCAGCTGTTCCCACCAGACTTTCTTTAAGAAGTCTATGCCCTGCAAACAAGCCTGTGTCCTTTACAACTGCCCTTTCCTTGTTTTCCTTTTGGAAAACTCCAGCCTGGACTGACAAAGCCTTCGCCAACAAACCAACACCATCACTAATAATGTTAGCACCACCATTGACACCAACACCACCAGTAATAATGTTGGCGTCACCATTGACACCAATACCACCAGTAATAATGTTGGCAGCACCATCATCAATACCGTCAGTAACAATGTTAATACCAACAACGAATATGGTAATTATGTTAGTACCAACACCACTGACACTACCAATAATCACGTTAGCACCATCGACACAGTTCCGTCCGGTTAGAGAGGGGATCAGGGTGTCTGGCAAGGCCAGAAAGAGACAGAGGGGACAACAGGGGGTGGGGTGAGACTTGGCAAGGCAGGGCCCACACGGTCTTTCCCTCCAGGGCCTTTCCTCCTCCTCCCCCTCCCTGAGACCTTCCTCTTCCTCCCCCTTTCTGTCCACCGTCTTTCGTTCTTAAATTCACTTATTCTGCAAGAAATCACTGGGGCCCCTTGATGCCAGGCCCTGGGGGGGCCCCTGATGTACTGCGATGAACACAGCACTGTTTTAGACCCTGAGTCCCTGAGAGCAGGGAACTTGCCTGACTTGTCCCTTATAGTATTCCCAGCACCTGTTGAATGAATGAATGAATGAATGAATGGATGAATGAATGCACAGACGGGTGGATGCCATCCCTTTTCTCAGGGAGCTCACAGACTGGCGAGACGATCAGTGGGGGCATTGGGAGGGCACCAGGCTCTGGGACCCGGAGGGAGGGAGGGATCACTTCTGCCGTGGGGGTCTGAAGAAGCTTTGCTGAGAGGTAACAACTGATCTGGGCGTTAAGGGACCATCAATGTCACCAATGAGCTCTGACAACGTCATCAATGTCAAAGGAGGGAAGTGACAAGAGCCGTAGTTGAAGGAAGACCTTTCCTTGGGGCCACCCATCCTCATTCCCCCCCCCCCGAGACTGCTGGTGGAGGTCTTGGGCCCGAGGGCTGCCGAGCCGCCCCCGGGGCTGGGTGGGCTAGGGGCTTGGTCACAGCCTTGCTTGTGGGTGTTAGCGTGGGCCAGCCTGCTGCTTGGGGTGTCCAAAATCCTCGCAGAGCCTAGAATGTCAGTGCTGGGAGGGCCTTTCGGTCATCCAGCCCAGTGGTTCCCAAACTGGATTCTTCAGAGCCCCGGCGTTCCGCTGAGGGGCGTCTCTGAGAATGCGAGAGGCATGGAGGGGCCTCAGGCACAACAGCACCGCTTGTGTCTGCTCTGTTCATCTGGGTTCTGGGTAGGAACTTTCCAAAATGCAGATCTTATCACCGTCTTCCACGGCTACTGGTTGTTCTTAGGATAGAGATCGTGATCCTCACCGAGGCCTGCAGGCTTACATCCTGCCCCTGCAGCCTTGATCCTCGCCACAGGCCAGCTGCTCCAGCTCACTGCCCTCGGAGGGGTCATGCTGCTCCCTCCTGCAGGACACCAGGCCAACTCCCACTCTTCCGGGTCATTGCTTCCTTGGGAAGCCCACCCAGGTCCCCCGGGAGGTCCTGTCTCCCGACATTCACGCCTTGCCCTCGTTCCTTTCGCTGCTGGGTCCCACATTCCTCACTGAAGTCCCTGGACATCTGCCTTTCCCACAGTCTGTCAGCCCCGAGGGCAGGGAGAGGGCCTGTCTCCTCGCCACTCTTCCCCGGGGCCCAGTCCAGGGCCAGCACATAGTAGGTACTCAGTGAACACTGGGAAGTAACCATCTCACCCAGCCCTCTGGGTTGCGGATGGAGGGGCGAGGCCTGGAGAGGCAGTGACCTGGGGTCGCACAGCAGGTCAGCGATGGAGGCGGCCGTGTCCCATGTCTTTCCCGCTGTTCCCTGCACCCTCTCCAGGGCTCTTCTCCATCTTCCCTGGGCGGATCTCCTTTCTCTTGGCCTTAATCCTTGCACTTCCCCTGAACACGCCCTGGAACATGAGCAAGCTGGATGGGCATGGGAAGCTGGCAGCGGCCTCATCTCCCCCTTGGGGGCAGGAAGTCCCCCACCCCCAGCTCTGGCCACTTGGCCCAGACCCCTTTCCTCTAAGCCCCAGCCTGGGAAAGGCTCCCCTGGCCCCAGCGTGGCATTCCTGGCCCAGCCTTGCCAAGGGCCTCAGCTGGTGGAGGCCAGGATACAGGATGGGTGGGTGGGGTGCTGGCATCCAGACCCACGGGTGGTTGCGGTATTTACGGGAACCAGCCTCCTGCCCCAGCTGCCACCCCCATCTCAGTCATGATGGCAGCCCCAAATGCAAGAGGTGGTGAGGGTGGGGAGGGATGGGCCAGGAGGCGGCCGGCGGCCAGGGCGAGATGAATAACAACACGGGAGAGGCCAGGCCACTTCTGGGAAACACCCTTGAAAATCGATTCTCGGTGTGGAAAACCGACGGGCGAAGCGGGGTCTTTTGGGGTCTCTCGAGCCTGTGGGCTGTGGCGCCTTGCCCTCAGTCCTCTGGGGACGGCCATTCCCAGGGAGGCTCAGTTCCACCCGGGTCCGCCCGTTCCCGAGGTACCGCGCCTGTCTGGATGTGCAAGGCTGCTGCCAGCTAGACAGAGGCAACACCACCAACAACAGCCCAGGATGTTTGCTTGGCTCTTTCTACCCGCCATGTTCCAGGCGGACTTCGAGGCAGCTCCTTAAATCTGTATTCCACTGCAGGAATGGCCAAATGCACTCCATAGTAAGTACGCAATAAATATCGATGGAACATAGCGTCTTATTCCACTGGATCATCATAACCACCCTGAGAAGTGGTGTTGCTCATTCCCATTTTGCTGATGAGGAAACTGAGGCTCCCAGGTTAGAGTCTCTCTTAGCTGGTGGGGAGCAGACCAAGGACCCCTCTGTCTACAATAGCACAGCGTGTGGGATGCAGGCCATGGCACCCTGGGGGCGGGTCGGGATAGAGTGTCTTTGAGACAGAAACTGTAGACTCATGGTATCACGGGCTCCAGAACAAACAGGCAATCCACCAAGGAACACTTTCTAGTGTTTGCTTATTTTTCCTTCTGATTATTACAGTCAGACACGCTTATTAGAGAAAATACAGAGACGTATTAAGAAGGAAATAAACACGACCGCCCAGCGCCAACTCTACTAAAACGGAGGCAGCGGACAGTAGTCAAAGCCACTCATTCTGGGTTCAAATCTCTGTTCTGCCCCTGGGACAGGCACTCAAGTTCCCTGAGGCTCAGTTTCCTCTTCTGTAAGATGGGGATAACCATCCCTTTCGGTATCGTGGGAAGGTTGTGGGAATAAAATAAGATGATGTTTGAAAGTGCCTTCCATGGAGCATGTGGTCCGAGCTCAAGGAGTTTACAGGTTGTGTTATGAGGATCATGCTGTGTATTCTTTGGAATCCTGCTTTTTCAAAACCTTTTGATTTTGAAGTAATTATAGATCTACAGGAAGTTGCCAAGATCGAACAGAGAGGTTCTGTGTACCCTTCATCCCGTTTCCCCCAATGGTTACATCTTATGCAACTACGGTTCAATTTCAAAACTGGGAAATTGACGTTGGTGCAGTGTATTGTAAGGTTCTGTGTCATTTTAGGTCCCGTGTGTAGATTTGTGTAACCACCACTGCAATGAAGATACAGAACACAAGGATGTCTCGTGGGCTACACCCACCTCCCTCTCACCCACTGCCCTATCCCCTGGCAACCACTGATCTGTTCTCTATCTCTATAATTTTGTCATTCCAAGAATCTTATATAAATGGAATCATACAGTATGTGACCTTTTGAGTTGGGCTTTTTTTTTTTTAACTCAGCATAATTCTCTAGAAATTCAGCCAGGTCGTTGCATATATCAGTAGTTCATTCTTTTTATCTCTGAGCAGTATTCCATGGTATGAATGTACCTCTGTCTGTTTAACCATTCACCGATCAAAGGACATTTTGGTTGTTTCCAATATTGGGCCGTTACAAATAAAGCCGCTATAAATGTTCGAGTACAGGTTTTTGTGTGGACGTCAATTTTCATGTCTCAGGATAAACGCCCAGGAGTGCAATTGCTGGGTTAGACAGTAAGTGTCTGTTGAGTTTTTTAAGAGACTATTTTCCAGAGTGGCTGTACCATTTCACATTCCCACTAGCAATGTATGAGAGATTCCGTTTCTCACCTTCACCAGCATTTGGTACTGCCATTATTTTTTATTTTAGCTGTTCTATAGGGACATAGAAATATCTCGTTGTGGTCTTAATTTGCATTTCTCTAATGACTGGTGACATTGAACGTCTTTTTGTGTGCTTATTTGCCATCCTGAATCTGGATGTTTTTACTCGACACTAAGCATTAGCCTTCGCAGCCTAAGTTCTTGCAAGCATCTTTTGTGATGGCTGCATAGCCCTTCGTCATATTTAGTTCCAGCAGTCTCCTATTGTCCCTGTTATAAATAATGCTGTCAAGATCATCACTGTGAATAAATCCTGGTCCACATACGGCATCGCTCCCATAAAACAGATTCCTGGATCAAAGAGGGGGCACTGTTTTCAAGGCTTTGCTACACATCTCCAAACGGTCCTATGGGAGATTTCATCGCGCTCCCCGATTTTCCCCTAATCCCTTTGGCAACAGCTAACTGTTTTGGAGCACAGGGAAGCATCTAACATTCTCTAAAGGAGATCATACCCTGGGGCCAGGCTTTTGGAAGTTGAATCCAGGCTCCACCATCCACTTGCTGTGTGACTCTGGGTAAGTAACTTAACCTCTCTGAGACCCACTTGCCTCCTTTGTGCAATGGGGGAAATTAAAGAATCTTCCTTTATGGGGTTATTGTGAGGGCTGAATGAAGTATTCACATAAAGAACACCGCATAGTGCTCGCTCGACACGTAGAGAAGATGCTCAACAAATTAATATTTACTATTATTATCATCATCATCATTTGCCATGCCCTTTGCCAGGCTCGGGGGACAGAGAGATGAATGATGTAACCACTGTGATGTGCTCGAGATAACAGTCAAGAGTGATGTGGTAAATGGTCATGTGACACAGAGTGCCGTGAGGTCCCAGAGGAGGGAGTGATTCCGTTTGTCTGGATCCGGGGAGGAGGAAAGCGTCACAGACAGACTGAGGTGGGGGGATGAGGAGGCGCCCACCAGAAGAGGGAGGGCATTCCAGGTGGAGGGGACAGGAGGCAAATGCAGGGAGGTTGTGCGGGCAGGGCAGAAGGGGCACGGGTGGGTCGGTGGCGAGAGATGAGGCAGCAGAGGAGACGAGGTGAAGGACTGGACCTGGGAAGATCTTTCACTCTGGCTGCAGTGTGGAGGCTAGGCTGGAGGGATGGGTGGAGGCGGGGAGATGGCGGAGACCCCTGAACGACCATACAACATGTGAATCACGGCCAGATGCAACCTCAGACTCCCTAAGCTGGGAGAGCCCCTAAAAATGTCCAATCTCCTAATTTTGCAGCCACGGAAGTGAGACTGGCAAGTGTCCAGCCCAAGGTCTCACAGCATAGTGGTGGCAGGGCCAGAATTAGGGCGAGGATGGGGGAAGTTGAGTGAGCTCCTGGCCCCGTGACAGGCAGTAGAAGAAACGAGGACCCCCAGGGACCCATTGAGTCCCTAGCTTCTGTACCCCTTCCTCTCCCCACCCCCAGCCTTTCCGCCGGAGCCCGGACAGTCACATCGCTGGGACCTCCCAAGCGTCCTCCTCCACCAGCCTCTCTGGAGAGCATCTTCCTGGCCATTAGCCAGGCTTCACAGCTAAAATCTGAGCGACTAATGGATGCTGATGGCTCTCTCTGTTAACTGGGTCCTAATCAGAGGCGGCTGCAGACACAGCTGGGGTGTGGGAAGGGCGCAGCCTGCAGTGCTGGTCCCCTGGTAACCCTTCTGCCACCATCACGGGAGAAGAGGCCAAGTCCCAGGCAGCGGGGTCTTCATGGACCCTCATTCATTCATCCCACAAAGATTTACTGGGGCAACTACATGCCAGGTGCTGACACACAGCTGTGACCAAGATGACGTGCAGCATGTGGCCCTCGCTGCCTTCAGGGAGCTGACAGTCCGAAAGCAGCGGCGGATGGTAAGTGGGCAGACAAGACAATGCCAGCTGGTGACAAGCGCACTTGGAAAGTAAAGCAAAGAAGGGCATGGAAACTCCCAGGAAGAAGGGTGGACTGGTGCTTGTGATGATGTGATCAGAGAAGGTGACATCTGAGCTGAGACTTGAAGGATGAGAAGAGAGCCAAGCAGAGATCTGGGGGAAGGACATTGCAGGCAGAGGGAACACCAAATGCAAAGGCAGAACTTGGAACCAGGAATCAGCAAGCCTGGGTTCCAAGCTGGACTCGGCCACGGCTTGCTGAGTGGCCATTGCTAGCCTGATGGGGTTAGACTTGCTCCTTCTTCCAAGCCTTAGCTTTTGTAGAAGTGGAAACTGTGAGGGTCGCACGGGAGGTGGAGGGGGAGCTGGGGTTTCATCGGGGAGCTGGGCAGCTCGGGCAGAGGTGCGGGAAGTTGCTGGAAGCCTGCTAGGCTGGGGCTGCAGGCAGGCAAGGCCCGAGCTTCACACGCCCCAGCTAATTGAATTAACTCTTCACACGCACTGGGGCAGCCAACGCCCCTGCCCTAGGATTCTCACATCCAGCCAACTCCTGGCAGTAATTTAGGAAAGCGTATTTCATTTCTCCAAGGTGGCTGGAGAAGGTCATCTGGCAGGTGGGGCCCCGGAGGAGGTAGACCAGATGTCTCCAGAAATGGCTGGGCCTTGGGTGGGAACCGGGGAGATTAAGGGCAAGCAGGTGTAAAACTGGGGTGAGAACCAGTGCTCCCGCCTGTCCTCAGCCCGGGAAGTCCCGGGATGATGGGGAGCATCAGCCCCTGGTTCGAGGAGCTCTCTGTCTGATGTGGGAGGCAGAGCACTTCCCCTGGGAGAACTTCCTGTTGGGGAGAGCTTCCTGTCTGATTTTAAAAAAACAAACCAACAAACATAAAAACACATGCCAGGAAATTTATGAAAGACATCAGGGCCGGCTGTGAGGACACCAGGGGAGCACTGCGGTGCCCGCGTTTTCCGTGAGCTGTGGGGCAGGGGCAGAGACGCCTGCTCGTTGGGCCGAGTTCTCCATCCACCGGGGACCTGACTGGTGGTGAGAGGCGGTGGGGCTCGAAGGGTTAGGGGAGCGGGCTCTGCAGCCAGGCCGCCTGGCTTTGTACCCGGCTGCAGCTCCGGCCCCTGTGTGACCTCGAGCATATTATTTGAACTCTTGGGTGTCAGCTCCTTTCATCTGTCAAGTGGGAGGTGGTGGGGCTTAAATTAATCCACAGAGTGCCTAGAACAGTACCTGGCGCGTTGTCAGTGCTTGGTGAACAGCTCTTCTTCTGAGAAATTGTACTCTCGCCATTTGGCCGCTGAGCAGACCGGCTCAGGGAGGGGCAGAGACTTGCCTGAAGTCCCTCAGCTAGCTGGTGGCTACTGGGGACTTGCACCCAGGCCTCCCGACTCCGTCTCGGGTCTTCTGTCCGCTGCTACCCCATCACAGCCACATTAACAGCTTCCCAGGATCCTCACAACCGCCCTGTGAAGTGGTCCAGGGAGGAATTGGTGCCCCATTCTGCAGATGGGGAAACTGAGGCCAGAGAACTTTGACTACCTGAGGCAGGAACCACATCTTATTCACTGTAGCATTCCCAGGCCCTGGCACCCAGTGCCTGATCAGACCACACATGTCGAGATGAAGATGAAAAGAGGAAGGAATTGATGAGGGGAGTGGTTGGGAGCTTAATTCCCCTGGGCAGGAGCTGAGACCCAGATCTCCTGCCTCCCAGCCCAGCACCTGTCTCTTTCCACCTCGCTGCCCGTCCCAGATCCAGACATTTGAACTAGGGTCCTGCCTGAGGCCCCTCTCCTGTCCTAGGAATTCTCACTTGCAGCCCCTCTCCCTAAGCTGGGGGTTTATGTGAAGGTGGTGGGGGGCAGGGAGCCTCCAGGCACGGAAGCTGAGACCTCGTGTCCAGGGCCTTGGGAAACTCACGCCTGGCTGGGAAGGTGACAAACACAGCAGAACAGCGTCTGTGACATCCTGTGAGTTAATCTGAGCATCCTGGGCCTCGGGCAGTACAAGCAGTGGCAGCGGGGGGATCCTGTCTCCAGCCTTGATTAAATCAGAATGCTCTGCCAGCCGGTGCCCGTTAGTACAGCCAGGAGGGACCACTCAAGTGGAGAGATGGGGCCGACTCGTGAGGAGAGAGGGGCACCAGGGTGGGGGTGCAGGGCCGGGCAGAGGCTCTGAGCAGCCCAGAGAGGGCAGGGGTAGAGAGGGGCTCTTTGGCCTTGGGCTCCCCCTCTGGACAACGAGGCTGCTGACCCCCCACCACCCTCACCTGGTGGTGCAAGCTGCCCCTGGAGCTCAGGTGAGCACTGGCTGAGCACTTGGTCTCTACACACCCCAGAAGCATTCATTATTCTGCGTGTGTGGAGGGGATCTCTTGAACTGGGGTATTGTCGGGTGAGTAGGAGTTTTCTTGGCTTACTCCCACCGCCCTTATCTCTTGTTATCTCCATGGCTGGCTAATTCACACCTCTATGCCTTTGCACATAGTGTTCTCTCTGCCCTCTTCCCTCCCTTCTGTGCCACCTGCCAAACTCCTACACCTTGTGGAAATAAGCAAGACCCATCAAATGAGAAAAGCAAGGGCTATTTACTCTGAGCTGGCTGTAGCAGGGAGTCAGCCACCCTTACTTGTGCTTTGGCAGAGATTCAAAGGCAGGCGGGAAAGTGGGGAAGCTTTATAGTGGAGACAGGGAAGGCTTCAGGTCTGCCCTGATGGGAGGCTGCTGCCTGCAGGCAGCAGAGGGGTGGGGATCGTTTGCTTGTGAACCTCTCCCTCTAGACTCATTTCCAGGTCCTGACTCCCCGCGTGGCCCCAGCACTGCACAGACACCTCCACCAGCAGCCTGAGCCCTACTGAACGGGGAGCCCCCTGAGGGCAAGAGCAGTTTCTTATCCATCTCTGTTCTTCATGCCTCGCTCCGGAACGGGAATGGAGCCCAGAGGAGGTTTGCTGAACTAGTGAAAACACGAGTGAGTGAACGAATGCACAGCATGGTCTCGGAGCCACCTCCGCTCTCCTTCTCCCACCCACAGGCCTGAGCAAGCCCCTCTCTTCCCTGGCTTGGACAGGTGGTGTGTGTGTGGGGTGGTGGCGGGGACCTATGCCCCTGGGGGAGGTTTATTCTGGAGGGGGGTTGAGGAGACTGGAGAAGGAGGATGGAGAGGAGGGCGGGGGCTCCTTCCCAGGACAGCCTTCTGACAGCTAGAGCTCTCCAGTGGTCAGGATCCCTCCAGAGGGGATGAGTTCCCCGTCGCTGGGGGTGTGTAATCAGTATCAGAGGTGCTACAGAACCTTGGTTTAATTCATTCACTTATTTTTATATGCTTGTTGATTTATGGAGCACCTCTGTATGCCCGACACCGAGGTGGCTCTAAGGATGGAGGGCGAGCAACACTGGGTGGAAAATGTCAGGTCAGTGATTCCTAGACTGTGGGGTAGAGGGAGTGAGAACCCCTACCCGTCCTCGGTCAGAAGTGCCCACAGCCTCCCGCCGACCCCATGTCACAAGGTATTTCTCTATCTCCCCCTCCTTTCCAAATCACAGAAAAAAGGAAAATGCCATTCTCAGAAACACACCCTAACCACAAAGAAAGCCAGTCCTTACCAAAAGCTCAGCTACTGCGAGTGTTTGGACAAGCAGATGTCACTTCAAGGTGCCAAGGTGCTGGCCAGCTGAGCCCCAGCTGTCAGTGGCCAAATTTGGACTTTAAAGTTTTTTTAAAAAGACTTTTTATTGAAGTATGACATAAATACAGAAAAGAGCACAAATCGTAAGCCTACAGCTGGAAACAGTGTCACCAGGTAAACACACCTGTGTAGCCAGCACCCAGGTCAAGAAACATAACGTCACCAGCTCTCAGAAGCCCCTGTCAGGCCGCCTGCCAGTCCCCACTCCCCCTCCCCGAAAGGTGACCACTGTCATATAAACGGAACCACAGAGGACACACCCTTTGTGCCTGGTCCCTTCTTACTGGACATTCTACTGGACTCACTACTGTGCATAGCTGTACCTCGTCCACCCATCCTCATCGCATCACAGCGCTCTACCCCGTCGCGTGAGTACACCCCAGCTTATTCACCTGTCCTGCTGCGGGGGACATGTGGACAGTGTTCACTTTGGGGCCACTGTGGACGGTACTGCCATGGGCACGCTAGTGAACGGCTTTTGGGGAACACAAGCTCTCACGCTGGACGACACGTAGGAGAGGAATTGCTGGGTCGGAGGGAAGGCGTATGTTCCGCTCCATAGACACTGCCGAACAGTTTTCCGAAGTGGCTGAACCGTCTACACCCCGACAGCAGAGCGTGAGACTTCCAGTCGTCCACACCCTCTACAGCGCCTCGAGTCTTCTCCCACCTCCGTTCTGCTATGCCGTTTTAATTTGCATTTGCCTAATGATTAATGAACTCGAGCCCCTTTCTATGTTTAATAGCCATTTGGATACTTTCTTTTGTGAAGTGTCTGTTCAAGTCTCTTGACCATTTTTCTTTGGGTTTCTCTATTTCTTATTTATTAGGAGAAAAAAATTTTTTTTAAATGTTCTGGATATGAGTCCTTAGTCAGATAGATGCAAACTTCTTCTCCCTCTGTGGGCTGCATTTTCGCCTTCTCCCTGGTGTCATTTGAGAAATAGACGGTCTCAGTTTTAATAGAATCTAGTTTATAATTGTTTTCGTCTATGGTTAGCACTGTTTGTGACTTGTTGAAGAAATTTTTGCCTACCTTGAGGTCACAAAGATGTTCTCCTGTAGAAGTTTTTTTATTTTATCTTCCACATTTAGAGCTGCAGACCATCCGGAATGGCATATGATGTGAGGAAGGGTGTAAGATCCATTTTTTCCATACGGATTTCCAGTTGTCCCAGTGAGTTACTCTAGTTGGGGAGGGTGGTGTGGGGGGGTGTGTGTTCGCAGAGACATTGGGGTGGAGGGAGGGGGGGAGCAGGGTGGGGGCATCTCCTTTCCCCTAATTAGCAGAGCAGTCACGATGGTCTGTCTGTCCCATGACGTCTGTCTCCTAGACCCTGGGATGTAGGGTTTGTCCTTAAACTACTCCTGGTCAGAACCCCAGGCAAGAGGCTGATCTCCAACGTGCCCCTCCCACGTTGGAGGAGCTGATTGTCCAAGGCTCCCAAGCTCTGGGCAAATGAATGCACTGTGAATGCCCCTGTCTGGACAAGGCATGGCTTTCACTCACTCATTCACTCATTCCTTCATTTATTCACCCATTTCTCTCTCCCTCCATCGTTCTCCTTTTTCCTCCCTCCCTCCCTCCCTTCCATGGGCACCCTAGGTAAAATCCTAATCTCTCATCCTCGATTTCTTCCTTTATTTTCTCCTTGGCATATAGAACCATCTGGCACTACATCTATTTTCCACACATATATATTTACTTATTCTTCACTGAGGTTTAATTATAGACAGTAAAATGTATGCATTTTACGGGTAGAGTTTGCTGAGTGTTGACAAATGTCAAACATCACCACCTCCCCCATCAAGATGTGCAACGCTTCCATCACCCAGAAAGTCCCCTGTGCCCCTTCCAGCCGGTCCTCCCTCCAAAGGCAGCACCGTTGTGCTTTCCATCGCCATAGATTAGTTTTGCCTGTTCTTGAACTTCGTATAAATGGAATGCTGCAGTAACACTGTATACTTCACTTATTTGTCTTGTTTATTGTCTGTTTCCCCGACTAGAATACAAGCACAGATGTCTGTTTGTCTTGTTCAGTGCTGAATTCCTGGCTTCTAGAATAGTCCCTGGCACATACTCGGCAACGTATTTGTTGAAAAAAATGAACAAATGTATGAATAAGGTTATAGAGTTGCCCTTTCACATGCTCGTTTTTTTTCTCCAGCAGGAGGCAGGATGAAGTGGGGCGAGGGCCCCAGAGTCAGACCGCATCCCGGCTCCATCAGCGATCTGCTCTCTGAATCAGGACAAGCCACCTGAGTTTCTTCATTTGTAAAATGGGGATGTGAATGGTTCCTTTCTCCTTAGGGTAGGAACCCTACCCATAGCGTGGGATCAAAGGCGTTAATATATATAGAACGACTTAGTAAACTTGCATTAAATGCTAATGATTATAATTCATTAATTAATCAAGTGTTAATACACCCTTAGAGGTCATCTAGATCATTCATTCATTTATTTGTTCAACAAATAGTTACTGAGCACCTACTTGGTGACACACAGTGGTATAATAACAGTGAATAAGACTTAAAAGTCCCCACTTCTCTGGGGGCTGCTATTTTGGTGGAGAGTATACTAGTTGGGGTATAGTCTAAGCTACTAGGACGAATAAACCCACCAATACAGTGGGTTAAAGAAGTTAGAAGTTTTTTGTTTATTTGTTTTTGTGTGTGTGGTTACCTTGAGTAGCCCTGCAGAGTAAGTGGTCCAGCCTAGGGCAACGCTGCCATCCTCATCATATGGCTTCTACCTCTGGGTCCAGTATGGCAGCTGCAGCTCCTACCATCTCATCTGCAACCTAGTGAGGAGGAAGTGGGAAAGCACGAGAGAAATGTCTTTTTCCTTTTAAAGTGTGACCCAGAAGGGTCTGATATCACTTTTACTCAAATCCCACTGACAAGAACTTACTCATGTGACCACACCTAGCCACAAAGAGGTCTGGGGAATAGAATCTCTAGCTGAAGTTTCTAAAAGCTTGGGAACTAGTGGTTTGGGGCACTGACCCCATATCCCCCAGGTGAGCCAGGCCCATTGTGAGGGAGCTTGGGGTATCTTACAGCAAGGACTGCCAGATCTAGCAAATAAAAATACATGACAGAAAGTCAATTTGAATTTCAGAGAAACAACAATATTTGAGATATATTTATGCTAAAAAGTTCTTCATTGTTTATTTGAAATTCTATATTTTATCTGTCATTCCCACTCAAAACTCTTCCTTGGGTAGGGTCCAAACTAGACCTCCCTGGGTGTCCCAGTCCATCCCAGCTCTGCCTCGGAAGACACACGAGACGCATGGCCACTCCACAAGGCTTAACTGTGCACTGTGGGTGCAAGCACTGCGGGAGAATGCAGAGACACAGGTGATGGGGCACCTGCTCCCTGGGGCATCCAGTTGGGCCAGACAGCTGCATCTATCTCATGAAGGAGCATTAAACAGAAGCCCATGGTTTGTCGCATGGGACCGCCGGTCTGGGGGCAGCCTGGGAGGGCCCATCCCAGGGGTCTGACCGCAGTGGGCAGAGGTCTGCCCGAGAAGGCTTCCTGGAGATGCTGAGCCTTGATTTTGGGGTTTCCATGTGTTGCCAGGGCAAATCTCAAGTCCTGGGACCACCCCGGTTCAAATCCCGGCTCTGCTCCTTCCCAGCTGTGTGACCTCGGGCAGGTCCCTGGCCTCTCCAAGCCCGGGTGTTATTATCTGTCAAACGGGGATCAAAACAGGACCCACTTCGTAGTGTCGGGGTGAGGACCAGCCAAGACACTGCTGATGCGATGCTCAGGCACACATGTATCTGGCGACATAAGACCTGGACGCACGTTTCCCGTCGAGTTGTTAATATTTGTATGGAGCCTTTGGAGGGAACAAAGGACTGGGATTATGATGCAGGACGAGCAGGACCCTCAGCAGGACGGGGTTGGGAGGGAGAGCAAAGGCAAAGATACCAAAGGGAGTGGGGGTCGTCACCCTGGGCACCCCGGGGGGTTTGGCCCCCAGCGCTGGCCGTGGTGTGGCGGGTGACCAGACTGGGGACGGATCAGGGCCAGTAGGACTCTGACGGCCAGCAGCACTATCCCTTCTCTTGTTCCCACACCCTGCCACTCGGCACCCCCTCACTCGGTCCAGTGCACCTCTGGTCCCCGCGCCCTGCTGCGTCCCAGCCCACCACGGCCACGGCCACGCTGTGGAATTTCCAATTTTCAGCTAATGTGCGGGTCGTGACAGAGGCTCAGAGGCCCTGGTCGGACATAATGGCAGAAGAATTGTAAATGTCGCCCCGAGTGAATGGCAATGAGGAAGGGCTGGGAGGGGACCCTTTCCATCGGCCGCGGCGCGGGGCCCGGGCATACATTTTCTCTTGGAGTGTGTCGCATTAGATTTCCAGAGGTGCCGGGGCTCCAGGTACATGTCATTAGTAACAGTTTGGGCGATAATGAATCCTTTTATTTCTTTTCCTCACAGCTCATGAATACATAACGAGGCCGGGCTCAGGCGCATCTGGCCGGGCTCAGCCTCCGCCACCTCATCTCGTCCCTGCTCCAATATCCAGGCAGCCCAGCTGGGGCCTGCCTTAAAGGGGCCGCATGCCCTTTCCTGCCCGGGGATGCCCGGCCAGCTGAGGGGTGAGCCCTGCACACCACGGAGACCCAGGACACGAACGCGGGTGGCAGAGCAGGGGAAAGACGGGGGCCCCAGATCCCGGCTCCATCGAGAGCACCACACAGTGCATCCAGCAGGCACTCAGCAATGCTGCTTAGTGGACAGTGGCTGCCTGGCTGCGGGCAGGCTGTGTGGAGGCTTATACAGACTGTCCCCTTGAGCCTGGCCAGCCACTCCACCGGGTGGGGTTGTGACACTGTGACCCATTTTATAGCTGAAGAAACTGAGGCCTAGAAGAGTGGGGGTTCATCTTGGGCTTAGCAGGGCGGCTGAGGCAGAGCCCAGCTCCTCCCTGACTGCCCAGCATTTAGGTCAGTTCCCAGGGAAGGGCATTTTATCGAGTGATTCCTGGCTTTAGAAAATATTTCCCCAGCAAGAATTCAGTTTCTATATTCATGGTGAATCAGGGTAGTTCTATTACTTTACTGAGCAAATGCTTAGCGGGAATACAAAAGGTTGGCTTTAAAAAAAATTATTTTCCCAGATGTCTACTCTCTTCTTTTCCAAAAACTTCCCTCCTCCCTCTTCACCGCCTTGGCCCACTCTGTTCTTCTTCCCTGTACCTGTCGGGTCCTCCGTACTCGACTCTATCTCACCTTCTGTTATATTTGTTTACTGCCCACTGAGATGGGAGCTCTGTGAGAGTGGGGACCTCGCTCTCGGCAGGATTCCCAGGGCCGGGGACAGTGCCCGGGACACAGCAGGCAGATGACCACCAGGTTCCATCACAGTCACGGTCACTCCAAGGCTGGGCTGCTGGACCCCACTGGCCCCGGGAGATCGGGCCTCCAAATCGGCGTGTGGCTGCGTCGGGGGCTCTCCAGGACTGTCAGGGTGATGGGGCCCGGGTGGCCTCTGGGACGCTGAGGGCTGGGTGGACGAGAGGGGGCAGACAAGCCTGGCTCCTGGAGGGAGGGGCGTGGATGGAAAGTTTAGACACTGAGGAGACAACGCCTTTGCTGATGGCCTGGGTCGCGACTCTGATAGTTCCACCTCAGTCAGGTGGCACCTACCTTCCAGAGACGTGGGGCCCTGGTATTTGAAGGCCACTCTGACGCTGGGACCCGGCCCAGGATGTCCCATTGAGTGCTTGCCACCTGCCGAGCAACATTATAAACACGTTACAAACGTTAGAAGACACTTAAAAGCTTAACTCCTCTGAGAGACAGGTATTATCATGAAGTATTTCCCCACATAAAGAAACAGAGGCACAGAGAACTTAGGCAACTCGCTTAGGGACACACAGCAATACACGGCAGAGGGAGGATTGGAACCCAGACCGTCTGGGTTCAGCGTGCAGGTACTGGACTGCCAGGCCATCCTGCCTGTCTGACCTGGCTTCGTGAAAAGGCAGGCAGCACGTGAGGACCCGCCCTGCGAAGCCAGCCAGCCCATCTTCCTGCATCCACTGGAGGCTGAGACGCTCTCTGCAACTCCAGTCCTGAATCTGAGCTGTGCTGGTGGGAAGGCTCGAAGGCACCAGGGACCTGGGAGGCAGCGCCAGGGGATTAGGTTGTGGGTCCTGTGGTCAGACAGGCCTGGGTTCGAATCTTAGGTCTGCTACTTACGGCTGTGTGATCTTGAGCAAGCCACGTTGCCTTTCTGTGCCTCGGCCGCCTCATCTGTAGGATGGGGATGGTGCAGCACCCTTCACGGGGGTATTGGAAGGGTCCGTGTGCAATGCAGCGAAGCCTTCAGATCAGGACGCAGGATGCTCAGTACGTGCTCGGTTTTCTTAGAAAAAGCGAGGGGGGCGGGGAGGCCTCGGGTCAGGCTCCACCACGACCTCACCGTGGTGCTCACCTGTCATCACCTCTCACCTCACTGCCCCCACCTCCGCCATCCTCAAGGTCACCCCCCCCCCCGCACACCATCCTTGTAATGTCACTGCAGCCCCCAAGGAGCAGTGACCCCATGCAGGTGCCTGGAATACCTGCGGCCCCGTGGGGCCAAGGGCTGATGACACACCCCCTCCCGGGGCGCGCTGACCCCGTCCCTGCCCTCAGGAATGCAAGCTCCCAGGGAATCAGGTCCCCTGGGATCCCCACAGCATCCCCAGGCTCCGACCTGATGATTCTTTACCATATACCTACTGCGTGCCATGTCCTAGGGCTAAGGACTTCACATGCGTCACCTCATGTAATGCTTGCAAAAGTGCTAGGAGGAAGGCATCTTCATTCCTATTTTATAGACAAGGAGAGGGGCGCCCAGAGAGTTTCAGTAATTTGCCCAAGGTCACACAGCGTGTACAAGAGAGAGCCTGGATTCAAGCCTGGGTCTGTCTGGCTCCAAAGCCCATGATCTTAACCACAACATAGCACTGCCTGTCTTCCACCCACCCGTCTCTGCCTCCCGTCTCTGAACTTCCACGCTGGCTGAGAAGGCTGCCTAGATTAAAGGACAGAGGGGAATAAATGCCCCGTCCCCTCGCCGTCATCTGTATCCACTTGTCCCTGGTCTGGGGCTTGTCTTGCACAGACTTTGTGCAACGCCTCTCAGGGGTGTGCCTGAGAGCTGGTGTCTGGAGGGCAGGCTGGCCCCAGGAGGCTCAGGAAGGTGGGAGCCGGGTGTCGGTGCCTCGGTGTCCAGCTCTGCCCCTGGAGCTGCTGGCGCCCTTGGCCCAGACCCCGCCCTACCGGCTTTGCCATCGGCACCGGGCACTCGTGGGGAGGCAGCGTGGTCTGAGCACCCTACACCCTGGGGGAGTAGAAAGGCTTGGATCACAGCCCCAGCTCAGCCACTTATTAGCTACAGGACCTTCTGGCAAATGGCCTTCTGCGACTCTGTTTCCTCGTTTATAAAATGGGCGTTAACACTGCTCCTTCCCAAGCAAATATTGGATGTGCTCAAAACAGGGGTCGGCACTTGGAAGTTCTTGGTAAACCGCAAGCTATAATCATAATAAGGATTATTTTATTTCCTTCTCCTCGTGACGTGTCCATTCATTCGGGGCCCCTGCTTCCCTGCCTTGCTGTGCTCACTCTCTCCTCCTTTATCCTAGTTTGTGAAAGTTGCCCTGAGGGTTCTTTTCATAACACATCTCTGATCGTGTCCACGCCATCCCCAGGAACCTTCAATGGCTCCCTATGGCCTCGAAGACAAAGACCGAACCACTTACCAGGCATGCAAAGCCCTTCACAAACAGCCCTCCGCCTCCCCATCCCATCTGACTCTCACATGGCCCCGTGCAAACCCTTCGCTCCCTGCAGGCACCCACCCCACACCCGGGGGGGCTGCCTCCTTGGCTTTGCTCTGGCTGGGTTCCCCGCCTGGATGCCTTCTCCACCTCCTCTCCTTCTCACTCTTCTCCCAGCATGAGGCTCACCTCCTCCAGGAAGCATCCCTCCACCTTACCTCCCTGAGCCTCAGTTTTCTCGTCTGTCAAGTGGACGCTCACAGAATGTGAGTTTTCATGGAACCAAATGTCCTCAAAACCCTGTACGTCCTTTGAAAATGGCGGCCGCTACGGGACTTCTCCTCTTGACCTCCCTCCAATCCCCCTTCACACAGCAGGGCCTGCCGAGCAGCAACTTGAATGCAGAGGAGTCCCTCAGACGCCCCCGTGGTGGGGACCCTGCCATGCCCCGCACAACCTCGCCCGGCCTCGCTGTCGACTGTGGCACGCGGCCCTCACCTGGCCTGCGTGACCAGCCTGGAATTTCAAGCTGAATTTGATTTGACCCGTTCTGCGGGGCTAACACCTAAACCAAACCATATTCCCACCAAGACCCCCAGTGCCCAGGGTCCCCTGGGAGGTGGGGATGGAGCCTGGCTGGGCCACCGCCTGGGGCCACCATCGCAAACCCCTGCCCAACGTTGCCTCCTGAACTAATTCCATAATCCTACCTCCTGCCTGGCCCCGGAGGCACAGGAAGGGCTCTCTGGCCTGCTCTGATCCCCCTTTCCTGCTCGGCCCGGACCCCCGGCCCTCGGCCCCTCACCCGCCCGCACTAGGGCCCTGCTGAGGTTCTGAAACTCATTTAGGTCCGTGCTCTGCTGCCTTAGACCCCCACCCCAGACCCCCAGCTAGGCCCTGTAACAGGATCCAGATGTTCTCTCCCTGTCCCCAGGGTCCCTGGCATAATCCGTGACAGTCAGGGGCCAGAGGGGCAGGCCCAGCTGCGGGGACTGCTGGGAGAAAGGAGGGGAACGGGGTAGGGGACCCAGTGTTCAGGGTCCATGAAGGGATCAACATACACGCCCCAGCCCTGGCACCCTCTGTCCACGCAGCCCCACCTTCTTCCAGAAAGCAGCCTCCTCTCCCCAGGGGAGGGTGGAAGTTCCCGTGTTTGCTGGCTGTGTGACCTTGGGTGGTTTGTGGACTTCTCTGAGCCTCATCTTCCTCACCTGCTGATCCAGCTGTGACCTCACAGCACTGCTCCAAGACCATGTAGGTGAAGGGCTAATTTGGCACAGGAGCCTGGCACATAGATATTCACCACACAGTCTTGGACAAGTCACTCCGTCACTAGGAAGCTCAGTTTCCTCATCTGTAAAATCGGGATAATACTGCCTCCCTTTCAGGGTTTCAGGGACAACTGGCACAGAGTAGGAGCTCAAAAATTGGCAGGTGCTTCCCTCTTGCCTTCTGGTGTCGCTGGCTGGTGCCCAGTGACAGAAGAAGGGGCGATCCATTTCCTGGGGTCTGCCTCGGAAGGCCTGGACAGGCCTGGGGACCCCCTCATCCAATGGGGAGTTCAGAACAGAGAGGCCTGGGTCCTAGGCCCGCGTCTGCCCCTAAGCAAACCTTTCCCCTATCGGCCTCAGTTTTCCCGTCTGAAACATAAGCTCTCTTCCAAGCCCCAGAGCACAGTAGATGCTCAAGGACTAGAAGATGCTCATCTGTTGAATGATGCTCAGAATGCCCCCCACCCTTTTCTCTCTTCCTCCTTTCCACACCCACTGGCCATCCTCCTTCCCTCCTGCCCCCCAAAAGGTTGAGGCAGCCTTTGGCCTGACTCTCATGCGCACCCCCACTGGGCAGAGTGCCGACACCCCGCAGAGGAGGGATGATGACCAGGTGAGGGGCAGGGAGGACAGGCCCCGGGGAGCCACCTCGCCTCCCAGGCCCCCCGCAGAAGAAGCTGGGGGAGGACACCCTGACTGCGGGGGGTCTCAACCCGTCACTCGTCCTCTCTGGGCCTTAAACGCCCCCCTGGAAATAGAATAATGGGAGCTACCAAGTCCTGAGGCTTCATGGGGTCAGGCCTTTGTGATCCTGCTCGCCTGCCCCCTTAGCTGCATCAGGGGTGCTCAGAGGGGTCCCCTGCAGCAGCAGCAGCAGCTGGGAGCTTGTTAGAAATGCGAGCTATCGGGCTCCATCCTGGGCCCACCGAGTCTGAAGCCCTGGGGCTGGGGCCTGGCAGGCTGTTTAAACAAGCGCTCCCAGTGACACTGGCTGGGAACTCAACATGAGAGCCTCAGATCTACACCACCCTCCTCCTGCTCCGCACCCCAGGCCCTTCCTCTCTAGCCTTCCTCTGACACTGCCCGTTATCTAGTCCCCTCCCCTACCCCACAGGCCACCCAGAGTTCCCCACCCCCCACCCCGGTTCCCAGTGTCTCCACTGTTAATGGCTGTGCCTTTCCCTGGCCCAGAATCTGCAGCTTTTTGCCACGAACCTGTGAGGTCCCTGCAGGCGGGTGCCCATCCCCCAGGGCATCACCAGCCGCACAGGTACCCCAGTCTTTGTGACGGGTCAGCCACCTGCCCGCCTCCTATATAAGTGGATGACTGCCCGACAGCCACCAACAGGACACCGCCTCCCCCTCCTTTGTGATCCCGTGTCATGAAGCGATTTAAAACAGGGATGGTCTGGGTTTGAATCCTGGCTGCTGCACTGACTCTCTGTGTGTCCTCAGACAAGTTTCTTAACCTCTCTGTGTCTCAGTTTCTCATCTTCAAAACAGAGATAATAGTACCCATTTCTAGGACGATTGCAAGAATTAAAGATGTTAATGTGGGTAAAGCTTAGAACAACACTTGTCATGCAGCATGAGCCATAGACATGTTAGAAATTATGGTTCTCTGGGCCCTGTCCATTCACACTCCCCGCCTTACCTTCTCCTCCTTCCTGCCTTGTACCCCGGGCCCAGCCAGACGGGGCTGCTGTGAATCCCTGAACCGGCCATTCTTTTTCGTGCCTCCATCCCTTTGCACATGCTGTCACCTCTGTCTGCAGTGTTTCTTCCTCTTCACCTGGAAAAGTCCTGCTTGCCCGCCCTTCCCCTCCATCTCGCTCCCTCTCCTTTCGCAGCCTGGTTGGCTCAGCTGCCTGACCCCCCGCCCTCCACACCTCCACGCACTCTGATCCCACCCTCTGAGCTTTCAGTCCCAGGGTGTTTGCATGCCTAGTCTGATGTCTGGCTTCTCTCCTAGGTGTCAGTTCTTTGAAAGCGGAGTCTGGGTCTTATTTATCTCCGTATCCTGGGCTCGGCTTTTAGTAGGTGTTAAATAAATGTTTGTGGAGTAGAAATTAGGAGTGAATTTTAAACAATGAATTAGAGTTACAGGGACTGACAAATAAGATACAGTGAGTGTGACTTCAAAATGGCAGAAAAATACACGCGACAGGATCCCATGGTATCACCCTCCCTGAACTGTATTTCTGTAGGTGTAGTGCATGTGTAGAGAGGAATCTGGTGGACACCAACATGGTAACAGGCATGGACTGGGCAGGAGGCCAATTTCAATGGTGAGTGAAGGGGCCTCTGCCACTAGTCTTGTTTGAGCTGTTGCAGAGAGAATGAATTGAAGTGTTAGTTGTGTATTAAAAACAAATACAGTAGCTCTCCTCCTTCTGTGAAACTGGTGTGGAACCCTTGCCTCTCTCTGCTCCAGACTCTAATGGAACAGGCCAAGCTTGCTTCCACCACAGCCCTTGGCACTACTGTTCCCTCTGCCTGGAATGCCCTTCCAGCTTCCAGGTTCCTGTGTAAATGTGGCCTCCTCAGAGGCTTGGAATTCAGCCCTGTCATCCCCTCTCAGAGCCCTCTCGTCCTTAGCCACGCTTGACGCAAGCTGCAATGATCATTTTCTTTTTCTTTCTTTTTTTTTTTGAGGAAGATTAGCCCTGAGCTAACATCTGTTGCCAATCCTCCTCTTTTTTGCTGAGGAAGACTGGCCCTGGGCTAACATCCGTGCCCATCTTCCTCCACTTTATATGGGACGCCTCCACAGCATGGCTTGATGAGCGGTGCGTAGGTCGGCGCCTGGGATCCGAACCCGCGAACCCCGGGCCGCCAAAGAGGAGCGCACGCACTTAACCGCTACGCCACTGGGCTGGCCCCTTGCAGTGATCGTTTTCAATCTTTGTTTGGTTCCTTACCGTCCATCTCCCCTCACTAGGGCGGGAGATCCCGGAGGTCAGGGACTGTGACCGTTCTGGTCCCTGCTGCACTCCAGTGCCCAGCACAGCTCTGGAATATAGTGAGTGCTCATGTAATGTTTGTTGAGTAAATAAAATCCTCTTTAATGGTCTTTTTTTGGTCCAGTGTTCTTGAGTGTTTTTGTCTCTCTTTTTTTTTTAGCTTCCCTAGTTCGGATCTCAGCCATCAAATACATCTCTGCCCTCGGAGCCCTGCGGCTCTCACTAACTCAGACTCCCTTAAAGAACTGTCTGATGGTGCAAACAAGCTTTTCTGTCAACAACAGCAAAGAAATCCAAGTCTGATCCTGGGAACCCCAAAAGCTGCTCAGGAGAGATGCTCAGAGACTATTCTAAGAGCCCGCGGCTGGTGACGGCTCTGTGTCTGTGCTTTCAAGACCAAAGTGTTCTTTGTTTTCCTTAAGTGTCAAAATGTTTATTTATTCAATATCACACATTCATATGATTCAACATTCAAAAGGACAAAGGCGTCTCTCCCGGTGCCCCTCCCTACAGGTAACCATCAGAACCAGCTTCTCATGTAGCTTCCAGAGGTGTCCTCTGCACGGAGGGCAAGCACAAGGAGAAGTTCTTTTTTCTTCTGGTGCACAAATGGTGGTCTACCGTGCACATGGTTCTGCACTTTTTTTTTTTTTTACCTAACTGGGTATCTTGGAGATCTTTCCACGATTAATAACTAAAGAGCATCCACATCCCTTCCTCCGGCAGCAGAGAAAGGAGCGATGCTGTCTTCCGTGCAGGGGTCCAGTTGATATTTACCAGGCTGCTGCCTGGTGAGCTGAGCCCGGTGGTGTCGAAGGTCAGAGACCAGAGTTTCAATCCCAGCTCAGCCACTGGCCCTTGAGAGAGCCACTTGACCAGACAACCTGAGTGTGCACACCTCCAACAGGGGACAATCCTGGCACCTGCCTCGTGAATTGTCGGCATGAAGTAAGGTCATGCATGTTGGGGTCTTAGCTCTTACATGTAGGCGCTCAATAAATGGTGGTTGCTATGACAAGTATTATTAACAATAAAAATAGTTACTATTGCCCCTCCTTGTCGCTCAGCCAGGGAGTGAGGTTTGCTGGAGACTGTGACACGAGTGTTGAAATTGGAATCCTCTGTGTAGAAGGAGCCGTCCGATGGCTCATGAGTGGTGGCCTTGGCACATCTGGGCCGGCAGGTCACTGGGAGGCCATCCCCGCACCTGGTCCTGTGAGAATGGGGAGAAGCCCAGGAGTCCTCCCGGGGCGTCGTGGAGACAGGTGGGGAGAGAACTTTCTTCTGCGGCCTTTTGTTGGTTCTTAGTGCCTGGACACATTTAGGCTTGAAGATTTTTGGATTTTGCTGAATTCCATTCCTCCATTTTCCACTCTCTGGTAGGGTCAACTTCTGCTTTCCTTGGAGAGTTGTCATTAACAACAGGTGATAACCACGAACAGCGCATTTTCTTCTAGTCTTCCCTCTCACATTTATTCCTTGTCTGCTTTTTTGTTTGTTTTATGAATTTCTAGTTATCAAATAATAGAGTGTCCATTTGGAGAACAAAAAGAGAATCCCCATAATTCCATTCTCGATGGCAATTCCCATTAACGTTCACACTGTTCCTCCTAGACCACCTCTGTGCACTTTAACGTATTTGAGATCATGTCATAAAGTCAGTTTTCTATCCAAAATTATTTGGATCATCATTGGATTTATTAAGATTTCCCTATGTTGTTAAAAATGTCATAAATGTGCATTAAAATGGCTGCAAAGCAGCTCATTGAGTGCAAATACCATATTTCCCTTAACCATCCCTCTATTGTTTGACTTTTGGTGTTTTCATTTTATTTCACCTTCACGGGCATCCCCTTGGAGAGAGCTTTGCCCCCATCATAGGCTTTTTACCCTGAGGCTTGGATTATCAGGGGAGGAAACCCTTGACCAACAACTTTGAAGATGTTTAAGGATCTTTATTTCCTCCCCTCCTCTCCCCACTCACCTCCAATCAGCTTTATTTTAATATGTGGTTTTACAAATCCTGCTTTCATAACAGAC
This sequence comes from Diceros bicornis minor, assembly GCF_020826845.1. Lineage (NCBI taxonomy): Eukaryota > Metazoa > Chordata > Mammalia > Perissodactyla > Rhinocerotidae > Diceros > Diceros bicornis. The sequence goes on along the minus strand of NC_080752.1, from coordinate 35,932,047 downwards.
AGCGTTCTGCAGAGTGACACAGACTTCACATTTGTTTCCCCTAAAGCATCTCCGAGGTCCCTGAATCCAAGACCATCAGAACCTGGTACGAATGACTTTCTGAGGCACCCAGGATGGCCCTGCCGAGGCTGGGCACCACCCCGCTACTGAGGCAGCCCAGTGGACGGAGAACTCCAGCACGTACAGCAGACCTGTGTTCCAACCATTCCCATCCACCTGCCCCATCCCTGTCACTTTGTAGCTATGTGATCTTTCGAAATATCTCAGCCACTCTGAGCATCAGTTATCTTTAAAATAGGGCTAACCCTCCACCCATCGGAATGTTGGTTGGTGATTTCCTAAGGTCGGTACAGTTCTAAGAGGACTGTTCACTCACTCAATAAACATTTAATTCATGCTGTATCAGGCTCTGGGTTCGATTCCTCATTCCCCAGGGATCCAGCTATACTCATTGGTTCAACAGAAGTGTGTGCCGGGGTCACACAGTCGTGGTTAAAGTCCTGTCTCTCTCACTGATTAGCTCTGGGACTTGGGCAAGTCAATGAACCTCTCTGAATGTACCTCTCTGAGTCTCTGTTTTCTCATCTGTAAATTGGGACAATAATAGTAGCCTGTAAGGTGGTTGTGAGGATTAAATGATATAATGCATGTACTTAGTGAGCACCCAGCAAATGTTGTTTCTGTTGGTGCTGTGGAGTCGATCCCAACTCCTAGCGGCCTTGTGGACAGCAGAGCAGAACCCTGCATAGTCTTTTGCACCATCTTCTCACCTTCCGGCGCCATATCAGACAATGCTCTGCTGCTATTCACAGGGTTTTCATGGCCAATTTTTTCAGAAGTGGGTGGCCAGGTCCTTCTTCTTCCTCTGTCTCAGTCTGGGAGCTCCGCTGAAACCTGTCCACCATGGGCGACCCTGCTCATATTTGAAACGCTAGGGCAGAGCTTTCAGCATCACAGCAACACGCAGCCACCACAGTGTGACAACCAACGGGTGGGCGGGGCGGCTCCCTGACCAGGAAACGAACCTGGGCCGCGGCGGTGCTGAATCTTAACCACCAGACCACCAGGGCTGGCTGTCAGCAAATGTTAGCTACAGTAAGAATTATTAAACTGTTATTATGTTACATAAGAGGGTCTCAAACAACTACGACAGTCGTTTTGCCCACTTTCAGGATGATCAGATGCCTTCACTCCGTTCAAGCTGTGCTGTGAGGTAGGGGAGGGGCTGACAGGGCCTGGTGCCTGCAAGGAAGTCCCCAGGGATGTTCATGGGGTTTGTTTGCCCTCCCAGGGGCAGGAGGCCACCAGGGCCGAGCACCTTCCTGTCTGTGACTTAGAACCACACGCCAGGAGCAGGTCAATTGAAGATTACAGGGCTTCAGGGGGACCAGATAGACTGAATGTCGGAAAGAGGCAGAGCCTGAGAGTTAGAATAATGTCACAATCAAGGGTGACAATGTCATAATGTTAGGATGTTGGGATGACAATGTTAGGATGTGTGGATGTGGTAACAATGGGTAGAATGTTATCCTAGAAGAACTTTGGCTTTGGAAGAGCCATTGAAGAGGATCTGGTCTTCAACTGAATCTGTAGACATGAAAGCCATGGAAAAACTGTAGGCTAATATTTTCTGGGGATTGGTGCTAGTGGTTTTGGATAGAATTGTGAGGGGGAAGTTTTTTATACTATAGCGTGCATTTAGGAACAGCATGTAAATTTTGAATGCATTTTTAAGATCAAAAAAATTGGAACTCTAGGGCCAGTCCTGTGGCGTAGTAGTTAAGTTTGGTGCATTCTGCTTTGGTAGCCCAGGTTTGCGGGTTTGGATCCCGGGCGTGGACCTACACCACTCACCATCCACACTGTGGCAGAAATCCACATATAAAGTAGAGGAAGATGGGCACAGATGTTAGCTCAGGGCTAATCTTCCTCAGCAAAAAAAAATAATTAAATAATAAATATTGGACCATTTAAATGAATGTTGACTTGGGGTGGGCTGTTTGAGGTTCTTTGCTCACTCCAAGTGCCCTGAGTGTGGGCACTCACAGTCCCTGTCCCCTTCCTTGGGAGGCTTGTGGAAACATGTGCAGACCATTGCCATCAGATCAGTCCCTTCATTCTACAGGTGAAGATGAGGAGGCCCGGAGACACCAAGTGACCTGACCAAGCTACATGCAGGGCTTTACAGAACCACAAGTGGAATCTGACCTCCTGACTAAGCGTCCCCCGTCCTCTTCCCAACCCCTATCCCTGGGTCCTGGTCAGACCAGAGTGCCGTAGGGATGCTGGGAAGTCCCACTTCCTGTACTTGACATCTGTGAATTCTGCATTGCAGTAAAGATGATTGTGTACATACATACTCCACGCATTGGCTGTTGACACACCTTTGGTGCCTAGGCCATGTCTTATATGGTTACATCTTTTTACTGAGCAAATACAGGTGGGAGGAGACGGTCATCTGGTCTACCTAGAACACTTGAGTACAGCCGTGTTTAAGAGCCAGCGCCGCCAGCTCTGCCACTTCCCGGCTGTGTGATCTTGGGTAAATAACACAGCCTCTCTGTGACTCTGTTTCCATTTGTTAAGTGGGATTAATAGTAATTTCATCATATTCTCATGAGGTTTAAATGAGATAAAGAACCTTGCACAGTGCCTGTAACAGAGAGTAGGTGCTTAATAAACATTATATTTGTAATCACAATTTGTAATGATTTGTCATAATAATCTTTCTTTCCTGCTTCCCCCTCAACTCCTGCCACCCCTCCCTGGATGCTCACACATGCATCTTCAATACCCTGGCGTCTATTTCACCAGGAACTTCTCTCACCCCCAAATACCAGCAAGTTTCTAAGCGAGGGACGTTTTGGAGCTTGGCTTTTCTTGATGAATTAGAAGGATTTATTTATTATTATTTTTTAATATCTCAAAATCACTGAGTGAGCCGCGAGCCACAGCATGAGGGGGGAAGTTCACACCTGCCGAAGGCCTGCCGCCCGCTCTCAAAGTTAATCCTCACAGCCTCCATGCAGATGTATCATCACCTCCATCTTACAGATGAGAAAACAGAGGCACAGAAACCAATTAATGTGGCCAAGGTCAGAGTGCAAGAAACAGATGGCAATCAGATGCTGAAACTCTGAATGCTTGATCCTAAAACCCGTTCTCTTTCCACTAGGACATCCCATTTCGCTTTCTGAGCTGGAGCCTGACCCAGTCTTCACCTGGCCCCGAGGTCCGGAGCGGGTAGGAAGGTAGAAGGTGGGTAGGATGGGGTCAGAGGAAGAGGGTGTGGTCCAAGTTCACAAAGTCCCTTCAAGTATCTTCCAAACAGACAGCTGGAAGACATGGCAATGGGTCTTTGACTGTTGGGTCTTGAATTGTTTTGATGATTTCCTGTGTTGGGGTTGAGAATACCTGGTTCCTCCCTCTGTAAAATAGAGTGTGTCCCTTGTGAATGAAGTCCTCCGTACAGGGCAGTTGCAAGATGGCGCTAAGTTGAAGCAGGAGAAAGTGCTTGAAAAACAAAAGCAAACATGCTCAGCAAAAGCAAGGAGCTCCTGGTGCTGCGTCTTATCATCAGGGTCTCTCCCCAGGCTCCTTTACATCTCAGAGACATCCCGGCCAAACACGCTGAAATGGGCCGGGCTCGACTGGCCCAGGATGGGCTGAAGAAGAGCCAGAATCGCCCCCAAGGAGGGAAAGGCAGGACAATGCTGGCCTGAGACAGTGACATGAGACCACACAACAGATCGGAACCAAGTCCTGCAGGTGGTGGCTGGGGAACTGGGAGTGGTGAAGCCTGCCCAGTGGATGAAGGTCAGGGCAGGAGGCTCAGAACCAAGACCAAGAACCAAGTGCGAGGCCGAAAGTCTGCTTTTAGGTGATTGGATGCAGATCTAGCGGCCCAAGAGGTCCACCCAATGCTCAGACTAAGGGATTAGGTTGTTCGAGATGGCAGGTTTACAGACACAGGGAAGAGAGGGATTAGCGTGGGAATGACCTTCACCAAAGTCATCCAGCTTGGGCCAGCAACAGAGAACTCTGCCCAGGGAGCTAAGACCCACTGGCCGCCTCCCTTGTCCACTCCCATTGACCCCCAAAGTTCTTTATCTAGCCCATGGGGCTGCAGCAAGCCACAGCCCGTGGCTGCTCCTTTCATCTCCAGCCATAAAGAGACAACAGAATGGAAAAATAATTAAAAAATAAGAGTGGCGGTTGAGGGGGGGATGCGTTGGTGGAGAGGGGAGCTGGGGGCTGGGGAAGCGATTTCCAGAGAAGAGAGGGATGGAGGGTTGGAGAGGCCCGCGTTGAGATAACCAACAGATGCGATTCTTCAGATAAGCGTAGCAATTTAGATAAATCTCAGGCTTTGGAGCCTCTCGCCTGCGTCCCCTCTCCTCCGTCTGCTTTTTTTCAATTTTATCTCTGAGCCAAGGAAGGGGGAGGGGGAGGGCAGGGAACTCAGAAGGATGAGGAGGTGGGAGGAAGGGAGGGCAGCGAGGGGGGCCAACTTCATCTTCGGGGACTTTGGCTTTTCTTTTTAATGTGTTTTTCCCAGAAGGTGGGAAATGCCAACACACATTCGGAGACCTAGAAGGCGGCCTATGTTTTTTAAAAAGCAGCGGACAAAAATCAAAATATTTGAAAATGTATTTCATGGTAATTATGTCATGTTTCATGGGCTGGTGCCACTACTGAAAGGGAGGCTGAATGCCTTAATTTGTATAGAAATTGTAATCATTTGTTCATTTCAAGGTGAAAATTGCATTTTTTAATTTAAATTGTATCCTGCATGATAGTCTATTATCTAGTAAAATTGTCTCCATGTCTGAATGCCTTATATGCAGCTGCAATGCTTGTTACAAATCCACTTATATTCATAAAAGCAGGTGGAAGCCATCGTGTGTGCACGCGTGTGGGTGCGTGTGGGTGCGTGTGGACACGGCGGATCCTCTCGCCCGTCTCTCACTCCTGCCTTCTCGGCCCCCCTCCCGCCCCCCACCTCTGACTCTCATGTCAGCATTTCCAGATCTGCTTAACAAATGATAATTAGTTGGACTAAATGAGGAAGCTGCAAGATGTGGAAGAAACCTGAGTCGGGGGGCCGGGCAGGGCTATCTCCATCTTGCTGTGCGACCCTGGGCAGTTGCAGCCTTGAGCCCCACTCTGGGCCTCAGTTTCCCCCACCTGTAAAGGCAGAAGCTTGACTTCCTCTGCGTGGAGGTTCTGTGCACACATGGCAGCAGGGTGGTGAAGAGCCTGGCTCCACAGCCTGACAGCCACCTCTGAACCCTGGTTTTGTCACTAGCCAGCTGTGTGATCTCACACAGATACCTTAACCTCTCTGGGACTCAGTTTCCTCATCTTTAAAATGGGGAAACAACAAAATCAACTTCTTCTGGTTATTGTCAGCAAACCATGGCCAGGGGGCAAATTTGCCCATCACCATTTTTTTAACGGTTGAAAAATAAATCAAAAGAAGAACAATATATTGTGACGTGAAATTATATGAAATTCAAATTTAAGAGTCCATAATTAAAGTTTTACTGGAACACAGACACACGCGTGTGTTTGCATGTGGCGTCTCTCACACTACATCAGGGTTGAGGAGCTACAGTAGAGACCAGACAGCTCACAAAGCCTAAAATATTTACTATCTGGCTCTTTATAGGGAAAGTTTGCCAACCCTTGAACAGCATAAGTGCCTAGCCCAGTGTCCGCGATGTCGTAAGCAGCAATTCTTGTTAGCAGTTACTACAGGTGGGAGATGTAAGGAAGTCTGGGGACCAGGGAGAAAATTAACCAACCAGTATTTACACAACAGTTACCATCTGCCCAGCTTATACCTGGTGCCTTCTGGCCAAAGGTACAGGATTTCTCTTGGGCACGAAAACCAGAATTGGGGCCTTGTTTTCCCAGAGGAACTTTACCCAGAGTTTTCTTGAAAATTCTATAACTTCTTTTAACCCTGGAGTGTCAGAAGGGGCTCTGCACCACACGTTAGATGCTCCTGGTCACCCAGCTATCCTGGGCCTTAGTTTCCCACCTGTAAAATGGGTCCCTTCCAGCAAAAGGTATACTTGTGAGTGCCGCATGCCATGTGTAAAGGGTTTACATGCTCCTGGCATAGAGCAGCTCCCCGGAGGGTAAATTTCTTCCTCTCTTTTCCCCAGGGTAGGTTCCCTGGTCATTGCAGGATCCTATTTAGAAGCAGCTACTGCCCATCTTTTAGCCCAGCTCCTTCCTTCTTCCTTCCCTCCCTGCCTCCCTCCCGCCCTCCCTTCCTTCCTTCCCCCAGCAATTTCCAAGCATCTCCTATGTCCCAAGCACTGTCTTGGAGGAGGCTCCTTGTGGTCCCTCATAATTCCAGGCTCCCTTTGGCAAAACAGAAAGAAAACCTGCAATTAAACCCAAGCCGAGCATCCTTTGGTGAGTGACTTCATCTCTGAGCCTCGTTTCCCCAACCAGAAAATGGAGCTAATGATTTCCCTCTCCCTCACAGGATTGTGGGGGAAGATTCAAAGAGATGGTGTGTGTCAAAATGCCTTGTCAACTGTAAATCATCGCGCAATTGTTTAAGGATTTACCTTTCCCAGGAGTCAGCTCAGGGATGACTTGCCGGAGGCCACACAGCTAAAACGTAACTCAGAGGAGTTTAACGTTGGTGCTCAGTGTTATGGACTGAATGCTTATGTCCCCTAAATCCCTCTGTTGAAGCCCTAACCCCCAGTGTGATGGTATTTGGAGATGGGGCCTTTAGGAGGTGATTAGGGTCAGATGAGGTCGTGAGGGCGGGGTCTCCATGATGGGATTAGTGACTTATAAGAAGGGGAAAGACACTAGAGCCCTCTCTTTCCAGGCACACACTAAGGAAAGGACGTGTGAGCACGCAGCGAGAAGACAGTGTCTGCGGGCCAGGAAGAGGGCTCTCCCCAGAGCCCCACCGTGCTGGCACCCTGATCTCAGACTTCCAGCTCCCAGAACTGTGAGAAAATAAATGTCTATTATTTAAACCACCCAGTCTGCGGGAATTTGTTAAAGCAGCCCGAGCAGACTAAGATACCTGGGTCTGGATGTATTTTATGAAGGAGAGAGAAGTCCAGCCTTCTGTTCACAGCCTGGGGGAATTTTGGGTAGGAGAGGGTTAGGGTTAGAGTTCCATGGCCTCAGTTTCCCCACTGGTTGTCAATATTGGTTGTGTGACAGAAACAGCTGGGGAGCTAAAATAGTAATAATAATTGTAATAATAATAATAATGGTAACAATGGTGATGATGCCCGAGCTCCATTCTCAGCGGCGCTGATTTAACGTGTCTGGGAGGGTCCTAGACATTGATGGGGTTTTATCGCCCTTCTCCCCGCCCCTCCCCCATCCTCTGTGATTCCACACAGAATATTTGCTGAGTGGAGGCCTGTTTCCCAAGCGGCAGCTCTCTGCATGAGATGACCCCATCCCACCAGCCCAGGGGAAGAAGTGGACAGACGCTGAGGGGGAGCAGTTCACATGCCCCTCCCTCCACGCCCCACACCCAGCTCAAATTCCTGGGGGGCTCCCAACGCTCCATGCCAACTCCTGAGAGTCTAGGAACATTGAAATAACTCAGCCAGAAAGGGTGCTGGGGTTGGAGAGCTGGGGCCTGGAGCCCTGGGTTTGCACACTGCTCCAGGGGCATTTGCATTGTTCAAGAGGGGCAGGATGCTGGAGGCGAGTCGCTAACAGCGGACAGACGAGCAGCATCAAGGGGTCTGCAGACAGAAGTTCTCTTGGCAATGTTCCAAGCCTGTTTAAGTGTTAATAACAATATTTACCAACTACTGTGGGCCTACGGTGTTTTAGATGCTTTGCTACATCGCCACATTGAAGACCTACTATGTGAGGTGTGTGGCCTCATCAACCACTCTCTCCTCTCAGCTCCTGGCACCATTCTCTCCTGCGTGTCCTCTTGTGCCCTCTGCTGCCCCTTCACAGGTTCTCTCCTGGATTCTCCTTTTCTTTTGAACTCTAGAGGCTGGCGTGCCCAGGGCCCAGTCCTTGGCTCTCTTTTCTTCTATTTTCTGCCTCACTCGCTGCCTAGCAATCTCAACCAAATATTAAATACCAAATGTCCAAAGTCGAGCATCAGGCCTCCTCCACACTGCACAACTATCAGGTGGTGTCGAATCTCTGCCCCACCCTTGACGGCCTTCCCCCTGGTCTTCCCGGCTCAGTACACGGCCTCCATATCTACCCCCTGTTTACGCCAAACACCCTGGATTCCCTCTCCAGCCCCTCCCGCCCTAACCCCCACCACATCCCAGTTCAGAGCAGGACCCGCTGGCTCCTCCTCCAAAAAGGATCCTGAATCTGTCCCCTCCTCTCCACCTCCGTGGCCACCACCTGGTCCCCGCCACCACTGTCGTTGGTCTGTGCAAATGCAGCAGGGGCCTGGCTTCCCTGAGTCGGTTCTTGCCTTCCCCCAGGCTGCTCTCCATACAACAGTCGAACAATCTTCTGCTAACATCAATAGATCATGTCACTCTAGATCCTCCCGTGGTGGCTTTCATTCACGTTTAAAATAAAATCCAAACTCTTGGCCAGTGTCCACAAGGCCCTCCATTATCTGGCCCCTGTCCATGTCACCCTTCCAATCCCCTACCCCAAATGAAGGACTCATTGACTGACTGAATGAACAAACGAATGAATGAATGAATATATGGGGAAGGGCCTGGACTGAGAATGAAGAGACATGGACTCAAGCTCCTGTCACTCTGGAACTTTGGACAATCCCTTTGTCCTCTCTGAGTCTTTGCTCAGAGATTCCAACATTTGTTGGAATAAATTCTCCTATGAAGTGGGCATTGTGACACCCATTTCATAGACAGAAAAAAGGAGTCTTGGAGGGGTTACGTCCCTGCCAAGGTCACCCAGTGCTAACTGAGAGGGCTGGGATTTGAACACGGGTCCATCTGGTTCCAAAGCCCACACACTTGTCTCTGAGCTTCTGCCCTGAATGTGCCTCCCATCCCAGAACCCTCCCCTCGTCTCCAGGCTGGGACCAGAGGCCCATTTGGCTGATGCTAGAACTCCGCCCCGATCCTACATTCTGGCTGGGAGCTGGGGCCCCTCATCCTGCAGAACCCTCCACCCTCCCCAGGACCTGGCTGCTCCCAAGCCAGCTGCACAGGCTTGGAGGGGACACTTTATAAGTCCCAGTGGACCCGACTGAAAACCGCGTGGGGCCACATCCAGCTGTCTTCCGGAAAGAACCACATCAACTGCTACTCTGGTACAGATGGAAAAATTCCGTTAATTCAGTGAGTCAGGACACAGTGTAGGATGACCAAGTCCTAGTCTCCTAGCCTCTGAGTCATGGAGCTCACCGCCTCCTGACCCTCCTCTAATCCAGAGTTTCTCAATCTCGGCTCTGTTAACATTTTGGGCCAGATAATTCTTTGTTGTGGGGGCTGTTCTGTGCATAGTAGGAGGTTTTGCAGCATCCCTGGCCTCTGCTTGCTAGATACCTGTAGCAGCCCAGTCACTCAGTTGTCTCCAGAGGGGCCGAAATTGCCCCGAGTTGAGAACCACTGCTGTCCTCCTAAGCACCACCTGCTCCTTATCTGTTCTATCTTACAGGATAATAGCCATTATCCCGGATGGAACTTTTCCTTGCTGCAGGCTGCTGATGACAGTAACTCACGCTGAGCACCTGCTGAATGCCAGACATAAACATCTAACATAGACTAACTCACTTAATCCTCACGGCAGCCCTTTGGGGTAGGTATTATTATGAGCCCATTTTACAGATGAGGAGACTGAGGCACAGAGAAATTCAGTGAGTCGCTGACAGACCTCCATTCCTGTAGACCACCCTGCCACAGCTAGGCTGTCCGCTGGGCATGTCCTGCATTCATGTTCTCATTCAATCCCAGCAACTTTGGAAGTCATGGTGTCATTATGCTCAGATCCCAGAGGGAAACTGAGGTTCATGCAGTTCCCATGAGCTCCCCCAGTGTCCCACAGCCATAGCAATTGGCAGAGCCAGAATTTGAACCCAAACCTTACAGTAAAGCCCACTCTCTTCCCACCAATCCTGGCTGCGTTTTAGAGGCTCATGAATATGCTTTCAGTTGACAGGTGCTTAGAGATCATTATTCAAGAAATATTTATTGGTGCCCACTCCATGCCAGGCCCTGTGGTTAAGAAGGTGGGCTCTTCCTTACCTTTTAGAGACACATGCTGAAATATCTAAGGATGAAATAATGTGGGATCTGAGATTTGCTTCAAAGTAGCCCAGGATGTAGAGGGGAGGAGCGTGAGGGTACAGATGAAACAAGATTGGTGGTGAGTTGATATATTGAAGCCTGGCAATGCATGTGTCTTTACTCTTGTGAAATTTTCCACCATATAATGTGTTAAGAAGTGTGGACCCTGATTCCTTGCCTGGGTTCAAATCCTGGATTCATCACCTCTGGTGTAATCTTGGGTAATTTTCTTCATCTCTCTATACCTCAGTTTCCTCATCTGTAAGGTGGGGACAATAATTTGTAGCTTGCAGTGTCACTGCAAGGATTAAATGAGAAAACACAGATGGCATATGACAGTTTCTGCACAGAGAAAGGACCTCACTGTCTACAAGAGGCAGGGGAGATTCAACCTCATCACAGAACCCATCCTAGATGTATCCTCCATCCACCTCCAGCCCAGGTGGCCAGGGAAGCCGTAGACATTGTGATGGCCCTGGAGGGACTCTAACTCTGAGTTCCCCGCAGAGCGAGGTGAAGACAAAACTCCTAATCCCCGTGAAGGACTCTGAGTCCCTGCAAGTCCACCCCCTCGGCCCCAGCTGTGACAAGGCCTCATCTGGAATTCCTGGTGCCTGAGCTGTCAGCAAGATACTTGCGGAAGCCACAGATGAAAGGACCCTCCCACCCATTCAGCCCTCTCCTCTTGCTTCCTTGGCACTCTCTGGGGGCCTGCCCCCTCCCCCCATCAGCTGTCTCAGCTGGTTGAATTATTTTGATGTTCCCAGACTCTCAGGAGCTGGCACGGAGCGTTGGGAGCCCTCCAGGAATTCTGGCTGGGTACGGGGCATGGACGGACTTGCCATGTGAACTGCTCCCCCCTCAGCGCCTGTCCACTTTCCCTGGGCTAATGAGAAGGGATGGGATGGTCTCATGCTCAGAGGGCTGCTGCCTGGGGAATGGGCCTCCACCTCACAAATATCCATGTGCTGCCTCACACTTCCCAGACTGCCTTGCAGTGGTAAGTTGGACCTATGTGGCCAATTTCATGAGAGGAAGCGATGTGGGTAACTTCTGGGCCGAGGTAGTTACGAGCTGGTGTGCCTTGGTGCCATTCTCTTCCCCAGCTACAGTGACCTTGGAGGCCACATGTGCCAAATGATGTAGGAACACCAAGGAGAAAACAAGCCTTCATTTGGCAGGGCCTCTGAGATCTGGGGTTTATCTGCCTCTACAGCAGAGCCACGCCTCACCTGGCTAACACAACAGGGCCTGTCTAAGGACCAGCTCCTCTTCCAGAGGGTTGGAGACTAAAGGTGAGCCACGCAGGCAGTCAGCCACATGTCCCCAGTAAAATCTCTGCACACCGAGGCTCAGGTGAGCTTCCCGCTGTACGTGTTGTCACACCCTGTTGCCGCGAGGAGTTAACACTGTCGATGACATCACAGGGCAAGAGCTCTGTGCTGGGAGCCCTCCTGGGTTCTGTCCCAGCATCTCTTCCCTGGGCTGACTTTAATCTGTATCCGTGCACCGTCATAAACCATAACCATTGGTGTAACAGCTTTCTGTGAGTCCTTCTAGCAAATGATCAAATCTGAGCATGGTCTTGGGAACCCCCAAACTCTGAAAAAAGCAAGTGTCAGAAGTGAGGTTGGTCTTGGGGATCCCCCCCTTTGCCGCCTTCTGTCATGAAAGCACTATACTTGAATGTGGGACCACATGAGTGGACCACACTGTACCGCGGAGATGCGATTCGTGAGCCAATCTGTCTTCTGGGGACAAAGTCACAAATGAGGAGAATGGTGACGGGGATCACCCCTTGACAGCACTGGGTTATCTAGCAGAGCTTGACCTCCCCACCCCACTCCTGGTGTTCAGGCCAGGCCTGCAAGGGAGCTGGCGCAAAGACGTTCATTCGGCACTGTTTGTGGGGGTGGGGAAATGAAAGCCAGGTGAGCATCCCTCAGGGTTTGGGGGGTGGAATCTGATGGAATGTTACACAGCACACAGAGGTGATGCTCCAGTATAGTCACATGGAGGACGCTCAGTGTCACCTGAAAGCGAGAAGAAACAGAAGAATGTCTACAGCCCAAAGATATTTACGTAAATTCACAACACACACACAGCTGTGTCACAAGAATCTGTTTAAGGATGTATATTCCACATGAAGGATGCTAACGGATGAAGAAAATGATAAACAAAGTAAGACAATGAAAATTCACATTGATCAGAGATTACAGAACTATGAGGGGCACCACAGGTTATCAAATGACTGGTATAACCTTGTGGCCTATTTGTCTTGTCCCCTTTAGGGGTCTTTGCATTACACTGCCCCCTTTTCCTGGCTTTCACTTTAAGCAAGCACACCAGCTCTCAATTTCAGTGAAGTTCCTTTGTGTGTGTGTCATGTTTCCCGCCTGCCTTCAGCACCCCCTGAGCCCAGATACACTGTTGGGTAGATCTTGATGCCACTCCCAGTAGTCAGGGGGTCTCAGTCCTGACTGCAGCTTACAATCACGCGGGACACTTAAAAAATTACCCACACCTCCTAGCATGATGCTGATTCAAATTGGCTGGGCTGGGGTCAGGCACTGGCCCTTTAAAGCCCCCCAGGTTGCATCCGGTGATGGGAACCACTGGGGTCAATGCTCCTGCCCTGGGCTTCCCTCTGTCAGATCCCCTCTCACATCCACTAAAGTTTTCTACACGTTTCTCCCCAACTCAGCTGTTTCTGAACTACCTTGAACAGGACCAGGCACAGACCAGCCTCTCAGGAAAATGTTTGTTTGAGATGAACTGTTTCCAAAGTGTTCAAACAGATTAGACACACACGTCGTTATTCAGTTCAGTCTGGCACTGCAAGCCTAATTTTTTTTCAGCCACCCCCAGATTCAGCTCCTCATTCTCCTCCGGATCCTGGTGCTCTTATTTACAGAGAAAGAAAAGTCTTTTTCATTTTTAAAGTTTTAAACACTGGAATCCTCCCCTTTGCCTGTCAGTTCACTGTGTTATTGGCAGCCCATGGGTTGGAGGCGGTAATGCCGTGGTTAAGGGCAGGCTCTGGGGTCATATGGGCCTGGGCTTGATGCTGCTCCACCACTCCCCAGGGGTGAGACCTGGGCCAACTTCTAGTAAAGTGGGCCGTCTTGAGAATGAGAGGGATAGTACATGCAGAACGCTGAGTGCAGTATCTAGCACGTATAAAACACATCATTAAAACTATTCTTAGCAGCAATCATTTTGGTGATTTTAGACATCTCCAAGCATCAGGACTGCTTGCAGAACTGGGGGCCCAAGAAGGCACAGCAGCCTGGGGCCAATAGGCAGAGAGTTTATGGTGAACTCCAAGGACCGGTGGTCACACAGAGCCCACTTACCTGCAGATGGGACAGATGCAAACCTTGTCTTTCTGGCCACAGGACCAGGAAGAGGGGTTCCTGTGGGCCAGAGAGTGTGAGAAAAATCTGTTTCCTTTTTATTGTTTTCTCAACCTCTGCCCTGCCCTGAGGCCAGCCCCCATGGCGGAGCTGCACTGCTGAGATGGCCGTGGTGGCAGCTGGGCGCCTAAGACCCAGAGAGAACACCTGTCCCTCTGGAGAGAGGAGCCAGGCAAAGGGCCCCCGTGTTGTGAAGAGTGTGGGAGAAGTGCCAGAATTTTTTTTTTTTTTGTCTTTTATCTCTTCTGCCTTCTCCTTGAAGGTGGGTCCAGTTACGTGCAACCAAGTGACAGTGTAGGAGACTAAAACACTGAGAGAACCCAGTCTTTCTGGTCAGAAGGACGGGAAAAGGAGGCCCCTGGGAGCCAGAGGATATGAAGGAATCTCGAATAGGAGAGAGATGGAGAAGGAGAATCCCCAACTCTGCATCAGAACTGACACAAGTACCTGGCTCACCCAGCTGTGTGTGCACAGGACACACATTAAAATACAAACAAGGGGGCCGGCCCCGTGGCATAGCGGTTAAGTTCATGTGCTCTGCTTCGGCGGCCCGGGGTTCACAGGTTCAGATCCCGGGCACAGACCTATGCACCGCTTATCAAGCCATGCTGTGGCGGCATCCCATGTACAAAACAGAGGAAGTTGGGCACAGATGTTAGCTCAGGGACAATTTTCCTCAGCAAAAAGAAAACAAAGCAAAAATCCACAAACAAAATGTAGCAAAGTCTTTGAGGACCAAAGGATGATATAAACTACTACGCAAGCCCCAGACCAACTCCTGAGTGGCACAGGAGTGGGACAGACCCAAACAGCACAGCAAAGGCTTTCAAGACTAGATTGAGTCTGAAACCACCATTCACAGAAAGCAAGACAGATCTTGAGATCTGAACTGAAATGGGTTGATTGCCTGCTAAATTAAAACAACAATGAAACAAAACAAATAAGCAAACATTTCCTTTCTCTAGAGGATTTTAACAGGATCCAGAGTCTCACAACGTAATATCCAAAAAGTCCAAAATTATTTGATGTGTCAAAAACCGAAGAACTCTAAACCAATTTTCAAGGGAAAAGATAATTGATAGATGCTAACCCTGGGATGACCAGATATAGGAATTATCCAAGACTTTAATGTGGCGATTATAACCATACCCAACGAGGTAAAAGTGAACAGCCTTCAAATGAATGGAAAGATAGAAATTATTAGCAGAGAAACAGAAACTACAAAAAAGAACCAAATGGAAAATTTTTAACTGAAACCTACAATATCAGAAAATTTTTAAAAAACCACTGAATGGGTTTAACAGTAGAATGGAGATAACAAAGAAAAGAGTCATGGAACTCGAGGAAAGATCAATAGAAATGATCTACTCTGAAGAACAGAGAAAAAAATATTGAAAAAATAAGCAGATCCTCAGACACCTGTTGGACAATGAGAAAAGATCTAATATTTCTATCACTGAAATTCCTGAAGAAGAGGAGAAAGATGTAGACACAGGGAAAATATTAAATAGAAAATAATGGCTGAAATTTCCCAAACTTAAGTGAGAAAACATAAATTTACAGATTCAAGAGGTCAGTGAGCCCCAAAGATGATAAACTCAAAGAAAACTATGCCCAAATGCAACCTACCCAAACTTCTCCAAATAAAAGACAAAGAAGAAGAAATAACAAGTATTGGAGAGGATGTGGAGAAAAGGGAACCCTCATACGCTGCTGGTGGGAGTGCAAACTGGTGCAGCCACTACAGAAAATGGTGTGGGGATTTCTCAAAAAATTAAAAATAGAAATGCTATATGATCCAGCTATCCCACTACTGGGTGTTTCTTCAAAGAACATGAAATCAACAATTCCAAGAGATGCGCCCCTATGTTCATCACAGCACTATTCACAATAGCCAAGACGTGGAAGCAACCCAAGTGCCCATCAACTGATGAATGGATAACAACATGGTATATATACACAATGGAATACTACTCAGCCATAAAAAAGACAAAATCATGCCATTTGCACCAACATAGATGGACCTTGAGGATATTATGCTAAGTGAAATAAGTCAGAGAAAAACAAATACCATATGATTTCACTCATATATGGAAGATAAACAAACACATAGATAAGGAGAACAGATTAGTGGTTACCAGAGGAGAAGTGGGTGGGTGAGGGTGAAAGGGATAAAGGGGTATGGTGGTGGATAAAAATGTATGTATACGTATGGTGATGGATAAAAACTAGACTAGTGGTGATGAACACAATGCAGTCTATACAGAAACTGAAATATAATAATGTACATTTGAAATTTACACAATGTTATAAGCCAATATGGCCTCAATAAAAATATAAGAAAACATCTTAGTAATGAGAAGTCCCATTATATGAATTTAGTAAAGTTCTTTGGAAGTTTAAAAAAAAAAAAAGATAAAAGTCTTTGAAGAAGTCAGAGATAAACTATATGTTACATAAAAGGGAACAATAGTTCAAATATCTGTGGATGTTTCATCAGCAACCGTAGAAGCCAGAATATGTCTTTTCTGAAAGAAAATAACCATCAGCCCATAATTCTATACCTAGCAAAAATATCCTTCAGAAATGAAGATGAAATAAAGATATTCTTGTGTGAAAGAAAACTATGAGAATTCTTAACCAGGAGACACGTTCCAAAAGAAAGACTAAAGGAAGTTGTGGGTGAAAGAACCTGATACCAGAGGGAAATTTGGGACTTCAGGAATAAAGAAAGAGCAGCAGAAGTGGTAGCCATCTGGGTAAATATAATAGACTATTTTTCTCCTCTTAAGTAAGTTCTTTAAAATATATGATTTTTTAAAGAAAAAGTAAAACAGTATCTGGGGGAGTTCAATGTATGTGCAGGTAATACATATGACAACAATAATATCAAGAGTTGTAAACCTTCTATGTTTTATTTTAAGTTGTAAAATATTAAGTCTAAGTAGACTGTGAACATTAGGTATGTGTATTATAATCCCTAAAAAATAATATAAAGAGATATGACGAAAAAGCCAACAGATAAACTAAAATGGGACACTGAAATATACTAAAATAATCCAAAAGGAGGCAGAAAGAAAGGAACAGAGAAACAAAGAAAGGCAGTTACAAACAGAAAAATAATAAAATGGCAGGGCTAAATCCAACTACATTAATTACCACATTACATGCAGAAGGTCTAAGCACAGACCTCCAAAGACAGAGATTGTCAGACTCCGACAATGCCGTCTATAAGAAACCTGTTTATCTATATAATTATACTCCAAAAATTCTCTTGGGTCTTTATTGTCCAGCTCTTTGCCATTCAATATTTATCAAAAGCTCAGTTAGGAAAAATTCCATGTTAAGTGCAATTTTTTTTGATGGGCTTACCCACCCTCTCCAGAAATTCCAAAATGATCCTGGGATAAGGTGAAGTCATCAGGGCACCCAGGGTCTAGATCATATCATGTCCTCACCTCTCCCCACCTGCCACCAGGGTAACATTTACTGAATTACTATCAACCTGTATTGAAGACCTTTATGAAAAACAATCACTTGCAACACATCTTCATGTATTTCAGTAGTTTATTCTTGAGTTGTTATTTGTTACAGTACACTGTCCTATTTAGGAAGACACCAGGGAGAACCTTCCTTTAGCAAGTTTCTTATTTTCTTATTGACATTGGTACTTGTGTAACTCATCAGGTTTGCCATTTTCCATTGGCTGCTAGGAAGCTCCAGGCCCCTCTCCATAATGTTAATAAGCATTCCTACAATAAAAGGTCCTACGATCACGAAAGTTTGTGAAACACAGGGCTAAAGAAAGTTAAATTGGTTTCTTTATTCTGTCTCATTTAATCTTTACAACTATCTGGGAGGTTGGTACCATCATTATGCCAGGTTTACAGATGATGAGAAAACCGAGTCCTCAGAGAAGTTTAGACTATTTGCCCAAGGATAGACAGAGGTGATGTTAGAATTGGAACATAGGCTGTCTGACCTCAGAGTCTGTTCTCTTAAAACTGTAGGTAAATCATGTATACAAAGTACCTGCACAGAGGAAATGCTTATCCTTATGGTGTGGGCAGCTGAAGGGCTGGCCTCAAGCCTGGCTTCACAAAAGGAAGAGTTCTGGAGGGTCAAGCATGGGTGGCCCAGCCCAAAGAATCAAGGAATCCAGCCACCCCTAACCCGACACTTATCTAAGCCCTTCTGCCTGGGAATGTTCCCACTGACATCAATTGTTATCCAAAGCTGTTCCTGATAACTCACAAACCTTATGCTGGTACCTGATCCTCACCCTGACTTCTCCTAGGTCCCACTTTCTTCTCTTGGAGGCCTGCTCTCCACGACCCAATTTTGCAGGACTGGGGAAGGAGGCTGCATGGACTTCAAATGCACTGTGGACACAGCTTATTGGTCAGCTGTGTACCCACGGAAGTGGAGGAGGTAGAGCCAGATAGAGGGATATTTTGTTTGGGGTTGTTTTTGCCGAATTTCCTGAAGAGTGGGTCCCAATTCTTAACTCCTCTGTAATAGACATCTACACCCTTTCCCTGCCTCAAGTTGGGTGTAATGATCTTCCCCAACCCTTGACTTTGGGCTTGGGCAATGGGGTGTTAGTGGATCTAACAAGAGAAGAAGCTTGAAATAGGGCTTGTAATGGGACCCCTACAATTCCCTTTGAACTCTGTAATCATGATCTGTGACCCGTAATCATGGCCTAGTAGCCTTCTTCAAGGGCTCCCCCAGAACAAGTATCATCAGACCGACAGCCTGAAGCTGAGCTGCCCATCTGTATTAGTTTTCTATTGTTCCCTAACCAATTACCAAAGACTTAGTGGCTTCAAACAACACTCATTTATTATCTCACAGTTTCTGTAGGTCAGAAGTCTGGGCAGAGCATAGCTGGGTCCTCTGCTCAGAACCTCACCAGGCTGAAATCAAGGTGTCAGCAGGGGCTGTGATCTCATCTGAAGGCTTGACTGGGGAAGAATCTGTTTCCAAGCCCATTCAGAGTGTTGGCAGAATTCAGTTCTTTGGGTAGGACTGAAGTCCCCGCTTCCTTGCTGGCTGTCGGACAAGCGTCACTCTCAGCTCCTAGCAATGGCCCTCCCACAATGTAGCAGCTCACTTCTTTTTTTTTTTTTTTTTTTTTTTTTTTTTGTGAGGAGATCAGCCCTGAGCTAACATCCGCCAATCCTCCTCTTTTTTTGCTGAGGAAGAGGGCCCTGGGCTAACATCTGTGCCTATCTTCCTCCACTTTATATGGGACGCCGCCACAGCACGGCTTACCAAGCAGTGCGTCGGTGCGTGCCCGGGATCCGAACCAGCGAACCCCTGGCCGCCGCAGCGGAGCGCGCGCACTTAACCGCTTGCGCCACCGGGCCAGCCCCAGCAGTTCACTTCTTTACAGGCAGCAGGAGACTCTCCCTCCAGGCCGCTATGATGGCGTCTTAGGTAATGTGATGTAATGACAAGAGCGACTATCTCATCATCTCACCACCCATGCCTAGATTAGCCAAACCATGGTCAAGGTACAGAGCTGTGAAGGTGAGAATTAATGTTTGTTGTAAGCCACTGAGTTTTGAGGTGGCTTATTATGTGGCATTACTGTGACAATGGCGACTGATACACTTCTTTTCAAGAAGCATTGTCCTCCTGGTTCACACGGTGTCCCATATCCTCTTTGGGGAGGCAGCCTTCTATGACGGACAGAGCACTGGGACCAGTCAGGTCTGGATTTGAATCTCCACTCCTCCACCTCCTAGCTGGGGGGCCTTGAGCCAGTTACCTTACTCCTCTGGGTCCATTCCCCATCCGTATAGTGGTACCCACAATGCCTACCTCATCTGGATGTTGGGAGAGCTAACTACAGCGATAGATGAGGACCACCTGGCACATAGTAGGCACCATAAATGTTAGCGTCTTTTCTCTCTAAAGCTCATAGTTCTATGTCTTCAGAGAATGAACATGGTATGAATTCTGGGAGGGGACTGTGGCACTGTTGAGACCTGTGTTGCCTGGGTGGTGTCCCATCACCAGATGAGGGGTGACCGGCAGGGCTCTCTGCCCTTGGGAGGACTCTCTGTTTGAGCAGATTGTGGAGGGCAGCCCTGCCTAGTTTCTGTGGGGTAGAGACCAGGGTCATCCACCCTCAGACAAGACCCCTGCTCTATCTCTCCAGCACTTTAATCTTAAAATGTGACATGGAATCCCTCTTTTGGAGAGCTCAGTCTCTACCACTAACCAGCTGTGTGAGCTTGGGCCAGTGGCTTTAACTTTCTGACCCTTGATTTCCTTCCCTGCACATTAAGTGTGAAATTCCCACCTCACAAGGTTGTTATGCCAAGGATGCAACAAAAAGCGTGTGCATGGGCCCATCACAGGGGCTTCATAGACGGTGTTCCCTTTCCCACAGAGCAGAGACCATCTATGGATGGTGTTATTTTAGTGCCCCGCGCTGCCCCACCCTACCTCCAGGGACCATCATGGACAGCAGCACAGGGCAGGTGCTTAAGAAAATGTCTGCATCCACTCTGGCATCTGTAGCCTCATTTGATCCTCATGAAAACCCTCTGCCTGGGTGGGCTTGGCAGCCCTATGCGCTGTTCCAAGTAGTCCAACTTCCCACCTCCCGGGCACAGGGTGGAATATACTTCCCTGCTCCCTTTGAAATTCACAGTGGCCACAGGACCTGTTTTGGTCAATGGAGAGTGAGCAGAAGTGTCCTGAGTCACTTCAGGTGGAAGCCTAGGAGCCAGGGCTCGATCCACCTCCTTCCTTTTGGTACTGGTGACCAACAATGCTTGGGATCATGCCCATGCTCTATCAGGCTGACTACGATGAGTAGCAGAAACGAATATGAATGAGAAAAATAACAACCCTCTAATGTTTTAAGCCACCGAGATTTGGGGTTATTGGTTACTGCATTCTACCCCCTTACAGTGGGACAGACTTTATTTCCATTTGAAGGATGAGGGGAAGTGGCTTGCCTACAGTCATAGAGGGTACCTGGGGCCAGGGGCGGGCCTTTCCCTGAGCGAGCATGTCCAATCCTTTCCAGGGGAGAGAGTAGAGGTGCCTGGAGCCCTGAACACACTCTTCATGGGCCTCTGGGAAGGGAGTCCCTGCTCCCTGCAACAGCTGTTTACATCATAAGAGCAGGAAAATGATTCTCTGCTCAGAGTAAGTCAGTGGCAGCCTGGGGAGTGGAGGGAGTGGAGTTCTGGAAGCTGTACTCTTGAAAAGACCAGATATTCTAGACTCAAATACACAACAGATGGGATTATACTCAGAAGCCTCAGTCTCTGTGTATCTCTTGTCTCGGGAGCCTCTTTCCCTCACTAGTAAATTTTGCTCCAGGAAAGGTCATGAAGCTCATCCACCATAAAGTGTGCGTGAGCAATGAGCCCAGGAAGAGAGACTGCTATGTTACGCAGCATTATTGTGACAATAGCTGACTGATACACTTGTCTGTCCATATCCATTCTCCCCTCTTCCTTTAGACACAGAAACCTGATTTTGTTCTGGGAAGTAGTGTGCCTGGGCAGAAGACTACATTTTTCAGCTTTCCTTGGGATATAAACTAAGGTTGTTGGGTAGAACTCCTAGGAAAGCTCTCTAAGGGGGGGTCAGGGAGCCCTCTGGGGGCCCCCAGGGGCAGGGCTGTGTCTGGGAGCTCCGTGGCATCATACACTCAGCACGCAGCACTTTGTGTTGGTTTCCCAGCACAGGCGATGGACAGCTCTGAGCCATCCAGGCACCGTCTGGGCTGTCTTCAAGACCAGCCTCTGGTTATTGGCATGGTAACCTGGAAGATCCTTAGAAATCATCTAGCTTGCTTTTAAAAAATATATGGAAATAAAATCTGAGAGGGGGATAAAGTTGTCTCAGGACCCACAGTGAGTCACATGCAGAGCTAAGAGAAGAACTTGACTAGTTCTTGACTCTCCCCCACATCTTCCTGACTCACTGAATGATAACTGCCTGGTTGGGGTTGGGGAGACAGACATGGGGTGGAACATGGTTGGGAGCCCTGGTTCCGACATTAAGCTGCCTGGACTCTGTAGGGGCTGGTGCAGAGCTCATCACACTGCAGGGACTTTATGTGGAGGGGGATGCTGGGGCAGCCTTCCGATTGGTCTCAGATCCTGGGAAGATCCAACCTCCCTCCAGGTCCTGCCCTGGAGAATGTGGCTGGGTTGGATGGACTCGGGGCCATATGAACACTGGACCAGTCCTTCACGTACAATTCCTCCCAACAACTCCGCCACCTTGCCCCCTTCCTGTTCAGATCATCCAAGCGAACCAGAGCCCTGGAACGACTTGGGTACCCTGAGCCACAGGAACATGCGTGGAGTAGATGGCGCTGGTCCTTGCCCCATGCCCTTTACTGGGCTGGTGCACCTGTCCCCTAACTGACGTGAATGTTGCAGCTAAGGGCTCATTGCTGCACCTTTCTCGGGAGAACTGCCTACAGCCCAGAGGAGCCACTTTAACCACAGATAATTGCGCAAACAAGCCCTTTACCCACCCCCCCACCCCCCAGGGACAGCTGATACTGCAGAACAAAAGGCTGCTGTCCCGGTCTCATGGTGAGACTAATTCTGTGCTACAGCTCATGCTCCAGAGCTCCCTGCAGCATCAGGTTGAAGCGAGACTCCAGTTAAACCTCCTCTTTGCTGAGCTCCTTCCTGCGCCCTATCTTGCTTCCTTCACTCCCTGATGGATTTCTCTTGAGGGCTCCCCCTCAGTAATTCACCTGCCCACGAATCCCCACATCAGGCTCCGCTTCTAAGGCAACGTGAAAGCTTCGAAGCTTTCTCCCATCTTCCAAATTCTATGAATGCGGAGATGGCCAAAAGGGTTCTAAGCTCAGCAGCTAGAAAAGCCTGTCCTGGTGAGGAGAACCGAGGTTTCACCAGAGATGCTTAAGCAACAGCATCCATTGATCGATACTGATTGGGCATCCACTATGGGTCTAGCAGCTGCTTGGTGCTGGGGGACCTGGTGGGATGCAAGAGAAGTGCAGTTCTTACCCCTACCCTCTGAGTTAGGTCAAAGGGCTTCCTGACCCCCTCCTCAGTCCCTTTTAGAGTAGCCACATACTGGCAATCAATTGAGCACATGGAACCTTGGAAATGCTTTTAATTTCTTTTAATGTGTAACAGTAACGCCTGAGTTACAGAGGAAGCGCTTACAAGCAGGTAGTTAAAGCAAATGCCAGTTTCTCCTTCTAGTCTACTACTCCATAGAGCCGAATAAATTATGGTGCGATTATATTTAAACACACACCCTGGCGCCCACACGCCCATGCACACACCCCACTCACGCTCTCATGCACACACACTCACGTCCACATGGAGGAAAATGGCTGAGAGTCAAACATGGAAGCAACCAAGTTGCAGTTACTAGGAAGAAGGAATGATCTAGAGTGCTATGTAGATATTTCCCAGGTAGGGGATTGGCCATGTCGGAGTTGAAAGAAAAAGCACTCAATACACAGGTGTCTCTGAGCATTTCAAGATGGCGGCTGCAGTACCCCCATTTGGTCTTGATTTGGTGCCTCTGCAGGAGGGGAACAGAGAAGACCCATTGACCACAAAAAGCATCAAATAGTGAAGGGCACATTCAGGAGCTTGATGAGAACATCAACCTGAGAGAGGCCCCAGAGAATGTCTTTTTGGGAGCAATCATGGAGTTTCACCAAGTTCCAGGATCCAAATCTCAGGATGCTTTACCAGCTCCATCTAAAACACTGGATTTCAGGGGAGTGGCCAAGTCTGGGACCCGTCCTGTTCTCAAGCCATAGTCAGATGGGAAATCTGACCTTCTCATTTTTCTTCTGGGCGAACCTCTCTCTTCATTCTTCTCTCCTTCTCTCTCCCTCCCCTATCTCTCTTCTTCTTCATGTTCCTCTGGCAAAAGAACAGTAAAGGTAAATCAAGTAAAAAATAAGAGTATAAAAGCATCGCTTGGTTCTTAAACATCACTTCTTTTTTTTTTTTCATAGCAAGAGAGAAATAGCAAATGAAAAAATGAAGCCATAACAATGAAAGAACCCAACAGAGCCTGGAATGTATAATTCGAAACACGCGATATGCAGATATATCCCTACAGATGGTCCCTGGCACTAGCACGACACGCACTGTGGGGGTTTTCTTTCCTTTTTTAGTATATATGTATTTATATATAAAAGTCAACCTCCTATAAACGAACGGCACATCACCACGTTTCCAACTAATGTACAATGAGCTCAGAGGAGGGGCCTCCCGTAGGAAGGACCAACAGCTACTCGTGATTAAGTTGTAAGAAACATCTCTTATTTTGCTATGGACTCTATTTACAGGGATGGATGGGGATTGCTTCTGGGCCGGCCTAGCCCCTGGGATTCAGGCCTTCTTTCTCAGGCTGTGATCAACCTCAAGAGTTTGAGGCCTTGTACCTCTTGTCCCATATCACCTCTCTGGTGAAGGTGCCAGCTGCCAGCACAAGACTGAATTTTATAGCTTGAGTTGGCTAGACACATCAACACACGGGGTTTTAGGAAAATTCCGCTGGGGTCGGGATCTCTGTCTGAGGGGAGTGGGGCCCCTGGGGAATAAGTCTCATTTTCTACCAAGATGGTGGCTTGGGAGAACTCCAGAGAAGTTGGACGTAATGAGAAATCATTTGGTATCTTCCCATTCCACCATAGGGGGCAGACACTTGAGATTGGTCCTAGCATTGGAATGTCATCTCCTGGGGGTGGGGCTGGGCAGTTTTGATGTCAGCTGCTTGAGATCCCGGCTCTTGGGTAACACAGAGTGTAAGGAGACTCAGATGATTTCTGAGCCAGGCCTCCAGGGGAAGGATTGAACATTCAAGGAATGTGGATGGAGACTGTAGTTGATCTTAGGGAACTGCTGCTTTCTGGCTGTGATAGCTACAAAAGCACGGACTGGGTCACCAAGGTACAATGCAGTCTTTCTTTTTGTCCAGAGCTTGAAGAACCAAAAGTCTCCTGCAGTGGATGCTCCAGTTGAAATCTTGGCTGAACTTGATGGGCCACACATGTCTGGGTGTCTGCTGCTACCAAAGAGTCTGTTTGTCCCCAATTCTTAATAGATTCCTCAAAACCAGAGATACGAGCCACTCTGGCCATGGTCCAGGACAGGCTTGGTATCACTGAGTCTGAAGATGTGAAACAAGTGAGCATTTGTCACAGAGGTGACGTCCATGCAGGAAAGTATCCTAGCATCCTGCCAACCAGCTCCCAGGGGGGAGGACCTCAGGTCAACTCCCATAGCAGCAGGTCTTCCCTCTAGGAACGTCTTGTTGGTTGAAGGCAAGAGGCCTGGGTTGAGCAAAGAGGTGGCCTCACGTGCCCAGGTGGGGACAAGCAATTTGGTCCAGTCTTTGTGGATTCAGTGCTGTGTCTCCTGTCACAAGTGCCTTCTACCCAGCAGCACTTGATACAGGTGATCCAAGTGTAGATTATAGTGATGGTGATGCTGAAGATGAGTACAGTTTTGATAAATAGGTGAAGGTGGTGAAAAGTTCCAAGGGAGGCATAGTCAGGGGCTTGAACCATTCCCCAAAGGCCTCCACTCTCAAAGAGAAGGGAGCTTGGGGAAGCCACTGGAGTGGCCAAGGAAGGTGCTTTTCCCTTTTCTCCAGGACCTTCGGCGTCCCCCTCTGCCCAGGGGTGGCGGCTTGAAGATTGGCCGCATCTGCCCCTGCCCAGCTGTCCTGGATCAGAAGACAGAGGCCTCTCGGCCGAGAGAGAGTCAACACTGAAATATGCCCCCCTGGGGAACAGGGACATGCCCCCCCAAATGCCAAGGGGAATTGGTGGTCTTGCCTGTCGGGTACACAGTCCCTGCAGGTCCTAGAACCCTCCTCCAGAGCTCCACGGGAGGCTCTCTGCACCCCCAGCAGCTTCAAGGGACTCCCAGACAGATAGAGGCCCCCTTCCTAGAGGCCTGGGCAGGCAGAGGATGGGCTCAGTCTCTGCAGGGGGCTTTGTGAGAAATCGAAGCTCCGTGGGGTGTGGACTTGAAGACATAGAACTGGAGCCTTTGGCAACAAAGGTTTGCCACCCACAAGCAGAGAGACCCCAGTTATGAAATCCCCTTCTGAGCCAGCCCTGTGCCTCTTCACTCACGTGCCCTCAAGACTAGGTCCCCTCCCCCTCCCACCTGATCCAGCGAATGAGAAAACTGAAGAGTTCTGCAGGCTCCTCAGGCCCTACGTGGGGTGGACAAGGTTGGACCTTAGGTTTCAATCTAAGAGCCGCCAGCCTCTGGCTGCCTGTGTTGGGTCCTTGTGCCCTGGGCCCACCATGGCTGACAAGCCCCACCCCGACCTGGCTCAGTCCCTTGGTCAAGCCTCTTCCCAGGCCCCCTGCCTAGGCCAGATTCCCCCCGACGCCCAGCCGATGTGTGTGGGGAGGGTCCTGAAGTCCTCAGAATTCCTGGGTGATTCCCCTGGGAAAACCCCAGGGCTAGGGTCCCCTCTCTGCTGGAGTCCCAGCATCCAGAGGAGGAATGGGCTGTGGTTCTGACCCTGGGCCAGAGACCCACCTGGGAGGGCTGGCTTCCAGCACTTCGAGCTGAGAGCAGCCCTGCAAGCTCCACCTCCACCTCTGGCTGGGGTACCCAGTGGAATTGGGTCCAAAGGGCTCCAGGACCTCATCCCAGACACCATCCTCCTTTGATACCCAAGGTGCTCGATTCAGGGTGAGCTTTGATCTCTGTGCCTGAGATGGCACAGAGGCCATGACAGGATTTGACTAGGGGAGGACTGCAGGCTGGCCAGAAACCCTCCTGGGGAGACAGTGAAGGGGAAGACTCCAAGGGGGTCACTCTAGGTCCCTAACCACAGGCAAATGGTTGACTGGCTGCACATCTCCAGAGGACTGGCTATGAGAAGGGAATGGGCTCCTTTCCTGGCCTTGTGGGACCCCAGGGCAATGAAGGGAGTGAGGCTGGGAGGCTCAGGGATCAGTAAGGGTTGGGCTGGGACTTGGGCTGGGGCAAGTCACCCCAGCGGCCTTAGTAGGCCTGGCCAGTTTCCACAGGCAGGAGTCCCAGCACAGCAGAGTGCTCCCCAAGCTTCATGCGACGCTGTGTGGAAAGGCTCACGTTTTTGGCCAGGTAATCAACAGCAGCTGGAAAAAAAGAGAAACTCCTAGAAATTGAGATTCTTGTTGCCTATTCTTCCATCTGCTCCACATCCATCCATCCATCCATCCATCCATCCATCCATCCATATATCCATCCATCCACCCATCCATCCATCCATATATCCATCCATCCATTTATCCATTCATCAATTCGTCCATTCACCATTCTGTCAATCTATCGCTCTCTTCTTCCATCCATCCATCCACCCATCCATCCATCCATCCATCCATCCATCCATCCATCCATCCATCGATCCATCCATCCATCCATTCATCAATTCATCCATCTATCTATCTCTTCTTCCTTCCATCCATCCATCCATCCATCCATCCATCCATCCATCCATCCATCCATCCGTCCATTTATCCATTCATCAATTCATCCATCTATCTCTTCTTCCTTCCATCCATCCACCCACCCATCCATCCATCCATCCATCCATCCATCCATCCATCCATCCATCCATCCATCTCTTCGTGAAGCTCTTTCTCTCACCTCTCCAATCATTCAGCATATATTTACTTAACACATTATTTGCCCAGCTCTCTCAGGGGTTCTGTAGGGAGGTACAGAGGGTACCCACATTGTTGAGTGAAGAATTAGTCCCTCTTTCCAACACGCCTCTACATATCCCACTCTGGGGGGCACCCAGTGAGTCCCAGAGAACCCAGGTAGTAATGAGGGCTAGGTCCTTCTGCCTTCTGTGGACCCTGAGCCCAGCTCATGGATGAGGCAAAGCAAGACCCCTTACTCAAAAGCCAAAGCAGCCTTTGCAGGTGAGCTGAGGGGTCTGTGTAAAAGGAGGAGCCAGGCCCCTGATATGCAGGAGCTGAGACCTTCAGCCTTGTCAGTTCTGGTCATCCAGAGGACAGTGTGAGAGTCTGAGGGTGTGCTTGTGTGCGTGTGAACAGTGAAAACAAGCATCTCTGTGAAGTAGTAATGGGCACGAATGTGAATGTTCACACATGAGCAATACTTGCACACACACATGTGCACAGATGTGGGTGAGCTGTGTGTACATGCGTGTGTAGAAGAACAGTGGGAACGCCTGTGCGTGTCCGGGTAACTGTGTACGGGGGAGTTCCACCTAAGCCGGGTACGTGTGTTGGTATACATGTGTGCAAAGGTATGACCACTGGGCCCACGTGTACTGAGTTCTGTCTTAACGGTACTAACGGTGCCTGCCTGAAGCCACAGCAGAAATCAGCCCGGACCAAATGATGTGACTGGCAGGTGACCAAGGCCTCTTGAGGCAGAGATGCTGCCTCCCAAGCCCGAGTCTGCGGCTGTGGCCAATCCAACCCCTTGGCACCCGACGAGAGAGAAAGATGGAAAGAGCACTGTGCTAGGAATCACGAGGCCGGGCCCAACACCGCTCTGTCACCTGCCCACTGAGGTCCCCTGGAACACTCTACATGTCTCCCCTTGGGCAGGTGGGTGGAGCCAGGGGGTGATGGGCAGGGTCAAATGCGAGGCCCAGGGAGGCGAGTAGGGCAGTATCAATGATTGAGCTACAGCAGGTGGTATTGCCTTGGGGTTCGAATGACCTAGGTTCAAATCCTGCATCTACTAACTTTTAGTGTGTGACTTTGGGCACACCACTTCACCTAGTCAAGCGTCAGTCTCCTTGTCTGTACAATGGGGATAACAGTACCTAGGTTGAAGAGCTGTTGTGAGGATTAAATGAGAAAATGCATGTAAGGTAGTTAGTTGGCACTGTGCCTGTCACAGAGTGAGCTTGATAAACTCGGGCTTCTAGGACTGGGACTTAGGACAGATGTGACTGACCTTTGATGAGGACAAGAAGGAAAGGAACAGTGTGTGAGGCAATTCAGACTCCCAACTACCTCCCACTCATCCAGACCTGTTTCCTTGTCTGTAAAATGGATAGAACAAATTCCAGCCTCCTCAAGGGCTGTTATGAGGATCAAGGAGATCATGGGCTTTAAGATCCCGGGCACAAAGGGGTCAGGGCCCAGACCCATGGATTCCTAAAGGATGTGCAAATGCCCTGGGGTTTCTGGAGTGTCTGGACCCTGTGCCCCTCAGCTTCCCAGGCTCTAGGGCCTGAGCTGAGGTCCCTGGGTGCTGTCCCCAAGGTAACACAGCCTCCGGGCTAGGGCAGAGGTGGTGGTAACCAGTCTTGCATGCCTTGGGTCTGCCCCTAACTCTGGCTGGAGGGTAGGAGAATCTCTTACCTCTGGCCTCAGGGGTCCCTGCAATTCTGGCCACACCATCTCTGCTACCTGGAGCCAGTCTTTTCTGGGCTCCAGGGTCTGCCCCACAAGGAAGCCTAATTTTCAGCATCATAATAGGAAGAAGAAGAGCTAACATTTACCGAGAGCTGCCCTGAGCCAGTCCTGTCTCAGCACTTTATGTGCACCACCTCATTTAATGCTCACAACAGCTCTATGAGGCTGTAGTGTTACTATGCCCATTTTACAGATGATGAAACCGAGGCCCTGCCCTGAGAGACTGCATAACTTGAAAGATCACATGGCTCGTAAGTTGTGCAGCCAGGATTCAAACCCAGGCAGTTGATGCCAGCTCCTAACCACCCCCTCGAGCTTCACCCAGCAGCTTCCTAAGAACAACCCCGGGCACATGCACAGCACTTTCGAGGGGATGAGGCACTCGACCCCCCAAATCTTGCACTGGCCCCCTTTGCTACTCCAGGAAATGCAAGTGACTTGTCCAAGGGCACATGACCAGGTCAGGCGACCTTCCCTGAGTCACCAAAGGCTCTGCCTACCCCTCCTTACTCCATATCACACCAACCTCTGATGCCAACCTCTCCAGCTCTTCCTGCAGTGGCGGGGGGCTGGGCAGAAAGGCCTGGCTTTGAACAGCAATGATGACAACAGCAAGTGACATCCCTCACATGTTGAGCACTTACTATCTGCTAAGCAGACAGGATCTCCTTGAATTCTTTCAAAAGCCCCATGCTCTAGATACGCTTGTTCCCATTTTACAGATGTGGAAACTGAGGCACAGAAGGATTGCTGGCCCAGAGTCATGCCTAGCATGTGAGATGGTGGAGCCCGAATTTGTCCTGCTTGCGCCTCTGGTCACTCTGTCTGCTCTTTAGCCTCCCCCAGGTACCAGCCAAGGCCCAGAGCACAGTGGGAGTTTCCCCGGGCCCCGTCAAGATGAGCCAGGAAACACCACGATGCCTAACTTGACTGATGACCCAGCCAACTTCAAGGGCACCCACTGCGCCACAGGGCCTCCCTCTCCCTGGGGTCGAGGCGGGGGCCGGCGAGGGCAGGGCTGTGACATCTCTCATTACAGCCTCTGTCAATGGCCCTCCCTGTCCCTCTGTCTCTCCATGCCTCCCGTCCTCTGCCTCGAGCCCGCGCCTGGGCTCTAAACATCTCAAATTAGATTAATCGGGAGTTGGCAGGAGATGTGGCCGCGATGCCAACCAGTAAACAAATCTCAGCCGTCAGCGTCTCGTCAGCCCGCGGCCCCAGAGGAGAACCCTTCTAGACACAAATTCTTATTAGACTTGTCAGATCTATTAAAATTCTTTTCACACTTCTGCGTTCTATCAGCCCCATCATTAGTACGGCCCTGGCCTCTGGGAACACCAGGGCCGTATTAATCTGCCGTGCGCGCGCCCCCGCCCCCTGCCCCTACCCCCTCCAGGGATGGAGAGAGACAGACAGATGGACAGAGGATGGCCGGGAGCAGGAAAGCAAGGGGTGGAGCGTCCCTGGGAAGACAAGAGGCCCAGGGAGAGGAGGTGGACTCTGCTGCTTAAGAGTTTGGCCCACGTGTCTACTCCATGCGCTCCTGAAGGTGAGGCTGTCTGGGGGCGAGGCTGTGGGTGCGGCTGTGTACACGTCAGGACGTGGTCTCGGGCACGTGTGCTCTCTGGGACCCCACTTCCTCCTCTGCGCGGTGGGAATAACCACGCACACCGCACAGGGTGGCCGAGGGGATGAAACGCCAGACCCACAGTAGATGCTCCATAAACGGTCATTTATCCTTCCTTTATGCACGTACATTTGGTACATCTGTATCTCGAAGCCATGGATACACTCACATTAGTGAATACTCACAGAGAAATAAATCTCTGTGCCTGGGCATCTGTCCGTCCAAAGGTGCCTGTGAGGTTGTGAACATGAACCCACACAAAGGGGGGTCCAGGTGTGCATCATTACTGAGTGTCTTACACGAGTTTGTGATTTGGCCAAAGAGAACTGGGTCTAAAGTCAGGAGAACTGGAGTTCACCATTCACCTACTGTGTGACTTTGGGAAAATTTCTAGCCTCTCTAGGCCTTAGCTTTTGTGTCTGTAACCTGAGGACAAAAAACACCTACCTTGAGCAGGGTTTTTGAGAAAGACATGAACTGAGGGACTGTATGCTGCCCAGTGCCCGGGACGGACGTGAGCAGATGACAGGAGGACCTGGGCATACTCGAGGCAGTTAGGGACTCTTGCACCTGGACTGTGGGAGCCCAGTCGTATTCAGTCGCCCGTGAACGTGGAGCAGGTGGTCACTGGGAACACGTGTCCCCAAGCTGTTCCGGAAGTCAAAGGTGAGGGAGACGACACAATGGGAAAACCCTGGAGCGACCGATCTAACCCATGGGCTCCCATTTCACAGATGGCAAGACTGAGGCTCGGAGAGGCAGGGCGACTTGCCCACACCATGGGGGCAGAGGAGCAGACTTTCCCTCAGGCCCCTCCCAGCCCAACCCTGGAGCCTCAGTGGGGTGGGGCAGAGAGGGGTCTGTGCCGAGATCCCCTCTGGGTAGGGTTGGACAATGCGGCGCAGGAGGAGCTCTGAGCTGCCGTTGCAGGAGCCAGGGGAGCAGGGGTGGAGCTAGCAGGGGAGGGGCTGGGGGGGAAGAGATGGAGAAGGGGGGAGGAAGGACGAGGACACAGGGAGGAGGGGGAGGAGGCCCCACTCCAGCCAGCTTTTCCATCAGGGAGGAACAAACACTCCTTTCTCGCCTCCTGGGCCCTTTCCCTTTTGATCCCCCTCCCTTGCCACCCCGTGCTGACTTCGGGGTTAATTTTATTTCCGAGCTGGGCGGGCGCCCCTGGAGGGGGCACAGGGCTCTGGGTGTGACTAACGCCTGCCCCAGGCCGGGGCTGCTGCCGGCGCTGGAGCCGCTCTCAACTCTTGATCAAGAGCATGTGTGTCCCACTCCAGGCCCGGGGACACGAGCCAGGCCGGGGGGTCACCCTGGGCCTCTCTGGAAACACTCCCATTCACGCACACGGGTGCACGCTGCTCTCAAACACATATGCACACACGTGTTACACAGCCCCACATGCTTGCTCCCCATGCACACACATTCACACAGACATCGTATGTACACACTCAGGTGCCCAGCAATAATACACAGGTACACACAGCCACACCTGTGCACACACTCGAGCACACACACCCCCATATGTACACACTGCACACAGAGTCTACTAGTCCACATATGTTCTCCCAAATACACACACACTCAAGCATATGTACCTGCTGAACATACATGCACGGACATGTACATACAGCCACACACATCTGTACACTCACACACGCATCTGTACATACACACACATTTATTACGCCTGTCCACATAGTGACATATGTCAAACACACAGGCACATGCATAGACACTCAGCCACACGCACATACCTGAATGCACATTTGAACACACGTGTGCCCTGTGTTACAGCCACATATACTCACGTGACCAAACCTGTGCACATGTGAGTCCACATACAAATCCATATGCACATTTGTGCACATAATATGCTTATTAAACTCACACATATGTGATAGTCACACACACATATACCCACACACGCCACTCACACCTTCACACATACACACACGTACCTATACACAAGGATGAGTGCACGAACACGTATGCTGAAATACACGACACACAGACACACACGCACACGAATGGTAACATATCTATGGCACATGTATTCATATTCACACATGTGAACACAAATATACACAGGGAAGGAGTTATGGACACAGCTGGGAGGGGAGGCTGGCACAGCTGGCCTTCATTTAGCCATGGAGGGCAAGGCCGTGCCCGGAGCTGTGGGCTGGTGTGAGGGCAGGAAGCAGAGGTCAGCGAGGCCGGGCCAGGGCTTTGGTGGGGGGTGGGCGGGTGGGGAGGACGCCCTCGGGCTGGGAGTCTCACCCTCTCGCCTCACGCCCTTCTGATTAGTTTGACACCAGCAGGTGAGGCCTTTGCTGGGAGGTGGGGCAGGAGGGGACCCCAGTGACCTCAGCTCCCTGTGCTGTCTTGGCCTGCCCTGCTGCTGCCCCATCTGGTAGCTGGAGGCTGTGGCTGGGCCTGCCTTTTGCAGCCTTTGGTCTGAGGGTCTGCCGCCCCATCTCCAGGCAAGGTGCCAAGGAGGTGGCGGCTGGGGTGGGCACCTGAGACCAGCTCAAAGTTTGGGGAAACCAAGGCTGAGGGTAAGGGATAGAGGAAAGAACTCAAAATACAGCTTTTCCCCACAGCCAGGGGGCAGAAATGGGCAAGATCTCTAATACCACACCATCCAACGTGGCAGCCACCAGCCACACATGGCTACTGAGCATTTGAAACGTGGTTGATATGACTGAGAACTGAATTACGTTTTAATTCAATTATATCTAATTTAAATTTAAAAGCTGAAATTCGATTTCAGTATATTTGAGAAAATTTTCAGTATATTTGGAACAAGTTGGGTGTGTAAATCTACTTCCTCGGTTGTAAATTATTTAAAATTTAAATGCAGATCAAGTATTTCCAATGAAAACAGTGTCTGAATTAAAATGGGCTGGATTTCAAAGACAGAGTATGAAAAAAGAATGTAAAATATCTCATTAATAATTTTGTACGGATGACACGTCGAAATGATCATCTTTTGGATACTGGGTTAAATAAAATATGTTAGCAAAAATAATTCCACTTGTCTCTTCTTATGTTTTAAAATGGGGCTATTAAGACATTTGAGATGGCATTTGTGGCTCGGATAATATTTCTACGGGGCAGCGCTGCTCTCCGGCAACAGTAGCGTGAGTGTAGGGGTCCAGCTCAGCATCATCTTAGGACAACTGTTCATCCTTTCTGGACCTCCACTTCCTCATCTGTGAAATGGGGCCCCCACCCATCACCACCTCGCAGCTCTCTACAAATAAGCAGAAGGCCCTTGGAGTGGGGGCGGGGGTGTGGAGGGGGACGCCCTGGGCGCCGGGCACTCACTCTGGCCATACTGGCCGTACTGGTAGCCAGCCACGGGGTCCACGCTGTAGCCGGTGGTGCTGTAGGTGGGCGGGCAGTAGGACTGGGTGGTGGGCAGGCTGTCTCCCGGCTTGATGGAGTCAGCCCGCTGGCTGCAGCTGGCCGAGATGGAGGTGGCCGCGTCCAGGCCGCCGTGCAGCGGGGAGATGGAGAAGTCGGCCTGCGGCTGCGGTGGCACGGCGCTGGGGTTGCTCAGAATGCTCATCACCTGCGGGGGAGAGATCATCAGTGCGGCCGAGCAGAGGCGTGGGGGCTCGGAGGACGGACCCTGCCGACACAGCACGTGCGGGCACGATGCCAGGCCACCTGGGACAGGCCTTTGCTGGAGTTGCTCCCTTGAGGTCCCTGCAGCATCAAGAGCCTCAGTTTACCTGGTTTGCTTGTCCTTGTGGGTAAGATGGTTAGTGGTTAGCTCCCTCCACTGGGAGCTCTAGGGGGCAGGGTGTGGACTTGTCCACTTCTCTATCCCCCAGGCCTGGCTCTAAGGGGTACCTTGTGTCTGTCTGCTGAACGAATGAACGCATACAGGCGTGAATGAATGAATGAACTAACTAGATAATTACGTCTCTCCCATCAGATAGGCACCTCCCCTGGGACAGGAAACTGTGCCTCCCGCATCAGACTGGGATGCCCCCATCTCCCAACACAAAGGTCAGAGCAGGACTCTGGATCTGTCCTGCTCCTCCCCGCTGCCCTGTGCTAGGCCCGCTCCGTCTCTGGCTTCCCTGGACTTGGAGCTTCTGCCCCCACAACACGGACGTACATGGCCAGTGCTATCCAATAGCCTCCCGGCGCCTTTCTTAGATTCCGGCAGCTCCCAATGTCTGTGACCATCAGTGCCTTCCCTGCTTGGCCTGGTTCAGCAAACAGGAACTCCCCATCAGTGCTGGCAACCTGGACGGGCAGGTGAGGCTCGCCTCTGGAAACTCAGCTTAAAGAACCAGTTCATGGGTATGTTCACTTATTCGTTCAACAAGCATGCACTCATGATGGCTATGGCCTCAGGCTAGGCCCTGGGACTTCAGAGGAGGAAGAGCCATGGTCCTTTCTCTCCACAGGGGGAGTGTCTGGGTCTGGTGGCGGAGGCACCTGGCAACAGACCATCAAGATACGGAGTGATGAGGGGCGTGATGGAGGCAGCTCAGGGGACTGTGGGAGCCCCGAGGGGGGCAAGCAGCCAGCCTGGCGGTGGAGAGAGTGGAGAAAGGTGGTGCAGGCAGGAGTCCCTGCAGCATGAAGCACAGGGGTCCTGGTCAGTCCAGGGGAGAGGAGGCAGACGCAGGCCCTTGGGGACCAGACCCGCAGGGCCCAGGCCCCTGGTGACCTCCCAGCGATGCCCCCTCCTAGGGGAGGGAGGCCGCAGGGCCAGGTGGGGACAACCTTGCTGATGATCTGCCCAGCACGAGCTCAAGGACCATGCTGCGGTCCACGCTGGGCACGCAGTTGAGTTCTCTGATTTCCCCGCCTCCTGGCGCGTCCCTGCCACAGGCAGCGAGGCATGGCCGGGGGCGAGGGTATGGACCTGCATCCACAGGCCAGGACGGACTGAGCTCCTCCGCTTCCTAGCCGTCAGCCTCGGCTGTCCCTTAACTTGTGTGACCACCGCCGTCCTGATGATGATCGGACCTACGCAGACGGTGGCGGGGAGGATGAGACAGGCTCTAGGAGGAAGGCTCTGCACCCAGCCCGGCCCAGGGCGCGTCCTCAGGAATCAGCAGCCCCGACTCCTCTAATCTTCCTTCCCACCTCCTTCCCTGTCCCTCCTTCCAATCCAGAGCCCTGCAGAGATGTGGGGGCGGAGCTATGATGCCCACTTCTCAGATGAAGACACTGAGGCCCACGGAGGCTCTGGCTTCCCCAGATCTCACAGCAGGTGTGCGAGGGAGCAGTCTAGGGTCCAGATGGCCAACCTGCTCACCTGAGCGTGTCAAGACGGACTCTCAAGGCCCCTTCAGAGGTTCTCACTCCAGGGACCGGGGCAGCTGCTGTGGGGGGATGGGGTGGGGTCCCTCACCCCTGGGGGCCTGGCTCCTCTGAACGGCATGGGCACAGTCTCCCCTGACTCCTTCCTCCAGCACACTCAGCCCTGGGGTCCCCCCTCCTCTGTCCTTTCACCCCCGCCCCAGGGCCAGAGTCACGGGCACTGGGCCCTCCGGGGCTGGTCTTTGTCTCCACTACAGCTGGTGGGGTGTAGGTGGGACTTGCGGTGCGACAGGCCATTGAGATGGCAAAGAGACAGGGCCACGGGTCTGTGAGAAGGAGAGTCTGCACAGGGGACGTCTGGACGACCTCGGGCAGCAGCGCTGTTTCAGGGAGCTGAGGTCTCCCAAACCCACTCTGCACTGAATGCCCCTCAGAGGCCTGGGTGATGGCAGAGTCCACACAGGGTGCTGGGGGGCTGGCGACAGGGAGCCCGTGGAGGGGTGGTGTGTGAGGGCACGCACCGTGGTCTGTGTTTGTTGCTTTCCACCTGTTGAGCAGGGGTCTCCTGGGCCTGAGGAATTTGTGTGTGTGTGTGTAAGTGTGAGTGTGGTGGGGTGGGGGGAGAGTCTCGGGGGAAACCCCAGAATCTAACACTGCCCTGGGAATCAGAGACGCGATCCTCTTCCAGGTTGCCAGCCAGGTTCCCAATCTGGCCCTCACTTTCCATCTAAATTAAGAAAACCACCACCCAGCCCATTCCCCACCCCATACAAACACTAACCCTGCGCCCTCACAGGAGGCCTGCGTCCCAAGAACAGGCCTAGAGGCTCAGGGGAAACACACAGGCCCCATTTCCCTGCCTCCAGAAGGGCCACCGTGGGGGCAGGGAGACTCCCGGGAGGGTCTGCAGCTCTGGTGAGACCCCAGTTTAATCCTCCTGAACATCACCAAGACGCCAAGCCCAGAAGGGACAATGGGAGGGGAGGGGAGAAATGGGGGGGTTAGATAAAGAATGAGGGTGTTTTGGGGACATGCTGGGAGCTGTGCACAGACCCAGTATTCATCCTGCGAGACCGAGACCTACACAGAACCACTGCCAAATCTGACCACCTCACTCAAGAACCATCGGTGGCTCCTCAGCACCTCCCAGATGAACAGGGCAAAGGCCTCTTGCTATCTGACTGCTACCTGCCTGTCCCAACTTCCCCCACCCCTTCCTACCTTGCACTTCATATCCCAGCTATCCCAAACGATGTGGTCTTTCCTGAAGATATTCTTCATTCATTCATTTATTCGTTCAACAAACACTTCGTAGAGTGCTACTATGTGCCAGGCTGGAGACAGGGCTGGACTGTGAGCTCTTTGAGGGCAGGCTGGAACTGTGTTTCATCCATCTCTGTAGCCCCGGGGCCTCCCCTGTGCCTGCCACATACTGTGAGCTCAGAGGACCCCTGTTGAATTCACGTATATTCACTTAACAAATACTTACTGAGCACCTAGGATATGCCAGACACTGAACCAGGCCCTGAGATACAGGAATGAACAGTAGCAGCTCCATGCCCTCCCAGAGCTGCCAGTTATCAAGGGCCCTGACCACAAACAAATGACCAAATAAACAATAGAATTTCCGATACTGATACGTGTTATGGAGGAAAAATAAGGGGAGTATGTGGAATCACGCAAGACCTCCCCAAAGAGGTGATATCCAGCAAGACCAAAAAGAACCGGCCATGGGAAGATGCAGCAGAGAGCTTTCCAGGCAGAAGAGCCAGCAAGTGCAAAGGCCCTGAGGTGGGAACACACTCGGCAGGCTTAAGAAATAGCACAAAGGTCAATGCTGAGAATGAAAATCCGGGAGCTGGAGGCCTTTGTTAGAAGGGGCTTGTGTGGTGCCCAGTGGCTCAGGGGGGCTTGGACCCTGGACCCTTAACAGACAGCTCAGAATCAGCTCAGGCCCAGGGAGCTTTCCTGTAATGGGATTTGTTCAATGGGATTTGCCCCGGAACATCAAATCAAATCCACATCTGGGATAGGTGTGAACGGGGGAAGCGGGGCATCTGCTTACTCTCTCCCAGAGTCCCTGGAGGCCTGCGGATCAAAGGGCTTCCATTTCATCCAGCCCCCTGACTCTAGGCTTGGCAGCTTCCAAGCAAGTGGGACAGGACCCAAGTGAAGAGAGGTGGGAGGGGAAGCATTCACTCCTTAAGCAAATAGGCTATGACTACCCCCATTCTGCAGATGGGGAAATCGAGGCACGGGGAAGTGGAAATGTGCACCCAAGGTCACACAGCCAGTAAGTGGCAGAGCTGGGATTTGAACCAGTCTCCCTGACCCCTACCTGTGTCCCCACACAGGCTGTGCTGGAGAGCGGAGAGAGAGGCCCTCGGCAGCCTCGCCGTGTAGAGCCTGCAGGCCTAAGTGGCCCTCGTGGGCCTCTGGCTGGCCCGCGGAGCCCTGGGAGTCCCTCTTTGCCCGCGGAAGCAGGAAGTGTTTGCCCACAGTTAGGAGTCCCAGCCGAGGTCGGGGGCCTGCAAACTTTTGAACTTGAGGAAGTCCTGGTCTGATGCGGTAATCCACCCCCTCAAGAATGCTAAGGCCTCTCCCCCGGTGGGTTTTACTTCTTCCCGGTGACCTTGCTTTCACTAATGTATTACTTCTTGGTACGTTACCGTTACTAACTCAAAATCAATACCGACCTCCACATCTGTAAGGTTTTATCTGAAGGCAAATCTCTGGGCTGTCCGTCAGGCTGAGTGACAGCCGTCCCCTCCTCTCCCCCCCACCGGCCAGGGCCCCCGCCCGCCCCAGCCCCTTCCTCTCCCTCTGCTCTCAATCAGTGCCAGCCTCCACCAGACTAAATCAATAAGGGGCCGGCCTCACCCCCCTTCCGCCGCTGGGGAGAGGCTTGCAGGTTTGGGGGTGGGGATCACAGGAACCCCACGTCAGCCCCCCTTCCACATCCTCTGCTCGCCGCCCCCTCCCCCGGGACGTGCCGGCGCGCTCCCCTACTTTAAAAGAAGGGGATGGGAAAAATGTAATTAATTCCCTCCGTTCCTGAGCTGGCCCTGAGGGTCTGGGACCGAGGAGGCTGAGCTGCGAGATCTGCACCCTCTGTGATAACCGAACGCGGCTTTGGGAGCGAGGCTGCAATTAGAAGGGGTGATCGCCGTCATCGGGGCTCCGTGGCAGGGTTCAGGGTGGGTAGGTGGGGGCCGAGGCAGGGCGCAGAGGGGAGAGAGAGGGGCAGGGGCGAGGCTGGTGAGGTCAGGACCGTGGACCCGGAGATGAGACGGGGCTGGAAGGAGGCCAAGGATCACCTGGACCAGCGGGCAGGTGGGGAGCCCCACCTCCCAATGCCAGAAGGGGACCCTTAGGTCCCAGAGGGACAGTGGTTTCCCCAAGGGCGCTCAGTCAATCAGTGCTCTGAGGGGCTTCCCTGCAGCATTGGGGGCCAGGATATCTGCATTAGCATCCATGCTCTGCCGCTGACTAGCTGTGACGCTGGGCAATTTCTTTAACCTTCTGTGCCTCGATGTTCTTATCTGTGTAATGGGAATGGTAATAATTGTAGCTACCTAGAGGGTTATTGTAAGGATTAAATGAGTAAATGCACACCAAATGCTTAAGACATTGCCTGGCACATGGTTCGTCCTCAGTGAATGCCAGCTCTCCCCCCCTTTTCCTCTCTCCCCTATTCCCCCCTCCTCTTCCACCTGGATTAGAGGGACCTGGCCTGAGGCTGAAATGACCACTGGAGGGCAGGCTCAGGGTCCCGGGCCGCGTCTTTTTCATCTCTTCTTCGCCGTGGGGGCTGGCACGCAGTGGGGGCTTTCTGAATGGAGACTTGCTCTGCCCTGCGCAGAAGCTGGGGCCTGCGCTCTGGAGAGAGAGCCGGGTGGGAGTCATTTTGAAAAGCCACACGCCCCCGCTCTGGCCTGAACGTGCTCATCTGTGGACAGGGGATGGCATCCCTGATGGCAGATCTGTGATGTCCCCAGTCGAGACCTGGCGAGGCCCAGGATTCGCACACCTACACAACACACACACCGCACAGAGCAGCTCACACCCACCTCCACAGGGACGCACCCCTGCATCCGGGAAGGTGACAACTTGAAACGCCTCTTCTCTGGATGGCCAAATGGCTTTTCATGCAAACCCCAATGAACCGTCATGACAGTACTTCACACGTGCACACCCACTTCTCTTAAACTCACCAGTACATTTACACGCACTCACACTTACATGTAAACACACCCAAATACTCACATGAAACCCGAGAGGTACCTTGGAGATCGCCGCATTTTCACAGACGGAGAAACTAAGGCTCAGAGAGGGGCAGTGAGTCGCACTCGGGCAGACTGTCACCCCAAACCAATGGCAGTGGTGCCAGCCCGGGCTCACGATGGCCACTCGTCCTGCCCCCATCTCCGGCTGGGCTCCAAAATGACCCACTGGCGTGGCGCACCGAGCACGTTTATCTCCAAGCCTCAGATCTGACTGCAGTCCTGGTCCCCCCTCTTACTAATTCACCCCCTGACTTCAACAAGAGGTGGGAGCAGGCACGTTGTGGGAGCACCTTGTTCCCACTGTCTGGGAGAGGAGGCAAGGGCACAGCTTGCCGGGAATGGAATGCAACGTTTGTACCGCTCTGTAGAATATGTCTCTACAGACCAAGAGCTGTCCCAGGCTGGGGGATCCTCTGGGGACTTGTCTTGGTCCTTAAGGGTCCGGGGCCTGGTGTCTGTTGCTATGGACAGATGGACCCCAGGGGGCGCAGGCTGAGGGCTGGGGACAAGGGACGAGGCTGCTCCACTGGGGTTTCTCTGCTCAATTGATGCTTCTCCACCCTGGCTGCCCAGCAGACTCACCTGGGGAGTCTTAAAATGCTGATGCCAGGGCCCCATCCCTTAGAGGTTCTGATTTGTTGGTCTGAGGGTCTGGGCATCAGCATTTTTTAAAGCTCGCTCCCCCAGTGATTCTAATGTGCAGCCGAGTTTGAGAACCGCTGCTCCTAAATCATCACTGTTATTGCTACACACAAATATTCCTACTACACATCCACACCCATGCGGGTGAAGACATGAGCACGCACATGAAATACAGACAGGCCAACACAAACACACACAGAGTGGTGCACAGGAAACACTGCACACATGCACACCGCTCACACATCGTCCACACACTTCACAGACGCACGCCCGGGCACCACACACATTCGCACACACGGCAGCCTCACAACCCCATAATCGCCAGCTCACTAACGCATGCCTACGGGCCTGCATCCACCCCCTCCAGCCCCGGACGGACACCCAGACACACATCACACAACACCCCCGCCTGGCCTGCTGCCAGTCCCCAGCTCCACGCTGGGATTAGTGCAAGCGAGAAATCACCCACCCAGGTGGCCGACCACCCTCGCTCCCCCCGCTCCCGCTCAATTCCCGGCTAAGAGGATCTGGGCCCCTCCCCTCTCCCTGCCCCCTGTGGACAGTGGTAATGGGCTTCGGGTGCTGACTCTGAGCTTCCAAACAAGATTTCCTGCAGGTCTCCCTGTCCCCGCCCCCTTTCGCCTTCCATCTCTCTGCTTACAGCCCTCACACGCCACCCCGCCACCGTCCACAGCTCACACAGCAGCCCCCCACCCACCAGGAGAGCTGGTGCCCAGGCACGGCCAGCGAGCTCCCCTCCCCTCTTCCAGCCCCAGCCCCAGCCCCCTGACTCCCTTTCTCCTCACATGTCACCACGCAGCCTTCCATGCAGGCTTTTCTGAGCCTGGCTCCTGCCCTTCTTTTGCACAACCAGCCGCTCACAGTGCCCAAAGCACTTCCCGTGAAGCCTCATCACTGCTCTCTGAAGCACTGCTACCCCATTTTTCAGATGAGGAAACTGAGGCTTAGGAGCCCACCCGGAGCCACCTAGGAGCTGAGTGGCAGCATCGGCGCAGGAACAATTGACCCCTGACTTCTACTTCACTCCTCTTGCCCTGCACCTCACTGTGGTCTTCATTCTCCATAGATGGTTCTGGGTCATTCTTAACTCGTGTGTGTGTGTGTGTGTGTGCGCGCGCGCGCAGGCATGCGCCCATGAGTACCGTGTGGGTGCATCATACATGTGAGATTAGCGTGTGTGCATGCGTGCATGTGCACGAGTGTTGTGTGTGTCTATGTGAATTTTGTATGTGTGGTTGTGAGTCTGTGTGTGCATGTGTGTGAGTATTGTGTGTGCAAGTGTGAGTATTGTGTATGTGCATGCATGTGCACATGGGAGTATCATGTGTGCAGGTGTGTTTTGTATGTGTGCTTGTGAGTTCGTGTGTGCAGGTGTGTGAGTGTTGTGTGTGAGGACTGCACGTGTGTATGAGCACACAGCCTCTCTGTCCCCTAGTTGATCTCCTCAAGGGTACGCACCGGGGCCTGGGGGCCTCCGAGGCTCAGAGGGCACTCAGTAAACACTGGTCATTGACTGCATCTCTGACTAGGAGGGGGCTCCTGCTCCTCATACTCCACCAGACTATCTCTTCCTCCCAAGTGGGGGTTCAGCAGACCAGACCTGAAAAGACTCAAGAGACAGGCTCTGGCTGATCGGAGAGGCGAGCAGGGAGACCATTTCTGCAGAGATGGGATGTGGCCAAGACTTTGGTAAAGAACATCCTTGCCTGTGGAGGGAAAGAGCCTGAAAGGCTGAGTCAAAAAGGCTGTGAAGTCTTGGGTTTGGGCCTCACCCAGAGAAAGCTTTCAGCCTCACTGGGGCCCGGCCTCTGCCCTGGGCACACCCTGACGCTGACCCTGGATTTGGCCAGGAGCTGCTGGGGGCAGACTTGGTGTTCTGTGACCAGTGCCTGGCACAGAGTAGGGTCCAACAGACATTGGTTGAATGTGTGAATTCATGAGCGAATGAATGAATGAGTTTATCCGTTTTTCCCCAGCACAGGGCCTGGCACGGATTTGTTGGAATAAAAAGAATAAACTCAGAGTCTGTGGCATACTCACACCTGCCCCTCAACACAACGGATTTCTAAGAGCCTCCTTCCCACCCCAGGGATCCTTGGAGGCTTAGCTACAGACTGTCTGGAAGTGGGGGATGGACAGAATGACTTCCCACTCTTTGTCCAAAAAATTAAAGACACACACACACACAAACACACACACATTTCTAGTGTTTGGTCTACAGGATGTCAACCTCCAAATATCTGGAAACACCTAGAAATATCTGGAAACATCTAGAAATATCTGGAAACACCAGAGAGGCATGGCTTTGGCCTCTCCTCCCTGGGTGGATCCTGGGTTGGCCCAGGTCTGAAAGTGTCCGTGCCAAGAGGGGTCCCAGGGGTCCCGGCCCCTGGAGGGTGCTGGAGCTAACAGGGTGCGGTGGGATTCAGAGACTATCTCTGATGGTGCGATAATGGCGGCCGGGGGATTAGCGAGACTCTGCTCAGAGAGGCAGCGGGGCTGGAGAAGGAAGGGGCCGATCGCCGGGAAAGATATGACTATTTAAAGATAATGATTGCATAAATTTAATTAGCACACTTTCACGCGGCAAATGGCCGTTTTGTAATTAATGTATCTGGCCTTACTAAGCATGAAAGATCCCATCCCTCCTCCTCCCCTCCCGCTCCCCCTCCTCTGCGGCCCTAATGAAAGACAGAGAGCAAGTGACAGAAACAGTTTGTCAGCGGCTCCAGGTGTCAGGGGCCTAATTGGCTGAGCTGAGGGAGGAGGGTGAGACGGGAGGGCTGGGGGGGTGAGGGAGGGGGGCCTCCTTGACTCGGGCCCCAGCCCAGGTTGGGAGATGAGGAGGAGGGGGAGGCCTGGGCCCCCTGGCGTGGGAGGGGGTCCCCCTCAGTAATTGCCAGAGACGAGGACGCAGATCGGCCGTGGCAGGGAGTGAGTGGTGGCAGGGAGGCCTCGTTAGTACCTGGGCAGACAAGCTGGCACATATCACAATGCGTTAAGGACTCACGGCCTTGATAGCTCAGGCCCTGCTTGCCCTAAGGAGCAGAGGCTCTTAGGTGGCATGAATGTATGAACAAATGAATGAGCCTCAGTTTCCCCTTCTGTAAAACGGTCCCCGGTTATCAAGAGGAAAAATGCCCATAGCCTTCCATTACTAAGCCTCCTATTATTAAGCCAAGCACCTACTACGCACGGGCAGCACCCCCATCCCT
Source organism: Diceros bicornis minor (assembly GCF_020826845.1). NCBI lineage: Eukaryota > Metazoa > Chordata > Mammalia > Perissodactyla > Rhinocerotidae > Diceros > Diceros bicornis. Next base: position 35,887,898 of record NC_080752.1, on the reverse strand, counting down.
CCCACCACAGCTGTCTGAAGGACGTGTATTTCAATTCTGAAACTGGAATGCATTTAGCATCCACTGCACCTGGCTATGGCCGTGGTAGCAGCTAGGTAGTACCACTGTCACATACCAGTGATGACAGAGCTGGGTGCGAAGCTTTTGTTGATGCCTTCCGATAAGACCGAGAAACGGCCAGCCTCTAATCATCTTAGATTCCAGGAATACAGGTATCGGCTGTTCCGTGCTACAGATCAAGAAATTGAGGCTCTGGGAAGCTAAATCATTCTCCCAAGTCTACACAATTAGTAAATGGTGGGTTGGGCTTTGAACTCAGAAGGTGTAACTCCAAAGTCGAATTCTCTTTCTAGCATCTACCTAAGGGACCCACTGCAGGGCCAGCTCAGCACCTTTCCCTTCCCCAGGGTACCATCAAGATGCTCGACTGCCTCCATAGGAAAGCCTCTGTTAGGTGGGTACAGCTGTCAATCGCAATAATGTCCCAAAAGTTAGAGCTGCCTGGTTTTCCTAGGGGGTGACCAGATAACCCTCTTGAGAGGGTTCGAGCTGCCATGCCAAATCTTTGTGTAGTGGCCACCTTGGGGGCTGTGTGCACTCCCACCTCCCTGACAATGACCCTCCCCCGTCTTCACCAGCTGCCCTCTGCCAGCCTCAGCCACTGGCCACCGCCCCAGTCAGCCCAGCCCCTGCCCAGTTTTCTCTGAAAGGCAGAGCAGGGAGGCCTTGATCCAGCCCAGGCAGGGTGGAGCGGGGCCCTGCCAGCCCTCTCCCGAACCAAATTCAATTTCGAAGCTTAATGAGTTTGCAGAGGAGCCGGGTGAGCTCGCTGACGCCACTCCTTGCCGGCTGGGTGGTTCCCGACCGGGCCACCGAGCGTGCAGCGGCCGGAGCAGGGAGAGCCCTGGGCTCCTTCGAGAGTGGCAGGGGCACTGAGCGAGTGAAAAATGTCAGAGCAAATTGCTCTTGACAGCGTTAATATCTGCACCTCATAGCAATAATTACATGTAAATAAATAGCAAAATCACACTCAGCTGGAGGCAGCTTGGGGAGGACAGACGCTGCTAAGGACCAGCTGGGGACCCGGACTGCTCTGCTCCATCCGTTTCTTTCCTCTGCGAGTCTCTGCTCCCTGTCACTCTCACCCAGAAGCTTGCTGCAGCACAGAGCAGAGACCTCACGATCCCGGCCACTCACACTAAAAACGGAAGGGAAAAAGAAAACACTGGGTCCCCCCACGCTCTCATCCAGCTGTGGGGGAACAGCTGGACCAAGCATCCTCCCAGCCTCTTTCTCTCCTCCCTCTCTAAGCATATTATTCCATCTCTGGGTCTCTGAGAGAGATGTCTCTGAAATCCACATCTCTGCCCCGACCTCTATCCTAGCACCCTCTGGGCTGCCTCGTGGCCTTGATCCCCACACATCAACCCCGGTCCAGATCCTCTTCCTGCACTCCCTGCTTCTGTCCGTGATTGCATCGCCCTCTTGGTCACCCAGACTCCAGACAGCCCAGTCATCCGCACCTTCCAGCTCAGTCCCAACATCCACGTTGCCGTGCAACATCGTGCACCATGCAGAGTCACAAGATAACGTGGCGCAACTTCCCGGAGTGTCAACTTGACCCGATGCTAAGTTATTATATTATTATGGCCAACAAATATGGCTCCACAGGGGCAAAGAATGCAAACTGTGCATGCATTTTAAAGATAATACACAGAAGTCTGAGTTACACCCCGCCCTCAGGGCCCAGGGGGCACACACTCGACTATTATCGGGGTACTTTGGAGAGAAGTTTGAGAAGCCCAGTGTGCAACCAGAGTGGCCTCTTGTTGCCATGCTTGGGGGCCTACTGGTTTGGTTTTGTGCTTTTGTCTGCAAATGCTAGGACCCTGTCTTATCCATGTCTGGATTCACAGTACTTAGCAAAAGGCCTTTGGAGGTGTTTGAGGGAGGAAGAAAGGAAACAAAAAGGAAGTGAAAGGCTTGGAGAAAGGGAAGGAAGGAAAGAAAAAGCATGGGAAGGTAGGAGACGGGGGAGGAAGCTGCCGCCCAGGGAGGTGACACCCTCCAAATGAGCCCAGGTATACCAGATAGTTGGATTCAATGCAGGGTTCTACCCTCCCTTCCCCTGATGGACCCGAGGGCCGTCCTGGGACCAGCCTTCCACCTACCCTCTGCCTGCACTGTAGAGAGTCCCCAGAATCAGGGCTCCCTGCCCCGGGAGAAGGAGCACAGAGGGCCCTCCAGCTACCTCAGGGCCCTGCCTGCCTCGCTGGCTCAGGGCGGGGAACGCAGGCTCCATTCTTTGCGAAACAAATATCTTCTCCAGAGCAGCTCCCGCGTCCCACACTGCCTTGTTTAGCGCACCGACTAATCCACTTATCGAGGATAAAGCGCCTGTGAATCCCCATTTGATAAAGGCAGCCACAAAATTATCAAAAACGTGCCCACGGCTCTGACGTACTAAACAAACAAGAGGCTGGGGACAGCCGTGGAGAGATGTTGTCTCTTTGCAGTCCCCGGGCTGGGAGAGATGCAGGAGGAGATAGCAGCTTTCTCACTCATGCTGCAGGCTGGGAAAGCGATGCCGCGGGTTATTCCAGAAGAGGGTTGGGCAAGGTGGGGAAAGCAGCCAGAATGCAGTCCCCACTCCATCCTATACTGCATGCACCCCAACGCCAGCCCAGGTCCCCAGCTCCCTTAACAACCCAACTCCCTGACCCTCTTGCTGACCACACTTCCAAATGTGACCATTCATGATCCTAGCTAATATTTCTTTGATGCTTATTCTGTGCCAAGTAGCATTCTCAGCATTCATGTGTTAATCCATTTACTCCTCACACAGCCCTGTAAAACAGGTACTACCATCATCTACATTTTATAGATGAGGAAACTGAGGCACAGAGAGGTCAAGTCACTTGCTTAAGATCACACAGCTGGTAGCCACTGCTCCCAGTTGCAGAGTTATTACCTATATTTTAGATAAATGCACTCCAATTCCACCATGACCAATTCAAACTCACCGCATCTCCAACTATGGTCCCCAACTCTGACAGCAGTCCCCTAAACCACCTGGCTGTACCCCAAACTATCCATGATCCCCTCCCCTGCCACTCTGCACAGGGCCTTCAAGTTGCTGAAGCCCGTTTGCCCCCCATATAATCTGATGACTGTCAAGTTCACCTCCTTGCGTCACTGAGAGCTAAAGTCATTCTTCTGCGCCCCACGTCCACCATTAGCGACTCTGTTATCAGGGCCGTGGGGGCCCCCCGGCAGCCCCCCCTGAGGCCTTTCCGCTTTGCCCCAAGGGGCTCCGGGTACTTCGCTGACACGGCCTCTTGACCACGGCAGCAGGATTATTAACATCATCACCCAGACAGGAAAACAGAGACTTGAAGGAAAACTCAGCCACAGTTGACTGGCTCATCTCAGGGGGGCTCTGAGGGGGGTCTCTTCTCTCTCCTGGTGGCCAGGGGAAGTCCAGGAAGAGGGAGGGACCAGGCGGGGGTTCTGGAAGGCTCGGTCTCTGTGCAGCCCACACACCCACCAGCTCCTGCTTGGGGAGGAGGGGCTGGTCCCAGGCCTAGGGGGTGGGGACATTAATCACAGGGGAGCACCTGTCAGGGTGGTATCTGGAACTAAAGGAAAACACTTGGTAGAAGGGCAGGACTTCTCACCCCGGGCTCTGGAGGCTCTGGATCAACCACCGCCACACCAGGAGGCCAGGGCTGGGAGCAGGGCATCTGGGGTTCAGGTCCAGGTGGCCCCCTCGTTTTGGGAAAAGGTCCCTGCTGCGGACCTGGGGACCATGGGTGGGAGAAGGGAGCATGGAGAGAAGCTGGGCTCTGGCAGCTTCCCCTGTCAGGACAAACGGTCCTTTTCTGCTGCTGCTATGCTCTTCATGGAGGAACCCAAGGCGAAGTTCCTTCTCTCCCCAAAGCCACACAGCTAGGAGGTGGCAGGGCTGGGATTCACATTCAGGCCCGTCTGACTGCAGAGCCGTGTCTGCAGCTCCCTCAAGCCCTCTCTGCACCTGCCCCCTCCGGCTTTGGGGTCCTCCCTCCTGTCTCGGCTCCCTGTCCCCGTCCCATTTCTGTAAGTGCATCTCCCTCCAATTGTGTCTCTGACTCTCCATCACTCCCGTCACCCATGGCCTCTCCCTGTTTCTTTCTGTCTTTTTCTTCCCGTCTCTGTCCCTGTCTGCGCGCCTCTCTCTGTGTTGCTGTCTCTCGTTCTTTCTCTCTGTCTCTCTCCCTTCCTGTCTCTATCTCTCTACGTGCTTCTCTCTCAGCCTCTCTTTGTTTCCCAGTCTGTGTCCCTTTCCCTCTGCCTCCACTGCTCCTCCATCGCTCCCTTGCCCTGTCCGTTCTGCACGTCTGTCTGTCTGTCCTCTTCCATGCCCCTCTGCCCACCACCCCTGCATGCCTCCAGCAGGAGGCACCTCCTGAATCAGCCCTGGAGCTTAGTGGGCCAGGACTGAGCCCGCCACGCAGGGTGCCAGGCTCGCACTGGGTCCAGCTGGTTGTCAGCCTAGTACAGGACTGCAGGGCTGGAAGAACCCTCAGCCTGCCTCCCTGCACCCCTGCTTCCTCCTCTGGGCCTCTGAGAGATTTCAGCTTCCCTCCCAGGCCCCTTCCTGTCTCCATCCTCTGCTGTCCAGGGTGGTCCACTCTGAGTCACCGCAGGAGCTTGTGAGGCATCTGAGGGCTGGGGAGTAGGAGAGGGCACGACAAGGTCATTTTGGCCAGTGCTTCTCAAATTTTCCTGTGCGTGCAAATCCCCTGGGAACTTGTTAAAGTGCAGACCAGGGGTCTAGTCTGGTCCTGCCTGTTCTGGCAGCCCAGCACTAAGGAGGGATTTAATCTCTGCGCTCAGACAGACCTGGGTTTTGGATTCCGACACCGTCCCCTGCTGTGACCTTGAGCCGTGCCTCTCTGAGTCTGCAGAATGGGCAGGATGATTCCAGGCCCTCAGGGCTCGGCAAGGATCAAATAGCTAAAGGGGCCAAAGCGCCTCGCTGACCCCCAGGTTCTGAACAAATTGGAGATGGTGTTGCCATTATCATGGTGCCGGAATAGCAACCCCACTTCAAGGTGGGGCCCCAGTTGGGACAGCTGCTTCTCCCCAGAGGCCTAGAGAGGGAGGATGGAGTTGGGTGGGGCTGGAGCAGCACCAGGGGCTCAGGGAAGGATGGTCAGCGGGCTGCGGATCGGGAGGGCATATCTGGTGGGGAGGGGAAGGCAGCTCCTGGGGGAGGCTCAGCAACTTCTGCCCCTAGGCATTACGTCTCAATTTCAGCTGGGATGTGTTCTCTTTGTGTAAGACACTAGCCAGGGCCCTCACGGGACCTTAATCCTCCGGTGCCGCTGTAGCTCAGACCCCGGGTCTGGCCAGAAGATTGCATGCTGAGCCCTCAGGCTCTCTGCTGACCCCCAACAGACCAGTGGGAAGGAGGCACAGGAGGGGGGCAGAGGTGGGTCTCCCTCCCGAACCCACCCGAGTCTCCTCGGCTCGTGCTCAATGCTTGAAAAGATTTCCCAGGGCTTTGTGTCAAAGTGCGGACGGTCCATGCCACTCGGAGCAGAGGCAGAGATGACTGTAAATGCTGTCCACTGACCCTCTGAGATGATCAGGCCACTGCCACACCCACTGTGCCCTCGGAAACGTCCTGCTCATCCCTGAGTCTTTCTAGGCAGAGGAAAGTGTGCAGGGCCCTTGTGGGGGCTTCTCTTTGTAAAAGCAGGCAGCAAGTGAGGTTAACTATTTCTAGGGTGCCTTCTAGCTGGGAGATTGCTGGAGAGGGCATCTCAGTTCAATTCAAACAGATCCTCCTCTGAGTCACTTCCTAAAGAAAGCGGGGTCAAAGTGCTGATGTGATGTTGACACGGTGAAGGCTTGCGAACCCAGGCTGCCTCGAACAGTGCGCTCTTTAAAATAGGGATTCTCCCAGTCCCTGTACAGACCTACCGCTTCAGCATGTCAGGGTGGAGCCTGGGAATTTAGACTTCTAACGGGCATCCCAGATCATTCTGATGCACAGGTTTGGGAACCACTGACTCCATTTAATCCCCTACCCTGCAAAGAACGCACTCTCCAACAGTCTTGACAAAACCAGTCTGCCCGCATCCCCCGGAGACGGGGCGCTCGCTGCTTCACAAGGCTGTCTATGCATCCGCAGCCAGTTCCCACCGGGAAGGTCCTTCTTCATCCCGAATTCTGCCTCCCCGCGACCTCTGGAACATGCTGGCTCTCTCAGTCCCCAACAGAAAGCCCCGTGGAGGTTTAGGGGGGATTATGAAGGTCCTCTTTTGGCCTCACTTCGCATAATCTGACCTCCTGCCCCTTCCTGAACCTCCGAGTTGGATCCCAGCTTGCCAAGGAAGGTGGCTGGAAAGCAAAGCTGGACCTCCCGGTAGCCCATCCAGCCTAGCCAAGCCGGCAATCCCTTCTTTCTGGAGGCTTCTGGTTTGCTTGCTTGTCTCCTGCCAAACTATCTAGAAGGTCCTTGAAGGCAGGAGCCACCGGCCGGGCACAGAAGGGATGCCCACTGTGGCCAGTGCCTGCCCACAGTTGTTTCCTGGACCCCTACTCTGTGCCAGGCTTTGTGCTGGGGACCAGGCTAGCCTGGTCCTTGCTGGAGGGGGACACAGCAGTATCCAGATTCAGAGGCAAAACTGCTACCCTGAGAGGGAGTGGGGCCACCCAGACCCGAGGGTCAGCGACAGCTTCTCAGAGGAGGTGATCCCTGAGCTGAGACCAGAGAGATGAATAGGGTTCGGCTAGGGAAGAGCGGTGAGGGTGAGAATGTCGTAGCAAGTGCATTGGCGTAAGGGGACCAAACGAGTGGATAGGGAATGTGGAAGGAAGCCCTCCCTGGAGGCGCTGCCAAGGAAGTAGGCGCCTGTCTGCTTCCCTCCAGAGCGAGCGGGGCTCGCGCGCTCACCGGGCCGCCCTGCCCTCGGCCCGTGCGTCCGGGACGGGACGGCGGAGGCAGGAGGCAGGACCGCGCCCACGCGCCCGGCGCGCGTTCCGGGGGCGGCCGGCCGCCGCTGCTCCCCGATCCCGGCCGGGCAGCGGGAATTAAGCAGGCCGCCGAGCCGCGCGCGTCCTTATCTCGGGGAGACAGTTGTTGGGAATCACTTTGACTGAATGGTTTTGTCTCCCCGCATTTTCCACTGTCAGGCGGCCTCGGGCCATGGATCAAAGGCGCGCGGCGGCGGCGGTGGCGGCGGCGCAGGGAGGGGCGGCCGCGGATCCCCGATCCCCCCGGCCCCCACCTTCCTGGCCGCCGCCCCCGCCCCGCCCCCGGCCCCGGCCAGGACCAGAACCTGCGCCTGGAACCCGCGCCCAGCGCCTGCCTGACCTCCGGCCCCGTGAGCGAGCTGGAGAGTCCGAGAGGTGCGAGGGCTTGGGAAAGGAGAAATGGGGGGCAGGGCGGGGGGGGGGGGGACACGGGAGGGGGCTGGAGATGGAGAAAGAAGAGGTGTTTGGGGAGGAATCAGGAAATGAGAGGACTGGAGAAGAATGGGAGAGATTAGGGGAAAGGGAATGGGGCGCTGGATTTGAGAGGAGGAGGGTCTGAGAGATGACGGTCTGCAAAGGGGGTGAGGGAAAAGGGGGCCAAAGGGAGAGAAGGGCCCGGAGAACCCGGAACTGGAGGAAGTTCGGGGAGAGAGAAACAGGAAGCAGGGGGAAAAAAGAAATCAGCCGTTCATTTCCCATCAGCTGGGCCCAGAGAAATTTCTGGGCTGAAGGACAGGACACGGAGGGGAGGCTGGCTGCAGGAGAAGGAAAGTGGGATGGCAGGCCTGGCTGGGCTGGGGTAGAGGCTGTCCTCCCTCGGAAGAATGTGCTGACCCCTTGTCACTTAGAAGGAAGCAGACGCGCAAAGCAGGGGTGACTGGCTGAGGCTGCACAGGAGTTGGCGTGGCACTCAGGCCTGACCTTCTGAACGTCGCCAACCATGCCTGGGGAACAGTCTCCCAGATCTCAGATGCTCCCAGAAACTCCAGGGGAGGAGCCTCCTCTGCCTGTGTCCTCCCCATCAGCCACCATCTGGCAGCAGAGCTCCCTGGAGCTGCTCGGAGCCCCTGTCCCCACCCCCAAAGGTGTTGGAGAAATGTTCAGGGCTGGGGAGAGGGCCTGAGGGAGAAGGGGCTAATGGGAGGGTCAGGAGTGGGGGGAGGCCCTGGGGCTGAGGTTGGGGTGGGGCAGGAGCCTAGACAGGGAGGCAGAAGAAGCAGTAAACTGGAAGGTGCTGGGGGAAAATTAATTCCCCAACGGGAGATCTGGAGCCTGGCCCTGCACCGACTCACTGGGTGGCCTTGGGAGCCCCCATCTGCAATAGCCCCTGCACTGTGCCAGGTGCCAGCATGCTCTGCTTACATCAACACACTTACTTCTCAGACTTCTCTATGAGAGGGGAACTGTTATTAGCCCCACTTTACAGGGGGGGAAACTGAGGCAGAGAAGAACCCGTTTGGAATCACACAGGTGGGAAGTGACAGCGCTGGGGACTGGGGCCCAGGGGTTCCAGAGCCTGCCTCCTGAGGCCTCATAGGGCACTGGAAATAGTGAGATCAGAGTCGTGTTTGGGGCCGTCAAAGATCTCACCAGTGAGTGGGAAACAGACCGTTTTCATGACATGTACTGGGTAAGAGCATGGTCTCTGTGGCCACGCTGGCTGGGGTCAAGTCCAGCGCCTGCCACTTGTTAACAACTTACCTTAGGCACATTATTTAAACTGCTGGGTGCCTCTGTCCCCTCATTTGTGAGACAAAAATAATTTGAGGCCTCCTCCTTCCAGAGGAGATGTTATGACGATTAAATGAGATAATCCATGTAACCAGCTTAGCATGGCATCTGGCATGCGGTCAGTGCTCAAAAAAATTGAACCATTGTTACTACTATTATTAATTTGTCTAATAATACAGGTACTTTTAATGTACTGACAAAATGTCATCAATGCACCAGGAAGGCACAGCTAGCCCGCCACGAGGGGCTGAGGAAGGCATCCTGGAAGGGGGCCGAGTCTTAAAGAATGAATAAGATTGGGTTGCGATGATGATGGGGCTGTAGGGGAGAAGGTCCCAGGCAGAGGGAACAGCAGGTGGTAAGACCTGGAGGCAGGGGAGGGCATGGCCTTGGGGACCCTCAAAGGCACCCCCGCCTTCCTACCTGGGGTCTTGCCTGGCCTCCCAGGTCCGGTCACCCGGCCATCCTGGCGGCCTCCCTCCCGCTGGGGACCCAAGGGACAGGCCTGAGCAGCTCCGAGTCTGCCCGCTGTATTAATTGCTAATCTCCCTCATTTTCTCCCCCTCGATCTGCCGGGACGGTCTCATTCTGAGCCCCCGTGCTAATCAGAAAGAAGGACAAATCCATTATTTCCATTCTTTCCTACCAAGCCAGGCAGCTCCAGACAGCTAAACCTGGGCCTGCTGGGAAGCAGAGGCAGGGGCCCCAGGAGAGTGGAGAGGAGGCGTAGCACGGAGAGGAGGGTCGCCCCAGCACGGAGAGGAGGGTCGCCCCCGCCTGTGGATCTAGAGGCTGCAACTCACGTGCTGGTATACAGAACCCGCAGAAGTCGCAGACTTTGAGCAGGGAGGTTCCTTACTAGCTGTTGGTCTATCTCTTCCATCGTACAGATAGGGAAACTGAGGACCAGAATGAGGAGGCCTCTGCCAAGGTCACACCCTTGACCTTGGTGGGTCAGAAGCAGAGCCGGGAGGGAACTCAGATCTCCCGACTTTCCAACCAGTGACCAGACCTGGCCTGGGCTGAGCAGGACCTCCAGTCCCCGAAAAGAAATGGCCTAAGCAGAGAAACCTAGCAGGACCTCGCTAATTCAGTTTCTAATCTGGGCAGAGAGAAGCAGAGAGGGAAAAACTGTCCCTTATTAAGCTTTTCCTATATGCCAGGTGAGTTGTATTGGCCCCATTTTACAGATGAGGAAACTGAGGCTCAGAGAGCTCAGGTAACTTGCCCATTGTCACACAGCAAGTAAGTAGAGGACCCAGAATCCAAACCCCAGTCTGTGTGATCATTCCACTGTGCCCATGATGTATCTGAGTTAGCCACTGTTTTAGTGTTTGCCGTATTCTTTACTGCTGTCCTGTCTGCACCAACCTCCTGACCCTTCCTATTTTACCCTGAGCAAATCCTATCTCCCCTTTGAGACTCCTCCTCCGGGAAGCCTTCTCTGACCGTGCCATCCCTTCTCCAACTCCTCTGCTCTTCCTCTCTTGTCTGACCAGAATCCCACTCAGTTGTCAACAACTGAGTCTCTCATTGCTCTTTGGGGTGCGGGGAGTATTGTCTCCCCCAAAATAGACTTAGTAAGAGCAGAGACAGCCATGTGTATTTTCTGTTTTGAGCCTCCCTATACGTTGTCTCAGTCACAGGAGCTGGATGAATGGATTTGAAGGGAATCGTACGTAATGACATTGAAGTGCAAACCAAATGATCAGCTGCCTCAGAACCTCTTGGGAACAGCCCACAGCTGCTGTAATCAGGCCTGCAGGACCCCGGGTTCACCAACAGTTATTGGAGGCCCACTACGTGCCAGCACTGAGTTCTGTGTGTCACCAAAGGAAGCACCACGTACTGAGAATTGCTGCCGCGCCTGTGGTCCTACTGGAAGACTGTGGTCCCTGACATCAGGTGGTGCATGGAAGCATCTAGGTCTCCCCTGGCCCACTTGTTTATGAGACAAGCTACTGCCCACACCTTCTCAAGGTGTGGGGTCTAGATCACTGTAGATGTTTCAGTGGTGGGCAAAAAAGGGTCCCAGAACATCCCTTGAGGGCAGCCCTCAACCCACATCTCTTTTCCAGACTCAGGGAGGTGGGTTAAGACACCATCTTCCCAGAATTCCACTCGTCCTCTAAGAAAAGAGGAAAGGCCAGGGTGGCCCTCAATGATGAAAAGACCCCAAAGTCACCAGGAAACCAGGCCATAAGTCAGGGCCCCCCTTTCCCAGCAGGGTGTGCCCATAGGCATGACCGCCCTCCTACCATCAGTCTGGAAAGTTCCTGATCCCAGTCTCGCCTGTCTCTCCCCCGCCCCCTCAGTCCCCTCCACCCAGCAAAAAGGGATGAGAAGGGCAGAGACATAAACACGGGTCTGTTTTCACAGGAGACGAGGCTGGTCCAGGCCTCTCCCTGTGGGCTGGAGCTGGGCCTCTGACGGACCAGAGCAGGTGGTTATGTTTGGCGAGGAGCCGCTGGGGGGAAATAACTCAGCTTTTCCCACTGAGGTAGGTTAACCGTGGACAAAGGCAGAGCTGGACGTGAGAGCAGGATCTTGGCAGGGTCTGTCCCCCCAGGGGCCGGAAGGGCTCAAGGATACCCAGGGCCCCACAGCCAATTCTCTGAGCCTTATTGCTCAGCCCTGCCCAGGAGTCAAGGGGGAAGGGGCACTCGGGGTGTGGGGGGCCCCCGATGAGCTGAGTGGACACTCCCCATGGCCCCCAATTGGTACCCTGATCAGTCAGGGCTGTGACCAGGGGCTGGCAGATGTGGCCGAGGTGGGGGAGCTCTGGGAGCTGGGCTATCCTTGGGGACGGTGAAAGCCAGCTGGGGAGGGCAGACACTGCAAAATGGCATTTGGCTTCAGGTCCCAGAAAATCTGGCTACAGACTCTTGGCCCTTTCCACAGCTGACCCCTGGCCCCACACCGTCACCACTGGTCATGGTGAGAAATGGGTAGATGGGTGGGTGGGTGACTCAGTTAGTTTTTCTCTAATCCTGGGAAAAACCAGTGTCAGAGTCAGTGTCTTTCCTACATGAGCCAGTCATTCCCTTCCATCCCAGCTCATCCTTCCCCAGCGCCGAGAGTGGGTGGGGGAGACAGCCTTTCCTGTGCTTTCTGCACAGAGGGGTGCTACCTGCACCCAGCGTCCTCTCTCCCCAAGACTGAGGTCAGTGGAACCCCCTACACTGTCCTGGATTGGAAACCAACGCAGGCATTTTCCAACCAAATGAAGGGAGTGAAGGAGAGAAGGAAGGGAGGGAAGAGACGGAAGAGATGGGATGGAAGTAAGGCGGAGTTGGGAGGCCAGGGCACAGAAGCAGAGGTGGAGAATGCTCGTGTATTAAGCACCTACTACATACTAGGCACTTCACTCAAATTCTCCCTTAATCCTCACAGCAGCCCCTGAGAGGCAGGGATTATCACTCCCATTTTCACACAAGGAAAATGAAGCCCAGAGAGGTTAAGCAAGCTGCCCCAAGCCACACAGCAACTTAGTAAGTGGCGGAACCAGAACTCCAAATCAGGACTGCCTGTTGGCAAAGGCCACATGGTTTCTCTCGACCCAGGCTTCCTCCCACTCATGGGGGCCTGCGGGAGAGGCCTCTCGGGAAGGGGAAAGCCTGGAAGAGACCCTCAGAAGGCAGAGGAGAGGGAGGTGGAGCGGGAGGGAAGCTGGAGGCAGAGGAGGTGCTGGGGAAGAGAGGAGAAGGAAGGGCTGGGTGGGGCCCCCGAGGAGCGCTCGGCTGGGGTTAAAGCCCCTGTGCCTACAACCCGCTAAGCCGGAGAAATGAATTCTGATCCCTCCAAAACCCAACCTTGGAAAATGCGCGAGAGCAGGGTCTCCTTTCAGGAGAGCAGGAAATCCTCCACACCTCCTCCCGACGCCCCAGTAATGCCAGGATGTCCCCAATCTGCTTTGAGGAATGGAGAGATTAAGAATAATAAAAAAATTGCAATAAAATATGTGTGAAGGAGGGGGTAATTGTGGACAAACGCAGCATTCAAATTCATTTTTCAGCTCTTTTACACACCATTTCAATCTTATTTTCTGCTTGTTAATGAGATCTTGTTGCCTGGGCTAGGCAAAACCTTCCAATATCAGGACGTAATTGCACATAATTTTCTCTCCTACCAGTGATTTGCATCAGTTTTTTAAAAATTCTGGGCTATTTAACACCCCACCGTCCCCCTCCCCGTCTTCCTGCCTACAAACCTCCCACTCCCCCCTCCTTCCTCGTCCCTGGTCCAGCAAGACTCATTTTAAATGCTTATTATAAACGCAGTGTCGCCAATAAAGGGGAAAAAAACACCAAGAGGAAGTGAGAAGAGAAAGAGGCGAAGGGAGTTTCCAGCACCCACCACGTGGGGGGCTCAGTCCCCCAGAGCGAGTGGCCTGTCTGGATCTTGTCCCTCTGAGGGTCATGGGAAGGTGCGGTGCATAGGTCAGCAGATCTGCGTTAGAATCCCATTTCTGCCACTCCCCTGCTCTGTGGCCTTCAGCAAGTTACTTAACCTCTCTGAGCCTGTCTCCCCAAGTGTAGGGCTTCTGTGGGGCTTGAATGACTTCACAGAGCAGACGTGAAGCCTACATGGGATCTGGCACTCCGTAGGTGTGCAGCTGATGGAGTGTCTTTCCTTGTTGGATTGGCTTCCCGGGAGGCCTCAGTGATGCCGGGAGGGCAGTGTCAGGAATCCACAGTTGAGAGGCATCCAGGAGAACTCATTCATAAAGAAATTAAAACAAAGCCTTTATTCCTACTGTATTCCTGCTGGTCTCAGAAGGAAGGAGAGGCTTGGCCTTTGAGGATATAGACTCTGAACCTGGCTATGCCATTGATTGCCACTCTAGCCTTGAACCTCAACTTCCCCATATGGACCATAAGACCAATCTCCCGGAGCAGATACAACAGATAACACAGTGGGCTCTGGAGCCAGGCTGTTCAAATCCCAGCTCTGCCACTTCCCAGAACCTACCACAGAGGCTGGCACATGGTGGGGGCTTAATAAATATTTGTTGGATGGGTGGATGGATGGGTGGATGGATGGATAGAGGACTCTGTAAAATGACAGTCACAAGATAACTGCCAAGATTCCATGGGTGAGAGCAGGTACAGCGTTTGGCCTGTCCGTGCCAGCCCTCTGTAAGCGTGCACTCCACGTTAGCTGTCACTGCAATTATGAGCACAGGAGGGAAAGGAGGAAAAAGTCAAGAATCGAGAAAGGACAGAAAGTCTTGGTTTCCTGGGATTATGGCCTGTGATTAACCGCCCACTTAGAGAATAGTTTCCATCAGTTCAGTGTGGGGGACATTGTGGACGTGTAAATCCCTTTACAGGTTCCTTCATGTTAAGCTCCAGAGAGGAGCAAAGGGGACGAGGAACGTGGGACTTTATGAAGGAGCGAAAGGAGCACTGGTGGCAAGATGGCAACTCCCTTTCCCAGGACGCAGTGGCAGAGGCTCTCGCCTAGGGGTCTGGAGACCTGGGTGCCGGTCCCAGCTCGGCCGCTAACCCGGCTGTGTGATTTGGGGCAATTTTATCCCCCTCTCTGGGCCTCAGTGTCCACTTCCAACTCTGACAGAGTCTGCGTCTAAAAAGCCTGGAGGAGAAGGAAGCTCCAACTAGGGGCTGCCCCCTGGAGACACGTCCACGCAGGCCCTGAAGAAGCCTCCAGCCTGGGGCCCCCTGTCTGTAGCCTCCAGCCCAAATGACCCTCGAAATGGCAGAACTTTGCTCCTGATTCTTCGCCTGGGAGCTCGGCCTGGGTAGAGCTGCAGCTGCAAATGACTCCTCATCACACCCGGGACTCTCCAGGAGAGGGCTGCGCTTCCGCCATCAGACAAGGGCATCTATGGATGGGGAGTTCTTCTCTTCTGTCACACTATGAGCTCCTGAGGACAGGACCTGGGTCCCTCCTCTCTGACCTGATGCTCTTCTGGGCAAGGGCTGTGTCTCCCCCATCAGATTGGGGAATCCTAAGGGCAGGCCTGCGTGTCCCCCTTTCCATCTCTGCCCGCTACCCCCAAAAGCGTGCCCTGCTTGCAATTCCAAGACACAGGCTGGTACCAAATGATCAACTGCAGGTATCAGACAATTCAGAGTCATCCCCGTCACAAAAGGTTCCTTTTGCCCTAAGCTATCTTGAGCTGTCCTCTAAGAGCTGTTTTCCAAGTAACTGACCCTCAGCCTAGAGTGAGGGGCAGAGAGTGGGCTGGGGGTCTGTGAGTTCAACCCCGCACCAAGCCATCAGAGACCAGGTCTCCTGGGCAGGATTCATTTTCCCTACACCTCTTCAGAAGGAGCCAGTGCACAAAGCCGGGACATCCATGTGCTGAATGTCTGATCCCATAAGGCCGGGCTTTGGGCCTGGGCCATGAGGGAACCCAGCCCCATGGTATCTAAACCTCCCAGAAGGCTTCTGACTCAGCTCTGTCCATGGGCCCTAACTTGAGGTCCTGGCCTCACTTTTCTCATGCGTGACATGGGTCCAATGAGCTTTCCTCTCCCCCGAGCTGAAGGGACCAGCTTCCCGAGGTAGTTTCTTCCTGCTGCCAGTCTATCTCCAAAAAAGAGAGCAAGCATGGGCACCTCTGGGGCAGGAGGACAGCACGACTGGTTAAGATCTCAGGCTGCAGACACGTGGGTTTGAATCCTGGCTCTACCCCTCCAGTAGATCAGTTTATAGGAAGCACTCAGGACAGCCTGAGTCATGGGGGCTCAGGGTGTTAGCTGTCCTTGTCAACATCAGTATTAGACATATTGCATGACTTGCTTTTTAATTCAGTTTATTACCTGTCTGCCCTCACACTGCCAGCTCCACCAGGGTGGGGCTCTCCACCCCTCATGGCCACTGATTTATGCCTAGAACAGTGCCTGGCACACACAGGCACTCCATAACTATTAGTTATATTAGAGCCAGGGGGCAGGCACAGAGCTGAGATGGCTTTTCTGTGAGATTCTGCTGGGCAGCCTCTCCGTGGAGTCCCTGAGGCTGGGCAGCACCCACTTCCCAGGCCAGGCCTGAGACGAGGACCCAGGTCAACCCCTAGGAGGAGGCACGTCTTCCCCAGGGAGCAGCAAGCCGGCCACTGTGATGAGCAGATGCTCTGCAGAGCCCCAACTTCATCTCCCAGCATGGTCCCCTTGGCCTTTCGTAAGAACAAGGGCCAAGGCTATCTGGGTGATGGTGGCAGGGACCTGCAGTCCTGGGTGAGGGGACATGTGCCGGCCCCACAGCCCAGGACGAAGCCCCATCCCCTGCTGGGTGAGCCACAGAGAAACCCCTCCTGCTGACGAGACAGGACGTGGGAAGTGGGTCTGTCTTGGTGGAGACCGCCCACCCCCACCCCTCCCAAGACCACACAGATGTGCTGAAGATGTGCAGTCAGCCTGCTCAGACGGAGGAGAAAGTGTATGGGGAGTCGGAGCTCAGAAATGCCAGGAACTTTTGTACAAGACCCAGAAACAGCCCCCTCGCTGCCCCCTTCCTTCAGGAAGTGTTCCCAGCTTAACCCTGGCGGTTCACATGCACAGAAGCACACACGGCCCCCGCGTGTCTGCCCTGTGAGCAGCCCCCTCCCCCTCCAGCAGCTGTTCACCTCCTGGTCCCCTCTGCCCCTGTCAGACCCTCATCTGTCTTCACACCTTTGGTGGGAACCTCTGGGCGAGCCTCCGACGTTCGCCCAATCCATCATGCCCCCACAGCCTCTCCGCCCTGAGGAACGGGGAGGAAGCCTCTGGAGGGTCTCTCAGAGGAGGGGCGAGGGTCCGACTCAGGCGGGAAGGAGGTCGGGCTTGATCTGGCTGCTCTGAGTAGTGGGTCAGTGTCTCTTCTCTCTCTCCCCAAGGTTCATCTCTGGGCACAAACAGTGCACGGAACATCCACACTCTTTACTCCCACTGCTGAATCACGCTCCAGAAGCCAGGGGCCCCTTATCTGCTAGTGTCTCCTCTGCCCTGTGACAAAGTGCTGCTGTGGGATAAACGTCAGCCCACATCGAGAGGGGAGGGCTGGGAAGAGCAGCGGTCAGGGAACCAGGGGCCCTGGCCTCTCCGCCCTGGCCCGGCCAGTGTGTCCTGGGCCCTCCATCTGGCTGGCCCACATAATCTCCACGGCCCTCTTCAGCTTTCCATGTGATGCTCCTCTAACTTGCTTTGTACCATAAGGCCAGGCCTGGACCACATTCTCGGGTGTGGACACCTCAGTGTTTGCAGCCACCCTCACCCAGCCGTCTCTGGGATCCTGTGGTGTCTGTCTCCTGACCCTGGAAGGTTAGCTCGGCCAGTTAGTCCTTGGCACTCATGAGATGGAGGTCACGGCCTTGAACCCCAGAAAGGCCAATTAGATTGCACTGGGAGAACATTCCAGTCTGCAGGCTGCATCGCCCCCCATAACGTGAGCCCCTCGAGGACTTGGCGCATCATGGTTAGGAGCTCTGCATGCAGCTGCCTACGTTTACCGGGCACTCCACTCTGCACCAGACCTGGGCTAAGGGCTTTACGTGGATCGACTCAATCTCCAACAACCCTGCAAGATAGGTGCTGGCATCAGCCCCATTTCACGGATGAGAAAATCGAGGCAGAGAAAGGAGAAGGGATCTTACCCACAAGTAAACGATGGAACTGAAATGCAGTCAGCCCTCAACTACACACATTAATAGAGGCAAACAGGAATGAGCCCCAAATGTGCAGGAAATTAACATCCTTGGGAAGGTTTTAGACCAGGGGGTAGCGATTGCTTTTGGTAAGGGCCAGACAGTAACTATTTTAGGCTTTGTGGGCCATGTGGTCTCTTTTTTGAAACTACCCAACTCTGTGGTTGTAGCGCAGAAGTGGCCATAAGTACGTAAATGGATGGGTGTGGCTGTGTTTGAATAAAATTTTATTTACAAAAACAGGTAGCTGGAATGACGTGGCCCCAGGGATGTAACTGACCTCCCCTTTGACCTCTTTTTTCCTTCAGGTAACAGGTTTCTCGTACTTAATAATATAATTTATTGTCCTGGCAAAGGGAGGAGGGGGGCAAGAGCCCTGATGTTTATTAGGCCCATATTTTGTACCGGCTCTGTGCTGGGCGCTTTGAACAGTTAGCACGTTGAACGCAGAGAACACCCACCCTTCTTAGGAGGTTGCAACAGTCTTTGTGTAATCACTCTTTGTGTAATGGGGTAAACTGAGGCTCAGAGATGCCAGCTCGCCTAACACCCTGAGTGGCGGGGCTGAGATTTCAGCCCCCTCCAGGCCTTCGCCTGTTCTCCCGCCCTACAGCTGTTCACTTCAGTTTGCATCACTCGTATTCTCACCCCAGACGTGAGGGAGGTGTCTCAGAAGGTGCGAGGCAGAGCAAAAGCAGTCCTGGATTTAATTCCTTCCCCTGTGGGTACTGGAGACCGTGCCTAGTTATAAAAATGAACTCATGGGTTCCTCAAATTTGCTGGAACTTCCAGTGTCACTGAGTCCTGTTCCCCAAACCCACCAATGACCACCATCAGCCGGTAACCACCAGCCAATAACCCCTATCAGCCCCAGCTTTGTCTTCCTGACTTCATCCAAAGAAGGTCCCACAACTTCTAACGGCACCATCGGGCAATGAGTGACTTAACCAGCAACCAGCCACACGTGAGTGAACAGAGTTCCAAGACCCAGTGGGAGTCGAGCTCCCGTCTAGAACCCCAGCTGCAGTTCTCTCCACCAATGGGATGCGGTTCTGCCCTTCCCTCATGGGTCACTCCTGGTGAAAGGCGGGAGATGGAGCACAGGATGGAACGCAGGAAGGACTCCTGATTCTAGAACAAAGCCCCAACCACAGTCAGCGTCCCGCAGGAAATGGTGCAACACTTCCACCAATGCACTGCCTGAAAATGCCCGACTTTTATGGACTGAACCGCCATGAGGTGGGGGGTGGGCCAGTTTCACAAGCTCTGGATGGCTTTCGGGCCAGCAGCAAGTCTATAATACAGTATCTGTTGTTTCTGGGTGGCAAGAAGCATGGAAACCTGTTACGGAAACCCTTTCGCCACACCCGCCCGCTGGGTCGCCCAGGGCTGCAGCTTGAAGAAGGTAAACCCGGGGTGGAGGGTCACAGAACACTGACAAGTGACGGAGCAAGGAGCATCCTCTCCTCCTCCTTCAACCCTCGCAAGGTACCAACAGCCAGCAGTTTTGTGGAGACCAGCAAATTCTTCCCCAAGGAAGAGCCAACCTGTGTCACGCATAGCCCCGACTGGCTGGGCGGCGTCTGGCCATGGGACCCCGGGCAGAGGGGCCAGGCCACCCACCTGAGGAGACAGGCCGTTGCTGACGGGGTTCATGTGGTTGGAGGGCGCTGCCGGGTTCATGAAGCTGTCGGAGTAGCTGGAGAAGCTGTGGCGGGCTCCGTAGGCAGAGCTGGTGTCAGCGGCCGCGGCTGCCGCAGCCAGGCCCCCCTGGTGCATGGTGGACGGCGGGAGGGGCTGGGGCCGGTGCACAGTGCTGCCCCCGTCTGTGGAGAGACCCAGGGGAGAGCCTGAGCAAGTGGCAGGGGAAAAGACTCCTGTCTGGAGAGGAGCCATGAGCCTCCTTCTCCGTCTCCATGCCCTGGAGGGACGCTACTTGGGATGGGACAAGCTGGCTTCTGGACAGGGCACTAGGGACTGGCCAGGTCCTGAATGACAGCCAACCAACATTCTGGATGACTTCTGGGCAACTGCCCGCTGGCCCTGTTGCTCAGTGCTTGGCACACAGTAGGTGCTCAATAAATGTGATCTGGACTGAAAGTCAGTCTTTGCTGGGGACTCTGGTAACCTACGCAGTCCAGGCCTGATCCGACGGCACCTTGCCAGGTGCTTTTACAAATGCTGTCTAAGGGTACAAAGCAAGAATATGATTGCCATTGTACAGATGAAGAAACTGAGGCTTGAGGGGGTCGGGGCACTTGTGCAAGGTGACAAAGCTAGGGAGTGGTGGGGCGAGGGTCTGGACTGCCATTTCTGTTCTCAGCTGCTGTTCTGCTCTGTCAGGGCCCCCTCCACGCAGCCTTCCACGCAGTGGATGGGACCGTCATCCTTGGCAACAGTTCAGTTTCTCTTTGAGAATCACAAGGAGGGTCCCCTGCCCCTCTCCTCAGCCTCCAGAGCTGCAGCCTGCCAGCCCTTTGAGAGGAGGCCACGGGGCTTCTTCACGAGACAGATGCCAAGGAGCAGGATTCCTAATGTGTGCTATGGGGCGGAGAGGAGGGGGAGGGCAGAATGGGGGGCAGGATCCAGGCAGGGTGGAGAGGAACCCTCTCCCGCCACAAAGCTCGCCATCTCTTCTGCATTTTAATAAGACCCCAGGAGGTTCATGTGACTTTACAGTTTAAGGAGCTCTACGCGTGGATATGGAGGCGACCTTGCTGATCCCCTGGGGATGCTCTGTGGCTCGTTGGCAAAGCCAAGAAGTTCAAGGGTAGGACCTCATCTTTTTTGTCCTAATAGCCTGCCCACGTGAAAGCAGACGAACCATCATAAAATAATAACTCGTTATTCCTTCTTTGTAGGGAAGGGAGGAATGGACGGGGCGAGGAGAAGGGTGGAAGGGCATCGCCGAGACGCCAGGACGGGGCTCGGGCACTCACCTTGGGAGATGGTGGGGGTGGGGTAGGTGGAGTCCGGCAGCTGGTAGGGGGGCAGCGTGGGCATGCCGGTGGGCGGGAAGCCCCCTGGCAGAAGGTGGTTGAACGCTGCCAGCTGGTTGGCTCCTGCCTGCTTACGCCAACGGGCACGGCGGTTACTGAACCAGACCTGAGGGATGGAGAGCAGAGAATGGAGGCCCTCAGCCTGGCTCCTGGCGGAGAGTGAGACAGAGCTAGAACCCGTCCCCGAGAGTCACCCTCCTGTCCAGCCGGCATCCTCCTCCACGGGACGAAATCCCGCCTCTGTGCAGCTCAGGGCAGTTTGCAGAGTGCTGTCAGGGGCGTGATCCCATTCTGTCCTCCTGACCTTCCAGTGAGGGGGTTATTGTCATCATCCCCTTTATACAGATGAGCAAACTGAGACCCGGAGAGAGTGGGTGACTTGCCCACGTGACGGGCTGGTTGAAACTTTAGTCTGAGTTCCTAGGATCTGCTTGTCTGGATTTACAAGTTCCCTGGGAGAGGCCAGAGAAAGAGGAGAATGAGGGTGCAAAACGGGGGCTTCCCTGAGGGGCCTCTTGTCACCTTTGGGCTTTGCATGTGCTGTTCCCTCTAACCTGCACACTCTTCCTGCAGCTAGCTCCTCGGCCTGCAGGGCTCGTCTGAAATGCCTCCTCCTGCTCCCATTCCCTAATGGCTGCACTGAAGGCGGTTCAGGCAGGTTGCCGCCTCCTCTCAGGAGGCCTCGGCTTGTGAGCTTCCTGACACAAGCCATCATTCTATTGACTTGTTTCTCGGCGATGTTTCTCCTTGTCTCCCCTTCCGTGCATCTTTGCTCACTGCTTGCTCTCCCATAGGCGCCCACCCAATACTTGTTGAATGAATGAATGAATGAAGGAAGGAAGGAATGAATAAACAAGGGAAGGCAGAGATGGCTCTATTGTGTCTTTACTGATGCGCAGGCCACAGGGCTCAGTTGGGAGCCCCTCCTGGTGGGGTGAAGACCCCAACCTTCCCTGGCACCGGATTGCTGAAGACCCCCAAACCTCTAGATGGCGTCTCCTGACATAGGGGAGGGCAGCCTCGGCTGGGTGGAGGGGTGCTTTGTGCCCCTAGTGTGGTCTGTCTTTCCCAGGTCCTTCCCGAGGGGAGAAACAGTATCCAGCTTTCCAAGCTGGATGAGCAGAGCAGCTGGCTCTGACCCGTTTAGGATTCACAGAGAAAGGAGACGAGGCAGCCCATAAAATTAAAGCCCTGGCTTCTCCCCATCTCCCCAGGGCACCAGGGCATCCCCAGGGGCATCTGGGGTGGGATGGACGCCCGCCCGTCAGACTGAGGCTGCTTCTGAACTGGCGAGGAGTGGGCAGTGCTTCCCGCGCCCTGCTAGGGGGAGGGGCGCACTGCTTTGTTTTAATTCGGCGTTTCCCAGGGGGTGGGTCTCCTATCACCCAGCGACGGAGAGACACTCCAGATGGCGAGTGACACAGACATTGCGTAACCCTGAACCACCTCTCCTCCAGGGCTCTGGGCCTGCAGAGGAGGAAGAGGAGGAGGAGGAGGAGGTCTCAGCTCGGTGCTAATGCATCCTTGGCGCCTTCTGATACCTGCTCATCTCCCTTTTCACGCGGAGAGGAGAGGACGCCTCCTGGAGGACTTTCATCGTGTTGTTTTCTCTTGTGTGTCTTTCCAACTGCCTTCCTTTCAGGAGCGTGATATACACTTTTATTTTAAAATACATTGATTTTATTAAAAAAGTAAATAACAGTACGGATAATGTGCAAACGTGGTGAAAATCCTGAAGACGATGGGGCGTGGCTTACGTGTGGGACGCGCTGCTCTACTTGGCTGCGTTGCAGCTGCGTCTTAGGTGTGAGTCACCTTTTCCTCAGATGAAGAGTCCGAAATGCAGCTGGAAGCATGCTTCCCCCCTCCCTTCCCTTCCTTCCTTCCCTCCTTCTCATCTCAGACCTCCACTGGGACTCTGCTCTGTGCCAAGCGAGACACTAGGGATGAGAGATGACCAGGACGGTCCCAGCCCTCGCCGCCCTCTGCCTGGGTGCACGCAGACGAGTCAGGATAGCTGCTCTCCAGCGCGGAAAGCTCGGGGTGACACGCAAGGTGCCCTAAGGAGGCCCGAGGAGGGGCTTCCAACTTCACCTCTCAGAATCCAGGAGGGCTTCCCGGAGGAGAGGACGTGCCCTTTGCCATCTATTCTCTCACTTCTTCTTCCTTCCTTGTCCTGTTTCCCCAGAGCTGTCTCCACCCCAGCAGGCCCCTCCCTCCTCACAAAGTGCAACATGAGGGTTACGAGCAGGGACTCTGGAGCCCGACTGCCTGCGTCTGAATCCTGCCTCTGACTCCTAGCTAAGACGGGCAGATTCTGTTATCCCTCTGTGCCTCAGTTTCTTTGTAAAACGTGGCCGATAACGGCACCCACCTTGTAGCGGTTCTGGACCTGCAGTGAGTTAACACAGGCCAAGTGCGTACAGCAGCGTCTACAGTCATTATTCAGCTGGAAACCCTCCGCTGGCTGAGCTGGATGGGCTCTTGGCCAGCACCTGGTGCAAGCTGCCCATCTACAGACGGGGAAACGGAGGCTCCCGGAGGGACAGCGGCAGCCTCAGCACCCACCCCGAGTCCCTGACCAGGGAGGGCTGAGTTCTTTGAAAGCAGAGGCTGAGTTTTGTTATTCGTTTTTGATCCGTTCCTCAGCACCCAGCCCTGGGAGCAGGACACCGTAGGAAGCATCTGCTTACTGGGCTGGATACTTCATCCGGCCCTTCTCTCCATGCAGCACAGAGGAAATGAACATGACAGACGGACTTGGGTTCAAGTCGCAGCTCAGTCGCTTATTAACTGTCTCTAGGAAGTTACCTCCCTTAGCTAAATCTCACGTTTCTCGCCTGCAAAATGGAGACAATAATATCGACCTCCTAGGATTACGGTGAGGAAGATAATGTATGTTGAGTGTTGAGTGTCTGGCAGAGAAGTGCATCATAAATGTTGTCCAGTGTTATGAAAAGATTTGGTTTCAGTTGTTAATTAGCGAGTCCCTCTAGTGCCTCCAAAACGCAGTTCTGTTCAAGGTGGCCTCTGTTTCTAGAAGGAACACCCAGGCTGGAGGATCTCGGCACTCGGCACAGGGGATCTGTTTGCCTCCAAGGAAGATGTATGCAAGGTTGGGGTCCAGCCGCAGCTGTTTAAAAATGAAGGTTCCTCCATAGAAAGGAGTCACTGGTCCCCAAGAATGTGTCCTCCTGCATGACACCCCCTTTCCCACCCCCGACTGAGTCGAGGTGTCTCCACCAGACATCAGGGTTCAAAGGGAGGCTCCCAACCCTCAGCTGGGGAGCAGGGCTGGAGGGAAGCCAGGGGGAGGTAACACACTTGAGTTACTAGAACCCCGCCTGACACGTTCACCCGCTTACCTGTTTATTCGAACGTCAGCTCCGTGACAGCAGGGATCTCTGTTTGCTGAATCCCCAGCGCCTAGAAAAGTGTCTGGCACACAGTGGGTGCTCAATAAATGAGTGCCAGATGAATGAACCTGTAGTTTCAAGGGTGGTCAGAACTGGAACCACCAAGAACAGGTGGAGTTTTAACAACAACCACCCCCCTTTATGGCACTTCTATGTGCCAGGCGCTTCCTAACTGTGTGTGGGTTTTTTTTTTTTTTCACTTGTAGGCAGTTAATCCCCAGAATGAGGTAGACCCTACTATTGCCACCTCTATTTTGCAGGTGAGGAAACTGAGGGCAGAGGGGATAAGTCATGGAGCTGGAATTCACACCAGGCCTCTGGCTCTGAGCCTCTCCACTACCCCACACATCTCTTAGAGCTACTGAGATAAGATGGCACAGGACTGCAAAATCCCAGAACCAGAGACTCTTAGGATCCGAGGCCAGGACCTCAGAAGTATAGAGCCATAAAATCTAAGCAGTGTTCAGGGGACATGGCACTTTTGCTTGAATACTTCCAGTAACAGGGACCTCACCACCTAAGGCAGTTCTGATTGTCAATAACTAAGGATCCTAGAACTTTAAGGAGAACTAGTGACCATTTAGTTCAATCCCTTTATTTACAGATGGGAAATTAAGCCTCAGGAAAGGAAACTGACCTGTTGAAGGTGACACAGCTGATGAGAGGCAGGGACCGAGGGGAACCCAGGCCTGTGGCTCCCAGTCCCGTGCTCTCATCCCTGCAGACCTTTATATGGGACGTGGGACGTTCCCCTGTTGGCCCTGGTCCCACCAGGGCCTCTCAGAGCAGCCGTGTCCTTCAAGTCTCCTCTTCGCCAGGCCAAAGATTCTATCATTTCTGTCTTAATTTTTTTGATCAGCCTTTGTTCATTCTTTAAAAACTCAACATTTATTGTTCCCTCCTCTGCTGGGAGAGCTCTCGGGGCTGGGGGACCCAGCCCTGACTGGGGGGAGAACATAGTCTGAGGGGGAGACCCCAGCCCTGCCCCGGGGAGCTCGCAGTCTGAGGGGGAGACCCCAGCCCTGCCCCGGGGAGCTCATAGTCTGAGAGGGAAACCCAGCCCTGCCCCGGGGAGCTCATAGCCTGAGGGGGAGACCCAGCCCTATTCTGGGGGAGCTCAGAGTCTGAGGGGTAGACCCAGGCCTGCCCGGGGGAGCTCACAGTCTGAGGGGGAGACCCAGCCCTGCCCAGGGGAGATCATAGTCTGAGGGGGAGACCCAGCCCTATTCTGGGGGAGCTCACAGTTTGACGGGCGAGTCCACCCATGGAGGAGGTCTGCCTGGCCCCCTCACTAGGAGTTTGCCTGGGCTCTGGCCGTTCCCCTGTTCCCTGCCCCCCTCCCTCCTCGGACCTTGAGTGACACCTGTTTCTGGGTCCCCTGGGCCAATAAAAGCACTGCCCTGACAGCCAGGAAATTTTACAAGGAGCGGTCAGGCTTCAAGGTGGTGGGAAGCAGCCGTGGCCAGACGTGGCAATGAGAAAGCACCCAGGAATGTGCCCAGGAGAACAGCTGCAGGCAGAGGGGGCGGCCTGGGGCAGCTCAGATATCACCCCGTGGAGGAGGGGGGGATGGGATGAGCTGGCTGCTGCCGCCTGCCCCTTGGGGTCTCCCTCAATGGCAGCCACGGGCCCCCTACTCCGGGAGTGGGGGTGCGAGGTCTGAGGAAGGTACGCTGATTCCTGAAGGGCTTACATGCCGGTTTGCTTCTAGAACTTTCCCTATTGCTTTCAAATCCCAGGCTCTGAGTCAACTTCTTCCTTTTCCCGGATGGAAGGAACCCCGGCTTTGGCATCTGCCAGGCCGAGTTCCAGGCCCAGCTCAGCCCCCGTCCGGCTCTGTGCCCCTGGCTGTGTTGCTTCTGAGCCTCAGTGTCTGCACCTGTGGCATGGGGGGTTGGCCATACCGACCCAGGTTCCACCAGGTCACGTGGGAGAAGCCCCAGCACTGCGGCTGGCACAAGGTGGGGCCTGACAAAGGCTGGCTCCCCTCGGATGGAAGCGCCCCCCGCCCCGCCCCTCTGCAGGCCCGCCTCCCCACTCACGAGACGACGGGCCGGGAAGGGGTTCCCATAGGACCCATTCACCCCCACTTCTCCGCCTCTTCCTCCTCCACCCCCTCCCAGCCTGAGCCCCTCCCAGCCGGGCCCGGAGGAGGCTCGCTCTGCACTCCCAGAGCGACTCTGGGAATCCGAGAGCTCGGCCTGGGGAGAGGAGGCAATTCCCTCCGCGCCCCCTGCGAACCCCAGGAACCCCGGCAGGCTCTGCTCTTTCTGCACTTTCCCCTTCCCCAGACCCCTGATGAGGAGCCACACACTCGAGGGCGTGGAGGGGGTTCCACTTCTGCCCACCCTCCCTCAATGCTTCTAACCCACCAGGAACATGCCTGCCCAGTCTGCCTGCATGCTTCTCATGACGGGGAGCTCGTTATCCGTCTTAGGAAGCCAGGCCTGTGCAGAAATTTTCCTCCTAACCACCTCCTCCCCTGTCCGAGCCTTGGGGATTATTATCTCCCTGAGCTCTTCTTGCGGCTGACCCAGTGCCCTCCTTTCCTGCCTCCCCCCTTTCCTTTCTTCCTCCCTCTCTCCCTTGCCCTGTTTTCTTCTCTCCCTCTCCGGCTCTCCCTCCATCCCTTCCTCTCTCTGAAGTGCTTGCCGCCTGGAGGGATGAACTCGATCCAACAGGCCTCCCTGCAGCTCCTGGCTTCCCTGGGGCTATCCGCCGCTTGGTCAGTCAGTCAGTCAACCAACATTGGCTGCCTACTTACTCTGCATCAAGTGCCAGTGGCTTTACTTGTCTACACGGTCCCTGCTGCAGAACCCCCCCAGGCCCACTAAACTCTTGGACCCTGGCCCCCCACCTTCTCGATCCCAGTCTCTGCAATATGCCCACACCGCGCACACCCGAGGCACCTCCTCACCTGCACGCGCGCCTCCGTCAGCTTGGTCCTCTGGGCCAGCTCCTCGCGGGTGTAGATGTCCGGGTAGTGAGTCCTCTCGAAGGCCTTCTCCAGCTCCTCCAGCTGCTCGGCCGTGAACGTGGTCCGACTGCGACGCTGCTTGCGCTTCAGAGGGAGGTCGGGCTCCGACTCCACGTCCGAGCCCTCGTCCAGCCGGTTCCCTAGAGCCGGGAGAGGGAGGGAGAGGGTGGGGACCTAGTGAGACGGAGGGGTGCTGTGTGCCCACCTTCCATCCCACCACTGCACTGATGATCAGATCCCTCCTGAGCACCAGGAGAAGGCTGTTTCCCACAGTACTGTTTATCAGAGTGAAGAGTGGGAAGCAACCTCCATGCCCAGCCCTAGGGGATTGGTTAAATACTATGACACAACCACTCTTTTTTTTTTTTTTAAATCCCCTATAGTTGAGCATTTAGGTTATTTCCACTGACGCAGAAGGATGCATATATGACATAGGACTCAGGGAGTGGTTTCATGATGAAATACATTTGTCAAAATTCCTAGAACTATATTCTCAAAAAAGGGGGACTTTTGCTGTATATTAACTATACCTTAATAAACTTGACTTTAAGAAAAAGGCAAGGTACAAACCAGCGTGCAAAGATCAATCCCACTTTTGGAAAAGCACACATGACACATTATGGAACACTCTACCCGAAAGATGAATAAACGTTAACCTTCAGAGTGACAGAACTTTTGTTTTCTTCTTTACACTCATTTATAGTTTAGTATTTTTAAAATGATGACCATTTAAACAAAGACACTATTGCATTTTGGGAAAATATTGCAAAACTAAAGAAAGGAGGAGACAGGAAAAAAGGAAGGGAGGGAGAGAGGGAGGGAGGGAGCAAAGGCACGTGCCCAGGGCTGGCAGTCAGAAAGCTTAGATTCCAGGCCCGGCTCTGCCTCTAGATGCCCTGAACTGTGACCCTAGGAAGGCTACCTTCCCTCTTCGGGCCTCAGTTTCCCCATTTGTGACATGAGGGTTTGGACTACGTGACTTCCATACACAGACCCTTCCTGGGATGTTCCAGGATCTCTGAGTGACCTTCTGGGCTGGAAGAGGAGACCTCACCTGATGACCTTGGTCATGGCCATGGCTCCCACCCCATCATCCCCACTAATTTCCACCCTGGAGCCTGGGGGTGGAATGAAGACCTTTGCTTCCTGTGCAGAGAGAGCCCAGAAGTCTGGAGCTAGCTTACTTCCCAGCCCTGGATGGGGTTATCAGACTAGGAATCTGCTCCTGTCCCAGGTCCAGGCCAGGGAGACTGCAGGAAGGGCTTGATCAAGCTCCTTGGTATTCAGGGCTGAAGACATCCTGGGAACTAAACTGGCTCCCCATTCCCATCAACCCTGTGCCTCTTGCCCATCTCTGATCCAGCAGAGGGGATGCTGGCAAGGCGTTCCCTAGCCAGGGCTCTGAAGCTGCACCCTCAGTAGCCCCAGGGGAACTGTGGGGAGCACGGAGGAGGGGGCTAGTGAGAAGAGGAAACAAAACAAGGGAGAGGGAAAGGGGAAGCAAGCAGTCAGAGATTATCTTCCTCCTCCCCACTCCTGCTTTCTCCCTTTTCTCTTTCGCCTTTGTTTCTCTCCCCCTTCCATCTCCATCGCTGGCATTCCTGGAGACACATGTGTGCTTGTCACTCGTTCACTCCCCAGAGCACGGACGGGGCACCTGCCATGTGCCACGCATGCGCCAAGGATGCTGTGCTCAGAGTGCTCAGGCAAGCTGGAAAAGCCTCAGAGATCATGTGGTCACAATACAGATGGGAGAAACTGAGTCACAGAGAGGCCACGTGAGATGCCCAAAGTCTCTCAGGGAGTGTCCACACTGGCTCGGACCCTGCTCTCCTGTCTCCACCCCATTCTCACTCAATGGCTTCAAACACTGGTTACACGAATACGTCCAGTCTCCTCCGACAGGGGACAACCTGCCTCCCCGTCCCCCCAAAAAACCACCTAATACAGCCCTTTAGATGTCAAGTAGAGGTGAAGGGAAAAGTGTTCCAGGCCAGTGGACGAGCACGCGCAAAGGCCTGGCGTGTCCAAGGGCACGACGGGTAACGTTATCATGGGGCTGCATCCACAGCCAGGAGCCAGGCAGGTGGATGGGGAGTACTGGGAGGTCATCCAGACTTGGGCATTGCCCC
This sequence comes from Diceros bicornis minor, assembly GCF_020826845.1. Taxonomy (NCBI): domain Eukaryota; kingdom Metazoa; phylum Chordata; class Mammalia; order Perissodactyla; family Rhinocerotidae; genus Diceros; species Diceros bicornis. The sequence goes on along the minus strand of NC_080752.1, from coordinate 35,858,970 downwards.
TCTGCCCTGGGTCCCCTTCCCTCCATCCTGTTCTCTTGGCCACTGGGCAGTCATCTCTGCCTTTTATTGGCCACTGCCAGGCAGTCCCTGCTCGTGATGCTGCCCGACAAGGGAACCAACGGCAAGGGAGACCTCCCTTCCTCGTTGCCTGCCTCATCCCTAAAGGCAGACATCGGATCCAGCCCCTCCTCTGCCCTTTCCTGGCTACCCAGCTCCCTGTCACCCAGAGGAGGCCACAGCTGGCATCCCCAGGGGCGCTTCCCCAGCATGTCTGGGGCTCAGAGCCAAATACAACTAATCCCAAGGATTCATTTTCTGAAACTCTGCAAAACCTGTTTTTTGACTGTGGCCAGGAGAGTGAGCCCTTGGGGCCTCAGAAGGAGGAAGCCAGCACTGGCCGGCAGGAAGGGAGGTTAGCCCGCAGACGGGGAACGGGGCACCAGCCTCTGTCCTCCAGGGGAGACCCTCGAGCTCAGACAGGAGCTGAGTGAGATGAAGATCAGGGCCCTCGGTGGCGAAATCTACCTGCAGAGACTGTACTCAGAGCCGTGAGGTCAGACGGGGGAGGAGATGGAGAGCCCCATTCTGATGGAGGAGGCACAGCCCCGTCCTGGGAGAAACCCAGTCTGATAAGTCTCAGTCTGGTTCTAGGACAGGCTGTCTAATAGAACTTTCTGCACTGATGGAAATGTTCTAGATCTGCGCTGCTCAGCCCGCTAGTATCAGCCGCATGTGGTCCTGAATACTCGAAATGTGCCTAGTGCAACTGAGCAAATGAGTTTTTCCTTTTATTTCATTTTAATTCAAATTTACATGGCCACACGTGGCTGCTGGCCACCCCAGAGGAGAGCACAGCTTCAACACTGCTCTTCTGTCTTTCGGACAAGGAGAAGGCAGGCCTCAAGCTCAGAGCCTTCTGCACGCGAAAGTCTCTAGGCAGAACTTAACAACATTCTTTGTTTTAATGATATTTGTTTTTATGGTTCCCATCTATTTATAGGACATGATACTCATTTTCCATTTATAAGGGCATTAGTCTCCTTGAATTCAGTTTTTTAAAGTGCTTTTGTATAAAGTAAAATATTAAAGAAGTAATAGGACAGGCTGTCGGGCTGTAACCAAAATCGTGAATGCAGTCAGCAGATGACCGGCTGCAGGATAAAATTCAGGGTGCTTCTGATCCTGGACCGTCCCCAGCCTCAGTGCCCACTCAGGCCCATGCACACCAATGCCCTTGCCCTCCTCATTACTTGCAGCTTCTAGACTCATCAGGGTTCTGAGTCTATACCTCCGTCTCCCTGTCCCTCCAGCCCCTTACTCAGCGCGGGTCTGGGAACTCCATGGGCCCAGAGACACCCAAACCGAAACCCAGGCTGGGGAAGGCAGGCAGGGCCCACAGGTCTCTGTTGTTTGACAGGCGCTGGAATGACCCTGCAGGATGTTGGCGGTTGTCATAACAACCCTTTGGATGCTGAGTGGGGAGAGCGAGCCTCTACCCCACTAGCTGGGAGATCCAGAAAGATCTTAAGAGAAGTGGACTTCAGGCCCCTGAAGATCTCCCGCCTCCTCCTTGGCCCAGCCCAGGGGACGAGACCCCCATCCTAGGTCTGTGCCTCATGACAGGTCTGTGAAGCTGGGACTATCGGCTCTTTTACCAACAGGGAAAACAAGGCTCAGAGAGGTTCAGTAACTTGACGGGGGCCACACAGCCAGGAAGCGCGCGCTCCTTCCTGGAGAGCACGCGGAGGAAGGACAGGTTGAGAGGGAGTGAGGGGCCCCCCGGGGCAGCTCTGTTCCAGTCGGGAGTCCTGGTCTGGGAGGCCCGACATCTGGATTCTGGGCTCGGTCTCTCCCTCGCTGTGTGGCCTTGGACAAGCCACTGCCCCTCTCTGTACCTGGGTTTTCTCAGCTGTAAAAGTGAAGATAATGCATCCCAGCATGCGTCACTGGATTGCTGTGAGAACAGAATGGAATGAAGATTATGGGAGTAACTGGGAACCTATAAAGGGCGCGCGGAGGATGATGACGACGACAGGAAAGGGGAGAGGGTGGGGGTGCAGGACGAAAGCAGCGTGAGTGAGGGGACCCCCTCACGGAGAGCCCTGGTGCCGCCACATCGCCCTCACTTCAGTTTCCCCGGTGACGTCCCCTCCCCGGGAACCCGCCAGCCTCAGAGTCAAACTAATCAACAGGATCAGGTGGACTCGTCGCAGAGAGGCCCTGCTGGCCGGGGCCGAGTCCTCCACGCGCCGAAAGCTCGCTGCCTCTCTGTGAAGCCTGGGCAGCCGGCACGGGGCGGGGGGGATGTGGGGAGATGGACATGGGGGCGCATTCGTTAACGGAGGCTGCGTGTGGGGCGGGCAGCGGGGGAGCAGCCTCCTGCCCTGCTGCAGCTCCCGCCCTCCCGCTCCCAGGCAGCTGTGAGATGGAACGGTCCCGAGGGGGTGGGACGGAGCTGGGGCTGGTCTGGAGATAGTCCTGAGAGAGAGGGACTTGGTGAGGGCCCCCCTCTCCGGGCTCCTGGATCCTGCCTCTGCTGAGGGACGTGGGGAGTCCAAGACAAAAAAGGAAGAAACAGCCCCTACCTTGGGGCCCTCCCAATCTTACGGGGGACAAACAGCCTCTGTCTTAGCTCCCAATCTGATGGAGGAGGTATCACCCTTGTCCTGGGACTTTCCCAGTCCGATGGAGGAAACACTGCTTCCAGATGAACTGGGGCCAGGACGGGCGTAAAGCACGAAGACAGCTGCAAGACTTGAAAGAGCCTAGAATGAGGGACAGGAGGGTGACAGGAGCCGTTTGGTTTGTCAAAGCTTTAGGGTGGGCGGGAACGAGGTCTGCTGAGGGCAGAGTCCAGCCCAGGCCCGGCTGATGGAGGAGGGCAGAAAATTGCTGGGGCAGCTCTCATGGGCTCCACCCCAGCCTCTGCCTTCTCCATCAAAGCCGCTGACCCGGGAAGCCTCAGCTACGCCAGCGAGGCCACACCACCATCGGCCCTGCCATGTGCCCAGGCTCACCCCGCCACTCCACGTGGTTCCCTGTCCCTCGCTCGGCTTCCTTAAATCACCGAGGCAACATGTTTCACATCTCCGTGCCTTGATCACAAGCTTCCAGCGCTTGGGATGCCTCACCCCTTTCACCAGGCACACTCCTACACATCCAGCAGAACCCAGCTCATGGGAACCCGTCCCAGCAAGGCTTCCTGGGCCCCTCCAGGCTGGTTTCAGTGGCCACCGTCAGGGCTGTCAAAGTTCATCAGGAGACACCAAACTTGCCTGTTTATGGGTCTCTCGGTCCCATCGGACCATGAGATCCTTGAATGCGTCAGGAACTGTGCCTGGCACACAGCAGGTGCTCAATAAAGAGTCTTCTTCAATGAACAGGGCTTCATAGAACAAAGTTCCTTTTGAACTCTGACACCCTGCAATAGTCATCACCCTGTACCTGTGCACAGCACTCTACAGTTTACAAGCTCTTTCATTGTCCCAACACGGTCTCTCCCGATAACCCTGGAGGGCCAAGCAGGCAGTATTAGCCCCATTTTATAGATGTTCAGTAAAGCCTAGGGCACTGAGGCTGGGAAGAAAACCCCGGAGTCTGGACTCCGAGCCCAGTGAGAGCCAGCTTCGCTACAACTGTCAGGTGCTGGAGAATTCCATTTCTGATCATGAAAACCGAGGTGGCTTCTTCTCCATCTCCACCCCCAAACTTTCCCTGCAATCCCTTTTGCCAGAGGAAAAGCTTTGAAATGAGATGGTCACAATTTCTGGACCTACCCCCCTCTCAGACGGCAGGAGGGAGCTGACCCATCTCAAATCCTTGTCATCCTAGATCGGGGGAAGCCTGCAGTGGCCTTGAGGTTTGGGGTCCTTCTCTCGGTTCCCCCCACCAGAGACGCCCTCCCACCCCTGCTCCTGCGCCCCCTCTCCCCGCTGCCTCCACCCCAGCCTTCATTACAGTTTAACATAGGCTGGCTCGGAGCTGCGGCAGAGAGACGAATCACATAATAGTTGATATGCGTTTTAATCAAGTAATTCGGGCAGAGCCGAGAGCTGGCGAGTGTGGGCCGGGCGTCCCTGAATACCAAGCAGGCCTGGGCGCAGGTCTCGGAAAATGGAAAAGTCATTTACAGCTCAGCTGGGGGCCTGGCAAGCCGGGGCCATGGCGGGCGCCCTCCCCGCCCCTCCGTGCGAACTGCTCAGCTGTAACCGCGCGGGGCGTGCAGTTTGGTAATGTCTGCGGGAGCCGACCGCACAGGAGGGCTGGGCTGGGTGATGGGGGATCGGACGGGGAGGCGGCTCGGACCCGAGTTAAACGTCCCTGCAGGCGACCCCCTCCTGTCTACCTCCTCTGCCCAACTTCTCGCAGGTGCCCGTCTCAGCATCACCACCCGGGCATCCAGATCGCAGACCTGGCCCTCGTCCTTAATGCCCCTTTCCTCACCCTTCACACCTCCAGCTCCAAATCTGTTAGCTCCGAACCCAGCCCACACTCTACCCTGGCCCTGCCCGCCTGTCCTCTCCCTCTCTCCCTGGACTCCAGCTACCATCTCTGCCCCCGCAGCTGCAGGCCTTTGCACAGGCCGTGCCCTCTGCCTGGAGCACCCTCCCCAGCCCCTCCTGGCCTGGCGAACCCCGGCAGTTCGCAGCTGGCCAGGCCTAGGAGAGCGGGCATCTGGATGCCTGGATTCTGTGGATTCCATGTGTGTAAAATATGGGTAATATTAGAGACTCTCCCTGCTACCTTGCTTGCTTTGCATTTTCCCACAGCATACAGCACAATCAGATGTGCTAAATGTTCTATTTTATTGCACACTCCCGCCTCCCCCTGCCTCACCCTGGCTGTCACTAGCGTTCCATTAGGGGGGGTGTCTTCATCTTTTTTGTCCACTGTTGAATCTTCAGTGCTTGGCACAAAGTGGACACCCAAGTATTTGTTGAATGAATGAGTGAACAAGTGAGAATATTAAGGCACGTGGAATAGTGCCAGGGACAAGTGAGTGCTCAGCAAACACGAGCTTCCAGTGATCCTCGTCCTTTCTGACTGGGCTTGGGACCCCCACCTCCAGGAAGCCTTCCCTGATGGCACCCTCCTCCATCCAGGTCTGAGGTGCCCACTTCTGTGCTCTCAGCGCTGGGGCTCAGCAAGACTGTCCACACTGATTGAGTCCTGCTCTCCAAGGGGCCTCCCAAGGCCTGGCGAGGTGGGGATCCAAATAGATTCTCTCTGACCCCAAATGCTAGAGTCGACAGGCCCAACCTCACTCTCCCAACTCAAGAAGGGGGGGTGTGGAGAGTGTCTCTAGAAAGCCAGGGTGGAACTCTCACTTTGTTCACAACCTAAATCCGACAAAACTTTTCCTTCTCCAGGAAGTCCCGATCTAAACCCATCAGGCTGCTTTTTAAATTTTTTTTTTACTCCGAACCTTAGGTAGATGATTTGCATTACAAAATGTGGGACCCATGTGACGTGTCCTCTGATCACGGCCTTTGTGCTAACAGGACGGTACTGTTCTCAGGCACTAGAGGGCGCTCTTTATACATTCCTGCCAGGAGGGGCTTATCTAGGAAGAAGGAAGTAGTACTGCTGGAAATGGTACTGCGTGGTTGCAGTGCTGGAATTCAGAGCCATGTTTTCTCATGACGGATCCAGAGCTCTTTCTGCCCTGAACCGTGAATCAAGCCCAAGTCACATATGGGAGAGAGGAGAGGGTTTGCAGAGAGCTGGAACCGTCTGAGCCAAGGGCATTGTGTCAGGGAAGACTTCTGGGTGTAGAGAGTTCAAAACTAAGGCTCGCCTGCCCTTAAGGCAAGAGGTTGAAGCAGAAGACATCATGAGGGCGTTTCCAGCTCAGTCTCTTTAACCTGCTGGTGTCATCTGCAGCAAGTGTGGAGTTCTGGACGGGGGCAGCAGCTGTGGGTCAGGGGTGGGGAGAAGGTGGGACATGTTAAGCAGGAGCCTTGGGGACACAGCAAGCCCACGATGGAGGAGCTCAGCTCCCATCTCCTCTTACACTCTTCCTGTGACTCTGAGACCATCTTGAGAACAATCACCAGTTTTCCTTCACTCCTTCACTGGGCTGTCGGCAGACGGCAGAGCTCGCTGTGTCAGCCCCTGAAAGGGAGCTCGCCAACGGGGTCCCGTCTTACAGAGCGTGGCCGAGGCAGCCACGGGCAGGCACCGGGGGAGGCGGGAAGAGAAGCTGTGGGGTCAGACAGAGCGGGGTGTGAATTCCGAGTCTGCCTCCCACGAGCTGTTGATGGCGGGTGTGTTATTCAACTCCTCAGCGGTATTCTCTTCGTTTCTAAAATGCGGACAGCGAAGGGACTCAGAGGGGAGGATGGGAAGAGCAGGAAACTATGCCTGGAAGGTGAGCTGCCGGAGCTGTGGGAGACTCCCAGACCCAGTCTCTCCTCATTCACACCGAAGCCCGGCGGCTGGGGAGCTGGCACTCCAGGCTCAGTCCCTGACCCTCTGTGTGACCTTGAGCACGTCACTTGTCCTCTTGGAATCGCCATTTGCCCAACCCCCACTGGGAATAAGAACCACCATCCGCCTCCTCCTCGGGGTGCTGGTGTGGCTGTGTGGACGGGAACCTCGAGAAATACCAGTGGTGTCTTTGATGCAGTTTATCACAGCCCACTCCCCTCCTCACTCAGCAACGTTACTCCACTGCTCTGGGCCCCAGTTTCCTCATCTGTGAAATGAGGAAAATAATAGTACCAACCTCACAGAGTCGTCATGCATGGAGAGTAAATGAATTACTGCAAGACAGGGGTTCACAACAGTGCCAGGTACACAGTAAGTGCTCAATAAATGTTAGCTATTATTACTATTACTGCTATTGTTATTATGGGTGCCTGTATACAATGAGAACTTAAGTCACCTCTGTATCCCCCAGAGGCAAGCACCTTTGCCTAGCACGCAACACAATGGTGAAGAATGCATGAATGAATGAAAGAATGAATGAATGAACAGATGATTGAATGAATGAGTACCCCTTGGTCATCCCTTCCTTATTCTCCCACGATGAGGGCTTTGCACAAACCCAGCCACACCCACAGACCCCACATCCCACCCCCTCCCATCGCTAGGGGAAGCCATCCCGGATGCGAATGATGCCCACAGAAAGGAGTGGGTGCGGGGGTCTCAGGTGAGTAATCCAGCCAGCGTACAGATGCTGGCAGGCACCGAGGGGCCCAAGAAGGAGGCAGACCCTCAGGAAGCGGGGCCGGGGGAGGCCTGGGGGAGGCCTCAGAATCAGCGAAGGGGAAACAGCAGCAGCTGGGGACGCAGTGGCCAGATGAAGCTGCCCCGCGTGGCGGCGAGGAAAAGGCAGGCCGGCCACCCGCCAGCACCCCACAAAGCCACGGAGAAAGGACCATATGCCTGAGAAGTCAAGCCTGCCCAGACCCTCCTTCTCCCCCTCCCCACCCCCTCTCCTCCCTCCTCCATGCCGGAGCCCTGGAAGGCTGCAGCCAGTTGGAAAGTTGACAAAGAAGGCGGCACAGAAGATGATTTCAGGACCCCGGCCCCTGCCTCCCTCCCTCCATCGAACCCCCTGCCTCCGGGCTCAGCCCTGAGGAAGGGCTTAAATCTGGGGCTTGCTGTACGCTGACGACTGGGCTCAGTGATCACACAGTCTCCTGCAGCGGGACTGGGCGTGGAGGTCCCAGGGGAACAGACATAAAAACAGCTGCTGGTGGTTCTGAGCTTATTACGAGCCTTCCCTGTAACAAGTCACAGAATCCCGCCATCACCCTAGGAGGCGAGTGTTATTATTAGCCCCATTTTACAGATGAGGAAACTGAGGCTCAAAGAGGTTAACTAACTCCATTGTAGAGTGACAGTTAAACCCAGGCAGCTGGCCCAGAAGCCCTCTCTTAACCTTCAAGGTGACACATGTGAGCCTGTCACTCAAGGTCCTCCTGGCACTGACCGGAACGTGCCCCTCCCTGCAGGCCATGTCCAGGCCTTTGTACCCTGCTCGGCCTGGGGTGATGCCCCCACCCTTGAAATCTGGACTGAAGTCCACCTGGTCCTCGAAGCTCTCCGTGGCTGCCACACCCAGAGAGCTCTCCTGTGTCATTTGCCACCCGTGCCACCGTCTCAGCACCTGGCACCGACCCCTGCTGGAGACGCACAATTAACTTAGGATGCATACGTTCTGTTTACCAAATACACCTATAACCCAGCTTGTATGAGGTTTATCTGAACTTCTTGAGTGTGGGAACTGGGTCTCCCCCATCAAGCTGGGGACACCCCAGCGTAGAGACTGTGCTTTCACAGTAAAACTGGAAGATTCTTGAGGATGGACACTGTATTTCTTCTATTATACTGGGTGTCACCCCAGGGCAGGGTGACTGGGAACATTTCTGTGGTTCCTATCATTCTAGAATGTTCTTATGAACAGTCTCTAATAGGAACTGCAGCCATCAGTTGAACAAAGAAACCGTGGACTTTGTCATCACAGACACTACAAGGACAGCTGACTGAAGCTTCCCCAAAGTCGCCGATTCTCTCTCAGGACTCTGCGCCGATTTCTTTCCTCTCGAGAGTCATTTCCATCCATCCGACTTCTCATCTATCCCCACCTCCATCTTTCTTTAAATAGGTCTCCCAGAAAACTCCGAAACCTGACATTATATTGCATGTTCAAGTGCACTTACCGGGTGCCTCACACTGATAAAAGCTACAGCAATTAACGTCCACCACAACGGGCACAGGCGGCTATCTCAGAATCCTGCCCCTTTTAAAGAGAACCACGCTCTTAAAGGTGAGCAGTGCTGCAGGCTGATCCCGGAGCGCGGATGTGAAAGTCAGGCAGGACCGTTGGAAAAGCATGCTGGACCTTTCACATGGCTTAATGGAGGCCAGCCTCCCTCCTTGGAGACAGCAAGCTTTACCCGGCGGCCCCACCAACAGAACAGACTTCCTCTCCGGAGACCAGCCCAGAGCCATCAGCTTGAGTGACTTCTCCACCTGTCGCTACCTCCAGGAATTCTAGATTAAAATGCAAATATCGGTGCAGAGGTGCCCCCCAAACCAGCCACAGGCACCCAGCACCCCAGCCAGACGAGGAGACTGTTACCTTGCCCAGAGGAGGGTCGTCCCCAGGGAACCTGTGGGCTGGCTGGAAAGACGAGGAGGCTCCGGACTGGAGCCCCGAAGTTCATCCTTGACTTTGCCTCCAACTTGCTGTGTGACCATCGGCAAGTCTAAATCCCTCTCTGGGCCCCATTTTCCCCACCCCTAAAAATCAGAGGTCCTCCTGGGTCTCTAAGAAGAACTCTGACAAGGGGGCCTGGGCTGTATCTGATTAATTCATTACTTCACACGCCAGAGCCCCGTCTGGTTCCTGGCACACAGCAGGGCTTTCAATAAATGCCTGTTGCTGGATGAAAGAAGGCTTGACCCATGAGGGTAGTGAGGAGCTCCAGAAGGGACTGGATTCTAAGTCGGGGTGCAGCTGGGCTACAGGACACCCTGAGATCATCGATTCCTGTGGGGCAGGGAAGGACCAAGTTCAGGACCCTCATATTCTGCCTGGGGCCAACCCGCTTCCGGGGAGTCCCCAGGCCCTTCCTCTTCTCTTAGAGGAAGGGAGTGGGGAAGGCTTATCCCTCCCATCCCCCCATGCCCCTTCCTCTCCCCTCCCCTGGCCAGTCGTGGGCCTCTTGTGTCTCCAGCTGGTCGCTGGGCAGCCAGAGGCCTTTCATGGTGCATTCTCCCGCGGCCTCCTCCCCACCCTCTCTCCCCGGCAACCCCATCCTGTCCTGCCCCCATCAATCTGCAGCAGCCTGGCCTCTCCAGCTGGCCTAGCCAGGCTGTTCCCAGGCAGAGCAGGTCCACAGTGGAAGGTGGTGGAAAAATGTGGACAAATTTCTGATTTGCAACACTCTGGGAAAGAGTTTATTGCCATTGTTTGAGGACGAATGTATAAATAAAGCAAGGCGAAGATTGCAGGGGGAGGCTGATGAAAGGCAGAAAACAAGAAATTTTATGGCCATAAGGAGCGTACTCTAATGGTGATTTTTGAGGCACTGGACCATGGTAGTTACTTAGCCAAATGATCGCTGCGAAGCTGGGCAAGGCGGCTTATTTCTTAATTACTGTTACATATCGTGTCAGGCGGACACCCCAGCCCTGGAAAACTCGGTCCTGAAGCAGACACCCGCTCGGAGCCAGGTCACGGTGCTGGGAGGCTGGTGGGCTGGTGGAAAGGCCATCGCTTGTACCCATCAAGGCCAGCGGGCCCCCCGGACATGCTGTTCTCCCCCACGCCCAGGCTCCTGTCCTCAGATATTAATTCATCACTCAACACACAAGTGTTGGACGTGCCTAGCTGTGGGCGATAAAGCAGAGGATGAAATGCACATGAGGTCCACCTTCAGAAGATACTTGCATAAAGCAGCTAGGGGCTCCTGTGGGGCTCCCTGGCCATCAGTCTCTTTGCAAAATAACTCAGAGGACAGGACACAGGTGGAAGGGGGTGGGGGGAGAAGAGGGATGGCTCTGAAACGCTGTGTCACCTGGGCCAGGTACACAGCCTGAGTGAGCCTGTTCCTTCACCTGTAAAAGAGGGGTGGGACTAAATTGTCCCCTTTGGCTCTAACACCTACGGTTCTGTGATTCTACTGCTCTTGGAGTTGGTGAGGTTGATTTTTCAAAGGTGATCAGCATTTGCCCTGTAGAACACTTTCATCTTCTCTGAACGGTTCGCTGCTGTCACGTAATGCAGTAATAGAAGGGAGAAGGGGGGTTATGGTTTACTGAGGGTCTACTATGTGCCAGGAACTCAGCATGCATCGTGTCCTCTCGTGGAATCCTCACAGTCATCTCACAGGCCACTGCTCTTTGGTAAATGCTCAGAAAGGCGTGGGGACTTGCTCAGACGCTAAGTGGCGAAGTTTCCCTTCAAGACAGCTGGGTCTGACACCAAAGCCCACGAATGTATTTTAAATAAATCAAGCCACCTCCGCAGCATCTTCTGAACCAGAGGTTCTCAAGCTTTAGGGCATCAGAACCCCCTTGAGGACTTGTGTAAACACAGATCGCTGGGCCCCACGTGAGAGTTTCTGATTCGAGAGGTGGAGCCTGAGAAACTGCTTTTCCAACAAGTTCCCAGGTGACGCTGCTGCTGGTGTGGGCCAGCCTCCGAGAACTACTGTTCTACAGAAGTTCAGAGCACAGCAGCAATATCTAACAAACAAAAACCACGCTGCTCTATGGAAGGGGAAAACCGTATAACTCTTCTTGGCTATCATCAGATTGCAAAGAGAGGGTCTGGAAGAGAGTGCCGAACCCTCAGCCCTGCATGGCTCCAAGACACTGGATCTTCTTCACAACGGGGAGAAGACGCTCAGCCCAAGGTGGGCTCCGCCGGGGGGCAAGCTTGGCAAGCGAACTTTCTTCTCTGGGGTCCCTGCTCCAGCAACTTGCCCCGGTGGCTGGGTCATCAGATTCTTGAGAGACCACAGCCCTGGATGCCTGGAGCCCAGACCAGGGCCCAGCCCTCCACCCACCTGTGGGAGGTGGACCCACATCTTTCCACCTCTGCTCTCCACCCTAGCTTCTTATCTAAGCCTTCTTTCCCTTCTGCCACCATCTTTCCCTTCATGATCAGCAATCAGATTGTGTCATTGGTATGTGTCATTGGTATTAGCAAGGGGAAAGAGCTGTCATTGTATCAGGAGAGTGACCTTTAAAAGGCTGAAGTCAGAGACCACCCCTGACACCTGCCTCCTCTGTGATCCGTTCTCCGGCCTCTCAGCTGGAATTATTTGGAAGGGCAATGTTTCCGCTCCAGGAGGACAAGGATTTTCCTCTGTTTTGTTCATTGCTTTCTTCCTAATGCCCAGAAAAGGGCTTGGCCCATGGGAATAGCTCAACACATGTTTGTTGAATGAATGAATGAGTGAACGAACGAATGAATTGCCTCTTCCTATATGCCCAGATCTGTGCAATAACTTGCAATGTTTCAACAGATGCCTACAACGGTTTGCTCTTCAAGCTAACGTGATTATTGGTGAGTATGTAAGGATCATCCTGCACAAGTCTCATTAGCGATGTATTTATGCAACGCCAGACACCTGGCCCCACACTGAGAGCCAACCAGCCAGCTGAACAGTTCCAAGAGGTCCGGAGGATTGACGCTCTGTAAACCAGCGCACGGGTACTCCACTGAATTTCCCCATCTGCATCCAGATGTTTGGTCCATGCAGAGGTGGCCCAAATGCAAATGTGGTTTCTTAATGATGGCTGCGAAACAGCCTCCACCTCCCGCGGAATCCCTCAGTCACCCGGGACCATGAGCACCTCACTGCAGAGAGCTGGACATCTTTGGAAATGGGCTCCTAGAGGGAGCCAGTGTTTAAAGGAGTTAAAATCCAATTTGATCCTGCTGCTTACGCCTTTTCTAGTTTGATGTGTTTTCGATAAAAAAATTTTTTTGATCAATAAAAATAAAATCTGCTACTCGCACCCTGGGGCAATTATTGCTCCAGGCCTAGTTTGCTGAATCTTGATAGAATAAATAATGTTATTTTCCCAAAATGTGGCTAGCCATAAGTTCGTTACATTACACTCGCGGGGGGAGGGGTGGAATCTGAGAACATACTGGTTCTCGGAGGGCAAAGTGCCGCTTCTGCATGGTGAGGGATTGGGCCTCCCGGTTCTGAAGAACAAGTGGTCCTCTCCACGGAGATAAAACAGGGATGATGGGCATGTGTGATGCTCCCACCTGGTGCCAGGAACTGTGCTTGGCATGCGTAACTGGCATCATCCCACCACACTCACACCTGGAAGGCACTGACATGAAAGCAGTTCTGAGGATAAGACTCAGAGAGGGACAGTGATTTACCCACAGTCACACAGCTATATGTGGCTGTGTTGGGACTTGAACACAGGTCCACCAGGAGTCTGAACCCACGTACAGACCCCTTTGCCACTCCATCTCCCTTTCACTAAGTGAGGGCAGGGAAAAGGTCTTGGAAACTGTAGAATACTCCCATGCCAATGCTCCTTTCTCTACACTCCTCTGCCTCCTTCCTTTCTCCCCCTGTTGCCACCCTGTATTTGCTCCAAATAGAGCTGCTAGGGGCCGTAGGAAAGACCAGCGCTCTCTGGCCTGGGGCTGCATTTGGTGGGAGGGGATGTATCATTTGAGATACGGATGGATATCATGGGAAGGTGCTGGATTCTGTGCTTTGTGAAATACACGTTGAAGGACGCACATCTGCTATTAACCACGGTCCTGCTGGGTGTGTGCATACATGCTTACAATTCCAGGGACTTTTACCGTCTGTTATTTCTGAACAAACAAGTTGATCTTTTACTAAAAGAATCTTATGTATCCCGCAAGAGGTTGGGGGTAGGTAGGAGGGGAGGATGGCTTGGCGGCCTCAGAGGCTGAGCTGGACATGTTAAGACCAGGAGGCTGGGTGGCCTGGTGGCTAGATTCAGAGGGCCAGTGGTGAAAGAGAGGGGAGATGGTGAAGGGAGATTCTGAAAGGGAGTGAGACAACCAAGGGTGCCCGGAGACGAGGGGGGTGTCAGCGTCGGAGGTGCGGAGGCTGGTAACCCCGGAGGATGAGGAAGGGCAGAAATATACAAACTGAGTGCCCAGGGTGCATCGAGCTCTGCTCAGACATTCCCTCATTTCATCCTGGTATCTATGCCAACACAGAATTTTATCATTCCCATTTTAAAATAAAGACACTGGTACTCGTGTTAAGCCACCAACTCAAAGACATAAGGCAGAGCGAAAACTCAGGATTCAAACCCAAGCCAGCTGAGCCTTCCGTGAGGCCGGGAGGGGAAAGGCCTCCCCAAAGCCCAACTTTTGCCCTCACAGCCCTCCTCCACGCAGCCCAGGGGGCCTCCCAGCCCCAACCACCAGCTTCCATCCCCTCCCAGGCTCGGCCGCCTGCCCTCTAATTAGATTCCCCTGGAAATAAGAGTGCATTGTACAGTTCTGCTAAAGGCAAACTGCTTTTACAATTTCTTTTCTTTCCTCCTCATTAATAACTCTCAATGTCTCAAGGAGGTTCTACTTACGGCCTACACACTGGAAAATTATTCTCTCCCTCATGCACTCATTTTTCTCTCGAGGAAAATTGAAAACCGGATTTCTCCTCCATCACCGGCCCCCTCTCTCTGCCTATCTTGTGCCCAGAAGATTCTAGTCCTTGGCCCTTTTCTACCTCGAAATCAAGGCCCCCTGCCTTCCTGCCCCACAGCCTGGAAAGCCTGGCGGCGCCACCTGATCTCGGGGCCATCGTGGAGTCTTTCAGAAGTTGGGAGAGAGGCGGGCGGGAGGGAGGCGGTGGGGGGGCCACGCGGTTTGCTCCACTTGGAGATGCATTTGCCTCCAGAGAACTGGACTGGCTCCAACACTTTTGAGGAAGGAGCTGGGTGAGTGCAGAGCCTTTATTGGTCCCATCGGGTTCCCGTTAAGTGTCAGGGAGTAAATTATAAACAAATGGATCCCATTTCCATTTCTGAAGGCATCTCCAGCCCTGCCTTCACCCTCTGTATTTAAGGGTACATCCCCTTAAGTGGTGCCTGATGGGACGAGGAGCCAGGTGGATGGTGTCACTCGGGCCTGGGCTGTCATCTGCGCAGTGCACAGCCCCCACCAGCTGCTGGAGCCCACCTTCCAGGCCCTGGAGCCAGACCGGTGAGCAACGTGTGACGGATGGACAGACAGACAGACGGATGCCCCGGGGAACCGCAGATCTGAGCTCAGAGTCAGCAGGTTTCATGAATTAGGGTTCGAGAGCTCTGGCCCAAAGGGAAGCAAGATAGTGAGGGGGTGCTTGATGGAGAACCAGGCCGGGGCCAGGGCTGGGCACAGCCGTGACCACGGCTATGGGCTAAGAGGGTAGGGAGGGGCACAGCGGGTCCCCGGGCCTGAACAGGGCAACCAGAAGCCACCCCCACGTCCCTCACCCTCCGCCACTTCCCAGCTCCTACTGCCCAGCTGCTATTACGGGGGTTGGAAATGGGAGAGAGAGTCAGCCACATCCATGCAAATAACTGATTTGACAATAACTGGGACAATTTGCCAGGCACCAAGGTCCAAGCACCAATTATCTCATTTAATCTCGTCAACAGCACCACCAGGGCGGCGGCACTCTTACCCCCACTCCATAGACAAGGGCTCTGGGATGCAGAGAAACCACACCAGCGACGGTTAACAGCTCACTGGAGTACCTCCTCTGTGCCAGGCACCCTGAAGGGCTTTCTGTGGAATTAGCTCATTTAACCTTGCAACAATGTTGCAACTATTATCATTCCATTCACAGGTGAGGACGCCAAGGCTCAGAGGGGCAGAGCGTGGCTTGATCTCAGTTCCGGGGCGGCACCAGCCTCCCTTTAGGACAGCTTCCGCATGGACTTGGTCTCTAATGTCTGGACCTTCTTCCTTTCTGTGTCAAGAGAGTCAGTTGGTTCAAGCTAGGAGCAATCTGTGTCTCAGCTCATTGTCTTACAGATGTGAGCCCAGAGAGGGGATGTGACTTGCGGAGGTCACACAGCAGGTCAGTGGAGAGCTGGGACTGGTGTCAGGCCCCCTCTCTAGTCCCAGAGACCCACAGACACCCTCAGGGTGTGTCAGCAAAGGATGGAGGGGTGGCCGACAGCAAGCGTCCGCCGTCAGGGATACCCTGGGGGTGTTGCCCCCCACCATACGGCCACCGTTTTAGCTAAGTCCTGGGGCCACTGACTGGGGACGCAGGCTCTAAAGCTCTAAAGATGCCCTGGATTCCTCCTAGCCGTCCCCTGCTAGCCCAGAAGCAATGTCACCGGTTGCCGCCCCCAGTCTGAGGCTGCTCCGGACCCGGGAGGAGGGGACAGGAGAAGGGACCATGAGGCCACATGCCAGGAACTGAGTAGGGTCCGGCCAGGCTGGGGATCCAGAAGTATCGCTCCTTTGTTCCTGATGTGGAACTACAGGCTGCCAGCGAGATACGGCTTTGGAGACCAGGAACTGGGGGTTGAATTCGGGGTGACCTCAGGCTGGTCACTTTGCCTCTCTGAGCCCCGGCACCTAGGACACAGGTGGGTGCTCAGACAAAGCAAGTGTCTGAGGAAGGGGAGGCAAAGGAGAGCCCCCTGTCCCTTGGCCCCTGATCCCTCCCAAGGGCCCCCTAGGAAAACAGACACAGGCGCTTGCCACATCCTCGTGGGTCCTGACATGTTGCAGGAAGAAACTTGAGGCAGCCAGGCCTGCTCTGGGAAGGGGCTCGGCCACGGCTGAGTCACTGTTTGCCGAAGGTTATCTAAAATGTGTCCAAACAAGAACCAGCCACGGTCCTCCTCCAGGGCCTCCACATGCACCCGGCTGCCCAAAACCAGGACAAAGGCTCCCCTCCTCCTGGGGAGAGATGTGCCAATGCAGGAATCATCCAGGTCCACAGAAAAGCTTATGGAAGTGCATGCAAAATACTCGGCATCCGCAGGCGCTCCATAAATGGGAGCCCGCATCATTTTAACGAGCACTTATTGAGCACCTACTGGGTACCAGGAGCTTTCTCACAGGTCTCCTTTCTGATCTGCCTTACAGCTCTGTGACTTCTGATGGTGTGTCCAGGGGAGGACGGTGGAGCTGGGAGGGCGTGGCTCAGGCGTCCAGGTGCCTGGCATCACCTGCGGAGCTTCAAATGCTACTGCCCCCCAACTCTGATGTAATGACTAGGGTGCCGCTTGGGCCCTGGGATTTTCAAAAGCTCCCCCATGCGAGTCTCCTATGCAGCCCGGGCTGAGAACCGCTGTTCCAAGCCTCCCGGGTTTCGCTCCGAATTTTCCCATCTCCTATTCAGCTCCCGGGGCAGCATGGTTACACGGAGGAAAAGTCACGGAGATTTCAGAGGGAAGCGGAGAACGGGAGCTGGGGAGGGGGCTCGTGCCCTTGGCCTTGGCTGGGGGAGGAGAAGAGCAAAGAGGCGACCCTCCTCAAGCCCCCGTGCTGGTTGGGCTGGCTCAAGGGCAGGGGTCCCGGCGGGAGCTGACAGGTGGGCAGGAGCTCCTGGGACTGCGCCGGGGAGGTCCCTTACAGCATCCCCCTGCCTCTCCCACATTCTCCCAGCAGACCCCCCCGCACCCAGCTAATCTTCCTCCCTCCCCCCGGGACCACACGACTTACAAAGACCAATGGGTGTACGTTCCCTGAAGTCTCATCTCAGTCCCTCCAACTGCTCCTCTACAGCCCATCTGCTGGGGTTTGTCCTCCCTGTGCTCTCTGCTCACGTGAGGATCTGGCTTCTCGGAAGAAGGTCTCCCTTTATGCGGCTGCTGCAAAGTCAGGGGTGTGTGCAGACCTAAGTATCCTTCCTTCCCCTGCGACTGTCTGAAGGATGGAGGTGAAGCCCAGCCACAGAATAAACTTCTCCCCACCCCTTCCCTTTCTGTAGGATTTTACACTTGACCAGGACCTCAGAGCGGGTATTATTATTCTCCCCCATTTTACAGATGGGAACAGGCACAGAGCCATAAAGCAGCTTGCCCAACAGCAGGCACAGCTAGCTGTGGCAGGGTCAGGACTCAGGCTGGCTCTTCAACTCAGCTGCTGAGCTGAGAGGGAATCTGCAGCAGGAGGGAATGAAGTTAGACCAAAAGAAGAACTGCCTGCCTCAGGAGTCCTAAAGCCTAGAACCAGTTGCTATGAGGAAGCCACAGAATGTCTCAGGGGTCTTTCTCAATGACCCCGAAGGACCCCTGCTCCCAAAGCCTACCACTGGAGCCAAGCTCCCAGATGCCCCCACCACCAAGCAGTCTGAATTTTCCCCCAGGTGAGTCAGAGGGGAAATTCAATCCTGTTTCCTTCTCTCTGAACTTGCCAAAAGCTTGTTTGCTCTGAGAGGCCCGTGAGGCCTTGGCTTCCCCGGTTTCAGATAACTGACTTTCAAAGCCTGTCTTCAGGTAGAATGCTGCCATGCACCACTTGGGTGAGGGGTTGAGCCCCAACGACTTTGCCAGGGATGAATGGGGGGGTGCCCGGGCTCCACGATTGGCTGGATGCCTCCCACAATCGCATCTGGGCCCCCAAAACCCCTTCTCCCACCCCAAAGCCTTCCCTATGGTCACTGGCTGGCATGGAATTTGCTCAGATTGGGGGCTGAGCTGGCCAGGCAGGCTGCAGGCCCCTGGTACTCCCGAGGACATTACTGGGCAGCTATTAGAGAGAACGTGGCACGTGTAAGTGGTGTCACCTGTGCCATTAGCCCGTATGCCACCCCCCACCCAACAACTCCTTCTCTGGGGAGCCCATGAGGTCCCCACAGGCCGGAGCATGCTCAGGGGCTCCCCAGACCCTAACCAGACCACTGTGTGTGGAACGGGGGACAGGCCCGAGGCTGGGGTTGGCCTTCAACCCTGGACGACAGAGCTGGTTTTTTTCCCTCCAAATTAAATTACTATTTTGAAACAGGATGAGCTGAACTGGCACGGTCTCTGGGGAAAGGAGATACATATAACCACCTCCTTTCTTTCTTTTATAAGAAACCTCACCGTTTCTGCAGCTGAACAGCCTCTGAGCCTGCCCATGCCCCGTCTGTCCAGCTCCAGGCACAAGACCCCTCGTTCCTTGGCCTTCCGTGTTGGCCAGAAACCTGGGAAGGACTCGTGCCACATGTGTGTGGTCAAGGCCATGGAGGTTGGGAGCTGGGCCAACCTCAACCCCTCTTGGTCTGCCCTCATAGTAAAAATAAAAAGCCGCCCCATTTATTGAGCACCTGCTGTGACCAGGCTGTCTGCTAGGCTGTGTGCCCGCATTACGTCGTGTAACATGCTCAACCCCTCTGTAACAGAACTCCACATAGCTCATGGGGAAACCGAGGCCCAGAGAGATGAGGCAGTTTTCCCAAGGACACACAGCAGAGTCAGGATCAGAATTTGGGTCCCGCTGACTCTGGAGCCTGGGAGCTTAGCCACCACCCTACACTGCCATGTTTAGAATCACTGGAACCGAAGGGTGGCATCTCCGGCTAGGCCTTGTCACAAGGCTGGCGTGTTCCCTGGGAAAGGAAACACACTATCCTGTTTTCCCTTAGGATCTTTTCACCCATCATATGTCTAAGGGGACAGCACATGTCCAGGGGAACAGGTGCCAGAACAGGGAGCTCCTGGCCGCCCCTCCTCTGGGCCTCACCTTCCTCATCTGTAAAACGGGGGCAGACGACTAGATGGTCCCAAAGCTCTCCCCTCACCCCCAGGTCTGACACTCCGTCACTTACTGAGTGACTCTGAGTTACCGATGTCACCCTTTGGGCCTCAATTTCCCCATGTGTAAAACAGGGGTGACAAGGCTACATCACAGAGGGCTGTGAGAATCACAGTCTCAGAAGAGCTTTGTAAACTGTGAAGTGCGGGCCAGATGAGAGGGCTGTGCTAACATGGTAAATGGACTTCCAGCACGGCTGCCTCACCCTCATCCTGGGGCAGCTCCTCTCCTCCCAGCTCCCCCACCCCAGGCTTTGTCTCCCTCTTCCGGGTCGTCAGCTCCCCATTTGTTATGCCTCCTGGCCTCCTCCGGCCTTGGAAGACTCTCACAGTTGGGAAGGAAAAACCCAGATGTGGCTACAGGCCATGTGGGGGCCAGGAGAGAGGTCACCACTGCCTCAGAGGAACGAGATCATCTTTCCAGCAAGATGGAATCCGTCCTGGCCCTGCGGCTAATTAGCTGTGTGACCTTGGGCAAGTCACTTAACCTTTCTGGGGCCTCTGCCCCTCCATCTGTGAAAGTGAGAGAGTCAGATTAGATGCTTCCAGAGCTGACATAGGAGGAGGGGCTGATGTGGGAGAAGCTTTTTCAGCTCCAAATCCCAATCTTAGTACCATGATTTGGGGGAGCTGTGAGTTGCAAGATCCTGGACTGGGGAAGGGAGGTGCAGCCCGGGACTCCACGTTCTTAATGCCGGTGGATGAGGTGCGGGTTTACCCAGCCTCCCTTTCTTCCCTGTCCTCTCTCCCTGGGAGGGAAAAGGGAAGACTGTGGTACTAGGCAGTCATCTCAGATGGGCTGGTAGCAGCCGGCCTTAACTTCAAGGCCATGTTAAAGTCATGTAACGGCTCTGGGCTGTCGGGAGAACGTCAGCACTGCCTGTCTTTCACCACAGGGCCAGGCCACAGTTCTTATCTGGACTCCGTCCTCGGAACCCAGCAGTTGTATTTTAGGTTGATACCAACTCCTCCACACACCCCAGAATATTCCAGGGGACTTAGAGTCAGAAAACCCAAATTCAAATTCTAGCTCAGCCACTTTCCAGCGAGAGGCCTGGAGTGACACTCTGTTTCTCTGGTCCTCAGTCTTACCATCTGTAAAGTAGGGGCAGCAATGGCTCCCGGAGTTAACAGGTGACAGTGACAGCTATCAGGTCTCACCTGTCAGATTGACAGTCAGTGACAAACAATTGATAAAACCCATGGCTGCGGAGGCCTCGAAGAGGAAGCAGCCTCCCGTCTCAGCCTCCAGAAAGCGATGTCCTCAACCCATTAACTGTCTCAGTCTGGAACAGCGCGTATAGCACAAGCCAACTTTGTCAGCACCGCTGTATGTATGGATGTGTGCATCTCCCTGCAGAGAAATATCTAGAAGATCAGACTCCCAAATTCTTCACAATACTTAACTCTGGGGGAGAGAGGGTGAAAAGGAGGGGCCGACAGCCTTTTCACTTTCTATATTCTTCCAGTGTTTGACTTTTGTTTTCACAATAAGCATGTAATTCTCTTACAATAAAACTAATAAAATGGATTTGGATGTTAGACACCAGCTTTCTTTTTTCTAATTCCAAGCAGAAGTCTGACCTGAAGCTGCAGCCTCTCTCACGGGCAAGAGAATAAGTGATTGAATGAATGAATGAATGAACTAAAGAAGGAATAGAGGAGCAACCTCGCGACTTCATAAAGGCTGCCTAATGTGATCGCCCCACTGAGTGTCACTTCGCCCGTCCTTCGAGGTTGCAGGGGCAGAGTTCGCTGTCTTTAGGCGCGTTTTGAAGACAGGGTCACTGAAGCTCAGAGAGGACGGGTGACGAGGCCAGGCCCCGGGTCACACACTCCAGAAGTGCTCACTTCAGGCTTTGGAAAGCCCAGGCTCCCTCTCCCCCACTCGGGGTCCTCCCCAGCCCCCCAGCAGCTCACGGAAGGGAGGCTGCTTCCCTGGCCCCCGCGCGCCCACCCTGCCCCGGTGAAGCCCCAATCCCTGCCGTCCGGCCCCCCGCAGACCTCTGAGGACGCCGGTGCAGACAGAGACCAGGCTCTGCACAACCAGAGACCAAAACATAAATAACGCCGCTCTCTGAGCTCCGGGAGGCTGGCTTCCACCCCCTCCCTGGAAACGTCCTTTGATTTCAAAACAGGCTGGAGTGTAAAACCAATAAAGCCTCCTGTGCCCATAAACAAACAGGCCTGTGCCCATAAACAAACAGGCAGCCGCTTAACCTCCCTCCTCTCCTCGGGCGCCCTCCGCCCACCCCCTGCCACTCGAAGGCGCGAGAGGGCAGGGCCCAGCGCCATTGTCCCCGGTAATTAATTGCGGTAATAAGAACCTGCCCTGAGCTTCAAGGGCCAGGATGGGCCATGGGAGCGCAGCCCTGGCTCCTGTGTGCAGCCAGACCAGCACGGGCTCCAGGCCCACCTCTGGCATCAGCACCCAGGCTCTGAGGACCTACTGTGCGCAGGCACGGCACCCGGCACTCGACTTTTTCCAACACTGTGAGTTGGGTGTTATTCACCCTATTTAACAGATGAGAAGACCGAGGCTCAGAGAGGTCATTTCTTGCCTGCGGTTACACAGCAAGGAAAAGGAGTAAGTTGACACAAAACACAGCCACATGCGGGCTTCCAGAAGATCTGGAAGGAGAGCCAAGACAGGCCACTTCCCTTCCTCCGGCCTCTGGTTTCCCATCCAGCAGATGGGGGCGAAGTGCCGTCTAATGTAGGAGATGTGGACACACCACGACGGGTTTGGGGTGGGCCGTTGTGGTAGGTGGGAGCAGAGAGCAGAAAGTCCTGGAAAGATGCACGGGAAATGAGGGTTTGAAAAAATAAAGACAAACTCATGTCCACCTCATGGACTCCAAAGCCTGAATCCCCCACAGCCCCAGTGCCCCCCTAGCACCTTTCACACCGAATGTGGGGGGTATCTGTTTGTCTGTCTCCCCCACCAAACAAGGGGGCCCCTGATGGCGGCGATGCTCCCATGTTGTTCTCCACTTCAGCTCAGCGCCTGGCATATAGTTAGTGCTCAACAAAGTCTTATGGATCCTCTGACCACAGAACATCAACCATTTAAACCCTCCATCATCCCCCATTCTGGGCCCCTGCCTCACCACATATTTCTTTTCATCTTTCCCTCTGGCACTGCTGAACCTCCAGGCTCCCACAAGCTGCTTTCACCCGTGTTATTTCACCGGATCCTTACAGAGACCCAAGGGGACAGTATTTTTAGCTTCATTTTACAGATGAGAAAATCGAGGATCAGAGAGAGGAAATACCTTCATACCGTATTTGAAGGGTCAGCTGCCTACTTCTTCTCCCCTCTTTCCACCTCCTGATCATCCTCCAGGCCCCCAAGTCCCCCCCACCCCTCCAGCCCCACCTGCCCCCTCGTAGGCCACAGGCGCACGGGCCAGGCTGGGCCCCACCTCTGAGCTCCCTTCTGTTTTTTCACTCAGGATTCCTGAGCCCAAGGAGCCGCGCTTGTTTATAGCCCTGCCTGCCCTGTTGCCTTGGTCCCGGCTCAGGTCAGCTCTCTGGGGCTAGTGGGAGCTTTTGAACGTGCTAAATACAGGTTACAGGGGTCAGGGGTCACAGCCCTTCCTTGGGGGAAGTTAGACTGGGATCATCCATGAAATAGCAACTCTTATCTTGGGGGGGTGGGAGGAGGAGCAGATTTCTTAAATTATGATGATTCTTTAGCAACCTCCCCACCCCCCCCACAACTCACTCAGCCCCCCTTTGGGTCTCTCTGGATAGATTCGGCATCTGGATTTCCCGTTTTCTTTCCTCTCATTCTGTCCTTAAGCCAGAAAAAAATAAGGGGTCTGGGGGAGAAGCAGAGCAGAAATGAAGGGAGGAACTGAACACGGAACTCGGTTAGTCTAAAGCAAGGGCCCGGCTCCCGCTGCCAAATGGCCCAATGGGAATCTGGCCCCATCCCGGGGGTCCCTCCCCTGACAGGCTCCCTCGCCCCAAGCTCTAGCCCTGAGCTCCACTTCCACTCATGGAGGATCCCCCTCAGCCTCCCAGCACAAAGCGTAGGTGCCCAAGAGTCTTCCCCAAGGTCACGCCTCGCAAGCACCGAGTCCTCCGAGCTTTTCTAAGTCCCTTTGCAGCCGCCCTTCCCTTCCCTCCTGGCCCTTTAATGCAGCTGGGATGAGGCTGAGATGACCCTATTTGAGGATGACATAGCTGAGCCTCACAGGCCGAACGGACCTGTCCCTGCACCCCAGGGCTTAGGGTGACCAGCCATCCCCAGTTTTCCTGGGACTGAGGGTTTTCTGGGATGCGGGACTCTCAGTACTAAAGCCAGGACAGTCCCAGGCAAACCGGGACAGCCAGCGATGGCCCTACCAGAGCGGGAAGGCCAGATGCAGAGGACAGGCTCCCACCTCTCACAAGAGCAACTTCCTCCCACCTGCTACTCGCCTAAGCCCCTTCCCTTCCCGTCCCCATCCCTTCCCAGGGAAAAGCACGGGGCAGGATGGCTGCAAACACCCTCCCTGGAGGTGCTAGGAGGGAAGCTGTTCAGAAGGTGAAGATAAGTGATGTGGGTCGTTCCAGCCCATAATCATTAGAGACAGGTGTGGGATGCGGAGAGCGGGAGGGAGAGAAGAGAAGGGGAGGGGAAGGAGGGGCTAGCCTCAACCCTCCCCAGAGGCCTGCTTGCCCCTCTCCCCTCCACTGCTCTTGTGTCTCAGAAAAGTTCCAGATTTAAGGAGCATTTACTGAGCACCACTGCATACAGCATTGTACTGACACTGAGTAGAGGGGATCAAAACCGAATAAATGCAGTTAACTTGTCCTTGCCCTCAAAGAAGGTTCTAATCTGGCGCAAGAAATGGAAGCCCAGAGCTAAACTCACTAGGACAGCGACACACACACTACACATATGTACAGGCATACGTGCACATCTACACACACACAGCACGCATGCATACACATACTCTACACACACACACACACACACAGGCACACACAAATGCATATACTCACACATATACACATGCACACACATACGCACAAGTGCACACACTACACACACGTGCACACACTCACATGCATACACACATACACACGTGCACACACAGACACAGGCACACACACTCCCCACCCCAGTTAGAGGGAATCTGGAGTTTCTCCCTCACTGTGGCTTATCTGAGGATAACCCAGAAAGGAACCTCCCAGGCCACCGCCCGTCCCGGCCCCCAGTCAGATCTCTCCAACTTCGCGCAGCCCCGTGTCCTGGGGTCCAGGCCTCTTCCAGGCAACCTCCCTCTCGGAACGCATCGATTCTCCCCGAGCTGACCGAGCTATCGCCAGCCGATTCAGAAGCCCGCCAGATAACTGGGGCTAAGATCTACTTTAGGCCTCAATCCCTGAACTGAGTGCAGCAGCTGAAAAACAGCACGAGGCCTAAGAGTCAGCCAGGCCTGGAGTTACATCCCCGCTCATCCTCCCCTGCCCCTGCTCGCCTGCCTCACTCTCCCATCTATGACTTGGGGGAAATAATACCATCCTTGATGTAAGAGCCCCCACGGCGGTGATGACGTAGGTTGTCTCTACTCCACTCCTCGTACCTAGTAAGTGCTCAGTAAAGGTTACAATGGGGACAGAGGCTGGAGAACCCCATTCTCCGGTTCTTCTCCAGAAACACCCACCCTGGGGTCCCTCCAAGACGCCAGCAGGCTGTGCTCAGCAACATATGGCCCGAGGACCGCGGGGAGAGGGGGCGGGAGGGATGGGGAAGACGGGCAGGTGGGGGCAGGGAAGAGGAGGAGGAAGGGTGCATTTAGGAAAAAAGAAAAACCCGCACAAAACCGACAGAATTCCAGCCGATTATTCCCCTGGCTGCAGATGTACATTAATGCAGGAGAGTGGGGACAGAGCTGCGGGCCGGGGACAGAGAAACAGCTTGCGGTTGCTTTTAACAAGCCGTTGTCTGGCTTGATCTTGTCACTCTAAAGAGGGCCATTGAGAGGTATTCATGCGTCGGCCCTGGGGGGACAAAAGGGCGCAGTATATATAGTGACTGCTCAGTTGCCTGCGGGCCTTGGGGCTTTTGTCTAACCTTCCCTTAATAAACTTTTGGGAAGAGTTCATCAATCCGCTTCAATAGCTGATGTTCTCATTTTCAGAGAGAGAAGAAACATAGCAGAAGGCCGGCGTGTTTTTTTTTTTTTTTTTTTTTTTTTTTAAGGAGGCTTTCTCAATAAGAAGGGAATGGGAAAGAGAGAGAAAGGGAAAGAGCCTGTAGACACCCCACTTTAAAGGGAAAAAGAACACATCACAGCCACAGCCACAAATCCTAAATGGGCGCCCAGACAAAACGGCTATTCATCGGGGCCCTGAAGTCAGCCTCCATCTGAGGGTCTCTGGGCCGTGGAGCCGGGTCCCCTTGGCAGCGGCGGGACAGGCTGAGTCCGTAGCCATAAGAAGTCGGGGGTGAGAGGAGCAATTTCTTAGAAGGAACGTGTGGCTTAGAAGCAAGAGCAGGCAGGAGCCCTCCCTCCAGCCTCTTTTTTAGATCTGGGGCCACTTGGTTTCCTTCTCATCAGGCAGTTTTTAAAAACTGGAGGTCTTGTTATTTTTGTTGTTTTTTTTAATCCAGCACAGGAGGGACATTCTCTAAATGAGGCCTCTGCTTCTAAGATCGCAGGAACCTCCACCTTCAGGCTGGGGTGGAGTTTCAATACTCAGCCCCGCTCCTGGAAGCCTGTATCCCCTCCAGCTTTGCTTGGGGTTGTAGAAAAATAACCCCACACTCCTCACCAAAGGGGTGAGACCAGACGTGCCCCCCGCATTGCATGCTTCATGGTGAGGTGTGGGGGCGTGGGTTGCATTGGGATGGGAAACAAAGAAAAAGGGATGTTCCCAATATTCCTACAGGGCCAGACACCGCACTAGTTTTGACCCTGTGTTAACTTCCTTCTCACCACAATCCTAGTTTTGAAGACACATTTTATTTTATTCATTTTACTTGGGAAAACTGAGCCTCAGAGAAATGATCCCTGATCCAGAGTCTCGTAGCAGGAAGTTTAAATTCGAGTCTTTTTAAATCCACATTTCCAAGTTCTAAACCAAGCTGCCTCTTAACATTTTAAGGTATTATTAATAATAATAGCAACCAGTAGTTGTGCTCCTAAAATGTGCCCGGCATTGTTACAAGCGCTTTACACACGTTATTTTCGAAACAGCTCAGTGAGACGGGTCCTATGTTATAAAACCCACATCACAGATGGGGTGACTGAGGCACAGAGGGTAAAGAACTAGCCCGCGTCAGACAGCCAGGAAGGCAAATCCAGATTCGAACTCAAGTCTGACTCTGGAGCCTGAAGGCCCACACTGTCCTGCCTTCGATGAAAACGCAGGTACAGGAGGAAGTAGAGAAGCTAACGGATGTGACTTTCCCCCCCCCCCGAGCCTCAGAGGTGGGTCTCCCAGGGAATGGTTCAGCTTTGCAGTGCACGCTCACACACACACACACACACACACACACACACACACACACACACAGACCCTCTCCAAGTCTCCTCAGCGGCTCTAGTTCAATGTTTTACAGGCCTAATGAGTGTTGACAAGTTTAATGAGTTTGTTTTAAAGAGGGGAGGGGGGATCTGGTCAAGTTGAGATTTCCGAGTCAAATGAATTAGTGGAGGCCGCCAGACTTCAGCTGACAGGCCTGGAAACCCTCCCACGGACGGCAGCCCTGAGTCATGGACCCCAGCTCCCCTCAACGGGAGCAGGGCCCCATGCCAGACACTGGGGGCTCCTGGGGCCTCGGAGTGGCCCTCGGGTGCCTGGGTCCCAGCCAAAGCCCGTCTCTCCATCCCGCAGACCCCTCCCTGCCAGCCCACCCCTGGTGGGCCCCCCTTCTGCTGGACTCTCCTCCCCCACTGGGTCCCCAATGAGAAATTTGATTCAAACCCAGTTTGGCACTTGTTTGCATATTGATTGCGTGGTAATTAAGTGGCTTCATCTGTGGAGGGGACGCGCCACCTGCATTTCTAAGCTCCCCAGTCATGGGCTGGGACCGGCCGCAGCCCTTGTTCCTGACCGTGCAAACTGGAATCCAGGGAGACCGGCTTCCGGCTGCTAGAGGGAGTTACGTCGTCTTGGTTTAAGATAGTATTCTTTATTTTTTGCAGTGATGAGATGAATTGGGAAGGAGCTGGTACAAACCTGACCAACTCCAGATGAAATAGCAGAGCTAAAACTAAAGCATAATAATAAGCCCAAAATAAAGGAACACGTATGCTGATGTCAACTAGGAGCTGACGCCACTGTGGCATGAGGCACATGCAAAGCAAGACTAGTTCTCCCTCTGACTGGCCCCTCCTGAGCCCCCTGGGGGGCTGACATGAGTCTTGGACCCCAAGCCAGAGAGACCCGGATTCAAACTCCTTCTGCCTCTTTCTCCGGCCCTGATCTCGGACAAGCGACTTTACCTCACTAAGCCTCAGTTCCCCCATGTGTAAAATGGGATTAGTAAGACCTGTGCTGTTCACAGGGTTGTGGGGCTGCAGAGGGCTGTGCCCGGCACACAGTAGGTCTTCCACAGCCCTGAGGCTGCTTTCCGGATTGGCATCCCAGCTGGAAATGAGCAGGATCTGTTCATCCCTAATTAGTACAGCCTTGCAGATTGGCACAAGCTACCTTCCAGCCCTCCCAACGTGGTTTGCATTTCTTCCTCCACCAGCCTGGGTAGCCCGGGCAGTTTCTCAGGGGACGTCTGTCACCCTTTGCTGCTCGCCAGGAGGAAGCGGGTGAGTGGAGACTGAGGTGGGAGAAGGGCATTGCAGCCCGGTGCATCGGTTTTGCTGCATCACGTCGTGTTTTGTCTTCTGTGAAGCAGAACAGAGTTGGAGCTGACGCATCCAGGCTGGGTCACAGCGTCCAGCTGGGATTGCAAGCCACCTCCCCACCCGCCCAGCTCTCTCTCTCACGTGATTATTTATTGGATATCTCGCCCTGGGAGGGGGGGCTCTCCCCTTCTATAACTTTCTCCTAATCTCTGGTCTAAGGCGGGGGACTTGAGAGAAGTGTTCGAATTTCTTTACACACTGTTTTCCCTTTCCAGCTGGGAGCCAGGAGCTGGGGGGTGGGGGACGGAGAGATGAGGGCAGGGGAGGGGGACGGGTCACTCCAAGCCACGCGGGCTGACCCTGTGAACCGCCCCTCTGGACAGAGCTGCGGTGCCTCTCCAGCGATTTCTCCACTTCCTAGGTCTCCCCATTGTTCGCGGCTGCAGCCAGCTGCGGGCGTTAATCTTTGGCTTATTTGCAATCCCGAGAAAGAAAGGCCCGCGTGCGACAGGGCTGGGCCGGGAGCCCGGGGAGTGGGCAGAGGCTGAGACGCCAGAAGGAGGAGGGGGACCTGCATGTGACCGCACACACGTCCGCCAGGCCCCGAGACCGAAGGTGGCATCGCCGCACGCTGGCATTTAAAGCTTTTGTTGCCACTGAAGCCTTTCCTGGGGAGCAGGGGAAAAAGGCTGGATTCTGGAGGCAGCCCTGGTTTCCCTTCTTGGCCAAGCCACTTACTGGCTAGGGGACTTCCGACAGATGACTTGACCTCTCTAAGCCTCAGTTTTCCCTCTGTAAAGTGGGAGGAGAAACATTTAGACCACAGCAAATGCACTGACCTCCACCGGGGCGTGGTGGAATGGATGGGCCCACCGGTAGACATATCCCCTATTCTCCAGGGACACACTCAGGGACATCTACCCCACAGCACCAACAGATGCACACCCAGATCTACACAGCCACACACCTAAACACATTCACACTTTATACCACAAGAACACACCCACACACACCAACAACCCAAGACAAGGCCCACCCCCCAATCTAACCAGGACCCACTCTCCTTCCTTCCAGACTCCCACAATATGATGCATCGGCAACCGTGTGTACACAGTAGAGTTGCAACCACAAAATCCACACAAGAAAGAACGCTTCCTTAACAGAGACGCCAACACCGACCTTCCAACACACACCCCAGGCTGACTGGGGTCTCTCAGTCCATAATCCCAATGCAAAGCAAAAATGTGGGTAGGGTACCCCACAAAAGACAACAAATCAGCAGGCTCTCTTGATGCATCTTCTGTTACGGACAAGCCCCTCACTCTAAGACAGAGGAAGCCACTCCGCAGGGACACAGGACCGTGTGAATTAGTGGAGGGCATTCCAAAGCCAGATGGCTGCCCAAAAGCCAGTGTGTGGCAGCGGGAAGAGTTTGGGGCACCTGGATTCAGTGACTGGCTTGGCCACTTGCTGGCTGTGCAACTCTAGGGAGCTGAGCAAACCTCTCTGAACTCCGCCTTCATCTGCAAAATTGGGATGATAGATACCCATGGGGCAGGGGGTGTTGGGTGAGATGAGGCTTACAGAGCACCTGGCAGGGTTCCTGACACCATCTCTTGCCAGTGAGAGGAGGGCAGGGGGAGAGCACAGGCTTCCAATGAGACATACCTGCCTGACTGTGCCCAAAGGGCCAAGGAACCTCCTTGTGCCTCAGTTTCTGTATCTATCAATAGGCATCTTCATAATCTCTCTTTCAACATGCTCCTGGGAGGATTTCATGAATTCATTCCTGTAAAGTGCTTAACCCAATACTTGGCATGCAGTCAGCTCTCAAGGGGCTATTCTCCTAAGTACTAGGTATTCAATACATGGCGGTCTCTTTCCTGTCATGCAGGTCTCAGGTCAAATATCACCTCCTCCGGGCAAGCTTCCCTGATAACCCATCTACCATTGCTTCCCCAGTTGGCCACTTTCTATTGTGACTCTGCTTTAACTTCTTCCAACCCTTGTCCACCTTCTGAAAGTATTTCTTATTTGTGGACATGCTCATTGCCTCCCTGCCCCCAGTGTGTAAGCTCTGTGAGACCAGGGCCTTGTGCGTTTCACGGCTGTGCTCTCAGACCCTGGAACAGTGCTCGGCACAGAGTAGGTGCTCAGTGTACTGCTGTTGTGGGAATAAAATGGTAGTTGTAGCTCTACTTTCCTGGGACACTGGTGGGGGGAGGGGAAGAAGGATGGTGGAGGTTGCAGGTGGAAGGGTTCTCCCCTCTCCCCCACCCCTGCCTCCCTGCGCATGTGCCACACTCCCCCTTTGTGCCCCCCGCCTTGGGAATGTGATTCCGGCTGCTGGTCCAGCCTTTCCGCTGCTGGCCGGTGATTCTCTGGCCGCCTCCTGCCAAGGGGCCCGAGAGGCTTGATGGGTTTACCTGGGTGTTAATCCCCAACACCCACCCCTGGCCTGACCCAAGAGCCAGCCTCCATTCTTGTCCTGGGTCTAATTAAGTGCCTGAAATGCCGCTTCCCCTTTCAAACCAGGCTTCTTTTCTCCGAGGCAAGGCAGGTAAAGGCCAGCCTGCCCTTTGAAGCAGAGGAGGCCGGAAGCCCAGGCAGGTGCACCAGGGGGAGGGGGAGGGGGAGGGCGGAGGGGCCAGGGGGGAGGGGTGGGGAGGGAGGGGGTTTGCCTGCTCCTCCTCAGAGAGGACAAACACCTGCAAATCTCCTAATTCGGGACACTTAACCTTTTGCGGACCCTGAGCCTTAGGAGACTCAGGAAAAGTTAAGGATCCCTCCCCAGGGAAACACACACACACATACCTACCCACACCCACAACGGAGAATTCAATTCTGGAGTTTCAGGATCACCCCTGAAGTCTCTACAGTTCCCCAGGTTAAGTTGATATAATGCACTTTCCTTCAAATACGTATCTGTATCTAGATTGATGGATGGATGGATGCAGATACAGATCTAGACATAAAAATCTAGACAGCCATCCCCCCAAACTCAACAAGATTATTTCTGGGGAAGTAGAAGGATTCTCAACTTTTATTTTATATATACATTTGTATGATTTGAAATTTTACAACCACATACTACTTTTGTAATAAATCTTTCAAAATTATATGAAAAAAATATATGCATATATTAGAGCCCCTGAGAAAACAATGTACATTTGACTTAGAAAATTCTCATCTTAGGAATCTTTATGGGTCATCAATTCCACACAATTATTTTCAGGTCTTTTACCTGGTTTTAATCAGGCACTTCCCGTGTGCCAGCCATCTTTTCTGTGTTTTAATTCATTTGCTCCTTTTGTGATTTTTATCCCCATTGGATGGATGAAAAAGCTAAGGATCAGAGAGGTGAAGCGACTTGCTCAGGGGACCCACAGCACGGAGGCTGTGCCTGGGTCTCACTGATTCTGAGTCCAGGCCTATTTTGTGGCCCTGTGGCTGCCTTTGGATGTAAAAGTTGAGGGCCCAGAGCTGAATGAAGCAAGTGTCCGGGATGCCATCCCCGTGGCATGGGCAGGAGCTGGGGACAGCAGCACAGGCAGGGGTTTGCCGCATCAGCCCCCTGATTCCTAGCATGGTGCCCTGGCAGATCAGACCCTCAATAGGGGCAGGGGGACAGTCATAAAAGGTGAGGGACCCAGGGACTTTGGAAGAATGTTCCATTCATGGTGCCTAGTTTAACAGTCTGGAGACCGGGTCCCTATTCTGACTCTGCTCTCAATTTGCTGTGCAACAAGGAACAAGTCCCTTCCCCTCTCTGGGCCTCAGTTTCTCCATTTATAAAACACGGTGTTGCACTAGATCAGTGGCTCTCAACTGGGGTGGCCAACAGAATGACTAGGGCAGCTTACCCAAAGAGCCACTCCCCTCAGATGTCCCAAGTCGACACAGTGCCCACGTGTGCATGCACTGTGGGGCACACCCTCCCGCCCTCCTGACTCATGGGTCTTTCCATCTCCCACACCCTGCATTGAATCCTCCTCCCAGAACCATGCCAGGATGGTGCTGCAACCCAGTCACACCACCAGTGCCCCCCCCAGCGAAACACAGAGAGGGTAACTGCCTCCCCTGGTCACACAGCAAGCTGGGCAGGGACTCAAGAGGCAGACCCCAGTGTCTGCAGACCAGCCATGCCTGTTCTTCCAGAGAGGCCTCCCAGCCAGGAGAGAAAGTTCCCTAATCAGAGGAATAGAAGAGGAAGGGAATCATTTGTCACCAGATAAGCAACATCAGCTTATCTCTGAAGACCAATAACCACAGCCCTGGGGCTCTGATTCCAGGCGTAAACAGAGTCTCCCCCACCCCCTCCTCCAGAGTAGCCTCGGACAGGACAGGAGGATGGGATAGGAGGTGGTCCCTGCTCCTCCCTGGGACAAAGCCATCTCACCAGAGTCTCCTCTACCAATGGGGAACATGATTTTTGACTTCCTCCCTCTGATGCACACATGCCCAGAGTCTCAGAGCTCGAAGGATCCTCACCTGCTGCATCACCCCTGAAGCTCCTGCTTGGAACCCCAAGGCTCCACGGAACACAGTTTGAATACCACCAAGCTGATCGCAGCTTGCCACTCTTCAGACAAAGGGAGAAGGACCAGAGAAATTAAGTGACTTGTCCAGAGTGACACAGCAGTTAGTGCTAAAGCTGGGGCCTCTCCATGGGCCCCTCACAGGAGGATCTGAATTCCAGCCCTAGCCACCATACTCCAGTGACTTTCCCTCTAGGCTCTATTTTTCCTTGGTGTAAAGGGACTCTTCCCAGCAGGATGAACAGACTGTGCAGAGGGCCAAGTCTGCGGCATCTGTAAGTCTCAAGATCCCAGCAGGCGCTCATGGGTGCCGGGAGTGTGGGTGGTATTGGGGGATCCTGGCTTGAGCCCCAGTCTCCCCAGGGCTGAGGATCTAGGGTTCGTGAAGAATGGGGGAGGGTGCTGCGAGCTGCGACTGTTCAGATGGGGCAAAAACAGCAGCTGGATTTGTGCCCTTCAGGCTCCTCAGGGCAAAGGCACTGGGGTTCTACAGACCCTATTAGGCGAGAATCCTCCTTTCCATACTTCCTTATGCTAATCTCCTTGTGCCTCAGTTTCTGCCTCTGTGAAGGGAAACTTAAAAGCCTGTATCACAAAGGGTGGTGGACTGCAGGGATGTGAAAGGGCCATATCTTCCCATGCCCTCGCCCCATGCCTTCCAAACTCCTGGAAGTAAGACGTCAACCAACTTATTTTGTTCCTCCACCCGCGCAAGTGCCCGCAGACCCTTTCCCTCCTCTGGGCTCACTCGCACCATGCCCTCTGGACCTCAGCTTTTCCATCCGTAAAATGACCAGGTGACCTCTAATGCCTGCTCAACTCTGAACTTGCCCTTTAGGATTTCAGCCTGGAGAGGAATTCCCAGGTCCCTCTAAGTGACCTAGGAAACAGCCAGAGACTCAGCACACCTGGTTCCCTCCCTCCTCTCCATCTCAGACTGGGGAGGCCCCTCCTGAACATCTCTCCACTCACCCCCTGCTCTCTACTCTCTGTGCGCCCCTTTCTCTTGCTCCCGTGTCACAGCATTAACCTCCTAGCCGGTCTCTCCACACCTTCCAGAACATTCTCTGCTCAGGCCATCACTCCCCTGCTGAAATCCCCTCCTTGGCTCCCCACTGCCCTTGGAGTCAGTCCCAACTCCTTCACTCAGCCTTGAGGACCCACAACCTGGACTCTAGGGGTCTCACCTCCAGCAGGCACCACACAAAGTAGGGCTTAATAACCAGCTGTGGGATGAACGGATGAGGAGCCAAGATGCCTTCAAAGCACTTCCAGGCTATTCCCGTCAGGGCCTAGACCTGCCCTATTTGGAGGGGATGGAGGGCAGCATGGTAGAGGAGCGGATGTGACTGGGGGCCTGTGTTTCCACCATCTCCTTCAATCACCAATGCTGCCCAGCCTCTACCTGGGAGGGGACAGAACTCACCAGGGGAGGAAAGGCCCTCCACACATCTAACTGTCTGTTGGACCCCAAGCCCTGGCTGTTTCTGCCTTCTTCCCTGGCCTTCTGTCGGATGAGGAGCTGCCCACAGGGCCACTTCATTCTTTGAGACAAGCAAGACACTATTCACTGGCACATTGGCTGACCACCTGCCCCCACCCCAGCCCCTCCCAATATGGTGATCACTTATAGATTTACAGCCTCAATTATTTCTCAAGTCACAGGGGAGTGGCCTCCAGATTGAAAGAGGCCTTGGAGGAGAAGAGGCGGTCGAAGGGAGTGGAGAGTAACACTTATCCCACCTCCCAATTTGCCCTGCATTGTATGTAATTATATTGTTGACTCTTCCCAATATACTTTGAGGTCGTCATCCATGGGACCATTTTGCAGACAGGGACACTGAGGCTCTCGGGGCACCTCACTCAAAGTTACCCAGATCTTTTAGACTGGGGGTGGCTCCTTCTTCTCCTTCATCCCTCTCTGGCCCCCAACTCAGGCGCCTCCTCTAGAGCATCTCAGAGCAGTGGCCTCTGCTCAGCAGACCTCACGCATCACAGACCCGCATGGTGGCCACAGCTGGGGATGACTTTGGAGACCTCTGGACCCAGCTCCCCGGGGTCACAGATGAGGAAGGGAAGGCCTGAGAGCCAGCGCCGCGTGCCCAAGCCACGCAACACTTAGCGCCAGCTCCGCCTGCTTGGATGGCTGTAACTTTCTCCCTTCCTCCGCCACCCCCTCCCAAGACAGCCAGGACTCCAGGCTCCTTTGCGCCCCCGCCCCCATCCTGGGCCGCCGGGGGCAGCTGACCCAGCAAAAGCTCAGCGGAGGAAGCCCTCCACCGGGGCCTGGCTTCCCCTCGCCCGGAGCTCGGGTTTTGTTGTGGGGTTTGTGCCTGCTGTGTTGTTCCGTCTCCCCGCCCCTTCCCGCGCGGGGCCGGCCCCCTCCCCACCCCTCCGCTGCGCGCCCCTCCCCCGCCCGGGCTCCCAGCGCGCCCGCTCTTGACTTCATCCACTAAGTCAATAGCCCCGGCGCGGGCGGCCCGCTCCCCCCGCCCCGCGCCGCCCCCCGGTTTTCTTCTCTGGATAATGGGGGCTCTTTGTGGCCTAATCAGCCTCCTGAGGGGCCGGGAGGCCGGGAGCGCTTCCTCCGCGGCCGTCGGTGAAAATGAAAGCGAGATTAGGCCGGGGCCTCGGCCCACACCATAGTAAAGCGCCACCAGGCATTCGCCCCCTTCAAAGGCCCTTTCGGGGGTTTGGTTACTTTATTTCTAAAGTTGTTTGTATTTCTAAAGTGGCCATTGAGGCGCGAGCGGGGACTGCGCCGAGAGGAGGGGGCGGCCGGCTGGGGAGGAGGCGGAACTCTCGGAGCCTCCCTCTCCCCCTCCTTGGACCCGCTGACCAGTTTCCAAAGAGCTTTCCCGGCCCTCATTTCCTCCAGCCCCAGGAGGTGGGGAGGGCTCTTAGCCTCACTAATCAGACAGGGAAACTGAGGCTCAGGCACCGGAAGTCACTGAGGCAAGGCTGCACCCCAGAAGATGCGCTCCCGGGGTTCAAACCTAGCACGCAGCCTGGAGGGGATAAAGGGTGTTTATTTTTTTAAGGGGGAGACGCAAAGGGGCATTGACAGCGGTGGTCGCCCGTGGCGCTCAGCGCTGAGCGCACCAGCTGAACCTCTTCGTGTCGCCTGTACAGGCCATCGAAGGGCAAGTC
The DNA here is from genome assembly GCF_020826845.1 of Diceros bicornis minor. NCBI lineage: Eukaryota > Metazoa > Chordata > Mammalia > Perissodactyla > Rhinocerotidae > Diceros > Diceros bicornis. The sequence goes on along the minus strand of NC_080752.1, from coordinate 35,823,257 downwards.
CCAACCCGAACACAGTTCGACCCATTTATTAAAGAAGTTCCAGAGCCTCTTTTCTTAGGGTTCACGCCCAGCGCCTCCACTAAACCCCAGACATGCCGGCGCAATAACTCAGCATCATTCCCCATCGCCAAAGATGGGAGGGAGCGGGCAGAGATTTTGAATTTTGGCATTTGCAGGCTGCTGGAGGGAGGATAACAGAGAAGGGGTACAGACGGGTAGGGTGGGGGCAAAAAGCAGAAGAAGAAAAGGGTTTCTCTTAGCTGCGCCCCTTCTCCCACACATACTTTGGAATTTCTTTTATTTCTATCGGACTTTTTGACTCTAGGAAGCGTGAAGCCGAGCTCAAGAAGTCCAGGTGAGGAGGAACACCGCAAGGATGAGGAGCGCGGGAGGGGGGCCTTAGTGCCAAGTCAGGGGCTGGAAAGCACCAGGTTCCGGGTTCTGCGTCTGGACCAGCAGCGTGAGTTGGGTCCGTGGTTGCAAGAGCGCGCGCGGGAGATAGGGGAGCTTCTGCAGGCTTCCACTGGGAACGAGAGAGTTCCAGAAAGTTCCTTAGGACTCCCCCTGGCCCCTTCCAATCCCAAAGTTGTTGCTGTGGAGACAGACTCCAGCTTGAATATGATTTTCTCGTCTATGCACCCCAGATAAATCCGGTGCGGACTTCTAGGACAAGTTTCCAGGGAATCAGACGGCTTGATCTCAGACCCACAATCTCCACGCAGAAGTATGCACAACTCACCACCCAAACACACATACACCCCACAAAACTTCGCCCGGATGTTGTCGTCTCTACACCTTCCCCAGTCACCTAGAGACCCGCAGCTGGAATTCGAACCCGCAGCGGTAGTGAGCCCTCTCCACCTGCCACTGCGCGGAGGCTTGAGACCGTGGAGAGGGCCCCGCGGAAAAAGCGGCCGTCCACTCATCTGGGGCTCCTCTGGGTCTGGGCCCGACGGAAAGGACCCCAGAAAAGTTCTGGGTGGAGTTTTCCAAGCTACTTCTTGCGCCCGACGCCCCACCCCTTTTTTCTGTCCGGTCCGGGGGCCTCTTTGATCTTCGGTCTTTTTGCGGCGCCAGACAAAGAGCGCAGTGAGGGCCAGAGGCTCTGGAGCCCAGAGGCCCGGCCGCTCTGCCCTCCTTCTCTTGCTCGAACTCTCGGCGCTTCGAGACCCTGGCCGACGCCTGCGACTCCCGAGGTCAGGTTGGGGGCTGCCTGCTAAATTCAGCCCCGGCCCCAAACACATCCTGCTGTTGTGCTGATACACGGATCTGCACGCACACACACACACACACACACAACATTCACAAACACCCAGACACACACAGGCAGCCGGGCAAGGAGGCAGGCGCACAGGGAGATCCAGGTGAGGACGCACACAAACGCGCGCACCAAGGCACATCTGTTTATCGTGGGCTGATTTCCTGTCTCAACCACTTGGCTCCGAACTCCACGAAGGCAGGGAGCTTCTTGATGTCTCAGGTGTTTCCAGCACTTAACACAATGCCTGGCACACAGTAGGTACTTAAATTTTTACGGAATGAATGAAGAAATTCACCCCCTGAGAAAAACTTTTTTTTGTTGTTTGTTTCTTTTTGTGTGTGCGTGTGGGACAGACAAAAGGGGAGCACAGCATTTGTGCTTATCTCTGCCTATAACAACCTCAGAAAGGACCCTTCCAACAACCAAATGGGGGGGGGGAAGGGGGAGGATGGACTCCGCTACCTCTGTTTTGGTGAAAGCACTGAATCCTAGCCACTAGGCTACCAGGGAACTAGCCTCTGTTTTGGAAAGGGAGAGAAGCACCAAGGGCCAGGCAGAGGGCAGGCTCTCAGCCTCACCCTGCTCCCCTCCATCCGTCTCCTCATCCTGGGCTCCTGCTCCTGGAATCAGATGCCCACTCGGGAATACTGGAGTCGCTGGGAAACACGCACATGTGAAGTTCCTAATGGGGTGTGGCCTCTAGAAGCCGGGAGACAGCTTTATTCTGTCTGCAAAATTCTGCCTGATTGAACCTGTGTGAATGGCCAGTTTCTTAGATTTTATCCGATTCTCAAGGGGGCCCAGGGTCCCCCAAAAGGATAAGAGTCTTTGTCTTAGTTCAATTATCTGATTTTCCATGGGAAAAAACTGAGACCCAGAGAGGTTGGGCAAGTTGTCCCAGAATAACATTGCTAGTGAGTTGAGGGCAGGATGGACGTCAGAACCCTTACCTTCTGGGCCCATCCCAAGGCACTTTGCCCCTCCCGGATGCCTCCTGCCTTGCACAGCTGGGTTCAAATGGAGACAGGGAGAGCAGGCCATGGAACACTCAGCGGCAGGGAACTGGGGGGTGTCGACTGGACCCAGAGCAGCAGGAAGCCTTCAGCTCGCCTAGTGTTGTAACCTCACCCTTACTCACCCTCCAGTCTGCGGCGTCGGAAGCCGGAGAGTGGGGGTAGTGGCCTCTGCGCCATCCCTTCCCAAAGCTGAGAACTTAGAAGGGGCAGCTGCTAAAAATCGGAAGGAGGCGAGCCCCACTCTCCCCATAGTGAAACCCGGACTGGCCTGTTATTTAGCGACGCTCTGAATAGGGGTTCCCCGCCCCCCTCGCTCCCGGTCCCAACAGGGCCAGGCGCGCGGGCCGGCCCCTTCCCAGCGCCCCGGGTCGGAGCGCGCGGAGCCCGGGCCCCCGCCTCGGGGTCGGCCTCCTTCCCGCCCCGCTGGCCCGACTCGCTCGCCTCTAATTAAGCGGCGAGATCGCAGCGAGCCGCCGGGCCGCGCTGTAATATGATGAACTGCCTTTGTGCCAGTGTCACCGAAAGCGCTTCTGATAAGGGGAAGCAGCGGAGAATCAAAAGGACAACAGCAGCTCGCCACCTCCCGCCGCCGCGCGCTCGCCGTCTCCGCCCGCGCTCTCCCGCGGGCTGTCTCTGGTCCCCCAGTCTCTCCTGATCTGCCTGTCCCAGACCAGCCTTTCGGTGACTCTGCGTCTCTTTGTCTTTCTTCCTGCTGCTCTGCGCCGCCCTCGGTCCCTCCGCATTCCTCAGCGTCCTCAAACGCTCTGGGCAGGTTCTCTTATCCCGCGCTCGGTCCTTCTCACTCTGGATTTTCTCTCGTGAGCGCTCTCTGTCTCTCCTGAGGCTCTCCGCCTCCTGTCTGACTCCCTCTAGTCCCTCTCTGTGGCTCTGTGTGTCCCCGGCCTCTCCCATCCCTCCCTTGGTCTCGTCCCGGGCTCACGCCCAATGCAGCCCCGGGGCCCGCGAGGCCAAGTCTCAGCTGACCCGCAGTCTCGGGGACATTGAACCAATCCATCCGCAGCGGGTTTGCAGAGCTCCACGGCCCCTTGCAACCCACCCTCACTCAGCTGCCGAACAGAGGGCCAGGCACGAGCAACCCCAGGCGCCCGGGAATGCCCTCGGAGCCTCTTCGGAGCCGTGACTTGGGGCGCACACAACTTCCCCCTCATCCCTCCCGAGGCTGCCGCGACCCGCGACGCTTTTCCTCTCCCCCAGCGGCTGAAGTTCCAAGTGCAGCCGACCCCCGCTGGGCATCCCCTTCCCTACACCCCTTCCTTTGGCCCCCGCCTCCTCTTTGCCCTCGACCCCTTCTCTTCCTCCTCCAGGCCCCTCCCCTTCGCATGCTCCTAGTCCCCCCTGCGCTCTCCCCTGACTCCTTCCTTGCCTCGCCTCCCCCTCCCCCTCCCACCCCCCCCCCCACTTTGTTTGAAGTTTTGGAGAGATCTATCTACTAACGGCGAAGTTTCCCCCTTAGGTCACCGTTCTGCCTTGATTCGATTTGGGAAGGCGAGTTCCCTCCCTCCCCCGGTCCGACCCCAGCCGGGGCCAATCGCTCCAGAGCAGGTCAGACAGCGCCGACCCCATTTCCACCTTCTCCTCTTTCAGCCAGACTTGGGGGAAGCGGGGGCAGAGGTGGGAAGCTGTAGGACAGCAAGAACCGAGGGGGCATCCCAACCTTCCGGTCCACTCTCAACTCCATCCCCAACTGGGTTTCCTAATTACCTCATTAGTCTGGAGTGGGAGAGGGAGAAGAGCTATTTTTCTGGAATTCCTGGAATGTGCCTCCCCTTAGTCATGGCCTTCAAGGCCCCAAAGCCTTTGGAGAACCTCCCTTTGGGGTTTCTCTTCTGTGCTCTTAATAGCAGGAAGGCTTCCCTTCACCAGGCACTGTCTCTTCTGTGGGGTGAGTTCTGGCTGGCTTCAGACCATGAGCTTCCAGGGCCAGAGCCAGGGGTCTTGTACATTTCATGTCTGCATCCTTAGGTGCCCATTAGGAATGAAGCCTCATCAACTTTCCTGATGATGGTAAAGAGCAACTCCAGAGAGGCAACCTGGAAGGAAATCTCATTTGCTCAGGCCTCTCTCCTATATAAAAATATGTATGTTTTATATAATATTATTTATATAAAATGTAGTGTGTGACAACTATCATTTTCAGAAAGACCTGCTGTAAAAAAAAAAAAAACCAAATCACCTTACTGCTTTAAGGCTACTGTTATATGTGCTTTTAAATCCTTCCATGTAAATTCCACTGAAAAATTTGGAAAGCTGTGAAAGGGGAGGGGGCGGCGGTGGTGGGGGGGGAGGTTAATCCGGGTTTAACGCTGCGATGCCGTCTTAGGACCAGGGTTAGCCTGATTGCGTTATCTCTTCCCAACATTTGAGACGCCCATATTTCACCCAGCCAAATAGCTCGGAGAGCAGCGCAGATGGCTGCCGTGGTCGCGCCTCAGGAAAATGTGTTATTAATATCTAAATAACTTCCCAATACTGTCTGGTAAATCTCCCCTCCACTATTCCAAGTGATGAATTCGTTTGAAGTCTTCCCCCAGCCTCATCATTTCAATGTCTCTCTCTCTTCTCTCTTCTTAGCCAGGCTTATTTCAAACTGGTAAATATCTAATTCCTTTAACGGCTGTGCCGTGCACACGAGTCTTTTAGGTACAAACGCTTCGGAAACAGCCGGTGTGCGGCGGTGCGTGCCCGGAGGTGAACCTAAAACCCTCACGCCCTCGAAGCTGGGGACACCACCCGGTTTCGAAATGCGTTCGCGAGACTGGGCTGCGCGCGGGAACCTCAATCCGGGAGCCGAGCCCTTCCCTCGCGCGCCCCAGGGACCCTCTCCTGGTTCCCCGTGGAGTCCCAAAGGCACCCCCCCTCCCCCGCAACGCCCAGCTCTTCCGCGGCTCCTGGCCCCCCACCCCACCCCCAGCACTCCAACAGCTTCCCTCGCTCTCTGGGGCGGATAATTACCCTCCGCTCGCCTGTTCTCCCTTGTCTAAAGTTTGTTTTCTAAATGTCTTCTATTAGATTATGTTCGTTCATTCCCCCTCCAACCTTATCTCCTTCTGTCTCTTCTCTCCTTGCCCGTCACACTCGATTTAGGCACGAGTTTATCTGGCAAACAGTTTGCCGACTTTGTTTATTTACCGCGGGTTCTGGGGCTGTGAGCGCGCGCGCGCCAGTGTTAGTCTTTGTAATAGTTATCTCATTGTTGTTCTTCGTTAGTCTCAGCTCCCTCCTCCCCCTCGCTCTTCTTCGGCTGGGGGGATGGAGAGAAGAAAGGGGGAGTCTTGTCAGCCCAGTGTGGGCTCGCCCCCTCGCCAGGAGCCCTCTCCGCCGGGATAGTCCCCCCTGCACACCCCCTCTCCGCTCACCCCATCCCCCCACCACCCGAGCGCGGCGGAGCCCTGGCCCCCTCCCTCCTCCCTGTGGTCTTACTGAATATCCACCAGCGAGCGCTGCCTAACGCCGGGGAATTGTCTGACACCCTCCCATCTTCCTCCGAGCCCCCATTATGCGAAGCTGATCCCACTCTGAACAGCCTCAAATCCCGCCTGGACTCTGTTTGATTAGATTGCCAACCCGGGGTAATCCTTTGATTTGGTAGAGTGTCAATTACCTTTCTCTAAACACACATTTATAGAGGAGGGAACTTGTTGGTTTAAATCAATGCAGATTGTTTCTTGATAAATGGACTATCTTCGTCCCCTCCCTCGCTCCCACTTCCAAGGCCCCTCTCCCTCTGCGCCCCCTCCTCTTCCCTTTCGCGTTCTAGCCTATCCGGTAAACAATGCCCCTTCCAGGTGTGAAGCCGAAAAAAAAAAAAGAACCCGGAGTGGGCTGAGTGGAGCCTGCCCCCCTTCCCCTATTCATTCGCTCCCCCGGAGCCTAATTAAATTTGGCAGGTCCTTGTACACACAATCAAAACAGCTTCCTCCAGTGTAGCAAACGACCGAAAACCGCATTAGCAGCTATCGCTGCTGCCAAATTAAATTGTTTCCCACCTCCTTTTACAAGTGTCTAAAACCGACACTTCGGGCTCTCCCCTCCTTTCCGATCCTCTCCGTCATTTCCCGCTCCACACCTGTAAGTTTGCTGCTTTAAAAATAAACGGAAAAATGCAAAGAAATACAAATCTGCCTCACACACACACCCTCCTGGGGCCCCCACTTCACACGGTCTTTTATACCCCAGAAGTCAGCAAATTCTCCAATGGACTTTGACACCAGCACTTTCCTCCCTAGAGGAAAATGCACAGTCTTCTTCCTCTTTTTAATCTCGTGACTTTTTTCCTTATTTCATATTAATTGTGACCCCACTGGGTTTTCTACTCTAGAGACTAAAGTGGAGCCCCATATCTGATCTGGTCAGTTTCAGCCTAAGTTGCGCATTGTCAGATTCCTGAAGCTTTGGTGTTCTATTGTTTATTACTCTTGTATTTGCTTTTACTATTATTGCCTATTTCTTCACACTCCCTCCCACAGAGGAATGGTTTGACTCTGCAAACCCAGATCAAATTTCCCACAAGAGTCTCCCTGCGCTCAGGTTGGGAAGACCTTTTTTTCTTTTTTATTTTTTTTCCTCTTCTCAAATTCTTTCCCTGTTGGGTCTGTGGCCTGTCTCTCCTCTGATCCTCGGAGAAGGACTGAGCAGGAGAGAGTCCAAGTGGATGAGGGCAAGGAACTGTCCATCTCCCTCTCAAGGTGAGTACAGCACGGCTGGAGCCCTATCCGCAGAGGTCTGAGAATTCTCACAACCAACAATCCTAATAACTCAGTCTTAACAAGGATAAGAGCAAAAAAAAAAAAAAAAAAATACGAACAGCCTCATGAATATCAGCCCAAGGGGAGCAGGAGTGAGCTGTACAGAGATGAAAGTGCACAGAAATAAAAGCTCAATTTAATCTGCTTTAAAACCCTTCAACTTAACGTTTGTGCTTCAAACTCTGAGAGTGAGGACTGATTGCGGATAAATAGTTTCTTACCATGCCTGCAAGCTATTACACCCCTCTCCAACACAGTTTCCTATTCAGCAGTCCCAGTTTTCATTACCAGCTCTAATAAGTCTTAACATTATTAAATGCCAAGCGGACGATAGGGAAAAACGGACTCAGGGAGGGATCTCTCTTTAGCACTTAAAGAGGAGAGCTCTTAAACCCCTTCTCTGGCGGCTCCCCACCACGAGAGGGGCAACCCCCAGAGGAAGCATTTGTCAAGAGCAAGAAGCCAAAACAAAGTTCGTGGGTGCGTGCCCCTCCCCCTGCTCTGCCTATGGGGCATCTCTGCCTTTCCCCACCCGGCCGACTTGGGTGGAGGTTGGGAGGTCTTTTCGCCTTTAGCTTGACCATGAAGCTGATGTCTGGGGCCTGGGAGAGAGAGGAGAGGTTCCATTGGGCGGTTTACTGAGATGCCCACCGACGACTAGCCCAGGGACTCAAATCGGGAGCTGATAGGATTTGTCCACAGATGGATAGACAGCCCTCTTTAAGCCCCACCGTCACTCTGCCCATTAACACCCAACTACAATCACACTGCACCCCCATGCAGAATTCCACTTGCACAGAATACAACCCATGGCACTTGGATTCAAAGGCCCGTGGGCAAACGTCACACGGAGAGACACATGTGCTTACACGGCCATCCAGGTCACAGTCACAATGCCCAACGTGTCACTCAAAAACTGTGGGGCTTTCTGCACACGAGGCCCGCTGCTTTCCTTCCATTTCTGCAGCTCCTCTCCAGACTCGGCGCCTCTGCTCTCGGCCTCCAGGTCTGGAAGGGCCAGGCTCCTCATTAAACCCTTGCAGACCTGGAGCTTCCTGCTTCTGCTGCGGGGAAAACCTCTCTCCAGCGAAGTCGCCTGTTAGCTGGTTTTAAGCCCAGACCAGCCTCCGAAGCCCCCGAACTCCCTTGAGAAAGGGATCCCCAAACCACATAATCTTTCCATCCTCTTCTTTTCCTTCTTTCTCGAAGGAAATTTGTTTATTGTGCTTCCTCATACACTGGACATACCCCCACCACACACACACACACACACACACACACACACACACACACACCCTAAGTCTCTCCAAATAAAACCAAACCTCCTTCCACTTCTCCGGGGTGTCTCTCAGAAGCAGTGTCTGCTGTGCAGTGTTTGGCTGGGAAAGATTATTCAAGTTCTATGTCCCCCACCCCATAAAAAAGTTCAACTAAGTCCTTTTCCAACACGAACTGAAATCAGGTCCCCTCCACAGGGTGCCAGGGCCCTGGGCTGCCTCAGTGGAGCCAGGGGCTACTTGGCTGTGCAGGGCTGCCTCCCGCTGCAGACACGAGGCCCCTCGGCAGGCCCGGCACAGCGGGGTGCCGGGCACAGCTCTGCTCCCTTTCTTCCCTCATCCTTTTGTCCCTGGCGGGACTGGGCTCCACTTGGGGCCCTGAATGTCAATAGCCCGCCCCCTCCCCGGCTCTAGGCTGCTCTCACACGGGGCTGCCCCTGCCCCCCCTCCAGCTTTCCCCCTCCGACTAGGCTTGCGGGGGCTGGGCTTCACTGGGAGTTGTCTTGGGAAGCGGGCTTTGTCTGTGAAGTTCATCTTCAAGGTTGGGAGAGATGACTGAAAACTGGAGAAACCTGGGCTAGGAGTTCACGGGAAGCAAGGAGAGGGGTGCCTCAAGAAACTTCTGGAAGGAAACTCCAACAAAACTTGCTCTTTACAAGTTTCCAGGTTCGGGGCACTCCCCCACTTTTTTCTAAGCCTCTGTGCTGCAGGTTCCCACAGCCACTGTCTTTCCTGCCTGCCTGCTGCCTCCCTGCGTGTGTTGGTGGCTCGCTTCTTTTCCCTTTTTCTGTGACTCAGGCTCTTGCATTTCTATTTCACCTGACGTCCCCACTTCACGTACACTAACCAAGTCCCCAAGAGAACTGTGGAAAGGGGGTAACCAGGAAGGACTCTCCCTTCTCTGGAAACTTCCCCAGTCAATAAACAAAAGCACGATCCCCTTTCCCGGGCGTACAGACGCTTGAAAGATAAATGCCTTCCCAGTTCATCTCAAGAAAAAGCAGGGCTCTGGGCTGCGACTCCAGCCCGCGTGGCAGCCAGTGGGGAGAGGGAGTGCGGAGCCCGAATCTCTCTCCCAGATTGGGATCCTCCGACTCTGGGCATCTGGGAACCTGGCCTCACCTCCTGGCCCGCAGGGAGGAAAGCACCCGGATAGTGCAACCGTCTGTCCCTCATTCGGCACTGCCTCGGCTCCGGCCCTGGCAACCTGGGACTGAGAGTGAAGCGGCGGCCCACGCGGCCCTCGCTAATTTTTATTGATTGCAGCGGTCAGTCAACTGTCAGGCGGGGTTTCAAGGGACCGTTTAGAGAGCGTGTGTGCGGGTCTGGTTAACAAATTCATTTAGGAGCCTCCGGCCGGCTCCTCCTTCCTCGCCGCCCGCCCCCTTGCCCAAGTTTCCCATAAATAATAGATCAACACAGGGTCTAGCAGCCAAAACGCCAGCCCCTGAGGACACACGCCCCGGAGTCCTCGCTGGGTCTGCGCGCAGGGGCTGCGCAGTCAGCGGCGCACCGAGCACTAACCTCTCCCGGGACGCAGAGGCCGTCTGCGCCCCGCCCGGCCCGGGGCGCACCGAGGGGGCGCTCTCCGTGACCCCTGAGAGGCTCCGGCTGCCCCGGGGCTGCGCGTTCTCCCCCTAAAGTTCTGTCCGCCAGTCTGGGGCGGCGGGAGTGAACCACTGGCCTGCACGAGAGCGTCGCCGCCCCGGGGCGGCTGGCTCCCTACCTTTGTCGCCCAGGATGCCGTCGATGCTGTGCTTGGCTTTCTTCTCGCCGTCGTCCTCCTTCTTGTCTGCTTCGTCGTCCTCCTCTTTCTTCCCGAACTTGATTCTGAGCACGCGGCTAATCGAACTCACTAAACCTCAGAAATTCAAAGGCAAAAGAGCAAGTATAAGTTGTTGGAACCGGGAGCACGGGTGGCCTGGGCCCCCGGGAGAAAGTCAGGAAGCCCCTTCCTCCCCTACACACGGCAAGGGGACTCACACCCATTGCCCCCCCCCCCACATATTTAAGATTTACACCTATTCTGAGGCACAAGTACAGTCCCCCACGCAGGGAAGCTCTCACCGCGGGCACTCCCAATGGTGGTGAGGCTGCGGCAGAGCACCACCCGGTGCATTCCTACACACATCCTAGCACACACTTGTGCCTTACACTATCGCATACCCTCGTGCACGCACACCCACTTCCCCAGGACCTCTCTGGAGGCCCTCCAGGCCCTGAGGCGGCTGGCCATCCCCACAGCCAGGAGTGCAGCCCAGTCCTGCATGCCTGAATGCCCATGGCGCGCACGCACACACACAGGCACCCCAGACCCCTCTCCCTGTCACGGCAGCGCGGTTCAGGGCCTCCACATTCGGGACCCACTGGGAGCTGGTGGCAGCAGCTGAGCAGAAATGATGGCTTGGAGAAGGGGGCAGGGACACCGCAGAGATCACCCTTCCTAGGACAGACCCATCTCTCTAGGTCGCTTCTCCGAGGAAGCTCCAAGGGAGCTTCTCCTGTCACCCAACCTCACAGGACAACTTTTTGTCCCTCCTTTCCTTCCTTCCTTCCTTCCTTCCTTCCTTCCTTCCTTCCCTCCCTCCTTCCCCTCCTTCTCTCCTTCTCTTCTTCTTTCCTAACTTTCTCTCTTTTCATTCCCTCTTCCCTCCTTCCGTCTTCCTTTCGGTTTTGATTCTTCCCTGTGCCCTCACTCCCCTCGCTCTTGCTCCCTGTTCCTCCCAACTTTTCTCAAGTTGCCTGGCATCCATCACGTTCCCTCCTCTCCACCTCTGGCCCCACACAGCCAGAGCCCCGGCCAGACCTGGGCAGGCTCCGCAGCTCAGCTGCCTTCTCACCTGAGGGCACGGTGCTCCGGTCACAGTGCCCGTCCTTCAGCAGCCGGTCTCGGATCTCCCAACTGAACATGCCGGGGTTTTCCCTCTTGTACTCCTCGATCCTTTTCTCCACATCGGGAGTCGCCACCTGCTTCAGAGGTGGAGGTGGGAGAGCAGGAGTGGAAAGATGGGGTGGGGGGAGGGAGATACTTTTAATATCAACCTCCCGAGAGCCCCAGGCCAGGCTGGTGGCTCTGGTCACCATGCCCCGCTTCTGAGATTGGCTTTATCCTTTCAAGAAACCTGTTCCTGGCTCCCAGGAAGGCCGCTGGGGTGGGGAGGATAAGGTAGTGGTAGGTAATCAAACGGAAACTTAATTTGCACCCCCAGTAGACCTCCCCTCTACTATTTCAGGCCAGACTGAGGGAAGACTTTGGGATGGTGATAGGGGATGGGAGCAGATGTAGGGACAGCCCAGGAATGACTCACTAGCCTCAAAGTCTTGGGCAACCTAGACCTCAGTTATCCCCATCCCTGAGAAATTCAGATAATGGGGGAGTAGCTGGGGGTGGGGATGCTCTCCCACTGTACTTTCCATTGGAAGCACACAGACCCCCGGTGCTACTGGGTGACACAGGATAGTGAGAGGGGCTACAACAGGATCCCCCAACCATGGGAAGGCCGGCTGCCAGCGCTGCGGCAAAGACACTCACTCTGGGCTTGCTGCCGCCGATGGCCCCAGGCCGGATGGACCCCGTCTCCTGGTAGCGACAGAGAATCTTGGAGACGCAGCCGTGAGAGACACGCAGCTGGCGGGAGATGACACAGGGCCGAATGCCATGGTGGGCCATCTCCACTATCTTGTGGCGGATGTGGTTAGGCAGGGGTCGGCCGTTGATGAAGACCCCACCAAGCTGATTGACCCGGCCTTGGCCAAGCGGGGTGGACACTGGAGGAGGGAGGGGAGATGAGGAAAGAGAGAGGCACAGGGTGATGATGGGGAGGAGACACGGAGCGCACCCCTGGACTCCAGTGTTGTTTGAGCCCCAAGACCCCAGACAGTGGATCTCCGAGTTCCCCACATTTGGGGCTGTGGTAGTTTAGAGGTCAGGAAAAAACCGTCATGAAGCCGAGAGAGAGGGCCCTCCAGGGGTGGGGAGGGGTCACAATTGGCTGCAAGAGTGCCCCCAGATGCTGCGTGTCCCCAGTCCTGCCACACTAGGGAGGGAGGATGAGGACACACCTGGGGGAACTGAATGCCTCTGAGAAGAGGAGGGAGAGACAGAGGCGAGAGGGCAGAGCCACAAGGCTGGTGGAGTCTGGAGACTCTGGGACCAATGGCTCTCTGTCCCCCAGGATGTAGCTTGAGCTGCGGGACTGTCCACCTCTGGTGAGACGTGGCCCATTTGGTCAGTTCCATGCTCTAAGTGGTCATGACTGATCCATCGTACTGGGGGCCAGACGGGGCTGGCTGATAGCTAGTATTTACAGCCCTGGGTTGGGCAGCAGAACTGTCCTACCATAAATCAACAGCCGAGGGACCTCGACATAATGCCATCGGCCGCTGCCTCCAGGGGCACCTGGCTGTCCCTTGAGAGACCTCCTTGCTGCCAACCCCTCTCAAAATTCTAATTTCGTTTTGGGATGATTTTGGGACACGCTCCGTTGTCGCCAAGCTCCTAGATCAAATACCCGTGTGGCGTCAAAAATGTATGAACTGTGCCTGCAGGCTCAGAGAGGCTGGTACGCACAGTGGGCCAGAGTCCCTGGGTGTGGGTGACTCTGGGAACTAGAAAGACAGGCACTCTTGGTGTGTGCTGGGGAAGAGAGAGTGCCTCGGAAGCCTTACTACAAAGTCTACACAATTTCCTCACAGAAGATTGGGGGACACCCGGTGCACTAATCCAGCCTCAATCCCCCCAATTTGGGGACTCAGCGGCTGCGGAGATCTGGCAGATTAGAACGATTTCACAGCCGCCCGAGTGGAGGGAGCTGACAGTATAATTGGAAAGGAGGAGGCCAGAAGAGGCTCCGGCGGCTGAGCTGTTCCTACCGCCTCCTCCCTCGCTCTCCCAGTCGCCCCCACCTCTGTAAAAGTAGGTGTCTGAAGCCACCCTCAGATTTAATCAGAAATCGTGCGTCGCCAAGTCAGAGTCACTGGGTCTCCGTGGCGGGATATGCCATTAGCGCTCGAGAGATCTCGAGCTCCCAACTTTATATTCAAGAGCCTCTTTAGCGACCGGCGCTCGGCTCTCCTCAGTATTCTGCGTCATGTTGGGCAAATATTGTTCTAATCCGCTGCGCGTCCTCGGCCGCCTGTTTTACTTGCATTCGCTACAGGAGAGAGCTGCGGCAAATCCCCGGGCTTGGGCACTCTCCCGCCTGCGTGGCTGCTCGCGCACACTTGATCACGGAGCCACTCTCTGCGCCTCTGTCCAATTCAGGGACCCGCGCCGTCTCGTTGCCGGAGGGACCCCCCTCCCCAGATCGCAGGCTGCCAGCCAGCCCACCCCCGCCCTGCCTGCTCTCTCATTCCTCGCGCACACGAGGCTCACACAATTCCAAGAAGAGTAATTTAAAAAATAAAAGTCGCACCTATCTCTAACCACTTCTCTATGACACCCTGGTCTACCTAACCCCAGAAGCCTAACGATCCCTCAGTCGACAGGCTGAAGGCCTTCCATTAGCTTAAAAATAAATCAAAACAAAAACGCAGAAAAAGCTCTCAGCGGTGCGCTCCCAGCCCTTTCTCCAGCCGGGACCCGTTCACCGCCTGTCCTCTCTGCTCACCCCGGGGGGCTGGATATTTAGGGAAGACACATCACAAAATTAACACTTTCCCCTTGTCTGGGCACTGCGTTGCCCTCTCGCCGTCTTGACGTTCTCTCCCGGGAGATTTCCAGAGTTCGGAAGGCCGAGTGAAAAGTTTGGGGAAAAAAATTCGTTACTATCTATTATTTCAAATTAGTTTCTTTCCAGACCCCAGAGTAAGAGTTTCTGAGTGTTGCTTTAGAAGAAGCGGATAGCCTTCCGAGTTTAGCCATATAAAATATCACACATTGTTGGTATTTCGAAATAAAAGGGATTAGAAAACCCTCCTGGGAGGAAAGAGAACAATTCAAAACAAGAGTGGAAAGTCCGTAGCCAGCGAACGCAGAGAGCTAAGAAAGTATCAGGGGAAAAGTATCTGAAAATAGGGGAAAGAGCTGAAATTCACTAGGAGCCGAAACCTACCCGGAGTTCAGCCCTGCGAGTAAAGGCCAGAGCCCTCGACCCGTGCAGCTGAGGCCGCTGCTCCGTGAAATCCACGCCGAAACCGACAAGTGTCGGTCCCAGAAACTTCCTGGGTCCGGCGCCCCGACTTGGACCCAGAAGAGAAGGGGACCCCCCTGCTGCCGCCACCAGCCCCTGGAGATCGCCGCCTCTCCCAGGACCTCGAGTTCCCCGAGGAGTGGAGGCGAGGCCACCGGGCGCTCTTACCTTCCAGAGGGAAGCCGGTGCGCGGATAGTTCTGCCCGGGCGCCGGCCGCATCATCCTCGGGACCGTGCCGGGAAGGGCCGCCATTCTTGGGCACGCCGGGGACGAATCCAGAGTCGGCAAAATCGCTTCCCTCTGCTCCCTTTACCCCTGCTGCGATCTCTTTCTTTCCTCCTTCTTCTTTTTTTTCACCCTCTTCCCCCACCACTCCACACACACTCCCTACCCCACCCCCCCCCACCCCCGGCTGCAGTCAAATGCGTCCAGAAGCTGGGGAGGGGGGCGAGGTGGGGGCGGAGGTTGGGGGGAGGGAAGGTGGCGACCAGGAAGTTCAAACAAACAAATGCGCCAACCCCAAGTCCGCCTCTGCCCGCTCCGCTCGGCCAGAAGTTGTGCGGGCGGATGCGCCGGGCAGACCCCGGAGACGAGGCCGGGCCGCGGAGCGGGGCTGGGGGACGCGGCCGGAGTCAGGGCCCCCCGCCTCGGACTGGCGAGCGACTCGCAGGCTCTAGCGCTCCGGCCAAAGTTTCTGAGCCGAGGGGCTGCCGAGTGGATTTCTTTTCCGTATTTATTTATATATTTATTGCCTCGCTCTCGCTCCCCTCCTCCCCCTGCTCTCCGCACCGCTCTCCACGCCTTCTTTCTCCAGGCCACACTCGCTACGCCCTGACACACAAGCTTTCACACTCCCGCCCCCCAGGAGGCTTGGGGAGGGCAGAAGGTGCCTCTCGGGTTTCGGGGCTCGAGGGGGGCAACAGGGGGTGACGGGGTTGGGAAGAGAAGAGGGAAAGCGAGGGGGCGAGTGATCCACTGGCTAAGTTGTGCAAAAGTGCTCCACAGAGTCCGGAGGAGGAGGAGAGGAGGCAGCGAACGAGATCTGATAGGTTCGGACTTTTCTTTTATTCATGAGGAGGGAAGGGGGCCAGAGCGGAAGGGAGCTGAGGACCAATAACGAAAGAAATCGCCAACGAATATTTTTTTCTCTTTTCTAATCCTCAGCTCGACCTCGTTTTTGGGGGAGAATTTGAACTGCTCGTTAAAACAGAGGGAGCAGAGGCCGAGGGGTTGGGGGAGGGGGAGAAGAGGAGGGGGCCAACTTTATCCAAGTGTCTTCCTTTGACGAATGGGGCCGATCCGCGGAGTCCCCGGCCCCCGGGTCGCCCACGGCCCCTCTCGGCGTCCCGGCTGCACGGGAATGTCTGTCTCCGGTTGGCGGCTCCTCTGGATTCTCGCCTTGTCTCTGGCCTCTCAGGGTCAGAGTCCGCTGTCTTTCACGTCTTCTCCCTCATCTCACACACAAGCTCTGGAATTGTCGCCAGTGGGGCCCACGGAGAAACCGCCTAGGGTGACATCAAGGGAGGAGTTGGTGACCTTCTCTGTGAAACAGGGTCTGAGCCCTGGTTCTTGCCCGGCACCCCCAGCACTGCGAAGGCCAGAGTGACCCGGTGGAGTCTGATGCTTAGAAAACTGCGTCTGCCAGGGCCAGGGACCGTCCCTTCCTCCCCTCCTGGCTCACCACCCCCGCCCATCTCCAGCCGCGTGTAAACCCCGTCCTCCTCTTCAGGCTCCCGGCCCACAACCCAGAACCCGTTTCCAGCAGGTAGTTGGGGCCTTGAGGCTGACCAGCAAGTGAGTGCCCAGGATCTGGGGGTCCAGAGGGGTGGTTTGTGGGAGGGAGGGGGCGGGTCAGGACTTGGTACCACCCGGAGTTCATCAATGCTGAGCCTCTCCCCTGGTGGATTTGGGAGGGGTTAAACAGTCAGGGGTAGGGGTGATCAGAGGTCTAGAAATTCTGCACTTTCCGGGCTCTCCTCGGCCAGCGGGAGTGACCAGACGCCCCTGCCTCGGACACTGAGTCCTGGGGGCGAACCGCCCTCCCAGCGGGGCAGGTCGCCACGACTGCCGGCCTTTTGTCTCCCCCGGGAAAGAGCGTCTCCGGCCCAGTGCTGGAGGCAAAATACAATAAAATAAACCCAGCCCTCCAACTGGCCCCCACCCCCCCAGCCCGCCCCCAGCCCGCCCTCTCCCTGTGCTGGGGTCAGCCTCGTCTTGGCCTGGGGGGCTCTCCTCAGGCTGGCCCCAGTGTGCCCCCTCCCCTCCCCTTTTCCTCACCTGTGACCTTTGCCCCTCTCAGCATGTGTCTGGCCCCCTCCTCCCCTCTCTCCCAGCAGAGGGGCTCCTCAGGCTCTTGGGGGGGAGGCCCTCTGGGAATGGGGGCCTACCGAAAAGCTGTTACACCCACACCCTCCAGTGGCTCCAGGACTGAGGAAGGGGGACAAGTAGCCTTAGAATTGGAAAAGGGGACTCCAGGGTGCCAGGCTGCCTGAGTTACAGGTGCCCTCCAAGTGTTCGGGGCCCCTTTCCTCCGTGGAGGTGCCGCCCCGCTATATCCACTGCCCCCAAGAGAGGTTGGGAGGTGAAGTTTTAAGCCATAGTGTGTGTGTCTGGGGAAGATGAGTTAGACTTGAGTCCCTTTATGTCTGGTCTCGCTGGAGGGCCTCGCCTGCCTTGACCTCCAGAGGTGGCTAGATATTTTATACACATAGACATACATATATATGTATATGATATACACATGTATATTATACATATTGCACATTCATTCATTCATCTAATTTCCCTCCTGGCTTGGAAGTATTTAAGGCACCTCTTCTGTGTATTTGTGGGTGGAAGGGCCAGTGTGTCTGAGTTTATGCCGGGTCTGTGCGTGTCTAGGTGAAGGTGGGTTTGTGGGTGGGTCTGCTGTAGGCTTGTGGGCCCGTCTAAGTAAGTGTGTGTTTATAAGTCAGGGTCCCTGTCTGTCTTTATGGTTTGGAGTCGCTTCCATGTTGCCTTAGCATAGCTCTAAGCACCGGTCAAGAAGGGGTGAGGATGTGATCTGGTCATTTCCCGGGCAAGAAAAGACCTCCGGAGCACGCTCGGCGCGGACGCTGGAAGCCTCCAACCCTCCTCGTGGACTTTGCAGCTGGCGCCGGCACGTCCCGCGAGCGGGGTGGGGAGAGCGCACAGCCAGACTCCTCGGTTCAGGGCCCAGTGCCCAGATGGTTGCCTCTGGGGACATTGGAACCCCTGACGTCCTGCGCCTGGGCCACCTAACCCTTGGCGTGATCCCCACTCTCCCCGGCAGAAGACTCAGCGCGGCGGGTCCAGTCGCAAGGGAGGCCCCTGAGCAGGCTCCCCAAGACCCTGCACGCTGGCAGTGCCAACCCTGCGTTTTCGCAGCTTGGGGATTTCGTGGGCTCCCGCCGGCAGGCAGAGGGGGAGGGAGGGAGGTGTCTGTCGGAATGAGCGTGGCCGTTCTCGCCTGTTGGAGACCAATTTCACAAATGATTTTTGCAACAATTAAGAAGTGTGGCGGGGTGAAATGGCGATTTCACATCCAGCAGCGGAAAGGGGGGTTCACCTGGGAACTGGGGTGGCTGCAGCTGGGGGTGGGGGGAATCTCCCCCCCTCGTCTCAGTTCCCCTTGCTAACCTCCTTGCCCCAGCTCACTCCCCATGCAGACATTAATCAACTCCTGAGACCTCCGAAGGCTGCTGTAGCTCTGAGGGGCTCAGCGCTGCATTGTGTGTGGAGGGCTGGACTTGGCCTGGGAAGTTTCCCCTTCAGACCCTCGCCCTAATCTCTCTCTGCCTCTGTCTGCCTGTCTCTCTTTCTCACACGCACACTTTTTCTGTCTCTCTCCGTCCCCCCACAGTCTGTCTCATGGTTTCTGTCTCTTTTTGTCCCTCTCTCCTTTCCTCCTTGCCTTTCTGACTTCTCCCAGCGGTTTTCCCCTCTTACTCCCATCATCTTGTCCACCGCCTCCCCCATCTCCATGGTTTCCCGAGGTATGCACGGGCCTCCGTGGCTCTCTGGGCTGTAACTCAGACCCGAATTCCTGGGAGGGCCCTTTGGTCCAGATCGGGTTGGGCAAAGAAGGGCTCCTCCTCTGCTCTGCGCCTCCTCGGGCTGTCTCCAAAGGGGCATCTCCAGGCACAGCCCAGCCTGATTCCAGCACCCCCTCCAGCAGGAATCGCTCCCATTCTAGTGCTCTCCGGCTTGGACAACGGTCCCCTGCCTCCACCTCTCCCTGTCTGGTCTGAGATCTCCTTCCACCTCCTTTTTAAAGGCAACAACAATGCTTATAGGAATCCTTCCTCTCAAGCTCCCAAATTGAACCCTCCAAAGCCAAATAAAATGGGAAAGACAGACGTAGGCCCAAGGATCAAGACTCCAGCTGGGGAAGTTGACTAAACTGTGAACTGATGGGAAGTGCCAGACTGAACTTAGGGCCGCAACTGGGGCTCCATTCCCTGCCCTCAAGTGGCCAGAGGTCCCTTCCCCCAGCCCAAGGGAGAGGACACACTTTTTATTTCAGATCCCTGTGCGATGAGCACTTTTTGAAAGCGATTACCCAATAAATCTTCCTTTAAAGGGTGATAAATCCACCTTGAAAACCAGAGGTTTTGATTCTGGTGGGGCCTTTTGCATTTTCAGAGGCTCTGGCCAAAGACATCCACAAATAGAATTATTCAGTCTTCAAATGTTTGATAATGAGAGAGGAGGGGGTGGGTGTGGGGCTGGGGAGAGAAATGGAATATCCGTGAACAAAGAACCCTCTGGAGGCTCGCTCCAGGTTCCGGATGCCAGAATTCCTCAGCACCTCGTTTGAAGAGGCACCCTTGAAAAAGAACACCTTCTCCCCACTCCTCCTATCCTTTGGTATTACTTTTTCTCTTAAGAAGTAGCACTCTTCTAAGAGTGACCTTAAAATATCTTCTCAAACCTGAACAGAAGGAGAGGGAAAGTGGGATATTTTCTTGCTTGACGTTTTTATTTTCCCCAGAAAAGTAAAATAGTATGTGTTGGATTCTAGGTCTCAAGGTAGATAGCAATTATAATCAGGTTTCCCCAGGCCTACTGCTAAATAAGATCTCAGCGAGCCTCCTCTCCCTCCTCTCCCTCCTCCTCCTCCTCCTCCTCTCCCTCCTCCATCCTCCTCCTCCTCCTCCTCTCCCTCCTCTCCCTCCTCCTCCTCCATCCTCCTCCATCCTCCTCCTCCTCCTCCATCCTCCTCCTCCTCCATCCTCCTCCTCCTCCATCCTCCTCCTCCTCCATCCTCCTCCTCTCCCTCCTCCATCCTCCTCCATCCTCCTCCATCCTCCTCCTCTCCCTCCTCTCCCTCCTCCTCTCACTTCTCTAAACTTCCCTCTCTTGCTTGCTGCTTCTCCGCTGGCTTTCAGAAATGCAGTCAAGGCGAAGGTGTACAAACCTTTCCTCTGCCTAGTCATCCCTCTTTCCTTTCCATTTCTGGTGTGGGAAGAGGCCCTCCCCCAGGAGCGGGAGCACGCCCCTCCAGGCTGTTCCTCCAAAGGGAGTGGAATGGGATGGAGGTGACTGTGTAACGGAGTGTGTATGTCAGAGTAGGTGAGGCTGAGAGCGTGCGTGTACCCGTGTAAGAGTATATGAGAGCACGAGTGTGCCTGCACGTGTACATGTATGCGTGTGTGTGCACAGGAGCACATGTGCGCACATGCAGATATGAGGAGGTTGGAGGTGTGTGTGCAACAGGAATTTCTGTTTCTTGGAACCACTGAGGAGCCTCAGGAGGGCAGCTTCCTCCCAAGCTCCCAGCCACCTGAACAAAAGGCCGAGTGTTGGATCGCTCTGGGCTGCCTCCTCCGGCCCCTTTAGATCACTCCTCCAAGTTCAATTTGCACTGAGTCCAGTGTTAATGGGTTGTGGACTGCGCCCTTGGACAATTACCTTATCATAGCCGAGCATCTATGGAACTGGCAAAGCATTTCCATTAAACGAATCTAAAGGGGGTGGCGGCGCCCAGTGCCGGCTGGCTTGGAGCTCACAGCCCTGCACCAGTTCCGGGGAAGCCCACAAGCCCAGGTTCACTTTCCCTCCAGGCCCCCAGGCTTTTTGGGGGGTAGCGTGGGACAGGAATGAGGATGAAAAGATCAAACGCTGCCTGGTCCCTACTTCATAAGGGGAAGCTGGTGGAATTGGGTTGCTTTGGTCCCCAGGCTCCTCTGTCCTCCTCTCCTTGGGAAGCCCCCTCCTCTATCAGGACCCACTCAATAGGAAGGGATCTTTCCTCTCCGGGGTGCAGGAGCACTTGCTCTCTGTGTTCACTGCGGTTGCCTCAGTTCAATAGTAGATGCTCAATAAATATTCACTGAATGGATGAATGAATGAACCAATGGTTCTAGCACAAGCAGGATATCTGGTCTTGGGAAAAGGCTGGGAGACCTGGGCTTGAATGTTGTGAGGCCAGTGATTTGCTGTGATGTGGAACATTTGATGCACCACATGTGGCGCGTGTATGCATGGTGAAGATGCTCCAAAGGAACTCAAAACATGGCCGATTTGTACTGTCTCAAGTCAGAGAGAGGAGCTGGGTGAAAACACCTGGATTGGCGCTTGGTCTGCAGTTGGCGCTGGATACATGCTGACTCTCTTGCTTCCTGCTTCCTCTGTAGTTTCCTGCTTCCTCTGTAGTTGGCCCCTGGGACCTTTGTATTCTCCTCTGCAATGCTAGGGCTGAGCTCATTGTTCAGAAGAACACAGACGATGCTCAATAAAGAGTTAGGTGCGATGATCATATGACTCTGACTTTGGGTGCCCGTGTTAATAACGAGCACTTTTAAATGCCTACCCCGCGCCAGGCATTTGACAGCGAGGCTGTCTAATCTCAAAGCCACCCCGTGTGGTAGCTATCAGCATCTCTGTTTCACAGAGGGGGAAGCTGAGACTCAGGGAGGTCCAAGGTCAAACTGAGACTGGTACAAGGTCAAAGAGTATCAGGTGGTAGGGAAGGGATTTTAATAGGCCTCCTTGACTCCAAAGCCTGCCCTCTTTCTCGCTCTCATTTCTTCTCTTGTTGCCTCAGTTTCCCACTTTGTAGATCAGAAGATCCCCAGCGGTGAGCACAGAGACTGGCACGCGGCAGGTACTCAGAAGGTGCTATTGAGTGAATGAATGAAGCCGAAACATTCTACTGACTGTGGGATTCTGTGTCCTGCCACGGGAGTCCGCGGGGATGGGGGTGGGGGACTGCAGGACCAGAGAACACTAGAGACGGGAGGGAGCCTTTGAGATGACCTTGTCCAAGGAGTCTGCAGCTTCGGGAGCCCACCCCCCTCCTAGGGGTTCTGGGGAAGCCAGAAGGGCTTTTGCTTGGCCAGGAAGAGCCTAGCCCAAGGGAGAGGGTGGCCAGACCAGGGGTACGGAGAAGCCCCCGGCAGGTGCCGGGTCTTCATTGAAATGTATAGGCGGCAGGGAGAGTGCCCTGCGTATTGGTGTAGGTGAATTAAAGGCACAATCCCCATTTCCCAGAGGGAGCAGTTGGTTCATATTTATACATTTAGTCTTACAGGTGTAAAATAGGTTTCCTTTATGCTTATATAATAATTTTTCATTTGAATTTCGAGGCTTTATTCCCTTCTTTGGATTCAAGTCTTCCACCTGAACCCGATTCTCTCCATAACCATTAATTCCTTCATCATAAAAATGAATTCCGTCTAATTCTCTATAGCGGCAGTTAGAGAAGATCAAAAGGTGCCCTTGCAAGGGGGTCCCCCCCCCCACCATTGTCGTTCTCAGCTCGCCTGTTCGCCCCACACCCTGCCAATGCTGAGTTTAAGAAACCAGGGCTCGGAGCAGAAAAACTTATTTCTCTCGCTCAGGAAAGGTTGTGTGTGTGTGTGTGTGTGCACGCGCACGCGTGTGTGTGTGCGTGCATGTGTGGGTGTGCTGTAGAAAATGCTCCTCACTTTCAGAAAAGCAACAACAAAAACAATAATAATAATGGTGACCCAGGACTTACAGAGCCAGACCCTTGCTAGGCACTTGACAAACATGTTATTGAACGCTCATCCATGTCCATGAAGCAGATAGCAGTATCTTCATATTATAGATGAGGAGACAAAAGTCCAGAAATGTGAAATAAATTGTGCAGGGTCCCACAGCTAGGAAGTGGCAGGGTTTAAAATTTAAGAAAATTTATTAACTATTTCACATGGATGTTATAATAGAACAGTTGACACCCGCACACACCCCTCCTCTGCATCATTCCTTTCTTTTCTCCCAGGAGAAACCACAATCGCGAATTTGGCATGCATCTTTTCTGTATGCGCTGTAGTAGGCTGAATCATGGCTCTCAAAGATATCAGGTCCTAGTCCCTAGAACCTGTAAATGCTACCTTAAAATGTAAGAGGATCTTTGCAGATGGGACTAAGTTAAGGATCTTGAGATGGGGAGATTATCCTGGATTATCTGGGTGGGCTTGAAATGCCATCACAAGTGTCATTGTAAGAGAGAAGAGGGGCCGGCGCCGTGGCATAGCAGTTAAGTGCGTGCACTCCGCTGCTGGCGGCCTGGGTTCGGATCCCGGGCGCACACTGACGCATGGCTTGTCGGGCCGTGCTGTGGCGGCGTCCCATATAAAGTGGAGAAAGATCGGCAGGGATGTTAGCTCACAGCCAGTCCTCCTCGGCAAAAAGAGGAGGACTGGCATGGATGTTAGTTCAGGGCTGATCTTCCTCACAAAAGAAAAAAAAAAAGAGAAGAGAAGGGAGACTTGACACAGACGGGGGAGGAGAAGGTGCTGTGTCCACGGAGGCAGAGGTTGGAGGGATGCAACCATAAGCCAAGGAATGGTGGCAGCTGCCAGAAGCTGGAAGGACACATTGTCCCCTAGAGCCTCCGAGGAGAGCACACCCTGTGACCCCTTGATTTTGGCCCAGTGATGGTGTGACTTAGGACTTCTGACCTCCAGAACTGTGAGGGAATAAGTTTCTGTTGTTTTAAGTCACCACATTTGTAATAATTTGTTACAGCAGCCACAGGAAACTAATACACATGCTTCTATAATTTTACTACATATTTACATGAAAATATGTAGTTTCTCAGATTCTATAATGGTATACTGTGAGTATCATTCTGAAACTTGCTTTTCTTCCTAACATAATGTTTTTGAGATTTGTCCTTATGGACACAAGTAGTGTTGGTTTAAAGGCAACAAAGAATCTAATTTGCGGGCAGATACACTTGGATCTTGAGCCACCTGGTTTTTGCAGGATGCTCTGCGGCTAGAGGCTGAGGTGGCCTGGCTGTCGTGTTCTGAAAGGGCAGGGCCGCCCTTGCTGTTCCCGGCCCCCAGGTGTGGGGACTCAGGTGAACACAGCTGTGCCATGTGTAGGGAGGGCTGGGCTCATCGGAGTACCGGGGAAGGTGTGGGGAGCTGGTTTCGAGTGAACTCAAGATCCTGTGGCCTAGTGGTTCAAGTTCCACGTGCTCCGCTTCAGCGGCCTGGGTTCACAGGTTCGGATCCCGAGCATGGACCTACTCCACTCACCAGCCATGCTGTGGCGGCGTCCCACATACCAGGTGGACGAAAATTGGCACAGATGTTAGCTCAGGGCTAATCTTCCTCAAGCAAAAAAAAAAAAAAAAAGATTCCGTGTCTCTGGGACCTTGGAGAGTCAAGGATTCCAAGCCACGGGGGAGAAAGACACTCAAAAGGAAAACTGAAATGGTGACGAGAATGTGTGTGTGCGCACGTGTGCCTGCGTGTGTGTGGTGTATGCACGTGTATGTATGTGTGCACGTGTGTGCATTAGTGTGGTCACAGACATGGTCTGCCTCTCCCCCCAGGACCCGTAAAACAGTGAATATTTGTGGAATGAAGGAATGAGCGTGATTGTGAGGGTGGGGAGGGGCTTGGTGATCCCTCCTGTATGCGTAAGTATCTGGCTATATATGATTGATACAAGTTAATACAAGTTGATACAAATTGTAAGGTTGTAAGTGAATAAATGATTATATTCCGGGAATTCATCTAAGAAGGTGCTATCTGCACCATTGTTGAACATTTTTACAGTTTATAGAGTTTTCACATCCGTATTTTAAAACCTTGATTCTCGCTTCAAAACTGTGTGGTATAGAGGCAGGCTCTTCCTATCCCCAGATGAAGGGGAACTGAGGATTGGGGTGGTGAAGTGGTTTTCCTGGTGTCAGAGAGCAGGCTGCGGCAAAGCTGGGGGTTAAACCCGGGTGGGTCTAGTGAGGCGGGCCGTGCAACAGGACACGGGCTTTGTAAACTGACGAGCTCCATTTTAATCTTGGTGTCCGTCCTCACAAGCTGGGTTTCCTGGGGCAAGTTACTTAAACTCTCTGAACTTCTGTTTCCTCGTTGAAGAAATGAGCACAGTGACACTCAGCTTCTGGGGGATTGCTGGAGAGAGAATGTGTGTACAGTGGCTGGCACTTACCAGGGCTCAGTAATGGACAGCTTTTCTCACTTATTCTTAATTGAATATTATTTTTCCTCTTGCAGTCCTGGGCTGTAACCTACATTCCACCAAAAATTATCAGGGAAATTTAGAGAAGCAAGCAGCCAAACGAGTTGGCTGGCATCAACTGTTATCACCAGGGGGCCGGAGTTATCCCTTTTTGGGGGTCATTGGGGCGTGATGACCTGTGACCTGTGCAGCCAGCAGGGGTAGGAGCTCAGCAGACTTGGGGTCATCTAGGACTTCTGGAAAGACCTGATAGACCACTTTCCAATCTGGGGTTTTTCATTATGTAGGGGGCAGTAAATCAAAGGTGCTGCCCCAGGCCACAAACTTGAAAGGGCTCCAGGCTGATGGAACTGGGCAGGGAAGATGCTGGTGGAGGAGGAAGCTATGGCTTCCCTGGCTGGTTACCAAATGGATCTGAGGGGAACAAAGTGACACACAGGGGAAAAAACCACCAAAAACAAATTGGGAAGTAAATGACAAACTGGAGAAAATACTTTCAACATCTCTGCTGCAAAGGGTTAATAATGTCTTTGCTATATAAAGAGCTCTTGCAAATCAATAATGGTGATGAACAACCTCTGGGCAAAGAACATGGACAGGCAATTTATTAAAGACATAAGTGAAGGCTAGAAGCATATGGAAAATTGTCACTCTTACCAGATACCTAAGAAAAACAAATTAAAACAATGAGATACCATGCTCACCCATTAACAAGCCTTTCCAGAGGGAAAATGCTACTATTAAGGTAGGTCTATTAGCTGGGACTCTCATATACTGTTTGTGGTGGAGTAAATTGTTACCAGCTTTCTGAATGGAAATTTGGAAAGTATGAAATGCTCTAGAAATGTTTAGAATCATTCTTGGGAAATCATCTTGTACTTCTAGGAATTTATCACTCATATGTGCAAAGATGTAAGTATGTTCATCACATCTTTTTTATAATGGGGAAAAAATGGAAAAAAGTCTTTAACAATAGGATGTTGACAAATATATTATGAAACATCCATATAATGGAATACTCTGGAACCATTACAAGGACACATAATAACAGAGAACATTTGTGTGGTGTTTCTTTCTCTCCGTGCTAGCAACCATCCTAAATGCTTTGCAGACATTAGCTCATTGAATCCTCACAACAGCTGTTTAAGGTAAGTGCTAATATTATCATCACCATTGTATTGGTGGGGAAAATGAGGCCCTGAGAGGTTAGGTCACTTGTCCTTGGTCCCTTAACTAGTAAGTGGCAGATACCAATGTGAACTCAGATGGTCTGGCTCCAGGGTCTGTGTTCCTAACTGAACTGTACTACTTCTCAGAATTTTTAATGACCTGGCAAAATGTTCATGAAACACTGTGTGAAAAAAAGGCAGTGTCCAGGGGCCAACCCCATGGCATAGTGGTTAAGTTCAGTGTGCTCCACTTCAGCGGCCTGGGTTCGCAGGTTCCGATCCTGGGTGTGGACCTACACCACTCGTCAGCCATGCTGTGGCGGCAACCTGCATACAAAATAGAGGAAGACTGGCACAGATGTTAGCTCAGGGCTAATCTTCCTCAAGCAAAAAAAAAAAAGGGGAAGATTGGCAACAGATGTTAGCTCAGGGTGACTCTTCCTCATCAAAAAAAAAGGCACCTTCCAAAGCAGCATGATTCTACTTAAAAAAGACTTGTGTGTATGTGTACAAAAATAACCCCAGAAGAATGTATACCCAAATGATGAGTGAGTACTGCTAAGGGGTGAGATTGTGGGTGATATTTTCTTCTTTTTGCCTCTGGGCATTGTCTATAATGAGGATTATAACTTTTACAAGCAAGGAGATCCACGTGAAAGTTAATAAAAGGAAAAGAAACAGTCTCTGGGGCCATGCTCATGCCCCAGCACCTAGTTACCCCCAACCCCCTATAAGACAAAGAAATGAGACTCATAGGTCACTCTTGATGTTCCCCTAGCTCCTGGCCATCCCTCCCTTCCTTTCCCATAGGGAGTGGGTAAGCACATCCAACCAACAACAAAGACGGCATCCAGAAACACACATTTATCTGACACCCGTGATGTGCCAGCCCCAGGGCCAGGCACAGGGAGCAGCAGCCACCAGACCGGCACTCCTGGAGTTTATGGCAGAGCCCAGGTGCCAACCACCTCTGCTTGATGCTGAGCCTTGTGCCCGATCACCACGTTATTCTGGTCCCAGATGAATAAACGTGTTTTTTCATCTTTTTGTCTGGACCGTCCAAATAGCTTCAAGGGCATAGAACCTTGATTCTCAAAGTGTGGTCCCCGGACCAGCAGCATCGGCCCTACCTGGGAGCTTGTTAGAAATGCAACATCTCAGGCCCTACATCAGACGGACTGAATCAGGAACTCAGGGTGGGGGGCAGCAATCTGTGTTTTAACAAGCCTTCCAGATGATTCTGATGCACCAAAGTGCAAAAGTCACTAAATCACAGGGATCATCGTGCTGGCTTAGAGTATTGGAGGGTATGAGGGGCATTTCTCATTTTCTCGGACGCCCCCAAGTGACTGTCTCTGCTAAACTCATTTTTTGAAATCCTGAAGACAGGCTCTGGGAAATGAGTTAGTCTTCTCCATTCTCCCCCCTCTCCCCTCCCTCAGAACGCTGCTGACAGCTGATTAATGGGGAATGACTCTCCAAAGATTTCTTTACATATATTAGGGTTGGAAAGGCTTTGAAAACTTTCTGTGGCAATTGTGCCTGCAAAGATTCCCTCCATGGGCTCTCCTTGGGGATGGAATTCGTTTCCTTGCAATTTAGACAATGACCTCTATTCTTGTACCTTTCTGGGCAGTGCTGGACCGGGAGCCAGGGAGCCTGGGTATCCACTTGGGCTCCAGCACGGATTCGCTGTATGAGCTTGGGCAAGTCACTTCCCCCTGGTCTCGGTGTGTTCCTCTGTTTAATTACAGGGTCAGATGGTTCCTATGTTTGCATCTATGATTTGTAACCTGGAGATTTTCTTCTGTTCTGAATTTCCAGAGCTGGGCATTATTGAGAAGATTCACGGAGCTGTGTTTTATATATTAACTAATTTTAGGGAAGGAACCCACAGAGTTGTAAAGAGACAATGTGTATGTGAATGTGTGTGTGTGTGTGTGCGTGTTTGCACGAGTGCATGTCTGTGCCCTAAAGATTGATGTGGGCTAAACTATATAGAAAAGAAGATGCAGACTGTTGCAGATAAAAAGAGCAGGTTTCAGCTTTTTTATTCCCTGAAAGATACATCAACAAATAAGTGTTGACTGATACTGGGTTGCTGCAAATTGCAAAATATGGGCTGTTCATGTGTGCTCATTAGAAAGTCAAACATTTTTCCATGTGCTCATGGGCACCAGTGGTTTTATGTCAAAGCTGGGAATCTACACTGCAGCAGAGCCTCCTTGGAATGAACTGA
This sequence comes from Diceros bicornis minor, assembly GCF_020826845.1. Lineage (NCBI taxonomy): Eukaryota > Metazoa > Chordata > Mammalia > Perissodactyla > Rhinocerotidae > Diceros > Diceros bicornis. The sequence continues at coordinate 35,794,936 of NC_080752.1, read as the reverse complement.
GAGTCCTTTAAAACCCTTCAGAGGTAAATTCTTTAATTTCCCTTAAGTGAAAAGTCAATCCCACCAGATGGGGATGGGAGAGGGCGGTCGAGGGATCTTCCTGAACCAAGCCTCCCACTTCATGTGCCAAGATTTGGATCCCTCAAAACCTGGGGTGGGCATGCTCATGAAGTGGGGAGTGAGCCACTTGCCTCCAGCTGCAAGTGGTCCTACCTATTTATCCCAAATGTTATCAGTTTCTGTGTGTGCCATGATGTATAAAAGGTTGGGAAGTGAACACCCACACTTTCTCAGGGAGCCACATCCACAGTCTGCAAGGAAAAGCACATCTTACCTCGTCTCCCTCAGTGGGGTGAAGTCCACTGACCTACAGCTGGGTCACAACGTCCACCAGCCCAGAGCTGGGTAACACTCGCTGCTCCCAGAGTCTCTGCCTGGGAAAGGGACTCAGTGTGCCAACTGCTCTAGACCCAGGGCATTGTCTCCCAGCTGTCAACCAGAGTCAGGGATCCAGATTTCCAGTGGTCCTATGACTGAACCTACCCAGGACAAATAGTCAGTGTAGCATCCATTACCCCTGGTCCTATATAGATACCAGTTGTAATTCCCAAGCCATTGAGCCAATAATGCTAATCTTCAACCTATCCAACACTCTTAGGTTTAGATCCCCTGACTAGCAACTGTGTGACATTGGGTGAGTCGGTTTACCTCTCTGTCCCTTCATCTCCTCATCTGTAAAATGAGATACTAACACACCTACCTCTTAGGGATTGATGAAAGATTAAATGAGGTAATATATGAAAAGCACTTAGGCACGGTGGCTAGTACTTCATAGTTGCACGATAAATGTTATTAGCTTCTTCATGAGTGTTTTACTGGACCAGATGTAGTGTAGATTCTCAAGCTGCTGTGTAGTCAGAGGGACAACGTGGACACAAAAACGAGAAACAATTCAAAAGAGCTTGGGCCCTGTGGCCAGGGTTCTGGGTTCGAATCCTGCTCTGCCATTTTCCAGCTGTGTGATTTGGGCAGCTGTTTCCTCAATGGTGGAGCTACCACAGTCTCATAGGGCCGTCTAGATAGGTGAAGAATCAGACCGGGGGGCCTGAATGCTGGCAGGGTTGGAGCCCTGAGGACTTGCTCATTCGATTCTCATTGGAACAACTCCCTCTTTTACTGGTGAGTGATTCAAACGACTTGCCCAAGGACACACCACCAGGTGAGGGCAGAAGCAGGAGCGAGAGCATTAGGGAGAAACTCTGGGGCAGAAATGCCTACACTGAGATCTAAAAGGATGCTCCTGGGGCCAGCCCGGGGGCATGGTGGTTAAGTGCACGTGCTCCGCTTCAGCGGCCTGGGGTTCGCAGGTTTGGATCCTGGGGGGCAGACCTACACACAGCTTGTCAAGCCATGCTGTGGCAGCATCCCATATAAAGTAGAGGAAGATGGCATGGATGTTAGCCAGGGCCAATCTCCTCACCAAAAATAAAAATAAAAATAAAAAAATAGAAGTATGCTCCTGATTGTTTCTGAGAAAGAAGTCCACCATGGGTGGAACCGGGGAACAGAGAACACTCCTGGAGGGAGGCTGCGTGCCCCTAAAAAGCCCTACTGCCTCTCTAGGGTTGGGTTTCTCCCCCGCTCTCTGCCGAGACCGCGTCCTTGGGCGATGGCCAGGAGCAGCCTGCCACCGAGGTGCTGCTCTGCCCGGGATCGGGGCTCGCCCACTGCAGCTGCAGCGACAGGCATAGAGCAAAGGAGAGCTGAGGCCCTTTGCGAGCGGGAAGCCATTTCAAAGAGAAGGCTGGTCCTTCATATTCCCTGAAAATATTTGAAAGAAAACGTTTCTGGATTCTAGAAGCAACACTTGCTCTTCACAAAGTAGGTAGAACAAAATATAGGCTGCCCGTCACTGAATCCATCATTCCTGCATTTTCGTGTATTTGCTCCCAATATCTTCCCTGTACCTACATTTGCATCATACTGTGCGTTCAAGGGCTATTTTACTCAAAGCTACATGGAAATGTTTTTTCACATCTTTAGTTAGTTAGTTTGTTTGCAGACGGCATCTGGGATAGCTGCATAACATTCCATCGCATGGAGATGAAGCACGCTTCTGTTACCCGTTCCCAGCTGGGACTTCTGTGGGCACCCTCCCCTTCCCCTGGGATAAATAGAGCTGCGATGAGCCCCCGGCACACTTGTTGCATGAAAACCTCCACTCTCAGCCCCAGGGAAGAGTGAAGCCCAGTGGGCTCCTGTTGCATCATTTTCCCATCGCTTGGAGTGGGACCAAAACTCACTTTGGCTCCAAATGCCTGAGGCCAGATCCTTCAAAGAAAGGACTTTCCCTGTTGTATTAATTGGGCAATTTGGAAACCTGGGCTTGAGTAAAAATATTATTTTTCCCCAGTCATTCTCAAATTGCTTATTCACCAAGTTAAAACAGCCAGTGAAAGCGAGGAAAAAGAAAACAAAACCCGAACTTCGAACCAGCTGTGCCATGTTGTGTAGACAAAATAACCCTTTGACAGACGCAGCGGATCACCTTTCTGACCTGTTGATTCTCCATGATGTCGGCGAGACCTTCAGCTGTTCCAGGGCTTGAGATTGTGTTTGTTTGTTTCTTCTTCTTTTTTCCTTTTTGGTTTGTTTGTGGTGCAAATCATATTCCAATCTGAGAGAGATGGATGAAAAGAAAGAAAATGATGCTCAGACACTCCTGGCCCAGAGGAGTAGGCTGGTTGTTTTTTTTTCTTTTCTTTCTCTCTTTCATTTTTCTTTACATTTAAAAAAAAAATTGGTAAAATACACATACATAAAATATATCATATTTTAACCATTTTAGATTGCACAATACAGTGGCATTCAGTACATTCACAATGTTGTGCAACCATCACCACTATCTGGTTTGGAACATGTTACCACTCCAAAAGGAAACTGCATACCCATTAACAGTCACTCCCCATTCCTCCTCTTGACCCCAACCCTCAGCAAAAACTAGTTTACTTCCTGTCTCTACGGATCTGCATATTCTGAGTATTTCCTCTAAATGGAATCACACAATGTGTCCTTTAGTATCTGCTTCTCTCACTCAGCATAACGTACTCCTGGTTCATCCATGTTGTAGCATGAATCAGGACTTCATTCCTTTTCATGGCTGAATAATATTCCATTGTATGGATATACCTCTTTCTGCCATTTGGAGTCTGGTGTTCCCATCAGGCGTTCTGGGGATGGGATGGGAGGGGGGCACTGTGATGATGAGGCTGGCCGAAAAATGGGCAGACAGCGTCACATGTGTCAGTTATCTGGGGTGCCTCAGGCGGTGTAGACCACAGAATTAATCAATCGGCTCTTGGACGAGGAAACCTAACTGCATCATACATATTGGTTGGGAACCCTGGGTTTCTTCATCATTAAAAAGGAAATAGTGTCATTTTTAAAGGGTTGCTGTGAAGATTAATTGGTTAATTCAGATAAGCAGTAAGAGTTATGACTATTCCTATCTAAGCAGATCAATATTATTCATTTAGTCTCCGACCTTTCATTCACACCACAATAGTCACACGACAATTCACGTGTAAGTTCCAGCTTCCTCGTTTGCTCACAGGGTCACCTGGCCGAGCCTGTTTCTTTACCTGCCTACTTTATACGGGCTGTTGAGAGGATGAAATAATTTATGAATGAAACTGCAAACCATAAAAAACTTTAAAAAGCACTTTTTAAAAAACCAATAGGAGTTAGTTTTGGTTTGGTTTATATACTCTTTCTTCCCCATAACAATAAAACGTGATTAAAATGAGACAAAAATTCTAAATAGGCCTACTGAAAGAAGAATAAAAGAAGATGATATAGAGTAACTGAAGATGGGAGGTAGGGGAAAGAGTGGAATCAGAAACCTAGGCTGAGAGAAGCTGTGGCAGTTGAGTATAAAACTTTGCTCTGAGCTTCCTAGTGGCCAAGGCAAAAAAGGGCAAGCAAGTGGGTTTAATCAATCTGATGCAGGGTCTCTCAGCCTAGATACCATTGCCATGTTGGGGCTGGATAATTCTGTAGTGGGGGGCCGCCCTTGTGCACTGTAGGAAGTTTAGCAGCCTCCCTGGCCTCCATCCACTAGACGCCAGTAGAAACCCTCCCCTCCCCAGCCAACCCTCCCCATCCCCAGGCTTAGGGATGCTGCTAAACATCCTACAGTGCACATGACAGTCCCCACAACATGGAATTATCAGCCCAATGTGTCAACACTGCTGAGGCTGGGAGCCCGTGCCCTAGATGGTGGTCCAGTAGGAGGAGAGATGAGCCCGGTGGGATGTGGGTTCTGGAGGGGAAGGAAGATGGTGAGTGCAATAACGGGGCCTGTGGGGGGTGGTGCCTCCACTCACTGGGCTTGGTGGCCTCCTCCACACCCTCTCCACCTCCTGGAATAAAGACCCAGTCCTGGAGTTGCCCGTATTTGAGCTGACGTTTGCGCAGGCACGAGAGCACCGCTGGCAGGGGCGGGAACTTCTCCGGAAGGCTTTAAGATTCTAGACACGTTTCTTTCCTCACTTTTAGTTGATGAGGAACAGTTTGAAAGATAGAAGTATAATCCTAGACCTGCAGAGCCGTCCGAGGCGGTTGTACCGAGAGTCATGAGAGGGGATTTGGCGTCAGGCAGGGCGAGGTCCAGGCACTGCTACTACCTGCCCGATGACAAGGTTGCTCCACCCCCTGGGGCCACTGCACTGCTGCTTCTTCTCCTGCTGCCTCCTCTGCATAGCGAGGGGCAGTAATAGTACCCAGCCCATGGTGTTGTTGGGGAAGGTTCAATGAGATAATGCGTGGGGATGGCATGGCGCTCTCACCACATGGTACTCTTATCACTGTTGTTGCTATTATTATTACTATTATTATTATCAGAATCGGGAATATCACTAGAGATGGTCCAGTCCAACCCCTTGTTGACAGATGGGGAAAATGGAGGCCTGGAGAGGAAGAGACCCACTGGACATCGCCTGCGAATGAGAGCAGATGCAGGGCTCTCGCTCCCACCCGGCGCGTGCTCGGGGGGCCCATCCTGGACGGAGCAGGAATTTCCACCTGAGGGTTGGAGCCAGGATGTGGAGCCGCCTTCTCCAGCCTTTCTCTCCCTGAACCAATTTGTAATTAATGGCTTGTGGCCACGTTTCTCCCCCGCCTCGGTGGCAGACCTGCAAAACCTGTATGAGAAGCCGCTGGGCGGCCAGCCTCTCTGTTCCGGCTCCTTTGTCCCTTGCTCCTGCGGGAGGGAGAGGATGAGCCACTCCCCATCCAGGCCCCCAGCCCTTTCCTGCTGGCCAGTAATCCACGCTTGTCTGGGCTGTAATTTGTGGCCGGTGCTGAGGCCATTCTGGGGCATGGTGTCCTGCTGGGGGGGTGGGGAGACACGAGGGGCAGGGGCTCCCGGGGGCCATCTGAAGAATTCGGGGTGGGGGGGCATGTGAGGTGGGTGGATGGTAGCTAGGAGGGATGAGGACAGTGGTAGGGGCCAGGTCCAGCCAGGGTACCTCCCCACTCCCTCCCCGAGGCCCCGTGGATGATGCCACCGCAGCCTGAGTTCTGGGAGTTGGGGCGTCTCCGCCGCCACTGCTGACTTTGGCAAAAAAGAAATCCTCCTACTTAATACAGTCTCCTTCCAGATGGATGGGGGTTTGAAGTCGGCTGTGGAAAGGGAAGAC